>NC_090439.1:1154535502-1155850084 GCF_031143425.1 Pleurodeles waltl | reverse complement strand
TCCACGCGGCGGTCTTTCAACCGCGGTATTCCATTGGAGTTACACACCGCCGCGCTCAAAATACACACACATATACAAAACACTACCACATTGGACAATTCGAAATACACACACCTGATACACATACACACACCACTCCCACGCACCCAATGCAATATAAAACACACACCCACATCACCCACAAACCCGTACAACCAAAAATCACGAACGAAGGCCAGAGAGAGACACCACCACCAACAATACTAGCATCCACAGGCACACAACACCATCACCCACATAACTTCCATGTACCTCACACTACACACCACTACATATCAGCACACTTAACACCCCACACATCACCTACACCACCCCATGGCACGACAAAGACACCCCAGGTTCTCGGAGGAGGAGCTCAGGGTCATGGTGGAGGAAATCGTCCAGGTAGAGCCACAGCTATTCAGATCACAGGTGCAGCATACCTCAATTGCAAGGAAGATGTAGCTATGGTGAAGAATAGTGGACAGGGTCAACGCAGTGGGACAGCACCCAAGAAATCGGGAGGAAATCAGGAAGAGGTGGAACGACCTACGGGGGAAGGTGTGTTCCGTGGTCTCAAGACACCACCTTGCGGTTCAGCAGGCTGGTGGCGGATCCCCACCTCCTCCCCCACAACTAACAACATGGGAGGAGCAGGTCTTGGCGATTCTGCATCCTGAGGGCCTCACAGGAGTAGGTGGAGGAATGGACTCTGGTAAGTCAAATCTTAACTATTACATCCCCCACCCTACCTGCATGCCAGCACATACCCCACCCTCACCCTCACCCCCATCACTCTAACTCCTCACAAATGTCACAACATCACAAACCACACATCCTAACCCCAAGCCCTGCATGTAACAACAAAGCATGGACACCCATAACTAAAGCATGGCCACTTCACATACCCATACACCCCCCTAAACCCAGGGAACCCACTCTCCACGTGGCCCTCTCCAACATCATGGGAGCCTACCACCACTCCCAGGAGACGATGACATCGGTACTGGCCAAGTTTCAGGAGACCCAGCGCCTGCAGGAGGAACTGTATTTGGGCTTCAGGGAGGAGCTCAAAACCATCAATTCCACCCTGGGCACCATCGTAGGGGTGCTGAAGAAAGTACTCAACACCAGGAGGGACACTGTGGCACTACAATGGGCCCCTGACACTAGCCTGGACGATGAACTGCCCACCACCTCCGTCTGCGCTAATGGACAGGAGGCACCGCCATAGGACTACCACACCAGCACCCCACCCCCTACAGATGGAGAACCACCTTGCAAATGGTCCCTGAGATCCATGGACATTCCTCCGCCATCACCACTCACCATTTTGCTACCCCCTCCAATTTTGAGCACTAACATAAACACCCTTAAGCACAAAACAATCTGGAGTCAGTCTGTGATTTAGGAATACTGTATTAGCAATTACTGTGGCAAAAAGCTCTTTCATTTGTAATGTCAACAACCTATGTCACACAGCTCTAGTCCATGAGGAATCAAAGCAGATGTCACACTATGGGACCCACATCTGTGAAATCGTAAGGGAAAGTGACAACTCAGTGACCATACACTGGGTGAAAACGACAGACAGTAGAGAGGTAGTAGTGTTTAAGTACATGTATTAGGCAGGTTTGTATCCTTACCTGTGTTTCACTGGAAATATTGATGGATCACTGAGTCCCTGTTGTCCATGTCTTCTTTTTCTGCTTTCTCGTCTTCACTGTCCACAGGCTCCACAGCTGCAACAACACCGCCATCTGGACCATCCTCCTGCAGAAAAGGCACCTGTCGTTGCAAAGCCAAGTTGTGAAGCATACAGCAGGCCACGATGATCAGGCACACCTTCTTTGGTGAGTAGAATAGGGATCCATCTGTCATATGGAGGCACCTGAACCTGGCCTTCAGGAGGCCGAAGGTCCGCTCGATCACCCTCCTAGTTCGCCCATGGGCCTCATTGTAGCGTTCCTCTGCCCTTGTCCTGGGATTCCTCACTGGGGTCAGTAGCCATGACAGGTTGGGGTAACCAGAGTCACCTGCAAATGGCGAGGGACAACTGTTAGACACACACTAACCTGGAGGGATATCCCCAGACAACCATTCCCACTGACTAGCTTCCAGGTGCTCACCTAATAGCCACACACGGTGCCTCTGGAGTTGACCCATCACATAAGGGATGCTGCTATTCTGCAGGATGTAGGCGTCATGCACTGAGCCAGGGAACTTGGCATTCACATGGGAGATATACTTGTCTGCCAAACATACCATCTGTACATTCATCGAATGATAACTCTTCCGGTTTCTGTACACCTGTTCACTCCTGTACCGAAACCACATGTGTCCCATCAATGGCACCTATGATGTTGGGGATATGTCCCAGGGCATGGAAATTACCTTTCACTGTAGGCAAATCTTCCACCTGAGGGAAAACGATGTTGCTCCGCATGTGTTTCAGCAGGGCAGACAACACTCTGGACAACACTTTGGAAAACACAGGCTGGGACATCCCTGATGCTATGGCCACTGTTGTTTAAAATGACCCACTTGCAAGGAAACGGAGCACTGACAGCACCTGCACTTGAGGGGGGATTCCTGTGGGATGCCGGATAGCTGACATCAGGTCTGGCTCCAACTGGGTACACAGTTCCTGGATGGTGGCACGGTCAAGCCTGTATGTGATGATCACATGTCTTTCCTCCATTGCCGACAGGTCCACCAACGGTCGGTACACCGGAGGATGCAGCCATCTCCTCACATGTCCCAGCGGACGGTGCCTATGAAGGACAACAGTGAGCACAGAGCCAAACAACTCAGAGGTACGTACCAACAGCTTACACAGAACACCAATCATAATAAAAAAAGTGGCCTGTATGTGTGTTGAGTCTAGGCCTAGGTATGTGTGAAGCAGTTGTAAAATGAAGCCATGTGGGCCCCTGAAATGGCGGCTGCCTGACCTGTAAAGTGGGACAATGGGATGTGAGATGACTGCACTGGCGTTGTACACCGTTGCGGTAGTCCGTCGAAGACCTCAGCGCCATGCTGCATTGGTTAACATTGGACCCTACGGGTCCCAGGAGCCAATGACGATGTACGCCGGCGGTGACGGTACGCACCGCCGCGGACGTGACCGCCATTTTCTATCACTTCAATCACTCGATACCTGATCTTCGACAGGAGAGGACCTACACTGCAAGTGCTTCTGTGACCTCGGTCTGGAAGAGACAATGGCTCGTGTGTCTGGGGAAAGGGCCCCTGCCTTCACATCGGAGGAGTTGGAGAAACTCGTGGATGGGGTCCTCCCCCAGTACACGCTACTCTACGGTCCTCCAGACAAACAGGTAAGTGCACTGGGAGCATGCTGTATGGGCTATGCCTGTGTGGAGAGGTGTGGATGTAAGAAGGAAGGGGGGAGAGTGCGGCGTGCATGAAACGACGGTGAGTGCATGTGCCACATGGCAAGGGTAGGGATGGGGGCCAATGACTGTGACGGTGCAGTTGGTAAAAGTTTCTCTTCCCCCTGTACAAATCATGTAGGTCAGCGCCCACCAGAAAAAGCATATTTGGCGTGCCATCGCCAAGGACGTCCGGACCCTGGGGGTCTACCACAGACGGAGCACCCACTGCCAGAAAAGATGGGAGGACATTCTCAGCTGGAGCAAGAAGACGGCGGAGGCTCAGCTGGGGATGGCCTCCCAACGTGGGAGGGGTGCCCATCGCACCATGACCCCCCTGATGTTCAGGATCCTGGCGGTGGCCTACCCAGAGTTGAATGGGCGATTGAGGGCATCACAGCAGCCACAAGGGGCTGAGTACACTCTCATTCTGCTGACTTTGCGCGCAGTGGAGCTGTCTGGGTGGGGGAGGTGGTCTGTGGGTTTCCCTAGGCCAGGACGAGTTCCGTAGGCAAGGCCCCTCCGTAAGGCAGGCCATGTGGCACCCCAACACACCTCTGTAGAGTGCCAAGTACACCTAGTCATGCCCCTGTGTCATCTATGTGTGCAGATGTCCTCCATAGCCTTGTAGGCCATTTCCCAGGAATTGAACAGTGGAGCCCAAGAGCGTGGCGTAGTGCAGGGGGCTTCTGTGTCTGTCGTGTCCGCCAACGGTAGCGGTAATGCATGTACTCAACATGTCTTTCTTCTGTCGCCCCTCTCCCTGTTCTTGTGTGCATTAGCATCATCAGGCGGAGGAGCAGTGGCACCGGAGCACCAGGGGGCTGCCTCCCACATGGCCATGGAGGGCCACACTACGGACTCAGACTTCACCAGTGGGACGGAGGGCGAGGGGAGCTCCACGGTGGGGACAGGAGCTGACACCAGTGACACGGACTCGTCCTCTGATGGGAGCTCCCTTGTGGTGGTGGCAACATCTGTGCCACTCCCATCTACAGGTACAGCCGCCACCACCGCTTCCAGCACAGCCCTCCCAGCAGCCACTCAGCCTTCGCCCTGTGCCCGCTCACCCGGGAGGGTGGGCATCACCTTCGCCCCAGCCACCTCAGGCCCTGCCCCAGTCACCCCTGCTGCCCTCAGTGAGGAGGCCATTGACCTCCTCAGGTCTCTCGCTGTTGGGCAGTCTACCATTTTGAATGCCATCCAGGGTGTAGAAAGGCAGTTGCAAAAAACCAATGCATTCCTGGAGGGCATTCATTCTTTTCAGGCGGCCCTTCAGCGAGCTTTTCAGACTCTGGCATCAGCACTGATGGCAGCCATTGTCCCTGTGTCTAGCCTCCCCCCTCCAACTTCCTCCACCCCGACCCAATCCCCTGTACCTCAGCCTATCCCAAGCATACCTACAGACCAGCATGCACACGTGTCAACACACAAGGGAAGCTCAGGCAAACATAAGCACCACACATCTCACAGGCACTCACGCAAGCATCACACACATGCAGACACACCAACATCCACTGCCTCCACTGTGTCCCCATCCTCCTCGTCTCCCTCCTCCCTCCCAGTCTCGTCTACACTCACACCTGTATGCACTACCTCTACATCCACTACGTCCCTCTCCAGCACACCCACCACCACACCCCGCTCACGTGCAGTCACCACCCCCACTACCATTCACACGTCCCCTGTGTCCTCTCCCAGTGTGTCTGTGACGCCCCCTCCCAAGATACACAAACGCAGGCACACACCCACCCAACAGCCATCCACCTCACGACAGCCTCCAGTGCATGCACCTTCACCCAAAGTCAGCAAACGTACACCTCCTACAACCACCACCTCTTCCTCCACTCCCAAACCCCCTCCAGCTACCCGTCCCATTGTGTCCCAAAAACTTTTCCTGTCCAACCTTGACCTCTTTCCCACACCTCCCTCACCCTGTCTGTCTCCTAGGTCCTGAACTATCACCTCAGCCACAATATCTCCAGGACCAGTGGTGCCTGTAGTCACCGGAATCTGGAGTGTACCGGCCACCAGGGTAGCCAGTGTGGCATGGAGCCACAGCACAGACAGTCCCCCACCTGTGAAGCATCAGAAGTTGGGAAGTGCCCAGCGGGAGAGGAGGAAGACCCCAGCCACCAAAGCCGCACCCAGGGATCAAGGTGGGAGTGTGGAGTCAGCTGTGACACCTTCCAAGGTGGGGAAGGGCCACAAGAAACCCGGAAAGTCTGGGAAGAGAAGCACAGCGGAGAAGCCCGCCATCATCCCCGCTGCCCAGGAGGCCACCTCCAGCACAAGCCCAGCTGCTCAGGACAGGACCGCCAGCACAAGCCCAGCTGCCCAGGACAGGACCGCCATCATCTCCTGGGAGTGGTGGTAGGCTCCCATGATGGAGGAGAGGGCCTTGTGGAGAGTGGGTTCCCTTGGCCTGTCCGCCCCCTGTCGCACAGTTGCCCTCCCAGTTCCCCTGGGCTCTGGGCCTCCGTCCCCTGGACCGTGTGCCCACTGCCACTGCCCCCAGGTCCCTGTTGTTGTTGGGGTGGTGGGTTAGCCTGGGTTCCCTGCAGTGGTGGACACACAGCTGATTGACGTGTCCTGGGGACGGAGGTATGGGCCCGCTGGGTGGGTGCTGTGCTGGTGTTTCCAGAGGGGGAAGCTCTGTGGTGGCCTGTGACTGGGTGAGGGAAACTGACTGTCCTGAGGTCCCCGATGGGCTGGGCTGGTCATCTAGATCCAGTTGGGCAGAGCTGCTGTCATCACTGTGGGCCTCTTCTGTTGGTGTTGTGGACATGTGTGGACCCTCCTGTCCGGTGACGTTGGGTAGGGGTCCTGCAGGGGTATGAAAGGATGGTTATTACATCTGTGCGTGGCATGGTGTGCAATGGGTGGGTGACCGTGAACTCCAGTGCTTGAATTCCTGTGTGGGGCCTTGTGTGATGATGGTTTAGGGGGTTGTATGGGTATGTGCAGTGGGCATGCTTTAGTGATGGGTGTCCATGCTTTGTTGTTGCATGCAGGGCTTGGTGTTGGGATGGGTGGTTTGTGATGTTGGGACATATGTGAGGAGTGGAGTGCTGGGGTGAGGGTTAGGGTGGGGGTATGTGCTGGCATGCAGGTAGGGTGGGGGATGTAATAATTAAGATTTGTCTTACCAGAGTCCATTCCTCCACCTACTCCTGCGAGGCCCTCAGGATGCAGAATCGCCAAGACCTGCTCCTCCCATGTTGTTAGTTGTGGGTGAGGAGGTGGGGGTCCGCTGCCAGTCCGCTGAACCGCCTGGTGGTGTCTTGAGCCCACGGAACGTACCTTCCCCTGTAGGTCATTCCACCTCTTCCTGATGTCCTCCCGATTTCTTGGGTGCTGTCCCACTGCGTTGACCCTGTCCACTATTCTTCGCCATAGCTTCATCTTCCTTGCAATTGAGGTGTGCTGCACCTGTGATCTGAATAGCTGTGGCTCTACCCGGACGATTTTCTCCGTGCCATGGGGTGGTGTAGGTGATATGTGGGGTGGAGTGTATGGTGATAAGTGTGCTGATATGTAGTGGTGTGTTGTGTGAGGTGCTTGAAAGTTCTGTGTATGATGGTATTGTGTGCCTGTGGATGCTGTTGTTCTTGCTGGTGCTGTCTCTCTCTGGCCTTCTTTCGGAATTTGTGGTCGTAGGGGTTTGTGGGTGATGTGGGTGTGTGTTTTATATTGTAATGGGTGTATGGGAGTGGTGTGTGTATGTGTATCAGATGTGTGTATTTCGACTTGTCCAATGTGGCTGTGTTATTTATATGTGTGTGTATTTTGAGCTCAGCGGTGTGTACCGCCAATGGAATACCGCGGTTGAAAGACCGCTGCGTGGATTCATGTGTTGTGATAATGTGGGTGTTCTGTTGGCATGACGGTGGAGGTTTTGTTTTCGCCAGTTTATCACTGACCTTTGGTGTGGCGGACTTGTGTGGGTGTCTGAATTTGGGCGGCTTCCGAAATGTGGGTCATAATAGCTGTGGCGTAATTCCGCAGCTGCGGCAGTGTGTTGGCGGTCTTCTGCACGGCGGTAAGCGGCTTTTACCGCCAATGTTGTAATGAGGGCCTAAATGTTCATATTGTGGTATTGGTGGCCATTTTGCCAAAGTTGTAGCAAAAAGAAAAAGAAGGGTGAATTTGTTTGGTGTGTCATAGGAAATGATGAAACAGTTAGCGAAAGGTTTAATAAATTTGCAATGAGGATGCAGTTCTAGATGTGTCAAATGTGACATGGAAAAAAAAAACCTTGTGTAATATGACGATCAGTGGAGTTGAGATACAGATCATAGCAGATTCATGATCACCTTATACCATAGTACAACGTGCTTTGTGGGAAGACAAATTTGTTAAAGTATTTAGCTATATCCCACTAATATATATCCTGTTACATGTACGGCTGAAGAAATTCCACTGGTGGGATTCAAACAAGTCTTATTTCAATTTAAAGGAAGGGAAGTCCAAGGTAAACTATATGTAGCTGAAAAGGGACCAGGAGTATTAGGATGGTTGGATCAGGGAGCTTTAGGCATTATGCTAACCCCTAACAGCAGTAATCAAGTTATAATTTTTAAGTGAACTTGCTACTACCATGGAAGAGGAGATAATTAAACCATTTCCCAGTGTGTTTTTAGGCAAAGTAGGGAAGCTGAGTGGAGTTATGTATAAAATTGTGGTAAAAAATTGAGCTGTACCCGCGCATTAGGTTAGGAACATTCCTGTAGGAATTAAGGAAAATGTTATGGAAGAATTACATGGATTGGAAAGGAAGGGTATTGTAGAACCAGTGGAGAGTGCAGAGTGGCTAGCCCCTGTAGTTGTAGCCCAGAAATCTAACAGAAATCTAAGGATATGTGTTGATCCAAGAGATATGAATAGGAACATTTTTGTGGACACTCTGCCCCTTCCTAGAATAGATGTACTCTTATTGCAAACTAAGGGGTACCAATGGTTTTCTACCATAAATCTAATTTCGGCATATCACCAAATTCAGTTGCATCCCTCTAGTTGAAGCTTAACATCCTTCATTACTCCTTTTGGCTGTTATAGATATGTCGGAATGCCTTTCAGATTAGCATCTGCTGCAGCTGTCTTTCAACACCTAATGCATAATTATTTAAAGATGTAGAAGGTGTAAATTATTTTCAGGATATATATTGGTCATGGGTCGGGATAAGCGAGAACATGACTATAGGTTGAGACAAGTATTGAGTAAACTGGCTGATAAAGGTCTAATAGGGGAATTAAAAAAAGCAAATTCGCCTTGAGATCAGTGACGTAATTTAGGTTGGTAATGAAGGCATTTCACCAAAGAAAAGAATTGTGAAAGCTGTTAATAATACACTTTGTCCAACGTCAAAAGATGAAGCTAGATCATTCTTTGGGCTTGCAGAGTTTTATTCTACGTTGGTCAGGAATTTCGTAACCAAAACATATAATTTGGGACAGTTATCAAGGAATGAACAAGAATTCAAATGAGATGATGAATTGCAGCCAGATTTTATGTGAATTAGACAGGATATATGTACAGCAATTCCTTTTCAAAGGTTTGAAATTGGTGCCTTTAGTGTAGTAACAACTGATGCCAGTGGCAAAGGCTTGGGAGCTGTTGTGACAGAAATTTCTAATAAGGGTGAAGTGAATACCATAGTGTATGCTGCTCGTTCCTTATTCCTGCAAGAATAAAAATTCTCGGTTATAGAGAAGATGTTATCAGCAGTATGGGCCATACAAAGTCATTGAACCTACTTGGTAACACTACATTCCTACCCACACAAGTTGACTTTTTACCTTTTAAGTTGTCTCTACTCAAACTAGGCTCAGTACTCAGATTTGATGGATCAATAATGTCCTCATGACACCCGATATCCTTATCGACAGTATTGGACAGACTTGATGGATCAACATTGTCATCACGACTTCCGTTATCATCATTGACAGTGTTAGGTGTTCCCATAATCTCTTCAACGTTATCCCACATCCATACATCAGGTTGAGAATCACCTGTATCATTCCTTTTAAGTTCCCAGCTCAAGATTTTATTACACTGAGCCATCCTTCCAAACTGCCAAACTTTCTTGTCGCTAAATAGAGCTGATTTTTTGTAGACTTCCTTATTTTGCAATGGTTCTGAATACTTGCTGTTACCCTTCCTTACTCTATGCCCTAACTTTACTCTTAACCAATCTTCTGGCAATAAGTATAAATCCTTTACTCCATGTCTTCTATTGTAACTATCTTTATATGTTTTTTGCATCTTAAGTAGATTATTCCTCACCACAGTCCATTTACTGCATAATCTCATATTCTTCCAAGCTCCGTTATCTTTTTTTACGTCCGCAGAACTACAACTGGCTGTAGATCATTTTCACACCTTGCCGTCAAAATGTGGAACACTCTTCCCACCCACCTGCGCAACACAAAAGACCCCCTTACCTTCAGGAAACTTCTCAAGACCTGGCTATTCGAGCAGTGGCAGCACCTACCCCCCTCCTTTTCCCCCTCCCCTCCTCAGCGCCTTGAGACCCTCACGGGTGAGTAGTGCGCTTTACAAATCTCCTGATTGATTGGTAAATGGTTCTTTCCCTCTTAAAATCTTTAAGGGGCTATAACCTGTAATAGTAGGATTAATCCTATAAGCCCAAACTGTCTTACTTAACTCTTTCTCCCAGTCTTGTTCAGCATTTATGGCCGCCTGCATGCTACCCATTAGCACTCTATTGAAGCTTTTCACAATTCTGGCTCCAGCAGGGTGGTAAACTGGAGTACCCTTCAGACTCATGCCTTCCAACTTAAGAAAAGTTCATATTCTTCAGCCATGAATTGTGGTCCATTGTCACTTAATATTGACTTAAGTATTCCTGCTCTCAAAAATAATTTCTCTAAAAAGAAAATTATAGCTTTGACATCCACCATATGTAATATTTCATACTCTGGCCATTTTGAATAATTGTGAATCTCTACAATGATACATTTACTTGCTCCCCACTTATCCTAAATGGGACATAAAATATCTCAACTTACATCCTCCAGATGGTGCTCTGGGTACTTCCTCTCCCCTAGTGAAGGACAAAGCATTGTTTGAGACTTATCAGAACTAGCACATATTTAACAATTCCTTGCAAATCTTTCAGAATCTTTGTCCCACCCTGGCTACCAATAGGAAGACTTTGTTTTCCTTTTAAGTTTGACAATCCCCAAATTACCTTCATGATTGAGTTCAAAAGTCATCTCTAAGTATATGACCAGATTCACTGATGGATAATGCATCTTTGATTTCCCTAAATTTATTGCAATCCTCCTGCAGACTATTTTTGTTTGGCCAACCATTAGTAATGAACGATTTTACCTTCACATGATCTTCATCCTCTTCGTAACCCTTCTCCCAATCTTTATCAGATATTACCATGTATTCCTCCTTGACTACAGCTACACTATGCTCATCCCAAGAGTTACTAATGTTACCAGACAATGGCAGTGGTGACCTACTGAAGTAATCAGCTACTTTATTCCTATTACCTGGCAAGTATTCTACATCATATGTATAATCGAAAAATCTAAGTTTAATCCTCGCTATGCTGTGCATGGTTCTAACTAGTCCTTTAGAAGTTTTGTTTTTGTTGCAAAATTCCTGACCAACGTAGAATAAAACTCTGTAAGTCCAAAGAATGATCTAGCTTCATCTTTTGACGTAGGACAAAGTTCATTATTAATAGCTTCCACAATTCTTTTCTTTGGTGAAATGCCTTCATTACCAACTTCATGTCCTAAATACGTCACTGATCTCAAGGAAAATTTGCTTTTTTAAATTCCGTCATAAGACCTTTATCAGCCAGTTTACTCAACACTTGCCTTAACCGATAGTCCTGTTCTCGCTTATCCTGACCCGTGATCAATATATCATCCTGAACATAAGTTACACCCTCAACACCTTTAAATAATTTATGCATTACGTGTTGAAAGACAGCTGCAGCAGATGCTAATCCGAAAGGCATGCAGTCAAATCTATAACAGCCAAAAGGAATAATGAAAGATGTTAAGCTTTGACTAGAGGGATGTAACTGAATTTGATGATATGCCGAAGTGAGATCTATGGCAGAAAACCATTTGCACCCCTTAGATTGCAATAAGAGTTCATCTATTCTAGGAAGGCGAAAAGTGTCCACAACAATGTTCCTATTCAAATCTCTTAGATCAACACATAACCTTATATTTCTGTTAGATCTACAGGGGCTAGCCACTCTGCACTCTTCACTGGTTCTACAATACCCTTCCTTTCCAATCCATCTAATTCGTCCATAACATTTTCCTTAATTCCCACAGGAATGTTCCTAACTTTGTGACGCACAGGTACAGCTCAATTATTTTATCACAATTTTATGCATAAATCCACTCAGCTTCCCTACCTTGCCAGAAAACACACTGGGGAATGGTTTAATTATCTCCTCTTCCATGGTAGTAGCAGGTTCACTTAAGACCATAACCTGATTACTGCTGTTAGGGGTTAGTGTAATGCTTAAAGCTCCCTGAGCCAATCATCCTAATACTCCTGGTCACTTTTTAGCTACATATAGTTTACCTTGAACTTCCCTTCCTTTAAATTGAAATAAGACTTGTTTGAATTCCACCACTGGAATTTCTTCACCTGTACATGTAACAGGATGTATATCAGTGGGATTCGGCTTACCACCTAAATACTTTAACAAAGTTGTCTTCCCACAAAGCATGTTGTATTATGGTGTACGGTGACCCTGAATCTGCTATGATCTGTATCTCAACTCCACTGATCATCACATTACACAAGGTTTTTTTTTCCATGTCACATTTGACACATCTAGAACTGCACCCTCAATACTCATGGTGCCCTCCTCACTCAAGGATTTATTAAACCTTTTGCCTTCTGTTTCATCATTTCCCATGACACACCAAACAAATTCAACCTTTTTTTTTTTTTTGCTACAACTTTGGCAAAATGGCCACCAGTACCACAATCTGAACATTTAGGGGGTCATTTTGCCCCCGGCGGGCGGCGGTTTCCGCCCGCCTGTCGGGAACCGCCATTTGCCCGCTCCGCGGTCAAAAGACCACTTGTGCCATTCTGACCTTCCAGCTGGGCCGGCGGGCGCTACCCAAGGTAGCGCCTGCCGGCCCAGCGGGAAGGAGCCCTGCAACACAGAAGCCGGCTCCGAATGGAGCCGGCGGTGTTGCGGGGGTGCGACGGGTGCAGTTGCACCCGTCGCGCTTTTCACTGTCTGCTAAGCAGTGAAAAGCTTCATGGGGTCCTGTTAAGGGGCCCCTGCACTGCCCATGCCAGTGGCGTGGGCAGTGCAGGGGCCCCCAGGGGCCCCTAGACACCCGTTACCGCCGGCCTCTTCCTGGCGGTGACAACCGCCGGAAACAGGCTGGCGGTAAGGGGGTCAGAATCCAGCGCCGCCATGGCGGATTCGCCCAGCCGGGGATAAACCGGCGGGAAACCGCCGGCCCCGGTTTTCTGACCGCGGCTTTACTGCCGCGGTCAGAATGGGCAAGGAAGCACCGCCAGCCTGTTGGCGGTGCTTCCGTCATTCGCGGCCCTGGCGGTCTTTGACCCCCAGGGTCGGAATGACCCCCTTAGTCTTAATTGCAGGGCAATTGTCTCTAGCTATATGCCCCATATTACCACATATAAAACATACAGGACATCTGTCACTTATATCTAACTTACTTTTCTCCCCGTGTTTTCCATTTTGATTTTTCCTGCCCTTTTTTCGTTCTTTTTGTCACATCCCTTAGTGTTTGACACTTTACATGAAGATTCTCTGTCTCACCATTGTTCTTTAGTGCAGCTTTTGCGCAGCTTTTAGACATCTCAGTTTTTTTTTTTTACTGTTGAAATAATTTAATTTAAAGGAGTTTCCCCCCATACCCATAGCTTTTCTTGAATACTAGTGATATTGGAGTGCAGCACTATTTGATCTCTTATTAAATCTTCCTATTAGGTTCCAAATTTACAAGATTTGGCTAATTTTCTATTGCAGCAACATTATCATCTATAGATTCAGCATTTAGCTGTTTCCTTTAAAAAAAAAAAAATCTATCTATGGCAACGCACACAGTAGGTTGGTAATATGCATCGAAGTCTTCCAAGGCTTCCTTAACCTCTTCTGTGCCTTGGACGAGATGATCTCGTCCAAGGCTACAGTTCCCCTGTGCCTTGGACGAGATCATCTCGTCCATGGCACAGGGGAACTTGGGGGCGCGCTAGCGCGCCCCCCGTGCACCCCCCTCCCTCCCCAAGTCGGGGATGGAAGGGGAAGACCTTCCCCTTCCACCCCCGACCCCCCCCCAACCCCCCCTGTGATGTCAGCGCGCGCGCGCGCTGATGTGTCACAGGGGCCTCCCTCGTCGCGCTGGAAGCTCTGCTTCCAGCGCGATTGAAAAAGAAATGCAAAAGCATTTCTTTTTCAATCACTTGGGAGGCCCGGAGGGGCTTCAAAGGGAAGGAAAAGTATTTCCTTCCCTTTGAAGTCCCTCCGAGGGTTTCAAAAGCCGGGCAAGGGTCGCTCCCAGGGGGGGCATTTTTTGAAAAGGCCTTTTCTGCCCCCCCTGGGGGCAGAAAACCTCTAGGCACCAGGGACCATTTTTTTTTTTTTTTGTTTCATTTTTTTTTATTGAGGTGGGGAGCGACCCCTTAGGCAAGGGTCGCTCCCCTTGGGGGAAAATTATATTTAGGCCATTTCTGGCCATTTCTGCCCCCTTGGGGGCAGATTGGCCTATTTTGATGAGGCCAATTTGCCCCCAAGGGGGGTAGAAACCACTAGACACCAGGGATTTTTTTTTATTTTTATTGTTATTGACAAAAGGGAGCGACCCCTTGGGCAAGGGTCGCTCCCAGGGGGGGCATATTTTCGGGAAGGCCTTTTCTGCCCCCCCCTGGGGGCAGATCGGCCTACTATTAGGCCGATCTGCCCCCAGGGGGGGCAGAAACCTCTAGGCACCAGGGATTGGTTTTTTTTTTGTTTTTTTTATGTTTCATTTTTTTTTTTTTTGGTGGGGAGCGACCCCTTAGGCAAGGGTCGCTCCCCTTGGGGGAAAATTATATTTTGCCCATTTCTGCCCCCCTTGGGGGCAGATTGGCCTATTTTGATGAGGCCAATCTGCCCCCAAGGGGGGTAGAAACCACTAGACACCAGGGAGTTTTTTCTTTGCGTGAATTTCACGCAAAGGGAGCGACCCCTTAGGCAAGGGTCGCTCCCTGGGGGGGAGGGCAATTTATTTTAGGCCATTTCTGCCCCCCCTGGGGGCAGATCGGCCTATTATTAGGCCGATCTGCCCCCAGGGGGGGAAGAAACCTCTAGGCGCCAGGGCAATTTTTTTTTTGTGTTTTTTTTTTTTGTTGTTTCTTTTTTTAGAGATGGGGAGCAACCCATCAGGCAAGGGTCGCTCCCCTGGGGGGGCAAATTGTATTTAGACCATTTCTGCCCCCCTGGGTGCAGATTGGCCAATTTTAGGTCAATCTGCCTCCAAGGGGGCAGAAACCACTAGGCACCGGGGATTTGTTTTTTGGCGCCAATGTCACGCAGGGGGAGCGACCCCGTAGGCAAGGGTCGCTCCGGGGGGGGGGTGGGTGTTGGGGGGGCAAATTTATTTTAGGCCATTTCTGCCCCCCCGGGGGGCAGATCGGCCTATTATTAGGCTGATCTGCCCCCGGGGGGGGGGGGGGGGGCAGAAACCTCTAGGCGCCAGGGGAATTTTTCTTTTTTTTCTTTTTTTTTTTTTTTTTTAGAGATGGGGAGCGACCCATCAGGCAAAAGTCGCTCCCCTGGGGGACAAATTGTATTTAGGCCATTTCTGCCCCCCTTGGGGGCAGATTGGCTGAGTTTAGGTCAACCTGCAAGGGGGCAGAAACCACTAGGCACCGGGGATTTGTTTTTTGGTGCCAATGTCACGCAGGGGGAGCGACCCCGTAGGCAAGGGTCGCTCCCGGCGGGGGAGGGTGGGGGTTGGGGGGGCAAATTTATTTTAGGGCATTTCTGCCCCCCCCCCCTGGGGCCGGCTGAGCTACAGACCAAACACCACAGGTAGGCACCTTGCAAAAAACACCTCTGTTTTCTGTGAAAAAATATGTTGTGTCCACGTGTGTTTTGGGCCATTTCCTTGTGTGGGCGCTAGGCCTACCCACAGAAGTGATGTACCATTTTTATCGAGAGACTTAGGGGAATGCTGTGTGGAAGGAAATTTGTGGCTCCTCTCAGATTCCAGAACTTTCTGTCACCGAAATGAGAGGAAAAAGTGTTTTTTGGGCCACATTTTTGATGTTTGCAAAGGATTCTGGGTAACATAACCTGGTCAGAGCCCCGCAAGTCACCCCATCTTGGATTCCCCTGGGTTTCTAGTTTTCAAAAATGCACTGGTTTGCTAGGTTTCCTCAGGTGTCGGCTGAGCTACAGGCCAAAATCCACAGGTAGGCACTGCTTTTTATAAAAAAATGTGATGTGTCCACGTTGTGTTTTGGGCCCTTTCCTTTCGTGGGCGCTAGTCCTACCCACACAAGTGAGGTATCATTTTTATCGGGAGACTTGGGGGAACGCTGGGTAGAAGGAAATGTGTGGCTCCTCTCAGATTCCAGAACTTTCTGCCACAGAAATGTGAGTAACATGTGTATTTTTAGCCAAATTTTGAGGTTTGCAAAGGATTCTGGGTAACAGAACCTGGTCCGAGCCCCGCAAGTCACCCCTCCTTGGATTCCCCTAGGTCTCTAGTTTTCAGAAATGCACAGGTTTGGTAGGTTTCCCTAGGTGCCGGCTGAGCTAGAGGCCAAAATCTACAGGTAGGCACTTCGCAAAAAACACCTCTGTTTTTTTCCAAAATTTAGGATGTGTCCACGTTGCGCTTTGGGGTGTTTCCTGTCACCGGCGCTAGGCCTACCCACGCAAGTGAGGTATCATTTTTATCGGGAGACTTGGGGGAACGCTGGGTGGAAGGAAATTTGTAGCTCCTCTCAGATTCCAGAACTTTCTGCCACAGAAATGTGAGGGACATGTGTTTTGTTAGCCAAATTTTGAGGTTTGCAAAGGATTCTGGGTAACAGAACCTGGTCCGAGCCCCGCAAGTCACCCCTCCTTGGATTCCCCTAGGTCTCTAGTTTTCAGAAATGCACAGGTTTGGTAGGTTTCCCTAGGTGCCGGCTGAGCTAGAGGCCAAAATCTACAGGTAGGCACTTCGCAAAAAACACCTCTGTTTTTTTCCAAAATTTAGGATGTGTCCACGTTGCGCTTTGGGGTGTTTCCTGTCGCCGGCGCTAGGCCTACCCACGCAAGTGAGGTATCATTTTTATCGGGAGACTTGGGGGAACGCTGGGTGGAAGGAAATTTGTAGCTCCTCTCAGATTCCAGAACTTTCTGCCACAGAAATGTGAGGGACATGTGTTTTTTTAGCCAAATTTTGAGGTTTGCAAAGGATTCTGGGTAACAGAACCTGGTCCGAGCCCCGCAAGTCACCCCTCCTTGGATTCCCCTAGGTCTCTAGTTTTCAGAAATGCACAGGTTTGGTAGGTTTCCCTAGGTGGCGGCTGAGCTAGGGGCCAAAATCTACAGGTAGTCACTTTGCTAAAAACAGCTCTGTTTTCTGTGATATGTCCACGTTGTGTTTTGGGGCATATCCTGTCGCGGGCGCTAGGCCTACCCACACAAGTGAGGTATCATTTTTATCGGGAGACGTGGGGGAACGCTGGGTGGAAGGAAATTTGTGGCTCCTCTCAGATTCCAGAACTTTCTGCCACAGAAATGTGAGGAACATGTGTTTTTTTAGCCAAATTTTGAGGTTTGCAAAGGATTCTGGGTAACAGAACCTGGTCCGAGCCACACAAGTCACCCCTCCTTGGATTCCCCTAGGTCTCTAGTTTTCAGAAATGCATAGGTTTGGTAGGTGTCCCTAGGTGGCGGCTGAGCTAGAGGCCAAAATCTACAGGTAGTCACTTTGCTAAAAACAGCTCTGTTTTCTGTGATATGTCCACGTTGTGTTTTGGGGCATATCCTGTCGCGGGTGCTAGGCCTACCCACACAAGTGAGGTATCATTTTTATCGGGAGACGTGGGGGAACGCTGGGTGGAAGGAAATTTGTGGCTCCTCTCAGATTCCAGAACTTTCTGCCACAGAAATGTGAGGAACATGTGTTTTTTTAGCCAAATTTTGAGGTTTGCAAAGGATTCTGGGTAACAGAACCTGGTCCGAGCCCCACAAGTCACCCCTCCTTGGATCCCCCTAGGTCTCTAGTTTTCAGAAATGCACAGGTTTGGTAGGTTTCCCTACGTGGCGGCTGAGCTAGAGGCCAAAATCTACAGGTAGTCACTTTGCTAAAAACAGCTCTGTTTTCTGTGATATGTCCACGTTGTGTTTTGGGGCATATCCTGTCGCGGGCGCTAGGCCTACCCACACAAGTGAGGTATCATTTTTATCGGGAGACGTGGGGGAACGCTAGGTGGAAGGAAATTTGTGGCTCCTCTCAGATTCCAGAACTTTCTGCCACAGAAATGTGAGGAACATGTGTTTTTTTAGCCAAATTTTGAGGTTTGCAAAGGATTCTGGGTAACCGAACCTGGTCCGAGCCACACAAGTCACCCCTCCTTGGATTCCCCTAGGTCTCTAGTTTTCAGAAATGCACAGGTTTGGTAGGTTTCCCTAGGTGGCGGCTGAGCTAGAGGCCAAAATCTACAGGTAGTCACTTTGCTAAAAACAGCTCTGTTTTCTGTGATGTGTCCAGGTTGTGTTTTGGGGCATATCCTGTCGCGGGCGCTAGGCCTACCCACACAAGTGAGGTATCATTTTTATCGGGAGACGTGGGGGAATGCTGGGTGGAAGGAAATTTGTCGCTCCTCTCAGATTCCAGATCTTTCTGCCACAGAAATGTGAGGAACATGTGTTTTTTTAGCCAAATTTTGAGGTTTGCAAAGGATTCTGGGTAACAGAACCTGGTCCGAGCCACACAAGTCACCCCTCCTTGGATTCCCCTAGGTCTCTAGTTTTCAGAAATGCACAGGTTTGGTAGGTTTCCCTAGGTGGCGGCTGAGCTAGAGGCCAAAATCTACAGGTAGTCACTTTGCTAAAAACAGCTCTGTTTTCTGTGATGTGTCCACGTTGTGTTTTGGGGCATATCCTGTCGCGGGCGCTAGGCCTACCCAAACAAGTGAGGTATCATTTTTATCGGGAGACTTGGGGGAACATAGAATAGCAAAACAAGTGTTATTGCCCCTTGTCTTTCTCTACATTTATTCCTTCCAAATATAGGGGTGTGTGTAAAAAAGACATCTATTTGAGAAATTCCATGTAATTCACGTGCTACTATGGTCACCCCGGAATTCAGAGATGTGCAAATAACCACTGCTCCTCAACACCTTATCTTGTGCCCTTTTTGGAAATGCAAAGGTTTTCTTGATAGCTATTTTTTACTTCTTATATTTCAGCAAATGAATTACTGTATACCCGGTATAGAATGAAAACGCACTGCAGGGTGCAGCTCATTTATTGGCTCTGGGTTCCTCGGGTTCTTGATGAACCTACAAACCCTATATATCCCCGCAACCAGAGGAGTCCAGCAGACGTAACGGTATATTGCTTTCGATAATCTGACATTGCAGGGAAAAGTTACAGAGTAAAAAGTAGAGAAAAATTGATGTTTTTTTCACCTCAATTTCAATATTTTTCTTTTTCAGCTGTTATTTTCTGTAGGAAACCCTTGTAGGATCTACACAAATGACCCCTTGCTGAATTCAGAATTTTGTCTACTTTTCAGAAATGTTTAGGTTTCTGGGATCCAGCATTGGTTTCATGACCATTCCTGTCACTGACTGGAAGGAGGCTGAAAGCACAAAAAATTGCACAAATGGGGTATGCCCCAGTAAAATGCCAAAATTGTGTTGAAAAATTGGGTTTTCGGATTCAAGTCTGCCTGTTCCTGAAAGCTGGGAAGCTGCTGAGTTTAGCACCACAAACCCTTTGTTGATGCCATTTTCAGGGGAAAAACCACAAGCCTTCTTCTGCAGCCCCTTTTTCAATTTTTTTTTAAAAAAACGAAATTTTCACTGTATTTTGGCCAATTTCTTGGCCTCCTTCAGGGGAACCCACAAAGTCTGGGTACCTTTAGAATCCCTAGGATGTTGGAAAAAAAGGACGCAAATTTGGCTTGGTTAGCTTATGTGGACAAAAAGTTATGAGGGCCTAAGCGCGAACTGCCCCAAATAGGCAAAAAAAGGCCTGGCACAGGAGGGGGAAAAGGCCTGGCAGCGAAGGGGTTAAAGACATCTGTATTTACATCAGATCTTGTTTTTTTCTGTTTGGCTATAAATCTGAAAGCCTTCTGGACCCAGACTATGCAGTAGTATTTTCTTTTTCCTATATGATGAAAATTCCTTATCATTCTCTTCTTCTATGGCTGATAAATACGTAATGAGATAGTCCTTCCAATCTGCCCATTTTATTTGCTGTGCTCCCGCTCTCTGAATAAATGGAACAGGTGGAGTTAAACCCATATTTGGTGCCCTCCTGCATAAACCAGTTCACACTGATTCAGAAACCCCCAGTCCCTGCTCTGGTACGAAACTGGACAAAGGAAAGGGGAGTGACCATTCCCCTGTCCATCATCACCCCAGGGGTGGTGCTCAGAGCTCCTCCAGAGGGTCCCTGAGTTTTGCCATCTTGGATTCAAGGTTGGCAGATAACTCTGGGATCATCTGAGTTGCCAGTGCCAGCAGGTGACGTCAGAGCCCTACCCTGATAGGTGCTTACCTGGTTAGGTGACCAATCCCCCTTTCAGGGCTATTTAGGGTCTCTCCTTTGGGTGGTTCCTCAGATTCTGATTGCAAGATGCCATCAGGAATCCTCTGCATCCTCCACTTTGACTTCTCACTGAAGAAACTGCATTTGGACCCTCCAGGAACTCTACAAGCTGCAACAAAGAAGCAAAACACCTTCTACAACATTGTATCTCTGGCTCCTGCCAGCAACTGCAACAGTTTCCCAGTCGTGCATCCTCTGAGTACAGCCCATCTTCATCCTGCACCAGAAGAGCAAAGGAATCTCCCTTGGGGTGAATGAGTCACTCCCCTGCTTCTGCAGGCACCAACTGCAACAGCGACTGGCTGCGGGGATCCCCTAAACTGCTTAGATGCGTGGATCCTGCATCAGGGTGGTGAACTGAAGTGGTCCTGACGGTCATCTCTTCCAACTGTCTGACTTTGGTGGAGGTAAGAGCTTACCTCCCCACGCAAGACAGTACTCTCATGTACCACATCTTTTGCAGCTGCCATGGCTTGTTGGTATTCTTCTTCCAAGTCCTTCATGTATCTTGTAGCTCCGGCCCCCAGCACTGTATCCTGCGACGCACAGCTTCCTGAGTGGTTCACCAGTGGCGTGGGAGCCTTTGTCATAGTGCTGCGTGGGCCTCTTCTGCAACTTTCATGTCCCTGTGCTGTGGGACTTCTGTGTGCGCTGCCTGGCCTTCTGTGGGCTCTCTGTGTCACTGACATCTTCCTCTAACTCCCCTCCTGGGTAGAGTCCACCTGGTCCTTCCTGGTCCCCTGCAGCTCCATTTTCCACTAACTGCGGGCTTTGGATATGCCAAGGCTTGTCAGCAGACTCCGATGATGCAAACCCAACTGCAGTCCTCATCCTACGTGGGACATCACTTGCACCCTCCAGGAACCCGAGTTCGTCTTCTTGGGTGCAGTACTAACTTTTCTTCTTCACTGGTGGTTCTCTTTTTGCACCTTCATCTGGGTTAGCAGCGGCTCCTGCTTTTCCTGGACTCTTCTGTGCTTCTTGGACTTGGTCCCCTTCTTCCACAGGTCTTCTTGTCCAGGAATCCACTGTTGGATTGGTCTTGCAGTCTCTTCTGGGTTTTGCATAATTCTTCTTCTCGTTTCTGTGTGTGTTCTAGGAAACTTACTGTGATTTACTCCTGTTTCCTGGGCACTGGGTTGGGCTGTGGTACCTACCTTTGGGTGTTTCTAGAACTGATATTCATGACAAGTAATATTCACTTTGCCCTCAATCAGGTTTGTCTGTTTGCGGGACATGCAGGACCTGTAGGATTATCTGAATTGGGTGTACTGAATTGGGTCTCATGTTCCTAGAAACCTTTTGTGTGCGTTCTAGGATGCTACGTCATGTTAATAAGATCTCTTCCCGATTCGGCCTTAATATGCCGTAGATCAGGATTAACCATCTGTGGCAGGGAGTGATAAAACCAAGTTTACTAATTGTGCTCCATCAAAGAAAATTGCAAAACCTCATGGGTATCTAATTCACAAACATTAGATCTTCATTTATTCATGGCAGTTTGTGCAACTGACATAAAGATCAGAAATTGTGAGGGTGGGAGACCAAATTCATCAAAAAAGCTAGTGAGGAACAACAATTCATTATTTCGATATAAATCACCGATCATCGATCGGCCACTGTCCAATGGAGCATTATTTGAGGCCTAAATTAGTTTCTATCATTCTTGAGTCCTAACTGCGGTATGATGGTGAGTGGTCTGGACACTGTTTTGCAGTCACAACACGCCAAGCGTCTCAGAGCGATTGCTGTGAAAACATTTGTCATATCTAATTTTCTTTGCAGACCCAGGATTCTTGTCTTTAACTCATCACTGGTCCCAGTCGAGCCAGTTCTTGTTTCAGTCCACAATACTACCACCTAGCCATCCACTGATTCTGGGCTGCAAAATGATAAAAATATGCACTACACTCACCCCTTTCCCTCTCGGTTCCCTTCTAGGTGTTCTTCCTGAGTGTTGGGTTTCCCCCGTCCACAAAGTGGAGCATAGCTTGAATCACGCTGGGGTGCAGTTTGATTACCCACAATTCAAAAATGTACTCAGTCTTTCATCTAACCCTTATCGGGATAAGTGAGTTCTCATGAGTACTATCTGCTGCAGCAGTGCACCCAGAGCAGCTCTCCCGCACACATGAGAGAGTCGTGGAGGACCAACAAGTCTTTTTGGAGTTTGTGGTGGCATGGTGCATGCGGCTTTCAGTGGCAGGATCGGCCAGACTTCTCTTTGAGGTCACAGCTCCAGGACCTTTGAGAATGAGGCTGTGTATCTGGCCGGGAAGCCTAGATGGCATGGTTCAGCCGAAATAGGTGCAGCCTAAGGGTCAAGCTCTCAGCGTTCCTGATCACACCATAAGTAAGTGTACTCTTGAGAGTCTCAGGTAGTGAAGGATATTATGCAGTTGGTATTTGGGGGTCCTCGTACAGGCCAACTGATCATCAGATGTAGCCCCAGCTGTGCTTTCAACAATTCATCAGTTGCAGCCCTGACTGTACCTTCATCAAAATGGCAGTTGCATCCCTGACTGGGCTTTTAGTGACTCAGCAGTTGCAGCCCTGAGTCCGCCTTTAGCAAATTAGTAGTTACAGCACTGACTGAGCCTTCAACAAAACAGCGGTTTAAGCCCTAATTGTGCTTTAAATAATTCTGAAGTTGGAGCTCTGACTCAGCAGTTGCAGTATCTCAATTTCCACCAGGAACTGAAGTAAGAGTCTGGAGAGATCACAGGAACTGTTGTCCTTCCAGATCGCTCCTGTGCAGTCTATCTGATAGAGACTTCTAGCTGCAGATTCCTTACCTTTGAATTCTCCCCATGCGCCAAACTGGATTAGGATGATTCTGCATAAGCAGTACCGCTGCACATCAGTACATGGCATCGATCAGCTCCATTTCAGCTGACACCAGAAATTACGTCTCAGGCCTATATATTGGTGCCATCCAGGCATGCTGACATCAGTTATTTTCTCTCTGCGCCAGCCACTGCAGATCCGAGAGAGGAGCTACCCCTCACTTAATTTTTGTCTGAACTTTTTTTATTTGTTGTCACCAATTTTTGAGCTTTTTTCCTCCTGATGGTAAGGAGGTTATCATGTAAGATGGGTTTCAAGCCCTGCGGAGTATGTCACCATCCAGTGTCGGTGATGGATCTCCATCTTGTCTATTTGTGATGTTTGTAGCGCGACCCTGACCCTTAAACGTGCTCCAATTGCCGAACCATGCATCCGAAGGCACTTTGAGGAAGCGGTTCCTAAAGCTGATGGTGGCCCGGCATGTGACTCTGTATAAGTTGAGGTCTCGGTAGCAGGGAAGGTCCCAGGACCGGTTGCAAAACCTGAAGTAATTTTTGGCCCATTTAGACTCCTCAAAACGATTGGGTTGTGAAGAAGAGCAAGAAGTCAAAGTGGTCTTCGACTTCTCCTCATTTGTTGGATACTCAACAACGGAGCGTTAGCATTCTCAGCCTCGTTCTTTGGAACCTGCACCTGGGCCAGCTCTTCTCCTCCCTGACTTTCTGGAGAACTTGAGGAATTCTGTGAGACCATGCATCTCATTTTTGGGAAGTCCAAACCAGTCGTTGCGCCATCAGGCCCAATGTATTCAAAATGATCCCCAACTGGTTCTGCGCCATGGCTTCAGCCTTGGGTATGATGGGCCCAGAGGATCCAGCCCTGGATCTTGACCAACACCAGTCAAACCATCTCGATCTTCCCTGGCGCTGGTCCTGATGTCAACGTTCCCAGCACCATCCCCATTGTTATTCCTGACTCAGACACAGAGCTGGATGGGCATTGCCCCATGCTGATTCCGATGATAACAGGAGCCTTGCCTCCTAGATTGGACCTTGAGCCCTATTCAGTTGAACTAGGCCTCGGGGAAGATTGGAAGGGGTCACTGAAAACTGGCTATGGAGGAGGGGGCTTCCTACACAATGGTGGTGAGGAGGGTGGCTGAGGTCCTAGATCTTCAACTACCCTCAGTTGCAGTCAAGACTAATCTCTCGACAGAAGTGCTGCAACTGGTAGCTTCCACAATCGAACACCTGCTTCAATTCAGTGATGCACTTACAGACATCCTTCTGGTTACTTCGTCAAACCCAGCATAGACGCTCCTCTGAATAGGATGATTGCCCACTGCCTTCGCCCGCACCTGTAGACCCAACCTTCCTCATGCAACACCCTACCTCTGAGAGTTTGGTGGTCCAAATCTCAACTTCCCAGGGCGCTTTCCCCACCGCTCCTCCATATAGGCAATCCAAGAGGCTGGACTCGGATGCTCCCCTTCATCAGAGCTGTTCTGGGCACAGTGCAGTTTTCTTTCGAGCAGTGAGTCCAGGATATTCATACTATGATACCGATGTTTCAGCCTCTCTCCCGGATTTCAGTGAGACAGACTCTGAGGCTGTTGAGACTCATGGCGTCCTGCATCCTGCTGATGACATGCCAGATGACATATGCAGGCTCTGCATTGGGGACTGAAGTTTCAGTTGGTGCAGCATCAGGGAAATCTTTCCAACATGGTCCAGATCTTGGAGGGAAGTGCAAAAGATCTGCAGTGGTGATTAACAAACTTCAATTGGTTCAGAGGCCGATCCCTCTCCCTTCCCCAACCAGATCTGACAGTGGTGACAGATGTGTCCCTCCTGGGATGGGATGGCCATTTTGGAGATGTGAAGATCAGAGGACTGTCGTCTCTGGGGGAATCCTGATTCCACATCAACCTGCTGGAGCTCCGAGCCATTTGAGTGGCATTAAAAGCCTTTCTACCCTCCATCAAGGGTAGGTTATTGCAGGTGTTCACGGACAACACCACTGCCATGTGGTATTGCAACAAACAGGGTAGGGCCGTGGACCCTTTGTCAAGAGGCTCTATGCCTCTGGACATGGCTGGAACAGCAGGGCATATCTTTGGTGGTTCAACACCTGGCGGGCTTTCTGAACTCCAGAGCAGACAAACTCAGTTGAAGATGATCAGTGGATCACAAATGGTTTTTCCATTCAGAGGTGGTGCAAAGTCCCTTACAGCAGTGCAGAGAGCCTTGGTTAGATCTATTTACCTACGCTGTACTCCGATCAGACTGCCCCTTCTGGAGGATCTTCTGTTGCAGCAGCAGGGGAGGGTTCTTCACCAGAAGCTGTCCATGCTCTGTTTTATTTTGTGTGGAGATTGACCGACGGCAATGGACAGTTTTTGACCTTCCTCCTGAAGTCTGTAACATCATCTTGGCAGCCAGGCGTCCCTCCACCAAAATGGTGTACACCTGTCGTTAGAAGAAATTAGTGGCATGGTACACAGAAAAGACACTTAATCCCCTTTCTGCCCTCTTTCTGAGGTTTTACTTTTCATTCTTTCCCTTGCCTGGCGGGCTTTGATTTGGGCACTCTTAAGGGCTATTTGTATGCCTTCCATTTCTGCCTTCTTGCGGTTGACTGATAAACCATCTTTGTTTAAGTCCCCTATTGTGCTGAGGTTCCTCATGGGTCTTACTCATCTCTTTCCCCCTTCTCCATTTATTATGCCTCAGTGGGACCTTAATTTAGTTCTAACTTTTTGGATGTGTGCTCTTTTTGAGCCTCTGCACCGTTATCCCCTCAGGCTTCTTACATTGAAAACAGCCCTCCTTGTGCCAATTACATCTGCCTGTCGCGTGAATGAGCTGTAGGCCTTGTCGTCCAAGCCACCTTATCTCTCTATTTATCCTGAGAATCTGGCGCTCCCCACACGGGCTTCTTTTCTGCCTAATGTGGTCAGTCCCTTTCATGTAGGCCAATTAATCACCATGTCTACATTCTACGCACTCCCACTTCCTTCTAAGGAAGAGAAGAGACTCCACCACCCGGACCGAAAAAGAGCATTGGCGTTCTTGATCGTACCCATGAGTTACGGGTGGATGACCTGCTCTTTGTGGAGTATGTGGGTGCGAAGAAAGGTCAGGAGGTGTAGAAGTGAGGCTTCTCTTGTTAGGTCATACTCTGCATCAAGATCTGCCACGCACTGGCCAAAATGCAACCTCCTGAAGGCTTGCAAGCTCATTCCACCAGAGCTAAAGCTGTGACTATTGCATTAGCATGCACAGTTCCGGTCTTGGACATGTGCACGACAGCAGCATGTGCTTGTCTGCACACATTTACTAAACAGTACTGTCTGGAAAGTCAGGTCCATAGGGATTAGCATTTTTGCCTGTTTGGCCCTCCAGGGTTTCTCGTTTGAAACTGGTTCGCAGATCCACCTCCACAGATGGTATTGCTCAGGTATCTATTCAAAGGTTAGAAATCTACAGTTAGAAGCCTCTATCAGATTAACAAATTACTTACCTTCAGTAACCCCTTATCTGGTAGAGACTTCTAGGGTTAGAAAAACTAGCCTTTCAGGGCCCTAGTTTTGGCACACCTGTGGTCACTGTTATTCATGGCTCCACGCTTCTGCTGTGGTAAGTCGTGAAAAGAAACTGACATCAGCATGTATGGGTGGTGCTGATATAGGTACCACAACACCATTTCTGACATGATGACTGACAGGACCTTCCCTCAATCAGCAGGCAGCCTGGCCTCTAGGTACACCTAATCACTCCCAGGAAAGCAGACAATAGAAGCATACACTGGAGAGAAGTGTTACCTCCCTCCTGCAGGAAGCCACACAGGTGTTAGCCCAAAAAGAGGAGTTACAAAGAAGAAGCCACTTTTTTTAAATATACTTTTTATTGTTTTCCCTGACACACAACTGGTCTTCAAGGACATTGTAGACAGTATTTCAACAGTTATAATCACCATTATCTTCATCCACTTTACCACAGGTAAGTTCCTCTCCTCCCCAAATTCATGGCACATACAATTACAGCTTTTTTCTATATGCCTTGGAATGGCCAGTTGACTCCCCCACACTTTTTCCTCTCTTCCCCGTATCGACTGCTGCATCAAGCCTCCAGCAAAGCAGTGTCCAATACCCTCACTTCTTCATTTACCTCCTCCTCTACTCATGCACCCGGTACACTCTCTTCCCCAGTTTATATTCCTGCCTCCAGACCCCCTGCTGCCCTCTCAGTCCCCTGAAAGGCCTCCAGCAACCCCACCCAGACTTTAGATCCTCCCTCACCTAATCATCATTTTAGACATCCAGACATGCTTTTCTTCAACTAGAGCCCATTCAGCCTTGTACCTACTCCATAAGGCCACTGGTGGAACTCTCTGTGAGCCACCCTCCTGGCACCTGAAATTTCCAGCATATCACCACCCCCCCCGGCTTCTTGACCATACCCAGAAGGCATCCTTTGGGTGTCTCTTCAACCACACCACCAGTCACCCTCTCCATCCTTCCCCTTACAATCGTCCACAATACACACACCGTCAGACACATCCATGCCATATGAAGAAAGAAGGCCCCCACTGCCCCACATCTAGGGCAGTCCGCAACCCTTCCTGCATACATTCTGCTCAATCTGATTTGTGTCAAATAGGTGCAGTGCAAATAATTGAAATGTATCAACTTAATTCTGGCATTGCAGGACATCCATTGGGTAAGTGCACAAGTCTCATTCCTTTCTTTCTCAGACATGTTGTCCTCCACATCTCCCCCGCACCTGTCTAGCAGGAAAACTCTGCTTACCATTATCCCCCTTGAGCACCCCATAAAACAATGAGATACCGTACGCTGCACACCTCCAATTGTTAGCAACAGCTGCAGTGTTTCTGACCCGCTGGGGGCCAAAGGGAATCCCATCCAAATCTCTTGAGGCAAAGCAGCAAGTTTACTGCAGCGGAGGAACCGGCCAGGCCCCACCAAAAAGGTTCGTACAGGCGTTCTCAAAAGTAATGAACTGCTCATCTGGGTACAGCTCTTCCAGGATCTTTCGTCCCCTTGCCCTCTTGCAGGCCACCGACATTGGCTTGTTGATGCGTATGAATGGCACCTGTGTTGAAAAGCTCAGCTGTCTCGCAAATGGAGGTTGTTTTAATACCCTGCTAATCACCGTCTCCCATATCTCCTCCTCCTGCCCCAATATCCTGGTCTCTTCTCATCACTAATTTCAGTGAAGGCATGGTCCAGTATGTGCCTCTCAGTACCCTCTTTTCCCAGTTATCCTCGTTTCCCAGTTATCCTCCACTGTGACCCACCGCGCCACACACTGTAGCTTAGCTGAATAATAATACAGCTCTAGATCAGGCAAACCAATGCCCCCTTCTTAAAGGTCTAGCTTAAGTGTCATTAAAGCAACTTTGCTCCTTTCTCCTTCCCAATCCAGGGAGACCAACATACTGTCTAGCAATTTAAATTTACTACTTGCTATTGTGGCCAATGAATTCCACACAATGTACAGTCATCTGGGAAGTAAACCCACTGCTATCCTACCCGACACCGAGAGTGACAATGTACTCCAAAAGGCTACAGATTTCGTCAACCCCACCAGCATCTTCCCCAGGTTATGTTGGTGTTGGCCCTCCGCCCCTTGTCTCAACATAATTCCCGAATACCTAAAAGTCTCTGTCTCCCAAATGAGTCCCAGTTGAGGCAAAACCGGTTCAGGCACCGAGCACAACTTCCCCAATGGGAACAACAGTGTCTTGCGTCAATCGCTCTTTAAACCAGCCACAACCCCAAACTCATCCAATCTGTCCTACAACAACGGCATAGAGTCTCTGGGCCTCCGCAAGTAAAATAGTACAACATCAGCATACAATGATATTAATTAAATGTACGCTATTTCCAAACAGCATGCCATTGTCCCTCATTTCTCTCCAGACCTTTACCGCCAGGGGTTCAAGGGCCAACGCAAACAATAGCGGGGAGAGAGGACAAACCTGATGTTTGCCCCTCACCACTCCCCACTCCTCCCACACCAATCCACCACTATGCACCCTAGCTTGAGGTGAATTGAACAGTATCTTTACCCACCAAGAGATGCCTGGGCCGCAAGACCTGTAGCATATACATCCAGTCAAGCATATCAAACGATTTTTCGATGTCCACGGGGTTCAAGACCAACTCCTCTCATCTACGCTCCACCGAAAGAAGCCACCTTTGATGGGAAAATGTCTAACAATTGGAAAAGGGGCTGCTCCATTGTCTAGGTAGACAGGCTGGCACTAAGTACAGGAGAGGGGAAACCAATTGCCAAACAGTTTTCTCAGAGGCAAGTAGCTCCATTGGTAGCCATACTTCGGTGTTGGGCTAGGGAGCTCTGGATGACTAGAGGGAGTTCTGGGAATTGGCAGATGTGTGCATCTTGGTATACCCAGAAACAAAACTTCTGGGAAGTAGTCATCAGGTGGGAGGGGACTTAGGTAGCCTATTGACTACCAGCCACATCCTACCCTGAGGGCATTTTCTGAGCATAAATACGGCACCCCTGGTGTTCGGAACTCAGATCTCAACTGGACTTGAAGAAGGACAGCCCTCTTGCACCATGGAAACACAAAGAGAGGCTGCACCAACATGTATTGCACATGCTGAATCTTGTGGCTAGCTAAGTACAAGGGACTGTGCCTGCTGTGCTCTGCTCATTGAGAAGTCATCTCAGGAGCCCAGCTGAGGCAATAAACTCCAAAGGTCAGTTGGGTGACCTCCTGTTTACAGCATAGGGCCACAAGAGCTGAATGTGGAAAGTTTGTAGCTCAGAATCTTCAGACCAGTGTTATGCCGCAACAGAAACCAGAACTTGATGCTCCATGTTGCACCCAAGTTCCCTAAGTCTAGGACAGTGCAGCTTGGTTGCCCATAAGAAAAGTTATCACCCACAGAAGGATTTTTCTGTGACCGTGATACCGGGTGACTGGTAGCCCAGTGGCAACTGGACTTTTACCAGAGTGAGAGGACTTTGATGGATGTTGACCCAGTGACCAGGACCGCCTCACTGCCTTCATGGACTGATGAGCAGTTGCAGCAAGACCCCCATCAACCGCACTGCATCAAGAGCATCTTGTATCTTTTGTATCAGGGTCACTTTCATAGGAAACGACTGCAAAGGATAAACGTGCCTGGAACTGACTGAAGACTGCTTCACTTACTGAGGTTACTGTTTCTTAGAACTTTGCTGGTGCCCCTGACTTTCTCTCTCCTGGAAATTGATCACCTAAAGTACCTCTAAGTGACCGCAATACAACTAGCCCAACTTCTAGCTGAAAAAGTTTCCAAGTGTCAAATTCGTTGAATTGAGTGAAATGCCTTAAGCTACTATACATTGTAATTTCTATATCTCTTTTGTTCAGATGTCTAAAATACATAAAGATAGAGCCTATTTTTTTAAACTGGTGATGGATTTCTTGAGTGTCTTGTGTATCCCTCTTCTGGTGTTATTTAATCCTTTGCACTTGGTCCTTTGTGTAAGCCGTCACTCCGCAAAGCCACAGCTACCCAGCATTGAGCTAGAGGGTTTAATAAATAGAACCTACTCATCCTAAAGGGGTTGATAAGTTTATTTCATGGTGAGGTTGTAGAACCAAACCCCATTTCCTCACAGCGAGGAATCTGACATTTCTATCAGAAGAAGAAGTTGCTTACTTCAGTTTTTGGGCATAATATGGTACCCCTGGCACCCAGACCTCAGATCACATCTAGACAAGACAGAACACTAAGGATGGATTGCCCTGTTGTTCCATGGACCTCAAAAAGAGGCTGTACCACCCACTGGACTGCACCTGTTTGTTTTATTTGGATTATTAAAGAGAGAACTGTGCCTATGGTGCCTGGCTCTAGGAAAAGACATCCCTGAGCCCCAGACAGAAGAGTTTACACCAATAGGCAGTTGGCTGACTTCTTGTTCTCAGCTACAGGGCCACAAAGCTGAACAAGTACACCTTAGCTAGTCAGTAGCCAAAAGCACTTGATTGTCACTGACTGCCGACGTTCAGCCTTGGAGGCCGAGTCCTGATGTTGAAAAGTTGCACTTGAGTCTGCCGGTGCCAGAAGAGTAGTTGGAAAGCAGTTTAGACACCCAAAAAGGACACTAGCCTTCACTAAAGGGAATTGCTGGTTTCATTCTGACCGGAGGCCAATAGTCCAGTGGCAACTAGTCTTTTGCTTGACCCCACCAAGTCTTTAAGGGACATCAACCCAAGTGGCCAAAGTTGCCCCACCAAGTCTGTGTAATGTGAGAACCCCAGGGGTCGCCTCCTTGACTGCACAGCATACTCATTATCCTATAGCATCTTCAGCATCCTGCATCAGGCCCACTCCATTGAGGTGTATGGCAGTGTGCCCATAGAGCCGGCAGCTGGATTAGAGACTACTTTGGTGACAAGGCAACTGCTCTACAAATCCTCACTGACCCCCTTGACTTTCTCCTTGTCGGTGTTGTTTGCCCTAAGTGATTCAGAGTACCTGAACACACTTTTACAACAGTTTTCCAAAGTTTCAAAAGTTACCACTAACTGTGACATTTACCAATGTTTGTTAGCATTTCTAGTGAAAAGCTATTGTGAGGAAGTGGGGTATATTAAATGGGGTGGTTGTGCGATCTCATCATGTAATACACTTACCAACCTCTTTGGGGCCCTTGGTCTCAGTTGTCAGACCGTCAGCTCAAACCTGGGTGTCTGTTTCTCTGAGCAGCAAGGCTTACACAAAGGAAAACGTGTAAAATATTTAAACAGCACCAAAACAATTGAAGAAGAAATACAACACCAATTTATTAAAAGACACTGTATGTTTATGCATTTTTAGATATCACAACAACAAAGATCCACTGGAGGCTTCCGGAGATATAGAATTTACAAGGTGTAGTAAATCAGAGCATTTCACTCTACCACTAACAAGCACTGGCAAATTCACGAACTTGACACTCAGAAACGTTCTCACTAAAACGTTTGGGCTAACTGTTATGAGGTCCCTAGGAGTCGCTTTACTTTAGGTGACCAACTCCAATAGAGAGGCAGTCAGGGGTACCAAGAAGGTCCTCGGAAACAGTTACCCCAGCAGGTGAAACAGTCTTCAGTCAGTTCCAGGCACTTTTATCCTTTGTAGGCCTTTCCTATGGAAGTGGTCCTGATGCAAGGAATGAAGGAAGCTGAATATACTCAAAGGATGCTCTGGACGGCATGTGGTTGGTGGGGGCTTGCTGCATCTACTCTTCAGTCAGTCCATGAAGGAGGCGAAGTGATCCCAATCACATAGTCAAAGTCCCTCAAAGTCCTCTCAGTGGTGGCAGGTGTCTAGTAGCCACTGGACTACCAGTCACTCCGTATCGCGATCAAGGGCCAATCGTTCCTGGAGATTTCAGCTGCACTCCGACAACACTCACAGATTTAGGGAACTCAGGTGCAACTTTGTACATTGGGTCCAAGGCCCTGGGGCTGCATGATGCCAGTTGGCGGTGGGTTGATGATTTTGGGCTACCAACGTGCCCCAGCACGCTTCTCAGCTGTTGTGTCCCTGTGCTGTGAACAGGTGTCCAGCTCACTGAACCTTGGTTCTCTTGGCTTTTGCTGGGCTCTGGAGACCACTTCTCCTTGAGCAGGACGCAGCAGACCCAGTCCCTTTCCATTCCTAGCCACCAGATTCAGCAGATGCAGTACACGCCAGTGCAGCCACTTTATGCCAGATCCATGGTGCAACATGGCAGTCCTTCTTTGTTCCTTCTGCCAGTCTAGTCGAGATCGGGGTTTGAGGTGCCCTACTTATACTTAGAAAATGCTCGAAGAGAAGGATGCACTTGGTAGCCAATGAGCTACCTCGTTCCCTCCCACCTGATCACCACTTCCCGCGGAGTGTAGCATCTGGATATTCCAGGATGCACCATTCTCTCAGCTTCCAATATGGTAAGACCCCTCTCCTAGAGTGTGGAGCTTCCTAGCCAAACCCAGAGTTATGGCTACCAAGAGAGCTACACAGCCCTGGAAAACCAAGTTGGCAACTGGTTTTCCCTCTCCTGCCCCTAGTGCCAGCCTGCTTTCCTGAACAATGGAGCAGCCCTTCTCCCAAGTGTTACGCATTTGCCCTATAAAGGCAGCTTCTCCTTTGAAGATCATCTTTTGAGCCAACACCCTTGTAGCTTTCTGCAGGAGGGAGGCAACGCCTCCTTCTAGAGCAAGTTCCTATTGTATTCTTTTCTGGGAGTCACTAGTATGTCTTCCCAGGAGGACAGAAAACTGCCTCAGCGTCAAGACCCGTGTGCAACCAGTATGGGCACAGGGGAATAAAGGCAACAAAGTGGCAACTTTGCTAAAGTTTCACACAGTAACGCGCTATAGTATTTTCGACCTGAGAATCAAGTCGGGCTAATATGACAAGTTGTTTGATACCTTGCATGACCCATTTTGGTTGCACCGTTCCAGAGTTAGCACAGCTGAGGGTTCAGCATGTCCTTCTGCACTCACCAATTGGGTGACCTAGCTTTTCCGCAGTAAAAACAACAGTTTTGCATTTTAACTATCAGAAAATGTGAAAATACATGTTCTAACTGTGGGATATGTAGACCCCTGCCTTAGGGTTTGACAGGCCTGCCATAGTGGTCACTCACACATCTGCGAAGGAGAAGTCTGGCTTTGCCATTGCTTTAAATGGCACAGCAAGGCCAGCAGTTAAATGCTCTTCCAGCATGCAGATAGCAGGCCTGGAGGCTTGTGTTTCTTGTGTCACACCCAGGGTGCACAAGCAGTGCTGTACTCCATGGGGGGCCCTTTAACTTACATGCCCTGTGTATCATTTACAGTGGACTTGCAGTTAAGTTAACTTAGTCAGTTGGGTAAAAGCCAATTCGACATACCAGTTTACAGGTAAGGGCACAGGCACTGAGATCTGGTCAGCAGGCCTCAGTACATTGTCAGAGTCAAAAAACCAGCAGCATCAGTCCAACAACTTCGGATGGTCATGCAAAAAGAGGCATTTCCTTACTGCTATAATTTACGATTTGCTTAAATATTTATATCTCCAAAACCCACCAGTGGGTTTTGTGTTATTTGGTGTCTACAAATTCATAAGAATGAGAGGCAGTTTTATAAAATGGTGTCCAATTTCTTTTGTGTTGTGTGGCCTTATTTTTTTGTTTTAGTAATTCTAAATGCTTTGCGCTTATTTCTTTGTTTAAGCTTGACTGCTCAAAGCCACAGCTACCTAGGGTTGAGTAAAGGTTTTACTAACGAGCCTGATCGGACCCAAAGCAGTATTGCGAGTGTATTGCAAAATGAGGTTGCACAACCACACCATATAATACATCACTTTCCTCACACTATCTCCAAATTTCCCACCAAATCTCCCTGTTCTGTGAAATTGACTTTTTTCCATCTAACAAGGTGCCAAGTTAGAAATATGCACAGTGGTCACTCCAATTTGCAGATGAGCTCTGCGTCTGAGGGTGCAGACAAGCCTTACAAAGCAAATGTTGTAATTGGGCCCGGGTGATGCTTATATGAGGGCCAGTTTGTCACTTATGTTGAGAAACATTTTCAGTTTTGGGCCCGACAACGTTGCCTGTTGGTGCACAGGAATTCAGCTTTTCAGTTTCTGGGTCTAGTCGGATGTGTAGAAGATAGTTAAATGATGAGGAATCTGCAGGTAGAGAGAGTATCCACAGAAAGAGCATTATTGAAGTAAAGTAACTTGCTCATTATGCTTGCATGTTTCCTAGCCCTACGGGTTATTTGTTACAATTGAAGTTATTTAAGAAATTATATACATTTCACCAATTTATGTCACTGGGTTACCATACAGGATAGAACTTCATTCTGTTTGGAGCTAGGACTAACTCTAATAATAATGAAATGCAAATGTTTGCTCATGGCTAAGTTAGACATACTGATGAGGCACTTAACCTTTTTTTCTTCTCCTTAGATCCTGCTTTGAAAACTGTCCAGCGCTCGATAGACCAAACTAGCATGAGTAAGTACTTTCCTGTTCTAATAATCACTTGAGTCCCTAACGGTACTGTCTGCTTGTAGCATTGTACAGAAAATGTCTTGAAGAATGGGGCCTTATCCATTTCTATTCTGCGGTTCTGATAGAGATTTCTGCCAGCAGGTTCCTCGCCCTTTGAATATTCCCCAGGAGTCAGACTGCATCTGGAATCTTTTCAGCAGTTCCTCAGCACTCCATCAGGTGACACTGTGTGACACCACACTGACACTGTGCCTCTCCAGAAATGAAGTGCAAATCCTATATCAGTGCCACCCCTGTGCGCTGACATCAGTCACTTTCTTGCCGCAGCATTGTATGCGGAGTCACAACTCCCTTTGTGACGCTCAGGGACATTCACCTCAAAATTTCTTTAGTGTGCAAGGGATGCCACCTACTAAAACAACAGTCTTTAAACCCTGTAGGGAATGTCACAAACAAATGCCTTTGACGGATCCCCATCAGGTATGCTTGTGGTGTCTGGGGCAGGCCACAATTCCAAGGTCTGGAATAACTGCGTATCAATGAATTCCAAGGCCTTCAGGGACCACAAGGCCCATCTTTATGTCATCAAGCATATAAAAAGTACTCATTGGGGCCACTCCATGTCATGGTCCCCATCCAAAGTTCAATCGTGTACCCGTTCCCATTCCTGGAATCACTAGTGCCATTTTAGAGGCAGTTGTTTATCACAGCCCAAGTCCTCAGGTAAATAAAAAAAGAGGCATAAAAAATCAAAGCAGGACTCTGCTCCCTCGCTGTGGGAAGCTGGCCTGGTGTGTGGTGGGTACCTCAGGTACTTCCACCCTACACCAGGTCTAGGTATCCCTTATTAGTGTAGTGTAGGCAGCGTCTAGAAGCCAGTCTCCCTAGAGGTAGGTGTGGATGAGCAGCCGAGGCTTATCTAGGAAACTCCTGCAATACCACTGTAGTCACACAGCACTTACACAGATGCAAGAAAACACTCAGTGTTACGAAAATAAAGGGTCTTTTTTTTACAGTAACACAGTACCAAAACACTAGATAGGCAACCCTCAAATAATAGGTAAGTAAATACACGGAACATGTACACTAGTTGTCAGAAATAGTCATAAAAAGTGATAGAAAACAGTGCAAATGCAAATAGACAATAGAGACCCTAGGGTGAACTCAAACCATATACTAAAAAATGGAATGCGAACACAGGACCCCCACCTGGGTAAGTGGCATGTGTAGAGGGAGCTGGTGTTACAAGGAAACCCCAAGCGTAAGCACCACAGTGCCCCTTAGCGACCAGGAGAAAAGGAGTAAGTTCTGGATTTTCCCCAAACCTCCCAAAAGTAAAGAAAAGAAGAAAATGCACCACCCAGACATGACTGCCAAAAACCAGCGGTGGATTCCTGAAGAGGAAGACCTGTGAAAGAAGGGGACCAAGTCGAGAAGTCAACAAATCACAGAAGAGTTTAGGGAGAGCAGGAGCTACTACCCACCCAGCTGTGATTGCAGGAGTTGGTCGACGGTAGAACAAAGATGGTCAGGAATGCAGCCCCAGAGCAGGTGAAGAATTCCTGGAGAATGCAGTTGACATCCCACGCCGGATGGACGACTGGAGTCAGTCAGTAGTGTGGAAGACCCACCACTAAGCCTTGAGAAAGACAGAAGTCGCAATGAAGTAAAAGTGAGGCTTCCGGTGACCGGCCAGGTCCAGAAGTACTCAACCTATGTAGGGAGTCCTAGGGGGACCCTCAGCAAGACAGGGTGGCCACAGAAGAAGAGGCAGCCCCCACAGGAGCAACAGTGGACGAGGAACCAGGAGACACAGAGGAGCCCATGGAGCACAACTGGGGAAGGGTCCCACTCCACACTCTGAGGGCTGTGCATCGCAGGAAGGAGTGCTGGGGGCTGGGGACACACAAAGCCTGAAGATCCCATGGAGGAGATGCAAACAAGCCTTGGTAGCTGCAAGAGATGTGGTGCAGGGGGGTACTGTCCTGCGTGGGAAGGCAATGGCTTACCTCCACCCAAGTTTGATAGCTATAGAGAGGACCGATAGGGCTACTCTGGACCACCACCCGTGATGCAGGATCCATGCAGCTCAGGATGAGAGGAGATCCACGCAGCCAGTCGTCATTGCAGTCGATGCCTGTGGATGCAGAGGAGTGACTCCTTCACTCCAAGGGAGATTCCTTCTTCCTTCTCATGCAGACTGAAGACTTGCTGCCCTCAGAGGATGCACAGCTGGGGAAATGTTGCAGAAGCTGAAAGGAGCCGTGAAAACAATGTTGCAAGCAGAGTCTTCGTCGTAGATGCAGATTGTCGGTTCCTGGAGGGTCCAATCACGGTTCCAGTGGCTAGAACTTGATGTAGAGGTTGCAGAGGAGTCCTGCTGGAATCTTGCAAGCTGAATCTGAGGACCCACCCAAGAGAGAGACCCTAAATAGTCCTGAAAGGGGGATTGGTCACCTAGCCAGGGGACCACATATCAGGAGGGGGCTCTGATGTCACCTGCTGGCACTGGCCACTTATATGCTCTCAAAGGTGCCTGCCAACCTTGGATTCCACAGTGGTGGTGCTCAGAGCTCCTCCAGAGGGTCCCTGAGTTTTGCCATCTTGGATTCCAAGGTTGGCAGGGCACTCTGGGAGCATCTGAGTGGCCAGTGCCAGCAGGTGACGTCAGAGCCCTCCCTTGATAGGAGCTTACCTGGTTAGCTTACCAATCCTCCTTTCAGGGCTATTTAGGGTCTCTCTCTTGGGTGGTTCCTCAGATTGGGATTGGAAGACTCCAGCAGGACTCCTCTTCATCCTTTACTTCACCTTCTTACCGAAGAAACTGCATATGGACCCTCCAAAAACTCTACAAATGCAACAAAGAAGCAAAGATGACATCTGCTACATTGTATCTTTAGCTCCTGCCAGCAAATGCAACTGTTTCCCAGTCATGCATCCGACCGCCAGTCTTCAGCCTGCACCAGAAGATCAAAGGAATCGCCCTTGAAGTGAAGGAGTCACTTCCCTGCTTCAGCAGGCACCCTCCTGCAGCGATGACTGGTGGCTTGGGTCCCGTCTCCTGAAGAAGTGTGTGGATCAACCAACATGGGTGGTGGACTGAAGTGGTCCCGACGGTCCTGATGTCCAACTGTCCAACTTTGGTTGAAGTAAGAGCTTGCCTCCCCACGCAAGACAGTATTGCCAAGATTTGTTGGCATCTTTTCACAAAGCTCTTTGTGCACCATGTAGCTCCGGCCCCCAGCACTTCTTCCTGTGACGCACAGCTTCCTGCGTGGTTCTCCGGCAGTGTGGGGTCCCTTGTGGAGTGCTGCATGGGCCTCCTTTTGCACCTTCTTTGTCCCCGTGCTGTAGGACTCCTGTGCACGCTGCCTGGTCTTCTGAGGGCTCTCTGAGTTGCTGAGAGCCCCCTGGGTAGAGTTCATCAGGTCCCTTCTGTTTCCAGGCAGCGCTATTTTCTGCTAATCTCAAGCTTTGAGTGTGCCAAGGCTTCCAGTGATGCAAACCAGACTGCAGTCATCCATCCGGTGTGGGACATCATCTGCACCAACCAGGAACTTTTTGGCATTTGTGTCACAAAATACCATTATTTTTGTAACACTGGGTATTTTCTTTCATGTGTGTGAGTACTGTGTGATTACAGTGGTATTTTATGAGCTTTGTATGTCTCCTAGTTAGGACTTGGCTGCTCATCCACACTACCCCTAGAGAGTCTGGCTTCTAGATGCTGACTACATTTCACTAATAAGGGATAACTGGACCTGGTATAAGGTGTAAGTACCTTAGGTACCCACTACAAGCCCGGCCTCCTACATTGGTGGTACAGCGGGGGATAAGTACTTGCAATTGCCTTATCACTCTCTCACCGGTGCTTTCCACAGGAAAGAATACTCTGTACCTAGAGCGGTTGTGTAGTTATTTTAGTTATAGCTTCATATATGTTATTTTAGCAAACTAGGCTTGCTGCTGTGCACTTTAACCTAGACTTATTTTATTCAGCTTTGTTTTATTATTTTAACAATAGCCACATTTGCGGTCTTGTTTTATTTTCTCTATCTAGCTGTTCTTTGCTTAGGCAAGCACTGCGTTCTTAAACAAGAAATGTCTTTCACTATGTGCTTTTCTCAAGGCTGCAGTAAGATAGGTTGACGGCAAAAGTGGTACGCTTTGTCCCTAATGTTCACAGAAACATACACACTCTTATGTAGGGATCCTTTCTTGGAGCATCAGCTGTTTTATTATAAAAACACTACTTTGACCCATGTACGTTAGAGGGAGATTCCAGTCAGATGACCACGACTGTATGCTGATTGCTGAGTGCTTTGCTGCAGCTGCTTATGTAGACTACAGGCCTCTTGCTCAGGTATGAGGGATGATGTCTTCCCAGGGGAACCCGAAGGGCAGAATTAGAGCTTAACATGATGTGCTATACCATAGACTAGCTGGGAGCTATTCTTAAGGATCATAGTGACAAAATGGTAGCGTTATTTGTAAGTTTCACTCTCCTTGTCACAATTTTAATCCTGTCATGCTTCATCATCCTAGTTATTGCATTACATGCTTTATTATAAAAGATACAGTTACATCAATAAAACCTTATTGACCTATATTCTGCCTCTGATTGTCCTTGCTTATGTGAGACTAATTTAACTGAGAGAAACAGATGAGTTCTGAGTGACCACGATTTCCCTGAGGAGTCAATTGTGTTGTGTGCTCAGTTGCCCAATCATCCCTGCTCTTGGGTGGAGATGAGGCACTGCTAGTTGGCCAGAACAAAACCCAGATTAGGCAGGCAGGTGTCACCTGTAGTGGGTTCAGACTCAGTCCTCCACAGTGCAAGTGATTCTGCCACCTAAATACAGTAGGATAATGAGAGCCTACGCGACAGAGCAATACATACATATACCTAGTTATAGGGTCTAGCCTATTACCTTTCTTTCCAAGAGACTTGGGGGCTCATTATGAACACGGCAGAGAACCCCGCCGTGTTCATGCTGGCGGTCTTTTCATAGACTGCCAGCCCCTTGATACCCCGCCGGCTGAATTGCAAACATTCTGCTGGGCCGGCAGTCGGAAACAGTGTTTCAGCCTGCCGGCCCTGTAGAATGCAGGGCAGGGACGTTGCCGATGGCTCCACATGGAGCCATCGTCAATGCCTCATTGTGGCGGGATCAGCAGCACCCATTGCACAGATCACTGCCTGTAAATCAGGCAGTGACCTGCGTGACGGGGCACTGCACAGGGGCCCCTGCACTGCCCATGCCAAGTGAATGGGCAGTGCAAGGGCCCCAGGGTGGCCCCGGAGCATCCCTTCCGCCAGCCTTTTTCTGGCAGGGGAACCTGCCAGGGAAAGGCTGGAGGAAAAAGGGTGCATTATCCGGAGGGCGGCGCTAAACAAGATATAGTGGACTATATACTTGGCTTAAGATCTAGAATGGCTGAATACATGAAAAAGGCCACTAAAAACCTTCAGCCAAGCCAGGAGTTACAGAAACAATGGCATGGACAGAAGGCTGTCCTGACAGTGTACCAACCAGGATGGAAGTTGTGGGTATTGGAGCCTGTGGCACCCAGGGTAACCCAGGACAAATGGAGTGGTCCACACCTGAAAGTGGAAAAGAAGGATGAGGTCACTTATTTAGTGGACCTAGGCACTCCTGAAGTCCTCTCAGAGTACTTCATGTGAACTGCCTGAAACCCTACTATGTTAGGGCTGACTTAACCCTACACGTGGCCACTGATGAGGGACAGGAAGATGAGAGTGACCCTGATCTCTTCTCCAACACTTGTGCTGATGGCTCAGTGGAATGAGTTATTCTTGCAGACTGTCTTTCTGAAGAGCAGAAGGAGGATTGCAGGAACCTACTAGGACAATTTTCTGAACTTTTCTCTCTGACACCTAGTCAGACCACTTGGTGTGAACACACCATGGATACTGGAGACAGTTTACCTGTCAAAAGTGAGATTTATAGACAGCCTGACCATGTTAGGGACTGCATTAAGTCTCAGGTTCAGAAGATGCTGGACTTAGGAGTGATTGAGCACTCAGATAGCCCCTGGGCCAGCCCAGTGGTGCTTGTACCCAAGCCTCATTCTCAAAATGGGAAAAAGGAGGTTAGGTTCTGTGTAGATTACAGAGGGCTCAACACAGTCACTAAGACTGATGCTAACCTTATACCCAGAGCAGATGAGATACAGCACTTTTGAGTGCAGGACATTGGCAGATCAACTATCAAAAAAGGCTAATCCCAAAACTGCTTTCTCTACCATTGGAGGGCATTATCAGTTCACTGTTATGCCCTTTGGTTTGAAAAATTAACCTGCCACTTTTCAGAGGCTGGTGAACACAGTCCTCCAAGGTCTGGAAGCTTTTAGTGCAACATATCTTAATGATATTGGGGTCTTCAACCCCACCTAGGATAACCACCTGGTCCACCTCTGGAAAGTTTTGGAGGCCCTGCAAAAGGCAGGCCTTACTATCAAGGCTTCAAAGTTCAAGATAGGGCAGGGGAATATGGTTTATCTGGGACATCTAGTAGGTAAGGAACAGATTGAACCGCTACAGGGGAAGGTACAGACACTTTTAAACTGGGCTCCCCTACAACACAGACCCAGGTCAGAGCCTTTCTTGGTATCACAGGGTATTACAGGAGGTTCATTAAGAACTATGACTCCATTGTTGCCCCTTTTAATGACCTCACATCAAGAAAATGTCTAAAAAGGTATTGTGGACAACTAGCGGTCAGAAAGTTTGTGAAGAGCTTAAGAAGGCTATGTGTACTGCACCTGTCCTAAAAAGCCCTAACTACTCAAAGAAGTTTATTGTCCAAACTGATGCTTCAGAGATAGGTGTTGGGGCTGTGCCATCACAACTGAATTCAGAGGGTCAGGATCAACCTGTCACTTTTATCAGTAGAAGATTGACCCCTAGAGAAAAGCGTTGGTCAGCCATAGAGAGGGAGGCCTTTACTGTCGCCTGGGCCTTGAAGAAGTTGAGACCATACCTCTTTGGGATTCACTTTATAGTTCAAACAGACCACAAACCTCTCTTATGGTTAAAATAAATGAAAGGTGAAAACCCTAAATTGCTGAGGTGGTCCACTTCCCTACAGGGGATGGACTTCATAGTGGAACATAGAGCTGGGAGTAACCACTCCAATGCAGATGGACTCCCCAGATATTTCCACTTAGACAATGAAGACTCATTTGGGCACAGTTGGCCTTATTGTCCCTCGTTTTGGGGGGGTGGGTGTAGGAAAGTACCCTCATTTTGGCATGTTACCCCCAATTTCTGCCTGATGTCAGTGTGTCTGACTGTGTTCACTGGGATCCTGCTAACCAGGACCCCAGTGATTATGCCCTCTCTCATGTAAAATTTGTTACTGCATACTGGTAACCCAGTATTTCACCCGAAATTGGCATACTGGTCACCCCTTCTAAGTACCTAGTATATGGTACCTAAGTACCCAGGGCATTGGGGTTCCAGGGGATCCCTATGGACTGCAGCATTTCTTTTGCCACCCATATGGAGCCCATGCAAAGGCTTCTACAGGACTACCATTGCAGCCTGTGTGAAATGGTGCATGCACCCTTTCACTTCCATTTACAATGCACCAGGTCACTTATAAGTCACCCATATGTCAGGCTTCCAACCCTGAAGGCTGGGCGTGGGTGTGAGGGCACCCCTGCACTAGCAGAGGTGCCCCCATGTCGCCCGGGACCATTTTTCCAAACCTTGTGAGTGCGGGGACGCCATTTTACGTATGTACTGTACATAGGTCACTACCCATTGTGAGAAGACAGGGCTGATTACAGATGCCCCTGTCTTTTTGCCCCCATTTTTCACTTTTTGCTGGTGTTTTCCTGACTTTGATGGTGCCCTGGGTACTGCTAACCAGTCCCAGGGCCTCTGCTCTGTATAAAAGGAGTATGCAAATTAGGATAATTATAATTGGGTAAGTAAACATACCTATAAGTCCCTGGTAAATGGTAGGGCATGTCTATTTAGGGGCCCCACTATAGGTAGTGCACCCAGGTGCACTGCTGAGGTGTCCAGTGTCATTTTAAACGCAGGCCTGCATTGCTTGCTGCTTTTAAATTAAAGTTACATGCAAATTCGACTTTGGAATAAAAAGTACTTCCAAAGTCTTAAACTACCTTATTTCTACATATAAGTTACCCCTAAGATGTGCCCTGTGTGTCCCTAGGGCAGGGTGCCATGTAACTATAAGCAGGGACCTTATAAAAATAGTTTTATAAGCCCTGGTGGGGTAAACAGCAAAATTAGTTTTCCCTCATTGTAGTGAATGGCCTCCATAGGCTAGAATGGGGAGACTTTATTTTAATTTATAAAGTCCCCTTAAGTATCAGATACCTCACGTTTGGTATCAAATTAATTATTATAATAAATCCCACAACTTACAATTGTTGTATTTAGTATAACTTGTTCAGGTAAAGAGTTTTAAACTCCACCTAAAAGTTGCAAACTTCAGCCCTGTAGTGCTCTGCTCTGATTGGCCAGCCTCTGGCAGCCTGGCCAGGCTGCCTTGATGAGGTGTGAAGTAGCCTGGGCTGAACAACACAAAGGAATGTGCCTGTGGGAGGAGATCTTCCCTCAGCAGATGGAGAAGCAGGAAGGGGAGAGGGCTGTCAAACTGGTCTTCAAAGGCAGGGAAGGACATTTGGAGCAATCAGACACCTCCCTCACATCCTGCACACCCAGAAAATTAGGTGCCCCTCTGATTAGATTAGGAGAGGGCAGGACAAGGGTGTGTTTAATATTTTTAGCCACACCAGTGGGTGGGCTCAGCCAGATGTAGCCTCCAAATATCAGTTTCAGCCATAATGGATTTTTGAGGAATGTTGCTCCCTGGGATTGCTGTTTATCACACTTATCAGGAAGTGGTCACCACAGGGGGAAGGACCCTGCACCTGATTGGAGAACCAGGACCCCCCTGTTTTTCACCCAGGAGCAAGGATAAAACTGGCAGACCTGCACCCACACCTCAGATTCCTACCAGATTCCAACAAGGAAGAACTACAGAAGACAAAGGACTGCCCTGCTGGACCCCTGACCTGCACCTGGACACTGCACTCTAGAGGACTGTACCACCTGCACACTTGGGCTTCACCACAAGAAGGACGTTGCCTGGCTTCAACCGGTTCAAGGAGGGACTACCTGTTTGCTACGGGTGGAAAATTGCTAACCAGAGTCCCCTGCACCACCTCCTGAAGAAACTGACCAGCTGACCACTGTCCAGTGGCCAAATTGGAATTTGCACCAGATGCATTCTGAGAGTTGTAGTCTGCACCCTCAAGGAGCATTTCAAAGCTTCTGGAACCTTGGGGTGAGCTCTGGACCTCAAAAAAACCTGTAAAAACATATGGGAGAAGATCCAGAAGTTTGGAGAACTTTTTGGAAAAAGCTCCATAAAGGGACCGACCCGACATGGCAACTCTAGCCGTCTTGCCTCAAACGCGACCCAGCCTGACTTGCAGGTTTGTCCCAGTGCAGAAAATCTCTGAAAAAGTGACTTAGGGCCACATGTACAAAGATATACAACAGTGGACTTTACACTGTTTGCAATTCCCAATGGGGTCGCAAACGAGCTACCTCATGAATATTCATGAGGTAGGTTGCAATTTGCAACCCCATTGGGAATGGTCACCCTCACAGGAAAGGTGGCCTACTGGAGACAGCAGACTACCATGTCTGTGACTGATTTTAAATAAAGCAGTTTTAAAAAAAAAAATGCAGCCCGTTTTCCTTAAAGGAAAACGAGATGCATTTTAAAAACAAAAATGAAAAGTTTTCTTTTCTTTTTTTCAGAGCACCACTGCCTACTCTGACAAAATAATTTTGCTGCCATTCACAAAGGGGAAGGGGTCCCCTGGAGACCCCTTCCCGTTTCAAATGGGTTAGCACCAGTTTGAAACTGGTGCTAACTGTGATTGTTTTTCGACCGCATTTGCGGTCACAAACCAATCATACATTCCATTTGGATTCGGTATTAGGAAGGGATGCCCTTGACACGCCCATCCTAATACCGAATCGCAAAACCCAAACTGCGATTCTGTAACAAGTTACCGAATCGCAGTTTTGGCTTTGTACATCCCAAAAAGCATTTTTCAAGTCGCCAACGGGCCGATTCTGCAAATATGCTTGGTGGCCCTAAGTCTGATCGTAGAAAGTTGACCGGGACCTCCAAGGCAGTGAATCTGAAAAGGGCTCCAAGGACGTTGGATCAAGATTCAGGTTTGCCCTGGTCGAAGGATTTTCATCTAATAAAATTGATTAAGTCCGAAGGTAAAAATCTCCACCGATTACTCCCGCGACGCGTATCCGAGGAAGAGTTCCAGGAGGTCGGATCGGACTGGCGACTTAGCCCCGCTGAAGAAAATCTTCAAGAAAACGACTAAGTCCGATGGTAAACATTTGACCGAGGCCTCCCATGAGCAGTAGCCAAGCAGGGCTCCATTGCGGTCAGCCTCAAATTTTGACTTTGCCCCGGTCGAGGTGTGACCAGATGACCAGATTGACGCTATTCGTTTCTAAGTTATTAAAAAGCATTACTTCTTTAAAATTTCATATCTCCTGTTCCCGTTATCCGATTTTAATCATTTTGGTGTCATTTTAAAAATAGAAATATAATCTATTGTTTTAAATTGGTGTTGGAGTTTTATTGTGTTTTGTGTTTTACTTTTTTACTGTTTTGTGATTTTTAAATGCTTGACACATTTGTCTCCTAAGTTAAGCCCTGTCGCTTGTTGCCAAGCTATCAAGGGTTGAGCTGGGTTTAATTTATTGATACCTAAGTGGAGGTTAGTGGCCTATTGCTATGTGTAGGTACTTACCTGCCCTTGCCAATCATCCATTTTCTAACACCTTTGTACAGCTTCACAATGGTAACTCCGAAATGGCCATGTTTGGCATCAAACATGTTGGAATCATACACCAAGGCTTTTGCAAGCATTGGTTGTATGATTCCATGCACTCTGGGAGCTACTTAGAGGACCCCCAGTACTGCCATTACAGCCTTCTGAGGTTTTCCAGGCAGCCCCAGCTGCTGCCACCTCACAGACAGGTTTCTGCCCTCCTGTTGCTTGAGCAGCTGAAGCCCAGAAAGGCAGAACAAAGGATTTTCTTTGGGAGAGGGATGTTACATCCCCTCTGTTTGGAATTAGGTGTTACAGGCATGGGAGGGGTAGCCTCCCAGAGCCTCTGGAAATGCTTTCAAGGGCACAGATGGTGCCCTCCTTGCATAATCCAGTCTACACCGGTTCAGGGACCCCCACTTCCTGCTCTGGCGCAAAACTGGACAAAGAAAAGTGGAGTGACCTCTCCCCTGTCCATCCCAACCCCAGGGGTGGTGCCCAGAGTTCCTCCAGAGTGTCCCTGGATTTAGCCATCTTGGATCCCAAGGTGGTGGGGCACTCTTGGAGCATCTGAGTGGCCAGTGCCATCAGGTGACGTCAAAGCCCTCCCCTTCACTTCACCTTCTTACTGAAGAAACTTCATCTGGACCCTCCAGGAACTCTACAACTGCAACAACGAAGCAAAGATGACTTCTGCAACGTTGTATCTTCAGCTCCTGCCAGCAACTTCAATTGCTTCCCGGTCGTGCATCCTCAGAGGACAGCCAGTCTTCAGCCTGCACCAGAAGAAAAGTTGAGTTGAAGCAGTTTGAACTTATAAGGAAGTTAAGGTACCTGTCAATTTGAGGTACCAATTCTCATTTGCCAATTTAGGGAGAGAGCACTGGCACTGAGGCCTGCTTAGCAGGCTCCAGTGCCCTTTGAGAGTCTTAACCAACAGTATCTAGAGCAAAAAGAAATGTGGGGTAACAATCCAAAAAGGGCACTTTCCTGATGGGGTCTTCGCAGAAGGAGCTACCTTTGACAGGCTAATGTGAAACAGTTGGGATAAGGGCTGCTCAGTTGTTTAGGCAGACAGGCTGGCACAAGGGCCAGAGAGGGGAAACCATTTGTGAAACTGTTTTTTTGGGGGGAGTGTAGCCCCTTTTGGGTTGTTCTATGGAGCTCTACACGCCAGTAGAGGCGTACTGCCATGCTGGAAGTGAACCACATGGAGTATTCTGGAATAGCTAGACGCCACACTTCACATGAAGTAGTTATCAGGAGTGTGGGAATCTGGTAGCCTGTTGACTAGCGACTGCAACCTCCCCTGAGGGCATTTTCATAGCATAAAAAGGGCACTTCTGCACCCATAACGCAGTCAGATCTCATTGGATTAGAGAAGAGGACTGAAGAAGGACTGCCCTGCTGCACCAAGAACCCATCAAAGAGAGGCTGCACCAATGTGACTGCACATGCTGTACCTGGTGGCCAGCAAAGGAAAAGGGACTGTGCCTGCCATGTCCTGCTCATGGAGAAGTCAACTCCAGAGCCCAGCAAAAGTATTGGCATCCAAGGGTCATTTGGATGACATGTTCGCAGTGCAGGGCCAAAACAGCTGAAGGAGCCTTCTGGGTCAAGTTGACTGCCAAACTTTGCCACGGTGCAGCCAAAGGGACCAAGACCCATTGCTCAAAGGTCACCCCTGAGTCTGCTGGACCCGGTGAGAGACCCAAAGGACAAGTGACTGCCAAAAGAAGAAAAACGCTGACATTGCTGTACCAGGTGACTGGTAGCCTAGTGATGGCTGGACTTCTGCCAAGGTCAAGAGGACTTTGTGGGACGTTGACTCAGGAAGTCGACCGTACAGAATCTTCAGCATCCTGTATCCCTTGCCTCAGTACTACTCCATAAAAGTCAATGGCAAGAAGCTACTGACGTTGGAACTAGACTGGAGACTTCTTTCTTGTCAAGGTAACTGTTTCTGTGGGTCCTGCTGGTTCCCCTGACTGGCTCACCGTGAGTTGGTCACCTAAAGTAACTCTAAGTAACCACATTGATACGTTCCAAAGTTTTTCTTGAAAACATTTTTGTGTCAAACTCATTGAATTTGCCATTGTTTCTTCCTAAAAAGTGAGATTTACTATACTTTGAACGTTCTCTGTCTCAGGATCGTTCCAGTTGATCTTTTTTTGTTTTGGTGTAAAAAATGATATAGTAATGCAAACTATTTTTGGAAATTGATGTCAGAATTCGAGTGTCTCATGTATATCTTAAACTATTTTAGTGCTGTTTAAATGCTTCTCACTTGTTTCTTTTTGTAAGCCTGACTTCTCAAAGCCACTGCTACTCAGGGTTGAGCTAGGTTTAACAAACAAAATCAGACTGGTCCTAAAGGGGTTGGTAGGGTATAAGATTGGTGAGGTCACACACCCACACCATATAATACACCCTGTTTCCTCACACCCCTGCTTTGCCTTCCACTTAGGCTGGACCTTTTCTTCCAGTTAGAGGGAATGGTTCTGCACTTCAATCTCCAAGACCTCCACCTACATGCTTGGGGACTGAGCAGGGACACCTGAGCTCCTTTCAGCTGCCACCGGAAGTGGTAGACATCATCTTGCCTGTGCATCATCCCTCCACTGTATATGCTTCCTCCAGCAGGTAGATAGGTCAACTTTGTTTGATGGTGTGCCTACAATGGCGTGGATCTGTTGCAGGCCAAGTTATCTTAAATGCTCCAATTTGTGCTTTCCCTTTCTCAAGAGGTGATGTCCCATCGGCACTGTGAAGGGTTATTTAGCCGCCTTGCCATCTTTTCTGTGTCTGCTGGATCAGCTATCACTGTTTAAATCCCCTATTGTCATGCATTTCCTTAAGGGCCTGACCAACCTTTTCTCTCCACCTTCCTTTGTAGTTCACCAATAAGGCTGAAATCCGGTTCTTATTTTAATTGGGACTCCATTTGAGCCCCTTCACAGTTGTACCATTTGTATGCTGACACTCAAAACTGTATTTTTTTTGTTTTTATTTATTTTCTCAGCTATGCAAGCTATGCAGGCAAACAATTAACAGACACAGTCTCAGGGTATATGCTTGTGTCACACAATCATCCGTTTCAGAGATCAGAAATACCAGTCAATGACAGAGTCCACGCAGGAACCCCCAGTATTGGGGGTAGAAGAGCACATTACCCACAACCAAGACAGAAACCAAGTGTGCACCAAGTAAACACTGGAATGGTGAATACCACCTAGTCCTGCCAGTGTATGTGCTACACAGTAGATAGCAATCGACCACCATCCTGTCACTCATTATTAAGGGTGTTCAGCTAGACTCTCAATGATGCCCAGAAATCTATAGGGCATGACACGAGGAGTGTAGTGGTGTAGGTTTCAGACAATTCCTCACACAGAGTCATATATTTTAGCCAGTCTTGACAACAAGAGGCTTTTCGGTCCTCCACCACATAGCAACCCTTTGTTACCTAACAGGATAGTCATGGCGGTCAAGTTGCAAAGGTCCTTCGGGACGTTTTTCACAAAGCCAAATAACACCATGGTGGGAGTGAACGGGAATACGGGCTCCTTCATTTCTTCCATAGTTTTAATTATTTGGTCCCAAATTGTGGCCAAACGGAGGCACCGCCATGCCGGGTGCATAAGGTTTGCCTGTAGGGCACCACACTTTTGGCATCTAGTGTCACTTATAGGCATGTATCTGAGAAAATACATTGGTGTAAGGTAAACCATGTTCAGAAATTTTTAATGAATAAGTCTATATCGACCAATGGGAGACAATTGTTTGGTTTGCTGATAGCAATATTTCCATATCTCATCTGTAACATCTACATCCAAATACGCCACCTATAATTCTTGTGCCCGGGTAGCTGTCGCCTCCTTTGTCCCCATAACTGCGTGTAGAGTGTAGTGATTAATTTGGTCGGTTGGGGAGTGAATAGCAGGATGGAGATGATGCACCATTCTGTCAGTTCAGCAGGGAATAATGGGCACAGGAAGCGCACTGCCTGAAACAGCTTGCCACAGGTGAGGATATGCATTCATGTATTAGTGGTGTTCCCCAAACATTCCTGGAATGATTTGTATTTGTGATTACAAAATAAATCTCCTAGTGTGAATGTATGTTTCTTAGGGAGTTGTGACATAATGGTGGCTACACAATTTGCAGCAGAGTGTAGTGTTTAATGGGAATGAGTGGTGAATGCAACACCTGAACAGTGCAAAGAGATGCCAAACGGGCATCTCTTGAGAGGGTCTAGGTAGATGAGAGTATTGGGTTTCATGTAATGGAAGTGGATTCATCACACATTTCTCTATAACGACCTATATGCCTTCTGTAGTGGAGCCAGTGATGAATGAACTGCATCTTTGAAGTGCGGTGCTGATAATAAGCCCCAGATGTATGGAAGTTGGTGCTTATTCCAGTGCACTCTTGGTTGTTTGCCTACTCATACTCATTTTATCATGAGTGTATTGAGTTGTGCAAAGAACGTTTTATTTAAAGGGATGGGGATGTTTTGAAACATACAGAGTAGTTTTGTCAACACCATCATCTTCATCAGCGCTGTTCTTCCTGCTATTGATCGCAGGGGTTTAATCCATCTATCTACCCATATAGCAAGATTTACCATATGTCCCCTATTTTTCTCATAGAATGGTTTGAACATCTGCGTAATAGAGTATACCCAGTTAACGAACAGGTTCTCTCTGCCACTGCAACGGATAGTCTAGTATGGGCTGCGTAGTAGCATGCGTGAGAGGGACCATAATCGACTTTGAGCAGTTAATTTGGAGGTCATATCGGGCCCCATATTGTACAATCTCTGCATTTTTGAGGATTATTCAGTCATCATACATTCCATGTGCAAAGGCTGGATGTCATATCTACTGGGTTCTGTACCACTAGTAGTGCATCATTTACATACCTTGATATACCTGAAACCCAGATGAATCCCTCGCCTGTGATGAAACTCCAAAAGGAAGCAAGCTAGGAGTTCCATTGTGAGTGCAAATAATATCAGGAAGAAAGGGAAACCCCTGGTGCCTTCCTCAATTAATTTGTAATGCTGCAGATATTCTACCATTTACCTTCACTATTGACAGGGGTTCATTATAGATAAGCTTAAGCTACCTTAATATAACTTTCCTGATGCCCATTCTCTCCAGTACTGCAAACAGGAAGTTCCATTCTACTGTGTCGAATGCCTTTGTTGCCTTCAGGAAATTGGCCACCACCAATAAGTTGATGTGCAAGTGAAAACAGTATGACCCTCATTACGACCCTGGCGGTCGGTGATAAAGTGGCAGTAATACTGCCAACAGGCTGGCAGTAATTACCGCCAAATTATGACCATGGCGGTGTTATCTCTGATAGACAGCCAATGTACCACAACAACTGCCAAGGCGTAAACAACAGTCACCACAGTGGTAGCCGCCTACAGCCAGGCGGAAGACAAAGTTCCGCCCACCATATTATTACACTACAATCTGCCACCTTTTCCGGGGTGGTACCAATGTCATCAAAAGCCTGGTGGAAACACATCACAGAAGTGAAACGACTCACCATTGGAGACACAGGGAAGAACGAAGCCACCAATGAACCTGAACTGCAAGTCTTCCCGATGATATTCTACATTATGCTCCACCTGGAACACCAACGCCGGAGAGGATAACGACAGTGAGTACAGATGCCTAGCACACAACGGAGGGGGGGAGGAAAAAGAGAGTGACACACATGCACCACACACACCCGACATACACACACCATACACATAACCAGCTGCATTACAAAAACAATCTGACCACGAAAATCTGCAGAATAATACAAGGACAACAGGAATTGACAAAAATGATTGTAATCAGTCTAACAATAAAATGATAATTCTGATTTGGCCATGACACAGATCTGTACACGTTTATAACAAAGGGACACTGCCCAGTTCATAGTGCAAAGGGCCCACATGGCCACAATCCAAGGCCCCACTCAATTCCTGCACCAATCCGGATAGAACACTGCAGGGGCATCAGTTGTCAAATAGACAGGCACCTCGGGGTGGGGGCACCTCAGCTGGATGCGGGAAAAAGCCCACTGGTTCTGGGAGGAGCAACATGCCCTGTGCTTTTCCTGGGGAGTGCAATGCTACAGTCTCTTGTGTGGGTGTCTTGCCCACTGGTTCTGGAGGGGGCAACATGCCATATTCTTTGTCCTGTGGAGTGCAAGGCCACAGTCTCTTGAGTGGGTGTCTTGCCTACTGGTTCTGGAGGAGGTAACATGTCCTGTGCTTTGTCCTGGAGAGTGCAAGGCCACAGTCTCTCGAGTGGGTGTCTTCCCCACTTGTTCTGGAGGGGGTAACATGCCCTGTGCTTTGTCCTGGGGAGTGCAAGGCCACAGTCTCTTGAGTGGGTGTTTTGCCCACTGGTTCTGGTGGGGGCACACCGCACAGCAGCCCATGGAGGCTGGACTATATGGCATCTACCGGCTGTGATGGCTGCACTGTTGTGGTGGTTGTGGGAGGCTCCTGCTCAGCCCCTGCACCCTCCGATGGCTGCACTGTGGTGGTAGTTGTGGGATGCTCCTGCTCAGCCCCTACACCCTCTGATGGCTGCACTGTGGTTTTGGTTATAGGAGGATCCGGCTCAGCTCCTGCACTCTCTGATGGCTGCACAACCACGTCTGGAGGAGGGGGCCTTGTGACAGCTGGTGGTGGTGGCAGTGTTTGGTTGGCAGCTTCCACTGGCGTAGAGTGCCTCCTCTCCTCCTGCTCATGGGTTGGTGATCCCTTACCCTTCCTGGCACTGGTGGATGGGCTCTTCCCCCCTCTGCCTGCTCGTGCAGGCTTCTTCCCCTTCTTTCCAGTTGCTGCAGGCTCCTTCTCCTTCTTAGCAGCCGGTACTGGCTCCTTCCCCTTCTTAGCAGCTGCTGCAGGCTTCTTCACTTTCTTAGCAGCTGGTGCAGGCTCCGTCCCCTTCAGCATTGTTGGCCTGGAATCCTTTAGGTGGTGCAACCACTGGACCCGTGGACTGTTTGGCTGAGGTGCTTAGCTGGGTCCTTGCTACCCTGCTCATAGGTGCAGAGTGGGGGGGACGGGTAGGATAGAGCTCAATCATGGAAAGGAAAATCTTTTTAGGGACGTTTGGGCGAGAAGAGGGAGGACTGATGGGAGTGGTTGTTGGGGGTGTTTGCTGGATTTGGGTGCAGGTGCATGGGCTGTATGCTGTTCTGAAGTGGATGGCTGTAAGGTGTCTGAGTGCTTGCGTTTGTGTACTTTAGGAAGGGGGGACAGTTGGAGAGGACACAGGGGACAAGTGCATGGATGTTGTGGAGGTCTCTGCCAGTGAGGTGTGTGTTGTGCTTGGTGTGGTGATGATGCTGGTAATGGATATTGATGTAGTGCATGCAGGTGTGAGTGAAGGTGCAACTGGGTGGAAGGTGGAGGAGGAGGAGGGGAAGACAGTGGCAATAGTGTATGTTGTTGTGTCTGCAACAGAATGGTGTTTGTGTGAGTGCCTGTGGGATGAAGTGTGGTGCCTGTGTTTGCCTGTGACACTCTTGGGTGTTGTCTTGTGTGCATGCTCATCTGCCTGTGTGCTTGGGATGGGTTGGGGTTGAGGAGAATGGGACTGGGAAGTGGAGGTTTGAGGGGGACGGTTGAAACAGGGACAATGGTTGCCATCAGAGAGGAGGCCAGAGCCTGGATCGATCTCTTTTGGGCTGCCAATCCACTGTGAATGCCCTCCAGGAATGCATTAATTTGCTGCATCTGGGCTGCCAGCCCCTGTATGGCATTCACAATAGTGGTTTGCCCTACAGAGATTCTCAGAAGGTCAATAGCCTCCTCACTCAGGGCAGCAGGGCTCACTGGGGCAGGGCCTGAGGTGGCTGGGGCAAAGGAGATGTCCACCCTCCTGGGTGAGCAGGCACGGGCAACTCGCTGAGGGACTACTGGGAGGGCAGTACTGGTACGGGGTGGCAGATGTACCTGCATCTGGGGTGGTCACAGAGGTGTCTGCCACCACCAGGGAGTTCCCATCGGAGGAGGTATTAAAGCCTGTATTGTCCCCTCCAATCTCCGCCGCAGTGCTCCCCTCTCCCTCCGTCCCACTGGTGCCCTCAGCACCGGTGGACTCTGCATCCAAGGTCCTGTGGCATGCAGCTCCTGCTGTCGCTGGTGCCTCTGCTCCTCTGCCAGATTATGCTAATGCTCATAAGGACAGGATGATGAAACAAGAAAGGGGGGAGAGAGAGACAAAGGATACACAGGGTCAATGAATGCACCAACACCACTGTTGGCGTGCACACCACCCTCACACACAGGGAAAAGGCCTACGCTCTATGCATTGCACTACCATTGAAATGACTAGTCACTAAGGAATGAGGAGGGGCACACACCACCAACTGCAGCATACCTGGGACCCACACAGCCCTGCCCAGTAGTAAATTCTAACAAGCTAGGAAAGCAGTATTTCCCATTCAAACCCTTAGCCACAAGAGGACCTACGCTGCTATGTCTGCCGTGGCCTAGGGGCACCCAAGGACAAACAACCACCATTGGATACCACCCCACCAGCCATAAATTGTAATGATACCCACTGTACTCACCCCCTTGTGGCTGCAGTGATGCCCTCAAGTGCCCATCCAGCTCAGGGTAGGCCACTGCCAGTATGCGGGCCATCAGGGGGGTCAGGGTCCGATGGGCACCCCTTCCTCGTTAGGAGGCCATCCCCAGCTGGGCCTCTGCGGTCTTCCGTGCCCAGTGTCTCAGGTCCTCCCACTGTTTGCGTCAGTGGGTGCTCCGCCTGCCATAGACCCCCAGAGTCCACACGTCCTTGGTGATGGCACACCATATTCCCTTCTTTTGATGGGCGCTGACCTGCAGAGGCAATAAAGACAGGAGAACCACATTAGACAAACAGTCAAGCCTGTCACACAAATGGCCAACCATACCCGTTTCCATCACCATTGGCACACCCATAGTCCACGCCACAACATGTATACCGCCAAGAGGACATCCACCCACCCCCCTTACACAAGGCCTTCACACACAACTCCATGCATTCATGCCACATGCATCGTGCCCACAGTGTACTCATCTGTTGGTCTGGAGGCCAACACAGCAGCCCATACTGGGGTAGGGCCCCATCCACCAGTAGCTCCAACTCTTCAGAAGTGAAGGCTGTGGCCAATTCCCCTGTCACATGGGCCATGGTAGGTTCCAGTCACAGCAGCACATGTAGTGTAGGTCCTCTCCTATGGAAGGTCAGTAAACAAGTGAGGAATCTGATAGAACAATGGCAGTCATGTCCACAGCGGTGCATACCATCACCGCTGACGTAGATCCCCATTGGCCACTGTCCCCCATAGGGCCCAATATTAACCAATGAAGAATTGCACAGCGGTTCACGACTGCCTACCGCCACGGTGCACAACATCAGCGGCATTACCTCACTTCCACCTGTCCCTACACACAGGACAGGCCATTCGGGGGGGGGACAGGCCTATTGATTATTGCTGCATCACAGGATCAATAGGCACATACTTCACTAATTACACTGTCCCATTACAGGTTTGCACATTGTGGAGTGCTGTTGTGGCTCCATTGTTCAGTTTATGACAGCCTACTCACTCTTGTGTCCCTTAGATACCTACCGCTGCAGATGTCTAGGAGATGGAGACATACCCCTGTGTACAGACCCCTGGTGGACTTGGCTGCACTGGAGAACAGGTACATAATACTTACCCATAGATTGGACAGGGCCACAATCACAGAGCTGTGTGCCTAATTGGAGCCTGACCTGATATCTGCTATCTGTCACCCCACTGGGATCCCCCCTCTTGTGCAAGTGCTATCAGGTCTCCATTTCCTGGCAACTGGTTCTTTCCAAGTGACAGTGGGCTTGGCAGCAGGAATGTCACAGCCAACGTTCTCAAATGTGCTAACCAGAGTGTTGTCTGCCCTAATAAAACACATGTGCAGCTACATTGCATTCCCCCAGGTTGAGGATTTTGCCACTGTGAAGGCCGGATTCTATGCAATGGGACATATCCCCAACATAATTGGTGCAATTAACTAAACACATATTGCATTTGTACCCCCCGCCAGAGTGAACAGGTGTTCAGAAATAGTAACTCCATGAATGTGCAGATGGTGGGCTTGGCGGACCAGTATATCTCCCAAGTCATTGCTAAGTATCCTGGGTTGGTGCATGACGCCCTTGTCATAAGGAATAGCAGCACCCCAAATGTGATGGCCCACCTACAGAGGCACAGAGTGTGGCTGATAGGTGAGCCCTGGTTCCTACCCAGTATATGTTGGTGTATGCCTATGGTGTTAGCCATATAGGATAGTGTATGGCTGAATGTTGTCCCTCAATATTTGCAGGTGACTCTCGATACCCAAACCTGTCATGGCTGCTGACCCCTGTGAGGAATGCCAGGACAAGGGCAGAAGAATGTTATAATGAGGCACATGGGCGAACCAGAGGGATCATAGAAAGGACCTTTGGCCTCCTGAAGGCCAGGTTCAGGTGCCTCCATCTGACAGGTGGATCCCTGTGCTACTCACCCGGGAAGGTATGCCAGATAGTAGTGGGATGCTGCATGTTGCACAACCTAGCCCTCAGACGTCATGTACCTTTTCTGAAGAAGGAGGATACTGGAGATGTCCCTGTGGCAGCAGTGGACCCTGAGGACAGTGAGGATGAGGAGGCAGAGGATGAGGATGTGGACAACAGAACATCAGTGATACGTCGGTACTTCCAATGACACACAGGTGAGACAGTGCAACTTTACATTTCTATGACTATTGATGTATTCTGTGTGGCACTGGCATGCTAGCATTACCTACTTCTTTGCCCTACTTACTGTTACCTCTGGATATTAATTTTATAGATGTTGGTGATGTGACAAATTCTCCTGGGGTGATCACAACAGCCATCTACAGGTCATTATATCTATGCTCATTCTATGTGCAATTCATTTGCAATGGTTGTAGCTGTTTCAATCAATACAAATCTGCAATACATGAATTACTAGTAGTCGATTTTTATCCAAGGGTGTTTATTGTAGTGCTAAAATCTAGAGGAGAAAGTGCAATGGGATGGGGTGATGATGGAGGAAGGTCCAGGGTACTGTTTCAGTCTGTTTGTAGCACAGGTGCATTGACCATGGGGACATAGGGAGGGAAGCAATGGCAGTTCAAGGTGGACAAGATGACTGAGTGGGACACAAGGGGGAGAATCAGGAGAGTCTAATTTCCTGGTGGTGGTCTTGGCAAGTGTCTCTGGCTTCTGTCCAGTTTGCAGGAACGATTGCGTGGTGGTTCACCTTCTGCAGGGGGAGGGGTGTTGGTGGCCTGTAAGACCTGTGGCGGGGCGTCCTGGCCACTAGTGGCAGCAGAAGTTGAGGGCTGTTCAGATGACTGGCTAGTGGTAGGGGCCCACTGGTGTGACACTGCCTCCCTCATAATGTTGGCCATGTCTGCCAGCACCCCTGCTATGGAGATCAGGTTGTTGTCGATGGCCTGCAAGTCCTCCCTGATCGCCTGATACTGTCCCTCCTGCAGACGCCTGTTCTCCTGCACGTTGTCTTGGATCTGGCCCATCATGTCCTGGGAATGTTGGTAGGATTCCAGGATCTCAGAGAGTGCCTCCTGGAGAGTCGGTTCCCTGGTCCTGTCCTCCCCCTGGCGCACAGCAGTTATCCCAGTGTCCCTGTTGACCTGTGTCTCTGTTCTCTGAACCGTGTGCCCACTGACCCTAGTTTCATGATTGTCTTGTGTGTGAGGTGTGTCTTGGGGTCCCTGTACAGGTGGGCACACTGCTGATTGACAGGTCCTGGGGACAGAGGTGTGGGTACACTTGATGGGTGCTATGGTGTTGGTTCCTGTTGGGGGAGGCTCTGTGGTGGTCTTTGACTGGGCTTGGGTGACCAAATGTCCAGTGGTCCCTGATGGGCCAGGTAGATAGTCCAGATCCTGAAGTCCAGAGTTACTGTCATCACTGTGGGCCTCTTCTGTTGGGGGACTGGATGGTGGTAGCACCTCCTCTCCAGTGACATTGGCTGGGGTACCTGTGGGGATGTAAATGATGTATTATGCTTCGGGTGTCTGACATTTGTACTTCTGTAGCTTCCCCTCTATGGTTGTTGTTCCCCTGCCAGCTTTTGCTTGTGTATGTTGGTGTGTAGTGGTTATGTTAGTTTCCCTATGCTATGCATGCTTTGGTGATGAGTGTCCTTGCAGGGCAGGGAGGGGTGTACATACTTTGGTGCAGCATGCAGGGCTTGGCATTGGGATTAGTGTTATGTGATGGTGGAGTGTATGGGATGGAGTGGAGTGATGGGAGTGAGGGTGTGGGAGTGTGATGGTATGCAGGTATGGGGGGGTGATAATTGTTAAAAGTTGACCAGTGTCCAGTCCTCCTCCAACCCCGGTCAGGTCCTCAGAATGCAGTATTGCCAGTACCTGCTCCTCCCATGCTGTGAGTTGTGGGGGAATAGGTGGTGGTCCACCACCAGTCCTCTGGATAGCGAGCTTTTATCTTGCTGCTATGGAACGTACCTTCCCCTGTAGGTCTTTCCACCTCTCCATGATGACAGCCCTTGTTCTTAGGTGCTGTCCAACAGCGTTGACCCTGTCCACGATTCTCCACCATAGCTCCATCTTCCTTGCTATTGATATCTGCTGCACCTGTGCTCCAAAGAGCTGTGGCTCTACCCTTACAATTTGCTCCACCATGACCCTTAGCAACTCCTCAGTGAAACGGGGGTGCCTTTGTGGTTCAATGGGTGTTATGTGATGTGTGCTGGTGAGGATGTGTTCGGTAATGTGTTGGGGTGCGTGATGTGGAGTGCTTGAGCGGTGCATGGGTGTGAGTGGTGTGTGTTTGTCTAGTTGTAGCAGTGGTCTTGGTGTCGGTCTGGTGGCAATGATTTGTATTTGAAAGGGGTTCTGGGTAATGTGGGTGTATGTTTTATAGTGGTGTGGGTGTGGTGTGTGTATGGGTGTCAGGTGTGTGTTGTTTGAATTGTCCAGTGTGGTGTTGTTTTGTATGTGGGTGTCCATTCTGAGTGCGGCGGCATGTACCACCAATGGTTTACCGCTGTTGAATGTCCGCTGTGGTGATTCTTGGGTCATAATGTGATGGGCGCTGTTCTGTTGGTGTAACGGTGTGGGTTTTAGGACCGCCCCTATCGCACTGACCTTTGTTTCTGGCAGATTAGTGTATGTGGCTGTACTCTGTCGGATAAGTGTGTGTGTCATAATATGGTGGACGGATAGTCGTCAGCGAGGTGGTAAGTTGGCGGCTGTTAACATGGCGATAAGCAGCATTTACTACCAATGTCATAATGATGGCCTATATGTAGTTTATCTGAAGTGGCTCTTCTGATATGAAACCAGATCGATCCGATCCCACCAAAGTTAGGTAGCAGTGACAGCAGTCTGTTAGCCAGTGTCTTTGTCAGAATCTTACTGCCCACATTAATGAGTGACAGGGGTCCATATGAGTCACACTTGACAGGGTATGTGCCAGGTCAAAGGAGAGTTATCACCATGGCCTCTCTCATGGAGTGTGGAAGTTTCCCCACCTTTTAAGCCTCTTCATATACCTCTAATACAAACAGTACCAGTTCTTCAGCATATTCTTTTAAATTCAGCCAGAAGGCCATAACTGGCAGATGCACTCCCATTCTTAAGTTGTTTAACTTGTAAATTAATTTGTTCTCTAGTGATCGGCCGACATTACGGAGTGCCCAGTTCAATGTCAAGCCAGGCTAATTGTGCTCTATCTAACTATTAGTGCATCTCAAGAGTTGTCACCTCTGATGTGGAGATAGAGGGCTCTATACAAGTCAGCAAACATTGTCAGTATTTTATCAGGGTCATGCTTAGAGTGCCCATCAGGTGTGTTTATGTGTGTTATGTAGGTTGCTGCAGATTGGGTTTGAGGAGAGTAGCTAAGTATGTCCCAATCAATCCCCCTTTCCATATTTCCTTGCTAGCCTGTGTTTACGTAGGAATTCACGTTCTCTCTCTGTCTCTTCCCTGGTGTGTTTATCTTGCATAAGACCAAGGGCTTCTTTATCGCTAGTAATACCACCACCTTCAGGGCCTCCCATAAGGCTCCAGAAGAGACAACAGTGCCTTTGTTGATCTCCAGATAATTCTTAATATCCTGTTGTATTTCTTCAATTGAACACCCGGTCCAACAGGTTTTTAGGATGGAGTCACCACATATATATCTGACACCAGCCTCTAGGTAGTGCTAGCATTAATCAAAGTAATAGGTGAGCAGTTGAACAGTCCCTGCAGGATTGTACAGTGTTCTTCCTGATCAGTAATAGTTTTGATGTGCTGGAAGTGTACTGATTTATTATTGATTATAGCCACACCTCTGGAATAGGTGGAATAGAAGAACATATATCTACGGGAACCCCATGAGAGAGCAAAGGGGTACGCATTAGCCTGTGGGAGATGTGTTTCCTGCAGCAGTAGAATGTCCACTGCATGTCTAGTGGTATAAGCAAGGACCTGTCTACATTTTCCAGGGTTATTGAGTCCTCATACATTCCATGTGCCTTGGCTGGAAGTCACATCTACTAACTAGTGTCAGGTATTAATGGGTGTATTCCTATTGAGTGGAATCAGTTTGTCAAGGGTGGTGACGAGCATCTAAGGATAGCATGTTGCCTGAAGCTTAAGATTCCCCCATGCCCACACCCCTCCCATGCCAGAAACCAGTCTCTGAGTGATTTTCCCATAATAACCACTCCCAACATCATAAACTTTAAAGCAAAATAGGTCATTATATCAAGGGATGTTCACAGCAGTCTGCGAGTCTCTCCTTCCACTTCCTCCAACTCTGATCTGCTATTGGTGTTAGCTCATGGCGAAGACAGACCCCGGGTTGCCAAGTGTTTGTGAAGGAAAGTGGGCGTGTCCTTTTGTTCAGCATATACTTGTGTCTTACCTTTCAATGTAAAGCAAAGATTTGCTGGAGTTAGCATGGAATATTGTATGCCACGCTCCTGGCGTTTTATCTCAGCAGAGAGGGACATTTTCTGGGCTGCCTGCACGGATTGGATAAGATCAAGAAAAATGAAATGCCCAATTCCTTCATGTGAATCTTGTTCACCTTTCTGTTCAGAATAAAAATTGATCTCTATTGCAGTGGTTAAGAAACTTGTCAATATTCGGTTGGGAGGGGGTTTCCCTTGTATCGGTCTGGAGGCTAATTGTCTGTATGTTCTATCAATGACAAACATCCAACTTCTGAGCTGAAGAGGTTCGGTATCATATTTTTGATTTAGTCTTCAGTGTGGCCCATCGCTGTAGTCTCCTTTATTCCAGAAATGCAGATTTTGCTCCTTTGTGAGCAAGCTTCCAGGTAGTTTTTCAAATTAATGCAGTGGATTTACATTTGCAGTTCTTTTACCATGTTGGATTGTTGCAAGTGATCACCCTCCAAGTCGGAGATTTGTTGTTCTGCAGTGGCGATGGAAGTGTGTTCTTTATCTAAGCGGTCTTTCATATCATCCATTCTTTGTGTTAGGGAGTCAGTCTTAGAGTCTATAGAGGTGAGGCTAGAGAAAGGGAGGCTCCACCAGCTACAACCTTCATATGAGATGTGGGAACAGTCTCAGGTTTTGGGTGTATGGTGCTTCTCCTGGCCTCGAACATCAGCTGGGGTTATTTAGTATCAAATTTGCCCATGGTGTGTCATTGAGCGAAGCAGGGGCCCACGGGAAGTGAGTTTTGGCCAATGTGTAGTCAGCTCTCCCTGTCCCCAGGCGTCAACTCGCGTACAGTATGCAGTGATCCCCCTCACTTGTAAACTAGCTATCGTCCTGCAGGGCAGATCAGGTACAGGCTTCAAAGTATGACGTCTGTGTTCTGCACCTCAAAAGGAGATTCCCAGCAGTTTGCATCAGTTATAGTTCAGTTGTTGTCCCCAGCTTCAGCCATCTCTGAATACACATCCCTGCAGCCTCCAGTCAAACACAGCACATCCCTCATTGTGCAGCCTGTCTCTGCATCACCAATAAGTGTATTGTATACACACCAAAATTGTTTGTAGATTATGTGCCCCTATATCCTCGCCAGCCACATTGTCAAGCAGCTCTTCAACCTTGGGCTCACGGGGAGAGTCTGCCTTTCTCTCACTTCTCAGACCCCACTGGAAAATCTCAGCCCTAGGGTGCTGTTTCCCTGCCAATTCCTGCAGGCACTTTCTTATGTGGGGGCCACAACTACCTCCAACCAGCCGCCAGCCATGTCTGGCCATCCCTGCCCATTGCGCCATAAGCCTCAATGCTATCCAACCCTATTGTTGCCGCAGAGCGCAGGCCACAATGCTGGTTTCAGTCTCTCTCCCCATGCTGCAGTGAGTGGCATCCTCCTCTGGCTGTTGCTGGGTCTGCAAGATTGCATGCAGGCTGCAGCGTGGGCTCACCTCCTGTGGCATGCAAGCTCACAGCTAGGTGCTGGGCCTCCTTCTGCGAGTAGCAGCTGCTGTGCGTTCATTTTTTGCCGTATTCAGCGTGGGGTAATGTCACCTTTATATTTTACCTGATGATTATTACTTATTGTTGCTCTGTCCCACAGAGCTCAGTCAGAATGCTGCCATCTTGTTACGCTGCTCAGCCACACCCCCCCAAAACTGTGTTTTGTATTGCTATTGCTTCTTCTAGAATGGTCAGTGAGCTACAGCACCTTAACTGTCACCCTAGTTTCACTACCTTCTTTCCATATGAGTTGGTGTTGTGAACCAGGGCTGCTTTCCTCTCTAAGGTGGTCACTCCTTTAACTTTTACCCAATCCATCAAGCTACTGATCTTCTACCCTCCACCTCATCCCACGAAAGAGGGGGAACCATTGCATCAGTGGGATTCTAGGCAGGTGGTTGAATACTACCTGGACAACCCCAAGGAGTTCCTGTCGTACACCAAGCCCTTTGTCTCCTACTGTGTTGCCAAAAAGGGTAAGGTGGTACAGAAGTGTGCTCTGTCAGGTTATATTATCCTCTGTATCAAGACCTGCTACACATTAGCCATGAAGGAGCCTCCTGAGTGGATCCTAGTCCATCCCACCAAAGTCAAACACATCTGATAGAGACTTCTAGTTGTAGATTCCTTACCTTAGAATTTCCACCAGGCGTCAGACTGGATCCGGAGATTTTTCTTCGAGCAGTACCCTTGCGCGTTGGTGGGTGGCATCGGTCGACTCCGCGGTTGTCGTTGGCGTCATAGTCACAGTGATGATGTCAGGAGGAGTACATAGACACCGCCTCAGGGCAGTGACGTCAGTTCTTTTCTTTCCGTGCCACACGCTGATCCGGAGAGAGCTACCCTGGTCTCTTTTTGACTGATTTCGACCATTTTGTCAAGTTTTTTTAATTGAGCTTTAGGTGCATCGAGGATGTCCCGAAGACCATGTTCAAGCTGTGTGAGAACTGTCCCCGCATGATGTCGGTGAAGGATCCTCATCGGGTTTGTCTGTGGTGTCTTGAGCACGGCTTCGACCCAAAGTGGTGCTCCGAGTGCCCGGCCATGCACCCGAAGTCCTTAAAGGAGCGGTCCCTCAAGCTCGTAGTGGCCATGCACTCGCCTCCGCGTAGCTCCTGGTCTAGCTCGAGAAGAAGGTCTTGAGACCGTTCTCGGAGCCATCACCACTCGTCTTTCTCAAAATCTCCGGTTGCAGGTAAGAAGAAGAAGAAGTCGAAGCCGTCTCATCGCACTTCGACTTCGCCCTGTCACTCAGCTGACACAACGCGGTAGGAGCATCGACGGTCAAGGCCTCTGTCCTTGGAGCCTGCTTCTGGGTCCACTCTGCGCTTCCCTGAGTTTCCGGGAGCCGGAGCAACCCCCGCCCAACTTAAGGAATTCTGTGAGGCCATGCGCCTCATCTTTGGGCGGACCAACCCATATATGACGCCTTCGGGCCAAAGGGGTTCGGTTGAGGGCCTTCGCGTTCCGCGCCAGCGGCTTCGGCTCCAGCCACCGAGATCCCCACTAGATCAGCTCGCGGATCTGCACCGGCGCCAGTCCCACCACTGAGACCTTCCCCGGTGCTGGGTCGATTGTCGACGATCCTCACGCCGGTAGTGCCCACTATCGACGTCGACCCGATCCTTATCCCCGCCTTTGTCTTCAATGGGGCCTATTCACCCCAGGTCAGATTTGGACCCTTTTTCCTATGTGTACGAATTCGGGGAAGGATTGGAGGGGTCCCTGGACCCTTATGAATACCAGGACGACCCATCTTTGGACTGGGCAATGGAATTGGGTGACACCAGTGGACTGGACACTTCTCCAGATGCTGGCATGCTGCCTCCTCCTACCATGGCTACGGCGGAGGGAGCAACTTATGGTATGATGGTCACTATGGAGGCCAAGGTCCTTGGCCTTGAGCTACCTACTCTAGAGGTCAGGTCCAACCTCCTGATGGAGGTGCTTCAACCAGGGGCTTCCACATCTGAGCTCCTTTTACCTTTCAATGAAGCCCTCACCAATTTCCTTTTGGGTACTTGGACCAAACCCAACACTGGGGTCCTGTGAATAGGACTATCGCACGCAGCCATGGGCCCGCCCCGAACGGCCCTAAATTCCTGTCCCTGTACCCCACGGCTGAGAGTCTTGTCCTCCAGGCTTCCTCTTCTTCAGGCGCATTCCCTTCTGCACCCCTGGATAGGGAATCAAAAAGGCTGGAACAATTTGGGAGGAAGTTGTTTTCTTCCACGGTCTTGCGCTGCAGTCCGTGAACACAGCATGCATTTTGGGCCGCAATACCCACTCTCGGTGGGATACGGTTGCGCAAGTCCTGCCGCAGATACTGGAGGAGGCCTATGCTATCGTTTCCCAAGCTGTCCATGATGGGAGAGATGCGGCGAAGTTCACAACTCAATGTGGGCTGGACTCTGGGCAGATCGGTTGCTACGGCAGTGGCCTTGAGACGCCACACCTGGTCGCGTACTTCTGGTTTTTCTGGGGATGTCCAACAGTCTCTCATGGGCATGCCCTTTGATGGCTCCCCTCTCTTTGGAGATAAAGCAGACTCAGCCTTGGAGAGATTTAAGGATTCCTGGGCTATGGCTCGGTGCCTTGGTTTTTTCTCTGCCCCTCGCCACTGCAGTCCACTTTTTGCTCACGGAAGGGGCTCCCTGTCGCGTCCCACCGCCCAGCCACTGTGCCACCCATGCTGTTTAGCCGCTGCATGGCCAGGGACGCGGAATCCCACATGGATGTGGGACAGGGAACCAGAGGTCTGCCCAGTCCACTTCTGCTTCCGCTGCAGCCTCCAAACCCTTCTAGTTCGTCCCCTCACTCCCATCCAGTTGGCGGCAGGATTTGCCATCACCTGCCCCACTGGGAATCCATCACCACAGACAGGTGGATTTTGCAGATCGTTCGAGAGAGCTACTTCCTTCCTTCCAAATCTGCCCACCAGCCATGCCTCCATCACTCAGCCATCTCCCGGAGGATCATTTGGCACTTCTCTGCCAGGAAGTCGCGTCTCTCTTGGCTAAGGGAGCTATAGAGAAGGTCCCTGTGCCAGAAGTAGGTTGTGGTTGTTATTCCCGCTACTTTCTGTTGCCGAAACAGGACAAGGGCTTACGTCCTATCCTAGACCTTCGGGACCTCAAGTACTTCCTCAAGAAGGAGAAATTCTAAATGCTCACCCTGGCTCAGGTTCTGTCTGCCTTAGATCCAGGAGACTGGATGGTAGCTTTGGACCTGCAGGACGCTTATTTCCACATCCCCATCCTGCCTGCCCACAGACGTTACCTACGATTCGTGGTAGGTCACGAGCACTATCAGTTTACCGTGCTCCCCTTCTGCCTTACCAGCGCCCCTCGGGTGTTTACAAAAGTGATGGCGGTGGTTGTAGCTCATCTGCGCAGGTAAGGGGTTTAAGTCTTCCCCTACCTCGACGACTGGCTGTTCAAGGCGGACTCGCCACAGAAATTCGTCTCCCACCTTCAGGCTACGGCAAACCTCCTGCACATGCTGGGGTTCACTATAAACGTGCCGAATTCACACCTGACTCCCTCTCAGATGCTCACTTTCATCGGAGCCGTTCTGGACAGTGCAGTTTCGGGCTTATCCTCCCAAAAAGCGAGTCCAAGATATTCAGGCTATAATTCCAATCTTTAAGCCTCCGTCTTGGGTCTCGGTGAGACTGACTCTGAGGCTTTTGGGCCTCATTGCCTCCTGCATCCTGCTAGTGACAAATGCCAAATGGCATATGCAGGCTCTGCAGTGGGACTTGAAGTTCCAGTGGGCAAAGCATCAGGGGAATCTCTCCGACATGGCTCACATCTCAGAGGGGACTGCAAAAGACCTGCAGTGGTGGTTTTCGAATCTGCATTGGGTCCACAGCAGATCCCTCTCCCTTTCCCATCCAGATCTATCTGTAGTGAAAGATGTGTCACTTCTGGGTTGGGGCAGCCACATGGAAGAGGCGGAGATCAGAGGCCTCTGGGCTCCATATCAATCTTCTGGAGCTCCCGGTGACCAGGCTTGCATTGAAAGCATTTCTTCCCCCTCTCAAAGGGAAAGGAGTGCAAGTGTTCACAGACAATACTATCGCCATTTGGTATTGCAACAAACAGGGCGGAATAGGGTCCTGGACCCTTTGTCAAGAGGCACTACGTCTCTGGACATGGCTGTAACATCAGGGCATTACAGTGGTGGCTCAACATCTGGCAGGTTCTCTCAACACCATAGCGGACAAACTCAGCCGTCGATGCACAGTTGATCACGAATGGCATCTCCATCCGGAGGTGGCGCAAGGTCTCTTTCAGCAGTGGGGAGAGCGTTGGTTAGATCTGTTCGCCTCTACAGAGAATGCTCAATGTCAGCTGTTTTGCGCATTGGAGTTTCCAAGGCGACACTCGCTTTTTGTCTCAAGTGGAACTCCGGCCTCTTTCATACCTTTCCGCCTATACCACTTCTGCCCAGAGTTCTCAAGAAGATCAGGAATGACCGGGCCCAAGTCATCTTGGTGGCTCTGGATTGGCACAGAGAGTATGGTATCCATAGCTATTGAATATGGCCATAAATCCTCCACTCAAACTGCCTCTTCGGGCAGATATTCTGTCACAACAGCTGAGGATGGTTCTTCACCCAAACCTGTCCAATCTCCAACTTCATGTGTAGATTGAGCGAGGACAGCTGACGACTTTTGATCTTCCACCCAAAGTCTGTGATGTTATTTTAGCAGCCAGGTGTCCCTCCACCAAAACTGTATACGCCTGTTGGCATAAATGTGTGGCATGGGGCACCAACAAATCTGTTGGTCCTCTCTCTGCCCCTCTATCTGAGGTTTTTTTGTTCATTCTTTCTTTGGCCCAGCAGGGCTCTGGTTTGGGCAACCTTAAAGGGTATTTATCTGCCATTTCAGCCTTTCTTAGGTTACCTGATCAGCCCTCACTCTTTAAATCTCCTATTGTGAGTAGATTCCTAAAAGGTCTGACCCATTTATTTCCTCCCATACCATTTATCATGCCTCAGTTGGACCTCAATCTTGTCCTTACTTATTTAATGCATACTCCCTTTGAGCCAATGCACAATTGTCACTTGCTGCTCCTCACCTTCAAAACTGTCTTTCTTGTTGCCATTGCCTCTGTTCACAGGGTGAGTGAGCTTCAGACCCTTTTGTCCAAACCTCCATACTTGTCTGTGCACCCTGACAAAGTGGTGCTGCGCACTAAGGCTTCCTTCCTTCCGAAGGTTGTTACGCCTTTTCATGGTAGGTTAGTCCATCACCCTGCCTACTTTCTACATGCCCCCACATCTTTCCCATGAGGAGGAGAGACTCAACTGTCTGGACGCAAAAAGAGTGTTGGCATTCTATCTTAATTGTACTAAAGATTTCCGGGTGGATGATCAACTCTTTGGGCCAGATGTAGGAAACGTTTAGCGAGTCTCAAACGGCAAAAATTGCCGTTTGCGACTCGCTAAGCGCGTTTCCCAATGCAGAAATGCATATTGCGAGTCGGTACCGACTCGCAATATGCATTTCAGAATCGCAAATAGGAAGGGGTGTTCCCTTCCTATTTGCGAGTCTGAGTGGTATGCTATACCATTTGCGACCACTTCAAGTGGATGGTAACCCACTCGCAAATTGGAAGGGGTCCCCATGGGACCCCTTCCTCTTTGTGAATGGACCACTCCCTGCCTTGAAAAAATACCGAAACTAAAGGTTTCGGATTTTTTTAAGTGCAGCTCGTTTTCCATTAAGGAAAACGGGCTACACTTAAAAAAAAAAAAACTGCTTTATTGAAAGCAGTCACGAACATGGAGGTCTGCTGACGACAGCAGGCCTCCATGTTTGCAAGTGCCTATACTCGCTATGGGGCCGCAATTTGCGACCCACCTCATGAATATTGATGAGGTGGGTCATTGCGACCCCATAGCGAGTCGCAGTCGGTGTCTGAGACACCGTACTGCATTGCAAATTGCGACTTGCAATTTGCGAGTCGGATGTACTCGCAAATTGCAAGTCGCAATTTGCAATATTGCTACATCTGGCCCTTTTTCGGGTATGTGGGTGCAAAGAAAGGGAAGGTGGTGCAAAAACATACCATCTCTCGATGGGTACTTCTTTGCATCAAGATGTGCTACGCTTTAGCCAAGAAGCAACCCCCTGAGGGCTTGCATGCTCATTGCACCAGAGCAACTGCTGCTTCCACTGCATTAGCACGCGGAGTTCCTATCCTGGATTTCTGCCAGGCAGCTACGTGGGGGTCCCTGCACATGTTTGCTAAACGCTACTGCCTGGATAGTCAGGTCCGTCGGGACTGCTACTCTGGTCGTTCGGTCCTGCAGGACTTCCTAGGATGATCTTGGTTCGCAGCTCACCACCGAGGATGGCATTGCTTGGGAATCTATTCTAAGGTAAAGAATCTGCAACTAGAAGTCTGTATCAGGTGTACAAGTTACTTACTTTCAGTAACAAAATATCTGGTAGAGACATATTCTAGTTGCAGATTCCTTACTGTGGCTTGCAAACTGATTTCTAGGGACAGGGATTCCCCCCTTCAGGTCCTTAGCTCTGGCACACCAATCTCAGTGTTGATAGCGGCTCTGCGCTTTGGCATGGGAAGTCATTAACAGAAACTGATATCACTGCGCTGAGGCAGCGTTTATGTACTACTCCCAATGTCATCACAGTGACTATGATGCCAACTACACCCGCGAAGTCGACCAACACCACCTACTGATGCGCAAGGGTGTTACTTGAAGTAAAATCTCCGGATCCAGTCTGACGCCTGGGGGAAATTCTAAGGTAAGGAATCTGCAACTAGAATATGTCTCTACCAGATATTGCATTACCGGAAGTAAGTAATTTGTACTTCTGTACTTGCTTGTGGCATTACGATTGCAGAAATTTGTACGGCTGCAACGTGGGCTTCCTTGCAACCTTTGCTAAGCATGACTGTCTGGATGGGGAGGTGCATAGGGACACTTTGCCAGGTCTGTCTTGCAGGATTTCTTGGTCTAGTTATTCATCAACTCACCTCCTAGGCGGGGAATGGCTGTGAAATCTGTTCAATCCGTGAGGATCCTGCAGGTAGATATATCCATCAGAACAAAATGTTACTTGCCGTAACAATCTTTCTGTTGGATTTTCTATCTACCTGCAAATTCCTCACTGACTTATTCACTTCCCCCTTTGATGGAAATGTTATAGGGAAAGTTAATAAAATCCCTTCTTACATTTTTCTGGTACTGCAATCCTTCATCAATGTCAATCTGCCCTCTCACCTCAAAGGCTTGGGGAAAAAACACTGGAGACCTGAAGTTGCAGTGGGTGCTTTCTGGCCTTGGTGCCTCTGATGTAACTTTTGGTGCCGACTGAGTCCAGCGCCCTCTACCAAGGATCTCATTGCTTTGAAGTGTTCTGGATCCAGGCTGACGCCTGGGGGTTGTTCTACAGGTGAGGAATCTGCAGGCAGAAAGAGTATTCACCAGAAAGATTGTTACCACAGTTAGGTAACTTTATTCCAGATCACATGCAGGTAGTGATGATCACATTTTGAAGATAGAGATAAGGACACCGAAGGGAATGAGTTTTGTAAAACAAAAAAGAATATAGGAAACAACATTATCAATCCTTTGCCAGGTGGTTCTGTTCTCAGAGCAAAACCCTCAGAGGCACCAGAAAAACCTTCAGCAGGAAACCAAGCTTACAACTCAACATAATTCCGCTACATGGAATAAAGGTAATGTGATCTTTGATTCACGAAGATCTGTGCAAAGCAAAACTGCATGAAAATCTGCAGTTTTGCATAAAATAAGTAAAAAAATTGAGTACTGCCATATGTACAAACACATCACATGCCAATGATGTCCTCGGGCAAACATGAGTCAGATCCCCATGAGATTTGCCTTTGTTCTTTGGGTTTGTTGCATGACTCCAGTTGTCATTATCTGTGCCTCCAGCCCCCGTTAATTCTGATTCTGACAGAACCATGCCTCATCTCCGAGCCAGATCCAGCGCTGCAACAGCTTTTCGGTTTGATCTCTGAACAGAATCAACCTGCCTATGGGGATGATAATGGTGTTGAGGGGGAGTATTTTCCCCACTAGGAGGATGACAGTTTATATCTGGACTTAAGAGATGCTGAAGGGTTCAATGCTTCCGGGGACACTAGGTGAAATAGGGGTGTGTTCTCTGACTGGAACCGTGACAGACGATAGGCGCCATTATGGGGGTCATTCTGACCCCGGCAGTAATTACCGCCATGGCGGAGGTTGGCGGTAGCACCGCCAACAGGCCGGCGGTGCTCCGCCGGGCATTCTGACCGCGGCGGTACAGCCGCGGCCAAAAGCAGAAAGCCGGCGGTGTACCGCCGACTTTCCGCTGCCCGTCAGAATCCTCCATGGCGGCGGAGAAATGGGGATTCTGACACCCCCTACCGCCATCCTGTTCCTGGCGGTTCTCCCGCCAGGAACAGGATGGCGGTAGGGGGTGCCACAGGGCCCCTGCCGTGCCCATGCCACTGGCAGGGGCCCCCGTAAGAGGGCCCCACAAAGTATTTCAGTGTCTGCCTAGCAGACACTGAAATACGCGATGGGTGCAACTGCACCCGTCGCACCTTCCCACTCCGCCGGCTCAATTCTGAGCCGGCATCCTAGTGGGAAGGTTGATTTGCCCTGGGCTGGCGGGCGGTCTTTTGGCGGCCGCCCACCAGCCCAGGGCCAATCTCAGAATCACCGCCGCGGTCTTTTGACCGTGGTGCGGTGTTCTGACGGCGGTACCTTGGCGGACGGCCTCCGCCGTCCGCCAAGGTCAGAATGACCGCCTATGTCTTTTGTAGTTGATAGAGACTTCTAGCCGTATATTCCTTACCTTAAAATATCCTTGGAGATCGGACTGGATTCAGAAAATTTTTCAAGCTGTACCTCTGCACTCCTGTAGGTGGTGTTGTTTGGCTCTCTGTCATCCGCACCAGAAGTGACGTGCAGTGTACCTATATAAATGCCTCCCCTGCATGCTGATATCAGTTCTTTCCTTTCTGAACCAGTTAGTAATGATCCTGTCTGAGCTACCCTTAAGTCATCTTTTAAGTGGCTTTTTTCTATATTTTGTTGAACTTTTTTGAGAATTTTTTCTCTAGGTGTGAAGGTATCAACGAAGAAACTGGCTGGTTTCAAGCCATGTAGAGCCTGTCACAGTCAAATGTTGGTGGTGTATTTGTGCTGCTTGAAGCATAACCAAGAATCCAAGTACTGCGAAGACTGCTGCACCATGCATCCCAAGGCTCTGGGGTAGTGCTTCCTCATGAGCCACGCCACATGATATCGGGTGAATCCACAACACTCCAGGTCTCAATCGTGCGGAAGGCCACTGAACCATTTATTGAGCCCCTCCTGCAGGTCGTTGTTGCACTCAAAATCGGAAGGGAAGTCGGATAAGTCCCACAAACATAGGAAGTCCAAGAAGTCAAAGAGGTCTTTGACTTTTCCGTGTCCATCACAGTCTTCTGATGAACGTGGGAACTCCAGGACCTGTGAGTTGTCAGAACCTAAATCTGGGTCTACTTTGCTTTTCCCTAATTTTCCCAGACCTGGAACGACCCCTGACCAGCTGAAGGAGTTTTATGAGGCCATGCACCTCATATATGGGCAGCCTGGCCACTCTAGAGGATGTTTTGGCCCCACAGGAGGAGGGTCCCCTACTGGATCCATGCCAAAGGGTTCACCCTTTATGTCAGTCAGCCCCTATGAATCCCTTGGTGGTTCAAGAGCAGAGCCCCATGCGAGTCAGAGTACTTCCTCAGTACCACCTCCACTGCTGATGCCTCTAGGCTGCTCCACACCCATCGATATTCCTGACGCCCCCTGGGCCCATGCTTCCTGGAGTGGAGCCAGTGTCTTATTTGTTTGATAGGCTGTAGGAAGTTGGGTCTGTATATACTATCTCAAAGTGAGACTGGCTTTGGTGCCCTTTCTTTGTGCAGCAGGTCCACAGTTCGTGTGCCTTGGATCTTCTTTGTGCTGGTCTTCTTTGTGTCCTTCAAATCTAATTATCTGGTCCAGGGGAGCCCACTAAATACTAAATGTAGTGGGCATTTTAGGGGGAACCTAGTAGTGTCTAGTGGGACACTTACCTTTGGGTGGCTACACTAACTACAGTGACCACTTCCTGTGGGAAGGGTCACTTCCCTATCCCTGATTGGCTATTTTCCCTCCTTCTAAGATGGAGGATAATGAAATGGAATGTCCACCTCGCAGGCAACATCTTAGGGGTGGTGAATGCCAGGTCGGGCCACTCATCCTACCCTTTGTGTGGTTTTCTGCCTTTGCTTCTGCCAAAAGTGAGGGTTTGTAAAGGAGCTGACCATCTGCTGCTAGCAGCAGGCTTGGGGGTTGAATTTCAAAGGTGGTAAGCCCTTTGAAGCTCACCACCAGGGCAGTACACATTCCTGAGAGAGGAGGTGTTCCACCGAGGAAGGGCCTTGTTCTGCGAACCAGAGACAGGGCTCACCCCCAAGGTTTGTAAATTGGGTGTCTGGAGGTGGCAGGCTAGATAGAACCAGTCAACAACCACGCTAGGGTTAGTTATCTTTTGCAGGGGCCATCTCTAAGGTGACCCCTGGATACTTTTAGGGATAAATCCAATACTGCTACCAGTTTATTTTTATCATTCTGAGTTGTTTGATACCAAACAACCCAGGGTTCAGCATGACCATCATATAGCTGAGAAACGTGTGTTGGCCAGGGTCCAGCACATGCATTAAATTGGTGCTCTGTTCACTCACTATGTCCCAGGTTTGGCAAGGACACAGTGGTGGCACATTGTTCATGCAGCTGTGCCCTCTCGTATAATAAGGTGCACCCTGCCTTAGGACTGTAAGGCCTGCCAGAAGGGTGTCTTACCCATATTAAATACAGTGTATGGTGGACAGGGCACACAGGCAGTGTGCCATGTCGAATTTGTGTTTAGGTTTGCACCAGGACACTTAGCTTGCAATGGCAGTGCTGGGTGCATCTGGATGCATGGCCATAGAGGGTGGCAGTGCAGTACTGCTGCCTTCAGGGGGCCTACCCATAGTACCCCATGCCCTGGGTACCTAAGTATCCTTTTACTAGGGACTTATAGTTGGTAGCTAAGGGTATATCCAATTGTGCCAATGCATCACAACAGTTTTAGGGAAAGAGCTCTGGCCCAATGAACTAGTTAGCAGGAGCCATGGGCACTACCATTTCTAGGCCACATCAAACATCAGGCAAAAGGTGGGAGCTAACCATGTCAAAAAGAGGCCATTTCTCACAGTTTGGAAGGAGTCAGGAGTCACCTCCACCCACAAGTTGGTGCCAGGAATAAATGTGGGATCCCCAGTACTCTCCTCAGAACACTACTGGACCTGAGAAAATCAGAAGAGGACTAAACCGGGTATTTGAGATCCGAAAAAGATCCCTGAATGACTAGACCTGTTCTTTCCTCTATCTACGACAAAGAAGGTGTCCTGGATACAAGAAACTCCAGGGGTCATAAGGTGGTTCAAGTTATAGGGATGCAACAAGCTGCAACAGGTCTTCTTGAAGATTTCCAGCTGACCATACCCAACTAACCTAGATCCCTCTGGTAGCTTCTGCTGGAGTGAGTCCTGGCCCCTAGGTGATGTTCCTGAGGTCTTGGTACCTTTGGCTTGATGTGGGTGGACTTCCCCTAAAATCCCTGAAATCTGGGAACTACAACGTTTTTGGCTCCAGAGATGTCTGGAGGACCGGGACCAACTTGCCAAGCTGATCTGACCAAAGTGCATTGCCTCTGGGCTGAAAATTCAAGTGCCTCCCTTTCTGAGTTTTTCTGCAGCAGCAAATCTGAATCAGCTGGACCATGAGGAAACAGTATCTGGCTCAGTGGATCTGTCTTCGGCTATAACCTGAAGGCTTTAGCTCCAAAAAATCAATGAAGCGCAAGCCTTGAAATCTTGCCAAAACGTGAAAACACTGCTCAAAAAAGATACTCACCTGGTTAGAAAAACAGAGCTCAATTTAGTGAACAAAACAAGACCAAAACAGCAAAAATGAATTAAGTAGAAGTTGAGATATGTTTTTTCTCAAACTTTCTTTATTGATTTTCCAGACACAGAAAGTACACTATACCAAGACGTCAGGGTATAAGACCACATTTGCAAAATAGACACCAAAGTTCAGAACAGTGTCATATAGAGAGGTCCACTGATGTGCAAATAACTTGACAGGGTATCCATTACATGGATGTCATTTAGCATGTCCTAATCAATCACATCAGTGCCCAATATAATTCCACAACCTCTCAAAATGATGGGAACAGATGAACATATCTATGTGCATGTGCTGGATAGTTATAAAGGAAGATTGTTTGTGATAAGTGGAGGTGAGTGTCCTGATGGAGCTGTGGAAGTATAGCAGGGTTCAGGGACAGGCCCCTTCAGAGGGCATGGATGCCTACAGCTGTAACAGATGGAGCACTCGTGTGCATATGGGGCATGAAAACAGAGGGAGGCCTGTGGAAAGATATCTTACCAAAGGGGCCTGTTAGAAATGGGGTCTCTAGTTGGCAGTCAGTTTTCAGCCTGTCCATGTAGTGACCCTTACTCTAGTCAGGGTAAGGTAGATACACAGCTCAGCCCCCTTGGTAGCTTGGTACAAGCAGTCAGGTTTATCTCAGAGGCAATGTGTAAAGTATTTGCACAAACACACAGTAACACAGTGAAAACACCACAAAAGGACTCCACACCAGTTTAGAAAAATAGCCAATATTTATCTAAATCAAACAAGACCAAAACAACAAAAAGCCAACATACTCAAGCAAAGATGTGAATTTATAAAGTAAAAAGAGTCTTAATCCATAGAAATCAATGGGTGCTTTGTTTTAGCACAAAGTACCTGGTATGTGTCAAAAATAATGCTGCATGGGCGAGCGTACGTTGGAAAAGCAAGCAATGCATTGATTCTTTACTTGTAAGTGAGGCTGTGCGTCGATTCTTTCACCGCCGGGTAAGTGATGCATCAGTTTCCGGATCAGCAGCTTTGGGTACGTGCGGTGATTTTGAAGATTTTGCTGCCTAGGGATGATGCGTGGAAAATCCAGATGCACAGCAGCGGTGAACCTGTGGTGAGCTGGCAATGCATCGATTTCACTGGTGCTGCGTCGATTTTTCAGCTGCGATGCAGTCATTGTGTCGATTGTTCTGCCAATCCACTCATGGATTTTTTCTCCGCTCATGTCAGCTTCTCCTAGGGACTCAGGGACTGGATGTGGCACCACTTGGTAAGTCAGGAGGTCTCAGCAAGAGAGCCCAGGTGCTAGCAGAGTCTTTGATGTCCTTGAGACTTCTTAATAGGAGGTGAGCTCAGTCCAAGCCCTTGGAGAAACTTCATAAGCAGGATACAAGGCAAAGTCCAGTCTTTGTTCTCTTTAAGGCAGAAGTAGCAACTGCAGGTCAACCCAGCAAAGCACACACAGCAAAAGGGCAGTACTCATCCTCCAACTCTTCAGCTCTTCTCTTTGGCAGAGGTTCCTCTTGATCCAGAAATGTTCTAAAAATCTGAGGTTTTGGGTCAACGACTTATACTCATTTCTGCCTTTGAAGTAGTCAAACTTCTAAGGGAAGTCTATGTTGCTCACAAGATCCTGCCTTGCCCAGGCCTGGCCCCAGACACACACCAGGGGGTTGGAGACTGCAGTGTAAGAGGAAAGGCACTGCCCTTTCAGGTGCAGGTGTCAGCTCCTCCCTCCCCACTATAGCCCAGGACGACTCTTCAGGATATGCAGGACACACCTCAGCTCCCTTTGTGTCACTGTCTAGAGTGAATTCACAAACAGCGCAACTGTCAGTCTGAGCAAGATGTGGATTCCACAGACAAGAAAAGGCACAGAATGGTTACGCATGAAAATGACCACTTTCTAAAAGTGGCATTTTCAAAGTGACAATCTAAAAACATACTCTACCAAAAGATTTTTACATTGTGAATTCTAAGACCCCAAACTTCACATCTCCATCTGCTCCCAATGCGAAACTGCACTTTAAAGACATTAGTGGAAACCAAATTTGGCAGTATTTCATTACTAGGACACGTAAAATACACCAGTACATGCCCTACCTTTTAAATAAACTGCTCCCTGTGCATGGGACTGCTTAGGGCCTACCTTAGGGGTGACTTACATGTAGTAAAAGGGAAGGTTTGGGCCTGGCAAGTGGATACACTTGGCAAGTTGAATTGGCAGTTCACAACTGTACCCACAGACACTGCAGTGGCAGGTCTAAGACATGTTTACAGGGCTACTCATGTGGGTGGCTCAATCAGTGCTGCAGGCTCACTAGTAGAAACTGATCTACAGGCCCTGGGCACCTCTAGTACACTTTGCTAGGATCTTACTAGTAAATTAAATATGCCAGTTAGGGATGTGCCAACACCCTAGCACCTCTCTGTAAGACCTCTGCGAAAAAACACCTGAAGAAGGCCAGCTGGTTCTCCCCTGCACTCCAGTACTCCGGGAGTACTTGCAGACAGCTAGAGAAAAGATGGAGGAACAGCAAGTCCCCGGAAGACTTTGAGGCCTTTAAGGCAGCCACCAAGCCCCATCACCACCTTATCAGAGTCACCAGGAAAGCCTCCCTGCAGGACTGTATCATGGCCACCGCTCACAACACCAAAGAGCTCTTTGCCGTGGTCAAAGAGTTTGCCAAACTTCAATCAGAAACAGCAAGCATACCTTCATCTTAAGACCTCTGTCAGGCTAGCCAAAATCAAAGACATGTATCACAGCTTTGAATCTCAAGACCCTTCGAGCTCTCCAACAACCCCCCAGTTCTAACCCATCAACCCACCACAGACCCTGCACTGCTATACCACCCTTGCCACAAACGAGACCCTCACAATCATGAGCAGCATCCACTCTGGAGCCCCTATGTACCACTGTCCTCACCACATTTACAAGACTAACACATCCATTGAACCCGAGCTCTGATGCACCCTCAACTGCTCCATAGAGACAGCCACCTGAGGACTGGAAGCACGCGGAGATCTGCCTGCTGTTGAAGAAACATACGGCTGACCCCCAGGAACTCAAGAATTACTACCCAATCTCTCTGCTGCCGTTCCCAGCCAAGGATATTGAAAAGGCCATTAACACTCAGCTCAGTAAGCACATTGAGAACAACAACATCCTGGACACCTTCCAATTAAGTTGAGGAGCAATCACAGAATGGAGACTGCCCTCCTGGCTGCCACAGATGACATCCACTCAATCCTCAACCGCAGCCATACAGCAGCCCTCATCCTACGGGACCTATCGGCCACCTTTGAGTTGGTCTCACACCTTGGTCTCACACCTCACCCTCTGCTCCATGCCCCATGCAGCCAGCATCCGCGGAAAGGCCCTACAATGGATAAGCTCCTTCCTGTCTGGCAGATCACAGAGAGTCAGACTCCCGCCTTACCTGTCAGAACTTACGGAGATCAGTTGCAGAGTTCCACAGGACTCCTATCTGAGCCCCATACTCTTTAATATCTACATAGCCCGCTTGCATCCATCGTCAGGGACCATGGGCTAAACATTGTCGCCTATGCCGACGATACCCAGCTGATCATCTCACTGACTGAAAACCCCACTACGACTAAGAAGAATTTCCACAACGGGATGGAAGCCGTCACCGCCTGTATAAAGGACAGCTGCCTCAAGCTTAACTCTGAGAAGACCGAGATCTTCATCCTGGGAACATCCACATCAGACTGGAATGACTCCTGGTGGCCATTGACCTTCGGCACCCTCCTCACCCCTAAAAAACCACGCATGCAACCTCGGCTTCATCCTGGACTCATCTCTCACCATGACCCGCCAAGGCAACTCAGTTGCATCCTCCTGCTTTCACACACTCTGACTCTGGAAGATCTACAAATGGATCCCAAAGGACTGTTGCAAAACTGTAACCCATGCCCTGGTTACCAGCGGACTCAACTACGGCAATGCTCTATACACCGTTACCACCTAGAAGAACCTGAAGAAATTAAAGCAAATCCAAAACGCCTCCACCAGACTCATCCTGGACATTCCCCGTGGCAATTATATGTCCAGTCACCTAAGAGACCTCCACTGGCTTGTCATCGAGAAAAGAATTAACTTCAAGCTTCTCCTCCATGCTTCCAAGACCCTCCACAACCTAGGACCTGCCTACCTCAATCATCATATCACCTTCTACTCCTCCACCAGACCTCTCCACTCAACAAGCACTAGCCACCGTACCCCACATTTGAAAGGCCACGGCTGGTGGAAGATCCTTCACCTACCTCATGGCAAAGAGCTAGAACACCCTACACCTGCACCTCAGGCAGCCACCATCAATACCTGCATTCAGGAAGGACCTTAAAACCTAGCTCTTCAACTGAAGCTCAGAGGACAGGGCCCCTTAGCACCTTGAGACCCTTACGAGTGAGTAGTTGTGCTTTATAAACCCTGATTTTGATATAATTTCATACAGGGAGCAATTGCACTTTAGCACTGGTCAGCAGTAGTAAAGTGTCCAGAGTACCAAATCCAGCATAAATTAAGTTCAGCACACAGTCAAAATTAAGGAAGCAAAGGCAAAAAGACTGGGGAAACCACGCCAAGGATACCAGGTGTAACAGGCCCCATATGTAGTCGAAGCTTTTTTGAGAGTCTGTGACAATGTCAGTCATTTGCTCGATACTGAGGCTCTGCCAGAGGCGGGCATGTCACTGCAAAAGTGAGTGTGCTTCAGGTTTCTTCTAGGCGGCCGCCAGAGCCACCTTAACGGCTCCAACTCCAGCCATAAAATGGATTGGCTGCCGCTGTTTGATATTTAAAGGATATGTTGTGCAAACCCAGAAGGGCAAAATCCGCCATGTGGGGCAGAGGGTAGTCCAAAATGTTCCTCATTTGTGCTAAGATCTCCATCCAATAAGGGCATATCACAGGGCAGTCCACCAGATGTGGAGATAATCTCCCAGGAGCCCACATTCTCTCCAACACCTATCCGATGTTCCTGAAAATATTTTATGAAGTTTGACTGGGTGCAAGTACCAATCATAAAGCACCTTATAGTGGGTGTCCCTTAAATATATTGATCTATTGAATCTAGGGATAACACCCCAGAGTTTCTTCCATTGTTCCAGGGCAACTCGTGTCCCTAAATACCGGTTCTAGAGAGGCATCTATCTAGGAGTGGTAGTGCTGGCAGAGGAAGCCAGGAGCGAATAAAGGAAAGAAATATAGCCCTGGAACCCACCTGGATGATGCACAAATTTCTCCATGGATAATAGATCCCTGGTGGCCACCTGCCCCATACCTGCCACACAGTAAATCTCGGTAAATCACAGCAACAGTTGTCATAGTAAGAATTTCCCACCCGTGGAAGAGGATGGATATGGTTAGGCAACCTCCCTTTCAACAAATCTCAGAGGTCATAGGGTTAAAGCTGCTGGAAAAGCCTTATTTTAATTTGTGGGGTGTAGGGTGAGGGAAAGGTTATCAGGTTGTGTATTCTGGTTGCCCCATCCCACACTTTAAGAACTGTTCTAGTCTGTGTGCTTAAGTAGGCATTGGGTGGGCAATCAGATTTAGGTTTCCATAGGATATCCAAAATTGTTCGTCCTGTCACCGCCCTGCCCATATGTAGCCAGTGTTTGTCGGATTCCATCAGGGACCATTCCACTACTATTCGCAGTTGTGGCGCTTTGTAGTAGAGAGGAAGATTCGGAACAGCCAAACCCCCTGCCTCCTTAGGAAGGGTCAGTAGTTTATGTGGTAGTCGAGCACTGCGATTCTGCTAAATGAAGGCCGTAAACATGGAGCGGAGAGTCAAAAAGAAGTCTTGATCTACATCAATAGGAAGACCCTGGAAAAAGTATAAGATTTTCAGGAATACTGTCATTTTTATGGCATTGTTATGACCAAGCCATGTCAAATATAGAGAGGCCCAGTTTTTAAAGTGTTTTTTGAGTTGTAGGAGTGGTGGTTAATTTGCTTTATAGAGGTCAGTCACCCATTGAGTGATCTTAATGCCCAGATAAGTGTTTCCTTTTTGACCCATTGGAAGGGAGAGGAGGAGGCTATCACTTCCATTTCTCTCATAGGGACAGTAAGGTTAACTAAAAATGATTTATGGAGGTTAACCTTGTAGCCAGCAATGGGTTAAAGTGCTTGGAGTTCTGCTTGCAAGGCTGACAGTGACTCTTGAGGGGAGGTAGGTGTCACGAGAACATTATTGGCAAACAAGGATATTTTATGGATATTCGATCTGAAAGGCAGACACTGTATATGGGGGAGGCCTGTATTCTAGCAGCTAGGGGTCCAATGCTGAGGGCAGATAACGGGGGGAAGGGGAGACACCTTCTTGGGATCCCGTTCTAGTGGGACGTTGTCAGAGGCAATCCAATTCACTAGCACTCAGGAGCGGGGTGTGCATATTGGCCCAGACCATCGCCAGAAATGTTTCCCCAAAACCAAAGTGACAGAGGATATGAAAGAGGAAGTTCCAATTCACCAAGTCAAATGCTTTCTCACCGTCTAACACCAATAGCACTGTCACTATCTGTTTCTTAGCCGCTTTTTCAACCATGTGGCTCACCCTTCAACTGATTAGCTAGTATTTTAGTGTACAGTTTCACATCAAGATTAAGGGGGTCATTCTGACCCTGGCGGCCGGTGGCCGCCAGGGCCACCGACCACGGGAGCACCGCCAACAGGCTGGCAGTGCTCCCACGAGCATTCTGACCGCGGCGGTTCAGCCGCGGTCAGAAGCGGAAAGTCGGCGGTCTCCCGCCGACTTCCCGCTGCTCGGGGGAATCCTCCATGGCTGCGGAGCGCGCTCCGCAGCCATGGGGATTCTGACACCCCCTACCGCCATCCTGTTCCTGGCGGGTCTCCCGCCAGGAACAGGATGGCGGTAGGGGGTGCCGCGGGGCCCCTGGGGGTCCCTGCATTGCCCATGCCAATGGCATGGGCACTGCAGGGGCCCCCGTAAGAGGGCCCCACTGTGTATTTTAGTGTCTGCAATGCAGACACTGAAATACGCGACGGGTGCAACTGCACCCGCCGCACCCCTGCAACTACGCCGGCTCAATTCTGAGCCGGCGTCCTCGTTGCAGGGGCATTTCCTCTGGGCCGGCGGGCGCTCTTTTGGAGAGCGCCCGCCGGCCCAGAGGAAATGTCTGAATGGCCGCCGCGGTCTTATGACCGCGGTGCGGTCATTTGGTGGCTCCCTCCAGGCGGGCGGCACCCGCCGCCCGCCGGGCTCAGAATGAGCCCCTAAGTAGTGCAATCGGCCGGTAAGTTGCACACTTGCTGGAGTCTTTCCCGGATTTCAGGGCTTCTCCCATCAAAGGGGGCACTGCTTTGTTTTGGCTAGTAATTAAACAGGGTAGTCAAATGTAGCACGAGTTTAGAGATAAAAGTCTTGTAGAACTGGGCAGTGAACCTGTCATGTACCTGGGATTTGCGCAGCTTAAGGGAATCTATTTATTTTAGAATCTCTTCATCAGTAATGGTTTCTTCTAGTAGTTTGTGCTGTGTAGGTGTGATTTTAGGAGGAATCCCCCCATTAAATACTGCAGTTGTGTAGGGTTGTCAGCTGTGTCGCAAGTGCAGAGTGTTTTGTAAAAGGATCAGAATACTCCAGCTTTTCCATCTTCAGTTTGGACCAGTTCCCCATCTGTTCCCTGAACAGGGCCTATACATTCCCTTTCCTGTCTGGCCCAAAGTTGTTGAGCTAACTGAGAGCCCACCTTGTTACCCTCTTCATATGTGGTATGCTTGAGACGCAATAAGATGAATTCTGCCATTAGTGTATATGGCGTTAAGTTTCCACTTAAGAGATGTCACCTGCTGGAGAGTCAAAGCGGGGTTGTCTTTATGTACTTGTTCAGTCTGTCGGAGTTCCCTCTAATTCTAATCTCTGTTTGGTTTTCTAATGAGTAAGAGTAGTTATGAGTGAGATATATTTCCCTCTTATTACCACCTTAAAATAAAACCAGGTCATAGATTGATTAGTGTGTTGTGGGTCGTTTGTTTGAAAGTATTCTCTAATGAACTTATGGATTTTGTCTCTAAAGGGTTGACTACGCATTAGAGGATTGGGGAAAAAACATCTGTGGGCTTGCAAATCTAGAGTGATCTCACCCGGGCATGATCTGAGATGGTGATAGGATGGATGGTGGTTGCTGGGATGGCGTATTAAAAAGCTTATCTAACAAATATGTGGTCAAGACTAGAATATGTACAGTAGGAATGAGAGAAGAATGTGTAGTCTGCGTCACCGGATGGAGCAATCTCCAGGTGCTAGCAGGCCAAGCTTCCTCAGCTCCTGTTTTGTAGGTTTTGTAAAAGTGCCTGTATGTGTTCGATGGGGATAAGTGCTGTTGAGGCTGGGGTCCCAAATGAGGTAAAAATCACCCAGCACCACCAAATCCCCCTCTACAAATCCTCCCTGAAGGGAGTGAAAAGAGAGAAGGAAATCTGCTTGGCCCTAGTTTTGGGCATATATTGTGGCTATTGTACATTTACAGCCTCTAATGAAATTTTTAACCATGAGAATTTTCCCCTCCTTGTCAGACTTGAAGCTGTAATTTGAAATAACATGGATGAGTGAAAGAGCAAGGCCCCCCTATTATGTTTAGTACTTGCCAATGACTTGTAAACCAGTGGCTAAGACTTGTGTCTTAGCCTATAGTCCTCATTACGTTTGAAGTGGGTTTCCTGCAGTGCTACCACATCGAAGCATCAGTCTAGTAAGTATTTCCGCAATTTGTGGCATTTGACAGGGGAATTGAGGCTCTTAATATTTCAGGAGATAATGTGCAAAGCCATTAGGGCTAACTGAGTAGGTATTGTGTGTGGTGCATGGAGTGGCAAAGGTGCCAACCACAATACCATTGTGTCCACCACAATGCCACAAGTCACATCCGTCTCACCACCCCTCCTCAGCTCCCTCTCCCCCTCCCGCTGCACCTTTGTTGGTCCCCACACATGCACCAAAAATAAAACAAAACCACCATAAAAGCAGAGGAGCCTACTCTCACTGAGGTAGGAAAAACTAATCTTAAACCACATAGGATCTGAGATCTTTTGCCTATGTGCGTGGCCACACTCTGCAGGCTTCTTTTAAATAGCCCAGGGTATCGGCGTAATGCTGGTAGAGCCATCTCTCTCTCAGATGTGCTGAAAGGGGGGTGTTCTTAGATAGTCCTCATTTGGGTCAGTTCCATGGTCCGTAGTCAAAGCAGGCCTAGGTGCATAGAATAGGGCAGGACAGTGCATCATGCCCGCTCCTGAGTTCAGCAGCGCTCCTCATAGGGAGCACCCGGGGGTCCACCACAGGGGTGGATGGGGATCCCAAAAGGCTGTGTTATTTGCCAGTTTGCCTTCCCTTATGTTGTCTGCTAGTGACCTCTGATTTTGACCTGCAGTAGTTCTACTGGGTTGTCACTCCCTTCACCCACAGCACTCCCAGATGCCATCGTGGGCAGGTCCAGCAGGGTTGTCGCACCTTCCAGACCAGTGAAATGATGCTGTTTGTTCTGGTATTCAAAGACCATGCCAAAGGGGTAAGTCCAGCAGTATTTAACATGCTCCCTGTGCACATGATCTGCTACAGGTTTGAGTTGGAGCTGTCTCGCTAGAATGGCCAGGGCGATGTCCTGAAAAAGGGAGCATGTGGCATCCTGGAATGCGACCTGACCATGCGTTTGGGCTGACTGGAGATTCAACTCTTTAGTGTTGAAGTGCAGCTTGGCAAGAATGTCCCTGGGATGTTTCCCTTCTCCAGGTATTGGTGGCCCTACCCTGTGGACTCTCTCCAGTTTCACCTCCGCATAGTCCTGCCCCAGGAGTTGTGAGGACATGTCCACCACAAAGGCCTCCAAGTCTGGTCACTCTGCTCCTTCCTCCAGACATGGAATGCGGATGTTCTCATCTGGAGTGGTTTTCCAGGTCTCACGCTTGAGGAGAGCCATTTGCAATTGTGTTCCCATGAGTCCCATCTCGGTTGTTAGCAGGGACAGTTTCTGATCCAGCTCTTGACATTGCACTTCGAGATCGAGTGTGCATGCTCTCACTGGGTCAATGTCGACTTTTACTGAGGAAAGCCTAGTATTGATGTCCGCCCTGAGGGACTCCAGAGAGGAAGCTAAATCTTCTCTCAGCTCCTCCCTGAGTTCCCTCTTAAAGTGATGGCGAGAGGATAACAGGTCATCTTCCAGCTAGGTCATGGTCTCGCCAGAGTTTCGCCCAAAGTTTTAGCTGTTGCTTGGGAGTAGTGACTTGACATCCTATTGGATTGCACCTTCTTTGTTAGCACATAAGCAGCTTCTAATGTAGGGCTGAGAGCCGCTGGTGAGGGGGCCATCAACTGGTAGTCCAGAAAAAAAACCAGCCTGGAGCCTCCTGCAGAAAGAGGAAGAGTAATGGTCAGCGTCTTTGACGGCAGCTGACGAAGTTTGGTCTAGGAGGGCTGTTTATCCAGGAACTCATAATTGGCAGGCTGAGTGGGTAAGCAGCCCCTCATGCCAAGGGTCCACATTCACTTATCGATAAGAGAAGTGGCCCTGGCACTCAGAAGGAAGATTCAGGTCTGCTGTGTGGCAGCCAGGAGCTCCCAGAGCACTGTGGGGCCAGGGTGGGGGCTCTTTGCACTTGATGTGGTGAGCTTGTTGGGAAAGTCCTCAGAGAGAGGTGAGATATAGTCTGCACTTCATTGAAATCACTGAGCTCTGTTCCACCTCATATTCCTCGGAGCTCGTGCCAGGAATGGCCATCTGCCCTCAATCTACACCCCAAGCACCTTTGTTGGATGAGGGTGTTACATCTAGGCTCTCGCATAGGAGCAGCTGGGTTGAAGTCTCAGGAGGTGGCATCTGGGGTCAAGCAGTGCGAGAGTGTGATGGGACCAGAAGCATGCAGACGCAGGGGAATCACTGCCACCAGGTATCTAAAGCCCCAGGGGCAATCTGTGGAGAGCAGCATCTCACCTTGAAACATTCAATGAGGTTTGATCATGTGTCTGCTGCTGGTGAGTGCGGGAGCCGATGCGCACTTGGTGCCATCTTAAAGTCAGGCAGTGGTCCGATCTCGGGTGCTTGGTAAGTTACTTTACTGAGGTCCCGCGTTACCCCTTTTACACCACTTGCTATGTCCCTGGGTCCAAGGTGGGCTTCCCACATCGCACAGATCTCTTGGACTTCCTCTCTTGCCTCCGCAGCCACAGAACCACCTCCGGTACCACCATATTGCCATCTCACTAAATAAGCCACATGGAAAAAAAAAGATGGCACTCTAAATGAAAAGCTGCACAAAGTGCGTTGCTGACATCTGTGGGTGAGCTCCTGACCAAGACCTCCAGAAATTAGTAGGCTAGCAGATCGATACACATTGGGCCTGCAGGGTTGGATGCCGAGCCTCCATGGATCACGTCCACATGGCCATGACAGTTGGCAATGCTCCTAACATATGAATTTGTAAAGAATAATCTTAGTTGTAGTGCTTAGAAGCATTAAGCGCCAACTATGGCTATCTGGTTGCTTTAGACTGAGTCAAATCTGAAAAGTCAGGTTGACCATGATGGAGCACAGGTCAGATACAGGAACCAACTTTGACCCACTGAAACAGTAAATATCAAGAACAAGATGCGGGAGCAAAGAAGGTGATGCATTGGTGTCGATCCTGTGGATGTAGCGATGCGTCAGTTCTGAGCTGCGGGAAGTCAGTGGTGCATCAAGAATGATGGTGATGCACCGTGCAGGCGGCGTGCGATGTTCCCGGTCCTCACAGCAGCCGCAATGCACCGGCATTGATGGCGATGCAGTGTCCTTGATTAATGCGTTGATGGAGATGTGCCGCTTCCGAGCAGTATAATTGCATCGATGCATTGATTTTGGACTGGAGAAGCACTTTATACCCACATCCAAGAGCCCAGGACTGGATTGGCACCACTTGGCAGGGCAAGACTTTCAGATGGCAAAGTCCAGGTGCTATAGGTGATAAGTTGGAAGTCTTTTGTGTCCCTGAGACTTTAGATGATCAGGAGGCAAGCCAGCAAGCCCTTGGAGTCATTCTGGTTCTGGGTTTAAATCCTGTAGGCCTAGTCTTTCTCACCCAAGCAAAGAGGCCAGAAGGTCAGCACAGAAAGAAAGCAGTTCTTTCAGAGCATCTCTCTAGTAGAGCAGCAGTCCTTGTAGTAGCACAGTAGTCCTTGCTGGCAGTGTATCCTCAGTTTCAAATGTGTACTGAGTTGGTGGTCTCTGAGGTCTGGTACTTATACCCAGTTGTGCCTTTGAAGTGTGGGAGACTTCAAAATCCTTCCCTGGCTTTCCTGGCTTCAGACTCACTACAGGGGGGATTATGCAGCCCTTTCTGTGGGGAAAGGATACTGCCTATTCAGATGTAAGTGTCAGCCCGTCCCTCCCATCCAGCCCAGGATTACCCATCAAGCTATGGATGACCCATCAGTCACACCTCAGCACCTTTTGGGTGTGGCTATCTAGAGGGAATGCACAAGCCCAGCTGTCACCCCACCAAGACATGTGTTGAAGACAGACAGTAAAGACCAAATGCCTAAATAAGAAAATGCCAACTTTCCAACAGTGTCACTTTATAATTACAATTTGAAATGTGGCTCCACCATAAATTGTGATTTTAAATTGTGATTCCAGAGGCACCAGACTTGTGGGTCCTTATTAGAAAATATAAGAAGGCAATCCCAAAGATGTCCTTTAAGAGAAACAGGCCTTGCAGTAGTGAAAAACGAATGTAAGAGTTTTTCACTACTAGGACTTGTAAACCTTAAAAGTACGTCCTGCTTTTTAAATACACTGCAATAAATACACTGCACTCTGCACTTGAGCTATCCAGGGCCTACCTTAGGGATGACATGATCATTATCAAAGGTAAGTAACTTGTTTGTCCTTTCGCACATCTTCCTCAACTCAGACTGCACAGAATCTAATAACTCTTGCAGAATCTGCTGCTTGAGAGAAAATGTCACAGTCTTCATATTGGGATACATACTTTCTTGGGACGCGCTCTGTAAGGAGACAAACACTCAGTTACCGTAAGGAAGTCTAACACCAAAAACATCTAGAATAATAGATAGGAAACTGTGAATAACATGTATTTATTTTACCAAGGGATTTTAAATAAATAAACAAGAACAAAGCTTGTGTTCCCTGTGGCTTCAGTTGGAATTGCAAGGTGAAAAACATCCCCAATATTCACACTAACACTTCTACAATTTTGTGTTAGATATGGCCCTCGTTCTTCCTCTCCCCTTGCTCTCATTAACTGTCCTGAGACAGAGAACATTTCAGGATGACATAAAAAAACAAGAACTTACTTATGTCAGACCACCTTGCCATGAGTTATACTAATATCCTACCATCCGTGCCCACCAACCTTTGCCTACCCATCCTCTTCCTCTCCCCCCACACAAATTAAACAAGCATTGACAAAGCTATTGGGTCTAGCTGCAGCTGTGTCTTTTATATGACAATATTGAATGTATTATAAATGTAATAAAATAATGAGACTATATATATATATATATATATATGTATATATATATATATATATATAGGTTTCACATGTAATGGTGCTTGCACCATTATTAGGTATAGTGTGTAATGGTTTTTGGCAAACATGTTGTATTCAGTACTGGAAAGTACCTTCTTTTTGCCATCTTACCCCCAATTTCTGCCTGATGTCAGTGTGTTTCACTATGTTCACTGGGATCCTGCTAATTAGGACCCAAGTGATTATGCTTTCTCTCCTCTAAATTCTGTCACTGCATACTGGTAACCCAGTATTTCATCCAAAATTGTCATATTGGTCACTCCTTATAAGTCCCAAGTATATGATACCTAGGTACCCAGGGCATTGAGGTTCCAGGGGATCCCTATGGGCTGCAGCATTTCCTTTGCCATCCATAGGGAGCCCATGCAAAGGCTACTACAGGACTGCAATTGCAGCCTGTGTGAAATGGTGCATGCACCCTTTCACTGCCATTTGCACTGCACCGGGTCACTTATAAGTCACCCCTTCTTCCTCCTATTTTTGCTGTTCTGTTTTTGCTGGCTTTAGGACTCTGGGCAGTTTACCATTGCTGACCAGTGCTAAAGTGCAAGTGCTCTCTGTCTAAATCGGATTGGTAATTGGTTTCTCCATGCTTGCCATATCTGATTTCCTTGTGAGTCCCTAGTAAAGTGCACTATGTGTACCAAGGGCCTGTAAATCAAATGCTACTAGTGGCATTGGAGCACTGATTGTACCACCCACCTGAGTATCCATGTAAACATGTCTCAGGCCTACCACTCCAGTGTCTGTGTGTGCAGTTCTGAACTGCCACTTCGATCTGGCAAGTGTACCCACTTGCCAGGCCCAAACGTTCCCTTTTACTAAATGTAAGTCCCCGCTAAGATAAACCCAAGGCAGCCCCAAGGGCAGGGTGCAGTCTATTTAAAAGGTAGGACATGTGCTAGTGTGTTTCACATGTCCTCAAAGTGAAATACCGCTAAATTCGTTTTTCACTTTTGCAAGGCCTATCTCTCCCACCGGATGACATGGGGATTGCCTTCAAATATCTTTTAGGTGCAGTTTCCCATTGAAAGCAGATGGTGATGAGGAGTTTAGGGTCTCTGAGCTCACAATTTAAAAATATATCTTTTGGTAAAGTTGTTTTTTAGATTGTAATTTTGAACACACCACTTTTAGAAAGTGGGCATTTTCTTGCTTAACCATTCTGTGCCTTTGCCTGGCTGCTGAATACTTTGCTAGATCAGACTGACAGTTGGGCTGTTTGTGAATTCACTCTAGACAGCCACAAAAAGGGAGCTGAGGTGTGTCCTTCATATCCTGATGGGTCTTCCTGTTTTATAGTGAAGGGAGGAGCAGGCACTTTTACCTGAATTGGGCTGTGCCTGCCCTGACATAAAGCAGTCTCCAACCCCCTATAGTGTGTCTGGGGCAAGGAAAGGGAGAGGCAAGCACTGCAAAGACTTTCCTTTGAAATGTGCCTACTTCAAAGGCAGAAATGAGTATTTGTAGGAGGGAGGCCTGGTTTGTAGTGGGTACATGTGGTACTTACACCTTATACCCGGTCCAGTTATCCCTTATTAGTGAAATGTAGACAGTGTCTAGAAGCCAGGCTCCTTAGAGGCAGCTGTAGCTGAGCAGCCAAGGCTTATCTAGGAGACATGCAAAGCTCATGCAATACCACTATAGCCACACAGTTCTTAGACACATGAAAGAAAATGCCAAAAATACCATAGAGACTATGCTCCATTAGGAGGTAAGTAATACACAGATTATATACACCAGTATGCAGGAATACGCACTACAACAAAGGATACCACGCCGCCGGAGAGCCACTCAGGAAGATGTGCATCGCAAGATAGAGTACTGGGAGCTGCACGGTACACGAAGAACTTTGTGGAAGGATGCCAACAAGCCTTGGTAACTGCAAAACACGTGGCGCACGGGGTTCTGTCTTGCGTGGGGAGGCAAGCTCTTACCTCCACCAAAGTTGGACCGTAGGATGTTAGGACCATTAAGACCACTTCAGTCCACCACCCATGATGCAGGATCCACTCAGCTCATCAGGAGATGGTATCCACGCAGCGGATCGTCGATGCAGAGAGGTGCCTGCTGAAGCAGGGGAATGATGCCTTCACTTCAAGGGAGATTCCTTCACTCTGGCAGGCTGAAGACAGGCTCTCCTCTGAGGATGTACGACGGGGAAACAGTTGCAGTTGCTGGCAGGAGCTGAAGATACAATGTTACAGAAGCCATCTTTGCTTCTTTGTTGCAGTTTGTAGAGTTCCTGGAGGGTCCAGATGCAGTTTCTTCAGTGAGAAGTTGAAGTGGAGGATGCACAGGATTCCTGCGGGAGTCTTGCAATCGGAATCTGAAGAACCACCCAAAGGAGAGACCCTAAAAAGCCCTGAAAGGGGGATTGGTCAGCTAATCAGGTAAGCACCTATCAGGGGAGAACTCTGACGTCACCTGCTGGTACTGGCCACTCAGATGCTCCCAGAGTTCCCCTCCAACTTGGAATCCAAGATGGCAAAACCCAGGGACCCTCTGGAGGAGCTCTGAGCACCACCCCTGGGGTGGAGATGGACAGGGTAGTGGTCACTCTCCTTTCCTTTGTCCAGTTTCGCACCAGAGCAGGGACTAGGGGGTCCTGAACCGGTGTAGACTGGTTTGTGTAAGGAGGGCACCAAATGTGCCCTTCAAAGCATTTCCAGTGGCTTGGGGAGGCTACCCCTCCCAAGCCTGTAACACCTATTTCCATATCGGAAATAGAATAGCGGACATGGCCCTAGGATGGAATCCATAGGTGCAATAAAAAGGTGTTGCTCTGTTTGCACGATGAACTGTATTGTTATAGGAGAATTCAGCAAGGGCAAGAAAATCTGACCAATTACTTTGAGAGTCATTACAGTAGCATCTCAGGTATTGTTGGTTCACATGTTCAGTCTGACCATTAGTTTGTGGATGAAAACCAGAGGACAAGGACACGTCATTGTTTAATAAGGCACAAAAAGCTCTCCAAAATCATGACACATATTGTGGCTCTCTATCAGAAATGACTTCTTGCGGAAGACTATGGAGACGAAAAATATCTTGCATGAATATGCAACTAATTTCAGGGGCTGTTGGTAATTTCTTTAGGGGTGTAAAATGTTCTATCTTGGTGAAGGAATCAACAGTTACCATGATGACATGGTTACCCGAGGAAGATGGTTGGGAACAAATGAAATCTGTGGAAAGGGTAACCCAAGGAGCTGAGGGAACGGGTAAAGGCATCAATAAATCTGTTGGTTTGGTTCTGGTTATCTTGGTCTGGGTGCATACAGGGCATGCTGAGACATAGGTTTCCGTATCGTTCTTATGGGAAGGCCACCAAAAAGATCGTTGAAGCAGTTCCTAGGTGTTCTTGATTCCTCAATGCCCCATCCACCGGAGAATCATGACACATTGGCAATGCCTCGGTCTGTACCTTTTTAGTAGGTAAGAAAAGGGTTTTTTGATGATAGAAATAGTATTTTTCTTTTCGTAAGAGAGGTGTCACGTTATTCCACTTTTCAAGTGGAAGGAACTGGTACTCCGATTTGACACGATCCAGAAAAGATTGGGTAACCCCTATGATTCTACTAGACTCAATGATGTGTGGAGAGGAGGTATTGGCAATGTCAGCGTATTGATTGGATAATGTATCTGCCAAGAGATTCTGGGACCCAGGTATATAAGTTATCACTAAATCGTATTGGCTGAAAAAGAAAGCCCATCTTGCTTGCCGACTATTACGGCACTGGAAGCTTCGAAGACATTGTAAATTGCAGTGGTCAGTCCTGGCTTCAAAAGGCTCTCTAGTGCCCATCCAGAAATGTCTTCATTCTTTACATGCGTAATTACGTTCTGCTTCTGACAAAATGTGAGAGAGATAGAAGATAGGGTGTTCTAATCCATCATCATCTTGTTTTTGAAGTAGAACCGCTCCTATGGCTCTTTCAGACGCATCGGTTTCTATTATAAAATTTTTTGTAGTATCAGGATGTCGCAAAATGGGTGCTTGGGTGAAGGACTTCTTTAGTTCCTGAAAGGTCCGCTCAGCACCTTCAGTTCAGACAAACCCCTTCTTCAGATTTTCTTTTTTAATAGTCTGGGTGATGAAACTTTGTTGGTGGGCAAAATCCTGAATTAATTGTCGGTGGAAGTTCGAAAGCCCTGGAAAACATTGAGTTTCCTTTATATAAGAGGGAGAAGGCCAATCAAGGATGGCTCTTACTTTGTCTGGGTCCATGGATATTCTGGTTTTATTAATACTGAACCCCAAATACTTCACTTCGGTCTTGTGGAATTCATACTTCTCTGGTTTGCAATATAATTGGTTCTTTTTGAGTCTTTCCAAAACCTCTAGTACATGTTCAGTATGTTGCTCAGGATTACGGGAGAATATCAATATGTCATCCAAACAGATTACAACATTGTGGTTTAAGAAGTCAGAAAACACAGAATCCATAAGTCATTGGAAAACAGAAGGTGCATTGGTTAATCCAAAAGGCATAACACGATATTCATAGTGTCCGAATGGAGTACGGAAGGCTGTTTTCCATTCATCTCCTTCCTTGATACGCAAAAGATGAGAGGCACCTCCTAAATCCAATTTAGTGAACATCTTGGCTCCTTGTATGGCGTCCAGTATATCCCGAATTAAAGGTAAGGGATAAGGATCTTTGATTGTTATTTTATTGAGTCGTCAAAAGTCAACAGATAGACGCAGCTCTTTCGTCTTCTTGGGAACGAAGAAAAGAGGAGCCCCAGCAGGAGATGAAGAAAGAGTAATTAGACCATTCTTTAAGTTGTTATCCAGGTATTCTTTGAGTACCTTCTTTTCTTGATCTGTCAAAGAATACATTCAACCAAATGGAACTATCTTGTTCGGAACCAGAGGAATAGCACAGTCATAGATTTGATGAGGAGGTAAGATGGGATGACTAGGTTTCTGAAAGATGTCAACGTATTCATGGTAACAATCTGGTACTCCTTGAATCATATTTATAGCTTTATGGGAATTCTGAGAGGACTGATAGAATCTTTTGGGAGACCAATATGAGTGGGTAGAAAAGCAATTTTGCTGTCAAAACTGAGATGTTAAGGATATTGTTCTCGTTACCCAATGGACATTAGGGGTTGTGCCGGGTTAACCAAGATTTCCTAAAATCATTGTGTGATTAGGCAAGGATATAAGATCAGAAGCAACATGTTCTTGGTGCCTTCCAAACTTTAAAAAGAGTGTAGGAGTAGAAGCAACCACAGACCTCGAGGTTAAAAGGGAACCATCTACCGTGTGTACTTGCTCCGGGGTTTCCTTAGGAATACGTGGGATCCCCTTATTCTTAGCCCAGGTGTCGTCTAAATAGATACCGCTAGCTCCACAGTCTACAAGAGCAAAGAGTTGTTCTTCCTGACCTTGTGAACATTGTAATGTGACCAAAAGGATATAAAAGGTGGACATACTTTCTCTGGAGGAACATATTAATGGTACCTCAGCTCCTCCCGTCTCCTTCCTTCTTACAAGGGACAGGAGTTGGCGTTTCCCGAAGGTCTGGAAGGATGAACAGGGCAACAACAAATCAGATGGCCAGCCTTGCCACAGTAAAGGCAAAGACCCTTTCATCTTCTATCCTCCTTTTCAGACTCAGATAACGGAGCACAGATGAGATCAATCTGCATGAGATATTCTGTAGAGGATGGAGAAGCTTCAGAATGGACTTCATCAGTTCGCTGACTGATGGTACGGTTAACTTCAGGCTGATATGGTACTCTCATTCTTCTTCTTTCCATCTTACGCTCTTGTAATCTATATTCAATGTTTATGGCTTGGTTCATTAATTCCTTTAACGAACGGGTTGTAGTAGAATGTACTAATTCATCCTTGATTTGTTCACGCAACCCTCGGCGGAACAAAGTTACAAAGGTGCGTTCCACCCAGGTGGTTTCGGCTGCCAACTGTTTAAAGCAGGTTATATACTGCAAAACATCCTGATTGCCCTGCTGTGTATCATATAAGGCCTCCTCTGCCACTGCTTCTAACCCAGGCCTTTCAAACATCTGCTTGAAAAGTTTCAAGAAGGCAGGATAATTATTCAGGATGGGATCTCCTGCTGAAACCAAGGGAGTTGCCCAGGCTAGTGCAGAGCCAGACAAGGCACTGATCAGATAACCCACCTTAACCTTATCGGAAGAAAATTGTAGCAGACGGAAAGCAAAGAAGACCGTTAGGGCATCCAGAAACTCCTTAATCTTTTGAGGATTCTCAGAATATCGAGGTATAGCAGCAGGTACAGGTGGCACATCCATTGACCGGGAGGACAGAACTAGTCTTAATGCAGTATTTTCAGCCCACAATTGCTGTAACTCTTGAGCTTGTTGTTGGACGGTCTGCAGCATGGCTTGAGCTTTTTCTACTACTGCTTCCTGTAGTCCTTCCATGGTCTCGCAATGCATATTCTTTGGGTGTTGCAATCTGTCACAATCTGCACAATGCTTCTGACCTTTGACTGAAGGGTTTGAAAGAGCACCTGGAATTCTGCTGGTTCTGGATAGACCAAGATAGGGGCAACCCTTTCTAGTAGCCACGATACTGCTTGACAGGAAAACGCCAAAGCAGACCGTACCCTCCAGAAGGAGTCCCAGTGGAAAAAAAACCAGAAATGGGAAAAACCTCAAAAACAGGAACTCCTGAAAAAGAGGAAAAAACTGGAATGAAAACTGGAAAAAAGAGGAAAAATTCACAATCAGAGGAACAGGAACAGGAACTGGAAAATAACGACAAACAGAAGTGAAGATCACCACCAAGAGGAAGTGTTTGCAACGCAAGGCAGATCAGGACTGAGTGACTTATATACTTGAAAACAGGAAGTGACAACACAGGAAAAGGAAACAACAGCATCTTGGATTGGGAAAAGGCCCATAGAAGAAAATGGGAAAAAAGTAGCAGTATAAGAGAAAAAAGGCATGCTCGGAAAAAGGAACAGAAGAAGACATCATGGAAACCTGCAAGAAGACAAAATGGAGACCAGAAAGAAGAAAAAGACAAGGGCACAGGACAACAGAAGAAAAAGAAAAAGGAAAGGAGTCCACCACTGACAGAAAATAAAAAATATTACAAGGACAGGTAAGGATGACGCGACCGGGAGTATGAAAAATGCTTCCAGGCACGCGTCACAAGAACTGGGCAAAACTGCAGAGGATGGTGCTCTGATAATCGGAGTTGTCGTCTGACCGTGCTTGTACACAGAGATGCTGCGGTTAAGCGCGGCGTCACAGTGGATAGCTGAAGGTATTAAACCGAATATGGAGGAGAAGGTGTAAATGAAACCAGAACCAACAGCCTTAAAGAAGTTTGCGATTACAGTGGTACTGGACGCATTAAATATTCATCCCACAAGCTCACCAAAGTGTCTTGGAAAGTTAGTACTTAAAAGGGACTGTATCTCTGCTGATGACCTTGCAACCTGAAGTTCAAAGGACTCGCGAGCAAATGTGAACGCCGCATGTTTTTGAAACAATAAAGCCTTGAGTCTGCTCAACTTGTCAAAATTCACATTTGAAGTAGCAATATGGGGCCAAATCTCAGCTACTTCCCTCTGTCATGTAGGAGGAAAAAGTACCTTCCTGCAGCATGTATCTTAAAAACCGAAACAACATAAACTATTCCGGCTCGCATCCAACAACAGTTTTCACTACTGAGGAGGACATAGCTGCCATTCAAGAGCACCCGGAACGCAGGTCTAATCAAGGGGACTGGGTCTCCCTTCAGATAACAAGGCAAGTTTGCTGCTGAAGCATTACACGCCCCGTGCAGGGACAGCTGTTTACAAACCATTGAATGGCTGACAGAAGTCTCACATTCGCTAGCACTAAGGAAGACCTATTTCATGCCACTGAGACATTTGTACGAGAAGGGTAGCTCCCACACCTCATGGATGTAACTATCTCCTAGCCTTTCATATCTTTTCACTGGAATGTGTTTTAAGCAGGACGTGAATTGAAGTGTTGAAATAGGCAGATTAATATCTCCGTGTATTAACCACTCGGCAGATGGTATTTCAGCCACAGTAAAAGGCAACTTTTCTAATTTTTCAATATTTAACATGACATAAATCGCTTCTTTCTTAGCAATTACTTGTTGTTGATGCGTTAAATTAAATGTGGAATGCGACCTGCCTTCAGTATTTCTAGTGTCTAACGTAACTGCTGTAGGAAAGTACCATCTTGCCTAGCATGTTACCCCCATTTTTACATGTGTGTAAGTTTGTTTTTTCCTGTCTCACTGGGATCCTGCTAGCCAAGACCCCAGTGCTCATAGCTTGTGGCCTGAATGTGTGTACCTGTGTATTGACTAACTGTGTCACTTAGGCTCTGCTAACCAGAACCTCAATGCTTATACTCTCTTTGCCTTTAAAACTGTTACTATAGGCTAGTGACCATTTTCACCAATTCTAATTGCCACACTGGAACACCCTTATAATTCCCTAGTATATGGGATCTAGGTACCCAGGGTATTGGGGTTCCAGGAGATCCCTATGGGCTGCAGCATTTCTTTTGCCACCCATAGGGAGCTCAGACAAACCTTACACAGGACTGCCACTGCAGCCTGAGTGAAATAACGGACACGTTTTTAACAGCGATTTTACACTGTACTTAAGTAACTTATAAGTCACCTATATGTCTAATGATAAAGAGAAGGTAAGGTCCCACTTAAAAAGTCTTTTTAAAGTCAATATGCAATGAGTTCAGTGAATTTTATGTATGAGATTATGACAAAAGCCTTTGTTGCTCCAATTCAAATTTTTATTTCAGAAGACAAGTAATACCCAGCTGAGATAAAACAGGATGGGTTCTTTAGAAGAAACAGAGGGTCAGGCAACACGTGTTTAGCCCCACAGGGCTAAGGCTTTCTCAAGGCATGTATACAATATGCAGCTTGCAAAACAAACAGTTGTATAAACATTATTCCATTCTGATTGTCTGTTTGAAGTCGGTGCAGTCTTCACTGACTAGACAGTCTTCACAGACTCCTCCCGCACTCCGTGGGACATCTTCAGCACAAAGGAGAAGTTCCAAAGAACCTCAGCTTCTTCCATCCAGAGACAGCCATTTTGCACCTTCATCTGGGGTTTAGTGGGCTCCTGCCCCACTGGACACTTTCATGACTCTTGGACTTGGTCCCCTTCCTTTGCAGGTCCTCAGGTCCAGGAATCCATCTTCAGTGCTTTGCAGTCTGTTGTAGTCTTTGCAGAATCCTCTACCTCAAGTTTAGTGTGTTTCTGGGGAAGTAGTATCACTTTACTCCTACTTTTCAGGGTATTGGGGTGGGGTATCGTGGGCACCCTTAGTGTTTTCTTACACTCCCAGCGATCCTCTACACACTACACTAGCCTAGGGGTCCAGTCGTGGCTCGCATTCAACTTTCAGAGTATATGGTTTGTGTTGCCCCTAGGCCTATTGTATCCTATTGTATTCTACAGTGTTTGTACTACTTTTCTAACTGTTTACTTACCTTATTTTGGTTTGTGTGTATATCCTCTGAGATATTTTTGGCACATTGTCACTAAAGTAAAGTATTTTTATTTTTGGTAACTCTGAGTATTGTGTTTCTTACGATATAGTACCTATATGATATAAGTGGTATTGTAGGAGCTTTGCATGTCTCCTAGTTCAGCCTAAGCTGCTCTGCTATAGCTACCTCTATCAGCCGAAGCTGCTAGAACACTACTAATGTACTAATAAGGGATAACTGGACCTCGCACAAGGTGTAAGTACCCTCAGGTGCCCACTATCAGCCAGGCCAGCCTCCTACAACTGCAAATGGACCTTAGCTGATTCTGTCCATGGTGTAAAGAAGACATGTCACTTTGTATTATGTCTATTGCAGGAGAAACGATGTTGTTTAAAATGTATATCCGGTTGGGTAGGGTATTATTCCCATTATCTACAACAGCTAATGTCTTCTGTAACTTTTCCTGATCAATATGCCTTAACCGAACTGCAGCTTCTTGTTGAGAAAGCTTCCAAATTTCATTACATACTGCATATAAGAAGTGCTTTCTGCGTTGTTTTCTGGGACCTCACAGGAAATCCTGTAAGTCAGTGTTATTATACAGGAGACTGAGGTGTTCTCTAACAGCATCTAGTGACGAACTCTTCAACCATTGCTGTCATAGTTCCCTACACCGTATATTGTTACTATACCCGCATGTTCAGATGACACATAGCAAGGGTCAGGCCCACTTGTTCTAAAACGCCCTGTGAAGTTTATAAAAGATTTATGACACCCATTGGTATTGGCCACAATAACCACCCACCAGGACATGAAAGTGAAGCATTAAACGTGCCATTTAGGACCCATTCATCAAGCTGATCTTCACTTGCTTTTATATACCTTTGCCATTTGTAAAAGTTTGCAGGTGCAGGAATACTGGGGGCATTCAAATCCTTAACTTTTGCTAAGCCTAAACAGCTTGTCTGTTGTACAATTTCATTTAAAAATATCATTTGAACAGGTATCAGGCATGCTCTAAATAAAGCTTCCTTTCCCCATATTTGCCAATTTTTTGTTCCCCACACACTTTTTAAGTCAATCGACTTCAACCAATATTCATAGCCCTTTATAGCCAAACGGGAAACAAAGGAATCCGAATAAATGAGTTTCGTATCTGTCAATAATATATGTACATTTTCCATCAATGGCAATTTGAAATAATATGACTGAGCATTTTTAGCATTGTGCCCAGAAAAATATGCAATTTTTTCAGAATATGTTTTAGAACTCCCTGAAGGTGGAGTTGGACAATGTTCCCATTGTGGGTAATTAAAAATAGTTTTGGGGGTACTTGCTCTGTGAATGAAATGGTGTCCATAATAATTATAGCAAAACAAGCCACCATCATTCTCTTTAGATTGATAAACATCCTCACTTTCAAATACAGTAAAATACTGCAATAAAGTCATCATAGAATCAACTGTTTTCACATCCCAGCCATTAGAAACAACTCCGGGTATTATTACATTGTTCAGGAAAAGTTTAAACACATATAGTATTCAAATGACCTTTCCGGCCCTATATATTTCCGGCCAGTCATATCAAATGTGACTTTATCCTAAACAATCCCATCAGGAATTAGTATAGCGGAAATGTTCACGAAAAGTCTCTACGGACCTTGTATGAAGAAAGATGGGGTTTTAGGACCTCATCCACCAGTTCAACTGTTGATCTTTCAGGAAAGAGTATCCATGTATTAGTAGAAAGAAAGCCATAAAAAAGCCAATCCAGAGGAGGAAAGCTAATATAGTCAAGGAAAGCCACAGATAGTTCCATGGGCAAATAAAGTAATTAGTTTTAAGGCAATTTATCAGCTTATGTGTTTTTGGCAGTTCAGGTGTAGAAGAGGCAAATGAGTCCGAAAAGGTGTCATTGATGTCGATAAAATATACAGAAGCAGTTCATGCAAAAACTGGTGCTGTACTTGAATGAGGAGAACTGGTAGGGGTCTCCCACAGTGATTCACTGTAAATGATGCCATCCGTCTGTCTAGAAGTTGAATCAAATCTATAAGCAATTTCTGTGCTGTCTGTTGTAATAGATGTTAGTGGAACTAATGCAAGATAATTTTCCACACTCCCCAAGCTCGGAGAGGTGTCAGCGTTGCTGCTCAAAACTTGTGGAAGAACATCTTGACCAGTAGTGAGAGGGATTCAGGAACTACTGGTTGCTCCTCTTGGTCTGCTGTGCAGGATCGGCCTCATGGTGCAACGTGACATTGTCGATTGAGTCAAATCGGTTTTCTTTAGCACCAAGCAACAGTGGTAGAATGACAGTTCTGGGACTGTGTATTTCCAAGACTGTGACTGGTGCAGTCAAAACTCCTTTTTCACAGCAACTTTTTCACATACTAGATCCCCAACCTTTAGAATCCAGGCTGTAGGTGTTATTGGTACATTCTTGATTCCTACAGAGGCATCACTGGCAGAAGCGTTGTCATCATGGAACTGTTGTAATTCCTGCAAGACAGTGACACATTAATTTATGTCAAAAGGTGTTTCTGCCACCTCCACGCCAGGACCATCAAGATCTGGAACAAACATTTGAGTTCCAAACAGGCACTCGTATGAAGTACGACCCCCCAGGGACCTTCTAGGCAGATTATTAAGTGCTCTCTGGACTCCATACAGGTGATTAGGCCAACTACAACCTGTACCTAATACTCTGGCTGTTAAGGATTGCTTTAAATTTCACTTTTGCCACTCCACAACAGTATTTCCCTTGTGATGAAATGGATATGAAATGGAGTTGGACCCCTAACAAAGCCATGGTGTCACTGAATGCCCTTGAGGCAAAAGTAGGGCCCTGGTCTGAGTGGAAAGCTGCAACTGCGCATGTGCTGATAAAGCCTTGCGTATCTTTAATAACAGTCCGAGCATCAGCCGAGCGTTGTGGCCACACCCTTAGAAATCTGGAGTAGGAGTCAACAATTACTAAAATGTATTTGTATGCACTGTCCGGTGTTAGGGAACCACAACGGTACAAGTACACACATTGTAATAGTTTGTTTGAAATTAGGAGGGGTGGCTGCGGTGGGCATTTGATGGTGGACCCTTTAATTTGTTGCCAGATATCACAACAAAGGACATTCTGGTTGGTCTGTTTGTATAGACCTGGCAACTAATAATGTGCTTGCAATAATTGTATTGTAGCTGCCACACCAGCATGGGCAGAGGCCACCCCCTCATGCACTGCTTTATTCAAGTCTTGGATCTTTATTTGGAATGACTTATACTCCCATGCCTGGTATTTTTTACTTCTGCGTCAAGAAAGCCTCCCATGCGGTAAGAATATTTAGCAGGAAATGCTTTTGGAAAGGGCGTGCCTTCAGTGTGGCTTTCATGGTAGCACATATGTCGTAGTCCGGTTTATTTCTAGAAAGAGTTACTGCAGCAACAGAAGCCCTAGCTACTGCTGATTTAGCTGCTTCATCAGCCAGTGTATTTCCAGCAACGTGTATTTCAACGCGCTTGTGCCCAAGTATATGTAGATCATGGACATTTGGTAGTGTTTCCTTTAGATCCGCTACTTTCCCCCACAGAAGTCTGTGTTTGATGGTGTTACCTTTGGAATCTGTGAACCCATTCTGGCGCTAGTAATGCAGATATTCATTGAAGGACTGGACGCAGTAGTGCAAATCACAATCAGTGTTAGCTATAGAGAATCAATATGTTCCAGTGCCATTACCAGAGCCTTTAGCTCTGGCACTTGTGCAGTTCAATCCCCTAGGGTTTGCGTGAAAGTATGTTGTGGATAGAATTTATTACCCTCCATATAGCCGCTTACGAATCCGCAAGCAGTGGAGTATTAATGCTTTGTACCTATTGCAGGTTGTGCTGAGCCATCGGTGTACATGACTGTGATATTGATCAATAGGAAATGTATTTGCCGGAACTGGGTATTCTAGTTCATATTGCAAAAATTCTTGAGTTTATTACTTTGGGTCAAAAATTTAGTCAACATCAGTGGACGTTGCCCATTGAATCCAACGTGGATGTAATGCTTTAGCGCTTGGATCGCTGGCTTTGGTAACAGCCTCAAGGGCTGGAATTGGAGATACAACAATAATGCATTTCCCCTGGGCTAGTGGGCTCTCTTTAATGATGGCCACCTGAACGGCAGGGACAATTTTCTCAGTGGGAGCAAAGTGTTGTTCTGCTGCTGAATACAAATGTGATTTGTATGCAACCCGGAGTGTCACCCTCATTGAATGTTACATAGGTGAATCCAAAGGCACCAGCAAATACTCGGATGACCAGATGTTTTTTATTGTCCCTTGTGTGTAGGTGTTGTGCTGCAAGCATGTCTGTTTGCAGAGCTCTAAGAATGCATGTGTGTTCGAGTGTCCAAAATGTACTGGAAAAGTCAGGATGTATTAAGTCATATAAGGGTTTTATGCGTGAAGAGTAATCTGGAATGTAAGTTCTGCCAAAATATAGGAAACCCAATAGGGTTTGGGGTTGTTTAATGGTGTTTGGAGGTTGTAACAGTGCACATTTTTCCAAGAATTGTGGCGCCAGGCTCTTTCCTTCACTTTACAGCTCGTATCCCAGGAACAGGACGCTAAGGAATGATATTTTTGGCTTTATTAAAGTGAAATTATAGCCGAATTCAGCAAATCCTACAACAATGCAGGCTACCCGTCTTAGATGTTGCAGTAATTCATCCTCCGTGAGATAGATATCATCTACATAGGACAATGCCTCAGGGTCAATGTCATGCAATACTGAAGTTACAAGAGCCGCGAACAGTCCTGGACTGTTCTTGTACCCCTGTGGTAAATGACAGAATTGTTTCTGGGAGCCTAGTGCGCTGAAACTTGTTAGGTCTCTACTCTCAGGCTCTAAATTTTGTCAGAAGAAATATCCAGTGTTGCTTTGTATTATTTGCGCACTATGTTGTTCATAAGTGCTGGGCTATGAGAGTTTTGTATAGCATATGTATGTGTATGACTGTTTAAATGTCTATAGTCTGAGACTATTCTGTACGAATGATCCAGTTTAGCTACTGGCAATAAAGGGTTATTCATTGGTGAGACACAGGGTTTGATTACGCCCTGGTACTCTAGTTGTGTGAGGATTTCCCTCACGGGCGCTTTAGCATCATGTTTTACTGGATACTGTGGTTGAGGTTGGGGTTGATTTTAAATTGGAATTTTTGATAGGGGGAATTTTTATCCCACTGTGAGGAAATGCCTCCTTGGCATGGTTGCCCCCTGACTTTTTGCCTTTGCTGATGCTATGTTTACAATTGAAAGTGTGCTGAGGCCTGCTAACCAGGCCCCAGCACCAGTGTTCTTTCCCTAACCTGTACTTTTGTATCCACAATTGGCAGACCCTGGCATCCAGATAAGTCCCTTGTAACTGGTACTTCTAGTACCAAGGGCCCTGATGCCAAGGAAGGTCTCTAAGGGCTGCAGCATGTCTTATGCCACCCTGGAGACCTCTCACTCAGCACAGACACACTGCTTGCCAGCTTGTGTGTGCTAGTGAGGACAAAACGAGTAAGTCGACATGGCACTCCCCTCAGGGTGCCATGCCAGCCTCTCACTGCCTATGCAGTGTAGGTAAGACACCCCTCTAGCAGGCCTTACAGCCCTAAGGCAGGGTGCACTATACCATAGGTGAGGGTACCAGTGCATGAGCATGGTACCCCTACAGTGTCTAAACAAAACCTTAGACATTGTAAGTGCAGGGTAGCCATAAGAGTATATGGTCTGGGAGTTTGTCAAACACGAACTCCACAGCACCATAATGGCTACACTGAAAACTGGGGAGTTTGGTATCAAACTTCTCAGCACAATAAATGCACACTGATGCCAGTGTACATTTTATTGTAAAATACACCACAGAGGGCACCTTAGAGGTGCCCCCTGAAACTTAACCGACTATCTGTGTAGGCTGACTAGTTTTAGCAGCCTGCCACAAACCGAGACATGTTGCTGGCCCCATGGGGAGAGTGCCTTTGTCACTCTGAGGCCAGTAACAAAGCCTGCACTGGGTGGAGATGCTAACACCTCTCCCAGGCAGGAATTGTCACACCTGGCGGTGAGCCTCAAAGGCTCACCTCCTTTGTGCCAACCCAGCAGGACACTCCAGCTAGTGGAGTTGCCCGCCCCCTCCGGCCAGGCCCCACTTTTGGCGGCAAGGCCGGAGAAAATAATGAGAAAAACAAGGAGGAGTCACTGGCCAGTCAGGACAGCCCCTAAGGTGTCCTGAGCTGAGGTGACTCTAACTTTTAGAAATCCTCCATCTTGCAGATGGAGGATTCCCCCAATAGGGTTAGGATTGTGACCCCCTCCCCTTGGGAGGAGGCACAAAGAGGGTGTACCCACCCTCAGGGCTAGTAGCCATTGGCTACTAACCCCCCAGACCTAAACACGCCCTTAAATTTAGTATTTAAGGGCTACCCTGAACCCTAGAAAATTAGATTCCTGCAACTACAAGAAGAAGGACTGCCCAGCTGAAAACCCCTGCAGCGGAAGACCAGAAGACGACAACTGCCTTGGCTCCAGACACTCACCGGCCTGTCTCCTGCCTTCCAAAGATCCTGCTCCAGCGACGCCTTCCGAAGGGACCAGCGACCTCGACATCCGCTGAGGACTGCCCCTGCTTCGAAAAGACAAGAAACTCCCGAGGACAGCGGACCTGCTCCAAGAAAAGCTGCAACTTTGTTTCCAGCAGCTTTAAAGAACCCTGCAAGCTCCCCGCAAGAAGCGTGAGACTTGCAACACTGCACCCGGCGACCCCGACTCGGCTGGTGGCGATCCAACACCTCAGGAGGGACCCCAGGACTACTCTGATACTGTGAGTACCAAAACCTGTCCCCCCTGAGCCCCCACAGCGCCGCCTGCAGAGGGAATCCCGAGGCTTCCCCTGACCGCGACTCTTTGAACCCAAAGTCCCGACGCCTGGGAGAGACCCTGCACCCGCAGCCCCCAGGACCTGAAGGACCGGACTTTCACTGGAGAAGTGACCCCCAGGAGTCCCTCTCCCTTGCCCAAGTGGAGGTTTCCCCGAGGAACCCCCCCCTTGCCTGCCTGCAGCGCTGAAGAGATCCCGAGATCTCTCATAGACTAACATTGCGAACCCGACGCTGGTTTCTACACTGCACCCGGCCGCCCCCACGCTGCTGAGGGTGAAATTTCTGTGTGGGCTTGTGTCCCCCCCGGTGCCCTACAAGACCCCTCTGGTCTGCCCTCCGAAGACGCGGGTACTTACCTGCAAGCAGACCGGAACCGGGGCACCCCCTTCTCTCCATTCTAGCCTATGTGTTTTGGGCACCACTTTGAACTCTGCACCTGACCGGCCCTGAGCTGCTGGTGTGGTGACTTTGGGGTTGCTCTGAACCCCCGACGGTGGGCTACCTTGGACCAAGAACTGAACCCTGTAAGTGTCCTACTTACCTGGTAAAACTAACAAAAACTTACCTCCCCCAGGAACTGTGAAAATTGCACTGTGTCCACTTTTAAAACAGCTATTTGTCAATAACTTGAAAAGTATACATGCAATTTTTATGATTTGAAGTTCCTAAAGTACTTACCTGCAATACCTTTCGAACAAGATATTACATGTTAAATTTGAACCTGTGGTTCTTAAAATAAACTAAGAAAAGATATTTTTCTATATAAAAACCTATTGGCTGGATTTGTCTCTGAGTGTGTGTACCTCATTTATTGTCTATGTGTATGTACAACAAATGCTTAACACTACTCCTTGGATAAGCCTACTGCTCGACCACACTACCACAAAATAGAGCATTAGTATTATCTATTTGTACCACTATTTTACCTCTAAGGGGAACCCTTGGACTCTGTGCATGCTATTCCTTACTTTGAAATAGCACATACAGAGCCAACTTCCTACATTGGTGGATCAGCGGTGGGGTACAAGACTTTGCATTTGCTGGACTACTCAGCCAATACCTGATCACACGACAAATTCCAAAATTGTCATTAGAAATTCATTTTTGCAATTTGAAATTTTTCTAAATTCTTAAAAATCCTGCTAGGGCCTTGTGTGTTAAGTCCCTGTTAGCATTGTCTTTTAGAGTTTAAAAGTTTGTTAAAAGTTTGAAATTAGATTCTAGAAACAGTTTTAGATTCTTAAAAAAGTATTCCAACTCTTAGCAGAATAATGTCTGATACAGAGATGCAGGTGGTGGAACTCGACACCACACCTTACCTCCATCTTAAGATGAGGGAGCTAAGGTCTCTCTGTAATATCAAAAAAATAACCATTGGCTCCAGACCTACCAAAATTCAGCTCCAGGAGCTGTTGGCAGAGTTTGAAAAAGCCAACCCCTCTGATGATGACCTCACAGAGGAAGAAATTAGTGACTTGGAGGCCAATGTCCCTCCTCCAGTCCGAAATAGGGAGAACAGGACCCCTCAAGTCCTGTCTCCAACTGTGTTAGTCAGAAATAGTGAGTCCCTCACAGGAGGGTCCCACATTTCTGAAATCACTGAGGATGCTCTCAGTGAAGATGACCTCCTGTTAGCCAGGATGGCCAAAAGATTGGCTTTAGAGAGACAGCTCCTAGCCATAGAAAGGGAAAGACAAGAGATGGGCCTAGGACCCATCAATGGTGGCAGCAATATAAATAGGGTCAGAGATTCTCCTGACATGTTAAAAATCCCCAAAGGGATTGTGACAAAATATGAAGATGGTGATGACATCACCAAATGGTTCACAGCTTTTGAGAGGGCTTGTGTAACCAGAAAAGTGAACAGATCTCACTGGGGTGCTCTCCTTTGGGAAATGTTCACTGGAAAGTGTAGGGATAGACTCCTCACACTCTCTGGAAAAGATGCAGAATCTTATGACCTCATGAAGGGTACCCTGATTGAGGGCTTTGGATTCTCCACTGAGGAGTACAGGATTAGGTTCAGGGGGGCTCAAAAATCCTCGAGCCAGACCTGGGTTGACTTTGTTGACTACTCAGTGAAAACACTAGATGGTTGGATTCAAGGCAGTGGTGTAAGTAATTATGATGGGCTGTACAATTTATTTGTGAAAGAACACCTGTTAAGTAATTGTTTCAATGATAAACTGCATCAGCATCTGGTAGACCTAGGACCAATTTCTCCCCAAGAATTGGGAAAGAAGGCGGACCATTGGGTCAAGACAAGGGTGTCCAAGACTTCAACAGGGGGTGACCAAAAGAAAGGGGTCACAAAGACTCCCCAGGGGAAGGGTGATGAGACAACCAAAACTAAAAATAGTAAAGAGTCTTCTACAGGCCCCCAAAAACCTGCACAGGAGGGTGGGCCCAGAGCCTCTTCACAAAACAATGGGTACAAGGGTAAAAACTTTGATCCCAAAAAGGCCTGGTGTCATAGCTGTAAACAGCATGGACACCAAACTGGAGACAAGGCCTGTCCCAAGAAAGGTTCCACTCCAAACTCCCATCCAGGTAACACTGGTATGGCTAGTCTCCAAGTGGGATCAACAGTGTGCCCAGAGCAAATCAGGGTCCACACTGAAGCTACTCTAGTTTCTGAGGGTGGGGTGGATTTAGCCACACTAGCTGTCTGGCCGCCTAACATGCAAAAATACAGACAGCAACTCTTAATTAATGGGACTAGAATAGAGGGCCTGAGGGATACAGGTGCCAGTGTCACCATGGTGACAGAGAAACTGGTTTCCCCTGGCCAATACCTGACTGGAAAAACTTACACAGTCACCAACGCTGACAATCAGAGAAAAGTACATCCCATGGCAATGGTTACTTTAGAATGGGGAGGGGTCAATGGCCTGAAACAGGTGGTGGTCTCCTCAAATATCCCAGTGGACTGTCTGCTTGGAAATGACCTGGAGTCCTCAGCATGGGCTGAGGTAGAACTAAAAACCCATGCAGCAATGCTGGGTATCCCTGAACTGGTGTGTGTGAAAACAAGAGCACAGTGCAAGGCACAGGGTGAACAAGTAGAGCTGGAGTCTGGAAGAATGGCCCAGCCTACCAAGAGGAAAGGAAAGTCAGTTGGGAAACCAACTGCAACACAGCAAAAGAAAGGGAACCTCTCTTCTCAGGAAGAAGTTCTGCCCTCTGAGGGAACTGAGCCTTTGGAGCTTGAACCTTACCAGGTTGAGCTCTTAGGCCCAGGGGGACCCTCAAGGGAAGAGCTGTGTAAGGGACAAGAAACCTGTCCCTCTCTTGAAGGCCTTAGGCAGCAAGCTGCTGAAGAGTCCAAAGGCAAGAAAAATGGAACACATAGGGTCTATTGGGAAGATGGGCTCCTGTACACTGAGGCCAGAGACCCCAAACCTGGTGCCACTAGGAGAGTGGTAGTGCCTCAGCTGTTCAGAGAGTTCATCCTAACATTGGCCCATGACATTCCCCTTGCTGGACATTTGGGACAAACCAAGACGTGGGAGAGGTTAGTCAACCACTTCTACTGGCCCAATATGTCCAACATGGTTAAGGAGTTTTGCCTCTCCTGCCCCACCTGTCAAGCCAGTGGTAAGACAGGTGGGCATCCAAAGGCCCCCCTCATTCCACTTCCAGTGGTGGGGGTGCCCTTTGAAAGAGTGGGTGTGGACATAGTTGGTCCACTGGAACCTCCCACAGCCTCAGGAAATATGTATATCCTGGTAGTAGTGGATCATGCTACCAGGTATCCTGAAGCTATTCCCCTTAGGTCGACTACTGCCCCTGCAGTAGCCAAGGCCCTCATTGGTATCTTTACCAGAGTGGGTTTCCCTAAGGAGGTGGTGTCTGACAGAGGTACCAACTTCATGTCAGCATACCTAAAGCACATGTGGAATGAGTGTGGAGTGACTTATAAATTCACTACACCATACCATCCACAAACTAATGGCTTGGTTGAGAGATTCAACAAGACATTAAAAGGCATGATCATGGGGCTCCCAGAAAAGCTCAAAAGGAGATGGGATGTCCTCTTGCCATGTCTGCTTTTCGCTTACAGAGAGGTGCCACAGAAGGGAGTAGGATTCTCACCCTTTGAACTTCTGTTTGGTCATCCTGTAAGGGGACCACTTGCCCTTGTTAAAGAAGGCTGGGAGAGACCTCTCCATGAGCCTAAACAGGACATAGTGGACTATGTACTTGGCCTTCGCTCTAGAATGGCAGAGTACATGGAAAAGGCAACCAAAAACCTTGAGGCCAGCCAACAGCTCCAGAAGTTTTGGTATGACCAAAAGGCTGCACTGGTTGAGTTCCAACCAGGGCAGAAAGTCTGGGTTCTGGAGCCTGTGGCTCCCAGGGCACTCCAGGACAAATGGAGTGGCCCTTACCCAGTACTAGAAAGGAAGAGTCAGGTCACCTACCTGGTGGACCTGGGCACAAGCAGGAGCCCCAAGAGGGTGATCCATGTAAACCGCCTTAAGCTCTTCCACGACAGGGCTGATGTCAATCTGTTGATGGTAACAGATGAGGATCAGGAGGCAGAGAGTGAACCTCTCCCTGATCTTCTGTCATCAGACCCAAAAGATGGCACAGTAGATGGAGTGATCTACTCAGACACCCTCTCTGGCCAACAGCAAGCTGATTGTAGGAGAGTCCTACAACAGTTTCCTGAACTCTTCTCCTTAACCCCTGGTCAGACACACCTGTGTACCCATGATGTGGACACAGGAGACAGCATGCCTGTCAAGAACAAAATCTTTAGACAATCTGACCATGTTAAAGAAAGCATCAAGGTGGAAGTCCACAAGATGCTGGAATTGGGAGTAATTGAGCGCTCTGACAGCCCCTGGGCTAGCCCAGTGGTCTTAGTCCCCAAACCTCACACCAAAGATGGAAAGAAAGAGATGAGGTTTTGTGTGGACTACAGAGGGCTCAATTCTGTCACCAAGACAGATGCCCATCCAATTCCAAGAGCTGATGAGCTCATTGATAAATTAGGTGCTGCCAAATTTCTAAGTACCTTTGACTTGACAGCAGGGTACTGGCAAATAAAAATGGCACCTGGAGCAAAAGAAAAGACAGCATTCTCCACACCTGATGGGCATTATCAGTTTACTGTTATGCCCTTTGGTTTAAAGAATGCCCCTGCCACCTTCCAAAGGTTGGTGAATCAAGTCCTTGCTGGCTTGGAGTCCTTTAGCACAGCTTATCTTGATGATATTGCTGTCTTTAGCTCCACCTGGCAGGATCACCTGGTCCACCTGAGGAAGGTTTTGAAGGCTCTGCAATCTGCAGGCCTCTCTATCAAGGCATCCAAATGCCAGATAGGGCAGGGAACCGTGGTTTACTTGGGCCACCTTGTAGGTGGAGGCCAAGTTCAGCCACTCCAACCCAAGATCCAGACCATTCTGGACTGGGTAGCTCCAAAAACCCAGACTCAAGTCAGGGCATTCCTTGGCTTGACTGGGTACTACAGGAGGTTTGTGAAGGGATATGGATCCATTGTGACAGCCCTCACTGAGCTCACCTCCAAGAAAATGCCCAAGAAAGTGAACTGGACTGTGGACTGCCAACAGGCCTTTGACACCCTGAAACAAGCAATGTGCTCAGCACCAGTTCTCAAAGCTCCAGATTATTCTAAGCAGTTCATTGTGCAGACTGATGCCTCTGAACATGGGATAGGGGCAGTGTTGTCCCAAACAAATGATGATGGCCTTGACCAGCCTGTTGCTTTCATTAGCAGGAGGTTACTCCCCAGGGAGCAGCGTTGGAGTGCCATTGAGAGGGAGGCCTTTGCTGTGGTTTGGTCCCTGAAGAAGCTGAGACCATACCTCTTTGGGACTCACTTCCTAGTTCAAACTGACCACAGACCTCTCAAATGGCTGATGCAAATGAAAGGTGAAAATCCTAAACTGTTGAGGTGGTCCATCTCCCTACAGGGAATGGACTTTATAGTGGAACACAGACCTGGGACTGCCCATGCCAATGCAGATGGCCTTTCCAGGTTCTTCCACTTAGAAAATGAAGACTCTCTTGGGAAAGGTTAGTCTCATCCTCTTTCGTTTGGGGGGGGGTTGTGTGAGGAAATGCCTCCTTGGCATGGTTGCCCCCTGACTTTTTGCCTTTGCTGATGCTATGTTTACAATTGAAAGTGTGCTGAGGCCTGCTAACCAGGCCCCAGCACCAGTGTTCTTTCCCTAACCTGTACTTTTGTATCCACAATTGGCAGACCCTGGCATCCAGATAAGTCCCTTGTAACTGGTACTTCTAGTACCAAGGGCCCTGATGCCAAGGAAGGTCTCTAAGGGCTGCAGCATGTCTTATGCCACCCTGGAGACCTCTCACTCAGCACAGACACACTGCTTGCCAGCTTGTGTGTGCTAGTGAGGACAAAACGAGTAAGTCGACATGGCACTCCCCTCAGGGTGCCATGCCAGCCTCTCACTGCCTATGCAGTGTAGGTAAGACACCCCTCTAGCAGGCCTTACAGCCCTAAGGCAGGGTGCACTATACCATAGGTGAGGGTACCAGTGCATGAGCATGGTACCCCTACAGTGTCTAAACAAAACCTTAGACATTGTAAGTGCAGGGTAGCCATAAGAGTATATGGTCTGGGAGTTTGTCAAACACGAACTCCACAGCACCATAATGGCTACACTGAAAACTGGGGAGTTTGGTATCAAACTTCTCAGCACAATAAATGCACACTGATGCCAGTGTACATTTTATTGTAAAATACACCACAGAGGGCACCTTAGAGGTGCCCCCTGAAACTTAACCGACTATCTGTGTAGGCTGACTAGTTTTAGCAGCCTGCCACAAACCGAGACATGTTGCTGGCCCCATGGGGAGAGTGCCTTTGTCACTCTGAGGCCAGTAACAAAGCCTGCACTGGGTGGAGATGCTAACACCTCTCCCAGGCAGGAATTGTCACACCTGGCGGTGAGCCTCAAAGGCTCACCTCCTTTGTGCCAACCCAGCAGGACACTCCAGCTAGTGGAGTTGCCCGCCCCCTCCGGCCAGGCCCCACTTTTGGCGGCAAGGCCGGAGAAAATAATGAGAAAAACAAGGAGGAGTCACTGGCCAGTCAGGACAGCCCCTAAGGTGTCCTGAGCTGAGGTGACTCTAACTTTTAGAAATCCTCCATCTTGCAGATGGAGGATTCCCCCAATAGGGTTAGGATTGTGACCCCCTCCCCTTGGGAGGAGGCACAAAGAGGGTGTACCCACCCTCAGGGCTAGTAGCCATTGGCTACTAACCCCCCAGACCTAAACACGCCCTTAAATTTAGTATTTAAGGGCTACCCTGAACCCTAGAAAATTAGATTCCTGCAACTACAAGAAGAAGGACTGCCCAGCTGAAAACCCCTGCAGCGGAAGACCAGAAGACGACAACTGCCTTGGCTCCAGACACTCACCGGCCTGTCTCCTGCCTTCCAAAGATCCTGCTCCAGCGACGCCTTCCGAAGGGACCAGCGACCTCGACATCCGCTGAGGACTGCCCCTGCTTCGAAAAGACAAGAAACTCCCGAGGACAGCGGACCTGCTCCAAGAAAAGCTGCAACTTTGTTTCCAGCAGCTTTAAAGAACCCTGCAAGCTCCCCGCAAGAAGCGTGAGACTTGCAACACTGCACCCGGCGACCCCGACTCGGCTGGTGGCGATCCAACACCTCAGGAGGGACCCCAGGACTACTCTGATACTGTGAGTACCAAAACCTGTCCCCCCTGAGCCCCCACAGCGCCGCCTGCAGAGGGAATCCCGAGGCTTCCCCTGACCGCGACTCTTTGAACCCAAAGTCCCGACGCCTGGGAGAGACCCTGCACCCGCAGCCCCCAGGACCTGAAGGACCGGACTTTCACTGGAGAAGTGACCCCCAGGAGTCCCTCTCCCTTGCCCAAGTGGAGGTTTCCCCGAGGAACCCCCCCCTTGCCTGCCTGCAGCGCTGAAGAGATCCCGAGATCTCTCATAGACTAACATTGCGAACCCGACGCTGGTTTCTACACTGCACCCGGCCGCCCCCACGCTGCTGAGGGTGAAATTTCTGTGTGGGCTTGTGTCCCCCCCGGTGCCCTACAAGACCCCTCTGGTCTGCCCTCCGAAGACGCGGGTACTTACCTGCAAGCAGACCGGAACCGGGGCACCCCCTTCTCTCCATTCTAGCCTATGTGTTTTGGGCACCACTTTGAACTCTGCACCTGACCGGCCCTGAGCTGCTGGTGTGGTGACTTTGGGGTTGCTCTGAACCCCCGACGGTGGGCTACCTTGGACCAAGAACTGAACCCTGTAAGTGTCCTACTTACCTGGTAAAACTAACAAAAACTTACCTCCCCCAGGAACTGTGAAAATTGCACTGTGTCCACTTTTAAAACAGCTATTTGTCAATAACTTGAAAAGTATACATGCAATTTTTATGATTTGAAGTTCCTAAAGTACTTACCTGCAATACCTTTCGAACAAGATATTACATGTTAAATTTGAACCTGTGGTTCTTAAAATAAACTAAGAAAAGATATTTTTCTATATAAAAACCTATTGGCTGGATTTGTCTCTGAGTGTGTGTACCTCATTTATTGTCTATGTGTATGTACAACAAATGCTTAACACTACTCCTTGGATAAGCCTACTGCTCGACCACACTACCACAAAATAGAGCATTAGTATTATCTATTTGTACCACTATTTTACCTCTAAGGGGAACCCTTGGACTCTGTGCATGCTATTCCTTACTTTGAAATAGCACATACAGAGCCAACTTCCTACACCCACCCTACAAGGTTGCAATGTAATGCTGGTGCCTACGCCAATACCCAATCAATGGCTTAGGATTCTGCAAGCTCATCAGGAACAAGAGGCGAGAAAGAATGTTTGATGACATCTTCCCCATATAGGCAAGTATGGACAAATTCAGGTGGCCAATCCCTTTCGGCCAGTAGAATATCATATATGTTTACGACGTGGTCCCAAAAGATTGTCTATTGTGCATTCAGTGTCCCCTTCTAACTGTAACGTTACTTTGTACACTCTATCAGGCGTGGAGACACGCATGTCCGCAGTTTCAACCTGTAAAAAGTCATAAGTTGCTTTCACCTCCAGATGCTCTTGCAGATTTTGGCGAACTATTGTGACCCCTGCCACGCTGTCTAGCAGCACTAGTGCCCACTTCTTGTTCTTCAATAGAGCCCTCTTCTTGAGTGGCATGACGAATCGCAACTGCTGCAACGTTTTTCTTTTTGAATTAGGGTTTTTGTTGGGGAAGTTTCTCTTCTTTTTTAACAGAAACAACGTTGTGATTCCTGTCTCGGTTTCACATACTCAGTTCTTCGCTCTGACTGCCCACCTCTCTCACTGCATTTGTCAGGTGAGTCCTGAAAGGAACGAGATTGGCGTGTATCAGTATATTGATATGTGTCAGGCATTTTTATATTATCTCTATTTCTATTACAACCCTGACGGTCGGTGTTAAAGCTACGGTAATACCACCAACATGGCGGCGGTAAAAAAAATTGAATCCGGACCACAGCAGAAACCGCCAACACAGACAGCCACTTTAACACTCCGACCGCCATGGCAGTAGCAACAAACACTGTGGCGGTAACCGCCAACAGACAGGCGGAAGTCAATGTACAGCTCACCCCATTACAACCCGTCCTTCCGTCAGCTTTTCCGGGGCGGTACCAATGCCATCAAGAGCATGGCAGAAACAGTACTTGTAAGGGAAACCACTCACCTCTCGATACTCAACTAAGAACCAGGACACCATGGAGCCCTAGCTGCAGGTCCTGCCCATGCTGGTCTATCTTCTCATCTACCAGGAGTACGGACGGTGGCGACGACCATGGTGAGTACTGCATCTAGCACACAGGGGATGGGAGAGGAAAAAGAGAGTGACACACATGCAACACCCCCACCCCCACCCTTACCCACAACACCATACACACAAACACAGGCATCAACATTACATTTACACCCCGTAACCCTCTGGAAGAACGCAAGAACAAAAGGAATGGAGTCAAATTTGTGATATATTAGAAATAGTCAGATATACGTAATAACAGTGTGCTTCATCCTGCCAAGGATAGGGTGAGTGGATGCATATCTCCACTGGTTCTGGAGGGGGCTTTGTGCCCAGTGTGCTTCATCCTGCCAAGGATAGGGTGAGTGGATGCCTTTTTCCACGGGTTCTGCAGGGGGCTGTGGGCCCAGTGTGCCTCATCCTGCCAAGGATAGGGTGAGTGGGTGCATATCTCCACTGGTTCTGGAGGGGGCTTTGTGCCCAGTGATGCAACACTTGGGGTGTGGCAGTTCACAGTCCCTCACCTGGGTGTCTGAGGCACAAAATTTGCATGGACCAGGATGCATGATAGACCATGGAGGCAGGGCTAGAGTCCATCCGGCGGCTGCTACGGCTGCAAACTGGTGGTAGTGCCTGTTCTGGTGTGGGGTGCTGCCAGTGGTGGAGGGAGGCTTCCGCCCTTCTCCTGCAAGGGCTGCTGCTGCTGGTAGTGGTGCTACTGTCAGCAGTGTAGGTGGCGGTGCTTGTGGCGGTGCAGGTGCCGGTGGTGGCCGTGGTGCAGGTGCCGGTGCTGCCAGTGGTGGGGTGAGGCCCTAGCCCTTCTCTTGCAGCCTCGGACGCTGCCCACTGGGGCTGCTGCTGCTGACAGTAGTGGTGCTAGCGGCGGTGCAGGTGGCGGTGCTGGTCGCGGGGCAGGTGGCGGTGCTGGTGGTTGTGCTTGTAGCCACCAGGCCTTCACCTGCAGCCTGGGAAAGCTGAAGTGCCTTGCCTGGTGTTTTGTGCCCCTTCCTCACCTCGGCAGATGGTGGTGTCACCTGGGGTCTGGCAGCTGGAGTCTTTGAGGTGGCCTTGCTGGGTGGTTGTGACTCCTTCCCCTTGTTGGATGCTGTCCCCTTCTTCACCTTGCCAGGTGGCGGAATGGTCTTGGCCTTGGCAGGGGTTGATGCCACACTGGCTGGCCTGACAGGTGCCCCCTTTGAGCCTCTGACAGGTACAGGAACCACAGCGGAAGTGGACTTGGTGGCTGAGGTGCTGGCCTGGGTTTTGGGCACCCTGGCCCGAGGGGAAGGGCAGGGCAGGGGGTAGGGAACAAGTCAGTGTTTTTGCCAGGAAAAGCTTCTTAGGGACACTGAGGCGGAAAGAGGGAGAAGGTTTGGGAGTGGACAAAGAGGGAGTGGTTGTAGGAGGTGTCTGTCTGCTGAGTTTGGGTGCAGGTGCATGGGCTGGATGCTATTGTGAGGTGGAGGGCTGTTGGGTGGGTGGGTGCTTGCGTTTGTGTACTTTGGGAGGAGGGGTTACAGACACAGTGGGAGAGGAAACAGGGGACGTGTGCATGGATGTGGGGGTGGGGACTGTCAGTGAGGGTCATGTGGTGATAGGGGTTGCTGGTGATGGAGGTAGTGGATGAGGATGTAGTGCATGCCGGTGTGAGTGGAGATGCTACTGGGAGGGAGGTGGAGGAGGAGGAGGAGGGGGACACAGTGTAGGCAGTGGATGTTGGTGTGTCCGCATGGGGATGGTGCTTGTGTGAGTGCCTGCAAGATGAAGTGTGGTGCTTTTGTTTGCCTGAGCCACTTCTGTGTGTTGACTTGGGTGAATGCTGGTCTGAAGGTGTGCTTGGGATAGACTGCGGTTGAGGGGATTGGGACTGGGTAGAGGAAGTTGGAGGGGGGAGGCTAGAGACAGGGACAATGGCTGCCATCAGTGCAGAGGCCAGAGCTTGAAATGCTCTCTCTTAGGCCGCCACGCCAGAGTGAATGCCCTCCAGGTGTGCATTTGTTTGTTGCAAATGCCTCTCGACATCATGGATGGCAATCAGATTGGTTGACTGCCCAACAGTGAGGGATCTCAGGAGGTCAATAGCCCACTCACTGAGGGCAGCAGGGCTGACTGGGGCAGGGCCTGAGGTGCCTGGGGTGAAGGAGATGCCCACCCTCCTGGGTGAGCGGGCACGGGAAACACGCTGAGGAGCTGCTGGGAGGGCGGTGCTGGTAGGGGGGGTGGTGGCTGTACCTGTTGTTGGGGTGGGCACAGAGGTGTCCGGCACTGCTCGGGAGCTTCCATCGGAGGAGGAGTCGCTGTATGTAGTGTCCCCTCCTGTCCCCGTCGTGGTGCTCCCCTCGCCCTCCGTCCCACTGGTGCCCTCAACGTCGGTGGATTCGGCCTCCAGGCCCATGTGGGATGCAACTCCCTCCGTCACCGGTGCCTCTGCTCCTCCACCACTTGATGCTAATGCACACAAGGAGAAGGTGACAAAACAGAAAGGGAGGGGGAGACAGGATACACTTGGTCAATGCCAGCAACAACACTACCGTTGGTGTACACAACTCACAGGGAACAGCCCTATGCACTAGGCCATATACTTCCAGTTACTATGCTGGTCACCAGCCCATGGGGTACAGTGCCTAACGCCATCAGCTACACACCTGAAACAAACAGGGCCCTGACCAGTAGTAGATGCCCACTAACACTATTGGGGTTGGAGTGCTTCAGAGCCTGCCCAACAAGGGACCTACCCTGCCATGTTCGCCCTGGCCTAGGGACACCCACAGCCCACATTCCCACCCAGGTCAACCCTTAATGCGCGCAAAATAATGATTCTGAATTTGTACTCACCCCCTTGAGGCTGCTGTGATGCCCTCAAGCGCCCATCCAACTCCGGCTAGGCCACCGCCAGGATGCGGATCATCAGGGGGATCAGGGTATGACGGGCACCCCTTCCTCGTTGGGAGGCCAGCCCCAGCTGGGCCTCTGCTGTCTTCCTTGCCCAGAGGCGCAGGTCCTCCCACCTTTTGCAGCAGTGGGTGCTCCGCCTGTCAAAGACCCCCAGGGTCCGCACCTCCTTGGCGATGGCACGCCAAATACCCTTTTTCTGATGGGCGCTGACCTGCATGGAAAAGACAGCAGAAAAGGGAATTAGTCAACCGTCCGGACTTTCACACTCATGTCACACCAGATCCCTCCCATCCCCTGATGCACATACATTGACCACCATACATGCAGCACTCTTGCCAGGACGCCTCAGCCCCCCCTTCATGTGGCTTACACACACAGCAATCTATACATTTATGGCCCACGCATCATGGTCACAGTGTACTCACCTGTTTGTCCGGAGGCCCGTAGAGTAACATATACTGGGGTAGGACCCCATCCACCAGTTTCTCCTACTCCCCTTTCCCCAGACACATGAGCCATTGTCGCTTCCAGACACAGGTCACAGCAGCATTTGCAGTGTGGGTCCTCTCCTATTAAAGGTCAGGTAGCAAGTGAGTGAATAGATAGAAAATGGCGGTCACGACCGCGGCGGTGCGTACCGTCACCACTGGCGTACATCGCCATTGGCTCCTGGAACTCATAGGGCCCAATGATAACCAATGCGAAGTTGTGCGGCGGTCATTGACCGCCTACTGCAACGGCGCACAACGCCAGCCGAATTACCTCATTTCCACTTGTCCCTCCTCAGAGGTCAGACAGCCGCCATTTCATGAGGGCACAGGGCATGGCACCTAACTGCGTCACAGCAGACATTGGCACAGCAACTGAATCTCAGATTCGCATACTGGTTCGGTAAAGGAAAAGATGCATCATTATTTCAATAGATGTGTGAATATGACACTCTGCTCACTGTTTTACTCCATAGGCTTCAACCGCTGAGGATGAATATGAGATGGCGACATCCTCCATTGTACAGACCCTTGGTGGACCTTGCGACAATGAAGGACAGACACATTATCCTAACAATACAAAAGGATGCGTGTTTCCTGTCCAGGGAGGACCTGGACTAGCAGCTCGGGCTGGACTGTTCCCATGGGGAACAGGGTCAAGACTGATTTGCATATGGCTGGGTCCAAGCTGGGGTGACGTGGCAAGTAAAATAACAATGGATTAAACCCAGATTTGTGAGTGGGGTTGAGTGTTTGAAAAGTTTCAACACTCCGTCCATCATTTTATTTTGTTTTGCAATGTTACATTATCCTAACATACAGACTTGATCGGGCCACAATCCAAGAACTGTGTGCCCAATTGGAGCCAGACCTGATGTCAGCTATCCGCCAGCCCACAGGTATCCCCCCTCCAGTGCAGGTCCTGTCAGTGCTCCATTTCTTGGCAAGTGGTTCCTTCCAAACAACAGTGGCCATGGCATCAGGGATGTCTCATTCAATGTTCTCTAATGTGTTGACCGGAGTGTTGTCAGCCCTGCTGAAACGCATGCGCAGCTACATTTTATTCCCCCAGGTGAAGGATATGGCCACAGTGAAAGCTGCCTTTCATGCACTGGGACATATCCCCAACATCATTGGTGCCATTGATGGTACACATGTAGCATTTGTCCCTCCCTGGAGAAATGTACAAGTATTCAGGATAAGAAAAAGCTATCACTCTATGAATGTGCAGATGGTGTGTTTGGCGGACCAGTGCATCTCCCATGTGAATGCCAAGTATCCTGGCTCAGTGCATGATGCCTTTGTCTTGAGGAATAGCAGCATCCCATATGTGATGGGCCAACTCCAGAGGCACCGGGTGTGGCTAATAGGTGAGCCCAAGGTCCCCACCCAGTATAAGTTGGTGTCTGGGTATGCGGTTGTCCCTAAGGGTTAGTGTGCGTCTAACAGTTGTCCCTCGATGTTTACAGGTGACTCTGGTTACCCCAACCTCTCATGGTTACTGCCCCCAGAGAGGAATGCCAGGACAAGGACAGAGGAACGTTACAATGAGGCTCATGGGTGAACAAGGAGAATAATTGAAAGAACCTTTGGCCTCCTGAAGGCCAGGTTCCAGTGCCTCCATCTGCCAGGTGGATCCCTGTACTACTCACCCAAGAAGGTGAGCCAGATCATCGTTGCATGTTGCACAACCTGGCCTTGAGATACCAGGTGCCTTTTCTGCAGGAGGATGAGCCTGGAGATGGTCTTGTGGCAGCTGTGGAGCCTGTGGACAGTGAGGAAGAGGAGGCAGAGGAAGAAGATGTAGACAACAGAAGTAATATTATTCAGCATTACTTCCAGTGACACACAGGTAAGACACTGTAACTTCACTCAACTGTTCAGTTTTCATTGTACATGGCAGCCTGATTTCCCTATGTCTGTGGCCACTCATTGTACCCTTTGGCATCTCTATTTTCAGATCTCTGTGGCCCACTCTGACTTCTGGTATGTTTACTGCTACCCACTAAAGGTCATTCCAATGTAAATATAACTGTACATATGACTTGCAATGCTTTCATAATGTTGTACTAATACATTTTGAATCATTTGACAGACTCCAGGTTGTATTTGTTGCAAGGGTGTTTATTTAAGTGCTCATAAGTAGAGGGGGATTTGCAATGGGCTGGGGTGATGGTGGAGGAATATCCAGTTAGAGTCCAGTCTCTTGGTATCACAGGTGCATTGTCCAATGGGGCATAGGAAAGGGAGTAATGGCATTTAAAGGTGGACAGGGTGACAGAGTGGGACAGAAGGGTGACAATCAGGAGGTCTTATTTCCTGGCAGGGTCTTGGCAATGTTCTCTGGCTTCACCCTGGATCGCAGGGACCGTTTGTGTGGTGGTTCTCCTTCTGAAGGGGGTGGGGTGCTGGTGGCCTGTTGTTCCTCTGGCAGGGCCTCCTGTCCACTAGTGCCAGCGGAGGTGAAGGGCCGTTCTTCGGTGTGGCTAGTGCCTCCTGCAGCCGCTGGGTCTCCTGCAACTTGGCCAGTATCTGGCCCATCGTCTCCTGGGAATGGTGGTATGCTCCCAGGATGTTGATGAGTGCCTCCTGGTTCCCTGGGCCTGTCCTCCCCCTGTCGCACAGCAGTCCGCCCAGTTTCCCTGTTGTCCTGTGCCTCTGTCCCCTGAACCGTGTGCCCGCTGCCACTGACCCCAGGTCCCTGATCGTCCTGGGCTTGTGGGGTTGCCTGGGGTCCCTGTAGTGGTGGGCACACTGCTGATTGACGTGTCCTGGGGACAGAGGCATGGGCCCGCTGGGTGGGTGCTGTGCTGGTGTTTCCTGAGGGGGGAGGCTCTGTGGTGGTTTGGGACTGTGGCAGGTTCACCAACTGTCCAGAGGTCCCTGATGGGCCAGGTTGGTCATCGTGATCCAGGCGTGCTGAGCTGCTGTCATCACTGTGGGCCTCTTCTGTGGGGGGACTGGATGTTGGTGGCACCTCCTCTCCGGTGACATTGAGTAGGGGTCAGTGGGGATGTAAATACAGTGTTATTGTATCTGCGTGTGCCATCTTGTGCATGGGTGTGTTTCCCTGTATGGTTGTGATTGCCCTGTCAGCTTTGCCTTGTGTGTGTGTTGATTTTGTGGGCTAGGTTATTCTCTCTAATGGGCATGCTGTGGTGATGGGTGTCCATGGAGGTCTGTGATGGGGCCCATAGATTGTTGTGGCATGCAGGGCTTGGTATTGGGATGGGTGGGTTGTGATACTGCGGTATTTGTGAAGTGGTGGGGTGATGGAGGTGTGGGTAGGGGTGGGAGTTTGTGATGGCATGCAGGTAGGGTTGGGGATAAAGTAGTGAAAATTTGACTTACCAGAGTCCAGTCCCCCTGCTACTCCTGCGAGGCCCTCGGGATGCATGATTGCCATGACTTGATCCTGCCGTGTTGTTAGTTGTGGGGGAGGAGGTGGGGGTCCACCGCCAGTCCTCTGTACAGCTACCTGGTGTCGTGCAACCACGGAACGCACCTTCCCCTGTAAGTCGTTTTACCTCTTCATGATGTCCTCCCTTGTTCTGGGGGGCTGTCCCACTGGGTTGACCCTGTCCAAGTTTCTCCGCCATAGTTGCATCTTCCTAGCAATGGATGTCTGCTGCACCTGTGATCCGAATAGCTGTGGCTCTACCTGGATGATTTCCTCCACCATGACCTTTAGCTCCTTATCTGAAAACCTGGGGTGTCTTTGGGGTGCCATGGATGTGGTGTGAGTGGTATGTGTGAGGGTGTGTGGGGTGATGTGTTGGGGTGTGTGGTGTGAGGTGCATGGATGGTGTATGGATGATGGTGTTCTGTGGCTCTGATTGAGTCGGTGCTCCTGGCTTGAGTCTCTCTCAGTTGGAAATCCTTTTTTTTCATTGAAAGGGTTGTGGGTAATGTGGGTGTGTGTTTTATATTGGTCTGAGTGTATGGGTGTGGTGTGTGTATGTGTGTCAGGTGTGTATAGTTTGAATTGTCCAATGTGGTGTAGTTTTGTTAGAGTGTGTGTATTTTGAGCACAGCGGTGTGTACCGGCAATGGTTTACCGCGGTTGAAAGAACGTTGTGGTGATTCGTGGGTCCTGATACTGTGGGCGTATTCCTGTTGGCGTAACGGTGTGGGATTTGGTACCGCCAATTTATCACTAACCTTTGGTCTGGCAGACTTGTGTGGGTATCTGTATAGTGGCGGATTTCAATGTGTGGGTCATAATACCCGCAGCGGAATACCGCCGCGGTCACGGTATGTTGGCGGCTGTCAGGACGGCGGTAGGCGGCATTTACCACCAGGATTGTAATGAGGGCCATTATATATACTGTGGGGTCTGCGTACGTGGCGGTTCTCCCCTTTATTTTTAAGGTGTTTGTTTTTTTATCCCAGCGTTTTTTAGAACCCTCAGGAGCTTTCTTAGTAGAATCTTTATTAGATTTACCGTGAAACTATAGTTTTGTGGGTCTGGCCCCCAGACTATCTCGACTAATACTAGAGTAGATCTTTGCGATAATCTTTGGCAGCTCACGTTCTTGATCCTGTGGAGGAACGTCCTGGAGCCACATGCGCGCTGCTAGTGCAACTGCTTCCCCTTTAAGGTAACTTAATGTAATTAAAGATACAGTGGCAAAATTGCCCATAAGTTGCATACCCAAGTCCAGGGCCGGGGCAGCATGAATCTATTTCAACACTTCAGGTAGATTGGCAAGTGTCGGTGTACCATGTGCGGTAGTATAGAGCGTGGCAAATACCGTGCCCCAAGTCTTGCAGTTATCTTCTGTGGGAACCATCCCAAATGGCAAGCACATAGTTAATATTCTATGCTTATCCTGAGGTTCCGTATGGGGAAATACTGCTTCCAGTGCATTTATTTTTTGAGCTAACCAAAACGGAATCTCTTCTCGCTTGGCGGGTACTTTACCCATGATCAAATGTACAGTTGCAGGATTAATGCCTGCCGTTACTGCATATTGTTGCACCTGGGCTGCTCGTGCTGGGTTTGTATTCGATGTTTGCATTAGAAACTGTACTAATTGTTTGTATATTACCGTAAGTTCAGCATATAAGCGACGGACTTCTGCTACCTTTAAGGTTTCTGCAGCAGGGTGCGGTGTATGTGTGGCCAATGAAGACCAGGTAGGCCCATCATTACTTAGAGGACCTAACCTAACGTGTAGAATTGTATGAGGTAGGGTGCCATCAAGCCAATTATTATGTACTTGATAAGCTAGAGGTATTTCTAGATATGCATATGCTCTATATTGTGCAGGTATGTTTGCAGGTGTACAGTGGTGAAATGCATTTGGCTTCCCATCAGCTGCTGGAAATTTGACCCAAGAACAGAAAATGTCTGTTCTATAGGATGGATGAGCCTCAACACCAAATGTAACAGGACCCCCCTGGGCCGTTAGGCCATGTGCCAATAAATGAGCAGTAAGGGGTGGTTGCATATGCAATTGCTACCTGTTGTGGGTTTGCCATGATGAATGGTTAATTTTGTTCAGAGATACGCACACCAAATGGGGATTATCCTTTTAGGCTTCAAGATTGAACAACCTACAGCGTTAGCTAGGTACTCCCTACTTAGCTGAGGAGGAAATAATATCAATACCACGGACGTCTCCATACATAGTACTGAGGTGTCTTTGCATGTAGTGAGACAGAGATACTCAGGAGGACCCGAACATTAGTGCCTGACCAAATTGTGGCAGCACCATGTTGCTTAGGTTCTCATTATCCTAATGAGACTACTGGATTCGGGCGGCAGAATCACTTGTACTGTGTGGGACTGAGTCTGAACCCACTACAGGTGACACCTGTCGGCCTAATCTGGGTTTTGTTCCGGTTAACTAGCAGTGCCTCATCTCCACCCAAGAGCAGGGATGACAGGGGAACCGAGCGAATGACACAAATGACTCTTCAGGGAAATCATGGTCACTCAGATCTCATCCGTTTCTCTCATTTACATTAGTTTCACATATGCAAGGACACTCAGAGGCAGAGTACAATGCAATAAGGCTTTATTGAAGTAACTGCATTTTAGATAATAAAGCATGTATTGCAATAACTAGGACGATGAAGCATGACAGTATTAAAATTGTGAGAAGGAGAGTAAAACATAAAAATAACACTACCATATTGTCACTAAAATGGTTAAGAATAGCTCCTACCTAGGCTATGTTAGAGCACAGCATGTTAAGCTCTAATTCTGCCCTTCAGATTCCCCTGGGAAGACATCATCCCTCATACCTGAGCAAGAGGCCTATAGTTTACATAAGCAGCTGCAGCGAAGCACTCAGCAGTCATCATACAGTCGTGGTCATCTGGCTGGAATCTCCCTCTAACGTACATGGGTCAAAGTAGTGTTTTTATAATAAAATAGCTGATGTTCCAATAAAGGATCCCCACGTAAGAGTGTGTATGTTTCTGTGAACATTAGAGACAAAGCGTTCCACTTTTGTCGGCAGCCTATCTTAATGAAGCCTTGAGAAAAGCACATAGTGAAAGAAATGTCTTATTTAAGAACGCAGTGCTGGCCTAGGCAAAGAACAGCTAGATAGAGGAAATAAAACGAGATCGCAAATGTGGCTATTGTTAAAATAATAAAAACAAAGCTGAATAAAATGTATCTAGGTTAAAGTGCACAGCGGCAGCCCTAGTTTGCTAAAATAACGTGTATGAAGCTATAACTAAAACGACTACACAACAGCCTTTCAGCTCTAAGGCTGGGTGCTCCAGCTTATGTGTGAGGGCATAGCTGCATGAGCAATATGTCCCCACTGTGTCTTTGCCAAACCCGGACACAGTGAGTGAACAGAGCAGCCATTTTAATACATGTACTGGACATTGGACAAGACTTTCCCAGCTACATGAGGGCCACTCTGGACCCTGGGTTGATTGGTATCAAGCAACTTATAATGATAAATCCAAACTGGTGCCAGTATTGGATTTATCCCTAAAAGTACCCATGGGCCACTTTAGAGGTGCCCCCTGCAAAAGCAAACTATCCTGGCATGGTTGATGACTGATCATATCCAGCTGCCACCTCCAGACAGCCAATATAAAACCTTGGGGGAGAGCCTTGCCTCTCCGGTTTGTAAGACAGTGCCCTTCCTGGGTGAGAGAGCTAACACCCCCTCCCTCAGGAATGTGCAATGTCCTGACAGTGAGCTTCAAAGGGCTTACTGCCCTTGAAACCTCAACCTCCGAGCCTGCTGCTAGCGGCAGATGGCAACCTCCTTTCAAAACACCCACTTTTGGCAGAAGCAAAGGTGGGAAACCACACAAAGGGTAGGAGTGGCCTAACCTGGCATGCACCACCCCTAAGGTTTTGCCTGTGAGGTAGAGCCTCTTTTTCATGTTCTACCATCTTGAATGGAGAGCAAATAGCCAATTAGGTTTAGAGCAGTGAGGAAGTGGTCATTATTGTGAGTGAGCCACCCAAAGGTAAGTGTCCAATTGGACACTACAAGGTTCCCCCTAAAACGCTCAATAAATTCAATATTTAGTGGGCACCCCTAGACCAAGATTTTATATTCAAAAGGACAAAGAAGATCAACGTAGGAAAGTAGCCTCTTACTAGCTTGGTTACCCCCACTTTTGGCCTGTTTGTCAGTGTGTTTGACTATGTCTACTGGGATCCTGCTAATCAGGACCCAGTAGTTATGCTCTTTCCCTTCACAATGGTTGTTGGATACTGTTGACACAGTATCTCGTCCAAAATTGGCATTCTGGTGCCCCCTTATAGGCCCCTAGTTTATGGTACCTAGGTACCCAGAGCATTGGGGCTCCAGGGGATCCCTATGGGCTGCAGCATGTATTTTGCCCCCCATAGGGAGCCCATGCAAAGGCTTCTGCAGGACTGCCATTGCAGCCTGCGTGAAAAGGTGCATGCATCCATTCACTGCCGTTTAAACTGCACCAGGTCACTTATAAGTCACCCCTATAACAGGCCCTCCAACCCTGAGGGCAGGGTGCAAATTACCTATGTGTGAGGGCACCCCGGCACTAGCAGAGGTGCCCCCACGATGTCAAGGACCATTTTACCAGACTTATGAGTGCGGGGATGCAATTTTACGTGTGTACTGAACATAGGTCACTACCTATGTCCAGCCACATAATGGTAACTATGAACATAGTCATGTTTGGTATCAAACATTGGTTGCATGATTCCATGCACTCTGGGTGCTCCTTAGAGGACCCCCAGTATTGCCATTTCAGCCTTCTGATGTTTTCCAGGCAGCCCCAGGTGCTGCCACCTCACAGACAGGTTTCTGCCCTCCTGTTGCTTGGGAAGTTCAAGCCCAGGAAGGCAGAACAAAGGATTTCCTTTGGGAGAGGGGTGTTAGACCCTCTCCGTTTGGAAATGGGTGTTACAGGCTTGGAAGGGGTAGCCTCCCCAAGCCACTGGAAATGCTTTGAAGGGCACATTTGGTGCCATCCTTGCATAAATCAGTCTACACCGGTTCAGGACCCCCTAGTCCCTGCTCTGGCGCAAAACTGGATAAAGGAAAGGGGAGTGACCACTCCCCTTTCCATCACCACACCAGAGGTGGTTTTCAGAGCTCCTCCAGAGGGTCCCTGGGTTTTGCCATCTTGGACTCAGGGTTGGCAGGGAACTCTGGGAGCATCTGTGTGGCCAGTGCCAGCAGGTGACTTCAGAGCCCTCCCCTGATAGGTGCTTACCTGGTTAGGTGACAAAGACCCCTTTCAGGGCTATTTATGGTCTCTCCTTTGTGTGGTTCTTCAGATTCGGATTGCAAGACTCCAGCGGGAATCCACTGCATCCTCCACTTCAACGTCTCACCGAAGAAACTGCATCTGGACCCTCCAGGAACTCTACAAATTGCAACAAAGAAGCAGGACACCTTTTGCAACATTGTAACTTCAGCTTCTGCCAGCAACTGCAACTGTTTCCCGGTCATGCATCCTCTGAGGACAGCCCGTCTTCATCCTGCACTAGAAGAGTGAAGGAATCTCCCTTGGGACGAAGGAGTCAATCCCCTGCTTCAACAGGCACCTACTGCAACAACGACCGGCTGCGTGGATCCCCTCTCCTGCTGAGCTGCATGGATCCTGCATCATAGGTGGTGGACTGTAGTGGTCCTAACGGTCCAGATGTCCCACTGTCCAACTTTAGTGGAGGTAAGAGCTTGCCTTCCCACGCAAGACAGTACCCTGTGTACTGCGTGTTTTGCAGTTGCCAAGGCTTGTTGGCATCCTTCCACAAAGTTCTTTATGCATCTTGCACCTTCGGCCCCCAACACGCTATCCTGTGATGCATATCTTCCTGAGTGGTTCTCCGGCGGCGTAGGAGCCTTTGTCATAGTGATGCGTGGGCCTCCTTTTGCACCTTCTTTGTCCATGTGCTGTGGGACTACTGTGCATGATGCCTGGTCTTCTGTGGGCTCTCTGAGTTGCTGAGAGCCCGCTCTGACTCCCCCTCCTTGGTAGAGTCCACCTGGTCCTTCCTGGTCCCAGGCAGCACCATTTTCCGCTATCAGCGAGCTTTGCGTGTGCCAAGTCTTGTTGGTGGACTCCAGCAACGCAATCCAGACTGCAATCCTCCAGTCGGCGTTGGACATCACTTGCACCAACCAGGTACCGTCTTCTTGGGTGCAATACTGACTGTTCTTCTTCACTGGTGGTTCTTCTTTTGCACCTTCACGTGGGTTAGCAGAGGCTCCTGTTCTTCGTGGACTCCTCTGTGCTTCTTGGACTTAGTCTCCTTGCACAGGTCCTCAGGTCCTGGAATACACAGTTGGTGTCTCGAACTCTCTTCTGGTTCTTGCATAATTCTTCTTTTCGTTTCTGTGAGTGTTCTGGGAAAGTTACTGTGATTTACTCCTACTTTCCTGGGCACTGGGGTGGGTTCTAGTACTTACCTTTGTACTCTTCTAGTACTCCCTTCTCCCCTCTACACACTACACTTGCCTAGGTGGGAAACCCACATTCACATTCCACTTTCTTAGTATATGGTTTGTGTTCCCCCAGGCCCATTTCTAACTATTGTGATTTTCACTAATTGCACCGTTTTCTAACTGTTTTTATGCCTATTTCTTCATACTAGTGTATATCATTTGTGTATACCAGGTGCAGCCCGTCCTTTAGGGCGGAGGGGCCATGTCCCTCCACCTTTTGCCCCTCAAGAAGAGTGCAGGTCAGGCTGAACAAAGGTCAGCCTGACTGACACTCTTCACATTCAGGTCAGACAGCCAGGAGCAGACATGTGCGATTTGCGCAGACTACTGGCTGCCTGAGCTGAACTTTGCTGGGCTGAAGAGGTCACAGCTCCTTTGGGCGTGACTTCCTCGGCTCAGCAAAGGTGCCTTGATGCCCTCCCCAGGTGACGAGGGAAGCGTCACCCATTGAATTCGCCTGGGTGCTTCAGGTTTAAGCCCTGAAGTCCCCAGGGCAAGTGTCAATCAGTGACACCTCATCACAGAGTGGGGTAGGGTCAGCAGTCTCACTGACCCCATCCCACTCTGTGACGAAGTTGGACTGCTGCCTTCCCTCATTGGATGACCAGGGAAAGCAGCAGTCCCAACCCTCCTGGGACCTCTGAGGCGGAAGGTAAGTGTGTGTGTGTGTGTGTGATCTTTTTAAATGAATGTTTGGTGCGTGTATGAGTGAATAATGTTGATGAGTGTTGTTAATGGATGTGCGTGTGCACGCATGTGTGTGTGAAAGAATGAGTGTGTGTGTGCTTACCGCCTACCCCCCTCCCTCCTAAAACTGCCAGCCGCCACTGGTGTATACTTACCTCCTAAGGGAGTATAGTATTTTTGGTACTTGTGTCACCAAAATAAAGTACCTTTATTTTTGTAACACTGAATGTTTTATTTCATGTGTGTGAGTACTGTGTGACTACAGTGGTATTTCATGAGCTTTGCATGCCTCCTAGATAAGCCTCGGCTGCTCTTTCAAGGCTGCCTCTAGAGAGCCTGGCTTCTAGACGCTGCCTACATTTCACTAATAAGGGATAACTGGAATAAGTGGACCTGGAACAAGGTGTAAGTACCATAGGTACCCACTACAAACAAGGCCAGCCTCCTACAGTCACCAAGCATGCACACCCCCTACAAAATGATATAGGTGCCATGTTTTTCTTTTTATTTAATGATCCGAGATGGCTCAGTAAATTAATTGGGGAAAGTAATATGGAAAGTAAGCAGCACATCAATGAGAGATCGCTACTTGGAGAGAGAACTACTTAGATGAGAGAGCAACATAGAGTGGTAGGGGGAGAGAAAAGCACGAGATTTACAGCAAGAAAACGTATCCACTTTCATGGAGTGCGGAAGCAAAAAGTAATATATCAATTCCCTGAAAGTGAGCAGTGGAAGGACACAGGTAAAGAGGCAATGCTCCAGGAGAGAGACAGACACAGGATGGACAAGGAAGCTATTAAATAAGAAAGAAGCAAATGAGCGACAATGAAGCCAAAAGAAAAGCAGTGGGCTGGCTTTTTATCCAACTTAAGTGGCAGTAGGTTGTTGCAGACAACTTGCACTGTCTTAGTAGAGAAAACCTAAAAATGTACACGACAACAAATACAACAGAAAATGTTCTTGAAAAGTTCATGAGTGTGTCTCACATATAAACAAAGAAGCATTCATTTATGAATTCTGTCCTTTTCACCTCCCGAAGTAAGATAGCTATAGACAGCATATGCATATTTGTCTTAACACACAACAAGCCTCTATTTCTGTTCCGAAAAAGTGTAGCTGTTTTATTCTAAGCATTTTAGGTGTGTTTTTTTGTTTAAAACGTGACTCTAGTTTTGGATTATCATACATTCACATTTTACGGTCTCTATAACCACCTGATTTCAGCATTAAACAAACAGTATTCAATACTGACTGCTTATTTCAGAACCGAATTCTGCGCGAAGAATGGAACAAATATCTTTCATGGCAAAGGAGTAAATCATATTTCGGATTTCATTTCCTGCAGCATGAAAGCCCATTCATTTGAGATATTTAGATCATTTGAGCATAATTCTGACTAATGTTAAAGACAGCAGTCCACAGCTGTACTTTTGCAAAGTGTTTGGTATTGTGTTTGCGATTGAAGAGGAGTTGTCATTTTCTGTGGAAGTCTAACATTATACTGCAGATTGTGGACTAAGGAGCAAGCATGGGAAATTGATAGATGTGTGAAGGACAAAATGGCATTGAAAAATGCTCAGTCAAAGCATAACAAAGCTCTCAGCACACGTCAACCAAACTTCCGATAAGTTACACATATGTATACACCTTATACAGCTTACATTAAATGTGCATTTGTCCCAGCCAATAAAAACATGAAAATAGCTATCTCTGAGTTTGCACAGATGCTAAAGTCCTACACCTTGGAGAGCACAGATGTCCTGAACTTGCAAGCGGTTTAAGGGTTGCACTTTCGAAAGAACAGCTGACTTCAGTATAATCATAGATTGTCCCAGCATTTTGTTTTAGGAAGAAAATGTATTGAAACATTTCTATAGACCTTACTATTCTTATGTGGGGACATTGTTCTCTAGCGCTGCAGTGCCTTTGAGCAATTGTGAGGTTTGTGTTGTAGAGCTTCACTTAAAATGAAGTGAGCCATAAACATTTAATTTAACAAGGGGAGGAGTCGGGCGAATTTGTGAAGAAATGGAAGGACTGCTCTGAGAATGTTGATCTGAATGTGATGGCAGAAAAGAAGTGGAGTTCGTAGGTCACTAGGGGTGGATGGTGAACTCGCTCCGCTCAGCCCGCTTAGAGCATGAAATTCTGAAAAACTCTGCATAGCAGAGTTTTTTCCTCACTCACACTCATCAACGTGGAATTGCCGAGCGCGAGCAAGGATAATCTTAGTCAAGACCATCTCCCGGTGAGATTTCTCAACGCGGCCGGTTGCAGATGTTTACAACCGCTCACGTTGAGAAACCTTCAGTTCACTTTGAGGAAGCTGCCGCTCGAGTAGAAAATCTACTCGAGCAGCAGAAAAGAAGCAGCGCCCTCTTGTGCAGGGTGCCGTTTGTGCTGATTTTTCAGCACCTGCTGATAAAGATAAGCACAAATGGCGCAACCTTATGCGCTCCACCGCTTGAAGAGCGCCGGATAGTGCAGCAGAGTTTTTTGGGCACTTCGTGGAGCTCTGTGTAGCGTAACTCTGCCCAGGCCTAGAGGTCACCCCAGTGGGCATTGTGTGCTGGGTACTGGCTTTGGGCAGAGGGGTGAACACTTGATGAGATGTAGTAGGTGGCACTTGAGACAGGGATACAACACTATTTGTTTATGACAGAATAATTTGTTAATGAGTGTTTGCTGGAAAGAAGGAAACAGTACTGACCCCTGCTCTGCTAGACTCTGCAGACCTCTCCAACTTTGCGTGCACATCATCATTCTTGACTGGTATATAAGAAGCTTACATAATGCCTCTGGCAGACCCACAGGCCTTGGCTTGGGGCTGATGGCTGTAGTAACACCAGATCTGTCTTCAAGCCAGACGCTGTTGTACCCAGAGGAGCTAAAGCATGTCCTTGCACTCTACCCACTGTGTTAGGATGCACAATGAGGGGCCGGGGCCAGGACACGCTCAGGATTCTCCAGGGCCAACCATCGCTATTGCAGTGATAATGTGAGCAGGCACTTCTTAGAGTGGTAAAAAAGAGTAAATGTTCTCTCTATGGTGTATGTTTGTTTTTCTTTACTGGTGTCTGGTATCTTTTTCTTTAAAATGTGCCAAAGGACAAGCAGCATATTTAAGAAAATAAAACAAACACCCAGGGGAGACTATTTCTCTTATCACGGCAGATTAAGTGGAAATTGTGGGCATCGTGGGCCTTTCCCAATTACGCTCCAATGTAGCAATTCACAAAATCACTAAAAGCTGCAGGGTCTGGCCTTGGGCAAAAAGCAAGCATGACAAGAGGACATCCCACTTCCTCGTTATGGGCTCCTACAGGCGGATAATCATGCCTTTTAAGATCCTGAACATTCTACAAACCCATTGGTTTGTGGATGATAGGGTATGGAAAGCTTGGAGATTACCCCACACATCTTCCACAAGGACTCCATGTATGCAGACATCAAGTTAGTGCTACTGTCAGACACAGCTTCCTTGGGGAACCCCACTCGGCTGAAAATCCCCACCAGGGCCCTAGCCAGTGCAGGTGTAGTCATAGACCTCAGAGGGATTGCTTCTGGGTATCTAGTGGCATGGTCAACCAAGACCAGAATAAATATGTTACCTAGAGCATTCTTGGGGTCCAAGGGTCCTAAAATGTCAATGCCCATCTTTTTAAAGGTGGTTCCAACAACAGGTGATTATTTTAGGGGAGTCTTCAGCTTTTCCCCAGTTTCCCACTGGCCTGGCAGGTGGGACAGGTCTTGTAGAAAGTACCTGAAGCTACCCTTATCTGGGGCCAATAAAAGTGAGATACAAGCCTGGCAAAGGTCTTGTCTTGACCCAGATGTCCTGTCAGGGACATATCATGAGGCAGTCCCAGTTGGAAGGCCCTTCAGCATTGAGGGACCACCAAAATGTGTTGTGCCATGCAGAGGGGCCTTAGGCTCACTGTACAGGAGGGTATTCTCACTGTACAAGAGGTTTTTCTCCTAGTATACAAAGTGATCTTCAGAGGGTCACCTACTGCCCAAGCTTTAATCTGATGCCTCATGTCCTCTAGGGTTGAGCACTCATTCAGTTCCTTTCAGATCTCCTCCCTGATGTGCCCACCCTCTGGTTGCCATCCAGCAAGTTCAGGCAGGTCTCCAGGAGGCTCCGGGACAGCCTCCTCTGGCATTCCATCCACCTGTGGCATGGGTGTTTCTGGGGCTGTTTTACCACACCCTGTGCCCCTTGCCGTTTCCCTCCTTGGCAGCTGTCTGGACCATTCTGTCAGACTCCAGACTTCCTTATCTTCCCTTCTGGACAACCATAGACATGGCAGTTTCACAAACCCACTCAGAGGACCACAGCAATTCCAGGTGTGACCTGAGCTCCACTTTCCTTCCAGGCTGTGTGCCCCAGAAAGATCCACAGGCATGGCACGACTCACAGTTACCTTAACAAAACCTGTGACCCACCCAGTTGTCTGCTATTACAATCTGGTACAATGTATTGGATATCAATTGCTCTGAGGACACCAGATGACACCAAACATTAGTTAGACGGTCTCTCTCAGAGCCTCCACCCACTACCCATTGATGGTGACTCACTGCCTGTACTTGAAAGTATTAGAAGACATGTGGGCTTTGGGCATCATCACTCTGTAACCCAGGGACACTATGGTAACCTCAGCTGTCTCCCTCACACTAACTGTGTTCATCTCCTGTCCAAGTGATACAATAGCAAACCCGCCACTGCCCACCACTGGGTGGTGGGGGGACTGTGCCCTCTGATGGGCCATCCTTCTTTTCTCCATGGCCAGTTCCTCCTTTGCCAAGGCTTTCTTGGCCTTCCTGTATGCTGCTTCTATCTTCATCTTGGCCACCTGCAGTCTGGGCTTCCTCTTCACCTTCCTGTCCTCCCACTTCTGTGGGTACAGGGCCCAGGCAGACACACAGTGCTCCCTGTCCCATCCTGAGCTTCCTCTGGTGGTGTGTTGTACTCATCCTGCTGCTCAGGACTCAGGTTTGGGTCCCCTACCTCCTCATCATTGCTCCCCTTTCCTTATCATTCTCCTCTGGGATGGCCTGCCACCTCTCGATGTCCTCAAAAGCTGTACCTGCTGCCAGGAGATCCAGCGTGGTAGCCTTTTGCCCTGTCTTTAGCCCCTTCTACTTGCAGAGCTTCAGTAGCTCAGCCCTGCTGAGGGTATCAAAGTTGATCAGATCCATCTCCATGGTAAAAAAGAAAGGCAAATCGCTTACATTTTGAAAAAGGAGAAGGTCAATAGAAAACTAAGAAGAATTTAAAAAGAGGTCAACTCTGGTGTCAAATTATGAATAGAGGATTTTTGTGGTACACAAATCACTGTATGGAACTGCACAAACACAAGTACTGGATCCTACCACTAAACATCAATGTGAAAAAATTGGGTTGTTGGTTGAAACGGTGGGTGTCCCCTGTTCAAACAACAGCCACGATTCCTGTCAGGGTGAACTTCTAAAGTCACTAAATTACCCTGTACTTAACCCTCTGGTAGTGTGTCACGAAAGCAGTCATGCTCAATTTAGTGGTAATTTGTAAAGTATTTATGCAGCGCACAAGCAGTCATAAAGTGAAAACACAACACAAGAAAAATCCTACTCCAACTTAGACAGATAGAGTAAATTTGAATAAATTATCTGACACCAAAACAGCAAAAATCCAATCAGAACCAGTGTTATGAATTTTTAAAGTTTAAGGTAAAGACTAGTGCCTAAAAGATCAAAGAGTGAATGTCGACATCTAGTCACTCGAGGAAAAATATGACCAACTGCGATTGATGGCGGGTGAGATAAAAGAGTAAATTGCGCCCAGTTTGCACTTTCTTTCAGACTTAGAAGAAATTTTGAAGAAAATGTTCTCAGAAGGGAAAGTTTAGCGGGGCTGCATATAGTATCTGAGAAGGGAGCGCTGTTATCTAGGAGCTGCTAGACAAAGTGAAAATTTCTATGTTCAGACTTAGGGCCTGATTTAGATTTTGGCAGGGGGGTTACTTCGTCACAATAGTGGCAGATATCCTGACTGCCAAATCTAAATCCCATTGTTTCCTATTGGATTTAGGTTTCACGTACAGGATATCTGTCACCGTTGTGACGGAGTAACCATTCTGCTGAATTCTAAACCAGGCCCTTAGTCCCTTCAATGTGACAAGGCTGGAGGCTGTAGCCAGCAAGAGTTTCATGAGGGCGGGCACCCCTATGGTGAAGGACCGATGATGCCACCCGTCGATGCACCTTGAGCAGATGGACGAACAGGTTGGATCAGGTTTTCTCTCCGATCTCAGAGTAGTTTCTAGCCAAAAAATGTCCAAGTCCCAAGTTTTGGTTTTTGGCTATCTGGGCACAGGTTTAAGATTGGTGGGGCACCACTTGAGGGGTTAGGATTCAGTGCATTGGGCCCAGGAGCAGGTTCAAGATGGTTAGAACCTTTTCTGTCCTTGAGACTCTGATCATGAGACCAGCAATTATCCCTTGTAGTCACTCTGGTAGTCCGGTGGTCAAGCGTTAAACAGGGCTCAAGCAGCAAGGTAGGCCTCTGATGGTTTAAAGCAGGCTCCAGGCAGCAAAGCAGTACTTCCAGGTGCAACAAAGCTACCTTATGGAGTACACAGCAGGCCACAGCAGCAGGCGGTCCTCTGAGAGTCCTTCCCCAGGTCAAGAAAGTGAACTAAAGAGTGGATCTGAGGGTCCTATTTTTATACCTGGTGCTTTCTTTAAAGTAGGAAAAGTTTCTAGAGAATTCGCTTTGAAGTGCTTGAATTTTTCTGACTCCCTTGCCCTAGCTCCACTCAGGCTGCTTGAGCAATACAGGGATGACAAGTCCTTTGTGTGAAGGCAGAGCATAGCCTATTTAGTTGCAAGAGAGACTGTGCCCAGCTTCACCCATCCCTATCCTGTCAGGTGGTGGTCCATCCATGCACACCTATTCCCTATTATGTGGTTATCAGGGAGGAATAAACAACATCTAACTGGCAACTAACATCCAGATATGTGACTTAGGAGCAGGCTGCAGACACCAAATGGTTAGGGCAGGAATATGCAAACTTTCTAAAAGTGGCATTTTGTTGTAACCTATACTGTTCTTTCTCCTTTGTTCTTCATGCTTGTGACATATCATATGGTATGTGGTATAGTGAAACTTGGGTAACTGGAGATTGGATACTGGGGAGAGTGGTGAAGCAATTGCTGGTGGAGTAAGCAACTGATTTTGTTGGTGGAAATAATAAACTTAAGGAAAAGCTACATGACTAGCGGATTCATTGAACTTAACACTTTTTCAAAATTGTAACTGAAAGTGCAACTTTACCATTACAGAAGATTTTTAATTGCAATTTCTCAGGCATAATAGATGAAATGCGTATCTGATAGAGACTTCTAGTTGCAGATTTCTCACCTTTAAATTTCCCCAGGCGTCAGACTGGATCCGGAGATCTTTCTTTGAGCAGCACCTCTGTGCGCCGTCAGGTGGCGTCTGTCGACTCCACAGGCACCGTTGACGTCATGCTCGCTGTGATGATGTCCCGGCCATATATAGGCACCACCCAGGCGCGCTGACATCAGTTCTTTTCTTTCCGGGCCAGCCTACGCTCAGTTCCGGAGAAGAGCTACCTCAGTCATTTTTTTCCTACGTCGACATTTTGGTTGTATTTTTGACAAGTTCGTGGATGTGTCGAGGGATGTCCCGCAAGACCAGATTCAAGCTCTGTGACTTCTGTCACCGAACTATGTGGGTGACGGATCAGCACCTCTTGTCCTATGGTGTTTGGAGCACGATCACGACCTGAAGTCGTGCATCGAGTGTTGAGCCATGAACCCGAAGGCTTTGAGGGAGTGATCCCTAAAGCTCATGGCGGCCTGACACTGGACACCACCACTCTTCATCCTCCAAGTCATCGGGACATTCGGGTCACAAAAAGAAGAAGTAGAAGAAGGACAAGCGTTCTTCGACTTCACCCCGTTGATCAGATGATACGACGCGGGAAGAGCGTCGACGCTCTAGGCCTCTGTCAACTGAGCCTTCATTTGGGTCGGCTCCGTGATTTCCAGACTTCCTGGGAGCCGGATCCACCCCTGCCCAACTTAAAGAATTTTACAAGGCCATGCGCCTCATTTTTGGGTGGTCCGACCCACCTTCAAAGCCTTCAGGCACAGGTGAGTCGGTTGAGGTCCCCTCGGTTTCAAACCCGTCAGCTTCGGCTCCAGAGGGCCCCTCCGGGTCCAATTGCGGATCCGTCCTGACGCCAGTCGTGCCGTGGTGACCCCCCCCAGGCGTTGGGTCAGACGTCGACGCTCCCGACGTCAGTTGGGCCCACAATCGACATCGATCCCATCCTCTTACCCGACGACCTAGAGCCGTAATACGTCGATCAACGCCGATTCCGTTCTCTATGGGCTCTCCTGGGCCCAGGGTTGATCCAGACCCTTATTCTTGTGGGTATAGATACGGGGAGAGTATGGAGGGGTCACTGGACCCTCTAGAATACCAGTTTGACCCCCAAATGGACTGGGTGCAGGATTTGGGTGATGCCAGTGGTCTAGACACCTCTCCTGACACTGGTATGCTCTCTTCTCCTAACATGGCTACGGAGGAGGATGCTTCTTATTCTATGGTGGTGAGAAGGGTAGCTGAGGTCCTGGTCCTTGAGCTTCCTTCTATGGAGAGTAGGCCTAACATCCTAACCGACGAGCTTCAACCGGGGTCATCCTCTTCCGAACCCCTTTTACCCTTTAATGAAGCACTGATAGACGTCCTTTTGGGTACCTGGTCCAGACCCAGCACAGGGGCTCCTGTGAATAGCACGATTGCCCGCTGCCATAGACCTGCACCATCAGACCCGAAATTCCTGACCCAACACCCCGCGCCTGAGAGCCTTGTCATCCAGGCTTCGTCTTCATCTGGCGCATTCCCTGCCGCACCCCTGGATAGGAAATCAAAAAGACTGGATAATTTGGGGAAGAAGTTGTTTTCTTCCAACAGTATAGCGTTGAGGTCCGTGAACACCGCATGCCTTTTGGGCCTCTGTTCCCATACTGTCTGGGATACGGTCAGGCAAGTGCTGTCCCGGAGGAGACCCGGGCTGTCCTGTCCCAAGCCATAACTGATTGGAGGGATGCAGCCAAGTTCATGATTCGTAGTGGGCTGGATATGACCGACTCTCTAGGCAGATCGGTTGCATCAACAGTGCCATTGAGACGCCACGCCTGGCTGAGAACGTCTAGCTTTTTGGGGGATGTCCAGCAATCTTTGATGGACATGCCCTTTGAAGGCACACACCTCTTTGGAGACAAGGCGGACGCAGCGCTTGAGGGCTTTAAGGAGTCCCTTGGCCTCACGCCCACACCTAGACCTCAGCAGTCCTCCTTTCGCCCCTTTTGTGGCTACGGAAGGAGCACCCAACTGCGTTCTATTGTACCTGGCTTCAGACCCGTGCATGCCGTACAGCCCCTGCACGGGATCCCACGTTTCCAGTGATCAAGGAGCCAGTGGGTCGCGCAATCCACCCCCACCCCCTCCTCAGCCTGCAGGCCTTCCTAGTCTCATCAGGAGCCAGTAGGTGGCAGGATACGCCATCACCTGCCCCAATGGCAAGAAATTGCCTTGCACAGATGGGTACTCCAAATCGTCTGAAGGGGCTACTCCCTCCCCTTCGAGACATCTCCTCCAGCCTTGCCACCTTCATACTGTCAGATATTGGAGGATCATATGGTGCTTTTCCGCAAGGAAGTACAAGCCCTTTTGCCCAAAGGAGCTATAGAGGGGGTTCCGTTGCCAGAAGTAGGTCGTGGTTGCTATTCCCACTACTTCCTGTTTCCGAAAAAGGACAGAGGTCTTCGACCTATACTAGATCTTTGGTCCCTCAATCTCTTCCTAAAAAAGGAGAAGTTCAAAATGTTGACATTGGCTCAGGTCCTATCTGCCCTGGATCCTGGAGACTGGATGGTGGCGTTGGACTTGTAAGACACATACTTCCACATCCCCGTCTTGCCCGCCCAGAGATGTTACCTACGATTCGTGGTAGGTCACAAGCACTTTCAGTTTACTGTGCTCCCCTTTGGCCTTACCAGTGCCCTTCGGGTATTCACGAAAGTGATGGTAGTGGTGGCATCCCAGTCTTCCCCTACCTCAACGATTGGCTGTTGCAGGCAAACTTGCCCCAGACTGTCGTCTCCCACCTCCAGACTGTGGCGAACCTTTTGCATTCTCTGGGCTTCACTATCAACGTGCCAAAGTCACCTCTGATTCCTCCTCAGATGCTCCATTTCATCTGAGCTGTTCTGGATACAGTGCAGTTTCGGGCATATCCTCCCGAAAAGCGAGTCCAGGATATTCGGGCTATGGTACCAATGTTTCAGCCTTTGTCCTGGATTTCGGAGAGAATGACTCTGAGACTGCTGGGCCTTATGGCCTCCTGCAACCTATTAGTTCAAAATGCCAGATGGCAGATGCGGGCTCTGCAGTGGGACCTGAAGTTCCAGTGGGCACAGCATCAGGGGAATCTCTCTGACAAGGTCCAGATCTCGGAAGGGACTGCGAAAGACCTGCAGTGATGGTTCACAAATCAGGATTGGGTCAAGGGCAGATCCCTCTCCTTTCCCCAACCAGATCTTACAGTTGTGACAAATGCATCACTTCTGGGATGGGGCAGCCACATGGGAGAGGCAGAGATTAGAGGCATCTGGTCTCTGGTGGAAACCGGGCTCCACATCAACCATCTGGAGCTCCAAACGATTCGACTAGCATTGAAAGCATTTCTTCCCTCCCTCAAGGGGAAAGCAGTGCAAGTGTTCACAGACAAAACCACTGCATGTAGTATTGCAGCAAACAAGGCAGAGTGGGGTCGTGGATCCTTTGTCAAGAGGCCCTTCCCCTCTGGACTTGGCTGGAACATCAGGGCATTTTCCTGGTGGTTCAACACCTGGCAGGCTCCTTGAATGCCAGAGAAGATGAACTCAGCAGATGATGCATGGTCGATCACAAATGGCGTCTCCTTCCGGAGGTGGCGCAAGGTCTCTTCCTGCAGTGGGGGGAACCTTGGTTAGACTTGTTCACCTACATAGAGAACGTGAAATGTCAGCTGTTTTGCGTGTTGGAGTTTCCAAGGCAGCACTCGCTCGCCGACGATTTTCTCGCAGGTGGAACTCAGGCCTCCTGTACTCCTTCCTGCCAATACCACTTCTGCCCAGAGTTCTGAAGAAGATCACGCAAGACCCGGCCCAAGTAATACTGGTGGCTCCGGACTGGGCACGGAGAGTCTGGTATCCCGAGCTTTTGAACACAGCCATAGCTCCTCCGATCAGACTGCCTCTTCTGGAGGATCGTCTGTTGCAGCAGCAAGGGAAGGTCCTCCACCCGAACCTGTCAACTCTGCGACTTCTTGCGTGGAGATTGAGCAGCAACAGTTGACATCTTTTGACTTGCCACCTGAAGTCTGTGTCATTATCTTGGCAGCCAGGTGTCTCTCAACCAAAACTGTATACTCCTGTTGTTGGAAGAAATTTGTGGCATGGTGCATTGACAATTCTGTCGATCCTCTATCTGCTCCTCTCTCTCAAGTTCTTCTCTTTATTCTTTCACTTGCCCTCCAGGGTTCCACCTTGGGCACTCTTAAGGGATATCTCTCTTTTATCTCTCCTTTCTTAAGGTTACCTGATCAGCCTTCCTTATTGAAATCTCTCATAGTTGGGAGGTTTCGTAAAGGCCTCACACATCTCTTTCCTCCTATCCAATTCATCATGCCCCAATGGGATCGCAACCTGGTAGTAACTTACCTTATGTGTACCCCGTTTGAACCACTTCACAACTGTCCTCTGAGGCTCTTAACTATAAAAACTGTTTTTCTGTTTGCCATTACTTCTGCCCGCAGAGTTGGTGAACTCCAGGCTCTGTCATCTAAGCCACCCTTTTTTGCCATACATCCTGACAAAGTGGTGCTTCGCACAAGGGCCTCTTTTCTACCTAAGGCAGTGACAGTCCTTCACCTTGCCTACCTTTTATGCACCCCCACATCCCTCTCATAAAGAGGAGAGACTCCACCGTCTGGACCCAAAAAGAGCATTGGTGTTCTATCTTGATCGTATCAAAGACTTCCGGATGGACGACCAACTCTTTGTGGGATATGTGGGTGCAGAGAAGGGGAAGGCGGTGCAGAAGAGGACCATTTCAAGATGGGTACTCCTATGCATCAAAATGTGCTACGCTCTGGCTACAAAGCAACCCCCTGAAGGTTTGCGAGCTCACTCCACCAGAGCTACTGCAGCTACCACAGCGCTAGCATGGGGTGTTCCAGTCCTGGATATTTGTCAGGCAGCAACATGAGCATCTCTGCACACTTTTACCAAGCACTACTTCCTGGACAATCAGGTCCGAAGAGACGGCTACTTTGGCTGTTCGGTCCTGCAGGACTTTATGGTGTGATCTTAGTTTGCAGGCCCACCACCAGGGATGGTATTGCTCAGGTATCTATTCAAAGGTAAGGAATCTGCAACTATAAGTCTCTATCAGATGTACAAGTTACTTACCTTCGGTAACTAAATATCTGGTAGAGACATGGGGGGTGATTCTGACCCCGGCGGTAAGGAACCGCCGGGGCCAGGGTTGGCGGGAGCACCGCCAACAGGCTGGCGGTGCCCCGCAGGGCATTCTGACCGCGGCGGTTTGGCCGCGGTCAGAAGAGGAAAACCGGCGGTCTCCCGCCGGTTTTCCGCTGCCCTTTTGAATCCTCCATGGCGGCGCAGTTTGCTGCGCCGCCAAGAGGATTCTGACACCCCATACCGCCATCCTGTTCCTGGCGGTTCTCCCGCCAGGAACAAGATGGCGGTATGGGGTGTCGTGGGGCCCTTGGGGGCCCCTGCAGTGCCCATGCCAATAGCATGGGCACTGCAGGGGCCCCCGTAAGAGGGCCCCACAAAGAATTTCAGTGTCTGCTCAGCAGACACTGAAATTCGCGACGGGTGCAACTGCACCCGTCACACCTTCCCACTCCGCCGGCTCCATTCGGAGCCGGCGTCCTCGTGGGAAGGTTGTTTTCCACTGGGCTGGCGGGCGGCCTTTTGGCGGTCGCCCGCCAGCCCAGTGGAAAAACCAGAATAACCGCAGCGGTCTCACTACCGCGGTGCGGTATTCTGGAGGGGGGAACTCTGGCGGGCGGCTAGTTGCAGATTTGTTACCGACCCGCCCATCCTCCCCACACTGCGAACTGATTCCTAGGGACAGGAACTTTCCTTTTAGGGCCCTAGTTTTGGCGCACCACTCTTAGGGCCAGATGTAGGAAGGCTTTTGCGCCTCACAAGCGGCGAAAAACGCCGTTTGCGAGGCTCAAAAGCCCTTATGCGATGCAGAAACACATTTTGCGAGTCGGTACCGACTCGCAAAATGTGTTTCAGACTCGCAAATAGGAAGGGGTGTTCCCTTCCTATTTGCGAGTCGCACCGCAATGTAGAGTTGATTTGTGACCGCGAAAGCGGTCGCAAATCAACTCGCAGTTACCATTCACTTGAAGTGGATGATAACTCATTCGCAAACGGGAAGGGGTCCCCATGGGACCCCTTCGCCTTTGTGAATGCTCACAAAAATATTTTTTCAGAGCAGGCAGTGGTCCTATTGACCCCTGCCTGCTCTGAAAAAAAACGAAACTAAAAGGTTTCAGTATTTTTTCTATTTGCAGCTCGTTTTCCTTTAAGGAAAATGGGCTGCAAAGAGAAAAAAAAAACTGCTTTATTGAAAAGCAGTCAGGGATATGGTGGTCTGCTGTCTCCAGCAGGCCACCATCCCTGTGAGTGCCTAGACTCGCTATGGGGTCGCAAACTGCGACCCACCTCATAAATATTTATGAGGTGGGTCTTTGTGACCCCATAGCGAGTTGTAGAAGGTGTCTGAGACACCTTTCTGCATCGCGAATTGCAAGTTGCAATTTGTGAGTCGCTCTGACTTGCAAATTGCAAGTCGCAATTTGTCACGTACCTACATCTGACCCTTAGTGTTCTTCATGGCTCCACGCTACTGGCGTGGAAAGTTGTGAAAACAAAACTGACGTCAGTGCGTCTGTGTGGCGCCTATATACGACCGTAACATCATCACGGCGAGCATGACGCCGCCTGACGGTGCTCAGAGGTACTGCTCTAAGAAAAATCTCCAGATCCAGTCTGATGCCTGGGGAAATTCAAAGGTAAGGAATCTGAAACTAGAATATGTCTCTACCAGATATTTCGTTACCGAAGGTAAGTAACTTGTACATTTGTTCCCAATCAAAAGTTAGCACTTATTAAATGTAATGAGGCAACCCAATGTTATCCTCTGGGAGAGGTAGGCCTCACAGTAGTGAAAAATGAATTTAGAGGTTTTTCACTACCAGGACATGTCAAACTTAAAAGTACATGTCCAACCTTTTCATTACAATACATCCTGCCCTATGGGATACCTAGGACCTACCTTAGGGGTGGCATATATGTAATAAAAGAGAGTTTGAGGCTTAGCAAGGGGGTTAATTTACCAAGTAGAATTGTCAGTTTAAAACTGCATTCAGGCTGCAATGGCAGGCCAGGGACATGTTTTAAGGGTCTACTTAAGTGGGTGACAAAATAAGTGCTGCAGTCCCACTAGTAGCATTTAGGTTACAGACCCTGAGTATATGATATACCACTCTACAAGGGACTTGTAAGTAAAGTAAATATGCCAATCGGTTTAAGCCACTTTTACCATGTTTAAGAGAGAGAGTACAACCACTTTTGCACTGGTTAGCAGTGCTAAAGGCAACAAAAAAGAGTTTCAGCAAAAAGTGGAGGGCTAAGGCAAAACGTATGGGGGCGACCACCCTAAGGCTGACAGGTCTAATATCTGTGCCTTGGTTGGAGGGAGCATTATCATAGTGACATTAAACAGACCAACAGTGGAGTGTTGATTGAGAGCCTTTATATAAGTGTGAATTCTTTACTGATGTATTGTGAAAAACATGAATCTGGCAAGACAGCTGAAGCTGTTCTATGGGCAGACCTAAAAATAAATACCAATCTTTCTGCCTTTAGCCCAACATCTTTTGCATTAGCCACCTCCAGTATAATCATAAATAATACATCTGATATCAGCCATTCAGTCCACCATACTCACCTTTCACTGTGTTTCTCTGCCTATATTTTGAGAAAGCACAATATTGTCTTTTTAATGCATGCCTTCTCCGCTGGGTCAAATATGAAAAATAAATAATACCTGACATTTGGCCACCCAATCTCGCCGTCCTCTATGCCTAGACACCTCTCTACCCATCAAAAGGTAACTTGACAGTGACTCTCTGAGAGCTGTGTCATTGTGACTTGGTTTCCCTGTCAGTGCAGTTCTGCAGAGACCTGTGGCTGAAACGCTAAATGGAGATTGACAGAGATTGAGCACTGCTCACACTCTCGCACCTCCCTCAGCTCTCTGATGATCACTGAGAAGTGGAGAAAGCAGGACAGACAGTTGTCTGCAATTCTGCCTCTCTGCTTTAGTCTTCATGTGATTTGATCAAGAATAGGGAATCCCAGGGAAGCGAGCACTGCCAGTGCAAAATGAGCAGCAATGGAAAAACAACCTTTGTTATTACGTAATAAGAGTGAGTAACCAAATATGAGAGATACCTTGAACGTTAATATCTGAAGTCTCATGCATGCCCTCCATGAGTTGGAATGGCCAGAAACTCATTATGGTGAGCAGCCACTGTTCACAAATTGATGTCTCAGACACCTCTGACTCTCTCACATACACATCGGTGCACATCAACTTCTTCCTGGAAATAATTTTCAGTTCCTTTTAGCCTGAGCTATTCTTGAATCAAGGAACTGATTTAGTTTCTTCATAATGCATGATCCATAAATCATCTCCCCTCCGGTCAAAGGAATTGGTTTGTTGTGTTACAGTGCTGGTTTTGAAGATCTTTTAACTGATGTGCATGACCTTGTTGATTTATTCCCGAAAATTACTCTAACCCATATTCATTCCAAAAAAAGCAGATCATTGAGAATCTTGAAACTAAAAAAGGCTATATCCAGCTTGTGTCTCTAAAGCACTTATTTTTTGTGGTAGCTAAAACAAAATGTCTTCGTGTTTGGTGGGTACCTCACTCATTATTGAATGCACAGTCCCAGGATTTATTCCTGTGGTAGATGAATGTGGTTGCACTGGGCAGCCCTTGCTGGAGCAGTGTTTAAAGTCTGCATTATAAATTGTATTAAGTGTCTATATATTTCTACTAAATTAGTGTATAGGTAGCATACTCTGCCACCACAATGGATTCTGCATTAGGGTGTGGTATGTAAGTAGCCAATTATGGCCACGTAGGACCTTCATTACTTAAACAACCTAGTCTGATGTTGCGTGCAGCATGTGGTAGGGGAGCCATAAAGCCAATTATGGTGTTCTTGAAAAGGAAGTGGTATTTCTAAATACTCGTATGGTCTGTATTGTGCAGGTGCGTCAGCTCTGGTCTAGTGATGAAATGTGTTTGTGTTCCTATCTGCTGGTGGAAAGGTGACCCAAAAATACACAATTTCAGTTCTGTAAGCTGGTTTAGCATCTACTATAAGTTAGGGGCAGTATAATAAAACCCGTTATTGTTCTGAGAACTACCCTGACGTGATAAAAAGTATTTTCTGTGTAGGGTAGACAATGTACTCTCTGGACCGACAATACTCTGTAAACAATCATGTACTGCCACATACAGCCTTGGACTGAGCACAAGATGAAATGCTGTGCAAAGGAACTATTAACAAATTGTGCATGGGAGGGAAGCTGATAAAAACACTAAAACATCACAGCTAAAATGAAGCTTTTGCTACATTAATAACAAGCATTTGCAATGCAATAGGTCTCGCATTTGCGTGAGTTAGAGCTATTGGCATTGTAAATGCATAACTGGACTTTTCTTGCCACATAAATTGGTCAACACTGCTGAATAGTTAGTTCCTGCCTATAACATAATTCCAGTGTCCTGTATATATCTAAAGCACTTGCATTTACCTTCTTCCTCTATCTGCAGCAAAAAATGAAAATATTGCCATTACTTTGTTTTATATATTATTATTTGGTACGATTGTCACTGCACTACAGATAATTAAACGTTTCTAGGAGATGCGCTAAAGGATTTTTTCAACTGGGCTCATTAACACTTTGGGCTCAAGACATTTGCAGAGACGTTTTGGGCTTCTGTGTTTTCTGTGTTACTTGCGTAGTGATAAAACTTGCTGCAAAAGTCTTTCATTTATACTTGCAGTGTCAACAGTGAACAAATGTCCTTGCCATTGTATGTTTTCCAACACTGGCTGACTCCAGTAAACATGTGGTCACAGTCATGACTGCACACCCACAAAAACACTCGCAACAGTCACAAGTCTGGGGATGCAGCAGTTTTATGAATTGCTTTATTTTTCATTGCAAAAAATATGACACTTACAATTTATTTGGGTCTGCTAAAGAGAGCACAGGCTATTATGTAAGATCTTCAAAAACCGCTGTCCCAGCCTTCGGATAACAAAAACAGTCAGTGAGGCACAGTGAATTGTGAAACCCATAGAAGTACGCTATTCTTGTCTGAATATGCACCTTATGTACAGGGCAGTACCGTCAATCATCTGAAAACTGCCAAGGAGCTGCAGCTTTCAGTGAACCACAGCTCGACTCGAGGCACCTAGAGAACACTACATTTTTCACAGAGCTACAGCCCACTGTCTATCACTCGCTGCCTTACAGCACACAACAAAGTTAAATATACTTAATACACAGACCCTGAAAACTCCCAACAGGACCCCCCTGTGCTAGCAGATGTGCTATTACTAATCAAAGGTCTCTCGAACCCTCAGATGTAGCACTGGTACAAAACAAACAGCGTGCAATAAAGACACGATCGTCAGACCAAGAGGCAAGACCCTTGCGCTTAAAACACATCCATGGATCCTAGAAGGTCTTCACCTGGGATGCTACTGACAGATCTCTTTATGTTACATGCTCGCCACAGACCGCATGAGCTGCTTAATTTACGAGTCTTCATTCGTGATAGTCTTCGGACAGGCAGTTTTGGGCTACTGTCAATAAATAACACAAGGCTGTTTCGAAGACGGAGTTCCTGCCTCAAGTGCGTTTGTTTCCGCAAGACAAAAGACACGACAACCCGAGTGGCGGCAAACGGAAACAAGAGAACATTCGACCTAAGATTAAACGAGTTAGAGCTATTAGCAGTTGTAAACTCCCCCCCTAAAAAAGAGCGTGATCGCGCTGCTACAGTTCACTCGTAGTGAAACCTATCAGCAAAAGAGCAATTATCTCGATTTCTGCCAAGCGAGATCGAGCTGCAAAGAAAGATAAAAAGTAGTCCACAAACCGGACGGAAAACAGCGAGCCTCGCTTGTTTTCAGTACTTGGTCGCTGTGCTCGAGGAGGACTAACCACCGGAAAAGGCATGACGTATGCATGCCTTCCACTAATGAAAGCAAGCAGATTTCAACAGGCAAGCCCACGAACCAATGAAAGACACTGACGTGACATGGATAGGGCTCCAAGACCGTCTCTAACTACTAAAGTGTCTTGCAAGCGAAATGATGCGCAAGCGCGTGCGACGCAGGCTCGACCGTAAAAAGGAATAAATTAAACAAATCCGAAAAAAAACGGGCACAGGCCATGGGCCAAGAGCTAAAGTAATTGTGCCCACGCAAAGCACTATAATAACCACACAACAGGGGTCATTATATAGTCTTGTTATCCTCACTCTCATGACAACCTGAATCTTTCTCCCCCACAACTTAAGCAATTCAGACAAATCATCTAAATCTTCAGCCACTTTATTGCCTGTCCTAACCATTTTAATTCTCTTCTGCAGAAGGCCATTCCTGAACATTTTTTCCCACTACTCTGTTTTTGGAGGCTGTGAGTAGATCCAATGGATAGCAATTTGGTGTTTTACTTAAACCAATCCCAGCAAGGCAAATTTTTGTGCCAGCTTTCAAAGCTGAGTCTAGGGAATCGGATTAAGGAGGCAGTGTTAGACATTTTTCTCAATCAGTAGCTTTGATGTTCTTCTTAACTTATCGATCACCCCTTGCTAGTATTCAGACAGCTGTGTACAACCCCAGATCATAGATAGTCTGCTCTACTCTTCCCACAACATGTTCATGCTCCTACATTCATTCTTGTATGTATTGAACCCACAGGAGGTACATCAGTGTTTGCAGGAGACCAACCTTTACCATTTAGGAAATGAGGAAAGACAAGCAGGCAAAATTGAGAAATGGATGCTGAGTTGTGTGTTGAAAATAAGAGGCTTGTGTTTCTCCTACTCAAAAGAAGAGACTGAGAGTTGAATCCTTTCTCCTGTGGGTGCCTAAGTAGATCTGTTTCAAGTCAGAGATGTTATACAGAGGTGAAGCTATATAGCAGCAAGCTCTTTATTTTTCTGTCATAGCCATGGACTCTTTAAGTACTGCACTTAGTGTGATGGAAAGTTGTCAGGTAAAGATAGACACTTCAGTTATGAATACTGCATGTCTTTATGCCATGACCTATCCAAGTGCTGGCATTGTTCAAGAGTAGATCCCAGAACTAAGACGGAGAGATGAAACTCCTTGCTGTCAAGATCTCAAAAATTGTTCTCTTCACATCTGGCCCGCTAGAGTAGATGCCAGACCTTCTAGAGTAGATGCCAGACCTTCTAGAGTAGATGCCGGCTCTTCTAGAGTAGGTGCCAGGCTTAGGAGGGATTTGCCTAGAAAAAATAAGAGAGAACCTTTCCATGTCTCTACTCGCTTGTGATCATGCCTCATACTTCTAGAGCAGAATGGAGTCAGAACTGTGGGTGCAGAATGCCACCTAGCAGTGCACTGCAGCACTGCTACAAAAATCCCCAGATCCAGTTTGACATCCTGGGGATATTCTAAGGTGAGAAATCTATGATTAGATAGAGTATCCACCAGAAAGAAAGCTGCTGAATGTAAGTGACTTGTTCATCATGTTATACTATGCCTTGGCAAAACTGTAGTACAAACCAAGTGCTTGCTTCTTTGCTTTTCCTAGGCATATAGGTTAAATGGTATAGGTGAATAATTCATTATTATAGCTCAACTATCTGTTTTATATTGTTTAATTGCAGCAGTAGTTTATAACTTCAGGGGACTGAGTGCACACTGGCAAAGAATAGCTTACAAAAGAGGACATGTTTGCATATAGATCTGTCATCTGAAATATATATGTATACCTACTAAACTGTTTATTTAATTTCTCTAGAGCATGCCCCAAACAAAGAGGATGTTGGTAAGTACACAATTTGAATAATGGCATGAATCATTTTCAGTACAAAATGCTCACTGCATTTATGATACACAGTGTATCTGGTTTCACAAAGAATGTTATTTTCCAGATGTACATTTTAGCATGGGGCCTGTGATCACTTTTGTTCTATGTCATCAAATAGACCAGTTGATTTGTACATGATCATTTTTGGGGGCAAAATACTGTGCAAAAATCCTTACCTCTGAAAATGTGCAGTCTTAGCTTTTATAAAAATGTTGTGCTATATCTTCTTTTGTGCTGAAGTGCTTCTGTACTAAGTGTACAGTGTTGGTGCTATTGCTTAAAGCATCAGATTAGATGTCTGATACTTTTGTGGACCTATGTCAAAATATTGGAATTTTAACATGGAAGCAGTTAGGGATCTGCATCACTAACAGACTTTGCCATAAGTCAGATAGAACATCAAGAATGGAGTGCTTAAGGGTTTAAATAAATTTAACAATATATTCCTCACCTTGGGACTATCCTCAGGCACTAGATTGGACCCTAGAACTCTTGAAATAAATCATGGATGCTTGAAGGTGGCACCATTGGGATTCCATCCTGTTCCTCTTTATGTGCACCATTCAATGCATAGCTAAAGCTTAGTTCCTTTGATTTTCTAACAGTTCAATTCAACATTACAATTCAGTGTCTCCTTGACTGAGACTCTGTGGCAGCCTGGTTCAAGCCTGTCTTGATTGCTAGGTGGCACAGACCAGCCCCATGAGGTCCATCTTTTTCATCCTTCTTCAGAGAGCCTACTTCGGAGAGCCATTTAGTTCAGGCTTTAGAACTAAGGGCAATCCAAATATTTTGCCAACTACTCCACCAAACAGAGAATCAACGACAATAGACATTGTGGAAAAAGCATTGTTGTCATAGTCTGGAGATCTAATAATTAAATGCTGTTTGTCTTTTGAGGCAATATAACAACACTGTGCGATGTTGTAAGTGGGATTTTGCCTGATTTGCCTAAATGCTTCAGGTGGGCTAGAATGCCGAAAAGTATATTTGGAGGTCTGGTCTATATACCACCTATTGTGTTGTCTGATCTATGGGTTCCAATGTTGTCATCAGATGCCAGGTTTTCATGGGACAACCAAGCCTGATTGATGGGGCATGATTGTTTGATGAGAAGGCAGATTCTTCCCTTCAACATTTCAAGGGTAGCAGTACTATGACATGTTGCTAGGGATGCTTTTCTCCACCCACCAGCACTAATGGAAGTTCTGAGGATATTGAGGGGCTCACTTATTATCATAAGCAGCCCTCACAACCTGTTCAGTAGCCATTTCATCCTTTTTGTGTCTCCCAGGGTCAGAAGAGGAAGGGAAGGAAGTCATCAACAGCAGCATCAGTCCACCTATTCCTCCGCATTAGGCACTGTTGCTGTTAAGCCCCTTTAGTTGCCCTCTCTATCAGCTAACTGGGGCCAGTAGGTGGTTATCTCCAACACTATCTACCACTACGCTAGTCGTCATGTCGGATAAGTGGCTCCTTCAAATTGTTCAGCAAGGTTATGCCCTCCCTATTTGTCTTGAACACATTCCTCCAGTTTTTGCTCAGACTTCCCCAGGTCATACCACTTCCAATCCCAGGGAAGAGAGGTGTTGGGTTGCTATCCTAGGTGCTTTCTGGTCACCCAAGATGCATGTGGGCTTGTGAATGATCCTGTAACTTGAAATCTTGAACTGGTTCTAAATGCCAGCACTCAGATTCTGTTGGTCTTGGAACCTGAGGACTGACGATATTCCTAGACCTGCAGGACGCATTCTTTATTCTTTCTTGTGCTGATCCTGCAGACCTATGGAAAATACCTCCTCTATTGCAGAGTCCTGGAACCACTTCAATTGACTACACTACATTGTCCTGATATTGGCCTTCAGGATTTTATGAAGGTAATGTCTGTGGTAGTGGTCCATCATTGCAGATCAGATGTACATGCATTCCTGTATTTCAAGGACTGGCTGTTGACTTTGGCTCATATCAGCTAGCTTCAGACCACCTCCAGATAACAGTGTTATGTTGTCTATTTTCCCATTAGTGAGCCCAAGACACATCTTCAACCTTCTCCGAGGCTCCTCCATATTGAGGCCATTTTGGATACAGTTGCCATAAGAGCATTCCTGACACAGCAGTAGAGTTAGGGATATTCCACATTTACAATTCTGATACTGCTTGTCTACTAGGGTCTTGTATCCCCCTGGTTGCCCTCTGTGACAGGCATAAGCAAGCCCTTCAGTGGAATCTTTGCCTGCAATATGGGGTATGTCTCATAGACAGGGTTCAGAATTCTGACGAGGCATCCCAAAGTCCTTCAGTGATATGTGAGATTCTAGTCTGAGGTGTGGGCAGTCCCACAAAGGTGCAGTGCTGACTGATGGTTCAACTCTAGGTTGGAGAGGTTGCCTGGATGATGTGAAGATCAGAGGTCTTTGGTCTACCATGGAGCAATGTCTTCAATTCAGTTACACCATCCCACTAGCCCTCAGACCCTTTCTACATTCCATCATAGGCAGGTTTATCCAAGTACTTAAAGACAACACAACTGCCACATGACACTTCAAAAAACATGGCAAAGAGGGGTCCTGTGCCATCTGCCTTTAGACTGTGAGGTCATGGTGGTAACTGTCTCTTCACAAGCCATCACTGACATTGAGTTACCTAGTGGGATACCTCACTATAAGTGCAAGCAAACTCCACAGCTGTGATGTGGCAGCTGCTTCTAGAGGTAGCATGGGGTATTTGAGTCTGAATAGACATGCCCTTGATAGATCATTTGCTACCTTCAAAAACATTCAATGTCCGTCCCTTTGCCCTGTAGGAAAGTACCCTCTTTCTTTGCATGGTTACCCCATTTTTTCACCTGATGTCAGTGTGTTTGACTGTGTTCACTGGGATCCTGCTATCCAGGACACCCGTGATTATGCTTTCTCTCCTCAAACTCTGTATTTCATCCCACAATTGGCACACTGTTGCCCCATTATATGTCCCTAGTATATGGTACCTAGGTATCCAGGGCATTGGGGCTCCAGGGGATTCCATTTTGCTGCAGCATATATTTTGCCACCCATAGGGAGCCCCAGCAAAGGCTTCTGCAGGACTGTCATTGCAGCCTGTGTGAAAAGGTGCAAGCACCCTTTCACTGCCACTTTTCACTGCACCAGGTCACTTATAAGTCACCCCTATGGCAGACCTTCCAGCCCAGAGGGCAGGGTGCAAAATACCTATGTATGAGGGCACCCCTACAATACAGAGGTACCCCATGAACTCCAGGCTCATTTTCCCAGACTTCGTGAGTGCGGGGACGCCATTTTACACGTGTACTCAACACAGGTCAGTACCTATGTCCGGCTACATCAGAGGTCTTCAAACTTGGGTGCGGGCCCCCCTTGGGGGGCCTCAAGTCATCTCAGGGGGGGTGCCAGACTCTGGCTAAAAGAAACATTATACAGATATCAGGCCTTTGTTTGAAGCAGAAGCATGTTATTGCATTTTTAAAGAAGGTAACCGTACCTAAATGCAATGTTTAAATAGGTCTAGACATATTTAAACATTGCCATCTTTTTAAAATAATTGTGAAAAATGATGAAGGGGGGCCCAATGATTCTGGGGGGCGCGGCATTAAAAAGTTTGGAGACCACCGGGCTACAAAATGGTAACTCCGAGGGTGTACATGCTGTTACACCCTCTCCCTTTGGAAGTAGGTGTTACAGGCTTAGGAGGGGTAGCCTCCACAAGCCACTGGCAATACCTTGAGGGGCACATTTGGTGCCCTCATTGCATAAACCAGTCTGCACCAGTTCAGGGACCATTGTGAAGTTGGACATAGGTACTGACCTATGTCCAGTGCACGCGTAAAATGGCATCCACGCACTCGTGAAGCCTGGGAAAATGGTCCTGGATGATGTGGGGGCACCTCTGCTAGTGCAGGGTTTCCCTCATACACAGGTACTTTGCACTTAGCCTTCGGGGTTGGAAGACCTGACATACAGGTGACTTATAAGTGACCTTGTGCAGGGAATATGGCTCTGAAAGTGTTCATGCAACATTTCACGCGGGCTGCAATGGCAGTCTTGCAGACGCTTTTGCCTGGGCTCCCTATGGGTGGCAAAAGTAATGCTGCAGCCCATAGGGATCCCCTGGAACCCCAATGCCCTGCGTTCCTAAGTACCATACACTAGGGACTTGTGAGGGGTGACTAGTATGCCAATTTGAGCTGAAATACTGGGTTACCAGTATGTAGTGACAAATTTGAGAGGAGAGCGAGCATAAGCACTGTGTCCTGGTTAGCAGGATCCCAGTGACACAGTCAAGCACACTGACATCAGGCAGAAATTGGGGGTTACATGCCAAAAATAGGGTACTTTCTACACAACCCATCCCTCCAACGAGGGACAATAAGGCTAACCTTGCCCAGATGAGTCTTCATTGTCTTGGTGGAAATATCTGGAGAGTCCATCTGCATTGGAATGGTTACTCCCAGGTCTATGCTCCACTGTAAAGTCCATCCCCTGTAGGGAAATGGACCACCTCAACAATTTAGGGGTTTCACCTTTCATTCCTTTTAACCATAAGAGAGGTTTGTGGTCTGTCTGAACTATGAAGTGAGTCCCAAATAAGTATGGTCTCAACTTCTTCAGGGCCCAGACCACAGCAAAGGCCTCCCTCTTAATGACAGACTAACGCTTTTCTCTAGGGGTCAACCTTCTACTAATAAAAGCAACCGGTTGATCCTGACCCTCTAAACTGAGTTGTGATAGCACTGCCCCAACCCCTACCTGTGAAGCATCTGTCGAGACAATAAACTTCTTTGAGTAGTTAGGGCTTTTTAGGACAGGTGCAGTACACATAGACTGCTTAAGCTCCTCAAAAGCTTTCTGACGGCTGGCTGTCCACAATAGCTTCTTAGGCATTTTCTTGTAAGTGAAGTCATTAAGAGGGGCAACAATGAAGCCATAGTTCTTAATGTTCCTCCTGTAGTACCCAGTGAGACCAAGAAAGGCTCTGACCTGGGTCTGCAATACCATCAAGATATGCTGCTCTGAAAGTATCTATGGTGTGTTCACCCCAGGTGGTGTGACCAGGTGTCAGAGAGAACAGCTTAGAAAACTGGCCTGGGAGGTTCCTGCAATCCTTCTTTTGCTCTTCTGAAAGGGAATTTGCTAGAACTTCTCCTTCCACTGAGCCATTAGCTGCAGTGTTGAAGAAGAGATCAAAGAGAGGATCACTCTCTTTTCCTGTCCTTCATCAGTGGCCATGAGTAGGGTTAAGTCTGCCCTATCATAGTAGGGTTTCAGGCAGTTCACATGAAGTACTCTTAGAGGACTTCCGGGAGTACCTAGGCCCACTAAATAAGTGACCTCACCCTTTTTCTCCACTATTAGATGTGGGCACTCCATTTGTCCTGGAGTGCTCTGGGAGCCACAGGATCCAGTACCCACACCTTCTGTCCTGGGTGGTACTCAGTCAGGACAGCATTCTGGTCATGCCATTGTTTTTACAACTCTTGGCTTGCCTGAAGGTTTTTGGTGGCCTTTTTTATGTACTCTGCCATTCTATATCTTAGGCCAAGTACATAGTCCAATATCCTTTTTGAGGGGCTTTAAGGGTTGCTCCCACCCCTCATTTACAAGTGCTAGTGGACCCCAAACATGGTGACCGAAAAGGAGTTCAAAAGGACTGTAGCCCACGCCCTTCTGGGGTACCTCCCTGTAGGGAAAAAGGAGGCATGGCAATATGACATCCCATCTCCTTCTGAGCTTTTCAGATAGTTCCAGGATCATACCTTTGAGGGTTTTGTTAAATCTCTCAACCAACCTATTTGTCTGGGGATGTTAAGGTGTAGTGAATTTATAAGTTGCACCACACTCTTTCCACATTGCTTTCAAGTATGCAGACTTGAAGTTACTACCCCTGTCCGATACTACCTCTTTTCGGAAGCCCACAGTGGAAAATATTCCAAGGAGGGCCTTTGCCACTGCAAGAGCTGTAGGTGTGATGCCGCCGGGACCTGCAGTGTCCCGCTTGCAGGCTGTGGTCAGATCATCAGTCCGTGTTTCTGGCAGCCGGTCCTGCCGCAGGCCTTTTTTTGGGCCGCAACTTGTTTTCTCGACCGCAGCGTGGCTCAGGAGTCCTCTCTTGGGCTCTAGTTCATTCTGCGTTCGTTTGCAGCCTCCATAATTTTTATTACATACTTGCTGAATTTCTTTTTTCCTTTTTTCTTTCTTCTTTTTCCTTTTCTTCTTGTGGCCATATTTTCTTCTGCCCAGGTGTCTGTGTTTCCTTCCCTGCATGCATTGCACTACCTTTTCTACAATGGCACTTTTCCATTCACCTGTATGTGGCTTTCCCAAACCAAGATGGTACCTTTAGTTCTTCTTGTATGTCACTTCCTGATTGTTAGTATATAAGCACAAAAGGTCTTCTTTTCCTTGTGTTGCAAACACGTCCATCCTGGTGGTACTCCTTGCTCCTGCATCCCTTGTTTTTGGACCTATCCTGTTTTTTACTTGTAGTTTTTGTTGTTACTGATTCCTCATTCTTGTCAGCTTCTTTTTTTGCTTTTTTTCAGGAGTCCCTGTAATCTGAGGTTTTTTCCCAGTTTTGGGTTTTTCCTTTGGGACTCCTTCTGGAGGTTATGGCCTGCTCAGCGGTGTATTGTCAGCAGCACCATGGCTACGGGAAAGGGTCGCCCGTACCTTTGTCAGTCTAGAACAAGCAAGAAACCAGGTGGTGCCCCAAGACTGGCAGACTACAGTGGTAAGAACTGTGAAAGATTGCAACACCCAAAGATTCAGCATTGCTCCGGAACTATGGAAGAACCTCCCGAAAACGCTGTGGAAACTGCACAATCTATGCTTCATACCATACAACAACAAGCCCAAGAGTTACAACGACTGCGTGCCAAAAATACAGCACTGAGACAAGCCTTGGTTTCTCGGTCCATTGATATACCTATTGTCTCTGCCTCAACACCACATTATTCTGGAGATCCAAACAAATTAAAGGAATTCCTAAATTCCTGAACGGTATATTTTTGCATTTCAACCCATTCTGTTTACACAAGATAAGACCAAAGTGGGTTATCTGATCAGCACCCTGTCTTGCCAATCCCTAGCTTGGGCAACCCCCTTGGTGGCCACTGATGACTCTTTATTGTCAAACAATTCAGCCTTTATTAAGGCCTTTAAATGGATGTTTGAACTACCTGGACTGGAGTCCGCGGCTTAGGCTTTATGCAATATACAACAGGGCAATCAGGATGTCCTGAATTCTATAACCCATTTCAAATAGCTAGTAGCTGAAACCACCTGGGTTGAACCTACTTTTGTAATTCTCTTCTGGCGAAGACTACGAGATGAAATAAAGAATGAATTGGTGCATTCCACCCAGGTAGAATCATTGAAAGAACTGATGGATCTGGTACTAAACATAGAGTACCGTTTACGAGAACGTAAGTAATTTGGAGAAACGAAAGACCAGTGTGCAGTTCCAGTCAGGAGCATTTCGCCCCTCAGTACTTCATCCTGATGAAAATCGGTCAGAGAACCCAGTTCTACAGAAGAAGGACCCATGCAAATAGATATTGCTCGTGGACCTTTATCTGAATCAGAGCGAGAAAACAGATGACGTAAGGGCCTGTGTCTTCATTGTGGCAATGTGGGTCACTTGATTTGAATGTGTCCTACTCATCCCTAGAGACCTTCGGGAAACGCCAACTTCCGTCCCCTGTGAGAAGTATGGGGATAGAGGTGTTGAGATACCTTCTATCTGCTCTTCAAACAAAATATTCCAGCTTTCTTTTTAGTGTCCGTAATCATACAGTACCCTAATAATCAAGAAGTGCAAGTATTCGCGTTACTGGATTGTGGAGCAAGTGGGATTTTTTTATATGAGAAATGGGCTAAAGAAAAAGGAATCCGTTCTGTCCCTAAAGAGGTACAAGAACCTGTCCTAACAGTTGATGGCTCTCCTTTAATCTCTGGACCAGTGGTCGATACCACTCGTACTCTTTGCTTGCAATTCGAAAGTCATCAGGAATACCTTGCTTTCGACTTGATATTTTCCCCTACTTTGATTTTGGGCATTCCTTGGCTAACATGGCACAATCCATATATTAATTGGGAGACAAAGACTATATCGCTTTCATCCTAATTTCATTTACAACATTGCTATTCAATGGACTCTTATTGGTCCCCTAAGGGTCCCATCTTAACCCCCAAAGAAGCTAGTGATACCATCGTCATGATCCAAGGAGTGTCCAGCTGCTATCAAGAATACTCTGACGTGTTCCAGAAACCTATAAAGCCCATTTTGCCTCCTCATCAGGAATATGACTGTATCATTCCCTTGATACCTGGAGAAGTGGTTCCATTTGGAAGAATGTATTCCTTGTCTGAACAAAAAAAGAAGGTACTTAAAGAATAAATAGATGAAAACATACAGAGTGGTTTGTTTGCTCCCTCTTCTTCACCTGTCAGGGCTCCTCTTTTCTTTGTGCCATAGAAGACTAAGGATCTACACCCCTGTATCGACTTTCGAGAGTTGAATAAGATCACTATCACTCTACCCCCTTATTAAGGATGTCTTAGAAGCAGTCCAAAGAGCCAAGATATTCACCAAGTTGGATCTGTGGAGTGAATATCATCTTTTACGAACTAAGGAAGGTGCCGAATGGAAAATTAGGCCATTTTGAATACTGCGTTATGCCTTTTGGCTTCACCAACGCACCTTCCATATTCCAAAGATTTATGGACTTGGTGTTCTCTGATCTTTTGAACCAAAGTGTCTAAATATATCTAGATGACATTCTGATATATTCTCGTTACCCCGAACAACATACTAAGCATGTTCTTCAGGTTTTAGAAAGACTCTGACAAAACAATCCGTACTGTAAACCTGAAAAATGTGAATTCAACAAGACTAAGGTATAATATCTTTGTTTTCGTATCAATCAAATCGGCATTGCCATGGAGCCAGAAAAGGTACAAGCCATTCTTGACTGGCCCTCTCCTGCTTCTATTAAGGAGACTCAGGGGGTCATTATGATCCCGGCAGTCAGTGTTAATATGGCGGTAAGTACCGCCAACAGACTGGTGGTACTTACCGCCATATTATTACATTGGTGGGTTGGCTGAAGCCAACCCACTAATGTACCACTCCGACCGCCACGGCGGTAACGGCTGCCGCGCTGGAGATATCCATCTCCAGCCCGGCGTCCGCAATTGTGCTGCCTGCGGGATTATGACCCTGCCTACCACCATGGTTTTCGTAGCGTTCATAACGCCATGAAAACCACGGCAGTAGGCCATATCAGTGACAGGGAATTCCTTCCCTGTCACTGATATGGATGTCCCCCCTTATTCTCAAGTTACCCCTCCCAGCCCCCCACATCTCCAACCCCCCATACATTCACGCCCCCTTCACACACACACATGCATACACACACCCCTTCCACATGCTTACATGCATGCATTCTTCCAATCACACACACATCCACACATACTTCAAACATACACGCAGACACGCATTCACATTTCACAACATACACGAACTCACACAGCTGTACATGCACACACGCATTCATCACTCAACCCGCATTCACGCACACACATACATTCCCACTCCCTCCACACGCACAACACCCCCTCCCCGGTCGGAGACCTGACTTATCTGGGTCCAGAGTTCCTTTGGCAGGAGACAGGACGGGGCACTGCTACCGCCCACAGCGCCCGCCAGAAGAACACCGCCAGGCCGTATTATTGGTCATAATACGGCTGGCGGCGGCCTACTGGAGTGGAACTGCTGGTGGTTGCAGTGCCACCTTACCGCCATCCGCCGGCATGGCCACAGCGGGTTTTGCACCCTTCTTGTGGTGGAAATCTGGCTGTAGTCATAATATGGCGGACGGCTGGTAGCCGCGGTGATGGCCTTTTGGTGGCCGTTGCCGTGACGGTAGGTGTTTTTTACCACCATAGTTATAATCAGGGCCTATGTGAACATGCAATACACTACTCTGTGTGATAATTGTGAGGGGCAGGCAAGGCCGCCATTGTACATCAAATGGTATACCGTTACACACTTTAAAGCATATTTTATAACTATCACAGCTTAAAAGCAAACCTCATTCAAGCCTGTTATCAATGGGATCTCATAAAATCATTCAAATATTCCCAGAAGCATATTCCTCTGCCGCAGAAAAATATTTACTTATAATGAGCCACATATTTATCAGAAGCTCTGTAAAACATGTGAATGGTAATTTATAACTTACAGCTATCTGAAAAAATCAATATTGTAGCATCAATATGCAGAAGAAATATCACTCATTATACATTTTGTGAAAGGAGATAAAATAGGAATGACAATAACAATAGAGAAACGTCCATCAGAAAACATTAGCAGGAAAATATGGCAGGCGCTAAAACAGTGTGAATTTCTGTGTCTACTGTGCTTATCAGTTAATGTGTCCATGGAGCTACACATAGTTATCTTGCTTGCCCTTCCTTTTATGTGCCACAGAAGGAATGTCAAACAGTTTATGTTCCACAAAATGCATGGCCTTAATTTACTTCAGCTACAGACTGAAAAACTGTAAAATGTGCTATAAATTGTAGGTGTAGCTAGTATATGTTTGACTCACTGGTTACTAGCCAACAGAATATCTATTACTTACTGTGCCACACAATTCCTGTCCTCTTTCTCATTCTCTCTTCTCTCTTTCCATCCCACCATGGTCCAATAATATATGTCCCTCCTCAGACTTACTCTCAATCTTTCATGCTTAGTCAATACCTGCTCACGTTCTGTCACCCAGTTGCTTTCTCCCACTCATTCATTTGCTACAAGATAGCACGGTCCCTCTAACACCCACTTTCTCTCTCACCTTGACACATGCTCAGACATTCACTTAACTCCCACAATATTTATTTGTTGCTCTAATTTTCCATGTGTCCACTATCTTGCTTAATTACTTTCACTTCCTTTTTCTCTGTCACATGCACTTATTTATACTCACATTCACAAGTTCACTCAATCACTCTCATACTTGTTTCTCTCTGTATCTTACTGTCACCATGCAGATATCAGGAAAGTTCATACATGTGAAGAAGGAAGAGGCACTGTCAAAAGGCATGTTAATGTGCTGTTACAGTAATTATAACTCTACATGATATACAAGGAGTGCATTTCACTGTTTCCACTGCTTTAATGGCACCTTTCAGAATCTGTTTCCAAAAAACACACATTACTTTCGAAAAGTGAAGAAATAACATGCATTTAAAAGAATGAGGGGTGGAATGGCTGGTGGGTGAAACCGAAAAAGCTTGGGTCTTTAGACGATTCAAAAGAGATGTGAAAAGCACTGGTATCCAGAACAAGATTAAAAGCGTGAGCAATGATAAAAGCAACACATAGAATGCTCTATTTTCTTACTTCTGACAAATCAGACTGCCTTTCTAGTTTCTGTTTCATTCTACTTTTCACACAGTTTGGAAAGATCTCTTCATCTCTTCACTTGTTCAGTGATTTATGGCCCAGAAAAAGCTTATGGAATACGCGCTCTTCATGACCTCCTGTGCGCTGATAAACCTCCTTCTGCGCAGTCATACAGGCGCGCAGCTTAGAGGGAACATAGGTTGTGGGCGTCAGGTGCAGAGTGGGCAGGACTCGCGGATCTAGAGTGGTTCCGGAGTCCTTTGTTGGAGTTTCTTTTTGGACAGGGCTGCTGTCCATAGGAGATCTTGGTCCTCTCTATAGTGCAACCAGTCCTATTGAGGCTTTTAAGAGGCTGTTGGTCCTGCACGATGCGTCACCTTTTTGTAGCAGGGATTCAGAAGCTGGAGACAAGCCTGTAGGGCTGGGATCAAGTCATTTGGTGTCTTCAGTCTTCTCTGCTGGGGGCGGCTTAGCAGTCCTTCTTCTTTCTTCTTCTTGAGGTTGCCAGGAATCTGATGAGCTAGATTCAGGGGAGCCCTTAAATCCTGGATTTAGGGATGTTAGAGGGGTCAAAGGGCAGTAGCCAATGGCTACTGTCCTTGAATATGACTACAGCTTATGGGTGGCCCCAGCTGAAGTGGTCACTCCTCCTTGTTGTCCCTAATTTTCCCGCCGGACTTGCTGCCCAAAGTGGGGCTTTGTCCGGGGGCAGGCATCTCCACTAGCTGGAGTGTCCTTGAGCACTGTAACAAGAGGCCTGAGCCTTTGAGGCTCACAGCCAGATGTTACAACTGCTGCAGGGGGAGGTGTGAAGCACCTCCACCCAGTGCAGGCTTTGTTTCTGGCTACAGAGAGCACAAAGGCTCTTACCCCATGTGGTCAGAAACTTGTTTGGAAGTGGCAGGCTGGCACAGACCGATCAGTCCTGCACTAGAAGTTTGGCTAATATATAGGGGGCATCTCTAAATGCACTCTGGGTGCATTTTTCAATAAATCCAACACTGGCATCAGTGTGGGTTTATTGCGCAGAGAAGTTTGATACCATACTTCCCAGTCTTCAATTAGGTCACCATTGAGGTGTGGAGTTCGTAATGACAAACTCACAGCCCATATACTCAGTATGGCCACACTACACTTACTATGTCTAAGAATGGACTTAGAAACTGTAGGGGCATATTGCTCATGCAGCTATGCCCTCACCTGTGGTATAGTGCACCCTGCCTTAGGGCTGTAAGGCCTGCTAGAGGGGTGACCTACCTATGCCATAGGCAGTGGTTTGTGGGCATGGCAACCTGAGTGAGGTGCCATGTCGACTTTGTCTTTCTCTTCCCACCAGTACACACAAGCTGCAATGGCAGTGTGCATGTGCTTAGTGAGGTGCTCCCCAGGGTGGCATAATACATGCTGCTGCCTGTGGGGACCTTCCTTGGCCACAGGGCCCTTGGTACCCAAGGTACCTTTTACAAGGGACTTAACTGTGTGTCAGGGTTGTGGCAATTGTGGAAACAATGGAATAGTTTTTGGGAGAGAACACTAGTGCTGGGGCCTGGTTAGCAGGATCCGAACACACTCTCAGTCAAGTCAGCATCAATATCAGGCAAAAAGCGGGGGTGGTACCCATGCCAACAAGGGCACTTTCCTACACATTCACTTTGGGATTTGGTTGCACAGGTGCTGCCAGTGGTCCTCGAAGAGGCCCGGGCCATACTCTTCCCAGCTATGTCTGATAGAGTGATGCAGCGGAGTTCACACTTCAATCTCTGATGGAAATGACTCACTCTCTGACCAGAGCAGTTTCAAGGAAGACTCAGCAGTGGAGCGCTTCAAGCTAAGCAGAGCAAAAGCCACCTACTTGGGCCTTTCCGTGTCCCCTCACCAACCCCAGTCCACCTTCCACCTTTTGCTCAGTTTATATCCATGGAAGAGGCTTCCAGCTGCATCTTTAACCACGCAGCTACTACAGCATGTAGGATTTCCAAGCTCTGTGTGGCCGACATGCTGTACTCACAGTTCCCATGGGCCAGGCAGCCAGAGATAGGGACAGTTCATGACCCCGCTTGCCAGTCGCAGCCTCCAAACCCCTTTAGTTTGCCCTCTTACCATAATTGACACCCAGTGGGAGGCAGGGTATGCCATCACCTCTCTCACTGGAGCTCTGTAACATCAGACCAATGTGTTCTTCAGATTGTCCAATGAGGCTACTCCATCTCCTACGTGACCTCCCCTCTACCCATACCACCCACTTGCAACAGGTTGCTGGAGGACCACCTTGCTTTGCTCCACCAGGGAGTGATGGCTCTCTTGGCCAAGGCAGCCATAAAGAGGGTGCTGATGCCAGAAGTAGGTCGTGGTTGTTACTCCACTACTTTCTGGAGTCCAAGAACGACGGATGCCTTCGTCCTATCTTAGACCTGTGCCTTTTCAATTTCTACCTCAGACTGGAGAAGTTCAAAATGCTCATGCTTGCTCAAGTCCTGTCTGTCCTGGACCAGGAAGACTGGATGATAGCATTGGATTTGCAGGACACAAACTTCCACACTCCTGTCTTGCATGCCCACAAGCAGTACCTGGGGTTCAGGTTAGGCCACAAGCACTGTCAATTCACCGTTCTCTCTTTTGGTCTTACCAGCGCCCCTCGGGTCTTCACCAAGGTGATGCCAGTGGTTGCAGCTCATCTGCAGAGATTAGGTGTGTCAGTCTTCCCCTATCTCGATGACTGACTGTTGAAGGTGGGCTCGTTGCAGGTGGTCAGCTCCCACATCCAGACTACGGCAGACCTCCTGCACTGACTCCCTCTCACATGCTCCCTTTCATCAGAGCTATTCTGAACTTAGTTTAGTTTCGGGCCTATCCTCCCAAACGGCAAGTCCAGGATATTCAGGCCATCATACCGATGTTTCAGTCTCCATCCTGGATTTTGGTGAGACTGACTCTGAGGCTGCTGGGATGCATGGCCTCCTGAATCCTGCTTGTGGCACATGCTTGCTGGCATACTTGGGCTCTGTAGCGGGACCTGAATTTCCAGTGGGTTCATCATCAGGGGAATCATACCAGGCCGTAGTTTCCAAAGAAAACAACACCAACCCCAACAATGCCACCTACCAGCACGCAGGGGTTCTACTCAGGATTCTCCAGAACCAGTCTGATGCCTAGGGAACCATCTAAAGTGAGGAAACTGTAGTTAAATAGAGACTTTTCCAGAAAAAGTGTTACCAAAGGTAAGTAACTTATTCTCTAAAGGCAGGAGGATCCAATGGGTGGCCTTTAGTAAATGTATAAATCACCTTAATATGCGAGTATTGAGAGTTTTAGACATTAGGCCCTATTATCAAGTCACACAGCTGCTCCAAAAAACATCAATAGTTGTTTGCAGACAGAGATGACATTGTAGTGAGATTGATAAACTGGAGGTTCCAAATGTACTATCCCAAATATATGGGTACAGGATGTTCCTAATGCTGTCACTAATCAGGAGGATAACCCTGGACGTCTGGTAATGGTAAATGGCTGACACAGACAAGTAACTGGGAAGACACTCCTTACAGCATGGTACGTCACTCAAGGTAGTGCCTCGACTGTCTGGATTTCGCCCATCAGACATTTTTGGGTTCCCCACCGTAGGGAGATGTATGGGAGTCGAGCCATACTATAACTTTTAGACAACCTCAAGAAGAGTTTGATCTCAGTAGAGGTCAGTTCTTTAGAAATTTGCAGTTTAGGTATGCCCTTGAGACCGCACGTTTCAGTCAATTTGACCTAGAGCTTAAGATGGAGACTGGAATCAGAGATTTTGGAATTGCATTTTAAAAGGGAAGTTAGGGGCGGGCTGCCATGTTTTAGCCTGTTTTATATTGTAATTTACTGCTGGTAGTTTTATGAAAAACAATAAAAACAATTATAAAAGAAAAAAAATGGCACAATTTGCAACACGGTTACCCATAAGCAACAAAAAAGTATGCAAAATATATAAAGTGTTTGTAAATGCATGAGTAGTGAGATTTTAAAAGAACTTCTCCCCAGTGGTCACTGGGCAAAAGGGTACATGTGTGGCTTATATGTCCTGGAAGTTCATATTCATATTCTCCTACAGGGGATCTCCACTGATAATCATAAGCACTGAAGAGTCCTGCTCACTGGCAGGATTCCGGAGCACCTCTTCCAAAGTTGTGTAACATTTTCACCTTACTTCGGAAAAACCGCTCAGTACATGACGCAAACTTGCAATTTAGTTGCCTATATTGACAATTCCATTAGTTTACTTTAAAAGCTGCAAAGTATCTAAATCCTGAATATCACTAGAAAGTAAGAAAAGTGACATTTTAAAACATCCTTCACAAACCCTTTGTTCCTTTCAAAATGAATAAAGGAGAAGGAGAAAAAAGCAATGGAGTTCTGAAGGCTACAGCTATGCCAGAGTGAAAAAAGGGCACAAAGTTTAAGGGTTCAATTAGGTGGCTGTTACTTAATTATTTTTTTCTGGCTCCTGGTGACTGGATCTTGGAGCACTGGCTCATCCTTTTGAAAGCGTGTTTCATCCCAAATACCTCTCAGAACCTTCTCAAAATTGGTTCATTTAGCATCCTGGAGGAATGAGAGTATTTGTCTGTTTTTCCAGAGAGAAAAGTGTATTTTTTCACAAAATATCTCTTTTTCTGAAATACCCAAGACGTGTCAGAAGAATGGTCACACCAGACCCATACCATATCTAATTCTTACTCCTATATAATCTTACAGCCCAGAAGGTGTTGTCGCTGCAGATCCCTCTCCAGGTGCACTGTGAGAAGCAGCAGGAGTTGCTTTTTGGAGGACAATATGAGGAGCAAGCTGAGGATGCCCCCTCTACAAATGCTCCCAACCCACTCTGTGAAGAACCTTGCAGGAGTAGAAACGACTTTCCTGTTCAGCATCGAGATCAAGAAGGGGTACACTCCCAAGATGCTTGCCATTGATGGGATCATTGACATTAAGACATAATCCGACATTGAGGCCTTCACAACTGCTCGAAGACTTACTTCAGAATCAGACTCTGAGTACTCCAGAGCATATTCACCATCAAGGCCGCCTTCTTCAGTCCTTATAAAGGATTTATCTTTTCTGCTACCATGAAAACCTCCTGCACCTTTGCTTTCACTACCTTTACAACTTATAATCCCTTCCCCTTCGCCTCCCACACCAACACCAGTACATTTATATGGGTCAAATCAAGATGGTCAAGACGTTCTCACTCGTGATGCAGACAGGATTTCACAGCCTGACCTCATGCACCATGGACTTCCTATTCTACATCATCTATGGGGAGACACTCTGCTACAGTGACAGTGCTACAGGGACTGACTCTCCTCAGATGAGGATATTGCTTATTGAAGATGTTAATGTGTTTCAGGAGCTTCTTTTAAGGATCAAACTGAATATCCCTCTGCCAGCTGCAACGTCCACTACATCCATCATTTTCTAGAGATGTTGCAGCAAAGTATGTCTCAAGGAATTTGTTACTATTAGTTCCAAGTCTCATTGAACCTGCCATGAAACTTTTCTTGCCTCCAAGAAACGTATGGCACTTTTGCAATTACAGTGAAAGCAGCAAGCATAACAGCACTATTAGGAAAGTATGACAGGTTGCTCTAGGACTCCCCCCAACTGTTATGGACTGCCGTTCAAGAGACTGGCATGAATATTTCAAGGCAATTATTAGCAAGGGAATAATAGTGTCCATTCAAATCATCAGAGCTGTGGCAGATATATCAGATATATCATACTGCTCATGGATACCGCATTATTTTGGCCTTATGTCTTTCTTCCTGGCTGAGACTCACAGGTCTCAAACCTGAGGCACAGCACAGGATCTTAAAACTTCTATTTTCTGGGAATACATTACTTGGGTCTCATGGTGGTTGAACAATGCCTGAGTTGAAAGCTGAATTAGACACTGTGCAAGGCGTTGGTTGGAATAAAATGGTACATGAGGCATGCTTTATACTTTACTGCCGCTTCAATGGCCGCAAAGTCAACAGAAGTATCGGAGGCAATATCAGTAGAGGCAGCAATCTAGAGGAATAGGAGGTAATCCGCAATCTTCCCCAGCCACTACGTCCATCACTGGTGGCAAACTATGAGTTCCCACTTGCCCCTCTTCCGTTACCCTTTACAGTAGTGGGAAGCATATTGTTTTACCTGAAAACATGGAAATCCAAAACAAGCAACAAATATTGTACAAAATGGGTAGCCTGTGGTTTAGATACTCTTCATCAGCAGTTCCACCAAAAAAGCTATCAGTTAGAAATGGGGTCTCTAGTTGGTAGAGGTATTTACCTTTGTCCAGATAGGGATCACAATCCTAGTCAGGGTAAGTCACACACAATCCAGATTTTCCTATGCCCACCCTCTGGCAGCTTGGCACTGAGCAGTCGGGCTTAACTTAGAAGGCAATGTGTAAAGTACTTGTGCAATAAATCATACAGTAGCTGTAGGAGGCAGGTGTGTAGTGGGTACCTAAGGTACTTACATCTTATACCAGGTCCAGTTATCCCTCATTAGTGCAATGTAGACAGTGTCTAGAAGCCAGGCTCTCTAGGGGTAGTGTTGATGAGCAGCCAAGGCCTAACTAGGAGACATGCAAAGCTCATGCAATACCACTGTAGTCACACAGTACTCACACTCATGAAAGAAAATACTCAGTGTTACAAAAATAAAGGTACTTTATTTTGGTGACACAAATGCCAAAAATACCATAGAGACTATACTCCCTTAGGAGGTAAGTAATACACAAATTATATACACTAATATGTAGAAATAGCTGTAACAACAGTTAGAAAACAGGGCAAATAGTGAAAATCACAATAGTTAGAAATGGGCCTAGAGGGAACACAAACCATCTACTAAGAAAGTGGAATGCGAAAGTTGGTTTCCCACCTAGGCAATTGTAGTGTGTAGAGGGGCGCTGGGAGTATTAGAAAACACCAAAGGTAAGTATTAGAACCAACCCCAGAGTCCAGGAATAAAGGAGTAAATCACAGTAGCTTTCCTAGAACACACCAGAACACAAGAAAGAAGATTATGCAAGAACCAGAAGAGACTGCAAGACACCAACGATGGATTCCTGGACCTGCAGACCTATGGAAGAGGGGGACCAAGTCCAAGAAGCACTGAAGAGTCCAGGGAGAAGGTGCAAAAGAGGAACCATTGGTGAGGAACAACAGTCAGTATTGCACCCAACAAGACAGATGCAGGTTCCTGGTTGGTGCAGAAGTCCCACGCTGGATGAATGAATGCAGTCTGGTTTGCATCGCTGTATTCCGTCAACAAACCTTGGTACACACAAAGCACGTGGTTAGCAGAAAATGACGCTACCCAGGACCAGGAGGGATCTGGTAGACTCTACCCAGAAGGAAGAGTCAGAGGGAGCTCTCAGCAACTCAGAGAGCCCTCAGAAGACCAGGCAGCGCACAAAGGAGTTCCACAGCATGGGGACAAAGAAGGTAGAAAAGGAAGCCTTTGCGGCACTCAACAAAGAGGTCCCACGCCGCCGGAGAACCACTCAGGAAGCTGTGCATCGCGGGAAGGAGTGCTGGGGGCTGGAGCTCCATGGTGCACAAAGAACTTTGTGGAAGGATGCCAACAAATCTTGGCAGCAGCAAAACATGTGGTGCACAGGGGTATTGTCTTGCATGGGGAGACAAGCTCTTACCTCCACCAAAGTTGGACAGTTGGAAGTCAGGACCGTCGGGACGACATCAGTCCACCACCCATGTTTCTGGATCCACACACTTCTTCAGGAGAGGGGACCCACACCACCAGTCATTGCTGCAGAGGGGTGCCTGCTGAAGCAGGGAAGTGACTCCTTCACTTCAAGGGAGATTAGTTTGTTCTTCTGGCGCAAGCTGAAGACGGGGAATCCTCAGAGAATGCATGACCTGGAAACAGCTGCAGTTTCTGGCAGGAGCTCAAGATACAATGTTGCAGAAGTCATCTTTGCTTCTTTGTAGAGTTCCTGGAGGGTCCAGATGCAGTTTCTTCAGTAAGAAGGTGAAGTAAAGGATGCAGAGGATTCCTGCTGGAGTCTTGCAATCCGAATCTGAAGAACCACCCAAGAGAGATACCCTAAATAGCCCTGAAAGGGGGATTGGTCAGCTACACAGGTAAGCACCTATCAGGGAAGGGCTCTGACGTCACCTACTGGCACTGGCCACTCAGATGCTCCTAGAGTTCCCTGCCAGCTTGTAATCCAAGATGCAAAACCCAGGGACTCCCTGAGGAGCTCTGAGCACCACTCCTGGAGTGGTGATGGACAGGGGGGTGGTCAATCCCCTTTCCTTTGTCCAGGTTTGCGCCAGAGCAGGGACTGGGGGTCCCTGAACTGGTGTAGACTGGATTATGCAAGGAGGGCACCATCTGTGCCCTTCAAAGCATTTCCAGAGGCTCTGGGATGCTACCCCTCCCAAGCCTGTGACACCTATTTCCAAAGGGAGAAAGTGTAACACACCTTTCCCAATGGAAATCCTTTGTTCTGCCTTCCTGGGTTTGAGCTGCTTGAGCAGTAGGAGGGTAGAAACCTGTCTGTGAGGTGGCAGCATCTGGGGCTGCCTGCAAAACCTCAAAAGGCTGTAATGGTGGTACTGGGGATCCTCTAAGGAGTCCCCAGAGTTCATACAACCAATGCTTGCAAAAGCCTTGGGGTATGATTCCAACATGTTTGATACCAAACATGGCCATATTCGGAGTTACCATTGTGAAGCTGGACTGGACATAGATGGTGACCTATGTCCAGTGCACTCTTAAAATGCCGTCCACGCACTCACGAAGTCTGAGAAAATGATCCTGGAGGTCATGGGGTCACCTCTGCTAGTGCAGGGATGCCCTCACACACAGGTAATCTGCACCCTGCCTTCAGGGCTGGAAGACCTGCTATAGGTGTGACGTATAAGTGACCTGGTGCAGTGTAAATGGCAGTGAAAGGGTGCATGCACCATTTCACACAGGCTGCAATGGCAGTCCTGTAGAAGCCTTTGCATGGGCTCCCTATGGGCGGCAAAAGAAATGCTGCAGCCCATAGGGATCCCCTGGAACCCAAATGCCCTGGGTACCTAGGTACCATATACTAGGGCCTTAGAAGGGGGCACCAGTGTGCTAATTGTGGGTGAAATACAGAGTTTTGGGAGAGACAGTGTAGGAGTGTGGCCTGGTTTGTAGTGGATACCTTGGGTACTTACACCTTATACGAGGTCCAGTTATCCTTTATTAGGGAAATGTAGTAGATTTCTAGCAGCTTAGGCTGAACTAGGATACATGGAAAGCTCCTGCAATACCACTATAGTTACACAGTACGTATACACAAGTATATACAATACTCAGTGTTTCCAAAAATAAAGATAGTTTATTTTAGTGACACAAGGCTAAAATTATCTTAGAGGCAATACTCCTTCTGGAGGTAAGTATTACACACAATATATACACCAGACACCAAAATAAGGTAAGTACATAGGCATAAGATGCAAACAATAGGAAATGCTATAGAATGCAATAGGAGAAAATGGATCTAGGGGTAATACAAACCATATACTAAGAAAGTGGAATGCGAATCACAAATTCCCCCCTAGACAAGTGTAGTGTGTAGAGAATCGCTGGGAGAGTAAGAAAACCACAAAGGTGAGTAAAATACCCCACCCCAGAACCCAGGAAAGTAGGAGTAAATTACTGCAAGTTTCCTTAGGACACACTACAAGTCGTGATTAGAGTTATTGCAAGAACCAAGCAAGACTGCAAACAACAAATGGTGGATTCCTGGACCTGAAGACCTGTAAAGGCAGGAGACCAAGTCCGGAAGTTGCAGAAGATTCCAGGAATGACAGGAGCCCCTGCCAACCTAGAAAATGGTGCAAAAGAGGAGTCTCCGGTTGGAAGAAGACTGCTGAAGAGCACCAAGGAAGATGACTGTGGGTTCCTGCATGATGCAATGGATGTCCCACATGGAGATGTTTGATGCAGGAAAGTTGCAGTGCTGGATTCGTCCAACAAGCCCTGGTTCAAGCATGGTCGCAATTTGCGTCAGAATGGCACTGCCTGGACCCAGGAGGGACCTGGGGGCCTCAACTTGAACTGAGGAGGCAGAGCAGGCTCCCAACAGTGGTGGGAACCCACAGATGACCAGGCAGCACCCACAGAGGTCCCAGGACCCAGGGACAAAGGAGGTGAAGATTGCGGTTGTGGCAGCACTACAAAAGAAGGTCCCACGCCGGAGAACAACTCCGGCAGCGGAGGATAGAGTACTTGGGACCTGGGCCAGGCTGTACATGAAGGATTCTTGCAAATAGTGCACAGAGGCCTCAGGAGGTGAAGATGACGTGGTGCACAGGAGTACTATCACAAATGCTCTTACCTCCTCCAAATTTGGACAGCGGGACCTTAGGACAGTCTGTGTCGAAGGGGTCCACCACCTGTGTTCCAAGGAGCACGCTCGTCGCCAGGAGAGGAGTCCAAGAGAACTGGTCATCGTCATGAAAGGTGCCTGCAGGAGCAAGGAAGTGACTCAGTCACTCCACTGGAGATTTCTTTGGTCCTTCTGGTGCAGGATGAAGACAGGGTGTCCCCAGAGCGTGCACACCATGGAAACTGTTGAAGTTGCTGGCTGGAGCTGAAGTTACAAAGGAAAAGTAGTCCTTCTGGATACTTTGTTGCAGTTACAGTGGTTCCTGGAGCAGTCTGCAGTCGCTTCGAGGTCAGAGGATGAAGTAGTAGTTGCAAAGGATTCCTGATGGAAACTTGCAAGCAGAATCTGAAGAGAAACCCACAGGAGAGATCCTAAATAGCCCTGAGAGGGGGATTGGCTACCTTATCAGGTATGGACCTATCAGGAGGGGTGTCTGACGTCACCTGCTGGCACTGGCCACTCAGAGGCCTCCAGAGTGTCCCCACACCTTTGAAAACACACTGGAGGAGCTCTGGGCACCACCCCTGGGGCGGTGATGGACAGGGGAGTAGTCACTCCCCTTTCCTTTGTCCAGTTTTGCGCCAGAGCAGGGACTGGGGGTCCCTCAACCTGTGTGGAATGGATTATGCAAGGAGGGCACCATCTGTGCCCTTCAAAGCATTTCCAGGGGCTTTGGGAGGCTACCCCTCCCAAGCCTGAAACACCTATTTCTAAAGGGAGAGGGTGTAACCCCCCTTTCCTAAAGGAAATGCATTGTTCTGCCTTCCTGGGATTGAGCTGCTCAAGCCCCAGGAGGGCAGAAGCCTGTCTGTGAGGTGGTAGCAGCTGGGGCTGCAGTGAAAAATTCAGAAGGGTGGTATGGCAGTACTAGGGGGCCATGGTGGAGCCCCCAGAGTGCATGGGATTGTGCAACCAATACTGGAATCAGTATTGGGGTACAATTCCCAGTTGTTAGACACCTCACACAGCCATATTCGGAGTTACCACTGTGAAGCTATATATAGGTATTGATCTATATATAGTGCATACTTATAATGGCGTCCCTGCACTCATGAAGTCCGGGTAAATGGGCCTGGACGATGTGGGGGCACCTCTGCTAGTGCAGGGGTGCCCTCACACACAGGTACTATGCACCTAGCCTTCAGGTCCTGGAGGTTAGACATATGGGTGACTTATAAGTGACCTGTTGCAGTGAAAATGGCTTTAATGGCAGTCCTGAAGAAGTGTTTGTATGAGCTCCTTATGGGTACCTAGGTACCATATATGGGGACTTATAAGGGTGGTTCAGTATGCTAATTTGGAGTGGAATACTGGGTTACCAGTATGTAAGTACAAAGTTGGAACCAGAGAGAGCATAAGCACTGGAGTTCTGATTAGCAGGACTCCAGTGACACAGTCAAGCATACTGACAAGAACAGTGAAACAGACTGACATGTAGGGCACAAACTATAAGCACTGGGGTCCTGACTAACAGGATCCCAGTGATACAGTCAAAACACAATGACAAACAGGCCAGAAATGGGGGTAACCATGCTAGAAAAGGCTACTTTCTCACACTAGAGGAGGAGTACTCCCCCTTTGCCTGTGACTGTGCTTTGCTGGGTTGGCCTGCAGTTGCTGCTTATACATGAAAGAGGACAAGGACTGGGCTTTGTGGTATATTCCTGCTTGTGATGAATCTCCAAGGGCTTGGATTGTGCTTGCCCCCTGTTTTGAGGTCTCAGGGCCATCAAAGACTTCCTCTGCCAGCACCTGGATTCTCTGCTGAGACTACTGCCCTGCCAAGTGGTTCCCCATCCAGTCCCTGGGCCCTTGAAAGGTGAAGTTGGCAGAACAATGACTGAAATCCACACACAGAACACAGTGCAGGGAAAATTTCAATGCACCACCTGCAATGTGGCTAAAAAACGACACACCAACCGCTTCGTGGCTAAAATCGCAGCTGGGAGATTGCCGCATTGCACCTGGAGAAACGATGCAACACATGCTTCTGGCTGCTGATAATGATGCAAACCCCACGAAGCACGGTTTTCCATCACCATGCAGCTGAATTTCACATGCATCATCGCTGGGCATCAAAAATCAGTGCAAGCCTGCGTGGATCCGAAGTGCCCTGTCCTGAAATTGATGCATTGCTCTCTTGCGGCAGAGAAAAATGACGCACCACCTACCCAACTGGAGAAGAATCGACGCACGGCCTCACTTGCGAGTAAGGAATCAACCCATTGCTGACTTTTCTGACGCATGCTCACCCGTGCTGCTTTACTTTTTGCGCAAACCAGGTACTTTGTGTAACAACAAAGTTTCCATTGTTTTCTATGGAGTAAGACTCTTAGGCCCTTATTTATACTTTTTTAGCGCCACATTTGCGCCGCTTTTTGATGCAAAAGCGACACAAACTTACAAAATACAATTGTATTTTGTAAGTTTGCTCCGCTTTTGCGTCAAAAGACTGACGCAAATGCGGCGCTAAAAAAGTACAAATAAGGGCCTTAGGCCCTCATTTTGACCCTGGCGGTCTGTTGACTGCCAGGGTTGATGTGGCGGTATCACCGCCAAAAGGCTGGTGGTGTGTACGTCACATTATGAGTGTGGTGTGTTGGCCGCTGCAACCTGACACATCTCCACTCATACCGCTAAGGCGGTTTGAACTGCCAGGTTGGAGATGTTCATCTCCAACCTGGCGGTCCACAGAAGACCACTGGCGGCATTATGAGCCAGCCTACTGCCATGGTTTCTGCAGCGGTAGCACTGACATGAAAACCATGGCGGTAGGGATCCTGGTGACAGGGAACCTCTTCCCTGTCACTGGTAGATGGCTCCCTCACCTCCCCCAGCAAGCACCTGACCCTCTCAGCCCCTACAATCACAGCGCCCCGCACCACCAGCAATCACCTGAACACAGTCACAGCACCCCCAGATTCCCACAGCAATCACCTGAATCCCCCCTCCCCGCATACATGTACACCCACACGCACCACGCATACACCCATTCACCTCCACTTCCATACACACATTCACTCACAAACATCCATACATGCATCCACTCACACGCATTCAGACATGCATACACACTGACATGCAGACACGCACTCACTGCAACATTTATACACGCATTCACTCACATGCATACAACCACACATACACCAGAACACTCACAGATGCATTCACACATGCACACACACATTCATACACACAGGCAGACACCACACACACCACCCCCTCCTTTGTCGGATGCCTGACTTACCTTGTCCGGCGAGGAGGTCGTTGGGAAGGGAACAGGAAGGGGCGCTGCTACCACCGGCAGGGCACCACCAGGCTGTATTAATAGTCATAATACAGCTGGCGCCATCCTTCTGGCAGGGCGGTGCATGTGGTAGCACCGCCCAGGCACCTCTGACCACCAGCATGGATACTGACGGATTTCCACCCAAAGTGTGGCTGAAATCTGGCAGTACCTATAATATGGCGGGCGGAAGACCGCCAGCACTGGCTGTCTTCTGGCGTCAGTGGCTTTGGCAGTCATTAGAAAAGACGGTCGAAGTCATAATGAGCGCCTTATTCTTTTGAAAATTCATATCTTGACTTGTGTATGTTGGATTTTGTCATTTTGGTCTTGTTTGATTTAGATAAATATCACATATAGTTCTAAACTAATGTGGTGTCCATTTTATAGTATTTTCACTGTTTAAATGTGTGTGTTGGTGCAAATACTTTACACATTGCCTTTGAAATAAGCCTGACTGCTTGTGCCAAGCTACCAAGGGGGTGAGCAGGGGTTATCTTCAGTGTGTATCATCATTGCCCTGACTAGAATGAGGGCCCCTGCTTGGACAGAGTGCAAACTGACTGCCAACCAGAGACCTCATTTCTAACAGGCAGTAAAGCACAGATGGTTTTAAATGCAGAGAAATGCTCAGTTTCTAAAAGTGGCATTTCTATAATAGTAATATATGATCCAACCTCACTAATAAGCAGGCTTTTCTATTACCATTCTGACCGTACTAAATATGACCTGGTTACCCTTTTCAGATCAGAATCTACCACTCAAAAAGTATATGAGGGCATTCCTAGTGATAGTCTATGAAAGGAGCAGGCCTCACAGTAGTGGGAAACAAATTTAGGCTTTTTTCACTACTGGGACATATAAAACACATATGTACATGTCCTGCCTTTTACATACATAACACCCTGCCCTATGGGTTACCTAGTGCCTAACTTAGGGGTGACTTATATGTAGAAAAAGGGGAGTGAAGCTGCCCACAGAGGCCTTGCAATGGCAGGCTTGAGACATGGTTAATGGGCTACTGATGTGAGTGACACAATCAGTGCTGCAGGCCCACTAGTAGCATTTAAATCTGATAGATTCCTTACCTTAGATTTTCCTGGTATCAGCTTGGAATCCAGAATGTTTGCCAAGCAATACCCTTGCACGTGCCTTTGGGTGGCATTGTTCGTATCCCTGTGCCATTGTTGAGCCATTTGTGACCTCATGGTTGCCTGAAATTAATCAATCAATCAGAGTATATATAGTGCAGCTACTCACCCGTTAGGGTCTCAAGCGCCTTATTCTATTGTTCTGTTTATTCTCTTATAAGGGCACCACTCATGCTTGCATACATCAGTTATTTTCCTTCCGCGCCAGTTAGCGAAGATCTGGAATCAAGCTACCCTGTATTTTTTGACAGGCCTTTTTCAACCTTTTTGTTGAAGATTTTTTCAAGTCTGTGCAAGAATGTCATATAGGAAGACGGGGTTCAAGCTGCCACTGTGCCATTTGTTTGATGGACCCCCATAAGTTATCTCTCTGGTGTTTAGACTGAGTCCACAACTCGAAGTTGTGTTCTGACTGCTGGGACATGGCTCTGAAAGCTTAAAGGGAGCAGACTCAAGATGTCAAACAAGTGAATTCACAAAGAACAATTCAGAAGATTAGCATTGCATCATATCTAACCCCAAACTTCATCATGGTGTTGGCTATGCTCCATAGGCCTTATATTTATTATGTACCGATAGGAAGTGCTTACTTTGTAAAAGAAAAAGTGCCCGTGCCAAATCTCAACTCAGGAGCCCATAGCCGGTGCAATTAAATGTCACAGCATCGTATACAAGAGCTAGGAGTCTTAAATCTACATCATGCCTCCTAACTCTTCTACCCGTCACTCCATGCCCCTTTTGCTCACTATTGCCGGTTCCTGCTTTTCCCTTTGTGCAGGAGGCTGGCTGTCTATGTAGTGCACAAAACAAGGTACACTGTGTAGGGGGTCCAGGCAACCACACATTGGTTTCCAGAGGCAAAATGTAGATCACCTAATGCTCTAATTTTTTAGGTAGCTTGGCCGAACAGTTAGGCTAATCTTGGAAAAGTGCTAAGCATTTGTTGTACTCACAGTATCAATCATGCATATCACACTCAAGGAATAACTTGAGACCCATTTTATTAAAAAAACTTCAGATTTTTATATAATTTTTAAGACCAAGCTGGTCAAGATACGTTAGGTACTTTTTGAGTTATGATTTTTCAAAGTTTTAATAATGTTAGTCTTTCTGTGCGTAATTACGCACCATAGGAATCAATAGGCAGTCACTTTTAAACGTACAATTGGACTACTACTTTCTTCTTTTGCAGGATGGTTGAAGCAGTCGGTGGGCATATTGTGCCAGCTAGAGAGCCTTGGGTGTCTCATGGTTATGGCGGGAGCAGAGCTGGAAAGTCTCTTGGCACAGGCACAGGGCCACTTTGAGAGGCCACCTAGAAAAGGAGATGTTTTGAAAATTTAAAGGTGGTGCCTTGGGCTCCCCTGGGCTGTTGAGGTCTCAAGGGCTTAGGGACCAGTAGAACACAGTGGTTCATTGCAGGGCGTGGGCGCGGCAGGATGTAGGGCGAGATGGAGATCCAGGAGCTGTACGCAAGGCAGCCCTTTGGAGCTGGAGGTAAGTTTCTTTGAGGGTGGCTGTTAGAAATGGAGGTTCTGGTTGGCTAGGGTATGCACCTAAGCCAGGCAGAACCCACCCACTTTAGTCAGGGCAAGGGAGTTACACGTCCAAGATAACCCCTGCTCACCCCCTTGGTAGCTTGGCACGAGCAGTCAAGCCTAACCCGGAGGCAATGTGTAAAGCGTTTGCACAGCACATGTCACGTAACATGTACACCACAAAGTAAACACAACACTGAGCTATGTAAAAATAAACTGTATTGCACAAAACATAATTAGACCAAACATTACATGTCAGAAATACCCTGGTACCTTAGCAGTTGTCAGAACGTTACACGGGTTACTAATACTCTTCATGAATAAGCAGTTGTCACAGAACATGTAAGTACTCAGGATTCTGCAACATAAGCAGTAGTCAGGAATCATAGTAAAGAAACATATGGACTTGTCATAAACACACCTAAAATATCCATAAAAGGAACATTAGAGAACATATGGCATATATCTGCATGTCACACCCGTAAAAGGACCATCAGCACACATATGTAAGATCATAAAAGTAGGCAGGTACATATAAACCAATAATGTCCATCCCAGGTCCATCAGAAATAGAGTACCTGTTTTATGATGAGTGGGCACTCCTAGTGCCAAGGAGATGAATGTGGGGCCCCCCGAACTCCTGTGCGTGAAACAGGGGCCACGTGTTGCTCCTAGGGGAGAGGGGTGGTCTGCACCCCCTCTATTATTTATAACGGGCCCCTCCCGGCCCAACAGTGGGGGCAAGATGGCCCGAACAAAGCACCAAGGGCCACACTGGGGGCCGAAACAGGGGAGCTACGGTGTGAGGTGCCTCTGTCAATGCTTCCACCCCGCCCATGATCTCCAACCAAAGAAATTAGGGCTTAAAGGGGCCAAGGGGAGCCTCCGATGAGGCTTCCTTTTCACCACAGGGTCTCTGGTGGGGCGGGAAGCCTCAGACGTGGCTTCCTTCCCCACCCGACGTCGCCTTCTTCACTTTTGGCCTGCTCGGGCCGCGGCGGTGTGCAGGCACGAAAGCGGGTACCTGCTTGTGCTCCAGGGGCACTTCTTACAGCTGGCTTCACCCCGGGGTCATGGTTGGAGCACGCTCGCTCCTTTATTTACTTTGTTTGTGCCCTGGGGGCACTTGCTGAAATGCAAAGGTGACATGCTTGTGAGAAGGAACACCCTGCTGTGGCGGTGATTTCAATCATTTGGCAATGATGCACATTTCAAAGCGGAGGGGGAATCCTGTAGAGCCTGGGTCGTGGTTGGTGAACAGTCACAGCGTCGCGCTTCCCAAAACGCCAGGAGGACAAAGGAAAAGTGCTCCATAAGCGCTTTATGAAGAGATGCAGCATTCCTCGTGCTGTAGATGATTACATGGTTTAGGGACCACGGCACCTGGAGACAAGAAAGAGGGGAAGAACAGGGCTAGCAGGCCCAGCAACAGGCCAGCACAAGGGATGTAGATGGTGGCAGTTCCTCCTAGTCACCAGGCAGGTCACAGGTCAGCACAGCAGCAACAGTCCAAGGTGGGTCCTGGTGAGTCCATTCAGCAGCGTCCTGTGTCCAGTTTCAAGTAAGTCTCTGATGTCCCAAGAATGTCAACATTTTGGGGAAAATTCCCCTGTACTTATATTCAGTTTACAGTGTGTTTTGCAATGAGGAGGAGAGGGGGTTTCAACCAGTTACAACTGGTTCTGGTAGTGCCCTCTTCTTTCCTCCAGCACAGGCTCCAAACATCAGTGGGGGGTAAACGTCCCAATTGTGTGATTCCAGGGCATAGCCTTTACAAATGCAGGTGTGCCCCGCCTCTCTCTTCACTCCGCCCAGGAAGACTATTCAGTATGTAGATGCACCTCTTTGACACCTCCATCCTCCCTGTGTACGGGCTGTCTGAAAAGTATGCACAAAGCTCAACTGTCACTCTGCCCAGATGTGGATTGCAGTCAAGCTGCAAAACACCATAGTCATAAGCACAAATAAATGTTCACTTTCTAGAAGTGGCATTTCTGTAATAGTAATAAAAAATACACCTACACCAGTAAGCAGCATTTTTTACCACCATTACAACCATACAAAACATGCCCACGCTACTCCTCCTAAATTAGATAATACCCCTTACACCTAAGGCAGGGCATTTACAATGCAATCCTATGAGAAGACAGCACTCACAGCAGTGAGAAACCAAATAGGCTGTTTCTCACTACCAGGACAAGCCATATTACTAGGCACATGTCCTGCCTTCTACATACATGGCACCCTGCCCATAGGGCTAACTAGGGCGTACCTTAGGGGTGACTTATATGTAGTAAAAGGGGAGTTCTGGGCCTGGCAAGTAAATTTAGATGCCAGGTCCCTGTGGCAGAAAACTGCGCACACAGGCCCTGCACTAGCAGATCTGAGACAGGTTTGAAAGGCTACTTCAGTGGGTGGCGCAAGCAGCGCTGCGGCCCACTAGTAGCATTTAATTTACGGGCCCTGGGTATAGGGATACCACTTTACAAGGGACTTATAGGTAAATTAAATATGCCAATTAGTTATAAGCCAATCATACCAAGTTTACAAGGGAGAGCACATGCACTTTAGCACTGATTAGCAGTAAAAAAGTGCTCAGAGTCATAGCATCAGCCAATAAGGGTCAGAAAAATAAGGAGAAAAAAGACAAAAAGTCTGTGAAATGACCCTGTAAAAGGGCCTAGACCAACAGTGACTCACAGCACAATGGTGGCACTCTGGCGAGAGGTCCACGGTGTTCCTGAAGTCCCTTAAATGGGGCTTCCTTCTGGTCCAGTTGCAGCTCTGGGGAAGCTGGTTTTCTTGGAGTCCGACATGCACTGGCCAGTACCTGGGGTATTGACCCTACTCGGCCACTGGAGAGTGCAGTGCCACCAGTATTGGCACACTTGTAGATCTCATCCGAGCTGTCTTCAGTGTGTCGTCGGGTCTGGCTGCGACTTCCGGTTGCGGAGATTTCGGCCAGTTAGTGAAGTGACCGTCACTGGTTTGCTGGTTCTTGCTTTGTTGTTGAGTGGTTTCTCCACTCAGAAGGGAGATCTGGGGCAATTTGTGAGGCCTGGAGGTCACCTGGGTTTTTGGGGGTCAGTCCAGTGTCCTGCTCCTCTGCAGCTACGATTTGTGGGTCCTGGGTGCAGCAGGCAGGGTTTGGAGCCTTTTCTTGATGCAGCAGGTCCACAGTTCTCTTGCATTGGATCTTTTTAGGTGCTGGTCTTCTTTGTCCATTCGAATCTGATTTTTTGGTCTAGGAATGCCCACTAATTACTGAATTTAGGGCCAGATGTAGCAAAGGTTTAGCGAGTAACAAACGGCGAAAATCGCCGTTTGCGAGTCGCTAAAGCCACTTTGCCATGTAGAAATGCATTTTGCGAGTCGGAACCGACTCGCAAAATGCCATTCCGACTCGCAAATAGGAAGGGGTGTTCCCTTCCTATTTGCGACTCGCAATGGTATGCATTTTCATTTGCGATTGCGGTCGCAAATGAAAGCGCAGTTACCATCCACTTGAAGTGGATGGTAACCCAGGCGCAAACGTGAAGGGGTCCCCATGGGACCCCTTCCCCTTTGTGTCTGGCAATAAAAATAATTTTTCAGGGCAGGCAGTGGTCCAATGGACCACTACCTGCCCTGAAAAATACAGAAACTAAAGGTTTCGGTTTTTTTTTTCAAATTGCAGCTCGTTTTCCTTTAAGGAAAACGGGTTGCACTTTGAAAAAAAAAAGACTGCTTTATTTAAAAGCAGTCACGGACATGGTGGTCTGCTGTTCCCAGCAGGCCACCATCCCCTTGAGTGCCCTGAATCGCTATGGGGTCGCAAATTGCGACCCACCTCATTATTATTAATGAGGTGGGTCTTTGCAGCCCCATAGCGACTCGCAGAAGGTGTCTGAGACACCTTTCTGCATTCCAAATTGCGAGTTGCAATTTGCGAGTCGCTGGGACTCGCAAATTGCAACTCGCAATTTGGAACCTTGCTACATCTGGCCCTTAGTGGGTGTTTTAGGGGAAACCTGGAAGTGTCCAATGGGACACTTACCTATGGGTGGCTCCACCTACTTTAGTGACCACTACCTGTGGCAAGGGTCACGTCCCTAAAACTGAATGGCTATTTTCCTTCCATCCAAGATGGAGAGAAATGAAATAGAGGGTCCACCTTGCAGGGAACACCTTAGGGGTGGTGCATGCCAGGTGAGGCCACTCCCTCTACCTCCTGCTTTTGCAACGGGGAGGCCATCTGCTGCTAGCAGCAGGCCTGGGGATTGCGTTTCAAGGGCAGTAGCCATTTGAAGATTACTGCCAGGGCAGTGAACATTCCTGAGGGAAGGGGTGTTATCTCCTCCACCCAGGAAGGGTATTGTTTTACAAACCAGAGGGACGGGTCTCTCCCCCTATGTTTGTATATTGGCTGTCTGGAGGTGACAGGTTAGTTATCTTTTGCAGGGGGCACCGCTAAGGTGACTCCTGGGTAGCAGTTTGGATTTATCATTCTGAGTTGTTTGATACCAAACAACCCAGGGTTCAGAGTAGCCATTATGTGGATGGGACACTTGTGTTGACCAGTGTCCAGTACAAATATTAAAATGGCTGCTCTGTTCACTCACTATGTCCCAGGTTTGGCAGGGACAAACTGGGGCCATATTGCTCATGCAGCTATGCCCTCACATATAATATGGTGTACCCTGCCTTAGGGCTGTAAGGCCTAATAGAGGTGTGTCTTACCCATAGTAAATGCAGTGTATGGTGGACAGGGCACACAGGTAGTGTGCCATGCCACGTTTGTGGTTTAGGTTTGCACTAGGATAGCCAGCCTGCAATGGCAGGGCTAGGTGCATTTGGATGTATGGCCCTAGAGGGTGGCACAATAAGTTCTGCTGGGCCTACCCTTAGTACCCCATGCACTGGGTATCTAAGTACCTTTTACTAGGGACTTATAGAGGTAGCTAAAGATGTATTCAATTATCTTTACAATGTTTTTAGAGAACGAACACTGGCACTGGGAATCTGGGTAGCAGGATCCCAGTGTACTCCAGTCCAAACTGCATTCAGAAACCAGGCAAAATGTGTGTGTGTGGGGGGGGGTTACTGCAACAAGGTGCACGTTTCCCAGGTTTTGCTGCCTTTCTCTTCCTCCGTCTTTAAAATCTGTATGTTTTTTCTTCTCTTGTGCTCAAGAAATATCTTATGTGAAGTGCCCGTTCATACAAATAGGTGCTGGTGCTGCCTCCCACCAACATCTACCAGCTCAAATTAATTAATCACTTCTGATTGCCAAATAACAATTACTTTTTCAGAAATTTAGAGTGGGAAACCAACATTACAAGTACAAAGTCCTTGCTTTTGGCCTAAAATCTGCAGCCAAGACCTTTTAAAAATGTACAGCAGTCATTGCAGTACCTCTTAGGTAGTTTAAGATCTAATCTACCCCCATCCTGATGAGATGCTGATCAATGCATCAGCAAGTGTGCCATCATTACCAGATTACAATCACTACTGTCAAACGATTGAGCCTTGAGATCAATAAAAAAAAAATCTATCTCAGTTTAATCGCTACACTATCTGGGAGCAGTTTCTTAGACAACAATATAAAAGGTGGTTCATTTCAAAGAGAGACGGTTATCTGTCTTTCTGATTTATCTCAATCTGAAGAAAACAGCCCATGGAAAAGCACTTTGGCCCAGATGTGAGAAAAGTGGCGCTTCACATTATGAAGCACCACTTTTCTTGCTCCCCCCCCCAACGCCACCATGTGCGCCCCGTATTTAAGATACGGTGCACCAGGGCAGTATTAGGAACAATAGCGTCAACATTTCTTATGCTATTGAGGCGCTTTGCTCCACTAGCGTAAAAAAATCTGATGCTAGTGGAGCTAAGTGCAAGGAAGCTGATTGATTCCAATGGGTGCATCCTTTTAATGTCTACTTTCAGCAGACGTTAAAAATGATGTGAAAAATGGTGCAGTGAAATCTTGTAGATTTTATTGTGCCATTTTTGCGGGCCTCCTTGTGCCAGAAAGCTCCCTTTGCATACATTTTGCATGCGCATGCATAATGTGGTGCAAAATGTCACAAAATGGCCCTATGCATGCATTGCACCACTTTGTAGATATGGTGCGGCGTATTTGGCGATCTAACATCACATTAGCTTCAGAAAAATGACGCTAGTGGGACATTAGATGGCTCCTGGCCCTCCTTAAATTTGGGCCTTTGTCTCTTGTGAAGTAGACATAACACATCAGCCTACTGGAGTTGAAGGCGGTATACTTAGCACTAACTGCTTCCCTCCTTCCTTCAGTATTGTCTCCTTGATTGTGCAGAAGGACAAAACAACAACCATGCTATTGCTGACTTGAGGATGAGAATGATTCTTATAGGACACACAGAGTCCTCGTCAGTCATGGTTCATGGACCTTCTCCACGTATCAGAAGAACCACACAATATGCTGCCAAACTGATTAGACCTTCTGCACAAGTTTAGGAATGAGATTCTGTACCCCAACCTTTTAACTTTGAACTTAGTAACCTGTCTCCTGAGCTTATACAATATGTCCACTTGAATCCTTCTCAGGAATGCATGGATGTTTTGTAGGAAGCTAGAGAACCATCTATAAGTTTTTTCTACTCCTTTAAGTGGAAGGTTCTGCATCTAGTGTGCATAGAACAATTTTCACCAACCACCTGCTAAAAAGCAGTGCTTCAATATCGTCTTCATTTGGCCTAAGCAAAGCTGCAATTTTCTGCTATTAAAGTCCACCTTTCAGCAGTCACTACATACAAAAAATGTCCTTCACAAATTTCCTTTTTAAAAATTCCTGAATTTAAGGATTATTTTGAGCATTCCTTAGTGCATTAAGAAATATTTCACCCTGTATGAAGGCCTTCTCCCTGATAGGAATGGAAGATTGTTCTTTCACATCGCATGATCCCTCCTTTTGAACCTTTACACAAGGTTTCCTTACAGCACCTTTTTGGAAGGCGGCTTTCCTGCTTGTGATAACATCTGCATGCAGTGTTAGCAAGATACAGGATCTCTGTACCTATGAACATTACATGACATTTCATAGTAATACAATAGTAGAACTCACCCCAAATTCCTCCCTAAGGTTGTTTTGGATTTTCATGTTAATTAAATCATTGCTTTACCAATATTTCATGAGAATCCCTCTTTTCCGACAGAGAAGTCTTTCCACACACTTGATGTGAGAAGAGTGGTAATGTTTTATCTAGCTAAGACCAAAGGCTTAAGAAAGTCCAAGTGGCTATTTGTCAACTATAGTCTATTGCTAACATGGTTTGTCATATTGAAACAATTGCCGTCTAGATGAATAGTTTATTGCATTGTTTTGTGCTATCAAAAAGCTAACAAAGCTTTAGGCCAGTGGATCCCAACCTGTGGTCGGGGGACCCCTCGGGGTCCGCAAAGCCTCTTCAGGGGGTCCGCGACGGCTTAGAAAATTAAATAATATACTTAGTGGGGGGTCCCTGGATTCCAAAAATGATTCAGTGGAGGTCCCTGAGTTCCAGTAATGCTAAAGTGTGGGTACAGAGAAGTGAAAAGGTTGGGAACTACTGCTTTAGACCAAGGCCAATTCAACCAGAGGTAAAGTTTCTACTGCTGCTTCATTGAGAAATATTCCAATTCATGAAGTCTGCAACACAGCAACTTGAAGATCCTTCGCTTTCACACCTCTAAGAGACACTGTTGTCTTGGTTCAGATTCTACAGCAGAAGTTCAAGTGAGACATGCCTCCTTGTGTATTCTCTTTGTTCAGGTTTATAGGAGAACTAGGAATACAGGTAAGAAACTGTTCCTTTCATGCCCTGTAAGTGGTGATGATGCTTGATTGTCCATGCACTTTATGTGCCTTGTAGAGGGAGAAAGAGGAGCACTGACACATTGTGGTTGATGACAGCCATGGGGATGATATTTTTGCATTTGTAGGTCGATGCTTGCTCTAGTCACCAAAGTTTGGAAGGCAAGGCTAGGATCTTTTCTTCTGAGACTGGAACCATGAAACAGCTCCAAACACAGGACACGCTGTCTTAAAACCATGGCAGAAATAAAGGCCTGGTAGTAGAGTGTGGCCATTTACTGAAGTCTACATTTTCAGATGTGTGGCTGTCCATCAAGAAATGTGTTTGTTCGTTAGTGCTTGGAATACAAATGTCAATATCTGTTATAAAGCATTATGAATGAACAGAGTGTGAAAGTACCTTCAAACATCTTTTCTTTTTATTATGATTTCAAAGGTCTTGTATCATCTGCAAAGTGTGTTCAGAGCTGTACACCACAATATGGTCCTGTTGTCTACACCTTATGCTGCAATACCCCCCTGTGTAACAAACCAAAAAAGCTGTCCTTCAACTAAACCGCACCAGTGTCGCTGCCCACCTGCTCAGAGCCAGGCGTTGAAGGTAAGCAAATGGTGAACCCATCACACATTTGTATGAAGGGCAAGGGAAAATGTTTGCCTGGTAATTGTTTCTGTGATGGTGGGGTAGGATTATCAAGAATACCAGAACTTGGTCGGGAGGGAAGATTAAAAAGTATATATGTGAGGGGGTGGATAAAAAGTTATATTGGTCTTTCTGGTAGGTAAAGGATTATTCAGTCAGTTAACCTGCATTCTAGTTTCTCATTTAATGTAACTTCCTGTTTCCAAGGCCAAAGTGCGTTAATAGTAAAATAGATTAAAATAGCTCTTTACATAGACATCCAAGAGAGGTTAATAATTTGCGAGTAAGGAAAATATATATGTTTTGTGATACCTGCTTCAGATCACCAATTTTACTGTTGTGTAGGGTAACCTTGCAACATTAGAAGTCTATTTGTCATTCTGCAAAATATATATTTTTTCTGATAGATACTTTCTTACCTTTTAAATCTCCCCATACCTTAGACTGGATCCAGAAACTTCTTATAATAACTTCCTCTTTTTCCACTCCATGGATTTCTATTTTTCACAAGATTTTTGAAATATCAATTTTTGGCAGTGTGTAATGATGTTGTCTCCAAACAGATCAAGATTCAACCTGTGCAGAGTGTGTTGAAAACAAATATCTGTGATGGACCTGCCCGATTTCTGCTTATATAGCCTTGGGCCTAAGCGTGGCTACAGGTCATGAAACAGATGTTCCCTCTTACACCCAAAGGCCATCAGGGATTAAGAGACAAAGCTCTGTGGTGCAGAACCCAGGAAGCAAGGCAGTTCTCAATTGAGGACATCTGCATAAGGTAGATCAAAGCTGTGATCAAGTCACATAAGAGGCACACTTGAATCTCTTCAATATCCAAATGGCCTGACCCTTCAGCATTACTGGTTCCAGATCAAGAACTATCCTGACTAAGGGTCACTCTGACTAGGCTTTCCTCCTGTTTGTATGCCTAGGCAGGACTACTTCTGGAGGGTTGAGGACATTTGTGGATCAGATTCAGACTCCATAAAAAGCCTTCGCCATGTTCTACAGGATGAGGATCACAATGAGGAGGAAGATAATTTGCTCCCTCCTCACTATACAAATTCTTCCCTTTACTTACCCTCCAAAATGCCAGTGGCTTGGGTTCCTCTCCATAGACCTACAAAGTAAAGTTTCTCTTTTGTGATAGTGTGTGGCACGACTACAGACATCCTTGAATTACCACTTCCTAATGAGGTGAATAAGGCTAACCTTCTTAGTGAGATTTTGCAGCCTGAGCCATTTACTTCTGATCACTTGTTGCCTTTCAGTGAAGCACTAACTAACCCCATACTGATAGCTTGGTTGAAACCATTGTTGAATCTGACAGAGAGTCATCCCATTGCAAGTTCTCAAAGACCGGTACAAGTTGACTCTATGGCGGTCATTCTGACCCTGGCGGTCAAAGACCGCCAGGGCGGAGGACCGCGGGAGCACCGCAGACAGGCCGGCGGTGCTCCAATGGGGATTCCGACCGCGGCGGTAAAGCCGCGGTAGGACCGGCAACACTGGCGGTCTCCCGCCAGTGTACCGCCGCCCCATTGAATCCTCCAAGGCGGCGCAGCTTGCTGCGCCGCCGAGGGGATTCCGACCCCCCCTACCGCCATCCAGATCCCGGCGGTCCGACCGCCGGGAACCTGATGGCGGTAGGGGGGGTCGCGGGGCCCCTGGGGGCCCCTGCAGTGCCCATGCCACTGGCATGGGCATTGCAGGGGCCCCCGTAAGAGGGCCCCTACAAGTATTTCACTGTCTGCTTGGCAGACAGTGAAATACGCGACGGGTGCAACTGCACCCGTCGCACAGCTTCCACTCCGCCGGCTCGATTCCGAGCCGGCTTCATCGTGGAAGCCTCTTTCCCGCTGGGCTGGCGGGCGGCCTGAAGGCGGCCGCCCGCCAGCCCAGCGGGAATGTCAGAATTACCGCCGCGGTCTTTCGACCGTGGAACGGTAACCTGACGGCGGGACTTTGGCGGGCGGCCTCCGCCGCCCGCCAAGGTCAGAATGAGGGCCTATGTTCTTTACAGAGCATCTGAATCCAGGGAGTCGTGTGGTGCAGGCCTCCATAAGTGAGATGATCCCAAATTATTTTCTAACAACTCCCCTTGATAAGCGTTCTGCCAGTTTGAGATTGTGTTCCTTGAATGTAGTTTGCTTTCTGGGTCGTTACACATACACACATGCCCTTTGGGACATAGCTCATGAGAAGTTGCCAAGCCTGCCAGATGATATGAGCAATCCACTTGTTCACATGGACAGAATACTGCAAAGTATGTTCTGTTTTCTAGATTGGACACAACAGATTCTCTTGCCCAAGTGATGGGCACTAATGTCATTATGTGGATACATGCTTGGATTGGCTCCACTGGCTTCTCGGGAGATGCCCAGGCCTCTTTCATGGGAATGCACTTTGATGGATCATGGCTTTTGATTAGATGGCTGATGCTGCCTTAGAGAGGTTTTCAGACAGTGAAGTTACTGCCTATTCACTGAGGTTACTTTCTCCCACTTGCCAATTCCATTAGCAGAACAGAACTGTCAAAGGATACTCTTGAGGTCTTGTATATCTCCAGACAGATTTCTCCGAGCCTGTACAGTAGCCCATGCAGACGTTTCATGGTGGCAGCGGGCAAGGGCAGTGTTTAAGTTAGAAGTCTGCAACAGTAGCAGCACTCATCATCTTCCTCTTCTTCGGGCACTACTGTCAAACCTCTTTAGTTCACTTTTCAGCCATCTGTCAAAGCCAGTAGGCATCATAATTCAACATTGTGTGCCTTACTGGTGATTCATCACTCTAGATTGCCAAGTTTGGCTATGCAGCCAGTTCTCCAGATTGTCAAGTTTGGTTATGCTCTTCCCTTTATGGATATTCCTTCCCTAATTAGAAGTGTGGATCTTCCTTGCCAAAGGGGTAATTGGACTTTTGCTAAAAGTGCTGATGTTGTTTCCCAAAGAGACAATCAAACACACAAGGTGGAGAGAGGCCTAAGTTGCTACTCCTGGTATTTTCTGGTCACCAATAAAAAAGGGAGACTCAGATGGATTATGAACTTCCAATCCTTGTTATATTTCCTCAAAAAGGAGAAACCTACAATAATGGCACTCAGGTTCTGGCAGCGTTGGATGCCGAGATCTGAATCATGTTCTTGGACCTTCAGGGTAAATACTTCATTTGCCTTTCCTGCTGTGTTACAGGAGGTCCCTCTGGTTTGTGGAGACCAAGGGGCTGTTTCTAACCCCGGCGGTCTTCGACCGCCGGGGCGAGGGTCGGCGGGAGCACCGCCGACAGGCCGGCGGTGCCCCGCAGGGCATTCTGACCGCGGCGCTTTGGCCGCGGTCAGAAAGTGTAAACCGGCGGTCTCCCGCCGGTTTACCGCTGCCCTCAGAATCCCCCATGGCGGCGCAGCTTGCTGCGCCGCCATGGGGGATTCTGACCCCCCCTACCGCCATCCTGTTCATGGCGGGAAAGCCGCCATGAACAGGATGGCGGTAGGGGGGGTCGCGGGGACCCTGGGGGCCCCTGCCGTGCCCATGCCAATGGCATGGGCACGGCAGGGGCCCCCGTAAGAGGGCCCCGCAAGGTATTTCAGTGTCTGCCTTGCAGACACTGAAATACGCGACGGGTGCTACTGCACCCGTCGCACCTTCCCACTCCGCCGGCTCGATTACGAGCCGCCATCCTCGTGGGAAGGGAGTTTTTCCCTGGGCTGGCGGGCGGTCTTTTGGAGACCGCCCGCCAGCCCAGGGAAAAACTCATAATACCCTCCGCGGTCTTCTGACCGCGGAGCGGTATTATGGGGGCGGAATTCTGGCGGGCGGCCTCCGCCGCCCGCCAGAATTAGAATCACCCCCCAAATCTCTTCCAATTCACTGTTTTGCCCTTTGGCATTATATCAGTCTTTGAGGTCCTTATAAAGCTCATGTCACTGGTTATGGCATTTCGTTTCAGGGTAGGGATAAACATTCTTCTGTCCCTCAACAACTGGCTGCTGAATATGGGCTCACTTCAGCTAGTCTCAGGTATAAGTGTCATCAGTATCCACTGTGGAGTTCTCCATCAAAAAGCCCCAAAGCCGCAATTCCTTTATCAGTACCATTCTAGACATGTTCATCTTGAAGAAATTTGTGCCTACACAGCAAGACTGGGACATTCAGGTTATGATCCCAAAATTTAAAACAAAAACTGGAGTCCTAGTCCTAGTCTTGATGGAACTGAGGCTTCTTAGGGTCTTGGCATTATGCACCCTGCTGGTGTACAGTGCCCATTAGTACATGCTAGCTCTTCAGTGGAATGTGCTGCTGCTGTAGGTTAAGTACTGGGTCTATATTTTGGACAAGATACAATGCTGCTCAGGATCCTTTGGTAGCAGATGATGGATAACAATCTTGTGGGGGCTGGCTGTTTTCCTTGACCCCTCCAGAGCTCACAGTAGTGACATATCTGTTAAAGCAGGATGACCCACTACAAGCTAGATTATCTGATTTTTATTGTTCTAAGTATCTTTGGTGCGGCAATGTTTTGCTGTGGCTACTGTCTAAGGGTTACTGATTAGCCCTTTCAGTCATTCTTCATTTACCTTTCTTCAGATCACCTGTTGTGATCCTCTTCTAAAGCAGGCTTTCATGTATGTTTCCGTGGATCCATTCAGTATGCCGTAGTGGTAAGGTCATTGGATTCTAATGTTCTTGATGTGTGCTCCTTTCTAGCCTCTTCATAGTTGTTGTCCAAGACTCTTGGCCTTGGAGGCTGTGTTTTTCGTTACAGTTAATTTTGCTCAGCATATCAGCGAACTGCTGACTTTGTCTGTTGTGCCTCCTTTTACTACCATCTTTCCCCATAAATTGCTACTTAGGGCTTGTGTGTCCTTTCCCCTGAAAATGGTGTTCCCTTTTCATATTGGACACTCCCTACGTTTTTTCACCACAGGCATCTAAAGAGGAGAGACAACACTGGTTGGATCCAAGACATGCCTTTAGCATCTACATTGATAGGATTAGGATGTACTGTGTAGATAATCAGTAGTCGATTTTGTTTTTTGGTGTGAAGCAGTGAAAAGTAATCTAGAAAAGGACTGTATCCAGCTAGATGGTCCAAGGCATCAAGCTATGCTACACATTGCCCAAAAATGATCTTTCTGAGTGTTTAAAGCTCATTCCACAACAACGAAAGCTGCAACTACTGTCCTAGTTTGAAATGTTCTAGTTTTGGAAATCTGCCAACCTACCACTTAGGCATACTTTAGTGAGTCACTGCTACAAGTCTGCAGGGAGGGCCATTTTGCCCGCTCAGTTCTACATGACTTCCTCTTGGGGGTTCTCTAACATTGATTCAAAGTTGAAAAGTATATATCAGAAGAACAAATTACTTATCCTTTGGTAAGACTTCTTCAGATTGATTACCCCCAAGGGGGGAATCCCTTGATTCCCATCAAAGGATTCCCCCCTTGGCGCCAGCCTGGATCTAGAAAATGTTTCTCTAGTAGTACTCCTGGGTGCCACTAGTTGGCGGTGTGCATCTCCGCCTTGCTTCCGTATCACCCCATAAATGAAATTTTTGAGCCAGAACCCTGGAGTGCTAACATCAGTTCCTTTCTTTTCTGTACCCTCCCACGTGGATCCAGAGCTGCCCTCCCAATTTCATTGACATTCCAATGACTCTAGAAAACATCTAGTGTACTAGGGAAAAAGTTTCCCTCCTATTGTCCCCTGCAACACGTTTCAAGCCATTACACAAGTTCACAAAACCGATGTCAGTCACGGACCTGCATGAAGTATGTCTCTGGTGCTAGGGCTCGGGGCACGACTCAAAGTTGTGCAACAAGCGTGCACTTATGCACCTGAAAACAATCCAGGGCCAAGGAGCAAAGTTGTATGCTGCCTGATACAAAAAGAAGTCCAAAAAGAAGCTTCAAGTTGAGAGAACAGGCTCTCGTTGCTCCCTCAAGAGGTCAGCTTCCAAAGTCCAAATGGAAGCACAAGTGAAGCTGGACTCAACCCCATCCTGCCACTCTCTATCCAAAGAGAAGACACAAAGGTGTCACCATGTCAGTTGGTCTCCCTCCAGATCTCCGGTATCGGAGTTGATTCCAAAGCTGATCATGTGTCATTTGTAACACCACACCAAATTGACACCTTTAAAGGATTCCATGCTGAAGATATTTGGCGTTCTTCCTGCTCCATTCATTGTGCCTTTGGGCATCCGGGATCTGCAAGAGTCTTCAGTCACGCTCACCATTGGAAGATCTGTTATCTTCTTGGCGTTGTTTCTGACAAGAGCTTACCACCACTGAAAGATGATGATTTGTGAGGATTGAAATCATATCTTCCTCATTATAATGATAGAAATTTTTACATGGACATACAGGAGGCCAGTGAGTTTGATAGTTCCCTTGATACAGGGTTGAACTCACCACTTCAACCACCAAAATAATTTGTAGTTGTGGTTCGACGAGAAGGTGAGGTCTTGCACCTTGAAATTGAGAATAAGACTAATGTCCTTCTGGAAGTACTACAGCCTGGACAAGCATAAGGACAAATCTCTGTTGTCATCCACCAGTGAATAGGCAGGTGCCCAGATGTCATATACCGGCATGGACATACAGGAGGCCAGTGAGTTTGATAGTTCCCTTGATACAGGGTTGAACTCACCACTTCAACCACCAAAATAATTTGTAGTTGTGGTTCGACGAGAAGGTGAGGTCTTGCACCTTGAAATTGAGAATAAGACTAATGTCCTTCTGGAAGTACTACAGCCTGGGCAAGCATAAGGACAAATCTCTGTTGTCATCCACCAGTGAATAGGCAGGTGCCCAGATGTCATATACCAGCACCTGTCGATCCTGATTTTCTCACTAAACCTCCTACTCTATAGAGTCTGGTTGCTCAGGCGTCAATCAGTAAGGGTAAACCCAATTATTTCTCCCCAATTTCTCCAGATAGGGAGTCTAAAAGAATTGAGGCATTTGGAAAGCAAATGTTCGTCTCGGAGGGTTTACCATTGTGATCCTTCACTGCAGTCAAATCAAATCTACTGTATACTTTATTTTGGCTGAAGCCATAAAAGTTTCCAATAAAATCCAATAAATATAGGGATTGGAGTTAAAAAATGATAAAAAGCTACTTGGTGTAATGAGAACATCTCACAAGTAGAATTGAGGTAAAAACATTACATATTATAAATATATCTTAATTCAAAAGGAGAGATCATATAGGGACAACAGATTGGCAACGAACAGGTTCCAGTGTATACCTCAGCAAGGAACTACTTAGATCGTAATCATTTGATGACAGATCTTTTCACCTTGCATCAGGAGGCATGCAGAGCTCAAGGATCCATTTGCAGAAGCCTCAAGGCAGCAGAGTGGCTAGTTGTGCTCAGATGTCTACAAATAGGTGCCAGCCATTCCAAGGAGAACTGGGCATGTACAGGGCATATGAACAGCACATGCTGTACTGATTCAACATGGTTGCTACAACATTTTGCTACAAAAGGGACACACTGTTGACTCATAGCCAGACCATTTCACAGTGAAAGATCTAAGGGGAGGTGTTCCCACTTGGTCTTGGTGACAGTTTCCTGTCTAGTGGGATAGTGATTAAGTCCTGATATTGATTTGAAATTGAAGAAATTAAGAAATACCCAGTCAATGTGCACACAGCTTTTTGCTCGTACCTACTTGTTAAGAGTGCCCAATATTGTTTCTTTATTGCTCCCTTGGGTGGCATAATGGCAACAGTGGGATATTGCCAACTATCACCAAGGCCTAGAGAATGCAACAGATTTTTTAGAGCTCTCAACCATGGGATTTTGTTAAATCTATCTACCCTAAAGATATCTACGGCCACAGAATAGTGGGTCAACCCTGGGGTGTATCATATTCTTTGCCAGAAAAGTAGAGAGCGTAAAGAAGACTTTAGGGCTACCTTTCTGATACCCATATCCAAGTATAATGTTTACAGCAGGGGACAAGGAGGAAGGGAGGCTAGTGACCTTAAAAATCTGTTCTCGGATCGCTCCAAGATAGAGACATCAATGCTGTCTGCTTACTGGGCCTATGTACACATATCCTCTGGGGCATGCCTTCTGAGGCTTGCCCTCTGGGACATAGCTAGTGAGATTTTGCTAGAAGTTCCAGGAGATCTCAGGGCCTCACTGGTTCAAACAATACAGGATGGTGACGATGTGGCTGCATGCATGTTTTGTGCTGACTTTGATACTACTGATTGTCTCGAGTGGCATCAGTGAGGTGTTCCGCCACTATGTGTGGATACGCGCTAAAGGATTTTCTGGAGATGTGCAGGCCTTTCAATGGGTCACACTTGAGTGGCAAGAAAATCTATTCTGCCTTTGAACATTCCAAAGTAGAGTCATGATATGCTCACTGGGTCCTTTTACTCCTGCCAAATAGTTTCCTCATCATTTATGTAATTCTGAGGCTATTCTAGGGGCCTGGCATGTAGGCAACTTCACCTTCATCAGCCACTGCCATAGTCACCACAGTCCCTTCGAGGCCAGGGATGAGAATCTGGCAGATAATGTAAAGGCCAACAAGGGAACTAGCCATCTCAGTACCCTTCCTGTGTAGCAACAACCACCAAGGTCCTTCAGTTTGCATTTAATGGTGCTCAGTCATCCTGTGGGAGGCAGGAGCCAGCACTTTCTCCCAGCATGGCAATCCATCACGTACTACAGATGGGTTCTGTAGGAAAGTACCATCTTTCTTGTTACGGTTACCCCCCTTTTACTGCCTGATGTCTGTGTGTTTGACTGTGTTCACTGGGATCCTGCTAACCCGGTGCCCCATTATAAGTCCCTAGTATATGGTATCTAGGTACCCAGGGCATTGAGGTTCCAGGGGATCCCTATGGGCTGCAGCATATATTTTGCCACCCATAGGGAGCCCAAGCAAAGGGTTCTGCAGGACTGCCATTGCAGCCTGCGTGAAAAGCTGCAAGTACCCTTTCACTGCCACTTTTCACTGTACAAGGTCACTTATAAGTCACCCCTATGGCAGGCCTTCTAGCCCAGAGGGCAGGGTGCAAAGTACCTGTGTGTGAGGGCACCCCTGCACTAGCAGAGGTGCCCTCATGAACTCCATTTTCCCAGACTTTGTGAGTGTGGGGATGCCATTTACCTATATCCAGCTACATAATGTTAACTCCGAACATAGGCATGTTTGGTATCAAACATGTCGGAATCATACCCAGTGCTTTTGCAAACATTGGTTTTCTGAGCCCATGCACTCTGGGGGCTCCTTAGAGGACCCCCCTTATTGCCATTCCAGCCTTCTAGGGGTTTCTGGGCAGCCCAAGGTGCTGCCACCTCCCAGACATGTCTCTGCCCTCCTGTTGCTTGAGATGCTTGAGCCCAGGAAGGCCGAATAAAGCATTTCTTTTGTGAGAGGGGTGTTACACCTTTGCCCTTCGGAAATAGATGTTAGAGACTTGGGAGGGGTAGCTTCCCCAAGCCACTGCCAATGATTTCAAGGGCACATTTGGTGCTCTCCTTGCATAAATCAGTCTACAACAGTTCAGGAAACCCCAGTCCCTTCTCTGGCATGAAACTGGACAAAGGAAAGGGGAGTGACCATTCCCCTGTCTGTCACCACTCCAGGGGTGGTGCTCATAGCTCCTCTAGAGGGTCCCTGGGTTTTGCCATCTTGGATGCAAGGTTGGCAGGGAACTCTGGGAGCATCTGAGTGGCCAGTGCCAGAAGGTGATGTCAGAGCCCCCTCCTGATAGGTGTTTACCCAGCTAGGTGGCCAATGTCCCTTTCAGGGCTATTTAAGGTCTTTGTCTTGGGTGGTTCCTCAGATTCCGATTGCAAGGCTCCAGCAGGATTCCTCTGCAACCTCCACTTCGACTTCTGACCGAAGAAACTGCATCTGGATGCTCGAGGACCCGACAAGCCGCAACAAAGAAGAAAGGCGCGTCCTTCAACATTGTATCCACTACTCCTTCCAGCAACATTTCCCCAGACTTGTGTCCTCTGAGGACAGCCCATCTTCAGCCTGCATCAGAATGAAGAAGGAATCTCCCTTGGAGTGAAGGAGTCACTCCCCTGCTTCTGCAGGCACCACCTGCAACGACGACTAGCTGTGTGGATCCCCTCTCCTACTGAGCTGCGTGGATCCTGCATCATGAGTGGTGGACTGAAGCAGTCTCGACCGTCCTCTCTTCCAGCTGTCCAGCTTGGGTGGAGGTAAGCCCTTGCCTGCTCATGCAGGACAGTACCCCCATGCACCGCGCCCTTTGCAGCTGCCAACATTTGTTGGCATCTCTTCCAAGAGATCTGTAGGCATTTTGAAGCTCCAGCCCCCAGTACTCAATCCTGCGACGCACAGCTCCCTGAGTGGTTCCCCGGCGGCGTGGAAGCATTCTTTGTACTGCTGCGTGTGTCTCTTCCTAGACGTTCGTGTCCCCATCCTGTGGGACACCTGTGGGTGCTGCCTGGACTTCTGTGGGTTCTCTAAGTAGCTGAGGGCCCCCTCTAACTCCCCCTCCTGGGTAGAGTCCACCTGGTCCTTCCTGGTCACTGGCAGCTCCACTTTCCACTAACTACAAGTTGTGCATGTGCCAAAGCTTGTTGGTGGAATCCGAAGACGCAAACCTAACGGCAATCCTCCTTCCGGCATGAGACATCAGCTGCATCCTCCAGGAACTCAACTTCGTCTTCTTGGGTGCAGTGTTGACTCACCTCTTCCACCTTCAGTCTGGTGGGTAGGAGCTCCTGCCTTCCGGGACTCTGATGTGCTTCTTGGACTTGGTCCCCTTCTTCCACAGGTCCTCTTGTCCAGGAATCCACTGTTAGTGTCTTGCAGTCTCTTCTGGGCTTTGCATTCTTCTTCTTCCCTTCTAAGTGGGTGTTCTGGGGAATTCACAATGATTTATTCCTGCTTTCCTGGTCGCTGGGGTGGGTTGTGTTACTTACCCTGGGGCTTTCCTAGTACTCCCAGCTCCCCTCTACACACTCCACTTACCTAGGTGGGAGACCTACTTTCGCATTCCACTATTTTAGTATACTGTTTGGGCTCCCCCTAGGGCTATTTCTCTCTTTTTGTGATTTTCACTAATTGCACTGTTTTCTAACTGTTTTTATGCCTATTTCTGCATACTAGTATATATAATGTGTGTATTACTTACCTCCCAAGGGAGTATAGCTTCCATGGTATTTTGGTATTTGTGTCACCAAAATAAAGTACCTTTATTTTTGTAACACTGAGTGTTTTCTTTCATGTGTGTAAGTACTAAGGCCCTCATTATGACATTGGCGGTAAAAGCCGCTTACCGCCATGCTGATGGCCACCAACTTATTTCCACGCTGGCGAATATCCGTTCACCATATTATGACACACACACCAATTTGACAGAATACAGCCACATACACAAATCCGCCAGATCAAAGATCAGTGATAAAGTGCCGGTCCCAACACCCACACCGTTATGCCAACAGAACAACGCCCATCACATTATGACCCACGAATCACCATGGCGGACATTCAACAGTGGTAAACCATTGGCGGTACATACCGCTGCACTCATAATGGACACCCACAGACAAAACAACACCAGATTGGCCAATTCAAACAACACACACCTGACACCCATACACACACCACACCCACACCACTATAAAACATCCACCCACATTACCCACATACCTTTACCAATAACTATTACCACCACAAGACTGAGAAGAAGAGCACAGAGACAACTACACACACACACCACTCACACCCATACACCCCTCACACATGCCACATCACACACCCCAACACATTACCCAAGACACCCTCACCAACACACATCACATAACACCCATGGCACCACAAAGGCACCCCTGTTTCACTGAGGAGGAGTTAAGGATTATGGTGGAAGAAATTGTCAGGGTTGAGCCACAGCTGTTTGGAGCAGAGGTGCAGCAGATATCAATAGCAAGGAAGATGGAGCTATGGTGGAGAATCGTATACAGGGACAGCACCCAAGAACAAGGGACGACATCAGGAAGAGGTGGAACAACCTACTGGGGAACATATGTTTCATAGCAGCAAGACACCATCTCTCTATACAGAGGACTGGCGGTGGACCCCCACCTCCTCCCCCACAACTCACAGCATGGGAGAAGCAAGTCTTGGTATTACTGCATCCTGAGGGTCTGGATGGAGTTGGAGGAGGACTGAACACTGGCAAGTCAACTTTTAACATTTATCACCCCCCATACCTACATGCCATCACACACACACCCTCACTCCCATTTCTCCACTCCATCCCACACACTCCACCATCACATCACACTAATCCCAATGCCAAGCCCTGCATGCTGTACCAATGCATGGACACCTCTCACAGCCCTACAGGGACACTCATCACCAAGGCATGCACAGCATAGGGAAACTATCATTACACTATACACCAACATACACAAGCAAAAGCTTGCAGGGGAACAACAACCATAGAGGGGAAGCTACAGAAGTACAAAAGTCATACACTTGAAGCATAATACATCATTTACATCCCCACAGGTGCCCCAGCCGATGTCACTGGAGAGGAGGTGCCACCACTATCCAGTCCCCCAACAGAAGAGGCCCACAGTGATGACAGTAACTCTGGGCTTCAGGATCTGAACGATCTACCTGGCCCATCAGGGACCACTGGACAGTCGGTCACCCAAACCCAGTCACAGACCACCACAGAGCCTCCCCCATCAGGATCCAACACCAAAGCAACCACCCAGCGTACCCACACCTCTGTCCCCAGGACACGTCAATCAGCTGTGTGCCCACCTGTACAGGGCCCCCAGGCTACACCTCGTACACAAGACAATCAGGGGCCTGGGGTCAGTGGGCACACTGTTCAGGGGACAGAGGCACAGGCCAACAGGGACACTGGGAAGACTGCTGTGCGCCAGGGGGAGGACAGGAGCAGGGAACCGACTCTCCAGGAGGCACTCTCCGAGGTCCTGGGAGCCTACCACAATTCCCAGGACATGATGGGCCAGATCCTAGACAACGTGCAGGAGAACAGGCGACTGAAAGAGAGACAGTATCAGGGGATCAGGGAGGACTTGCAGACCATTAACACTACCCTGGTCTCCATAGCAGGGGTGCTGGCAGACATGGCCAACATCATGAGGGAGGCAGTGTCACACCAGTGGGCCCCTACCATTAGCCAGTCACCTGAACAGCCCTCCACTTCCGCTGCTGCTAGTGGCCAGGAGGCCCTGCCACAGGACCAACAGGCCACCAGCACCCCTCCCCCTGCAGAAGGCGAACCACCCAGCAAACGTTCCATGTGAACCAGACAGAAGCCAGAGACACTTGCCAAGACCACCGCTAGGAAATGAGACTCTCCTGATTGTCCCCCTTGTGTCCCACTCAGTCACCAATGGGAAAAGCACTTCCAATTGCCTTATCACTCTGTCACCTGGTGCTTTCCACAAGAAAGACCCCTCCTTACCTAGAGGTATATATAGTACCTAGTACAGAAAGTTAGTGTCTAAAGTTTAGGCAAGCTAGGGAATACGCATAGCCCTTGCTCTAAACATTTTGCTGAGGGACTAGGAGTTAAGGTAGGTTGGGCACACCATACACTATCCTAACACCATGTCTGCAACTGGACACTTCTCTGAGGTCATGGACTGTCCCTATGAGATCCTGACCTTCAAGGAATTGAAAACGCTGTGTGCATAGAGTAAGCTGGACATGGGAGGAAACCATAATAAGAGTCTGCTCTTAGGCCTCCTCCTCCAGGATAACCATGATCAAGCTGGTGGCCAGGAGAAGGAGGAGGAAGAACTAGACCCTAACCCCACTGAGGTAAATTACATTCTAGATCAGCGGGAGGGTACCTCAAGGGATCATCATATTCCTAGCAGACCCACTAGCATAGCTGGTAGTGGGAAGGAAGTTACACTGGTAAGGCTCCCTTTACCCCGAGAGGGCAAGTAGAAAGGCTTACTAAGCCTAGGGATAGTTCCCCCTCTGCTCACTCTCACATCACTTCAGTGTCTATGGGATCACACTGCACAACTCCAGTATATGACTCAATAGATAGAGAGCTCATGAAATTGAGACTGGAGGAGGCCAGGCTGTGGCTGCAGCAGCAACAGCTAGTGTTAGATAGGGAGGCCTTGGCAGTGGAGAGAGAGAGGCAGTGGTTGCGGTTAACACCCCATAGTGGCAACAGCTCAGGCTTTGGGGCTTACAAAGTCAGGGAGGTCTCTTCAGTTTCCAGAAACCTGCAGTAAATTATTCCCCATACAAGGCGGGGGGTGATATCTACAAGTGGTTTGCTGCACTTGAGAGGGCCTGTAAAGTTCAGAGGGTCCCTCAAAGGCAGTGGGCTGCTATCCTCTGGTTGTCCTTCTCTGACAAGGGGAGGGATAGACTTCTCACTGTCAGAGAAGAGGATGCAGACAATTACACCATTCTCAAAACTGCATTCTAGGTTTTGGTCTCGCAACTGAGCAATATAGGATCAAGTTCAGAGAGACCAGAAAAGAAGCCTCACAAGATTGGGTTGACTCTGTGGACTATTCTGTGAAAGCTTTGGAAGGCTGATTAGATGGCAGCAAAGTGTCTGAATATGAGGGCTTATATAATTTGCTATTGAGAGAACATATTTTGAATAATTGTGTGTCTGATTTGTTCCACCAATACTTGGTAGACTCCGATCTGACCTCTCCCTAAGAATCGGGAAAGAAGGCAGACAAATTGGTCAGAACAAGGGTGAGCAGAAAAGCTCATACAGGGGGTTACAAAGACAAGAAGGAAGGTGGTAATTCACATGACAAAGGTGGTGACAAAGATAAGAAAGAGTCATCATCATCATCAGCTTTATTCGATCAATTGATCATTAAAGCAACATAAAAGCAAAGATAATAGATAGTACATAAATAGATAAATACACATCTATAAATTAGTTTAAAACATTAAAACAATAATAAACTTGAATTACATATAAGACTCTGGAATGTATCTATAAGAGAAGTGAGACCTTAGGTTGCTTTTTGGAGATGACATCGTATACGCCAAGCTGTTGCTAAATACTTGTTTACTGGAAGAATTACATCGGCTGAATTATGGATTTTTAGAACCCGTAGAGCCAAGGAACAATTCTTAAATCCCATAGCCCTGCAAGTATTGCGAATCCATTTTGATTGCGGGATCGCATAGGATGGACAAAAGAACATAAAATGCTCAATGGTTTCAAAAGTGCTGCCACAAGCAGGGCATATATCGGGATTATTGATCGGCCCCCACCTATGAGTCAGTGACATCAAGGGCAGAGAGCCAACACGAAATCTTGCATATAAGCTTTTGCCCTGCGAATCCGGTATAATATCCAGATAAAATTCAAACTTTGGAGACCATTTAAAATCAATAAAAGAATTGTTTAAGCAACCGTGAGATTTGCAGGTTATATTGTTGTCCCTAACATAAGACCAATAAGTTAACTTTAAAACATTTTTATGCCGTCTCTCTAGTTTTTGGGGATTTTCCCAGTAGTCACCCAGACCTAACAACCGAAGCCAATGGGCCACATGACGGATCCAAGGAAGAGTATTAGCATTTTGGCATTTTAATAGGTCGAGTAATGAGGTCTTATAGATATCTAGTTCAGGGGTAATCCATAACCTAATCCAATAAAGGAGGGGTCTTAAAATAGCTAAATCTGCTACTCGACTTAACCCCAGATCTAAAAATAATGGAAGCAGGGGTGTGGTGCGTGGGCATGCTATTAAGGCCCTCGTGAAATTGTTTTCCCCCACAATGATCTTATTACAGTTAGAGGAACCCCATACTTCCGCTCCGTACAGGGCTGCACCTTGTGCCTTAGCTGTATAGATATTTATTGCTGGGGAAACAACTTTTGTAGAGGTGCTTTGATAAAACCGCAGTATGGATGAGGCTCTGTGTTGTAGGAGCCCTGCACTTTTTATGATCTGCTCTTCCCATGATAGTTTACTAGTTAGCCTGATTCCCAGGTAGTCTATAGAGCTAACTTCCTTCAGGGGGACTCCGTCAATGTGAATGAAACATTTTTTACTAGGTCCTTTGGATAACACCATCAGTTTAGTTTTGTTAATATTGACCTCCAACCCATGATCGCTACAGAATAGATTAAACCGGTCAACAAGGATTTGCAACCCCATTGGTGTCTTGGAAATGAGGAGCGAATCATCGGCGAAAAGCAGGATAGGGATTTTTTGTGCATTCAGAGAGGGAGAAAGAGTCTTCATCAGGCCCACAAAACTCTTCTGGGGGTGGGTCTAAATCCTCTTCCCAAAACAATCAGAACATTTGTAGAAATAAAGGTCATAGGACAGGAGAAAAGCACCAAACCTCCCACTACTACTACCCCTACTCCTACAACTAGTACCCCTAGCAACAGCAGTAGTGGTGGAAAGACCACTACTCCCAAAATAGTCAATCTAAGGGTGTAGCAGGGTTAACTCTGGAAAGTGTAGTGGGGGCTGGTTTAGTTAGGGAAACCACTGAGGCTGTTTTAGTCTCTGATGGTGGCATTGACCTTGCCACCCTTGTTGCTTGTCCCCTCAATATGGATAAGTACAAGCACCAACACTAATAAATGGTGTTCATGTTGAGGCCTGCATGGTCACAGGTGCCAGTGTCACATTGGTGACTGAAAAACTGGTGTCCCCTGAGCAACACTTACTTGGTCATCAGTACCAAGTGACTGTCGCCCACAACAATACTGTGAGCCACCCCATGGCATTTCTTGATCTCAGCTGGGATGGGGGGTGTTTACTGGTCCTAAAAACATTGTAGTGTCCACAGACTTACCTGTAGTGTGTCTACTATGGAACGACTTGGAGACATCAGCTTGGGCTGAAGTAAAGTTGGAGGCCCATGCAGCCATGCTGGGCACTCCTGGGCATATCTTTGCTTTAACAAGGGCTCAGGTCAAGAAGCAAAGAGAACAGGGCAACTTGGATCCTAAAACTATGGACAAAGAGCTTCCCTAAAGCAGGGGTAGAAAGGGTAAGAAATTATACCCTATCCCTCCCTCCACTGATGATTCCCCCTTCAAGGAGGAGGAATCTACTCCTTGGACAGAACCTACATGTGAAGAACTTCAAGCTGACACAGGTGCAGGGGGGCTGCCAGGGAGGAGTTAAGAGTGGCTCAAAATACTTGTCCCACACTTAAGGGTTTGAGACAGCAAGCTGTCAAACAGCAAGTTCAGTGTGTCAGTGGCACCCACAAGCTGTTCTGGCAGGACAACCTCCTGTATTCAGAACCTAGGGAGCCCGAACCTGGTGCCACCATGATATTGGTAGTACCTCTGCAATACAAAGAGTTCTTGTTGACTTTAGCCCATGACATTCCCCTAGCTGGTTGTAGGAAAGTACCATCTTTCTTGGCATGTTATCCCCGATTTCTGCCTGTTTGTCAGTGTGTTTTTACTGTCTCACTCGGATCCTGCAAATCAGGACCCCAGTGCTTATAGTTTGTGGCATCTATGTGTTGTCAGTATGCTTGACGACTGTGTCACTGGAGTTCTCCTAACCAGAGCTCCATTGCTTATGCTTTCTCTGTCTACCAAATGTGTCACTCTAGTTTAGTGACTCCATATTCCAATTCTGATTGGCACACTGGATCTCCCTATAAGTCCCTAGTATACGATACTTAGATACCCATGGCATTGGGGATCCAGGCGATCCTTATGTGCTGCAAGCTATTCTTTTGTCACCCATTAGGAGCTATATCCAGAGTGGCTAGTCGAGTCAAAATGTGACCCGCCAAACCCCCCAGGGATCACAGAAGTGGCACAAGCAGTCGATCGACAAGGTACTGGTGCAGAATCAGTGGGTTGACAAGCTGCCAAGCTGGGCGGTGAGCGACTAGCTGTTGAACCGGTGTTTTGACGAGCCACTACTGGTCAGTTCTCTGAGAACAGGAGCCACCAGCTCCTGCCTCACCGGCACATCGGGGGCCAATCAAAGCCACAGGCACCTTCGCCCTGAAACCCCAGGGCAAATTAATGCTCACTCCCAGAATCCAGGGTCTATCAGTGTCAAATTCTCATGGGGCAAGGCCATAGAACCTCCTGTGACCAGATGAGGAGTCCCACTGTACTAGGATTGTGGATGAGGCCCCCATCTGTTTCACTGTGCAGCAGATCACACAGGATGCAGACCCAGTCACCACTGACTGACCAACCGCCCCGAGACAGGCACACCTCGGTCTCCTACAGGGGGCCGCGCCCAAAGGTGAGGGCAAATAGCACAGGCCCCTGGGGGGATGTGTGCTCCAGAAGCTGTGAGGTGGGGAAGTAGAGGGGATCTCCCAGACACAGTCTGCATGACTCTCCCAAGCCTGAAGTATCAGGGCACATGCTTCAAATCTGTCCGCTTTTGGACCCAGCTCACTCCTTCAAGTCCATCAGTTGCATCAGCGACAGTACAATTTGACTGTGGACCCGCCAGCAATATCAGAGCCTCAAGCTGATCTGCGTTCTTTCTGGCCTCACGGTCACACCTGCCCTTTTCCTCCAAAACTGGCATGGCAGCGCCCCCCCAACCCAGCCCCAGGTGGGCGACAGGATTGAGCGGCGCTCACCTTGTGTGCTGAGTGCTATGCTCGAGGATATCGCTGCTTCCTCTCCGACTCCTATGGGTGGAAGGCAGCACAGCTCTCGCAGGCCAAACCACTGTGTCTCTCTGCAGGCCGCATCATGATCTCCAGTCTGCATTTAATGTCACCTGTAAATGACTGCCTCAATCAATGCCCGGACAGTCCTCCATGCCCCAACAGGCCACAGTTTTTGATTGAGTGTTTATTGGGTCATAGAAGGGGGTATTTAGGAAAGGATTGAGCAGGATTGTTTCAGCCACCAGAAACTGGCTTAGAATGTGGTCGCCATGTTCCCCGGCTCAGCCATGCCCCCAAACAAAGAATTCTCACAATGTGCTTGTCATTTGGAATGGTTCCCTTCTTAAACAACTGAACCTCTTGGGGCTCAGTGTTTGCTGTGATATATATACCACTACACATGGTACACTGACACTTGCCAATCTCCCGGAGTGTTAAAGAAAATTGAAAATGAACAGGAGAAGGCTCCTTACCTGGATGTGGGGATGAAATTAGTGCATAATTATGAATCTGTGTCCTCAAAAATTTTAAGTAATATTAAAGGGAAAGCATCAGCATTGGCAATACGCCAGTGGCTCAGAGGCATTCCTCCATTGGAACAGGAACGTGAGCTGCCAAAGATTATTTCCAAAAGTTATACTAGTATAGGTCGGGATAGTCTGGGAGCGAGACCAAATAAACCACAATCACAAAGAAATTCCGGTAAACAAACACAAGAGGGCTCTAAAAAATGATGGGATAAACAAAAAGGTAATAAAGATAAAAGGGGTCAAAGAGGAGAATCTCTGCATTCAGAGCCGGCAGAAAAATGCTACAATCTTAGCAATAGGGCAACTTTAAAAACTCCTGACAGATATTAGTATACAATTACTCGCCCATCTCGTTCCTTCAAGTACTCATCTGACAAATGGAGCAAGAGAGGTGGGCAGTCAAACAGCCAAAAGTAGTATGTACCACTAAGAAAGGAGTTACAAAGCACATCAAAGGTTTTGGTAAAAAAGAAAGAGAAACTTCCACAACAAAACCCCAGTCTGAAAAGAAAAAGGCTGCGGCAACATTGGAAAAATATGCAACATATTGGGAATGTTACTGAAGAACAGTTTTTGGACATCTGCTAGACAGCGTGGCAGAAGTCACGATTGTTCGCCAGGATGTTCTAGAGCTTCTAGTTGTGACAGCAACTAACAACTTCCTTGAAATCAAAACAGCAGACAGATGCATATATCTACCAGCTAGGGTTTCTAAATTAAGGACACAGATTGAGGGAGACAGAGTGCACCATTAAAGTAATTTTTGGGGGAAGATTAACTCTCACTTATGATATCCTCCTGGCAGATAAAGATTGGCCACCTGAATTTCTCTGTAGGCTCCCACAGGGGGAAGAGGTAATTTTGCCTTCTTTCCCAGTCCTCGTTCCAGACAAGCAAAAGAACCTTAGCCACTGATTGGGCTTTGGCTCAAGCACCAGTGATGTACTGCAAACATGTGGAGTGGGTACCACATTATACCAATTAGTTCCAATCCCTGGACTAAAGTGCCTGCGTGAGAAATCCTTTCACAACCCGAGTACCAGAGAGTATTTAACACTGTGTATCTCCAATGATTAATCCTTTATTTCCCGTAGCTCAACCAGACTATTTGTATAGAATAGTTTTAGACTAGAGACACTTAAACAGTCATACATGCAAATATGCCATACAAAATTCACACAGAACAACACTTATGAACAGCATAGTGCGAAAAAATACAAAACAACCTTGGATATTTACCAACGTTTTTCTGCCAAAATCTAGTGCATGAAAGTCCAGATTTATGCGCCTTCACAGCTTTCGGTTCTCAAAGAAAATTTTATAGACTCCCTCAAGGGTATAAGACCAGTCCAGGATTGTTCTCTGGTCATGTGACATCAATATTACATGATATTGATCTTTACGCGTTGTCTTATGTCGATGACATCTATTTGACAGATGACGATCTCACCACACACTTAGCCCAGGTGGTTTGCATTGTTTTTTAGGGTCGGGGGTCTGGCTCGGCTATGTGTGGGATTGGGTTGTTGTCGAGACTTTTTGGTGGGAATGGGCTGGGTTTTGGTGTGTTTTTGGGTTTGAAAATTGTGTTGTTTTATTTTTTGGCACTTTGGGTGTTTCCGTGCAAGGGATTGAATGGGGACACTGTTCGGCTATGTTCAGAGTGCTCCCAGGCATCCTCGTGTGGCTTCTCCCAGTAAGTACATTGGTTTCAATGGGCGGTAGGGGGGGTTCCTTTGGGATTTTTTTAGGGTGAGTTGGAGTGAAGCTTGGGTTTTAGTATTTTGTGTGCCAGTAGGAGAGGGGTGGGAAAAGTGTGTTACCAATTTTGGCGAGGATCGATCTAAGAGAAGGGGTCGAAAAGCATTTTTGAAGTTGGGTCCGGGTTCCAATGTTATCCTATGGCTGCAGTTTGGCATGTTTTTGGGGGGCTGTTTTGGGGGTGTTGGAGTGGAGCTAGGGTGATGGGTCTTCTGTGATGGATGGCTAGGAGTGTGACTTAGTAGTGTGATTTTTTGGGAGTGGATCGATTAAGGGGAAAGATTGTTTTGGGCCTGGTAAGTGAATGTGGAAATGGGCGTGTATAGGCCCAGCAGCAATAGCGTTGTTGCATGTTTTTGGGGTGCGATTCGATGGTGTTGCGGGTGGCCCTGGGTGGCGTTCTTTGGTTTGCGAGGAGCTGAGATGTATTGTGGTTTTTGGTAAGTTATTTGGAGAGGATTAGTCCAGGAAAAGTGTATTTCAGGGCAAGTTTCTAGGTGCGAGTTCGGCAAGACTGTAGGCCTACTGAAGCAGTTGACGTTGCATGTTTTTGGGGTGGAAAATCTCCGAATTTTGGGTGGTGAGGGATGGGTTTAAGGGCATGAGATCTAAGGTGGGAATGTGTAGGTTTGGGTAAAAGTGGAATCTTGTGTCTAGGTGTGGAATTTGGGCTTGTTTTCAAAAGGCACTTTTGCTGTCATAGGCTTGCTTTGGGCCTAATGCATTGAATGGGAAAGGGTGATATAGAGGGTGTTTTTGGGTTCAGGGTGGGGCTGGGCTGTGTAGTTGGTTGAGGGTTGTAGATGGGTGGTGTTCAGGTGCCCTGCTTTAAGTTCTGGGGTTAGGGCTGGGACTGTTTTGGGATTTGCAGCGTTGGGCTATTAGTTCAATTTCAAGAAAACCAAAATTGCTTTTCTGAGCATCCTATTTTTGGATACAAACTTTCAAACAAGGGAAAAAGCCTGGTAACACACTTTTTTAGAAAGGTACGCACAATTGTAACAAGAAACAACAGTCATTGCTGGCTTTATCAGATTTTGGCCGGATTTACATTCCAGACTATGCAGAATGCATAAAGCTACTTTATGACTTAATCCATCCTGATTTCTCAAGCAAACATTGGACACCACAATATACACAAATGCTGAGAGCACTACAGATTGACATAGTTGAAGCAAAACACTTACACACATATGACAACAAAACAAATGTGGTAATCTGGGTAATTCATAGTGCCATTGGGTTCACCTATGTCACATTCAACAAAGGTGATGTGGTTCCCATAGCATATAAATCACATTTATACTCTAATGCAGAACAGCATTTTGCACCCACTGAATTTTTTTTGACTGCGGTTCAGATAGGGGTCCTAAAAGAAAGACCACTAACCCAGGGAAAATGCATCATTTTTGTTACCCACATACCAGTCCTAGAGGCTGTCACCAAAGCAAGTGTTCCAAATGCCAAAACTCTACATCCTCGATGGAATCAGTGGGCTATTCCCTGACTGCCACTGATGGTGATTATATTTTTGATCCAAAACTTCAGACCCAATATGAATTAGAATACCCCATGTCCACCAATATTGTGCTTCTTGAGCAATACAAAATGATAATTTTCACTGATGGTTCAGCAGAGCCAGCTGTAGGTTCTAAAAACCAATACTCAGTGGCTTGCACAGCCATTTGTGGAGTGATGAGACATGGTCATTTCCAGCCTAAACAGACCTTCACGCATACCCTAGGCATAGCTCAAAGTCTTAATCCTGGAACTGGAACTCACTGATCCATAACATTCTTCATTGATTGTCTGAAATTCATATCACTGTGTTCAATCCTATAATGAATATTTACACTACAAGTGCCTTGATACGTTCAGAGATTCCAAGAGAACCCATCAAACACAAATTCTTGTGGGGGAAGGTGGGTGATCTTAAAGAGAAGCTACCACAGATTCACAATGTGGGAAACTCTTTGGCTGATGAAGCTGTCAAATCTCCGGTTTCTACGAAATGTGTTGCAGTGATTACTCGTTCTCATACGAGATTGGATGTTGGCACATTGTCTGCTGTGAAAGACTCTGCTAACAGCAAGGCTCGACTCAAGCATATCCTACCAAATATTCCTACCATTTAGGTGCCCAAAACATAGCCTTTGCTACAATACCAGGGGTGGGTGATCATGTGATTCACAACCAAGATCAAGGTCTAATCAAAGCAGCACATGAAGAGGTTGCTTCTGCCCATGCTGGTGTCACAGCTACCATCTCACTATTGCAAAAATTATACTGGTGGCCAGGTCTGTACAAACAGACCAAGCAGTATGTCCTTATCTCTGACAATTGCCAACAAATAAAAGGGCCCACCATTAAACCCCTGCTACAGACACCCCTCTTGGTTTCTAAGAAACCATTTCAATGTGTGTACCTAGACCATTGCGGTCCCTTTCAACTGGATGGCGCATACAAATATATCCTTGTTGCGATTGATTCTTGCTCCAGATTTCAATGGATGTGGCCACAACAATCAGATGACACTCAAACTGTTATTAAAGATTTTCAAGTCTCATCTGGACAAATGCATTTGCAGCATTCCACTCCAACTAGGCCTTCCTTTTCCTCCAGGGAATTCAGGGACACCATGGCAACAATGGGTGTTCAACTGCATAGCTTGTCTCGATTATGGAGCGGAAAAACCGAGACTTAAAGCAATCCTTAACAGCTAGAGCATGAGGTTCAGGTCATTGTTCCCTTCACCAACTGTATGGCATCAGAGAGCACTAAACAATCGGCCCAGAAGGTCTTTGGGAGGGCGTAACTCTTACCAAGTCCTGTTCAGGACACCTATGTATGTCACTGATCTAGATTGCCGTGACGTGGTGGTGGCAGAAACACCTTTTGACATAAATGAATGTGTCACAGTGTTGCAGGAATTACAACAGTTCAGTGATGAATATGCTGCCACCTTGGGAAAGAGGGATTTGCCAACATCCACAGAATGTATTGCTAAAGTTGGGGCTCTAGATCGTGGAAAGATCTCTGTGAAGAAGGAGTTTGGCCCATCATACTGAGCACCTGTTCCAGTCCTGGGAATACACGGTACCAGAACTGTCATTCCACCACCACTGCCTGCTTCTAGAGAAAAACACTCTGTTTCAATCGCCAATGTAACATTTCATCATGTGGTCGATCCTGCACAGTAAGCCAGGAGGTTTCCTGGGTAGTTCCCTATCCCCTCTCACTACCATTCAGGAGGTACCTTTACAAGCAATAATGCTGAAATATTTTTTCTGAGTTTGGGAAGGGTGGAGAATGAATTTTTGTGATTCCTGTCAGCTCTTCCTCAACATCAAATTGCAGTTTTCCAATGCAAAGCAAACAGATGGTGTAATTTATGATGAACCATCAATGGATACATCTACCAGCTTTCTTGTACCTACACAGACTCCTGTTTTTACACAGAGTGCTTCTGGTTACTTTGTCAACATTGACAACTTTTCTTCAAACTCTTCAGCATAAGCTACTGTACCTGTATCAAAAGCACATGCCCTTTCAGCTGGCTTGAATATAACTATTTTGTTCACCCATGGTATAATCTGTGGAACCTATTGACTTTGCATGCCTTCTTTCTTTGGATTGGGTTTCTCATTGTTTTCTTTCTGCTGATGCATGGTCACTATCTTCCTGAATGTCCTGCTGTTGAACTGATGGGTGAGGTTTTAAGCCTTATTTATCCTCACATAATGTCCGAAGAGACTTGTCCCTTGTGAACATTTCAGCTGTTCCAGTTCCTGATGGGATTGTTTGGGATGAAGTACAGTTTGATGTCTTTGGTCCCACAGAAATTATTCAAATACCTTATGTGCTTAAAAGTATTGATGAATGATAATATTACACTGGGAGTTGTTTCTGATGACTGGGATGTAAAACAAGTTTCTGAGCTTGAATATTATACTGTATTTGAAAGTCAAGATGTATATATGACCACAGCGAATTATGGGGAAATGTTTTGTTATCACCATTACAGACAACATTTTCTGCACCAAACTGGTATTCCAAGAATAGTTTATAATTACACACAATGGGAACATTGTCCAACTCTACCTGTGGGAAGTTCCAAAACATACCTTGAAAAATGTTCCTATTTTACTGGGCATATTGTTAAAGATGCTGAGTCCCATTATTTCAAATTATCCCCTTCAAAAGCAATAAAAATATTGCTAACAGATACCAAATGATTTCATTTGAGTTCCTTTGCTTCCTAGTTGGCCATAGAAGGCTTTGATTATTGGATGAAATCGATTGACTTAAAGAGTGTGTGGGGAACAAGAGATTGGCAAATACAGGGTACAGAAGCGTTTTTCAGAGCTTGCCTTATTTCTTTACAAATTCTGTTTCTTAATGACACCATTCAGCAAACAACTTGCCTAGGATTGGTGAAAATAAAAGAAAGGAATGTGTCTTTTCTTCCCACACCTGCTAAATTTGATAATGTGCAAACGGTTTTAAATGTCACTGAAGAACAGCTCAATGGTTGGGTTTACAATGGTACCTTTAATTCATCACTTTCAGTTGCCAGCAGACACAAATGGTTGCCATGCACGTTTTGTTAACTCCACAACACTCTGGAATTGTCACAACATACAGCGTGGGCAAACTTTGTCAACAACTGTGAAAATCTTCCAGCTCTAAAACAACTAGTCTTCTTTCAGAAAATATACACTTACAATACTTCTTGCTAGGTCCTAGAAAACCATGCTGAAAGTGTTTCTTATATGCAACAGCAGCCCAGCTTTGGCCAATGGATCAGGAGAATTTGGAGAAGCATCTAGCTGTTGTTGAAAATGGTATGAACACATTGTCTAACAGCATTTACACCTTAAACAACATTGTGGCCCTCATTATAACATTGGTGGTAAAAAAACGCCTGCCGCCGTGGCGACGGCCGCCAAAATACCGTCGCCGCGGCTTCCACCCATCTGGCAAATTATGACCATAGCCAGAATTCCACCAGAAGGATGGCGGAATTCCGGCTGCGGCCATGCCGGCAGTAAGGAAGCAGCGCCACACCAGTAGACCTCTGCAGACCGTATCATGACCAATGATACGGCTTGGCGGTGTTCTGCTGGCAGACGTTGCTGCTGGCAGCAGCGCCCTGTCCCATCTCCTGCCGGAGGACCCCCTGAAATCAGGTAAGTCGGGTGCTCTGACAGGGTGGGGGGGTGTTGTGTGTGGGTGTGTATGTTTGTGTGTGTCTGTGGATGCGAGTGTGCATGTATTGATGTGTGAGTGCTTGTATGTTGTGTTGTGTGAATGTGTGTGTGCATGTATGAATGTAAGTGTGTGTGAATGGATGTATGCATGCGTGGATGAATGTGGGTATGAGTGTGTATATGTAAGTGTTCGATGGTGTGTGAAGGCGCATGTATGTTGTGGGGGGTCTGGCGTTGGGAGGGGGTTAATGGGGGGGGGGGCGGTGAAGACCCCTATCAGTGACAGTGAAGGAATTCCCTGTCCGTGATGGTGCCTACCACAATGGTTTTCGTGGCTGTAAGGAAGTCACGAAAACCATGGTGGTAGGTGGGGTCAAAATCCCCTAGTTGCTGTTACCACTGTGGCAGATGGAGTGGTATATTGGCTTGAGCCAAACCGTCAATATTGTAATATGGGGAAATGTACCACCAGCCTGTTGGCAGTACATTTCTCCATTTTACCAATGTCCGCCAGGGTTGTAATGAGGGCCTGTGTCTTCTACAATTGGCATAATTCAAAATGATGTAGCTTTTATATCATGGACAGAGTCAGCTTACATCTGTTATGCAGTTGGGTTGGATGTTACATGTTCTTAAAAATGGCTGTGTGCCCTGGAGGCATGTTTACTCTAAGGAGTTATTTGCCGCTTAACTTGACATGAAACCAGCAAATGATGGCTAGGAATAATGCTGGTTACATCATGCTTAACACTGAGAAGCTAGAAAAGTTGCCTTTTACTGTGGCGAAATTCCATCATCAGTATGGTCAATCCATGGAGTGATCAGTCTGCCAATTTCAACATTCCAATTCACTTCATGTTTGAAACACTTTCCTGTGGGCAGATTTGAGCAGCTAAGAGGCAGTTACATCCATGAGGTGTGGGAGCTACTCTTTGATTACAAATGTTTCAGTGGTGTGAGAGAGGTCTTTCCTAGCTGTAGCGAGTGAGACGCTTCTGTAAGCCATTCTGTGATTTGTAAACAGGTGTCCTTGCATTGAGCATGGCATGTTATCTGAAGGGTATTTCTGTGCCTTTGATTGTCCCATTGTTTCAGTTGCTCTCGAATGGGAGTTACTTAATGCTGAGTGACAAAGGTTGCTGTTGAATGGGAGTTACTTAATGCTGAGTGATAAAGGTTGCTGTGGGATGAGACAAGGCATTACTTAAGTAAATTTGGTCTCTCAAACTGTGACTTGTTGTGGAAACCTACCTTCCCCCCGTGCATGAGATAAACATAGCAGACATTTGGCCTCATATTGCAACATATAATATACATTTTGGCAAGCTAAGAAGACTGAAGGCTCTTTTGTTTCAAAAACATGTGGTGCTCTCATCAGCGGGTGACACCTATGACCTCCAGTCGGAAAGGTCACCTGCAGAAATACAACCCCTTTTAAATACAAACTTCCCCAAACATTTTGAAGAATTGATCAGTCACATTTTCAATGTGTATAACACCGCTAGGACTGTATGCTTTTTTTAAGGCTATTGGTTCTGGTTTTGTGAGCATTTCCCAGGCTGTGTTCAGAGTTATACCTTCAGCCATCCACTCACTTTTTTGAGTGTGTTTGGGGGATTCCCAATAAGTTTGGCATTAATTGGTGGTATTCTACTGTTGCCCCATCTCAACAAGAAGAAATGATGGAGCTTCTACCAGTCCAACTCTGTTGTGAACTCATGATGCAGTATTTTGAAACATCACTGCTGAAAGCACTGGGTTTGAATTGGTTGCTGTCATTCTGACCACTTCTTGATTGTGTGCAGCCTGTCTTCCATTGTATGTGGTGCCCTTCTGAACATGCGCCAGCAGTGTCTTGCTTTGCAGCACTTACGTTCTGTGGATGCAGGTCTGATGATTTCCTCAATTAAGGTTCATTGCTGGACATACCCATTGAGATTATGGTTGTTGCTGGATGCCTCCTATGAGCCACCCCTTATGGATTTATTGGCTCCTGGTGCTTCAACATCTGGTGCTGTACGGAATGCTGCTTAGACAGCTGGAACAATGGCTGAAGCAACGGAACATGTGTGCTGCTTACATCTTTTGTCCAATGTGCTGGTCAACTTATCACCTGCTGTGGAAAACTGGCACCTGGTTACAGTATTCCCCTCCCCACTTTTTGCTTGGTTTCTGAATGCAACTCAGACTGGAGTGCACTGGGTTCCTGCAAACCAGGTTACCAGTGCCAGTGTTCTTTCCCTAAAACATTATAAAAGTAATTTGACACACCCTTAGCTACCACTATAAGTCCCTAGTAAAAGGTACTTAGGTACCCATGGGGTACAATGGGTAAGCCCCTGAGGGCAGCAGCGCTGATTGTGCCACCCTCTAGGGCCATGCATCCAAATGCACCCAGCACTGCCACATCTGGCTCAACTTGGCACACTACCTGTGTGCCCTGCCCAACATACACTGCATTTACTATGGGTAAGACACCTCTCTAGCAGGCCTATAGCCCTAAGGCAGGGTGATCCTCATTATATGTGAGGGCATAGCTGCATGGGGCATAGAGAGTGAACATTGCAGCCATTTTAATGTATGTGCTGGACACTGGTCAACACGAGTTTCCCAGCTTTATTATGGCTACTCTGAACCCTGTGTTATTTGGTATCAAAGAGCTCCGAATGATAAATACAAACTGGTACCAGTACTAGATGTATTATAAAAGGTACTCAGGGGGCACCTTAGAGGTGCCCCCTACAAAAACTAACTATCCTGACATGATTACTGACTGGCTCCAGCCAGCCTGCCACATCCAGACAGCCAATATACAAACCTGGGGGAGAGCCCTGGCTCTCTGGTTTGTAAAACAATGCCCTTCCTGGGTGGAGAAGCTAACACCCCCTCCCTCAGAAATGTGCACTCTCCCAGCAGTGAACTTCAAAGAGCTACAGCCTTTGAAACTCGAGCCCCAGGTCTGCTGCTAGCAGCATATGGCCTCCCACTTTGCAAACCCCCATTTTTGGAGGGAACAAAGGCGGGAAACCACACAAATGGTAGGAGGAATGGCCTCACCTAGCATGTACCACCCTTAAGGTGTTGCCTGAGATGTGGACCCTAAAATTCAGTTTCCTCCATCTTGGAATGGAGGAAAATAGCCAATCAGGTTTACGAAAGTGACCCTTCTCATAGGAAGTGGTCACTAAAGTTGGTGGAGCCACCTATAGTTAAGAGTCCCATTGGACACTACCAGATGTCTGCTAAAAAGCCCACTAATTTCAGTATTTAGTGGGCATCCCTACACCAAGAAATCAGATTTGAAAAGACAAAGAAGACAAGCACCAAAGAAGATCCACAGCAAGAGAACTGTGCACCTTCTGCACAAGAAAAGGCGCCAAACCCTGCCTGCTGCACCCAGGAGCCGAAAATCGCCACTGTGGAGGAGCTGACACTAGACTGACCCCAAGAAACCCAGGGGACCTCCAGGCTTCAAGAATCATCCCAGATCTCCCTTCTGAGTGGAGGCACCACTCCACAGCAAACCAAGAACTAGCAAACTGGTGATGGTCACCTCACCGACCTGATGATATCTCCGTAACCGGAAGTCACAGTTGGACCAAACAACAAACCAACAATTACCCCGATGTGACCTACAAAGATGACAAGTTTGGTGGCACTGTGCCCTCCAGTGGCTGAGTTACACCAGTACTGGCCAGCTATCATTGGACAACCAGAAAACCACCTGCCTCAGAGCTGAAAATGGATCAGGAGGAAGCCCCAGTCGAGGGACTTCAGGAACACCCTGGACCTCCAGCTATAGTGCCCCTGTTGTCCGGTAAGTAGCCCTCAAAGAGACTCACCTCCATCTCTAAAGGACTCCTTTGCGCACAGATCTTAGACCTTCAACTCGCCCTGCATGGGTTGTCCTGAGCCCTGCATTGCAAGATCTGCTTTGTGCCCCGGGTCCACATCCCCTTGTGACCTCAACAGTCCAAATGGATCCCAAGGCACCATCTTTAAATCTGCAAACTAGCTCATTTTCCAAGTGGCTCCTCCAGGTGGCCCGATGCCTGTGCCAAGAGACTTTCCAATGCTGCTCCCGCCGGAACCGGGAGCTGCCCAAGGCTCTCCAGCTAGCACAGTATGCCCACTGACTACTTAGGCCATCCTGCTAAAGAAGAGACTGGTAACTCAATTGTACGATTTTAAATGCACTTTAAAAAGTGACTGCCTATTGATTCCTATGGTGCGTAATTATGCACAGAAATATATTAAAACTTGAAAAAGTCATATGTCAAAAAGTACTGAGGCCCGTATTTATACTCAGTTTGCGCCGAATTTGCGTCGTTTATTTCGACGCAAATTCGGCGCAAAACTAACGCCATATTTATACTTTGGCGTTAAACGCGTCTAGCGCCAAAGTATGAAGAAAGAGCGTCATTTTTTTGCGTGAACGCCTTCCTTGCGTCAATGAGATGCAAGGAAGGCGTTCCCGTCTAAAAAAATTACGGCGACGCAAATGCGTCGTATTTATACTCCCGGGCAAAAATCACGCCCGGGAGGTGGCGGGTCAAAAAAACCCGCATTTGCGCCTGAATTTAACGCCTGGGTCAGGGTAGGCGTTAAGGGATCTGTGGGCTCAGAATGAGCCCACAGGTGCCCTCCCCTGCCCCCAGGGACATCCCCTGCCACCCCTGCCCACCCCAGGAGGACACCCAAGGATGGAGGGACCCATCCCAGTGAAGTACAGGTAAGTTCAGGTAAGTATAATTTTTTTTATTTTTTTATTTTTTTTGTGGCATAGGGGGGCCTTATTTGTGCCCCCCTACATGCCACTATGCCCAATGACCATGCCCAGGGGACACAAGTCCCCTGGGCATGGCCATTGGGCAAGGGGGCATGACTCCTGTCTTTACTAAGACAGGAGTCATGAAATGGCGTCTGGGCGTCGAAAAAATGGCGCAAATCGGGTTAAGACGATTTTTTAGCGTCAACCTGACTTGCGCCATTTTAAGACGCCCTAACGTCATTTTTTCCCAACGCCGGCGCTGCCTGGTCTACGTGCTTTTTTTCCACGCACACCAGGCAGCGCCGGTCTGATTGCGCCGTCTAACGCCATTCCATAAATACGGCGCCCGCATGGCGCTTCAGAATGGCGTTAGACGGCGCAAAATTTTTTGACGCTAAACTGCGTTAGCGCAGTTTAGCGTCAAAAAGTATAAATATGGGCCTTAATGTATCTCAAAGATCTTGACCTTAAAATGTATATAAAAGACTGAAGTATTTTTTATAAATTCTGGTCTCGAGTTATTCATTGTGTGTGTGGTGCATGATTGGATTTGCAAGTACAGCAAATACTTAGCACATCTCCTGGATTAGCCTAACTGCTTGACCAGCTACTGTACAAATTGGAGCATTAGGCGGTCTAATTTTTACCTCTGGAAACCAACATGTGGTTGCCTGGACTCCCTGCACGGTGTGCATAGTTTTGCACACTACATAGAGGGCCAGTCTCCTACACGTGCCAAAGTGGGGTCTTTCTTAGATTTGATCACTGTTGATGACATCTGTGATTTCCTACAAGATCATGATTATTGTTAGATTTAACATTTGGCATTTTTATTCAAATCCTAAATTGTCCTTTTCATTTGGCCAGCCTTCGACTTGCCCTGTTTGTCAACTTGGACATTTTTTCTTTTTTAACCACTTCGCTGCCAGGCCTTTTCCCCCTCCTGTGCCAGGCCTTTTTTTGCCTATTTGGGGCAGTTCGCGCTTAGGCCCGCATAACTTTTTGTCCACATAAGCTAACCAAGCCAAATTTGCGTCCTTTTTTTCCAACATCCTAGGGATTCTGGAGGTACCCAGACTTTGTGGGTTCCCCTGAAAGAGGCCAAGAAATTGGCCAAAATACAGGGAAAATTTTGTTTTTTTCAAAAAAATTGGAAAAAGTGGCTGCAGAAGAAGGCTTGTGGTTTTTCCCCTGAAAATGGCATCAACAAAGGGTTTGCGGTGCTAAACTCAGCAGCTTCCCAGCTTTCAGGAACAGGCAGACTTGAATCCGAAAACCCAATTTTTCAACACAATTTTGGCATTTTACTGGGGCATACCCCATTTGTGCAATTTTTTGTGCTTTCAGCCTCCTTCCAGTCAGTGACAGGAATGGTCATGAAACCAATGCTGGATCCCAGAAACCTAAACATTTCTGAAAAGTAGACAAAATTCTGAATTCAGCAAGGGGTCATTTGTGTAGATCCTACAAGGGTTTCCTACAGAAAATAACAGCTGAAAAAGAAAAATATTGAAAATGAGGTGAAAAAAACATCAATTTTTCTCTACTTTTTACTCTGTAACTTTTCCCTGCAATGTCAGATTATCGAAAGCAATATACCGTTACGTCTGCTGGACTCCTCTGGTTGCGGGGATATATAGGGTTTGTAGGTTCATCAAGAACCCGAGGAACCCAGAGCCAATAAATGAGCTGCACCCTGCAGTGCGTTTTCATTCTATACCGGGTATACAGTAATTCATTTGCTGAAATATAAGGAGTAAAAAATAGCTATCAAGAAAACCTTTGCATTTCCAAAAAGGGCACAAGATAAGGTGTTGAGGAGCAGTGGTTATTTGCACATCTCTGAATTCCGGGGTGACCATAGTAGCACGTGAATTACATGGAATTTCTCAAATAGATGTCTTTTTTACACACACCCTTATATTTGGAAGGAATAAATGTAGAGAAAGACAAGGGGCAATAACACTTGTTTTGCTATTCTATGTTCCCCCAAGTCTCCCGATAAAAATGATACCTCACTTGTTTGGGTAGGTCTAGCGCCCGCGACAGGATATGCCCCAAAACACAACGTGGACACATCACAGAAAACAGAGCTGTTTTTAGCAAAGTGACTACCTGTAGATTTTGGCCTCTAGCTCAGCCGCCACCTAGGGAAACCTACCAAACCTGTGCATTTCTGAAAACTAGAGACCTAGGGGAATCCAAGGAGGGGTGACTTGTGTGGCTCGGACCAGGTTCTGTTACCCAGAATCCTTTGCAAACCTCAAAATTTGGCTAAAAAAACACATGTTCCTCACATTTCTGTTGCAGAAAGTTCTGGAATCTGAGAGGAGCGACAAATTTCCTTCCACCCAGCATTCCCCCACGTCTCCCGATAAAAATGATACCTCACTTGTGTGGGTAGGCCTAGCGCCCGCGACAGGATATGCCCCAAAACACAACCTGGACACATCACAGAAAACAGAGCTGTTTTTAGCAAAGTGACTACCTGTAGATTTTGGCCTCTAGCTCAGCCGCCACCTAGGGAAACCTACCAAACCTGTGCATTTCTGAAAACTAGAGACCTAGGGGAATCCAAGGAGGGGTGACTTGTGTGGCTCGGACCAGGTTCGGTTACCCAGAATCCTTTGCAAACCTCAAAATTTGGCTAAAAAAACACATGTTCCTCACATTTCTGTGGCAGAAAGTTCTAGAATCTGAGAGGAGCCACAAATTTCCTTCCACCTAGCGTTCCCCCACGTCTCCCGATAAAAATGATACCTCACTTGTGTGGGTAGGCCTAGCGCCCGCGACAGGATATGCCCCAAAACACAACGTGGACATATCACAGAAAACAGAGCTGTTTTTAGCAAAGTGACTACCTGTAGATTTTGGCCTCTAGCTCAGCCGCCACCTAGGGAAACCTACCAAACCTGTGCATTTCTGAAAACTAGAGACCTAGGGGGATCCAAGGAGGGGTGACTTGCGGGGCTCGGACCAGGTTCTGTTACCCAGAATCCTTTGCAAACCTCAAAATTTGGCTAAAAAAACACATGTTCCTCACATTTCTGTGGCAGAAAGTTCTGGAATCTGAGAGGAGCCACAAATTTCCTTCCACCCAGCGTTCCCCCACGTCTCCCGATAAAAATGATACCTCACTTGTGTGGGTAGGCCTAGCGCCCGCGACAGGATATGCCCCAAAACACAACGTGGACATATCACAGAAAACAGAGCTGTTTTTAGCAAAGTGACTACCTGTAGATTTTGGCCTCTAGCTCAGCCGCCAGCTAGGGAAACCTACCAAACCTGTGCATTTCTGAAAACTAGAGACCTAGGGGAATCCAAGGAGGGGTGACTTGTGTGGCTCGGACCAGGTTCTGTTACCCAGAATCCTTTGCAAACCTCAAAATTTGGCTAAAAAAACACATTTTCCTCACATTTCTGTGGCAGAAAGTTCTGGAATCTGAGAGGAGCCACAAATTTCCTTCCACCCAGCGTTCCCCCACGTCTCCCGATAAAAATGATACCTCACTTGTGTGGGTAGGCCTAGCGCCCGCGACAGGATATGCCCCAAAACACAACGTGGACATATCACAGAAAACAGAGCTGTTTTTAGCAAAGTGACTACCTGTAGATTTTGGCCTCTTGCTCAGCCACCACCTAGGGAAACCTACCAAACCTGTGCATTTCTAAAAACTAGAGACCTAGGGGAATCCAAGGAGGGGTGACTTGTGGGGCTCGGACCAGGTTCTGTTACCCAGAATCCTTTGCAAACCTCAAAATTTGGCTAAAAAAACACATGTCCCTCACATTTCTGTGGCAGAAAGTTCTGGAATCTGAGAGGAGCTACAAATTTCCTTCCACCCAGCGTTCCCCCAAGTCTCCCGATAAAAATGATACCTCACTTGCGTGGGTAGGCCTAGCGCCGGCGACAGGAAACACCCCAAAGCGCAACGTGGACACATCCTAAATTTTGGAAAAAAACAGAGGTGTTTTTTGCGAAGTGCCTACCTGTAGATTTTGGCCTCTAGCTCAGCCGGCACCTAGGGAAACCTACCAAACCTGTGCATTTCTGAAAACTAGAGACCTAGGGGAATCCAAGGAGGGGTGACTTGCGGGGCTCGGACCAGGTTCTGTTACCCAGAATCCTTTGCAAACCTCAAAATGTGGCTAAAAAAACACATGTCCCTCACATTTCTGTGGCAGAAAGTTCTGGAATCTGAGAGGAGCTACAAATTTCCTTCCACCCAGCGTTCCCCCAAGTCTCCCGATAAAAATGATACCTCACTTGCGTGGGTAGGCCTAGCGCCGGCGACAGGAAACACCCCAAAGCGCAACGTGGACACATCCTAAATTTTGGAAAAAAACAGAGGTGTTTTTTGCGAAGTGCCTACCTGTAGATTTTGGCCTCTAGCTCAGCCGGCACCTAGGGAAACCTACCAAACCTGTGCATTTCTGAAAACTAGAGACCTAGGGGAATCCAAGGAGGGGTGACTTGCGGGGCTCGGACCAGGTTCTGTTACCCAGAATCCTTTGCAAACCTCAAAATGTGGCTAAAAAAACACATGTCCCTCACATTTCTGTGGCAGAAAGTTCTGGAATCTGAGAGGAGCTACAAATTTCCTTCCACCCAGCGTTCCCCCAAGTCTCCCGATAAAAATGATACCTCACTTGCGTGGGTAGGCCTAGCGCCGGCGACAGGAAACACCCCAAAGCGCAACGTGGACACATCCTAAATTTTGGAAAAAAACAGAGGTGTTTTTTGCGAAGTGCCTACCTGTAGATTTTGGCCTCTAGCTCAGCCGGCACCTAGGGAAACCTACCAAACCTGTGCATTTCTGAAAACTAGAGACCTAGGGGAATCCAAGGAGGGGTGACTTGCGGGGCTCGGACCAGGTTCTGTTACCCAGAATCCTTTGCAAACCTCAAAATTTGGCTAAAAATACACATGTTACTCACATTTCTGTGGCAGAAAGTTCTGGAATCTGAGAGGAGCTACAAATTTCCTTCCACCCAGCGTTCCCCCAAGTCTCCCGATAAAAATGATACCTCACTTGCGTTTGTAGGCCTAGCGCCGGCGACAGGAAACACCCCAAAGCGCAACGTGGACACATCCTAAATTTTTGAAAAAAACAGAGGTGTTTTTTGCGAAGTGCCTACCTGTAGATTTTGGCCTCTGGCTCAGCCGGCACCTAGGGAAACCTACCAAACCTGTGCATTTCTGAAAACTAGAGACCTAGGGGAATCCAAGGAGGGGTGACTTGCGGGGCTCGGACCAGGTTCTGTTACCCAGAATCCTTTGCAAACCTCAAAATTTGGCTAAAAATACACATGTTACTCACATTTCTGTGGCAGAAAGTTCTGGAATCTGAGAGGAGCCACAAATTTCCTTCTACCCAGCGTTCCCCCAAGTCTCCAGATAAAAATGATACATCACTTGTGTGGGTAGGACTAGCGCCCACGAAAGGAAAGGGCCCAAAACACAACGTGGACACATCACATTTTTTTATAAAAAGCAGTGCCTACCTGTGGATTTTGGCCTGTAGCTCAGCCGACACCTGAGGAAACCTAGCAAACCAGTGCATTTTTGAAAACTAGAAACCCAGGGGAATCCAAGATGGGGTGACTTGCGGGGCTCTGACCAGGTTATGTTACCCAGAATCCTTTGCAAACATCAAAATTTGGCCCAAAAAACACTTTTTCCTCTCATTTCGGTGACAGAAAGTTCTGGAATCTGAGAGGAGCCACAAATTTCCTTCCACCCAGCGTTCCCCTAAGTCTCTCGATAAAAATGGTACATCACTTCTGTGGGTAGGCCTAGCGCCCACAAAAGGAAATGGCCCAAAACACAACGTGGACACAACATATTTTTTCACAGAAAACAGAGGTGTTTTTTGCAAGGTGCCTACCTGTGGTGTTTGGCCTGTAGCTCAGCCGGCCCCAGGGGGGGGCAGAAATGCCCTAAAATAAATTTGACCCCCACCCCCCCCCCCCCGGGAGCGACCCTTGCCTACGGGGTCGCTCCCCCTGCGTGACATTGGCGCCAAAAAACAAATCCCCGGTGCCTAGTGGTTTCTGCCCCCTTGGGGGCAGATTGACCTAAAATTGGCCAATCTGCCCCCAGGGGGGCAGAAATGGTCTAAATACAATTTGCCCTCCCAGGGTAGCGACCCTTGCCTGATGGGTCGCTCCCCATCTCTAAAAAAAGAAACAACAACAAAAAAACACACAAAAAAAAAATTGCCCTGGCGCCTAGAGTGTTCTGCCCCCCCCCGGGGGCTGTTCGGCCTAATAATAGGCCGATCTGTCCCCCGGGGGGGGCAGAAATGGCCTAAAATAAATTTGCCCCCCCAACCCCCACCCCCCGCCCCCCGGGAGCGACCCTTGCCTACGGGGTCGCTCCCCCTGCGTGACATTGGCGCCAAAAAACAAATCCCCGGTGCCTAGTGGTTTCTGGCCCCTTGGGGGCAGATTGACCTAAAATCGGCCAATCTGCCCCCAGGGGGGCAGAAATGGTCTAAATACAATTTGCCCCCCAGGGGAGCGACCCTTGCCTGATGGGTCGCTCCCCATCTCTAAAAAAAAGAAAGAACAAAAAAAAAAAACACAAAAAAAAAATTTGCCCTGGCGCCTAGAGGTTTCTTCCCCCCCTGGGGGCAGAAATGGCCTAAAATAAATTGCCCTCCCCCCCAGGGTGCGACCCTTGCCTAAGGGGTCGCTCCCTTTGCGTGAAATTCACGCAAAGAAAAAACTCCCTGGTGTCTAGTGGTTTCTACCCCCCTTGGGGGCAGATTGGCCTCATCAAAATAGGCCAATCTGCCCCCAAGCGAGGCAGAAATGGCCAAAATATAATTTTCCCCCAAGGGGAGCGACCCTTGCCTAAGGGGTCGCTCCCCACCAAAAAAAAAAAAAAATGAAAAAAAAAAAAAAAAAAAGGTCCCTGGTGCCTAGAGGTTTCTGCCCCCAGGGGGGGCAGAAAAGGCCTTCCCGAAAATATGCCCCCCCTGGGAGCGACCCTTGCCCAAGGGGTCGCTCCCTTTTGTCAATAACAATAATAAAAATTAAAAAAACCCTTGTGTCTAGTGGTTTCTACCCCCCTTGGGGGCAGATTGGCCTCATCAAAATAGGCCAATCTGCCCCCAAGGGAGGCAGAAATGGCCAAAATATAATTTTCCCCCAAGGGGAGCGACCCTTGCCTAAGGGGTCAATCCCCACCAAAAAAAAAAAAAAATGAAAAAAAAAAAAAAAAAAAAAGGTCCCTGGTGCCTAGAGGTTTCTGCCCCCAGGGGGGGCAGAAAAGGCCTTCCCGAAAATATGCCCCCCCTGGGAGCGACCCTTGCCCAAGGGGTCGCTCCCTTTTGTCAATAACAATAATAAAAATAAAAAAAACCCTGGTGTCTAGTGGTTTCTACCCCCCCTTGGGGGCAGATTGGCCTCATCAAAATAGGCCAATCTGCCCCCAAGGGGGGCAAAAATGGCCAAAATATAATTTTCCCCCAAGGGGAGCGACCCTTGCCTAAGGGGTCGCTCCCCACCTCAATAAAAAAAAAAAGAAAAAAAAAAAAAAAAAAAATGGTCCCTGGTGCCTAGAGGTTTCTGCCCCCCCATGGGGGGGCAGAAAAGGCCTTTTCAAAAAAATGCCCCCCTGGGAGCGACCCTTGCCCAAGGGGTCACTCCCTTTTGTCAATTTCAATGAAGAAAAAAAAAAATCCCTGGTGTCTAGTGGGGTTTCAAAAGCCGGATTGCAAGCAATCCGGCTTTTGAAACCCTCGGAGGGACTTCAAAGGGAAGGAAATACTTTTCCTTCCCTTTGAAGCCCCTCCGGGCCTCCCAAGTGATTGAAAAAGAAATGCTTTTGCATTTCTTTTTCAATCGCGCTGGAAGCAGAGCTTCTAGCGCGACTAGGGAGGCCCCTGTGACAAATCAGCGCGCGCTCACGCGCTGACGTCACAGGGGGGGGGTGGGGGGGGGGTCGGGGGTGGAAGGGGAAGGGATTCCCCGGTCAGCCCTGACCTAGGGGGGTGGGGGGGCGGCCCTCGGGAGGAGCGCTAGCGCTTCTCCCGAGGGAAGCATTCAGGACGTAATGGTTACGTCCATGGCGCCACACGGGCGCTGCCATGGACGTAACCATTACGTCCGTGGCGGGGAAGGGGTTAATATTTTAATATGCTTTTAGATAGTGGTAGTGTAGTTTGTTGTAGGTCTTGGACTCTGCACTCTTGTCCTGACGATGGGAAAGGTGTTGTGGGTGCATGTTAGTATTTTTCTAGAGCACATTTATTTTAGCTTAGACCTGCGGTCTGTGCTCATTTATCTGTATTCATTTTATTTGTTTATTCATTTTATTATATTTTAGCATGACCTGCTTTCAGCTTGCATGTTTTTATATTCATAATCAGCTGTTTCTGAGAAAGCATTGCTGCTCATGGTCCACATTTATCAGTCCTTTGCACACATTTCACCCTGTGCTTTGCTCTAGGCTGTACATGATAGTTAACTCAGAATCGCCGCTCCAAGAGTCACGGAGTCACATCTCACACCCTAGACATCGCCACCTATCAGGCCTGTTTCTAAAACAATACATGCTTGTTATAAAAACAAGACATAGACCAAAACAGGGCAGAGGGCATTTCCATTCCAGAGCCATTGCACGCTGTCTGACATTCTGACGAGAGCTTCAACAACTCTGGCTTTTTCTTCCAGCCAACCGGGAGGATTGTCTGCTGAACAACAGGCAGCCCCTTGCTTTTTTCCAGGTTTGGGGATGGGGCTCCCCTCCTAGACCGGGTCGAACAGAAGCGCTACAAAACAACATGCTATCAGTTTAGAGAATTAAGGTGTAGGTAGGAATGACTAAATTCATGCTTCTTTCAGAATGTTGGGAATGTTTATAATCCTCATTATCCATGACCTGCAAGTCAACGCCATCTCCTCCTCCTGCTTCAACACCCTCCGCATGCTCCGAAAGATCTACAAATGGATACCCACCAAAATCAGAAGAACAGTCACCCAAGCCCTCGTAAGCAGCAAACTGGACTATGGCAATGCCCTTCACGCAGGTACCACGGCCAAACTCCAGAAGAGGCTGCAATGCCTCCAGAAACCTCCGCACGCCTCATCTTGGACATCCCCTCCACTGCCACATCACAGACCACCTGAGAATCCTGCACTGGCTCCCAGTCAACTAGAGAATCACCTTCAAACCCCTCACCCACGCTCACAAAGCACTGCATAACACCGGACCAGAATACCTCAACAGACGGCTCTCCTTCTACACCCCAACCCGGCATCTCTGCTACATGGACCTCGCTCTCCCAACCATCCAACCTGTCCGCAGAACTACAACCAGCGGTAGATCATTCTCGGACCTCGCCGCCAAAACATGGAACACTCTTCCCACCCACCTGCGCCAGACCAAAGACCTCCTTACCTTCAGGAAACTTCTCAAGACCTGGCTGTTTGAGCAGTAGCAGCACCTCCCCCCTCCACCCTCAGCGCCTTGAGACACTCACGGGTGAGTAGTGCGCTTTACAAATTCATGATTGATTGATTGCTTTACACTAATGGCCACAATTGATACTGTGACATGTTTCATGTTTTTATTTACCAGGATGCAGTTTCAATAAATACATTGAAATCTTTCTTGCATCTCTTTCTCTGGCTGAGCATGGATGAGACCTTGTGTATCTGAGAGAAATGGGTGTGGTCTGCCGTCAATAACTTCCCTGAGGAGTCTGTGTGTTATTTTCTAGGCTGCCACAATTCACCTTTACTTTTAGGTTAGAGGTGGCTAGCTAGTCGTCACAGACAGGCCGACAGCCGACAGCTTCCTTCGGGTGTGAAACTGACTCAGTCACTCACATGTGGTGATGCTGCCACCCAAAAATCAGCAGTCTTACCCCCATTGTACAAGTTCTATGACAGGGTCTGTTCCAGACACCATCCTTCTCAGTGCCTTTTCTCCAGCTCACAGGATTGCTGACATTCAAAAAATGTTCACATCCTTTCGACAGAGGTTGAGAGTTTGAGTCCTGAGATTCCTAGCTGTGCTGGTTTCTTGCATTCTGCTGGCCATGCATGCATTTTGGCACATGAGGACTCTGCAGTAGTGCCTCTGCAGGAAGTTGCTACAGTGTGGATGGGATCTGACAGACTCCATTTTGATCTCGCCAGTGCCGTGGCAGAAGTAGTTTGGTAGGGAACAAGATGAACATGTATGGTGGGATGGGTTTCACTTCCCCGCTGACAAGTGGCTTCGGTAATGACGGATTCCTCCACCTGCAGGCAGCCAGTACGACTTGTCAAATGGCTTGCCAGACTTTAAAATACTATTCCAGTGGGTTTCCCGAAATGATGGCGATAGTAGGGGTGTCCCCTTAGATTTCTCATATACTGCTAGAAGATGAGGAGCAAGTATATCTCTAAAGCTTTTATAAAATTCAACCTGGAATTTACTGATTCATGGCAATTTAGCAATCAGGTGACCCCATTCACCCTCACTACAAACAAGAGTGAACGATTGTTCTAGGGATTACACAGAATATCACTCTGCCAGGCTATTGCAGTAGGGATTTGTTCTGTGGTGTGCAACACCACAGTGGAATAAAGTTAATAAAGTATGATGCAAAGACCTCAAGGATCTCTGATGCCCCTTGTTGTACCAAGTCTTGTGCATCAGTGATAGTTGTCCCATTATAAGCTGCCCATGTCCCTTTAATTATGTCTGTTAGTGTGTTCTCAGGGCGCTCTCTATCAGCATAGGATGGAGACCTGGCATTGTTGTCTCAGTGCAGGCATTCCTCTTGAGTACTTTGTAGTTTGGTTTCTGATATAGGCCATACTTGTGGAGGATGGACTTTCCATATATTCCAGCTGCAGATCTGCGATTTTCCACACCAAGGGCCATATGTACAAACACTTTTTCCCATAGACACAGAATGGGTACATCTGGCCCCAAATGTGGCAAGTATGATTTTGGTGTTTTTAGTGCCCATTTTGATTTGTGATGCAGATGCACCTTGTCACCACCCTAAATGTTTCCCACGCTGTACTCATGCTCTCCACCAGCCCAACATTTCACTTAAAATAATATTTCTCATTCATCGTCTAAGGGTTTCTCATTCATCACAAAAACGGTCATCCAGGCAGGCCTCTGGCCTAGGCTGCCACAGCCCCAAAGGTTAGGGCAGTTCCAGAGTACCCAATGATATTATTACTGGTGAATGTTTGGGCCAGATACTGTATCATCTTAATGCTCAAGTATATATCTTGTGGGTTACCCGATACTCAGGCCTCAACCACATATTATAGGTGGCAGAAATGTATGTGTCTTCCTGAGCGCAGAAGTGGTGCTGTTGCCAGACCTCCACCAATTTGTGCTTTATTATTGACTTTTATAGGTTTTTTTTGTGGTTAGGCGAGACAGAGGATCTATCCATCTGTCAGTGCGTGGCTCAATTGAAATCCCTTTTTCTATATCAGGGCATATGGATTGATGAAGAATAGTCGGCCCCAAAGTGTTGTGTAAAAACTCGGGCCATCTGTTTTTAAGCTGTAACAGGTTACAAGTGTAATGTGTGAGCTTTAAAGTACCGCCCAGAGAATGACATATCTAAATTGTTAAAGTATGCAACCCCACTAGCGTAAATTGTACCCATTTTTTTATAATGATTATAGCATATGAGAAATAGAAGTAATGCAGCCATCTTGCTTGACATGCACTCTAGTGCCTCCCAACATCAAGCTATATTTGCACACATGAAACGTTTACTGATTACTGCTGCAAAAAAATATTCTGTTCACAGTTCTCATAGTGACCATAGAGCTTAATTAAAAATTGCCTTGTAATATTTACTGACCTTCTTTCATCCTCAAATACCCTCATGGTCCCTCAGATCTTTAAAATCAATTTCTTTGAAAGTCACCCACATCCGAGTTGCTAGTTAGGAGTTTGTCCATTTTATTACACAGCAGCCACATCTACCTTAGGATATTTGCCTGGCCACCTCAGAATACTGCTTCCTTAAGAACATTGAAAAATTGGCTCTTAACTTGAATTAATTTTCATATTCCATACGTCCGTTGTCACTTACTGCTGGGATGTCCCATTTACAGGTATCTGTAGAGCTTGCACTGAGGGTCTACCCTTCTGCTTTAATTGTTTAATTAATGGTGATGTTTTGTGTAGTCCTTGAGCAGGTGCCAGAGTGCCGGACAGAAGCAAATGGTATAATAGGAAACATAATAGTAATCACCGAAGTCTGCTAGTCAGATGTGAAAGCATAGGACTAAATAGAGATTGGCAATGGTGCCATACCCCTTGTAAGATAGTGGCCATTTTGGCATGGTTACCCCACTACTATTTACCTGATATTGATGCTAACTTGACTGAGTGTATGCTAGGATCCTGCTAACCAGGGCCCAGCACCAGTGTTCTATCCTTAAACTGTATCATTGCTTTCACAATTGGCACACCCCTGGCACACAGCTAAGTCCCTTGTAAAATATACCAGTGTTACCAAGGTCTCTGTGACCAGGGAGGGTCCCAAGGGCTGCAGCATGTATTGTGCCACCCTAGTGGACCTCTCATCAAGCACATGCATGCTGCCATTGCAAATTGTATGTGCTGGTAGGGAGAAAAAGGTAAATTCGACATGCCACCCCTTCCAGAGTGCCATGCCCACAAACCACTGTCTATGGCATATGTAAACCACCTCTTTAGCAGGCCTTACAGCCCTAGGGCAGTGTACACTATACCACAGGTGAGGGCATAGCTGCATGAGCAATATGCCCCTACAGTGTCTAAGTCCATTCTTAGACATTGTAAGTGCAGTTTGGCCATATTAAGTACATGGGCTGGGATTTTGTCATTATGAACTCCACAGCTCCATGATGGTTTCACTGAAGGCTGGGAAATTTGGTAGCAAACATCTCAGCACAATAAACCCATACAGATGACTGTGTTGGATGTATTGTATAATGCACCCATAGGGCATCTTAAAGATGCCACCTGTATTTTATCCAACCCTTTAGTGTAAAGCTGACCAGTCTGTGCCAGCCTGCCACTAACAGACATGTTTCTGACCCCATATGGTGGGAGCCTTTGTGCTTTGTGGGGTCAGGAACAAAGCCTGCTCTGGGTGGAGGTGCTTCACACCTCCGCCCTGCAGGAACTGTAACACTTTTTGATGAACCTCAAAGGCTCAGGCCTCCTGTTGCAGTGCCCCAGGGCACTCCAGCTAGTGAAGATGCCCAACCTCCCCTACTCTCTCCACCCTACCCCCGGACGAAGCCCCACATTGTTTTTGGTAAGCCTGGCGGACAAATTAGGAAAAACAAGGAAAAGTGACCACTTCAGCTAGGACACCCCTAACGTGTCCAGAGCTGAAGTGATGCCCTCCCTGCAGAACCCTCAATCATGGTTTGGAAGAGAGTGACCAATAGCGTTAGGATTGTGCCCTCCTCCCCAAAGGGAGTGGGCACAGGAAGGGCATAGTGACCCTCAGGGACTGTAGCCATTGGCTACTGCCCTCTGACCCATGTGACACCCCTAAATCTAGGAAATTAAGGACTTAGCTCAGTAGATTCCTGGCAACCTAAAGACAAGAAGAAAGAAGAAGGACTGCTAAGCTGACCCCCAGCAGAGAAGACTACAGACAACGGCTGACTTCTCCCCAGTCTTACCGGCGTGTCTGCAGCTTCAGAAGCCTGGCTGCAAAAAGGTTACGTATCTTGCAGGACCAGCAACCTCTACAAACCCCCAGAGGACTGCCTTCCTAGTCGAGGACCAAAAACTCCTGAGGACAGCAGCCCTGTCCACAAGAAACTCCAAAAGGGTCTCCAGAAATGCCCTGGACCCGCAAGTTGTGTCTACTCTGCACCCGATGCCCACGGCCTGAGTCCAGGTGGCCCACCAGTGCAGAGCAGTTCCCAGGCGATTCCGACCTTGTGTCCACCCTGGGATGACCCCTCCTGGCCAGCACAAGGACACCTGCAGCTTAAATCCAGAGGACCCCCCTGACCGCGAGTGACCCGGATGAAGATACCCGATGGCCAAAAGTACCCCTGCACTCACAGCCCCCTGGCCTTGGGGAATCCAAACGATGGTCCAGCAACGTTCAGCAGGTGGTCTTTCACCTTCTCTAGCTTTTGGTTTTTGGGATCCGACGCCCTGGACCCAGCCTGCAGCATCTTTGTGACCCCTAGGGTCTTCCTATCAAAAAGCATTGGGAGACTGACGATGTGATTGCACTCTGCACCCGGCCACCCCTGTGGCGCTGAGGGTGTGTGTTTGGTGCTAACATGTGGCCTCCCCCCACCAGTGCTCACATAAATCCACTGGGTCTCCCCTCCGAAGTTGCAGATCAGATCCCAGTCTCCATAGGGTCCCATTCTCCAGTGGGATCAACAGGGTGCCCAGAGCAAATCAGGGTTCACACTGAAGCTACTTTAGATTCTGAGGGTGGGGTAGATGTTGCCACTCACTGTCTAGGTCCCTAAAATGAACAAATACAGGCAGCATCCTTTGATTAATGGGACTAAGGTAGAAGCCCTAGGGAATGCAGGTGCCAATGTCACCATGGTGACAGAAAAACTGGTTTCACCAGGACAGTAACTGGCTGGACAAACATATCCATTCACCAATGCTGACAATGCAACTAAGGCCCATCCCATGGTTATGGTGACCTTAGAATGGGGAGGCGTTTCTGGCCTGAATCAGGTAATGGTCTCTTCTGCAATCCCAGCTGAATGTGTGTTAGGGAATGACCTGGAGGCCTCAGCTTGGGCTGAGGTAGAACTCAAAACCCATGCAGCCATGCTGGGAATCCCTGACATGGTGTGTGAAAAGACTAGAGTACGAGGCTGAGCACCCGGTGAAAAGGAAGAGTTGGAGCCTGGAATAATGGCCCAACCTTCCAAGAGAAAAGGCAGGAATATTGGGGGACCATCTTCTGTAGAGCAGGAAGCACAAGACTCCTCTTCTCAGGAAGAATTCTCAACATCCTCTGAGGGAACTGAGTCCATGGACTGCATAAACAAACCAGGAGGAGGTATCGCCATAAAACACAAAAACAACATCAAAATCTCCACCAACAGCAATGATACCCTAGACAACGCAGAGCACCTACACTTTCTAATACACATCAACACCACCCTTAGAGGAACCCTCATTTACAGACCACCAGTATCCCATCCCCCATTCTGCGACGCCATTGCAGATACCATCAGGCCCCACGCCCTCACCTCCACAGTCTACATACTCCTTGGTGACCTCAACTTTCACCTGGAAAGCACCCATGACTGCAACTCCACAGCCCTGCTGGACAACTTCACAAACCTTAGCCTCAAGTAACTGGTCACCTCACCCACTCACTCAGCGGGACACCCGCTTGACACCATTTTCACCTCCAGCAGCCACATCACCTTCACACACCACCGAGCTCCACTGGACTGACCACCACTGCGTCCACTTCTCCTTCATGAAACCCCCAACCCACCACCAACAACACTCTACACCCTACCGCAAGTGGAACAAGATCTCCAAAGAACACCTGATCGCCAACCTCACACAAGCTCCACCTCCCATCACCAAGGACCCCAGCACTGCTGCCCACAACCTCATACAATGGCTAACAACCTGCACAGACTCCCTCGCCCCATTGAAAACAAACAACAACACCTGCACCGTCAAAACCGCCCCCTGGTTCACCAAGGAACTCCAGGCTTCCAAAAGAGAATGCCGCAAAATTGAGAAAGCCTGGCGCCAAGAACCCTCAATTAACAACTTCTTTACTCTCAAAACAGCCATGCGCAAACACCACCAACTCATCCGGACCACCAAACAGTCCTTCTACAAAGAACGCATAGGCAACAACACACACAACAGCAAGAAGCTCTTTGCCATCGTCAAAGAACTCACCAAACCCAAATCCAGCACTATCGAACCTCCACACTCCCCAAACCTCTGCAACTCCCCCTCCAATTACTTTCACCACAAAATCACAGACATACACTACAGCTTCACATCATCAGCACCCACTATCACCACCACCGACACAACCAATAACACAACACCCTCCCACACCAACCAAGACCCCCTCTAACAACAAAGAAATAGGCAAAACCATGAACTCCATCCACTCAGGCTCCCCAACAGACCCTTGCCCCCACCACATTTTCAACAAGGCCAGCCAAATCATCGCTCCCCAGCTCCGCACCGTCATCAACAGTTCCTTCGACACCGCTAACTTCCCAGACATTTGGAAGCACGCCGAAGTCAATGCTCTTCTCAAAAAACCCAAAGCAGACCCGGAAGACCTCACAAACTACTGTCCCATCTCTCTTCTCCCCTTCCCCGCAAAGGTTGCTGAGAAGATAGTTAAAGCTCAACTGACTCACTTCTTAGAAGGAAACAACATACTCGACACCTCCCAGTCTGGATTCTGCAAGAACCACAGCACTGAGACTGCCCTCATTGCCTGCACAGATGACATCAGGACCAGAATGGACAAGGGTGAGACAGTTGTCCTCATCCTCCTAGACCTATCTGCAGCTTTCAACACTGTATGCCACCAAACCTTCTGTGCATGCCTTTTTGACGCCGGAATTCGACACAAGGCCTTGGACTGGCTCACCTCCTTCCTAGCGGAAAGAACCCAAAGAGTTTGCCTCCCTCCTTTACGGTCTCCATCCACCAAGATCATCTGCGGGGTCCCCCAAGGATCCTCCCTCAACCCCACCCTCTTAAACATCTACATGGCCCCTCTCGCCAACATCCTCTGCACCCACGGAATCACTATCATCTCATACGCAGACGACACTCAGCTCATCATCTCCCTCACCAGGGACCCAGCAACCGCCAAGATAAACCTGCACGCCGGACTCCTCAACATCGCCAAATGGATGATAGCAAGCCACCTTAAACTAAACTCAAACAAAACAGAAATCATCATCTTCGCTCCCAAAGAGACGAAATGGAACAACTCCTGGTGGCCCACCACACTCGGACCACCCCCAACACCCACCTCCCACGCACGCAACCTTGGCATCGTTCTAAACTCATCTCTCTCCATGACCCAGCAAATTAACACCATATTATCCTCATGCTTCAACACCCTTCGCATGCTATGCAAGACTTTCAAATGGATTGCTTTAGAAACAAGAAGAACAGTCATCCACGCCCTCATCAGCAGCAGACTGGATTCCAGCAATGCCCTCTACGTAGGGACCACAGCTAAGCTTCAAAGAAAACTCCAGGGAATACAGATCGCAGTTGCACATCTCATCCTCAACCTCCCTCGCCACGAACACATATCCGCCCACCTCAGATCCCTACACTGGCTGCCCATCAACAAAAGGATCATCTTCAAAGTCCTAATCCACGCTCACAAAGCCCTCCACATTACTGGACCGCCCTACCTCAAGGAACAAGTAAACTTCCACATACCAACTCGACATCTCCGCTCCGCCAACCTCGCCCTCGCTACAGTCCCCCGCATCCAACGCACCACCTCGGGCGGCAGATCCTTCTCCCACCTCGCCGCTAAGACCTGGAACTCCCTCCCCACCAACCCACGCAAGACCCAGGACCTCCTAACCTTCAGAAAGCACCTTAAAACATGGCTTTTTGAGCAGTAACTGGCAATGCCCCCACAGCGCCTTGAGACCCTAACGGGATTAGTAGTGCGCTTAAGAAATGATTAGATTGATTGATTGATTGATTGATGGAGTTTGCTCCTTATCAGATCGAATTCTTGGGCCCAGTGGGACCCTCTAGGGACCAGCTGTGCCAGGGACAGAGAACCTGTCCCATTCTTGAAGGCCTGAGGCAGCAAGGAGCTGCACAGGAGAAGGGAGATGTCAGTAGCTCCCACAGTGTGAGAAAGGAAGGAGTGCTATACACTAAGGCCAGAGACCCTAAACCTGGTGCAACCAGGAGAGTGGTAGTGCCTCAGCAGTTTAGGGAATTCATCCTTACTTTAGCACATGACATCCCCGTAGCTGGGCATCTGGGCCAAACTAAAACTTGGAATAGGTTTGTCAGCCATTTCTACTGGCCCAAAATGTCTCAAAAGGTGAAGGAGTTTTGCAGCTCCTGTGTCACCTGACAAGGCAGGTGGTCACCCAAAGCCCCCCCCCCTAATTCCACTACCAGTGGTTGGGGTTCCTTTTGATAGGGTTGGTGTGGAGGTAGTGGGTCCACTTGAACCACCCACAGCCTTAGGAAACCAATATATAATGGTAGTAGTGGATCATGCTACCAGGTATCCTGAAGCAATTCCGCTTAGGTCTACTGCACCTATTGCAGTAGCCAAAGCCCTTTTTGGTATCTTTACTACTAGGGTTTCCAGTGGTGCCAACTGCATGTCAGCTTACCTGAACACATGTTGAATGGGTGTAGGGTGACTTTCAATTTCACCATACCATCCACAAACCAATGGACTTATTGAAAGGTTCAATAAGACATTGAAGGGCATGATCATGGGGCTCCCTGAGAAACTCAGAAGGAGATGGGATGTACTCTTGCCATGCTTGCTTTTTCCTACAAAGAGGTGTCTCAGAAAGTAGCAGGGTTTTTCCCCTTTGACATTTTGTTTGGCCGCCCTGTTAGCAGACTACTTGCACTTGTGAAGGAAGGCTGGGAGAGACCTCTTTATGAGCCTAAGTAAGATGTGGTGAACTATGTGCTTGGCCTCTGCTCTAGGATGGCTCAGTATGTGGAAAAGGCATCAAAAAACCTTGAGAACAGCCAACAGCTCCAGGAGCAGGGGTAAGACCAAAAGGCTAAAAAGCCATCTCCAATTCAGGTTTCAATGCTCGAATCCTTACAATGATTCTCTAGGTGTCAAGATTAATCTTTATACATACAACAACAATAATAAACATGATTGTTTTTATTTATACACATACAAGAAATTATTTAATATCATTATATATCTTATTTAATAAATAGAAGGAACTTAATTTGTACTTTCTATCGAAATCACTCATTCCAACATACTCTTATCAGGCTCACCGGTTAAAAGCTGTAAAAATACAAATGGCCTAACAGATATTACTCACATGATCCTTCACTTATAAAGGAGATCAATAACATAAATTGTTAAATGTTACATAGAAATAATTTTCCAAATTCAACTATTGACACTTTGGGGGTCATTCTGACCCCGCCCGCGTGGAGGGAGCCGCCATATGGCCGCTCTGCGGTCGAATGACCGCGGAGGCCATTCTGGCTTTCCCGCTGGGCTGGCGGGCGACCGCCAGAAGGCCGCCCGCCAGCCCAGCGGGAAATCCCTCCCCACGAGGAAGCCGGCTCCGAATGGAGCCAGCGGAGTGGGTATGTACGACGGGTGCAGTGGCACCCGTTGCGTATTTCAGTGTCTGCATAGCAGACACTGAAATACAAAGTGGGGCCCTCTTACGGGGGCCCCTGCAGTGCCCATGCCATTGGAATGGGCACTGCAGGGGCCCCCAGGGGCCCCGCGGCACCCCCTACCGCCATCCTGTTCCTGGCGGGAGACCCGCCAGGAACAGGATGGCGGTAGGGGGTGTCAGAATCCCCATGGCGGCGGAGCGCGCTCCGCCGCCATGGCGGATTCACAAGGGCAGCGGAAAACCGGCGGGAGACCGCCGGTTTTCCTTGTCTGACCACGGCCAAACCGCCGCGGTCAGAATGCCCTGCGGGGCACCGCCAGCCTGTTGGCGGTGCTCCCGCATCCCCGGCCCCGGCGGTAAGGAACCGCCGGGGTCAGAATCAGGGCCTTTATGTTCATTTAGAATCTTAACGTATTGCTAAGAGTCAATCATAATATATTGATTCCATCCTTAGATGAATGTCCTCCAAATGTCTAATTCTATTTAATGTATGCTACGGGATCCAGAGAGAGAAACATCAGGTAGTTATGTCCGGCCAAGAATCATGCTGATGCGCATTTCAGTGCCATGTGACTAGCCGGTCACACACCTTCTTCAGGGCACGTGAATATCCACTCTGATTAGTTAAAAGATGCACACGGGGAAGTCTGGTCCTATGTTTGAACAACCTATAAATCAATAAATCAAAAAAAGCCAGGAGAACTAATTGCTCGATCAAAGTCCTATCTTGATGACTGTATCTTCAAACCATGACAGTTAGTAAAATGGACACATTCTTGTCTGTGCTACATATCACTGATTTCAACCACATGCACCCCAATCGTGTCTCCAATAGCAACCCGTGAAGTTACTGTGGTGATAGTTATAGTTCATCAACAGCCACGAGCCAACTCAATGAATTGTGGTCCTATTTCTTCATACTGGCTGGATCGCCAATCATATACTTCAAAGTGTTCACCAAAAAATCAAACAGACAGTGATAAGTGAAACCGAGTTACAGAAGCATACTTATAAGTACTCTCCCAACGAATGTGACCATGGTATTTCATGCTTCAAAAACTGGTGTTAATTAAAAGGAGATGAAATCCAGGAAAGGAAAGGGTAAGGAGAAGGGGAAAGGGACGTCTGGGAGGGAAAAGGGAAAAGAGAAAGGGATGGAAGAAGGAAAAGAGGAAAAGCTCACATACAGCTCCCTTGCAATAAAGATCATGTTAATAGTGGCAAACCACAATTCCTGCCCAAGATTGGCAGCTTCTGATTAAAGCAAGATAAAGATCTAGGCACAGAAACTCAATGATCTCATTACTTGAATCCACAGTTCTCGCCTTCCTCAAAGACTTGTATGTCGCTAAATTAACATGAAACTGTACTCCATGATGAAATTGCTCTCTCTAGTGCCTTCTCATCCAGATCACAATAGGTCAATTGGAAGAGATGTCTGTAATATAAATGAGTTACCATAGGCGTCTAAATGCAAAGGTGTCTTGAGTCACCCGAAAGCAAAAGTGTTGGATCAGGTTGAGCTATAATGCAAGATACGGTCCCACTCTTGAATACCTTACGGCCCAGGCCATGTTAGATCAGGTAGATTGATAGTTTGTGATGATAAAGTACCCCGATCGCTAATGCTCAAGTAGACATACTGTCTATCAAGATAAAGAAATGTAATAATTGAATAAACAAGACGTCTAAATGAGAAGGCGTCAAATTTCACCAAAAACATGTATAAGCAGGGGAATTTAAATACGCCGTCTCACCAAGGTAACCGGTGCCTGTTGTCAAACCCAAATAAGTTTGTGAATAATCACCATCATACATTCTTACTTATGAGGAAGCCTCATAATGGTCTCATGGTGGGGGACTCCTGTAATTGGTGGCATGTGGCTCACGAGCCTCTCCGCCAAGCGGCACGTCGTCTCCCTGTCTCGCCGTTTCGGAGCACTCTGACTGCACCCGATGCCAAGCTGGCGTGTGTTTCCACCAGATTGAATCAAAAAAAGAACTAGAAAAGGAGTCTCCTCAGTTTCTCCCAAGAAGATATTAGAATGGGCAAAAACATGGAGACAATACCTGAAGGAATAATGTTAAAGTGAACTTACCTCTAAATACTATGTATAACATAATAGTAAACTGAACCATCAAGGAGATGCCTATATTCGCTCTGAATGCCGAACACTCTAGCCTCATTCTATTGTGAAGGATCTTTCAATTATAATACCAAACTACACCTAAATGTATTATTATGAAGGATTTCACATTCAAGGGGTAACCAGCTCCTAAGTATTTCTAGTGAGAAATGCGCTGTCGTCCTAATATCTACAAGTACAGGGACTGAAGTGGTGCCTGGCATAATAACACCAAGGTCTAAGGCTAGAGAGGAGACCAATAAGAAAAAGGAAATTAAAAGAGGACTAAACATTCCTGTAGCTATCCCTCTGAGGCAGAGGGGTATGGCAGCCATGTTGGTAAGGTGCCAGAGATGGAAGTCATAACTCTTTCACGAAGGCAAAAGAAAGAGTATTGGGTATATATGAAAATCAAAATAGACCCTAAGCTAGAGTGGTAAAAATGCTCTAGAGCAGTGGTTCCCAACCTGTGGGCTGGGGACTTCTGGGGGCCCTCAAAGCCTCCTCGGGGGGTCCGCGACTGCTCAGAAAATTAAATAATATTTACAGATTACATCCCTAGCTTTCAGTAATGACTCAGTGGGGGTGTCCCTGAATTCAAATAATGATTCAGTGAAGGTCCCTGGGTTCCAGTAACGATAAAGTAGGGGTCCACAGAAGTCTGAAGGTTGAGAACCGCTGCTCTAGTGGTACCTATCATTATTATAATGGAAAGAAACTGGAAGCATTAAAGGAACCTGCCCAGTTTTCACTCAAGTAAATGTCTTATTGAAACTAGACTGCATTTCCCCAGACTTTGCCTACGATTTAAATTGTATTCTCCCCAAAGAATTCTATCATTAAGGCCTTTCTCTACAGTATCCAGATAAAAAATACAGAAGACTTCCCGCTTTCTTCTGTAGGTGTCTATATTCGCCAAATGTGATGAACTTGTCTTTTCCAGGGTAATCCACCTCAGATCACTTTCTTTATGTTTGTATTCACTACAGTGGGGAAACAACAGAGCTTGGAATCTTAAATTCCTTATAGCGGATTTATGTTCACTGAATCTTGTCCTGAACTGTCTTCCCATTTCTCCTACATACCCTATATTACAGGGACAAAAAATATAGTATATTACATTGCTGCTTTGACAATTGGTCATTGTTTTTAGCCAAAAAAAAATATTGTAGGAGAGATGGTCAGATACAATCGCTTGTGGGCATGCATGGCAATCTCCACAAGGGTGGTTCCCTAAAATAGGGTTGTTTCCAACTATAGTTTTCTGGATGTATGTATTCTCTTGTGGTAACCTGGCCTTGACCAGTTTATCTCTTATATTGGAATTCCTCTTGTATGTAAACAATTGGACGGGGAGTGGGTTATCTCCCCATCGCTATTTAGTATATTCCATTGTGTGTTGATAATTCCTCTTATTTTGTTGTTGATATTTGAGTGCCTGATAACACATACTAGTCTTTGATGTTCAATTTGTTTGCCGCTCTTCAAACAGAGTGTCTTGGTTATAATATTTTGCCCTTTTATATGCATCCCGAATGAGCCTTTTAGGGTATCCTCTTCAGAGAAATTTCTACTTTAGATCATTGGCATTCTATCATATTCTTCCATGCAGCTACAGTTCCTCCTGATTTTTAGGAAGTGACTGATTGGAATACCTTGGCATCTTGGATGGAAACTTTCAAAATGTAATAAAGTATTGCGAGCTGTTGGTTTGGTGTAAATAGACCCTTGAAGTTGTCCTTCATCCGCATAGATGAGGATGTCCAAAAATTCTGCTTGTTGATTACTGATATTCGGTGTAAATCTAAGGTGTCACCACATAGGTCGTGCCATTCCCCTAATTCCTGCAGATATTCTTTTTCCCCTTCCCATACAACGAATATGTCATCCATGTATCTTGGCCAATGTCTGACATTTTCAAAAAAAGAGGCTGCCTCATTGTATATGAACCTCTTTTCAAAAAGGCCCATGTAGATGTTTGCTACACTCGGAGCACAGGCTGCTCCCATACGTACTCCTTTCACCTGTTTGTATATGTCCCCATCAAAATCAAAGTAATTTTTGCACAGAACTATCTCTAGACATCTCAAGACAAAGTTGATAGGCATGTGTGGGGCTTCATCCATCAGTAAACTATCTACAGCTTTAATGCCCATTGTTACTAACAGATGCCGATTGGGATCAAAATTGAGGCCCTCCACTTTAGTAATCATTGAAACATGTCCTTGATGTATGATGTAAATTTATAGACCAAGGCCCATATTTATAATTTTTGACGCAAAACTGCGCCAACGCAGTTTTGCGTCAAAAAAATTAGCGCCGGCTAACGCCATTCTGAAGCACCATGCGGGCGCCGTATTTATTGAATGACGTTAGCCGGCGTTAGCCGCCGGCGCTGTCTGGTGTGCGTTAAAAAAAAACACGTACACCAGGCAGCGCCGGCGTAGGGGGGAAATGGCGTATGGGCGTCCACAAATGGTGCAAGTCAGGCTGAGGCAAAAAAATCGCCTCAACCCGATTTGCGCCATTTTTTTTTCACTCCCAACCCCCATTGAAATGACTCCTGTCTTAGCAAAGACAGGAGTCATGCCCCCTTGCCCAATGGCCATGCCCAGGGGACTTCTGTCCCCTGGGCATGGTCATTGGGCATAGTGGCATGTAGGGGGGCACAAATCAGGCTCCCCTATGCCAAAATTTTTTTTAAAAAAAAATACTTACCTTAATGTCCCTGGGGTGGGTCTCTCCATCCTTGGGTGTCCTCCTGGGGCGGGTAAGGGTGGCAGGGGGTGTCCCTGGGGGCATGGGGGGGCACCTCTGGGCTCATTCTGAGCCCACAGGTCCCTTAACGCCTGCCCTGACCCAGGCGTTAAAATCCGGCGCTAAAGCGGTTTTTTTAGACCCGCCCACTCCCGGGCGTGATTTTTGCCCGGGAGTATAAATCCCACGCACATGCCTCGGAGTCGATTTTTTAGACGGGAACGCCTACCTTGCATATCATTAACGCAAGGAAGGTGTTCACGCCAAAAAATGACGCTAACTCCATGAACTTTGGCGCTAGACGCGTCTAACGCCAAAGTATAAATATGGAGTTAGTTTTGCGTCAAATTTGCGTCGAAAAAAACAACGCAAATTCTGCGCAAACGGAGTATAAATATGCCCCCAAAGATTTTAGAAACATGTCAATATATTTAGATATAGGCTCTATTGCTGATCCTATGGAAGATACAGTAGGTGTCAGGGGTTTTAGGTACCCTATAAATTGCTGGAGATTTAGGATTTTCTTCCTGTGGAAAGTTAAACTCGGTTTTAGAGATATTGACATTCTGGACTCCCAATTTACAGATGGCCTTTATCTTAGAACAAATCTGCTTGGTAGGGTTACTCCTTACTCTTTGGTAGTGATCTTCAGTAGAAGGGCATTAGTTCCATCTTCCGTTTATAATTGACAGTGTCCAATATAACTATACCACCAACTTTGTCACAAGGTTTGATGTTGATAGATCTAGAGAGTTAGATAGATAGTTGTAGAGGGTTGTGAGCCGGACGCCACCAGTTAGAGGAGTCCCTCATCATGAGACCATTAACAGGCTTCCTGATAAGTAAAACATTTATTATGGTGATTATTCACAAACTTATTTAGGTTTGACAACATACACCGTTTACCTTGGTGAGACAGAGTATTTAAATTCCCCTGCTTATACATATTTTCACATTTTGGTGAAATTTGACGCCTTCTCATTTAGATGTTTTGTTTATTCAATTATTACATTTCTTTAACATTATCAACAGTATGTCTACTGGCGACAGGGGTACTTAATCATCAGGAATTAACAATCTACCCGATCTAATGTTGCCTGGGCATTAAGGTATTTAAGAGTGGGACCGCATCTTGCATTATAGCTCTACCTGATCCAACATTTTTGCTTTCAAGGGAACCAAGACACCTTTGCATTTAGATGCCTATATTAACTTGTTTATATTACAGATGTCTCGTCAAAGTCACCTATTGTGATCTGGGTGAGAAGGCACTAGAGAGTGTGATTTTATCATGGAGTGTAGTTTCATCTTAATTTAGCAATTTGCCAGTCTTTGAGGAAGACGAGGACTGTTGAATCAAGTATTGAGATAGTTTAATTTCTGTTTCTAGATCTTTATCTTGCTTTAATCCAAAGCTGCGATTCGCAGCAGTAATTGTGATTTGCCACTATTAACGAGATCTTTACTGCAAGGGAGCAGTAGGTGAGCTTTTCATTATTTTCTTGTTCCATCCCTTTCCCTTTTCCCTCCTAGGCATCCCTTTCCCCTTCTCCTTACCCTTTCCTTTTCCTGGATTTAATCTCTTTCTACTTAACACCAGTTTTTGAAGCATGAAATACCGGGGTCACGTTAGTTGGGAGAGCACTTATGACCATGCTTCTGTAATTCTGTTTCACTTTTCACTGTCTGTTTGATTTTTTGGTGAACACTTTGAAGGAAATGAGTGGCGATCCAGCCAGTACGAAGAAAAAGAACCACAATTCATTGTGGTGGCTCGTGGCTTTTGTTGGACTATAACTATCACCATGGTGACTTCACAAGTTGCTATTGTATACACAATTGGGGTGCATGTGGTTGAAATCAGCGATCTGCAGCACAGACAAGGTTGGGTCCATTCTACTAACTAGCATGGTTTAAAGATACAGTCATCAAGTTAGGACTTTGATCAAGCAATTAGTTATCCTGGCATTTTTTGAATTATTGATTTATAGATTTGTCAAAGATAGGATCAGACTTCCCTGTGTACATCTTTTAACTAGCAAGAGTGGATATTCACATGCCCTGAAGAAGGTTTGTGACAGGCTAGCCACATGACATCGAAACACGCATCAGCGTGATTCTTGGCCAAGTATAAGTACCTGATGTTTCTCTGTCTGGATCCCACAGCATACATTAAATAAAGTTAGACATTTTGAGGACAATTCTTCTAAGGATGGAATCAATATATTGTGATTGACTCTTAACAATATAATAAGATTCTGAATGAACAGAAAGTGTCAAGAGTTGAATTTGGAAAATTATTTTGATGTAACATATTTAACAACTGATGTTATTGTTCTTCTTTGGTAGTGGAGGATCATGTGAGTAATATCTGTTAGGCCTTTTGTATTTTTACAGCTTTTTAACCGGTGAGCATGACGATAGTATATCGGTATGAGTGATTTCGATAGGAAGTACAAATTTAGGTCCTTCTATTTCTGAAATACGATATATAATGATGTTGAATAATAACTTGTGTGTGCATCAGTAAAAACAATCATGTATATTATTGTTTTTGTATATATAATGTTTAAGCTTGGTGCCTAGAGAATCATAAGGATTCCAGTATTGGAATCTGAATTGGAGGTGGGTTGTTTTCTATTTTTATTCTGGTTTGTCCATGTCCTGCTCCTTTATCTATGTTCTCAGGGGACCCTTCCTTTGTATGACCAAAATGCTGCAATGATGGATTTCCAACCAGGGCAGAAGGTATGGGTTCTGGAGCCTGTGGCTCCCAGGGCACTCCAGGATATATGGAGTGGCCCTTGCCCTACCCTGGAAAAGAAGAGTGAGGTCACCTACTTGGTAGACATGGGCACTAACAGGACCCCCAAAAGTGTGATCCATGTGAACCACTTCAAGATGTACTGTGGCAGGGATGATGTAACCATACTGGTGGTTGGTTACTGATGAGGATTAGGAAGCAGAGAGTGTACCTCTCTCTGACCTCCTCTCACACTACCCCAAAGATGGGTCAGTTGATGGAGTTACCTACTCAGACACCCTCTCTGCCCAACACCAGGCTGACTGCAGGCATGTTCTGCAGCACTATGCCGGGCTCTTCTCCTTAAGCCCTGGACATACACAGCTGTGTGCCCAGGATGTGGACACAGTAGACAGCTTACCTCTCAAAAATAAAATCTAACGACAGCCTGACCCAGTTAAGGAGAGCATCAACTTTGAAGTCAACAAGATGCTGGATTCAGGGGTTATTGAGCCCTCTGACAGTCCCTGGGCTAGCCCAGTGGTCTTGATCCCCTAACCTCATTCCAGGGATGAAAAGAAAGAAATGAGGCTCTTTGTGGACTGCAGAGGTCCCAACTGTGTCACCAAGGCAGAAGCTCACCCTATTCCAAAGGCAGATGAGCTGATAGATAAGCTAGGTACAGCAGAATTCCTCAGTACCTTTGACTTTACTACAGGTTACTGGCAAATTCACATGGCACTAGGAACAAAAGAAAAGACTGCATTCTCTAGACCTGATGGCCGTTATCAGTTCACTGTTATGCCCTTTGGTTTAAAGAATGCTCCTGCCACCTTCTAACAGTTGGTGAATCAAGTCTTTGGAGGCTTGGAGTTCTTTAGTGCAGTGTAGGAGGCTAGCCTTTTGTGTGGTGGGTACCTTAAGGTGCTTACACCTTATACCAGTTCCAGTTCTCCCTTACTAGTTTAGTGTAGGCAGTGTCTAGAAGCCAGACTCTCTAGAGGTAGCTGTGGATGAGCAGCCAAGGCATATCTAAGAGACATGCAAAGCTCATGCAATACCACTGTCACACAGAAATAGGCATAAAAACAGTTACAAAACAGTGAAATTAGTTAAAATCACAATAGTTAGAAATGGGCCTAGGGGGAGCTCAAACTATATACTAAGAGAGTGGAATGCGTGATTCAGTCCCCCACCTAGGCAAATGTAGTGTGTAGAGGGTAGCTGGGAGTACTAGAAAAGCCCAAAGGTAGGTATCACACCCCACCCCAGTGACCAAGAAAGCAGGAGTAAATCACAGTAACTTTCCCAGAACACACATACAAACGAGAAGAAGAATTATGCAAAACCCAGAAGAGACTGCAAGACACCAACAGTGGATTCCTGGACAAGACGACCTTTGGAAGAAGAGGGACCAAGTCCAAGAAGCTCAGAAGAGTCCAGGAAGAGCAGGCGCCCCTGCTAACCCGGATGAAGGTGCAAAAGGAGAACCACCGGTGGAGAAGAAAAGTACTGCACCCAAGAAGACAAAGTCCGGTTCTTGGAGGGTGCAAGTGTTGTCCCATGCCAGATGGATGATTACAGTCAGGTTTGCATCAGTGGAATCTACCAACAAGCCTTGGCACTCGCAAAGCTTGCGGTTAGCAGGAAATGGCGCTGCCGGGGACCAGGAAGGACCAGGTAAACTCTACCCATGAGAGGTAGTCAGAGGGGGGCCCTCAGCGACACAGAGAGCCCAGAGAAGACCAAGCCGCACACACAGGAGTCCCACCGGATAGGGACAGGAAAATTCAAGAAGAAGCCCACGCAGCACTGCAACAAAGGCTCCTGCGCCACTGGAGAACCACTCAAGAAGCTGCACGTCGCAGGATAGAGTGCTGGGGGCTGGAGGTACAAGATGCACAGAAGACTTGGAGGAAGGATGCCAACAAGCCTTGGCAGCTGCGAAAGACGCGGTGCAGGGAGATACTGTCTTGCTTGGGGAGGCAAGGTCTTACCTCCACCAAAATGGGACAGCTGGAAGAGAGGACCATCTGGACCACTTAAGTCCACCACCTGTAATGCAGGATCCACACAGCTCAGCAGGAGAGGGGATCCACACAACTAGTCGTCATCGTAGTTGGTGCCTGCAGATGCAGGGGAGTGACTTCTTCACCCCAGGGGAGATTCCTTCTTTCTTCTGATGCAGGCTGAAGATGGTATGTCTTTAGAGGATGCACGACTGGGACACTGTTGCAATTGCTGGCAGAAGCCAGAGATAAAATGTTGCAGGAGGCATCTTGCTTCTTTATTGCAGCTTATAGTTTCCTGGAGGGTCCAGATGCAGTTTCTTCAGTGAGAGGTCAAAGTGGAGGATTCAAAGGATTCCTGGTGGAGACGTGCAATCCAAATCTGAGGAACCACCCAAAGGAGATACCCTAAATAGCCCTGAAAGGAGATTGGTCACCTAACCAGGTAAGCACCTATCAGGGGATGGCTCTGACGTCACCTGCTGGCACTGGCTACTCAGATGCTCCCAGAGTTCCCTGCCAACCTTGAATCCAAGATGGCGAAACCCAGGGACCCACAGGAGGAGCTCGTAGCACCACCCCTGGGGTGGTGATGGACAGGGGAGTGGCCAATCCCCTTTCCTTTGTCCAGTTTCACACCAGATCAGGTACTAGGGGTCCCAGAACTGGTGTAGACTGGTTTATGCAAGGAGGGCACCAAAGGTGCCCTTAAAAGCATTTCTAGTGGCTTGGGGAGGTTACCCATTCCCAGCCTCTAAAACCTATTACCAATGGGAGAGGGTGTAACAACGCTCTCCCAAATGAAATTCTTTGTTCTGCCTTCCCGGGCTCAAGCTTTTCAAACAACAGGAGGGTAGAAACTTGTCTGTGAACTGGCAGCAGCTGGGGCCGCCTGGAAAACCTCAGAAACCTGAAATGGCAATACAGGGGGTCCTCTAAGGAGCCCCCAGAGTGCATGGAATCATACAACCAATGCTTGCAAAAGCCTGGGTTATGATTCCAACATGTTTGATACCAAACATGCCTATGTTCGGAGTTACCATTATGTAGCTTGATAGAGGTAGTGACCTATGTCCAGTACACGTGTAAAATGGCATCCCCACACTCAGGAAGTCCAGGAAAATGGGCCTGGAGTTCATGGCGGCGCCTCTGCTAGTGCAGGGGGGGCCTCACACACAGGTACTTTGCACCTTGCCCTCAGGGATGGAGGGCCTGCTATAGGTGTGACTTATAAGTGACCTGGTGCAGTGAAAATGGCAGTGAAAGGGTGCTTGCACCTTTTCACGCAGGTCGCAATGGCAGTCCTGCAGAAGCTTTTGCATGGGCCCCCTGTGGGTGGAAAAATATATGCTGCACCCATTAGCGATCTCCTGGACCCCTAATGCCCTGGGTACCTAGGTACCATATACTAGTGACTTATAAGAGGGTACCAGTATGCCAATTGTGGGTGAAATACAGACTTTTGGGAGAGAGAGCATAATCACTGGGGTCCAGGATCTCAGTGAACACAGTCAAACACACTGACATCAGGCAGAAAATGGGGGTAATCATGCCAATAAAGAGGGTACTTTCCTACATGCAGCATATCTAGATTATATTGCTGTCTTCAGCTCCTCCTGGCAGGATCACCAGACCTACCTGCAAGAGGTTTAGCAGGCTCTGCAATCAGCAGGCCTCACTATTAAGGCATCAAAATGCCAGATAGGGCAGGGCACTGTTGTATACTTGGGCCACCTTGTAGGTGGAGGCCAAGTGCAACCTTTATGGCTGAAGATGCAGACAATTCTGGACTGGGAAGCTCCCACCACTCAGATGCAAGTGAGGGCATTCCTTGGCTTGACTGGTTATTACAGGAGGTTTGTGAAAGGGTGTGGGTCCATTGTGACCCCCTTCACAGAGCTCACCTCTAAAAAGGTGTCCAAGAAGGTAAACTGGACTCTTGACTGTCAAAAAGCCTTTGACACCCTGAAGGAGGCAATGTGATCAGCAGCAGTTCTCAAAGCTCCGGCCTACTCTTAGCAGTTCATTGTGTAGACAGATGCCTCTGAACATGGGATAGGGGCAGTCCTGTCCCAGACCAATGATGGTTGCATTGACCAGCCTGTTGCTTTCATTAGCAGGAGATTACTCTCCAGGGATCAGCGTTGGAGTGCCATTAGGAGGGAGGCTTTTGATGTGGAATGGTCCCTTAAAAAGCTGAACCCATACTTGTTTGGTACTCACTTTATTGTTTAAACCGACCACAGACCTCTCAGATGGCTAATGCAAATGAAAGGTCCGGATTCAGACGGAATCACAGCACCGAGACCACTCTCCTCGCCACCACAGACAACATCAGAAGCCAACTCGACAATGGAGAAACATCAGCCCTCATCTTCCTAGACCTGTCAGCTGCCTTCGACACAGTCTGCCACCACACTCTGAAAATCCACCTCCACGAAGCAGGGATCCAAGAGAAAGCCCTCGACTGGAGCACATCCTTCCTCTCCGGAAGAACCCAGAGAGTCTGCCTCCCCCCTTCCAATCCAAAGCCACCAACATCATCTGTGGCATACCCGAGGGCTCATCCCTCAGCCCGACGCTGTTCAACATCTACATGGCCCCCCTCGCACAAGTGGCCCGCCAACACAATCTCAACATCATCTCCTACGCCGACGACACCCAACTCATCCTCTCCCTCACCAAAGACCCACACACTGCCAAAACCAATCTCCACGAGGGCATGAAGGCCGTCGCCGATTGGATAAGAGGCAGCCGGCTGAAACTGAACTCGGACAAAATGGAGGTCCTCATCCTTGGGCCCACCCCCTCTGCCTGGGATGACTCGTGGTGGCCAGCCTCACTGGATACCCCTCCAACATCAACTGGCCACGCACGCAACCTTGGCTTCATCCTCGACTCATCCCTCTTCATGTCAAAGCAGGTCAACGTCATCTCCTCCTCCTGCTACAACACCCTCTGCATGCTTCGCAGAATCTACAAATGGATCCCAACTGAAACAAGAAAAACAGTAACTCAGGCCCTCGTCAGCGGTACGCTTGACTACGGCAACGTACTCTACGCAGGCATCCCGTCCAAACAACTGCAACGCCTCCAACGCATCCAAAACGTCTCTGTCCGACTCATCCTCAACATTTCCCGCCGCAGCCACATCACCCCCCACCTGAGAGACCTGCATGGCTCCCTGTCGACAAGAGGATTACCTTCAAACTCCTCACCCACACACACAAAGCACTCCACAACACTGGACCAGCCTACCTTAACAACAGACTCAGCTTCTACACCCCCACCGACAACTCCGCTCTTCCAACCTCGCCCTCGCCTCCATTCCCCGCATCTGACGCAAATCCTCCGGCGGAAGATCTTTTTCCTACCTCGCCGCCAAGACCTGGAATACCCTCCCGTCTGACCTAAGACAGATCCAGGACCTGCTCACCTTCAGAAGACACCTCAAGGCCTGGCTCTGCGAGCAGTAGTATGTTGTGCGCTTGATAAATGTATTGATTGATTGATTGATTGAAAGGTGAGAACCCTAAACTTGTAAGGTGGTCCATCTCCCTGTATGGGACTGCCTATGCCAATGCAGATGGACTTTCCAGGTTCTTCCACTTAGACAGTGAAGACTCTCTTGGGCAAAGCTGGTCTCAATCTCTTACTTTTCAGAAGGTGTTGTGAAGGAAAGTACCAATTTTGGCATGGTTACCCCCCACCTTTTGCCTGGTATTGATGCTAGCTTGACTAAGTGTGTGCTGGGATCTTGCTAACCAGACCCCAGCACCAGTGTTCTTTCCCTAAACTGTACCATTGCTTTCACAATTGTCACATCCGTGGCACACAGCTAAGTCCCTTGTAAAAGATACCAGTGATACCAAGGGCTCTGTGACCAGGGAGGGACCCTATGGGCTGCAGCATGTATTGTGCCACCATAGTGGACTATTCAAAGATAAGGTACCTGCAACTATAAGTCTCAATCAGATGTACAAGTTACTTACCTCCAGTAACAATATATCTGGTAGAGACATATTCTAGTTGCAGATTCCATACCGACGCGCCCATCCTCCCCGCTCTGCGAACTGATTACTAGGGACAGGAACTTCCCTTTAAGGGCTATAGTTTTGGCACACCACTCTCAGTGTTCTTCATGGCTCCGAGCTACTGGCATGGAAAGTCGTGAAAAGAAACTGACATCAGCGCAAAGGGGTGGCGCCTATATACGACCGTGACATCATCACGGTGACCACCACGCCAACAAAGCCTGTGGAGTAGACCGATGTCACCTGACGGCGCATAGAAGTACTACTGGGGGCTCCTAGGCAAGAAGAGTCTCTACTTTGGCCTGGAGGGGCTGAGCCTTACCCCCGCCAACTAGGTGTCGTAAGAACACCTCTGACCCCTGCCCTAACTGAGAATTACTGACCTTGATAGGGCCTGAAGCACCTCCTGGAGGTGGAAGAGGTGGCCCTTCCAGCTACTAGTAAAGACTGGTCCAACAGCAGGATAAACCTGTTGCCAGAGGCAGCACTGAAGGGCTCTATGACAGAGAGTGCTTGATTTACCAGCCTCTGGAAGGTGGTGGGGCATTCATTAATCCAAAGGGCATCACTTTAAAGGGATAGTGACCCTCTCACTTTGTCAGACAACCTGTGCATTGTGTTTTGGACAGGGGAGCTGTCTCCTGTATCTATATCATTGGTAAACAGGTGTGTAGGCCCAAGAGTGAGAGAAAACAGAGAAGAAAACTGTCCTAACAACTGGCAGCAATCTCTCTGATGCTCTGGGGTCAGGGTAGGGAAAAGGTGCACTCATCTTGCTCTTTTGATGACAGGATGTCAGAGAGAGGGTCACTCTCCTCCTGCTCCACATCATCTGTCACCAACAGCATGGTGACCCCAAACCCCTGATAGTGGGATTTGAGACAGTTGATGTGAAAGAACCTTAAGGGGTGCCTGGGGGCCTTGGGGTCCATCAGGTAGGTGGTATACCCTTTTCTCTCAGCTATACTCATAGGGCCCAGTCCAACAGTCTTAGGGGGGCCTGGGCTGCACTGGCTCCTTCACTCACTCTCTCTGTCAGGGCTGGTATTTCACAGAGGTAGCCTTCTGGTCATGCCACTGCTTCATCACCCCCTGGCTTGCCTCCAAGTTAACCTTCTTTCAGAACTTGGCCATCTGGTTCCCAAGAGTTAGCATTTAGCTAAGCACACTCTGGAGAGGTTTCTTGGGTGCTTGCTCCCTGTTGAGACAGGACCACTCACCTGAAAAGCAGGATGTCTGCAGGGGCGATGGTATGCCACCTGACCTCCTGGAACACCTCTTGGCACTAGTGGACACAGAAACCCCCGCAGGTGTCCCAAAAGGAAAGGGGGAGTGGAAAAGAAAGGGACAAAACACTGCCACGTCTTGCCGGTCCAGCCAGGCACCATGTATCTTCGGGAGGGGCAGGTCGTTGTTGACAGAGTGATAGTAAAGTTAGTGCACTCAACTTCCTTGAAACTGAATCTCTCTTTCTGATATGGGCACGGGAGCGGTAGAAGAACACCGGGATGCTCCAGCACTTTTCTCGTATAATAATATCGGTTGGCACAATTACTAACACTGCGTTACCAAAAGCCCAAAGACCAAATGACGCTAACTCCATGAACTTTGGCGCTAGACGCGTCTAACGCAAAAGTATAAATATGGAGTTAGTTTTGCGTCGAATTTGCGTCGAAAAAAACGACGCAAATTCGGCGCAAACGGAGTATAAATATGCCCCCAAAGATTTTAGAAACATGTCAATATATTTAGATATAGGCTCTATTGCTGATCCTATGGAAGACACAGTAGGTGTCAGGGGTTTTAGGTACCCTATAAATTGCTGGAGATTTAGGATTTTCTTCCTGTGGAAAGTTAAACTCGGTTTTAGAGATATTGACATTCTGGACTCCCAATTTACAGATGGGCTTTATCTTAGAACAAATCTGCTTGGTAGGGTTACTCCTTACTCTTTGGTAGTGATCTTCAGTAGAAGGGCATTAGTTCCATCTTCCGTTTATAATTGACAGTGTCCAATATAACTATACCACCAACTTTGTCACAAGGTTTGATGTTGATAGATCTAGAGAGTTAGATAGATAGTTGTAGAGGGTTGTGAGCCGGACGCCACCAGTTAGAGGAGTCCCTCATCATGAGACCATTAACAGGCTTCCTGATAAGTAAAACATTTATTATGGTGATTATTCACAAACTTATTTAGGTTTGACAACATACACCGTTTACCTTGGTGAGACAGAGTATTTAAATTCCCCTGCTTATACATATTTTCACATTTTGGTGAAATTTGACACCTTCTCATTTAGATGTTTTGTTTATTCAATTATTACATTTCTTTAACATTATCAACAGTATGTCTACTGGCGACAGGGGTACTTTATCATCAGGAATTAACAATCTACCCGATCTAATGTTGCCTGGGCATTAAGGTATTTAAGAGTGGGACCGCATCTTGCATTATAGCTCTACCTGATCCAACATTTTTGCTTTCAAGGGAACCAAGACACCTTTGCATTTAGATGCCTATATTAACTTGTTTATATTACAGATGTCTCGTCAAAGTCACCTATTGTGATCTGGGTGAGAAGGCACTAGAGAGTGTGATTTTATCATGGAGTATAGTTTCATCTTAATTTAGCAACTTGCCAGTCTTTGAGGAAGACGAGGACTGTTGAATCAAGTATTGAGATAGTTTCATTTCTGTTTCTAGATCTTTATCTTGCTTTAATCCAAAGCTGCGATTCGCGGCAGTAATTGTGATTTGCCACTATTAACGAGATCTTTACTGCAAGGGAGCAGTAGGTGAGCTTTTCATTCTTTTCTTGTTCCATCCCTTTCCCTTTTCCCTCCTAGGCATCCCTTTCCCCTTCTCCTTACCCTTTCCTTTTCCTGGATTTAATCTCTTTCTACTTAACACCAGTTTTTGAAGCATGAAATACCGGGGTCACGTTAGTTGGGAGAGCACTTATGACCATGCTTCTGTAATTCTGTTTCACTTATCACTGTCTGTTTGATTTTTTGGTGAACACTTTGAAGGAAATGAGTGGCGATCCAGCCAGTACGAAGAAAAAGAACCACAATTCATTGTGGTGGCTCGTGGCTTTTGATGGACTATAACTATCACCATGGTGACTTCACAAGTTGCTATTGTATACACAATTGGGGTGCATGTGGTTGAAATCAGCGATCTGCAGCACAGACAAGGTTGGGTCCATTCTACTAACTAGCATGGTTTAAAGATACAGTCATCAAGTTAGGACTTTGATCAAGCAATTAGTTATCCTGGCATTTTTTGAATTATTGATTTATAGATTTGTCAAAGATAGGATCAGACTTCCCTGTGTACATCTTTTAACTAGCAAGAGTGGATATTCACATGCCCTGAAGAAGGTTTGTGACAGGCTAGCCACATGACATCGAAACACGCATCAGCGTGATTCTTGGCCAAGTATAAGTACCTGATGTTTCTCTGTCTGGATCCCACCGCATACATTAAATAAAGTTAGACATTTTGAGGACAATTCTTCTAAGGATGGAATCAATATATTGTGATTGACTCTTAACAATATAATAAGATTCTGAATGAACAGAAAGTGTCAAGAGTTGAATTTGGAAAATTATTTCGATGTAACATATTTAACAACTGATGTTATTGTTCTTCTTTGGTAGTGGAGGATCATGTGAGTAATATCTGTTAGGCCTTTTGTATTTTTACAGCTTTTTAACCGGTGAGCATGACGATAGTATATCGGTACGAGTGATTTCGATAGGAAGTACAAATTTAGGTCCTTCTATTTCTGAAATAGGATATATAATGATGTTGAATAATAACTTGTGTGTGCATCAGTAAAAACAATCATGTATATTATTGTTTTTGTATATATAATGTTTAAGCTTGGTGCCTAGAGAATCATAAGGATTCCAGTATTGGAATCTGAATTGGAGGTGGGTTGTTTTCTATTTTTATTCTGGTTTGTCCATGTCCTGCTCCTTTATCTATGTTCTCAGGGGACCCTTCCTTTGTATGACCAAAATGCTGCAATGATGGATTTCCAATCAGGGCAGAAGGTATGGGTTCTGGAGCCTGTGGCTCCCACGGCACTCCAGGATATATGGAGGGGCCCTTGCCCTACCCTGGAAAAGAAGAGTGAGGTCACCTACTTGGTAGACATGGGCACTAACAGGACCCCAAAAAGTGTGATCCATGTGAACCACTTCAAGATGTACTGTGGCAGGGATGATGTAACCATACTGGTGGTTGGTTACTGATGAGGATCAGGAAGCAGAGAGTGTACCTCTCTCTGACCTCCTCTCACACTACCCCAAAGATGGGTCAGTTGATGGAGTTACCTACTCAGACACCCTCTCTGCCCAACACCAGGCTGACTGCAGGCATGTTCTGCAGCACTATGCCGTGCTCTTCTCCTTAAGCCCTGGACATACACAGCTGTGTGCCCAGGATGTGGACACAGTAGACAGCTTACCTCTCAAAAATAAAATCTAACGACAGCCTGACCCAGTTAAGGAGAGCATCAACTTTGAAGTCAACAAGATGCTGGATTCAGGGGTTATTGAGCCCTCTGACAGTCCCTGTCTTGATCCCCTAACCTCATTCCAGGGATGAAAAGAAAGAAATGAGGCTCTTTGTGGACTGCAGAGGTCCCAACTGTGTCACCAAGGCAGAAGCTCACCCTATTCCAAAGGCAGATGAGCTGATAGATAAGCTAGGTACAGCAAAATTCCTCAGTACCTTTGACTTTACTACAGGTTACTGGCAAATTCACATGGCACTAGGAACAAAAGAAAAGACTGCATTCTCTAGACCTGATGGCCGTTATCAGTTCACTGTTATGCCCTTTGGTTTAAAGAATGCTCCTGCCACCTTCTAACAGTTGGTGAATCAAGTCTTTGGAGGCTTGGAGTTCTTTAGTGCAGTGTAGGAGGCTAGCCTTTTGTGTGGTGGGTACCTTAAGGTACTTACACCTTATACCAGTTCCAGTTCTCCCTTACTAGTTTAGTGTAGGCAGTGTCTAGAAGCCAGACTCTCTAGAGGTAGCTGTGGATGAGCAGCCAAGGCATATCTAAGAGACATGCAAAGCTCATGCAATACCACTGTCACACAGAAATAGGCATAAAAACAGTTACAAAACAGTGAAATTAGTTAAAATCACAATAGTTAGAAATGGGCCTAGGGGGAGCTCAAACTATATACTAAGAGAGTGGAATGCGTGATTCAGTCCCCCACCTAGGCAAATGTAGTGTGTAGGGGGTAGCTGGGAGTACTAGAAAAGCCCAAAGGTAGGTATCACACCCCACCCCAGTGACCAAGAAAGCAGGAGTAAATCACAGTAACTTTCCCAGAACACACATACAAACGAGAAGAAGAATTATGCAAAACTCAGAAGAGACTGCAAGACACCAACAGTGGATTCCTGGACAAGACGACCTTTGGAAGAAGAGGGACCAAGTCCAAGAAGCTCAGAAGAGTCCAGGAAGAGCAGGCGCCCCTGCTAACCCGGATGAAGGTGCAAAAGGAGAACCACCGGTGGAGAAGAAAAGTACTGCACCCAAGAAGACAAAGTCCGGTTCTTGGAGGGTGCAAGTGTTGTCCCATGCCAGATGGATGATTACAGTCGGGTTTGCATCAGTGGAATCTACCAACAAGCCTTGGCACTCGCAAAGCTTGCGGTTAGCAGGAAATGGCGCTGCCGGGGACCAGGAAGGACCAGGTAGACTCTACCCATGAGAGGTAGTCAGAGGGGGGCCCTCAGCGACACAGAGAGCCCAGAGAAGACCAAGCCGCACACACAGGAGTCCCACCGGATAGGGACAGGAAAATTCAAGAAGAAGCCCACGCAGCTCTGCAACAAAGGCTCCTGCGCCACTGGAGAACCACTCAAGAAGCTGCACGTCGCAGGATAGAGTGCTGGGGGCTGGAGGTACAAGATGCACGGAAGACTTGGAGGAAGGATGCCAACAAGCCTTGGCAGCTGCGAAAGACGCGGTGCAGGGAGATACTGTCTTGCTTGGGGAGGCAAGGTCTTACCTCCACCAAAATGGGACAGCTGGAAGAGAGGACCATCGGGACCACTTAAGTCCACCACCTGTAATGCAGGATCCACACAGCTCAGCAGGAGAGGGGATCCACACAACTAGTCGTCATCGTAGTTGGTGCCTGTAGATGCAGGGGAGTGACTTCTTCACCCCAAGGGAGATTCCTTCTTTCTTCTGATGCAGGCTGAAGATGGTATGTCTTTAGAGGATGCACGACTGGGACACTGTTGCAATTGCTGGCAGAAGCCAGAGATAAAATGTTGCAGGAGGCATCTTGCTTCTTTATTGCAGCTTGTAGTTTCCTGGAGGGTCCAGATGCAGTTTCTTCAGTGAGAAGTCAAAGTGGAGGATGCAAAGGATTCCTGGTGGAGACGTGCAATCCAAATCTGAGGAACCACCCAAAGGAGATACCCTAAATAGCCCTGAAAGGAGATTGGTCACCTAACCAGGTAAGCACCTATCAGGGGATGGCTCTGACGTCACCTGCTGGCACTGGCTACTCAGATGCTCCCAGAGTTCCCTGCCAACCTTGAATCCAAGATGGCGAAACCCAGGGACCCACAGGAGGAGCTCGTAGCACCACCCCTGGGGTGGTGATGGACAGGGGAGTGGCCAATCCCCTTTCCTTTGTCCAGTTTCACACCAGATCAGGTACTAGGGGTCCCAGAACTGGTGTAGACTGGTTTATGCAAGGAGGGCACCAAAGGTGCCCTTAAAAGCATTTCCAGTGGCTTGGGGAGGTTACCCATTCCCAGCCTGTAAAACCTATTACCAATGGGAGAGGGTGTAACAACGCTCTCCCAAATGAAATTCTTTGTTCTGCCTTCCCGGGCTCAAGCTTTTCAAACAACAGGAGGGCAGAAACTTGTCTGTGAACTGGCAGCAGCTGGGGCCGCCTGGAAAACCTCAGAAACCTGAAATGGCAATACAGGGGGTCCTCTAAGGAGCCCCCAGAGTGCATGGAATCATACAACCAATGCTTGCAAAAGCCTGGGTTATGATTCCAACATGTTTGATACCAAACATGCCTATGTTCGGAGTTACCATTATGTAGCTTGATAGAGGTAGTGACCTATGTCCAGTACACGTGTAAAATGGCATCCCCACACTCAGGAAGTCCAGGAAAATGGGCCTGGAGTTCATGGCGGCGCCTCTGCTAGTGCAGGGGGGGCCTCACACACAGGTACTTTGCACCTTGCCCTCAGGGATGGAGGGCCTGCTATAGGTGTGACTTATAAGTGACCTGGTGCAGTGAAAATGGCAGTGAAAGGGTGCTTGCACCTTTTCACGCAGGTCGCAATGGCAGTCCTGCAGAAGCTTTTGCATGGGCCCCCTGTGGGTGGAAAAATATATGCTGCACCCATTAGCGATCTCCTGGACCCCTAATGCCCTGGGTACCTAGGTACCATATACTAGTGACTTATAAGAGGGTACCAGTATGCCAATTGTGGGTGAAATACAGACTTTTGGGAGAGAGAGCATAATCACTGGGGTCCAGGATCTCAGTGAACACAGTCAAACACACTGACATCAGGCAGAAAATGGGGGTAATCATGCCAATAAAGAGGGTACTTTCCTACATGCAGCATATCTAGATTATATTGCTGTCTTCAGCTCCTCCTGGCAGGATCACCAGACCTACCTGCAAGAGGTTTAGCAGGCTCTGCAATCAGCAGGCCTCACTATTAAGGCATCAAAATGCCAGATAGGGCAGGGCACTGTTGTATACTTGGGCCACCTTGTAGGTGGAGGCCAAGTGCAACCTTTATGGCTGAAGATGCAGACAATTCTGGACTGGGAAGCTCCCACCACTCAGATGCAAGTGAGGGCATTCCTTGGCTTGACTGGTTATTACAGGAGGTTTGTGAAAGGGTGTGGGTCCATTGTGATCCCCTTCACAGAGCTCACCTCCAAAAAGGTGTCCAAGAAGGTAAACTGAACTCTTGACTGTCAAAAAGCCTTTGACACCCTGAAGGAGGCAATGTGATCAGCAGCAGTTCTCAAAGCTCCGGCCTACTCTTAGCAGTTCATTGTGTAGACAGATGCCTCTGAACATGGGATAGGGGCAGTCCTGTCCCAGACCAATGATGGTTGCATTGACCAGCCTGTTGCTTTCATTAGCAGGAGATTACTCTCCAGGGATCAGCGTTGGAGTGCCATTAGGAGGGAGGCTTTTGATGTGGAATGGTCCCTTAAAAAGCTGAACCCATACTTGTTTGGTACTCACTTTATTGTTCAAACCGACCACAGACCTCTCAGATGGCTAATGCAAATGAAAGGTCCGGATTCAGACGGAATCACAGCACCGAGACCACTCTCCTCGCCACCACAGATGACATCAGAAGCCAACTCGACAATGGAGAAACATCAGCCCTCATCTTCCTAGACCTGTCAGCTGCCTTCGACACAGTCTGCCACCACACTCTGAAAATCCACCTCCACGAAGCAGGGATCCAAGAGAAAGCCCTCGACTGGAGCACATCCTTCCTCTCCGGAAGAACCCAGAGAGTCTGCCTCCCCCTTCCAATCCAAAGCCACCAACATCATCTGTGGCATACCCGAGGGCTCATCCCTCAGCCCGACGCTGTTCAACATCTACATGGCCCCCCTCGCACAAGTGGCCCGCCAACACAATCTCAACATCATCTCCTACGCCGACGACACCCAACTCATCCTCTCCCTCACCAAAGACCCACACACTGCCAAAACCAATCTCCACGAGGGCATGAAGGCCGTCGCCGATTGGATAAGAGGCAGCCGGCTGAAACTGAACTCGGACAAAATGGAGGTCCTCATCCTTGGGCCCACCCCCTCTGCCTGGGATGACTCGTGGTGGCCAGCCTCACTGGGTACCCCTCCAACATCAACTGGCCACGCACGCCACCTTGGCTTCATCCTCGACTCATCCCTCTTCATGTCAAAGCAGGTCAATGTCATCTCCTCCTCCTGCTACAACACCCTCTGCATGCTTCGCAGAATCTACAAATGGATCCCAACTGAAACAAGAAAAACAGTAACTCAGGCCCTCGTCAGCGGCACACTTGACTACGGCAACGTACTCTACGCAGGCATCCCGTCCAAACAACTGCAACGCCTCCAACGCATCCAAAACGTCTCTGTCCGACTCATCCTCAACATTCCCCGCCGCAGCCACATCACCCCCCACCTGAGAGACCTGCACTGGCTCCCTGTCGACAAGAGGATTACCTTCAAACTCCTCACCCACACACACAAAGCACTCCACAACACTGGACCAGCCTACCTTAACAACAGACTCAGCTTCTACACCCCCACCGACAACTCCGCTCTTCCAACCTCGCCCTCGCCTCCATCCCCCGCATCCGACGCAAATCCTCCGGCGGCAGATCTTTTTCCTACCTCGCAGCCAAGACCTGGAATACCCTCCCGTCTGACCTAAGACAGATCCAGGACCTGCTCACCTTCAGAAGACACCTCAAGGCCTGGCTCTGCGAGCAGTAGTATGTTGTACGCTTGATAAATGTATTGATTGATTGATTGGTTGAAAGGTGAGAACCCTAAACTTGTAAGGTGGTCCATCTCCCTGTATGGGACTGCCTATGCCAATGCAGATGGACTTTCCAGGTTCTTCCACTTAGACAGTGAAGACTCTCTTGGGCAAAGCTGGTCTCAATCTCTTACTTTTCAGAAGGTGTTGTGAAGGAAAGTACCAATTTTGGCATGGTTACCCCCGACCTTTTGCCTGGTATTGATGCTAGCTTGACTAAGTGTGTGCTGGGATCTTGCTAACCAGACCCCAGCACCAGTGTTCTTTCCCTAAACTGTACCATTGCTTTCACAATTGTCACACCCGTGGCACACAGCTAAGTCCCTTGTAAAAGATACCAGTGATACCAAGGGCTCTGTGACCAGGGAGGGACCCTATGGGCTGCAGCATGTATTGTGCCACCATAGTGGACTATTCAAAGATAAGGTACCTGCAGCTATAAGTCTCAATCAGATGTACAAGTTACTTACCTCCAGTAACAATATATCTGGTAGAGACATATTCTAGTTGCAGATTCATCCCCGACGCGCCCATCCTCCCCGCTCTGCGAACTGATTACTAGGGACAGGAACTTCCCTTTAAGGGCTATAGTTTTGGCACACCACTCTCAGTGTTCTTCATGGCTCCGAGCTACTGGCATGGAAAGTCGTGAAAAGAAACTGACATCAGCGCAAAGGGGTGGCGCCTATATACGACCGTGACATCATCACGGTGACCACCACGCCAACAAAGCCTGTGGAGTAGACCGATGTCACCTGACGGCGCATAGAAGTACTACTGGGGGCTCCTAGGCAAGAAGAGTCTCTACTTTGGCCTGGAGGGGCTGAGCCTTACCCCCGCCAACTAGGTGTCGTAAGAACACCCCTGACCCCTGCCCTAACTGACAATTACTGACCTTGATAGGGCCTGAAGCACCTCCTGGAGGTGGAAGAGGTGGCCCTTCCAGCTACTAGTAAAGACTGGTCCAACAGCAGGATAAACCTGTTGCCAGAGGCAGCACTGAAGGGCTCTATAACAGAGAGTGCTTGATTTACCAGCCTCTGGAAGGTGGTGGGGCATTCATTAATCCAAAGGGCATCACTTTAAAGGGATAGTGACCCTCTCACTTTGTCAGACAACCTGTGCATTGTGTTTTGGACAGGGGAGCTGTCTCCTGTATCTATATCATTGGTAAACAGGTGTCTAGGCCCAAGAGTTAGAGAAAACAGAGAAGAAAACTGTCCTAACAACTGGCAACAATCTCTCTGATGCTCTGGGGTCAGGGTAGGGAAAAGGTGCACTCATCTTGCTCTTTTGATGACAGGATGTCAGAGAGAGGGTCACTCTCCTCCTGCTCCACATCATCTGTCACCAACAGCATGGTGACCCCAAACCCCTGATAGTGGGATTTGAGACAGTTGATGTGAAAGAACCTTAAGGGGTGCCTGGGGGCCTTGGGGTCCATCAGGTAGGTGGTATAACCTTTTCTCTCAGCTATCTCATAGGGCCAGTCCAACAGTCTTAGGGGGGCCTGGGCTGCACTGGCTCCTTCACTCACTCTCTCTGTCCGGGCTGGTATTTCACAGAGGTAGCCTTCTGGTCATGCCACTGCTTCATCACCCCCTGGCTTGCCTCCAAGTTAACCTTCTTCCAGAAATTGGCCATCTGGTTCCCAAGAGTTAGCATACTCTGGAGAGGTTTCTTGGGTGCTTGCTCCCTGTTGAGACAGGACCACTCACCTGAAAAGCAGGATGTCTGCAGGGGCGATGGTATGCCACCTGACCTCCTGGAACACCTCTTGGCACTAGTGGACACAGAAACCCCCGCAGGTGTCCCAAAAGGAAAGGGGGAGTGGAAAAGAAAGGGACAAAACACTGCCACGTCTTGCCGGTCCAGCCAGGCACCATGTATCTTCGGGAGGGGCAGGTCGTTGTTGACAGAGTGATAGTAAAGTTAGTGCACTCAACTTCCTTGAAACTGAATCTCTCTTTCTGATATGGGCACGGGAGCGGTAGAAGAACACCGGGATGCTCCAGCACTTTTCTCGGATAATAATAACTGTTGGCACAATTACTAACACTGCGTTACCAAAAGCCCAAACTGAGTACCATAACAATAAGTACTGCGACACTAGGGCTGGCTTTACAGAGATTCACTGTTGCACACTACAATTAGAACTATGGTTGCACTTATCATGCACAAAAAAGACAAACAAGGGCATTAATTATATCACAAATAACTTTCCTGCATGCAAAGGGTTAAACTAAAAGGAACAAAAACAGTCCAAGAAATACAAATGCCCACTCTGGGTTCAAACAGTTAGGGTGGCACAGTTTGGTTTGGTTTAACTCTGTGTGTGAAAAACCCTTCAAAAAGCAAATTCCTCAAACCTGAAACACAGGCATGAATGACACAATTTAAATCCAAGAGTTATGCTATTAGAGAAAGACAAGTCACGTAAATGCTCTTTTAAAATTGCACTGCCACTTTTTGTAGTACTTGAGCTCAAACAGATTTCCTGAACCACATTTAGGCAAGTAATTACAGTAATAATGTAGAATGTTCAGAAATGCATTGGTCTCTTCAAGATAAGCACTCTGCCAAAATAAGAGGTCTGAAATACACCAGCTGTTCTAGGAAAGCGCGGCGCTCAAAGAAAAAGCTTCCTGGAGAATACTAGTCACTTAGCTGCAGTCTATGTGCTGGAGGAATGCCCTGTTGGACTGCCAAATCAGATGCTGAGATCAGGAAGCAAAACAAAGCCAAGCAGGGAGACATGCTTCACTTTGCTATTAATAGCCAGTCAGGAAAGCAGTTGAGTTTCCATATGTGGATGAGTCACCACACCCAATCAGAAGCACATGTCTACACCACACCCAATTAGAAGCACATGTCTACACCTGCTCACATTAGCAAACAAGCATTGCTAAAACAAGCATTGATCAAACCAATTGTGTCACACAGCACATTATGTTTGCTTAGATACATGAAGGTTTAGCCAAGAACAGATATATGATTTAACCCTAATCCTTGGTGATGTTGGCAGATAACGCAGGAGGCACCTTGGGGATTCCTGACTCTCCCATCGCTCCTTAACCAGACTGAGAGGTCCCCTTACATGGCGACCATACAGAAGTTCAAAGGGGCCGAAGTCCAACCCCTTTCCTAGGTACCTCACTGTAAGCTAAGAGCAGACAGGACTAGAGGGCTACCTACTTTCACCTCAGGGGGGCAGGCAGGCCCCCAGTGATGCCCTTTAAAGTCTTGTTGAACCTTTCAACAAGCCAATTGGTTTGTGGATGATAAGGTATGAAGAACTTATAGGTAACACAACACTCCTTCCACATAGATTGCATATAAGCTGGCATGAAGTTGGTGCTACTGTCAGGCACAACTTCTTTGGGGAAATCAACTCTGGCAATTCCCATTGGTGTCCTATCTACTGTAGGTGCAGTTGCAGTTCTCAGAGTTATGGCCTCTGGGTATCTTGTAGCATGGTCCACCAAGACCAGGATAAACCTGTTGCCAGAGAGGCTGTCTTAGGGCCCAGGGGCCCAGTGATGTCAATGCCCACCCTTTCAAAGGGGGTGTCAATGACAGGTACAGAATGCAGGGGAGCTTTCAGCATTTCTACCCTGACTTCCTACTGGGCTGGCAGGTCACATAAGTCCTGTAGAATGCATCTGAGGACACCTTCATCCTGGGCCAGTAACAGTGGGGGGCAAGTCTGACAAAGGTCTTGTCCTGCCTAAGATGTCCTGCCAGGGGAATCTCATGGGCTAACGTCAGTAGAAAAGCTCTGTAGCATTACGGAACAACAAGAGCTGTTATTGCCCCGTGCAAATGTGCCTTGGTTTGACTGTACAGGAGGTAATTCTCCCAATAAATGCTGTGATCTCCAGAGGTTTTACCAGCTGCCTGGGCTTCAGCTTGCCACCTCATGTCCTCCAGGGTTGGGAACTCTGTGCTTGACACAACTCCTCCCTGGTGGGTCCCCCTTCTGCTTGCCATCCAACTAGGTCAGACAGGCCGCCAAGGGAAGCAATGTCCTCCTCAATGGGTTCTGGGGCTGTCTCCTCTGGCGTCCCATCCATCTTCTCTGGGAGAGCAGGGGCTGGTTTTCCACACACCCCTGCCCTTCCATGTTCTGGCAGTTGTCTGGGCCATTTTCCAGGCTCCAGACCCTTTTGACTCCCTTTCTGGGCAGTCATGGACCTGGTGGTCACATAATCCCACTCAGGCAACCCCAACATTCCCAGGTGGGACCTAAGCTCCACTTCCTTCCATGCGGTGTGCTCCAGGTAATTTCCTAGTAGACAGTCTAAAGGTATGGCAGGGCTCACAACAACTTTCAGAAGACTTGAGACCCCCTACTCAAAGGGAACTACAGCCACAGGGTAGTGGTTCTCCTGGTTGTCTGCTACTACAACCTTGTGGAATGTATTGGGAATGACTTGCTATGAGGACAACAGATGACACCTTGCTGTAGTCATGTTGGCCCTGGTGTCCCACAGAGGCTCCAGCCTCTGTCTATTGATGGTGACCCACAGCCTATACTATCACCCAGTGACACTAGTGTAAGCTCACTGCCTTCCCCCTTACTGACTGTGGCCATCTCCTCCCCAAACACTACACTTGCCAACCCTGGGGGTTTCCCTCGAGTGGGAGGCTGTGCTCTCTTGGGACACTTGTGTCACCCTTGTAGTGCCCATACTCTTACACTCATATCACTTGGAGTCAGATTTGTTTTTACCTGAGAAGCCCTTCTTGTGATGGCCGGATTGGGATGGGAACCCTTTCCCTTGAGAATTATGTTCGGGCCTTGAGAGGACTATCTCTTTTTATCTCCCTTCTCTTTCTTTTGGTGGGAATTCTGAACACCCTTTTGGGAGTCCCCTCAGATGCCTTTTTAGACACTCTGGTGCTCGCCCTGAGGTCAGGCTCCTCAGCAAGCTTCTTGGGGTCTGTCAGCTTGCAGTCTACCAGGTGCTGGCGCAGATCAATAAAACAACTGTTGAGCATGTGCTCCTTCAGAATCAGGTTGTTACAGCCCATTTAAATCATTTATCTTGCTCCTGCTCACCCAGCTCTTCAGTGCCTTGCTAGCATAATCCTGAGAGTCCACCCAAGTCTAGTTGGGAAGTTTGTGGCTGTCCCTGAATCTCTGGCTATACTTTTCAGGGATCAACCCAAACTTAGAAAGAATTGCCTTCATGGGGGTATACCTACTCTGGTCCTCTACCTCTAGAGTCAGGAGTGTGTCCCTCCCCACCTGAGCACTCCACTGGAGGCCTACATTTCCACAAGCAACAACCCCCAGTGGTCCTCTGGAACCTTATGGGCCCTCATTAATACCTCATAGGGTGAAAACCACTTATCTATATCATCCCCTACTCCATAACTGGGCACTAGATCTTTGGGAATGGGGACCCTCACCTCTCCAGTAGAGACTGCTGATTCGCTACTACCATTGCTGACTGACTCTGCTTGCTTGGCTTGAATGTCCAGCTCCTTCATGCTCAGTTCATAAGCCAGAATGATCCCCCCCACCCTTAATCTGGCCGGTTCCAGCTCCAGCTCCAGCTTCAGCTTCTTCTTCTCCTCCTGTCCTCTAGCTCCACTTGAGACAGGCCTCTGGGAGACACACTGCTCCCTGCCCCATCCCAGATATCCTGATTCTCTTCCTGGGGTAGAGATGTTCCTACTGAAAACCTTGGTTCTCCTGAGGGCCTTGGTCCTCTTCCTCATCCACTCCCAGGTCCCATGCTAGGTCATCCTCCTCTGCTGCTGTTTGCAGCCACTTGACCTCCTCATAGGCCCAGAGGGCTATCTGTAGGTCTACCTTGGAAGCCTTCTTGCCCACATTTAGCTTCCTCTTCTTGCAGAGCTTTTGCAGCTCAGCCTCATTGAGGCTGTTAAAATTGATCAGATCCATCTCCGTGGTAGTAGAGGAAGGTAGGGTCCGTTAAATTTGGTAAAAAAACAAGACCAGTCAATGGAAACTAAGTAGAATTTAAAAAGTCAGTCCTGATGCCAAATTATTTATCTGGGAATTTTGTGTAACACCTATCATTGTATGATACTGCAAAAAAACACGTCCTGATCCCACCGCTGAACACTAATCTGTGAAATTGGGTTGTTGGTTGGAGGAAAGTACCATCTTGCCTGGCATGTTACCCTCATTTTTACTGGAATGTCAGTTTGTTTTTGCCTGTGTCACTGGGATCCTGCTAGCCAGGACCCCAGTCTTCTTGCTTTGTTGCCTATATGTGTTCCCTGTGTGGTGCCTAACTGTATCACTGAGACTCTGCTAACCAGAACCTCAGTGTTTATGCTCTCTCTGCTTTTTAAATTGTCACTACAGACTAGTGACCATTTTCACCAATTCTGATTGGCACACTGGAACACCCTTATAATTCCCTAGTATATGGTACCTAGGTACCCAGGGTATTGGGGTTCCAGGAGATTTCTATGGGCTGCAACATTTCTTTTGCCACCCATATGGTGCTCAGACAATTCTTACACAGGACTGCCACTGCAGCCTGAGTGAAATAACGTCCACGTTATTTCACAGCCATTTTACACTGCACTTAAGTAACTTATAAGTCACCTATATCTCTCACCTTCACTTAGTGAAGGTTAGGTGCAAAGTTACTAAGTGTGAGGGCACCCTGGCACTAGCCAAGGTGAACCCACACTGTTCAGGGCAATTTCCCCAGACTTTGTGATTGAGGGGACACCATTACACCTGTGCACTACATATAGGTCAATACCTATATGTAGCGTCACCATGGTAACTCCGAACATGGCCATGTAACATGTCTAGGATCATGGAATTGTCACCCCAGTACCATTCTGGTATTGGGGAGACAATTCCATGCATCCCCGGGTCTCCAGCATAGAGCCCGGGTACTGCAAAAATTAACTTTCTGGGGTTTTCTCTGCAGCTACAGCTGCTGCCAACCCTCAGACAGGTTTCTGCCCCTCTGGGGCCTGGGCTGCCCAGTCCCAGGAAGGCAGAACAAAGGATTTCCTCTGAGAGAGGGTGTTACACCCTCTCCCTTTGGAAATACAGTAGGTGTGAAGGGCCTGACAGGAGTAGCCTCTCCTATCCTCTGGAAATGCTTTAAAGGGCATAGATGGTGCCCTCCTTGCATAAGCCAGTCTACACAGGTTCAGGGATCCCCCCCAGCCCTGCTCTGGAACGCAACTGGACCAAGGAAAGGGGAGTGACCACTCCCCTGACCAGCACCTCCCAAGGGAGGTGCCCAGAGCTCCTCCATTGTGTCCCAGACCTCTGCCATCTTGGATGCAGAGGTGTGAGGGCACAATGGACAGCTCTGAGTGGCCAGAGCCAGCAGGTGACATAAGAGACTCCTCCTGATAGTTGCTTACCTTTCTCTGTAGCCATTCCTCCTCTGAGGGCTATTTAGGGTCTCTCCTGTGGGTATCTCACCAGATAATGAATGCAAGAGCTCACCAGAGTTCCCCTGCACTTCCCTCTTCGACTTCTGCCAAGGATCGACTGCTGACTGCTCCAGGAAGCCTGCAAAACCATAACAAAGTAGCAAGAAGACTACCAGCAACATTGTAGCGCCTCATCCTGCCGGCTTGCTCGACTGTTTCCTGGTGGTGCATGCTCTGAAGGCTGTCTGCCTTCACCCTGCACTGGAAGCCAAAAACAAATCTTCTGTGGGTCGACGGAATCTTCCCCCTGCCAATGCAGGCACCAAACTTCTGCATCAACGGTCCTCTGGGTCCCCTCTCATCCTGACGAGCTTGGTTCCTGGAACACAGGAGCTGGGCCCAAGTGTCCCTGACAGTCCATTGGCCCTTCTGTCCAAATTTGGTGGAGGTAAGTCCTTGCCTTCCCACGCCAGACAGTAATCCTGTGTACTGCATGAACTGCAGCTGCTAGGGCTTCTGTGCACTCTTGCAAGACTTCCTTGGTGCACAGCCTAGCCTAGGTCCACAGCACTCCTTCCTGCATTGCCCAACTCGCTGAGTTGGACTCCTACTTCGTGGGACTCCCTTTTGTTGTGCTGAGTTGATCGTCGTGCTCACATCTTCTGAACGCCTGTTCAGGTGCTTCTGCAGGTGCTGCCTGCTGCTGCGTGGGCTCTCCGTGTTGCTGAGTGCCCCCTCTGTCTCCTCCTCCAAGGGGCGACCTCCACGTCCTTCCTGGGCCCTGGCAGCACCCAAAACCTTCAACCGCGACTCTTGCAGCTAGCAAGGCTTGTTTGTGGTCTTGCTGGGTGGAAACCACTCTGCATCCTCCAGTACGCCGTGGGACATCTTCTGACCAAAGGAGAAGTTCCTGGCACCTTCCGTTGTTGCAGAATCTTCGGCTTCTTCCACCCGGAGGCAGCCCTTTTGCACCTTCATCCGGGGTTTAGTGGGCTCCTGCCCTCCCTGGACACTTGCATCACTCTTGGACTTGGTCCCCTTCCTTTACAGGTCCTCAGGTCCAGGAATCCATCTTCAGTGCTTTGCAGTCAGTTGTTGTCCTCGCAGAATCCCCTATCTCAACGTTACTGTCTTTCTGGGGTAGTAGGGTAACTTTAGTTGGGGTGGGGTATCTTGGACACCCTTAGCGTTTTCTTACACTCCCAGTGACCCTCTACATACTATACTAGGCCTGGGGTCCATTCGTGGTTCGCATTTCACTTTTGGAGTATATGGTGTGTGTTGCCCCTAGGCCTATTCTCTCCTATTGCATTCTATTGTGTTCTACAGTGTTTGCACTACTTTTCTAACTGTTTACTTACCTGATTTGGTATGCTTGTGTATATTTTGTGTATATTACTTACCTCCTAAGGGAGTATATCCTCGGAGATACTTTTGGCATATTGACACTAAAATAAAGTACCTTTATTTTTAGTAACTCTGAGTACTGTGTTTCTTATGATATAGTGCTAAGCGATATAAGTGGTTTCGTAGGAGCTTTGCATGTCTCCTAGTTCAGCCTAAGCTGCTCTGCTATAGCTACCTCTATCAGCCTAAGCTGCTAGAACACCTCTAATCTACTAATAAGGGATAAGTGGACCTGGCACAATGTGTAAGTACCACAAGGTCCCCACTATAAGCCAGGCCAGCCTCCTACACTAGGTTAAAGTGCACAGCGGCCTAGTGGTTTAAAATAACGTGCATGGAGCTATAACTAAAAAATGGCTACACAACAGACTCACTCATGGTGCGTCCACGTGACGGTTTCAGATGGTGGGAGTCTGTTATGTCCATGTGGTCCAGCTGAACTAGACCTAGTCATGTCTGGATCCCTGGATGTAGGTGGTGATGCAAGGCTCTGCAGCAGGGGTGGTCTCTAAAGGTCCCAAGCAGCCACCAAGCATAAAGGAGTCCTTCCAGGTACAGCAGAAGTCTGGCAGAGTGCACAGCAGTAGGCAATCCTCTGAGAGTCCATCCATAGGTTCAGTAGTGAACTGAGGAGCAGGTCTGAGAGTGTTCTTTTTATGCTGTGATGCCCTTCTTCTAGAAGTTGGGACAAGTTTACAGAAGGGTTCTCTGAAGCTTTTTTCAAAATGTCCTGCTTCCCCTTCTGTGGCTCCCAGGTGGCTGCACTGACAATACAGGTTTGTTAAGCCTATTGTGTGGTGGCAGAGCCCAGCATATTCAGGTGCAAGTGGGGCTGTGGATAGCTCCACCACCCCATCTAGTCAGTTAATGAACCACTTGAGTTCCGCTAATCCCCCCATTGTGTGACTGTCTGGGGTGAATTCAGAAAGTCCCTACTGTCAGTTTCACCCAGTCATGTGACCTAAGGCAGGTTACAGGCAAAGGGGGCTATGGGCAGGAAAAGATAAATATTTTAAAAGTGGCATTTTCAAACTTATGATGATAAATCTGACTTTAGGATTTAAGAGGGTTTATCATTACAAGTTCATAGGTACCAAACATGATATATCTACCACCTCTGATTTGAGAATGACAACTTTTTAATTTTAATAAGGAATTCCCAAAGTTACCCTGTGGGAAGTGGTTGCCTCTCATTGGTGATACAATGAATTTGGGAGTTTTTCACTACTAGGACATGTAAAACTAAAAATTACATTTCCTAACATTTAATTACACAGCACCCTGCCCTATGGGCTACTTAGGGCCTACCTTAGGGGTGACCTATTAGTAATAAAAGGGGAGTTTAATGCTTGGCAAGGGCATTAAATGACAAGTCGACATGGCAGTGGGACACTTCCTTCAGGCTGCAGTGGTAGGCCTGGGACATGTTTTAAAGTGCTGTAGGAAAGTACCATCTTTCTTGGTATGGGTACCCCTTTTTTCTGCCTGATGTCAGTGTGTTTGACTGTGTTCACTGGGATCCTGCTAACCAGGAACACACTGAGAGGCTAATTCCGAGTCCGGCGGGCGGTGGGTGCCGTCCGGCGGGCGGAAACCGCCCAAAGACCGCACCGCGGTCAAATGACCGCAGGGGTAATTTTGACTTTCCCGCTGGGCCGGCGGGCGATCTCCAGAAGATCGCACGCCGGCCCAGCGTCAAAGCCCCTGCAACGACGAAGCCGGCTCCGAATGGAGCCGGCGGAGTTGCAGGGGTGCGACGGGTGCAGTAGCACCCGTCGCGATTTTCACTGTCTGCATAGCAGACAGTGAAAATCATGGTGGGGCCCTGTTAGGGGGCCCCTGCACTGCCCATGCCAGTGGCATGGGCAGTGCAGGGGCCCCCAGGGGCCCCATGACACCCTTTCCCGCCATCCTGTTCCTGGCGGGTTTTACCGCCAGGAACAGGCTGGCGGGAAGGGGGTCGGAATCCCCATGGCAGCGCTGCAAGCAGCGCCGCCATGGAGGATTCCCTGGGCCACGGGAAAACCGGCGGGAAAACCGGCGGGAAACCGCCGGTTCCCCTTTTCTGACCGCGGCTTTCCCGCCGCGGTCAGAATAGCCCTGGAAGCACCGCCAGCCTGTTGGCGGTGCTTCCGTTGCCCTCCACCCTGGCGGTTTCAAACCGCCAGGGTTGGAATGAGGGCCTGAGTATGCTTTCTCTCCTAAAACTCTGTATTTCATCCCACAATTGGCACACTGGTGCCCCATTATAAGTCCCTAGTAGATGGTACCTAGGTACCCAGGGCATTGGGGTTCCAGGGGATCCCTATGGGCTGAAGCATATATTTTGCCACCCATAGGGATCCCAAGGAAAGGGTTCTGCAGGACTGCCATTGCAGCCTTCGTGAAAAGGTGCAAGCACCCTTGTACTGCCACTTTTCACTACACCAGGCCACTTATAAGTCACCCCTATGGCAGGCCTTCTAGCCCAGAGGGCAGGGTGCAAAGTACATGTGTGCGAAGGCACCCCTGCACTAGCAGAAGTGCCCCCATGAACTCCAGGCCCATTTTCCCAGACTTCATGAGTGCTGGGACACCATTTTATGCATGTACAGGACATAGGTCAATACCTATGCCCAGCTACATAATGGTAACTCTGTATCTAGGCATGTTTGGTATCAAACATGTTGGGATCATACCCCAATGTTTTTGCTAGCATTGGTTGTACGATTCCATGCACTCTAGGGTCTTGTTAAAGGACCCCCAGTATTGCCATTACAGCCTTCTGGGTCCAAGCTGCTGCCACCTCGCAGACAGCTTTCTGCCCTCCAGTTGCTTGAGAAGCCCAAGCCCAAGAAGGCAGAATAAAGGATTTCCTTTGGGAAAGGGGTGTTACACCCTCTCCCTTTGGAAATAAGTGTTAAGGGCTTGGGAGGGGTAGCCTCCACAAGCCACTGGTAATGCTTTGAAGAGCACATTTGATGCCCTCCTTGCATAAACCAGTCAGTCTACACCAGTTCAGGGACCCCCCAGTCCCTGTTCTGGCACAAAACTGGACTAAGGAAAGGGGAGTGACCACTCCCCTTTCCATCGCCACCCCAGAGGAGGTGCTCAGAGCTCCTCCAGAGGGCCCCTGGGTTTTGCCATCTTGGATTCAAGGTTGGCAGGGAACTCTGGAAGCATCTGAGTGGCCAGTGCCAGCAGGTGATGTCAGAGCCCTCTCCTAATAGGTGGTCACCCTGCTAGGTGTCCACCCCCCCATTCAGGGCTATTTAGGATCTCTCTCTCTCTTCGGTGGTTCATCAGATTCAGTTTGCAAGACTCCAGCAGGATTCCTTTGCAACCTCCACTTCGACATCTGACTGAAGAAACTGCATCTGGATGCTCCAGGACCCGGCAAGCTGCAACAAAGAAGCAAGACTCCTCCTGCTACATTGTATCCACAGCTCCTTCCAGCAACTGCAACATTTCCCCGGTCGTGCATCCTCTGAAGACAGCCTGTCTTCAGTCTGCACCAGAAGGAAGAAGGAATCTCCCTTGGGATGAAGGAGTTACTCCTCTGCTTCTGCAGGCACCAACTGCAATGACGACTGGCTGCGTGGATCCCCTCTCTTGCTGAGCTGCATGGATCCTGCATCACAGGTGGTAGACTGAAGTGGTCCCAGCACTCCTCTCTTCCAGCTGTCCAACTTGGGTGGAGGTAAGCCCTTGCCTGCCCACGCAGGACAGTTTCCCTGTGCACCGCGTCCTTTGCAGCTACCAAGGCTTGTTGGCATCTTTCCCAAGGGATCTTCATGCATCTTGAATCTCCAGGCCCCAGCACTCTACCCTGCGAAGCACAGCTCCCTGAGTGGTTCTCCAGCAGCGTGGGGGCCCTTTTCGTAGTGCTGTTGGGCCCCTTTTTCGATTTACTTGTCTCCATCCTGTGGGACTGCTGTGGGTGCTGCCTGTGCTTCTGTGGGTTCTTTGTGTTGCTGAGGGACCCCTCTGATTCCCCCTCCTGGGTAGAGTCCACCTGATCCTTCCAGGTCCCGGGCAGCTCCTCTTTCCTCTAACTGCTGGTTTTGGATGTGCCAAGACTTGTTAGCGGAATCCGAAGACGCAGACTCGACTGCAATCCTTCTTCTGGCGTGGGGCATCACCTGCAACCTCCAGGAACTCGACTTTGTCTTCTTGGTTGCAGTGCTGACTCTTTTTCCTCACTGTCGACTCATCTCTTGCACCTCCAGTCTGGTGGGTAGGGGCTCCTGCCCTTCTTAGACTCTGCTGTGCTTCTTGGACTTGGTCCCCTTCTTCCACAGGTCCACTTGTCCAGGAATCCACTGTTGGTGTCTTGTAGTCTCTTCAGGGCTTTGCATTATTCTTCTTCTCTTCCAAATAGGTGTTCTTGGGAATTTACAGTGATTTACTCCAGCTTTCCTGGTCGCTGGGGTGGGTTATGGTACTTACCTTGGGGCTTTCCTAGTACTCCCAGCTCCCCTCCACACACTCCACTTACGTAGGTGAGGGACCGACTCTTGCATTCCACTTGTTTAGTTTATGGCTTGTGGTCCCCCTAGGGCTATTTCTCTCTATTGTAATCTTCTATTTTCACTAATTGCACTGTTTTCTAACTGTTTGTATGCCCATTTCTGCATAGTATTGTGTATAATTTGTGTATTACTTACTCCATAAGGGAGTATAGTCTCTGTGGTATTTCTGGTTACCAAAATATCTTTATTTTTGTAACACTGGGTGTTTTCTTTCAGGTGTGTAAGTACTGTGTGTGACTACAGTGGTATTGCATGAGCTTTGCATGTCTCATAGACAAGCATTGGCTGCTCATCCACAGCTACCTGTAGTGAGCCTGGCTTCTAGACACTGACTACACTATGCTCATAAGGGATACCTGGACCTGGTATAAGACCAGCCTTTTACAGGTGCCACTTAAGTGGGTGGCACTATAGGTGCTCCAGGCCCATGGGTAATATTTAATTTACAGGCCCTGGGTATACGTCATATCATAAATATGCCAATCAGGTATATGCCAATCAAACCATGTTTAGGAGAGTGAACACATGCACTTCAGTGTAGAAAACTCAAACTTGCACTTTGTTACAGTACCCCCCTACACACTTTTTGTCTGGCTTATGGATTCAACTTGGACTGGAGTGCACTGGGATCCTGCTAACCAGGTTCCCAGTGTCAGTGTTCGTTCCCTAAAAATGCAAAGGTAATTGACAACACCTTTAGCTGCCACTGTAAGTCCCTAGCAAATGGTACTTGGGTACCCAGGGTGTGGGGTACTAAGGGTTGGCCCCTGAGGGCAGCAGAGCTGATTGTGCCACCGTCTGGTGCCATGCATCCAGATGCACACGACACTGCCATAGCAGGCCGAGTGTCCTGGTGCAATACCAAAATGCAAACTCAACTTGGCACACTGCCTGTGTGCCCCGGCACTATAGGGGATATAGGTAAGTCACCCCTCTGGCAGGCCTTTCAGCCCTAAGACAGGGAGCAGGGTACACTATATTGTATGTGAGAGGATAGCTGCATGAGCAATATGCCCTGTCTGTGCCCTTGCCAAATCTGGGACATAGTGAGTAAACAGAGCAGCCATTTTAAGTGCATGTGCTGGACACTGGTCAGTACACGTTTCACAGCTACATGATGGCTACTCTGAACCCTGGGTTGCTTAGTATCAAACAACTCAGAATGATGAATCCAAACTGGTACCAGTACTGGATTTATTATAATATGTACCAACTTAGAGGTGCCCCCTGCAAAAGCTAACTACCCTGGTGTGGTTGCTGGCTGGTCCCAACCAGCCTGTCACCTCCAGACACAAGTATGAACCTCTGGGCTTCAGAATAATGCCCTTCCTTGGTGGAAGTGCTAACACCCCCTTCCTCAGGAATGTGCACTGCCCTGCTGGTGAGTTTCAAAGGGCTTACCACCCTTGAAACTCGACCCCCAGGCCTGCTGCTAGCAGCTGATGGCATCCCCTGTTGCAAACCCCCACTTCTGGTGAGGGCAATGGCAGGAAAACCAAACAAAGTAGGAGGAGTGGCTACACCTGGCCTGCACCACCACTAAGGTGTTGCCTGTGAATTAGGCACTCCATTTCATTTTCTTCCATCTTGGATGGAAGGAAAATAGCCAATCAGAGATAGGGAAATGAACCTTCCCACAGGAAGTGGTCAGTTTAGTGGGTGTAGCCACCCAATCGTAGGTGAACCATTGGCCACTACCAGGTTCCCACTAAAAAACTCACTAAATACAGTATTTAGTGGGCACCCCTAGACCAGGAAATCAGATCTGACGGACAAAAGAAGACCAGCACCAAGAAGATCCTAGGCATGAGAACTGTGGATTTACTGCACAAAGAAAAAGCGCCAAACCCTGCCTGCTGCACCCAGGACTTGACAATCGCTGCTGAGGAGCTACTGGACAACTGGAAAAACTCTAAAGAACCCCAGAGGACTTCCAGGCTTTGAAAATTACCCAAGAACTCCCTTCAGAGTGGAGGTATCGCTCTGTAACAAGAAGAAAGCAGCAAACCAGTGAGGGTCAATTCACTGACCAGCCGCTAACTCCCGAACCGGAAGCTGCAGCTCGACCCAACAAAACACTGATGACCGTGAGAACAGACCCTGCAAGTGTGCCAGTTTGGTGGCACTCCATCCTCCAGTGGTCAAACCGTACCAATACACGTGGTATTGGTCAGCTGATGTTGGACACCAGGAAAACCAGCCTGCCCAGGGCTGAAAAAGAAGCAATCTAGGGACAGCGGACGGGATATCCTTCACATTCGTGACAGAGTATTCCCCTCTGCCAAGATCTAAATCAGGCCATTGGTCTTCATCCAGTGGGCGATTTCACTCATGCAGGCATTGAACTTGATCCGGGTACTGGGTGTTGTGTCTGTGAGTGGGAGAATGAGTTGAGTGTTTTCGGCGTAGGAGAGGACACCAATTTCCGTAGAGCAGATGATGCTGGCTAGAGGGATCATGTATGTATGCTTGAATACAGCAATAGAGCTAATTCTAAATCATTAACTGCATTTGCAAACGTGTAACATTGTCCAGACTTAGAGTAAAAATCATCAGTGTGGTGCCTTTTGTTGAGCTGAGAATATTGGGTAAAGAAACTGTCCAATGAGGTGAGGTGGTGGTTCACGCAAAGCTAACACACGTTTATTTTTAGACCAGACAATTAGCATTGGTATTTCTGATGCACTAATATATCTGTTTATTTTTGTTTCCCTCTAGATGAAGAAGCAGAGGTTTCCAGCTGCCTTGCTCCCTGTGTGACATTGACATTGATTCCTGAATGGAAATAGCCTCTCCATGTGTAATTGATGAATAAACATCAATATAAACGTTTCTAACTATAAGAATGAATAACAATCAGTATATACTTCCTGAAAGTCCTAAATTGATAAACACAGACATACATCGATCTCTCTGTTATTCAGTATTTTGTGAATGCAGGTAATGGAATTGTTACTCCCACTATGTCACTAATTGAACACAGATTAATATAAATCTTCTCTCATGTCATAATTAATTAATACAGATTAACATAAACAAATTGATGAATTTAGTTCATTGAAGAGAAAAGTAGTGAATGATTATTGAATGATATAGACTTCCTTTCACCTTGTAAATGGCGAATTCTGGGCATTATAATTCTCCTTTTCTTCTGTAATTTATTAATAAATATTACTCTAGCCCTCCTTTCTATTCACAGTTAATTAATCATTGTTATAGACCACCTCTCACCTTGTAATACAGAGTGATACTAATGCTCTGGTTTGGTATGAATATCAATCAAATGTGGACTTTCTTTCATTCTGAATTTGAAGGAAACACAATATAGCTTTCCTTTAATTCAGCAAGTGATGATGCACACCAGTATAGATCTCCTCTTCATAATTGATCATACAGAATAATATGTTTTTGATTTATAAATTCATACTAATGCAGACCTTCACTCTCTCTAAATGATCACTATAGATGATTCAGGAGTTACCTATGCTCTGCAATCAACTTAAAACAAAATTATTAAAGACTTTTATAAACCTCAACTATTTTCTGATTGATTAGTACATATGAATAACTTCTTGTTACTCTGCGTTTGATGAACGCAGTTAAATATAAATCTTCTCTGGCTCTGTTGAACACAATTTAATGTAAACCTTGTGTTACGCTGTAATTGATGAAGCTGGCTTAATGTAAAGCTCATTTTACACTACAGATAATTATTGCAGTAGAACATAACCTTATTTTACTCCGTAATTGATTAATAGAGTATAATCTTTACCTAAATTTTCTTTGTAATTGATAAATACCTATTATTATAGACCTTGTCACTCCACAGGTAAATAATGCACAATAACATAGCCCTTTGGACACGTTGTCATTGATTATTAAAGTCTCTGTTAGATATTCTTTTCCTTTATTAGAGCTGACATCAGATGAATTCAGACGTATACTCAGTTATTGAATAATAACAATTTCCTCTCATTCTGTGATTGATGAATAAAATATTTTACTTCAAGCTTATTGGTGTTTGCTTTCCTTCGGTCCTGACAATGAGTAAAGCACAATAAATGTACATCATGACTCCCGCAATAACAGTTTCAATTTGTCTCACCAGAAACAGGCTTCATTAGGGTTTTCACTGCCCTTCTGTTGTGGTGAGCAAGGAAGAAGAGAACATATGTGGACCGATGCAGATCAAGACAACAACTTTTAGATCTACAATGAAAGACGAGAAATGCACATCAGGATAAGGGCTCTCCAGTTCACAAACAGCAAAGTAACTTTTTCTGATGGCTATGTCTACCTGCAGATTCCTCATCTATTGAATATTGCAGATGCTAGACTGGATCCGTAAACTTTTCTATAGCTCTTACTTGCCAGTAGGTGGGATTGACTGTGTGTCGAGGCTGGAGGCAACATTGATGGCGTCAGTTCCCTTTCTTCTGCACCTTCAAAGCAGATATTGAGCTTGTTTTTTGACCTCTCTGTCAGAAGATCAGCAATTTCTTTCATAGGTGCAGTGCTATCATGTTTCCGACCAAACCTTCAGACTTCAAACCCTGCAGGAATTGAGAGGTTTAATTCTGACCCTGATGCCCTCTCCCTTTGGAGTCTATCTCATACCATGACTCCAGATCCTCTGAGTTCTAGCAGAGCATGCATGATAAAGCCATCAAGTAGCAGGAAGCGAAGCTCTTCAGGAACAGGGATAAAAGAAATGAGGATCACAGCCATGTTGGAGGTTACCTGAGTCCCTGGCTTCAACATGACAAACATAGAAATGGTAAGCGACATAGACGTTCTCCAACCCCAACAGAGTCAATGTAGGAGACTGGCCTAGTTTGTAGTGGGTACCTAAGGTATTTACACCTTATACCAGTTCCATTATCCCTTATTAGTGAAATGTAGGAGAGTTCTAGCAGCTTAGGCTGTCTAGAGGTAGCTATAGCAGAGCAGCTTAGGCTGAACTAGGAGACACACAAAGCACCTGCAATACCACTTATAGTTACACAATACACAATAAAAGACAATACTCAGTGTTACCAAAAATAAAGGTACTTTATTTTAGTGACACAAGTCCAAAAATATCTTAGAGGCAATACTGCTTCTGGAGGTAAGTATTATACACAATATATACACTAGTAACCAAAACCAGGTAAGTAAACAGTAATAGAATAGTGCAAACAGTAGAAAATACAATAGATTGCAATGGGCCTAGGGGCAACACAAACCATATACTAAAATAGTGGAATGCGAATGACGAATTCCTCCTGTGGCACGTGTAGTGTGTAGAGGGCCGCTGGGAGTGTAGGAAAACACCAAAGGTAAGTAAAGTACTCTACCCCAAAGCCCAGGAAAGCAGGAGTAAAGTGCAGCAAGTTTCCTCAGGACACACTACAAGTCGTGAAAAAGGATTTTGCAAGAACCAAGCAAGACTGCAAGCAACAAACAATGGATTCCTGGACCTGAAGACATGTGGAGAGAGGAGACCAAGTCCAGAAGTCGATGTCAGAAGAAAAGTACAAAAGAGCACCAAAGAAGATGGCTGTGGGTTCCTGCATGGTACAGGAGATGCCCCACGTTGAGTTGTTGGATGCAGGCTGTTTGCGTCACTGGAATCCGCCAACAAGCCTTGGTTAAAGCAAGTACGCGGTTTGTGTAAAAAAGAAGCTGCCTGGATCCAGGAGGGACCTGGGGATCTCAACCCAGACTGACGAGACACGGGGACAAAGAAGATGCAAAGTGCAGTTGTCGGAGCACTACACTGGAAGGTCCCACGCCGCTGGAGAACAACTCAGGGAGCTGTACGTCGCAGGATGGAGTGCTAGAGACCTGGGCTACGCTGTACACAATGGATTCTTGAGACAAGTGCACACAAGCCCAAGGAGCTGCAGAAGACACAGTGCATAGGGGTACTGTCACAGCACGGGGAGGCAAGTTCTTACCTCCACCAAATTTGGACAACTGGACATTTGGACAGTCTGGGTCACTTCGATCCACCACCTGTGTTCCAGAGAGCATGCTCACATCAGGATAGGAGTCCCAGAGTAACGGTTGTCATCGCAGAAGGGTGCCTGCAGAAGCAGGGAAGTGACTCCGTCTCTCCACGGGAAATTTCTTGGGATCTTCTGGTGCAGGGTGAAGACAGGCAGTCCTCGGAGCGTGCACACCTTGGAAACTGTTGCAAATGCTGGCTGGAGCTGAAGTTGCAGGTCACAGGAGTCGCCCTGAATACTTTGTTGCAGTTACAGTGGATCCTAGAGCTTTCTCGGTTGATTCAATGGTCAGTCCTGTAGGAATCTTGCAAACCGAATCTGAGGAAACACCCAGAGGAGAGGCCCTAAATAGCCCTGAGAGGGGAATTGGCTACCTTCCCAGGTATGCACCTATCAGGAAGGGTCTCTGATGTCACCTGGTGGCACTAGCCACTCAGAGGTCTCCAGAGGGTCCCCACACCTTGGAATCCAAGATGGTTAATGGCATGGACACTCTGTAGGAGTTCTGGGCACCACCCCTGGGGTGGTGATGAACAGGGGAGTGGTCACTCCCCTTTCCTTTGTCCAGTTTCACACTAGAGCAGGAACTGGGGGTCTCTGAACTGGTGTAGACTGGGTTATGCATGAAGGGCACCATTTGTGCCCTTCAAAGCATTTCCAGAGGCTCTGGGAGGATACCCCTCCCATGCCTGTAACACCTATTTCCAATGGGAGAGGGTGTAACACCCCTCTCCTAAAGGAAATACATTGATCTGCCTTCCTGGGATTGAACTGCTTAATCCCCAGGAGGGCAGACACCTGTCTGTGAGGTGGTAGCAGCTGGGGCTGCAGTGGAAACCTCAGAGAGCTGGTTTGGCAGTACTGGGGGTCCATGGTAGAGCCTCCAGGGTGCAATGGATTGGCCCCCCAATACCAGTTTTGAATTGGGGGGACAATTCCATGATCTTAGACACTTTACATGGCCATATTCGGAGTTACCATTGTGAAGCTACCTATATGCATTGACATATATGTTGTGCATGCTTAAAATAGTGTCCCCACACTCATGAAGTCCGGGGAATTGGCTCTTGACAACGTAGTGGCATCTTTGCTAGTGCAAGGATGCCCACACACACAGTAACTTTGCACCTAGCCTTCAGTAAATGAAGGTTAGACATATAGGTGACTTATAAATTACTTTAGTGCAGTGAAAATGGCTGTGAAATAGAGTGTGCACTATTTCACTCAGGCTGCAATGTCATTCCTGATGAAAGGTTTGTATGAGCTCCTTATGGATGGCAAAAGAAATCCTCCAGCCCATTAGGATTTCCTGGAACCTCAATGCCCTGGGTACCTAGGTACCATATACTACGGACCTATAAGGGGGGTCCTGTGTGCCAATTAGAATTGGAATATGGAGTCACTAAAGTGTAGTGGCAAATTTGGTAAGTAGAGAGAGCATAAGCACTGGAGTTCTGTTTAGCAGAACTTCAGTGACACAGTTAAGCATACTAACAACACACATAGGCCACAAACTGTGAGCACTGGGGTCCTAGCTAGCAGGATCCCAGTGAGACAGGCAAAACTCACTGACAAACAGGCAGAAATTGGGGGTAACATGCCAAGAAAGATGGTACTTTCCTACACAACCCCCCAAACGAGGGACAATAAGGCCAACCTTGCCCAGATGAGCCTTCATTGTCTAAGCGGAAATATCTGGTGAGTCCATCTGCATTGGAGTGGTTACTCAAAGGTCTATGTTCCACTGTAAAGTCCATCCCCTGTAGGGAAATGGACCACCTCAACAATTTAGGGTTTTCTCCTTTCATCTGTTTAAATCATAAGAGAGGTTTGTGGTCTGTCGGAACAATGAAGTGAGTCTCAAATAAGTAGAACCCCCAGTTCAGATGGATCTGTCTGGACAATTAATTATTTTTTAGAGTAATGTGGGCTTTTTAGGACAGGTGCAGTACACATAGCCTGCTTAAGCTCCTCAAAGGCTCTTTGACACTGGCTGTCCACAATCCATTTTTAGGCTCTTTTTAGAGGTAAGATTATTAAGAGGGTCAAAAATGGAGCCATAGTTCTAAATGAACCTCCTGTAATACCCAGTGAGACCAAGAAAGGCTCTGACTTGGGTTTGAGTGGTAGGGGGAGCCCAGTCTAAAATAGTCTGTTTCTTCCCTGTAGTGGTTCAATCTGTTCCCCACCTACCAGGTGTCCCAGATAAACCACTTTCCCCTGCCCTTTCGTGCTTTTTGAAGCCTTGATAGTGAGGCCTGCCTTTTGCAGGGCCTCCAAAAGTTTCCACAGGTGGACCAGGTGGGCATCCCAGGTGGAGCTAAATACATCAATATCATCTAAGTATGCTGCACTGAAAGCTTCCAGACCTTGGAGGACTGTGTTCACCGGCCTCTGGAAAGTGGCAGGTGCATTTTTCAAACCAAAGGGCATAACTGTAAACTGATAATGCCCTCCAATGGTTGAAAATGCAGTCTTTGGCTTAGCATCCTCTGATAACTTGATCTGCCAATACCCTTCAGTAAAATCAAAGGTGCTTATATACTTGGCAAAGGCCAGTGTATCTATGAGCTCATCTGGCCTGGGTATAGGGTGAGCATCTGTTTTAGTTACAGTATTGAGCCCTCTATAGTCCACAAAACCATATTTCTCTCTTTCCCTCTTTGCTATGAGGTTTGGAGACAAGCACCACAGGGCTGGTCCTGGGCTATCTGAGTGCTCAATAACACCTAGGTCCAACATTTTCTGAGCCTCTGACTTCAGTCTCTGACATGGTCAGGCTGCCTATAAATCTTACTTTTGACAGGCAAACTGTCTCCAGTATTAATGGTATGCTCACACCAAGAAGTGGTCCCAGGTGTGAGTGAAAAGAGTTCAGAAAACTGGCATAGTAAATTCTTGCCGTCCTCCCTCTGCTCTGCTGTGAGGCAGTCTGCCAGCACAACTCCTTCCACTAAGCCATCAGCTTTAGTGTTGGAGAAGAGGTCAGGAAGACAGTCACTCTCTTCCTCCTGCCCCTCATCTGTGGCCATGAGTAGGGTTAAATCTTCCCTATCATAGTAGGGTTTAAGGCAGTTGACATGAGGGGACTTCTGGCAGTGCCAAGGTCTACCAAATTGGTGACCTCACCCTTTTTCTCCACAATAAGATGTGGTCCACTGCATTTGTCCTGGAGTGCTCTTGGTGCCACAGGTTCCAAAACCCACACCTTCTGTCCTGGGTACTACTCAGTCAGGACAGCCTTCTGGTCATGCCATTGCTTTTGAAGCTCTTGGCTGGACTGAAGGTTCTTAGTGGCCTTTTTCAAATACTCAGCCATCATTGATCTTAGGCCAAGTACAAAGTCCACAATGTCTTGTTTAGGGGGCTTTAACAGTTGCTTCCACCCCTCTTTCACAAGAGCAAGGGGACCCCTAACAGGGTTACCAAAGAGGAGTTCAAAGGGGCTGTAGCCCACTCCTTTCTGGGGTACCTCCCTATAGGCAAAAAGGAGGCATGGCAGGAAGACATCCCATCTCCTTCTGAGTTTTTCAGAGAGTCCCATGATCATGCCTTTGAGAATTTTGTTAAATCTCTCAACCAGTCCATTTGTTTGTGGATGGTAGGGTGTGCTGAATTTGTAGGTTACATCACACTCCTTCCACATAGCTTTTAAGTATGCAGACATGAGTTACTACCGCTGTCTGATACTACCATTTTAGGAAAACCCACCATGGAAAATATTCCCAGTAGGGCCATTGCCACTGCAGGTGCTGTAGTGGTCCTTAAGGGGATGGCTTCTGGATATCTTGTGGCATGGTCCACTACCATCAAGATGAACCTATTATCAGAAGCAGTTGGAGGATCAAGGGGGCCAACGATGTCAACCCCTACCCTTTCAAAGGGCACCGCAACCACTAGCAGTGGGATTAAGGGGGCCTTTGGAGTGCCACCAGTCATGCAACTGGCTTTGCAAGTCACACAAGAGTGACAAAACTCTTTAGTGTCCTCTGACATATGAGGACAGTGAAAGTGAAGGACAAGTCTGTCCCAGGTTTTGCTTTGCCCCAGATATCCAGCCAAGGGAATATCATGTGCCAGAGTTAGGAGGAATTCCCTATACTCAAGGGAATGACCAGTCTCCTGGTAGCACAGGTTTATGGCCCCTTGTCTCAGTACAAAGGAGATTGTTTTCCCAGTAAACTCTGTGTGAGTCACTGATATCCCCATTTTGCTCTTTGACAGCTTGCTGTCTTAGACCCTCTAGTGTGGGCCAGGTCTGCTGTGCCACACTCAGGGCCATATTTATACTCCGTTTGCGCCGAAATTGCGTCGTTTTTTTTTACGCAATTTCGACGCAAAACTAACGCCAACTAACGCCATATTTATACTATGGCGTTAGAGGCGAATAGCGCCAAAGTTCCCGGAATGTGCGTCATTTTTTAGCGTGAACCCCTTCCTTGCGTTAATGATATGCAAGGGAGGCGTTCCCGTCTAAAAAATGACTCCCAGGCCTTTACGTGGTATTTATACTCCCGGGCAAAAGAGACGCCCGGGAGTTGGCGTGGCTAAAAACGGCGCATTTGCGCCACTTTTTAACGCCTGCTCAGGGCAGGCGTTAAGGGGCCTGTGGGCTCAAAATGAGCCCACAGGTGCCCTCCCATGCCCCCAGGGACCCCCCCTGCCACCCTTGCCCACCCCAGGAGGACCCCCAAGGATGGAGGGACCCACCCCAGGGACATTCAGGTAAGTTCAGGTAAGTATAATTTTTTATTTTTTATATTTTTTTTTGGTGGCATAGGGGGGCCTTATTTGTGCCCCCCTACATGCCACTATGCCCAATGACCATGCCCAGGGGACAGAAGTCCCCTGGGCATGGCCATTGGGCAAGGGGGCATGACTCCTATCTTTACAATGATAGGAGTCATGTTGATGGGGGATGGGCGTCGTTAAAAAATGGCGCAAGTCGGGTTAAGACGATTTTTTCGACGTAACCTGACTTGCCCCATTTTAAGACGCCCATGCGCCATTTTCCCCCTACGCCGGCGCTGTCTGGTCTACGTGTTTTTTTCCCACGCAAACCAGGCAGCGCCGGTCTGATTGCGCCGTCTAACGCCATTCCATAAATACGGCGCCCGCTTGGCGCTTCAGAATGGCGTTAGACGGCGCAAAACTTTTTGACGCTAAACTGCGTTAGCGCAGTTTAGCGTCAAAAAGTATAAATATGGGCCTCAGTTCTTCCCTGGCAGGCCCCCCCTGCACCCAAGAGCTCAGCTGTGTCAGCTTGAAGCTCATCTGGTGTAGGTTCTGCACAGGGAGTTGACTCCTCATCAAAAGGGTAATTATCTGGAGAGGGAGGGATAGTGGACAAGGGTTTGCCCTTTCTACCCCTAGTTTTTGGGAGCACTTGGGGGCATATTTATACTCCGTTTGCGCCGAAATTGCGTCGTTTTTTTTGACGCAATTTCGACGCAAAACTAACTCCATATTTATACTTTGGCGTTAGACGCGTCTAGCGCCAAAGTCCATGGAGTTAGCGTCATTTTTTTGCGTGAACAACTTCCTTGCGTTAATGAGATGCAAGGTAGGCGTTCCCGTCTAAAAAAATGACTCCCAGGCATGTGCGTGGTATTTATACTCCCAGGCAAAAATCACGCCCGGGAGTGGGCGGGGCAAAAAACCCCGCATTTGCGCCGGATTTTAACGCCTGGGTCAGGGCAGGCGTTAAGGGACCTGTGGGCTCAGAATGAGCCCAGAGGTGCCCTCCCCTACCCCCAGGGACACCCCCTGCCACCCTTGCCCACCCCAGGAGGACACCCAAGGATGGAGGGACCCACCCCAGGGACATTAAGGTAAGTTCAGGTAAGTATTTTTTTTATTTTTTTTTGTGGCATAGGGGGGCCTGATTTGTGCCCCCCTACATGCCACTATGCCCAATGACCATGCCCAGGGGACAGAAGTCCCCTGGGCATGGCCATTGGGCAAGGGGGCATGACTCCTGTCTTTGCTAAGACAGGAGTCATGTTAATGGGGGATGGGCGTCGTAAAAAAATGGCGCAAATCAGGTTAAGGCGATTTTTTGGACTCAACCTGACTTGCCCCATTTTGAGACGCCCATACGCCATTTTCCCCTACGCCGGCGCTGCCTGGTGTACGTGGTTTTTTTCCACGCACACCAGGCAGCGCCGGTCGGCTAACGCCGGCTAACGCCATTCTATAAATACGGCGCCCGCATGGCGCTTCAGAATGGCGTTAGACGGCGCTAATTTTTTTGACGCTAAACTGCGTTAGCGCAGTTTAGCGTCAAAAAGTATAAATATGGCCCTTGGTCCATTGTTCCAGGGTCCAAGTTTCCCTGTCCTCTTTGCTTCTTGGCCAGAGCCCTAGTAAGAGCAAAGATGTGCCCCGGAATGGCCAGCATCACTGCATAGGCCTCCAACTCCATTTCAGCCCAAACTGAAGTTTCCAAATCATTGCCCAATAGACACTCTACAGGTAAGTCAGTGGATACCACAACCTTTTTAGGACCAGTAACCCCCGCCCTCCAGTTGAGATTTACAACAGCCATGTGGGGGCTAACAGTTATGTTATGGGTGCCAGGAACCTGGTACTGATGACCAAGTAGGTGTTGCAAAGGGGCAACCAGTTACTCCAGCACCATAGTGACACTGGCACCTGTGTCCCTGGTTGCATCAACTTGAATACCATTTATTATTATCCATATTAAGGGGTCAAGAAACTAAGGTGGCAAGGCCAATGCCACCATAAGAGAATAAAACAGCCTCAGTGGTCTCCCTATCTAGACCAACCCCCACTACATTACTAAAAGTGAACCCAGCTACACCCTTTGTTTGGCTATTTGTAGAGTGGTGGGAGGCTTGGTGTTTCTCTTGGGACAAGTGGGGTCACTTGCTGTAGGGAAATGCCTCCCTTGCCATGGTTACCCCCTAACTTTTTGCCTTTTGTTGATGCTAGCTAGCTATGATTGAAAGTGTGCTGGGATTCTGCTAAGCAGGCCCCAGCACCAGTGTTATTTCCCTAAACAGTACCTTTGTTCCCACACATTGGCACAGCCCTGGCACACAGATAGGTCCCTTGTAACTGGTACCCCTTGGACCAGGGGCCCTGTAGCCAGGGAAGGTCTCTAAGGGCTGCAGCATGTATTATGCCACCCTGGGGACCCCTAACTCAGCACATGCACACTGCCTCACAGCTTGTGTGTGCTGTGGGGAGAAAATGACTAAGTCAACATGGCACTCCCCTCAGAGTGCCATGCCCTCAACCCACTGCCTGTGGCATAGGTAGGTCACCCCTCTAGCAGGCCTTACAGTCCTAAGGCAGGGTGCACTATACCACAGGTGAGGGCATAGTTGCATGAGCACTATGCCCCTACAGTGTCTTAGCCAAACCTTAGACATTGTAAGTGCAGGGTAGCCAAAGGGTATATGGTCTGGTTGTCTGTAAATAATGAACTCCACAGTTCCATAATGGCTACACTGAAATCTGGGAAGTTTGGGCCCATATTTATACTTTTTGACGCTAAACTGCGCTAACGCAGTTTAGCGTCAAAAAATTTAGCGCCGTCTAACGCCATTCTGAAGCGCCATGCGGGCGCCGTATTTATGGAATGGCGTTAGCCGGCGCAAGCAGACCGGCGCTGCCTGGTGTGCGTGGAAAAAAACCACGTAGACCAGGCAGCGCCGGCGTTGGGCAAAAATGACTTTAGGGCGTCTTAAAATGGGGCAAGTCAGGTTGAGGCAAAAAAATCGCCTCAACCCGATTTGCGCCATTTTTTTACGACGCCCAGACGCCATTTCATGACTCCTGTCTTAGCAAAGACAGGAGTCATGCCCCCTTGCCCAATGGCCATGCCCAGGGGACTTGTGTCCCCTGGGCATGGTCATTGGGCATAGTGGCATGTAGGGGGGCACAAATAAGGCCCCCCTATGCCACCCAAAAAAAATTAAAAAATATAAAAAATTATACTTACCTGAACTTACCTGAATGTCCCTGGGGTGGGTCCCTCCATCCTTGGGTGTCCTCCTGGGGTGGGCAGGGGTGGCAGGGGGGGTCCCTGGGGGCAGGGGAGGGCACCTGTGGGCTCATTTTGAGCCCACAGGCCCCTTAACGCCTACCCTGACCCAGGCATTAAATAGTGGCGCAAATGCGGGGTTTTTTGACCCGCCAACTCCCGGGCGTGATTTTTGCCCGGGAGTATAAATACGACGCATTTGCGTCGCCGTCATTTTTTTAGACGGGAACGCCTTCCTTGCATCTCATTAACGCAAGGAAGGCGTTCACGCAAAAAAATGACGCTATTTGCCAATACTTTGGCGCTAGACGCGTCTAACGCCAAAGTATAAATATGGCGTTAGTTTTGCGCCGAATTTGCGTCGAAAAAAACGACACAAATTCGTCGCAAACGGAGTATAAATACGGGCCTTGGTATCAAACTTCTCAGCACTATAAATCCACACTGATGCTAGTGTGGGATTTATTGGAAAATGCACACAGAGGGCATCTTAGAGATGCCCCCTAGATACCAGTCCAAACACCAGTGTTAGGCTGACCAGTTCCTGGCAGCCTGCCACAACCAGACGGGTTTCTGGTCACATGTGGTGAGTGCTTTTATCATTCAAAGGCTCATACCTGTTGTTACAGAGCCCCAGGGCATCCCAGCTAGCGGAGATGCCCGCCCCTCCGGACACAGCCCCCACTTTTGGCGGCAAGTCCGGAGGAGATAATGAGAAAAACAAGGAAAAGTCACCCACCAGTCAGGACAGCTCCTAAGGTGTCCTGAGCTGAGGTAACCCTTGCCTTAAGAAATCCTCTCTCTTGGTTTTGGAGGATTCCCCCAATAGGACTAGGGTTGTACACCCCCTCCCCTCAGGGAGGAGGCACAAAGAGGGTGTAGCCACCCTCCAGGACAGTAGCCATTGGCTACTGCCCCCCAGACCTAAACAGTCCCCCAAATTGAGTATTTAGGGATGACCTTGAACTCAGGAAATCAGATTCCTGACGACCTGAACAAGAAGGACTACTGACCTGAAAATCCCGCAGAGAAGAAGGAGGCGACAATTGCTTTGGCCCCAGCCCTACTGGCCTGTCTCCAGATTTAAAGAACCTGCAACACTGATGCATCTAGCGGTCCCAGCGACCTCTGCCGACTCAGGGGACTACCCTGCAACCCAAAGGACCAAGAAACTACAGTGGATAGCGGCTCTGTCCAAAACAACCAAGAAGAAACCATCTTTAAAGGAGAAGAAACCATCTTTAAATGGACTCCCACCTCACTCCTGAAGCGTAAGTCCCCAACACTCTGCATCTGACGCCCCCGGCCAGTGTCCAGAGAAACCGACACTGCAGCGAGGACCCCCAGGCCACTCCCACGATGTGTCCACCCTGAGACGACCTCCCTGTACCCCGTTGCGTGATTTGGAAGGAAAACTGCAAGAGAAAAGTTGTAAAGTACAGATGCTTCCTGAGAGATTAAGGTCCATATTTAGCTCCTAATTTGCGTCTTTTTTTTTTATGCAAAAGCGGCACAATCTTGCAAAATACAACTGTATTTTGCAAGCTTGCGCCGTTTTTGCATCAAAAAGCGGTGCAAATGCAGCGCTAAAAAAGTATAAAAATGGGCCTAAGTGAGTGTGTCATCTGTCTCTTTGACCCTTAGTACCCCCAAAAAACACAGACTGCTTCATTATGTGCCTCCTAGCACCCCTTTAATGCACCCCAATACCCCTTTTGACACTGCTCCCCAAAATTTGATCTCTTCCGAGAGTGAGGGGGGACATAAAAAGATGATGTCCACCACCAAATCCCCTTCCTTTGTAATCACCCCATTTGCGTGCTAGGGGGTGGGCTCTGCATGCTTGCCAGCAGTGACCCCACTCCACTATGCTTCCTGTCCTGCACTCACTCTTGCTCTCTGGCCTACACCGCTTCTTCTCCTGCATCCTGGCACTGCCTTTCCTCTGTGACTCCACCCACTCTTCCTCTCCCCCTAATGCTCCCTACATGTCCCCCTTCCTTCACTAAGTTCTACCAACCACCCCCGCTATTCTCTGTTTACACCTCCTTTATGTGGGCCTCTCTCTGCCTGTCCTTCTTGCTCCACCCCTTGCACCTCACTCACCCTCTCTTTCTATTCCACCCCCATGATGTAACCTGAACCTAACCCTACTATACTACAAGATTTTATACATCCCCATCTTAGAATACAACCTTTACAGTAGGCGCACGAACACCCAAGTACTGTATAGAGGATTACTGCAGGTAATTCAGGACCCTGCTAAGTGAGCGTGGGGTACTTATCTGAAGGCCTTCAAGTGGAACCACTTAGCCTAAGACAATTTGAAAAATTTTACAAATCTGCTGAAGACCATATGTTGAAGGTCCTATCATCATATCACAACGGAAGCTCAGAGTAGTAAGCATGGCAGGAGATTATTTGCATAGGACTGCCCCTTTCTCCATCCAGTGATTAAGCTGCAGTTGCCATGTAGCACTACTAGAGGGAGCAGTATGAACATAAATCCACACAGAGGCTTTAAATCTACTTTCTGAACTACCTGCTGTTTTTGTTGGTTTTTGATGAGCCTATAGAATGGAGGACTGGAATGACTGAGTGAATGAGGATTGAGAAATGATTGGACTGTATTTGTGGTGAAGGGGTTGCGTGATTTGGAAGGAAAACTGCAAGAGAAAAGTTGTAAAGCACAGATGCTTCCTGAGAGATTAAGGACCATATTTATACTTTTTGACGCTAAACTGCGCTAACGCAGTTTAGCGTCAAAAGGTTTTGCGCCGTCTAACGCCATTCTGAAGCGCCATGCGGGCGCCGTATTTATGGAATGGCGTTAGACGGCGCAATCAGACCGGCGCTGCCTGGTTTGCGTGGGAAAAAAACACGTAGACCAGACAGCGCCGGCGTAGGGGGAAAATGGCGCATGGCCGTCTTAAAATGGGGCAAGTCAGGTTACGTCGAAAAAATCGTCTTAACCCGACTTGCGCCATTTTTTAACGACGCCCATCCCCCATCAACATGACTCCTATCATTGTAAAGATAGGAGTCATGCCCCCTTGCCCAATGGCCATGCCCAGGGGACTTCTGTCCCCTGGGCATGGTCATTGGGCATAGTGGCATGTAGGGGGGCACAAATCAGGCCCCCCTATGCCACAAAATATTATTAAAAAAAAAAAAAAAAATACTTACCTGAACTTACCTGAATGTCCCTGGGGTGGGTCCCTCCAGCCTTGGGTGTCCTCCTGGGGTGGGCAAGGGTGGCAGGGGGGGTCCCTGGGGGCATGGGAGGGCACCTGTGGGCTCATTTTGAGCCCACAGGCCCCTTAACGCCTGCCCTGAGCAGGCGTTAAAAAGTGGCGCAAATGCGCCGTTTTTAGCCACGCCAACTCCCGGGCGTCTCTTTTGCCCGGGAGTATAAATACCACGTAAAGGCCTGGGAGTCATTTTTTCGACGGGAACGCCTCCCTTGCATATCATTAACGCAAGGAAGGGGTTCACGCTAAAAAATGACGCACATTCCGGGAACTTTGGCGCTATTCGCCTCTAACGCCATAGTATAAATATGGCGTTAGTTGGCGTTAGTTTTGCGTCGAAATTGCGTAAAAAAAAACGACGCAATTTCGGCGCAAACGGAGTATAAATATGGCCCTAAGGTCCATATTTATACTTTTTTAGCTCCGCACTTGCGTCTTTTTTTGACAATACAATTGTATTTTGCAAGTTTGCGCCATTTTTGCATCAAAAAGCGGCGCAAATCCAGGGCTAAAAAAGTATAAATATGGGCCTAAGTGAGTGTGTCATCTGTCTCTTTGAAGGGGCATGTGAATGAAGAACAACAGATCCACAGTCCTCAGGTGGGAGAAACATGGACGAATATTCACCCCGAAATGAATACAATTACACCATCTCAAAGTTTCCATGTGCAATATGACGCTTTACAGGATGAAGAATTTGCCATGTTTGGTGTATAAATGTGCACAGTTGCTGAGGCTTTTCCCAGAATCGCAACAGCATACGCTTTAGCAGTGTCCTTATAACCAAAATGCCAAACACTCTTTTGGGGTTAAGAGGCATAGAAAAACCATTCCAGGAACACCTTATAGCATGTCAGGCAACAGGGCAATAAAATTGTGGGGAGACCATCCCCCAAGAATCCTAACACATGTTCCTTGTTTCCCCTCTCAATACCCTAACCACAGTAGGCCTGTGAGAAGCACCCTTTTGGGTAGTAATAGAAACTGCCAGACCCATGATACCCAAGTCCTCCTCTTCCTCATTGACCCAAACTTTTGGGGGTTCCCCCGCCACCCCAAGAAAGGGTGCAATAAGTAAGAGTGTGGGTAGTACCCCCAAAAAACACAGACTGCTTCATTATGTGCCTCCTAGCACCCCTTTAATAATGCACCCCAATACCCCTTTTGACACTGCTCCCCAAAATTTGACCCCTTCCAAGAGTGAGGGGGGGCATAAAAAGATGATGTCCACCACCAAATCCCCTTCCTTTGTAATCACCCCATTTGCGTGCTAGGGGGTGGGCTCTGCTTGCTTTACAGCAGTCACCCAACTCCACTATGCTTCCTGTCCTGCACTCACTCTTGCTCTCTGGCCTACACCGCTTCTTCTCCTGCAACCTGTCTCTGCCTTTCCTCTGTGACTCCACCCACTCTTCCTCTCCCCCCATGTTCCCTCCATGTCCCCCTTTTTTTCTCTAAGTTCTACCAACCATCTTGCTATTCTCTGTTTCCACCTTCTCTATGTGGGCCTCTCTTTTCCTGTCTTTCTTGCTCCACCCCTTTCACCTCAATTACCCTCTCTTTTTATTGCACCTCTTGGATGTAACCAAGACCTAACACTACTATACTACAGGATTTTATACATCCCACTCTTAACATACAGCCTTTACAGTAGGCCCATGAACACCCATGCTCTGCATAGAGGATTACTGCAGGTAATTCAGGACCCTGCTAAGTGAGGGTGGGGTACTTATCTGAAGGCCTTCAAGTGGAACAATTTAGCCTAAGACAATTTGATAACTTTACAAATCTGCTGAAGACCATATGTTGAAGGTCCTATCATCATATCACAACGGAAGCTCAGAGTAGTAAGCATGGCAGGAGATTATTTGCATAGGACTGCCCCTTTCTCAATCCAGTGATTAAGCTGCAGTTGCCATGTAGCACTACTAGAGGGAGCAATATGAACATAAATCCACAGAGAGGCTTTAAATCTAGGGCCGTATTTATACTTTTTGACGCAAAACTGCGCTAACGCAGTTTTGCGTCAAAAAAATTAGCGCCGGCTAACGCCATTCTGAAGCGCCATGCGGGCGCCGTATTTATTGAATGGCGTTAGCCGGCGCAAGCAGACCGGCGCTGCCTGGTGTGCGCGAGAAAAACCAAGTACACCAGGCAGCGCCGGCGTAGGGGGAAAATGGCGCATGGGCGTCTTAAAATGGGGCAAGTCAGGTTACGTCAAAAAAATCATCGTAACCCGACTTGCGCCATTTATTTTCGACGCCCATCCCCCATCAACATGACTCCTATCATTGTAAAGATAGGAGTCATGCCCCCTTGCCCAATGGCCATGCCCAGGGGACTTCTGTCCAATGGGCATGGTCATTGGGCATAGTTGCATGTAGGGGGGCACAAATCAGGCCCCCCTATGCCACCAAAAAAAAAAAAAAAATACTTACCTGAACTTACCTTAATGTCCATGGGATGGGTCCCTCCGTCCTTGGGTGTCCTCCTGGGGTGGGCAAGGGTGGCAGGGGGGGTCCCTGGGGGCAGGGGAGGGCACTCTGGGCTCATTTTGAGCCCACTTGTCCCTTAACGCCATCCCTGACCCAGGCGTTAAAAAGCGGCGCAAATGCGCCGTTTTTGGCCACGCCCACTCCCGGGCGTCATTTTTGCCCGGGAGTATAAATACCACGTAAAGGCCTGGGAGTCATTTTTTAAGACGGGAACGCCTCCCTTGCATATCATTAACGCAAGGAAGGGGTTCACGCTAAAAAATGACGCACATTCCGGGAACTTTGGCGCTAGACGCGTCTAGCGCCAAAGTATAAATATGGCGTAAGTTTTGCGTCGAATTTGCGTCGAAAAAAACGACGCAAATTCGGCGCAACCAGAGTATAAATATGCCCCCTACTTTCTGAACTACCTGTTCTTCTTGTTGGTTTTTGATGAGCCTATAGAATGGAGGACTGGAATGACTGAGTGAATGAGGATTGAGAAATTATTGGACTGTATTTGTGGTGAAGGGGGTGCGTGATTTGAAAGGAAAACTGAAAGAGAAAAGTTGTAAAGCACAGATGCTTCCTGAAAGATTAAGGTCCATATTTATACTTTTTTAGCGGCGCATTTGCATCTTTTTTTGACGCAAAAGCGGCACAATCTTGCAAAATACTATTATATTTTGCAAGTTTGCACAGTTTTTGCAACAGAAAGCGGCGCAAATGCAGCGCTAAAAAAGTATAAATATGGGCCTAAGCGAGTGTGTCATCTGTCTCTTTGAAGGGACATGTGAATGAAGAACAACAGATCCACAGTCCTCAGGTGGGAGAAACATGGACGAATATTCACCCCGAAATGAATACAATTACACCATCTCTAAGTTTCCATGTGCAATATAACGCTTTGCAGGATGAAGGATTTGCCATGTTTGGTGCATAAATGTGCACAGTTGCTGAGGCTCTTCCCAGAATCTCAACAGCATACGCTTTAGAAGTGTCCTTATAGCCAAAATGCCAAACACTCTTTTGGGGTTATGAGGCCTAGAAAAAACATTCCAGGAACATCTTATAGCATGTCCAGCAACAGGGCAATGAAATCATGGGGAGACCATCCCCCAAGAATCCTAACACATGTTCCTTGTTTCCCCTCTCAGTACCCTAACCACAGTAGGCCTGTGAGAAGCACCCTTTTGGGTAGTAATAGAAACTGCCAGACCCATGATCCCCAAGTCCTCCTCTTCCTCATTGACCCAAACTTTTGGGGGTGCCCCCGCCACCCCAAGAAAGGGTGCAATAAGTAAGAGTGTGGGTAGTACCCCCAAAAAACACAGACTGCTTCATTATGTGCCTCCTAGCACCCCTTTAATAATGCGCCCCAATACCCCTTTTGACACTGCTCCCCAAAATTTGACCCCTTCCAAGAGTGAGGGGGGGCATAAAAAGATGATGTCCACCACCAAATCCCCTTCCTTTGTAATCACCCCATTTGTGTGCTAGGGGGTGGGCTCTGCTTGCTTGCCAGCAGTGACCCCACTCCACTATACTTCCTGTCCTACACTCACTCTTCCTCTCTGGCCTACACCGCTTCTTCTCCTGCATCCTGGCACTGCCTTTCTTCTGTGACCCCACCCACTCTCCCTCTCCCCCTAAGCTCTCTCCATGTCCCCCTTCTTTCTCTAAGTTCTACCAACCAACCCTGCTATGTTCTGCTTACACCTCCTCTATGTGGGCCTCTCTCTGCCTGTCTTTTGTACTCCAGCCTTTCCACCTTACTCACCCTCTCTTTCTTATCCACTACTCTGATGTAACTTGGACCTTACCCTGCTGTGCCAAGGAATTTTCTACAACCTAGAGTTAGCATACAGCACTTACAATAGGCCCACAAATGCCCATGTTCTGTATAGAGGATTACTGCAGGTAATTCAGGACCCTGCTAAGTGAGGGTGGGGTACTTATCTGAAGGCCTTCAAGTGGAACAATTTAGCCTAATACAATTTGATAACTTTACAAATCTGCTGAAGACCATATGTTGAAGGTCCTATCATCATATCACAACAGAAGCTCAGAGTAGTAAGCATGGCAGGATATTATTTGCATAGGAGTGCCCCTTTCTCAATCCAGTGATTAAGCTGCAATTGCCATGTAGCACTACTAGAGGGAGCAGTGTGAACATAAATCCACAGAGAGGCTTTAAATCTACTTTCTGAACTACCTGTTGTTCTTGTTGGTTTTTGATAAGCCTATAGAATGGAGGACTGGAATGACTGAGTGAATGAGGATTGAGAAATGATTGGACTGTATTTGTGGTGAAGGGGTTGCGTGATTTGGAAGGAAAACTGCAAGAGAAAAGTTGTAAAGCACAGATGTTTCCTGAGAGATTAAGGTCCACATTTATACTTTTTTAGCGCCGCATTTGCGTCTTTTTTTGATGCAAAAGCGGCACAACCTTGCAAAATATAATTGTATTTTGTAAGTTTGCGCCGTTTTTGCATCAAAAAGAGGCGCAAATGTAGCGCTAAAAAAGTATAAAAATGGGCCTAAGTGAGTGTGTCATCTGTCTCTTTGAAGGGACATGTGAATGAAGAACAACAGATCCACAGTCCTCAGGTGGGAGAAACATGGACGAATATTCACCCCAAAATGAATACAATTACACGATCTCAAAGGTTCCATGTGCAAAATGACGCTTTGCAGGATGAAGGATTTGCCATGTTTGGTGCATAAATGTGCACAGTTGCTGAGGCTCTTCCCAGAATCGCAACAGCATACGCTTTAGAAGTGTCCTTATAGCCAAAATGCCAAACACTCTTTTGGGGTTATGAGGCCTAGAAAAACCATTCCAGGAATACCTTATAGCATGTCCAGCAACAGAGCAATGAAATCATGGGGAGACCATCCCCCAAGAATCCTAACACATGTTCCTTGTTTCCCCTCTCAATGTCCTAACCAGAGTAGGCCTGTGAGAAGCACCCTTTTGGGTAGTAATAGAAATTGCCAGACCCATGATCCCCAAGTCCTCCTCTTCCTCATTGACCCAAACTTTTGGGGGTGCCCCCGCCACCCCAAGAAAGGGTGCAATAAGTAAGAGTGTGGGTAGTACCCCCAAAAAACACAGACTGCTTCATTATGTGCCTTCTCGCACCCCTTTATTAATGCACCTAATACACCTTTTGACACTGCTCCCCAAAAATTGACCCCTTCTGAGAGTGAGGGGGGGCATAAAAAGATGATGTCCCCACCAAATCCCCTTCCTTTGTAATCACCCCATTTGCGTGCTAGGGGGTGGGCTCTGCTTGCTTACCAGCAGGGACCCCACTCCACTATGCTTCCTGTCCTGCACTCACTCTTGCTCTCTGGCCTACACCGCTTCTTCTTCTGTATCCTGGCACTGCCTTTCCTCTGTGACTCTACCCACTCTTCCTCTCCCACCAATGCTCTCTCCATGTCCCCCTTCCGTCTCTAAGTTCTAACAACCACCCCTGTTATTCTCTGTTTACATCTCCTCTATGTGGGCCTCTCTATGCCTGTTCATCTTGCTCCAGCCCTTCCACCTAGCTCACCTTCTCTTTCTGTTCCACCCCTCTGATGAAACCTGGACCTAACCCTGCTGTACTACGGGATTTTATACATCTCAGTATTAGCATACAACCTTTACAGTAGACCCACGAACACCAATGTTCTGTATAGAGGATTACTGCAGGTAATTCAGGACCCTGCTAAGTGAGGGTGGGGTACTTATCTGAAGGCCTTCAAGTGGAACAATTTAGCCTAAGACAATTTGATAACTTTACAAATCTGCTGAAGACCATATGTTGAAGGTGCTATCATCATATCACAATGGAAGCTCAGAGTAGTAAGCATGGCAGGAGATTACTTCCATAGGACTGCCCCTTTCTCAATCCAGTGATTAAGCTGCAGTTGCCATGTAGCAGTACTAGAGGGAGCAGTATGAACATAAATCCACAGAGAGGCTTTAAATCTACTTTCTGAACTACCTGTTGTTCTTGTTGGTTTTTGATGAGAATATAGAATGGAGGACTGGAATGACTGAGTGAATGAGGATTGACAAATGATTGGACTGTATTTGTGGTGAAGGGGTTGCGTGATTTGGAAGGAAAACTGCAAGAGAAAAGTTGTAAAGCACAGATGCTTCCTGAGAGATTAAGGCCCGTATTTATACTTTTTTTAGCGCCGCATTTGCGCCGCTTTTTGACGCAAAACGGCGCAAACCTACAAAATACAATGACATTTTGCAAGTTTGCGCCGTTTTTGCATCAGAAAACGACGCAAATGCGGCACAAAAAAAGTATAAATACGGGCCTAAGGTCCATATTTATACTTTTTTTGTGCCGCATTTGCGTCTTTTTTGGACGCAAAAGCGGCACAATCTTGCAAAATACAATTGCATTTTGCAAGTTTGCGCAGTTTTTGCATCAAAAAGAGGCGCAAATGTAGCGCAAAAAAAGTATAAATATGGGCCTAAGGGAGTGTGTCATCTGTCTCTTTGAAGGGACATGTGAATGAAGAACAACAGATCCACAGTCCTCAGGTGGGAGAAACATGGACGAATATTCACCCCAAAATGAATACAATTACACCATCTCAAAGTTTCCATGTGCAATATGACGCAATGCAGGATGAAGGATTTGCCATGTTTGGTGCATAAATGTGCACAGTTGCTGAGTCTCTTCCCAGAAACGCAACAGCATACGCTTTAGAAGTGTCCTTATAGCCAAAATGCCAAACACTCTTTTGGGGTTATGAGGCCTAGAAAAACCATTCCAGGAACACCTTATAGCATGTCCAGCAACAGGGCAATGAAATCATGGGGAGACCATCCTCCAAGAATCCTAACACATGTTCCTTGTTTCCCCTCTCAATGTCCTAACCACAGTAGGCCTGTGAGAAGCACCCTTTTGGGTAGTAATAGAAACTGCCAGACCCATGATCCCCAAGTCCTCCTCCACCCCAAGAAAGGGTGCAATAAGTAAGAGTGTGGGTAGTACCCCCAAAAAACACAGACTGCTTCATTATGTGCCTCCTAGCACCCCTTTAGTAATGCACCCCAATACCCCTTTTGACACTGCTCCCCAATATTTGACCCCTTCCGAGAGTGAGGGGGGGCATAAAAAGATTATGTCCACCACCAAATCTCCTTCCTTTGTAATCACCCCATTTGAGTGCTAGGGGGTGGGCTCTGCTTGCTTGCCAGCAGTGACCCCACGCCACTATGCTTCCTGTCCTGCACTCACTCTTGCTCTCTGACCTACACTGCTTCTTCTCCTGCATCCTGGCACTGCCTTTCCACTGTGACTCCACCCATTCTTCCTCTCTCCCCATGTCCCCCTTCATTCTCTAAGTTCTATCAATCACCCCTGCTATTCTCTGTATACACCTCCTCTATGTGGGCCTCTCTCTGCTTTTCCTTCTTGCTCCTCCCCTTCCACCTCACTCACTCATCATATTCCATACCTCTGAAGTAACCTGGACCTAACCCTGGTGTGCTATAGAATTTTATACATCCCCGTCTTAACATACAACCTTTACAATAGGCCCACAAACACCCGTGTTTGGTATAGAGGATTACTGCAGGTAATTCAGGACCCTGCTAAGTGAGGGTGGGGTACTTATCTGAAGGCCTTCAAGTGGAACAACTTAGCCTTAGACAATTTGATAACTTTGCAAATATGCTGAGGACCATATGTTGAAGGTCCTATCATCATATCACAACGGATGCTCACTCAGAGTAGTAAGCATGGCAGGAGATTATTTGCATAGGACTGCCCCTTTCTCAATCCAGTGATTAAGCTGCAGTTGCCATGTAGCACTACTAGAGAGAGCAGTATGAACATAAATCCACAGAGAGGCTTTAAATCTACTTTCTGAACTACCTGTTGTTCTTGTTGGTTTTGGTGAGCCTATAGAATGGAGGACTGGAATGACTCAGTGAATGAGGATTGAGAAATGATTGGACTGTATTTGTGGTGAAGGGGTTGCATGATTTGGAAGGAAAACTGCAAGAGAAAAGTTGTCAAGCACAGATGCTTCCTGAGAGATTAAGGTCCATATTTATACTTTTTTAGCGCCGCATTTGCGTCTTTTTTCTGACGCAAAAGCGGCACAATCTTGCAAAATACGATTGTATTTTGCAAGTTTGCGCCGTTTTTGCATCAAAAAGCAGCGCAAATACAGCGCTAAAAAAGTATAAATATGGGCCTAAGTGAGTGTGTCATCTGTCTCTTTGAAGGGACATGTGAATGAAGAACAACAGATCCACAGTCCTCAGGTGGGAGAAACATGGACGAATATTCACCCCAAAATGAATACAATTACACCATCTCAAAGTTTCCATGTGCAATATGACACTTTGCAGGATGAAGGATTTGCCATGTTTGGTGCATAAATGTGCACAGTTGCTGAGGCTCTTCCAAGAATCGCAACAGCATACGCTTTAGAAGTGTCCTTATAACCAAAATGCCAAACACTCTTTTGGGGTTATGAGGCCTAGAAAAACCATTCCAGGAACACCTTATAGCATGTCCAGCAACAGGGCAATGAAATCATGGGGAGACCATCCCCCAAGAATCCTAACACATGTTCCTTGTTTCCCCTCTCAATACCCTAACCACAGTAGGCCTGTGAGAAGCACCCTTTTGGGTAGTAATAGAAACTGCCAGACCCATGATCCCCAAGTCCTCCTCTTCCTCCCTGACCCAAACTTTTGGGGGTGCCCCCGCCACCACAAGAAAGGGTGCAATAAGTAAGAGTGTGGGTAGTACCCCCAAAAACACAGACTGCTACATTATATGCCTCCTAGCACCCCTTTAATAATGCACCCCAATACCTCTTTTGACAATGCTCCCCAAAATTTGACCTCTTCCGAGAGTGAGGGGGGGGGCAGAAAAAGATGATGTCCACCACCAAATCCCCTTAATTTGTAAACACCCCATTTGCGTGCTAGGGGTCGGGCTCTGCTTGCTTGGCAGTAGTGACCCCACTCCACTATGCTTCCTATCCTGCACTCACTCTTGCTCTGTGGCTTACACCGCTTCTTCTCCTGCATCCTGGTACTGCCTTTCCTCTGTGACTCCACCCACTCTTCCTCTCTTCCTATGCTCCCTCCATGCCCCCTTTCCTTCTCTAAGTTCTACCAACCACCCCTGCTATTCTCTGTTTGTACCTCCTCAATGTGGGCCTTTCTCTGCCTTTCCTTCTTGCTCTATCCTTTCCACTTCACTCACACTCTCTTTCTATTCTACCCCTCTGATGTAACCTGGACCTAACACTGCTGTACTATGGGATTTTATACATCCCAGTATTAAAACACAGCCTTTACAAAAGACCCACAAACACCCATGTTCTGTATAGAGGATTACTGCAGGTAATTCAGGACCCTGCTAAGTGAGGGTGGGGTACTTATCTGAAGGCCTTCAAGTGGAACAACTTAGCCTAAGACAATTTGATAACTTTGCAAATATGTTGAGGACCATATGTTGAAGGTCCTATCACCATAGCACAACGGATGCTCACTCAGAGTAGTAAGCATGGCAGGTGATTATTTGCATAGGACTGCCCCTTTCTCAATCCAGTGATTAAACTGCAGTTGCCATGTAGCACTACTAGAGGGAGCAGTATGAACATAAATCCACAGAGAGTCTTTAAATATACTTTCTGAACTACCTGTTGTTCTTGTTGGTTTTTGATGAGCCTATAGAATGGAGGACTAGAATGACTGAGTGAATGAGGATTGAGAAATGATTGGACTGTATTTGTGGTGAAGGGGTTGCGTGATTTGGAAGGAAAACTGCAAGAGAAAAGTTGTAAAGCACAGATGCTTCCTGAGAGATTAAGGTCCATATTTATACTTTTTTAGCGCCGCATTTGCGTCTTTTTTTTACGCCAAAGCGGCACAATCTTGCCAAATACAATTGTATTATGCAAGTTTGCGCGGTTTTTGCATCAAAAAGCAGTGCATATGCAGCGCTAAAAAAGTATAATTATGGGCCTAAGTGAGTGTGTCATCTGTCTCTTTGAAGGGACATGTGAATGAAGAACAACAGATCCACAGTCCTCAGGTGGGAGAAACATGGACGAATATTCACCCCGAAATGAATACAATTACACCATCTCAAAGTTTCCATGTGCAATATGAGGCTATGCAGGATGAAGGATTTGCCATGTTTGGTGCATAAGGGCCGTATTTATACTCCGTTTGCGCCGAATTTGCGTCGTTTTTTTCGACGCAAATTCGACGCTAAACTAACGCCAACTAACGCCATATTTATACTATGGCGTTAGAGGCGAATAGCGCCAAAGTTCCCGGAATGTGCGTCATTTTTTAGCGTGAACCCCTTCCTTGCGTTAATGATATGCAAGGGAGGCGTTCCCGTCTAAAAAATGACTCCCAGGCCTTTACGTGGTATTTATACTCCCGGGCAAAAGAGACGCCCGGGAGTGGGCGTGGCTAAAAACGGCGCATTTGCGCCGCTTTTTAACGCCTGGGTCAGGCATGGCGTTAAGGGACAAGTGGGCTCAAAATGAGCCCAGAGTGCCCTCCCCTGCCCCCAGGGACCCCCCCTGCCACCCTTGCCCACCCCAGGAGGACACCCAAGGCTGGAGGGACCCACCCCAGGGACATTCAGGTAAGTATTTTTGTATTTTTTTTTTATAATTTTTTTTGGCATAGGGGGGCCTGATTTGTGCCCCCCTACATGCCACTATGCCCAATGACCATGCCCAGGGGACAGAAGTCCCCTGGGCATGGCCATTGGGCAAGGGGGCATGACTCCTATCTTTACAATGATAGGAGTCATGTTGATGGGGGATGGGCGTCGAAAATAAATGGCGCAAGTCGGGTTACGACGATTTTTTCGACGTAACCTGACTTGCCCCATTTTAAGACGCCCATGCGCCATTTTCCCCCTACGCCGGCGCTGCCTGGTGTACGTGGTTTTTCTCGCGCACACCAGGCAGCGCCGGTCTGCTTGCGCCGGCTAACGCCATTCAATAAATACGGCGCCCGCATGGCGCTTCAGAATGGCGTTAGCCGACGCAAAACTTTTTGACGCTAAACTGCGTTAGCGCAGTTTAGCGTCAAAAAGTATAAATATGGGCCTAAATGTCCACAGTTGCTGAGTCTCTTCCCAGAATCGCAACAGCATACGCTTTAGAAGTGTCCTTATAGCCAAAATGCCAAACACTCTTTTGGGGTTATGAGGCCTAGAAAAACCATTCCAGGAACACCTTATAGCATGTCCAGCAACAGGGCAATGAAATCATGGGGAGACCATCCCCCAAGAATCCTAACACATGTTCCTTGTTTCCCCTCTCAATACCCTAACCACAGTAGGCCTGTGAGAAGCACCCTTTTGGGTAGTAATAGAAACTGCCAGACCCATGATCCCCAAGTCCTCCTCTTCCTCATTGACCCAAACTTTTGGGGGTGCCCCCGCCACCCCAAGTAAGGGTGCAATAAGTAAGAGTGTGGGTAGTACCCCCAAAAAACACAGACTGCTTCATTATGTTCCTCCCAGCACCCCTTTAATAATGCACCCCAATACCCCTTTTGACACTGCTCCCCAAAATTTGACCCCTTCCGAGAGTGAGGGGGGGCATAAAAATATAATGTCCACCACCAAATCCCCTTCCTTTGTAATCACCCCATTTGCATGCTAGGGGGTGGGCTCTGCTTGCTTGCCAGCAGTGACCCTGCTCCACTATGCTTCCTGTCCTGCACTCACTCTTGCTCTCTGGCCTACACCGCTTCTTCTCCTGCATCCTGGCACTGCCTTTCCTCTGTGAGTCCATCCACTCTTCCTTTCCCCCCATGTCCCCTTTACTTTTCCAAGTTCTACCAACCACACCTGTTATTCTCTGTTTACACCTTCTTTATGTGGGCCTTTCTCTGCCTGTCTTTCTTGCTCCACCCCTTACACCTCACTTACACACCCTTTCTTTTTCACCCCTCTGATGTATCCGGGACCTACTCTTGCTATGCTATGAGATTTTATACATCCCAATCTCAGCATACCATCTTTACAGTAGGCTCACAAACGCCCATGTCCTATATAGAGGATTACTGCAGGTAATTCAGGACCCTGCTAAGTGAGGGTGGGGTAATTATCTGAAGGCCTTCAAGTGGAACAACTTAGCCTAAGACAATTTGATAACTTTACAAATCTGCTGAAGACCATATGTTGAAGGTCCTATCGTCATATCACAACGGAAGCTCAGCGTAGTAAGCATTGCAGGAGATCATTTGCATAGGACTGCCCCTTTCTCAATCCAGTGATTAAGCTGCAGTTGCCATGTAGCACTACTAGAGGGAGCAGTATGAACATAAATCCACAGAGAGGCTTTAAATCTACTTTCTGAACTACCTGTTGTTCTTGTTGGTTTTTGATGAGCCTATAGAATGGAGGACTGGAATGACTGAGTGAATAAGGATTGAGAAATGATTGGACTGTATTTGTGGTGAAGGGGTTGCGTGATTTGGAAGGAAAACTGCAAGAGAAAAGTTGTAAAGCACAGATGCTTCCTGAGAGATTAAGGTCCATATTTATACTTTTTTAGCGCCGCATTTGCGTCTTTTTTTTACGCAAACGCGGCACAATCTTGCCAAATACAATTGTATTTTGCAAGTTTGCACGCTTTTTGCATCAAAAAGCGGTGCATATGCAGCGCTAAAAAAGTATAAATATGGGCCTAAGTGAGTGTGTCATCTGTCTCTTTGAAGGGACATGTGAATGAAGAACAACAGATCCACAGTCCTCAGGTGGGAGAAACATGGACGAATATTCACCCCGAAATGAATACAATTACACCATCTCAAAGTTTCCATGTGCAATATGACGCAATGCAGGATGAAGGATTTGCCATATTTGGTGCATAAATGTCCACAGTTGCTGAGTCTCTTCCCAGAATCGCAACAGCATACGCTTTAGAAGTGTCCTTATAGCCAAAATGCCAAACACTCTTTTGGGGTTATGAGGCCTAGAAAAACCATTACAGGAACACCTTATAGCATGTCCAGCAACAGGGCAATGAAATCATGGGGAGACCATCCCCCAAGAATCCTAACACATGTTCCTTGTTTCCCCTCTCAATACCCTACCCACAGTAGGCCTGTGAGAAGCCCTCTTTTGGGTAGTAATAGAAACTGCCAGACCCATGATCCCCAAGTCCTCCTCTTCCTCATTGACCCAAACTTTTGGGGGTGCCCCCGCCACCCCAAGAAAGGGTGCAATAAATAAGAGTGTGGGTAGTACCCCCAAAAAACACAGACTGCTTCATTATGTGCCTCCTAGCACCCCTTTAATAATGCACCCCAATACCCCTTTTGACAATGCTCCCCAAAATTTGACCCCTTCCGAGAGTGAGGGGGGGCATAAAAAGATGATGTCCACCACCAAATCCCCTTAATTTGTAAACACCCCATTTGCGTGCTAGGGGTCGGGCTCTGCTTGCTTGGCAGTAGTGACCCCACTCCACTATGCTTCCTGTCCTGCACTCACTCTTGCTCTGTGGCTTACACCGCTTCTTCTCCTGCATCCTGGTACTGCCTTTCCTCTGTGACTCCACCCACTCTTCCTCTGCTCCCTCCATGCCCCCTTTCTTTCTCTAAGTTCTACCAACCACCGCTGCTATTCTCTGTTTGTACCTCCTCAATGTGGGCCTTTCTCTGCCTTTCCTTCTTGCTCTACCCTTTCCACTTCACTCACACTCTCTTTCTATTCCACCCCTCTGATGTAACCTGGACCTAACCCTGCTGTGCTATGGGATTTTATACATCCCAGTATTAAAACACAGCCTTTACAAAAGACCCACGAATACCCATGTTCTGTATAGAGGATTACTGCAGGTAATTCAGGACCCTGCTAAGTGAGGGTGGGGTACTTATCTGAAGGCCTTCAAGTGGAACAACTTAGCCTAAGACAATTTGATAACTTTGCAAATATGTTGAGGACCATATGTTGAAGGTCCTATCACCATAGCACAACGGATGCTCACTCAGTGTAGTAAGCATGGCAGGAGATTATTTGCATAGGACTGCCCCTTCTCAATCCAGTGATTAAACTGCAGTTGCCATGTAGCACTACTAGAGGGAGCAGTATGAACATAAATCCACAGAGAGGCTTTAAATATACTTTCTGAACTACCTGTTGTTCTTGTTGGTTTTTGATGAGCCTATAGAATGGAGGACTAGAATGACTGAGTGAATGAGGATTGAGAAATGATTGGACTGTATTTGTGGTGAAGGGGTTGCGTGATTTGGAAGGAAAACTGCAAGAGAAAAGTTGTAAAGCACAGATGCTTCCTGAGAGATTAAGGTCCATATTTATACTTTTTTAGCGCCACATTTGCGTCTTTTTTTTACGCAAAAGCGGCACAATCTTGCCAAATACAATTGTATTATGCAAGTTTGCGCGGTTTTTGCATCAAAAAGCGGTGCATATGCAGCGCTAAAAAAGTATAATTATGGGCCTAAGTGAGTGTGTCATCTGTCTCTTTGAAGGGACATGTGAATGAAGAACAACAGATCCACAGTCCTCAGGTGGGAGAAACATGGATGAATATTCACCCCGAAATGAATACAATTACACCATCTCAAAGTTTCCATGTGCAATATGAGGCTATGCAGGATTAAGGATTTGCCATGTTTGGTGCATAAATGTCCACAGTTGCTGAGTCTCTTCCCAGAATCGCAACAGCATACGCTTTAGAAGTGTCCTTATAGCCAAAATGCCAAACACTCTTTTGGGGTTATGAGGCCTAGAAAAACCATTCCAGGAACACCTTATAGCATGTCCAGCAACAGGGCAATGAAATCATGGGGAGACCATCCCCCAAGAATCCTAACACATGTTCCTTGTTTCCCCTCTCAATACCCTAACCACAGTAGGCCTGTGAGAAGCACCCTTTTGGGTAGTAATAGAAACTGCCAGACCCATGATCCCCAAGTCCTCCTCTTCCTCATTGACCCAAACTTTTGGGGGTGCCCCCGCCACCCCAAGTAAGGGTGCAATAAGTAAGAGTGTGGGTAGTACCCTCAAAAAACACAGACTGCTTCATTATGTTCCTCCTAGCACCCCTTTAATAATGCACCCCAATACCCCTTTTGACACTGCTCCCCAAAATTTGACCCCTTCCGAGAGTGAGGGGGGGCATAAAAAGATGATGTCCACAACCAAATCCCCTTCCTTTGTAATCACCCCATTTGCGTGCTAGGGGGTGGGCTCTGCTTGCTTGCCAGCAGTGACCCCACTCCACTATGCTTCTTGTCCTGCACTCACTCTTGCTCTCTGGCCTACACCGCTTCTTCTCCTGCATCCTAGCACTGCCTTTCCTCTGTGACTCCACCCAATCTTCCTCTCCCGCCATGTCCCCCTTAATTCTCCAAGTTCTATCAACCACCCCTGCTATTCTCTGTTTACACCTTTTTTATGGGGCCTCTCTCTGCCTGTCCTTCTTGTTCCACCCCTTCCACCTCACTCATCCTCTATTTCTGTTCTACCCCTCAGATATAAGCTGAACCTAACTCTACTATACTGCTGGATTTTATACATCCCAGTCTTAACACACAGCCTTTACAATAAACCCACAAACACCCATATTCTGTATAGAGGATTACTGCAGGTAATTCAGGACCCTGCTAAGTGAGGGTGGGGTACTTATCTGAAGGCCTTCAAGTGGAACAACTTAGCCTAAGACAATTTGATAACGTTACAAATCTGCTGAAGACCATATGTTGAAGGTCCTATCATCATATCACAACGGAAGCTCAGAGTAGTAAGCATGGCAGGAGATTATTTGCATAGGACTGCCCCTTTCCCAATCCTGTGATTAAGCTGCAGTTGCCATGTAGCACTACTAGAGGGAGCAGTATGAACATACATCCACAGAGAGGGTTTAAATCTACTTTCTGAACTACCTGTTGTTCTTGTTGGTTTTTGATGAGCCTATAGAATGGAGGACTGGAATGACTGAGTGAATGAGGATTGAGAAATGATTGGACTGTAGTTGTGGTGAAGGGGTTGCGTGTTTTGGAAGGAAAACTGCAGGAGAAAAGTTGTAAAGCACAGATGCTTCCTGAGAGATTAAGGTCCATATTTATACTTTTTTAGTGCCGCATTTGCGTCTTTTTTTTACGCGAAAGCAGGCACAATCTTGCAAAATACAATTGTATTTTGCAAGTTTGCGCCATTTTTGCATCAAAATGCGGCGCAAATGCAGTGCTAAAAAAGTATAAATATGGGCCTAAGTGAGTGTGTCATCTGTCTCTTTGAAGGGACATGTGAATGAAGAACAACAGATCCACAGTCCTCAGGTGGGAGAAACATGGACGAATATTCACCCCGAAATGAATACAATTACACCATCTCAAAGTTTCCATGTGCAATATGACGCTTTGCAGGATGAAGGATTTGCCATGTTTGGTGCATAAATGTGCACAGTTGCTGAGGCTCTTCCCAGAATCGCAACTGCATACGCTTTAGAAGTGTCCTTATAGCCAAAATGCCAAACACTCTTTTGGGGTTATGAGGCCTAGAAAAAAACATTCCAGGAACACCTTATAACATGTCCAGCAACAGGGCAAGGAAATCATGGGGAGACCATCCCCCAAGAATCCTAACACATGTTCCTTGTTTCCCCTCTCAATACACTACCCGCAGTAGGCCTGAGAGAAGCACCCTTTTGGAAAGTAATAGAAACTGCCAGACCCATAATCCCCAAGTCCTCCTCTTCCTCATTGACCCAAACGTTTGGGGGTGCCCCCGCCACCCCAAGAAAGGGTGCAATAAGTAAGAGTGTGGGTAGTACCCCCAAAAAACACAGACTGCTTCATTATGTGCCTCCTAGCACCCTTTTAATAATGCACCCCAATACCCCTTTTGACACTTCTCCCCAAAATTTGAGGGGGGGCATAAAAAGATGATGTCCACCACCAAATCCCCTTCCTTTGTAATCACCCCATTTGCGTGCTAGGGGGTGGGCTCTGCTTGCTTGCCAGCAGTCACCCCACTCCACTATGCTTCCTGTCCAAGTTTCCCTGTCCTCTTTGCTTCTTGGCCAGAGCCCTAGTAAGAGCAAAGATGTGCCCTGGAATGCCCAGCATCACTGCAGAGGCCTCCAACTCCATTTCAGCCCAAACTGAAGTTTCCAAATCATTGCCCAATAGACACTCTACAGGTAAGTCAGTGGATACCACAACCTTTTTAGGACAAGTAACCCCCGCCCTCCAGTTGAGATTCACAACAGCCATGTGGGGGCTAACAGTGAGGTTATGGGTGCCAGTAACCTGGTACTGATGACCAAGTAGGTGTTGCAAAGGGGCAACCAGTTACTCCAACACCATAGTGACAGTGGCACCTGTGTCCCTTGTGGCCTCAACCTGAATACCATTTATTATTATCCATATTAAGGGGTCAAGAAACTAAGGTGGCAAGGTCCATTCCACCATCAGAGAATAAAACAGCCTCAGTGGTCTCCCTAACTAGACCAACCCCCACTACATTACCAAAAATGAGCCCTGCTACACCCTTTGTTTGGCTATTTGTAGAGTTTTTCCCACCACCACTGCTATTACTAGGGACACAAGTGGAAGCAGTGTGGGTTGTGGTGGTGGGAGGCTTGGTGTTTCTCTTGGGACAAGTGGGGTCACTTGCTGTAGGGAAATGCCTCCCTTGGCATTGTTACCCCCTAACTTTTTGCCTTTTGTTGATGCTAGCTAGTTATGATTGAAAGTGTGCTGGGATTCTGCTAAGCAGGCCCCAGCACCAGTGTTATTTCCCTAAACTGTACCTTTGTTCCCACAATTGGCACAGGCCTGGCACACAGATAAGTCCCTTGTAACTGGTACCCCTTGTATCAGAGGCCCTGTAGCCAGGGAAGGTCTCTAAGGGCTGTAGCATGTATTATGCCACCCTGGGGACCCCTAACTCAGCACATGCACACTGCCTCACAGCTTGTGTGTGCTGTGGGGAGAAAATGACTAAGTCAACATGGCACTCCCCTCAGAGTGCCATGCCCTCAACCCACTGCCTGTGGCATAGGTAGGTCACCCCTCTAGTAGGCCTTACAGCCCTAAGGCAGGGTGCACTATACCACAGGTGAGGGCATAGTTGCATGAGCACTATGCCTCTACAGTGTCTTAGCCAAACCTTAGACATTGTAAGTACAAGGTAGCCAAAAGGGTATATGGTGTGGGAGTCTGTCAGTTATGAACTCCACAGTTCCATAATGGCTACACTGAAATCTGAGAAGTTTGGTATCAAACTTCTCAGCACAATAAATCCACACTGATGCCAGTGTTGGATTTATTGGAAAATGCACACAGAGGGATTCTTAGAGACGCCCCCTGTATACCAGTCCAAACACCAGTGTTAGGCTGACCAGTTCCTGCCAGCCTGCCACAACCAGACGGGTTTCTGGCCACATATGGTGAGTGCTTTTATCACTCTGTGGCCAGGAAAAAAGTCTGCACTGGGTGGAGGTGCTTCTCACCTCCCCCTGCAGGGACTGTAACACCTGGCGGTGAGCCTCAAAGGCTCATACCTGTTGTTACAGAGCCCCAGGGCATCCCAGCTAGTGGAGATGCCTGCCCCTCCGGACACAGCCCCCACTTTTGGCGGCAAGTCCGGAGGAGATAATGAGAAAAACAAGGAAAAGTCACCCACCAGTCAGGACAGCTCCTAAGGTGTCCTGAGCTGAGGTAACCCTTGCCTTAAGAAATCCACTATCTTGGTTTTGGAGGATTCCCCCAATAGGAATAGGGATGTACCCCCCCTCCCCTCAGGGAGGTGGCACAATGAGGGTGTAGCCACCCTCCAGGACCGTAGCCATTGGCTACTGCCCCCCAGACCTAAACAGCCCCCTAAATTGAGTATTTAGGGGTGACCTTGAACTCAGGAAATCAGATTCCTGATGACCTGAACAAGAAGGACTGCTGACCTGAAAATCCTGCAGAGCAGAAGGAAGCGACAATTGCTTTGGCCCCAGCCCTACTGGCCTGTCTCCAGATTTAAAGAACCTGCAACAGCGATGCATCTAGCGGGCCCAGCGACCTCTGCCGACTCAGGGGACTGCCCTGCAACTCAAAGGACCAAGAAACTACAGTGGACAGCGGCTCTGTCCAAAACAACCAAGAAGAAACCATCTTTAAATGAGAAGAAACCATCTTTAAATGGACTCCCACCTCAATCCTGAAGCGTGAGTCCCCAACACTCTGCATCTGACGCCCCCGGCCCGTGTCCAGAGAAACCGACACTGTAGCGAGGACCCCCAGGCTACTCCCACGATGTGTCCACCATGAGACGACCTCCCTGTACCCCCACGGAGATGCCTGCAGAGGGAATCCAAAGGATCCACCTGACCGCAGCTGCCCGGTAACAAAGAACCCGACGCCTGGAAGAAGCACTGCACCCTCAGCCCCCAGGCCAAACTACCGGTACAGGAGTGACCAGCAGGCATCCCTCCTTCTTGCCCAGTCATTGGCTGCCTCGAGAAGCTACTCCGCAAGGAAGTCCAAGCCCTTTTGGCCAAAGGAGCTACAGAGAGGGTTTTGTTGCCAGAAGTAGGTTGTGGTTGCTATTCCCTCTACTTTCTGGTTCCAAAAAGGGACAAAGGTCTTTGACCTATATTAGATCTTCGGTCCCTCAATCTCTTCCTAAAAAAGGAGAAGTTCAAAATGTTGACATTGGCTCAGGTTCTATCTGCCCTGAATCCCAGAGACTGGATGGAAGCATTTGAATTGCAAGACACATACTTCCACATTCCGGTCTTGCCGGCCCACAGACGTTACCTATGAATCGTGGTAGGTCACGAGCACTTTCAGTTTACCGTGCTCCCCTTTGGCCTTACCAGTGCTCCTTGGGTGTTCACGAAAGTGATGATAGTGGTGGCAGCTCATCTGTGCAGGTTAACGGTCCAAGTCTTCCCCTACCTCGACGATTGGCTGTTGAAGGCGAATTCACCTCAGACAGTCGTCTCCCACCTCCAGACTACGGCGAACCTTTTGCATTCGCTGGGGTTCACTATCAACATGCCGAAGTCACACCTGACTCCTTCTCAGACACTCCCTTTCATCGGAGCTGTTCTGGACACAGTGCAGTTTCAGGCTATGATACCCATGTTTCAGCCTCTGTGCTGGATTTCGGTGAGAATGACTCAGGCTGCTGGGCCTCACAGCCTCTTGCGTCCTGCTGGTTCAAAATGCTAGATGGCATATGCGGGCTCTGCAGTGGGATCTGAAGTTCCAGTGGGTGCAGCATCAGGGAAATCTCTCCGACAAGGTTCAGATCTCGGGAAGGGACTGCGAAAGACCTGCAGTGGTGGTTAACAAATTAGGATTTGGTCAAGGGCAGATCCCTCTCCTTTCCCCAACCAGATCTGACGTTGTTGACAGATGCATCACTCCTGGCATCAGGTGGCCACATGGGAGAGGCAAAGATCAGAGGCATCTGGTCTTGGGCAGGAACCGGGCTCCATATCAATCATCTGGAGCTCCAAGCGATTTGACTAGCATTGAAAGCATTTCTTCCCCAAGGGGAAAGCAGTGCACGTGTTCACAGACAACACCACCGCCATGTGGTATTGCAACAAACAAGGCGGAGTGGGGTTGTTCACACTTTGTCAAGAGGCCCTTAGTCTCTGGAGTTGGCTGGAGCATCAGGACATTTCTCTGGTGGTTCAACACCTGGCAGGCTCTTTGATACCAGGGCAGATTACCTCAGCCGACGATGCATGGATGACCACGAATGGCGTCTCCCTCCAGAGGTGGTGCAAGGTCTCTTCCTACAGTGGGGAGAACTTTGGTTAGATCTGTTCGCCTTCTTAGAGAACGCGCAATGTCAGCTGTTTTACACGTTGGAGTTTCCAAGGCGGCACTCGCTCGGTGACACTTTTCATCGTGAGTGGAATTCAGGCCACCAGTGCGCCTTCCTGCCAATACCAATTCTGCCCAGAGTTCTGAAGAAGATCAGGCAAGACTGGGCCCAAGTAATACTGGTGGCTCCGGACTGGGCACAAAGAGTCTGGTATCCCGAGCTTTTGAACATAGCCAAGCTCCTCCGATCAAACTGCCCCTTCGGGAGGATCCTCTGTCGCAGCGACAGGGGAAGGTCCTCCACCATAACCTGTCAACTCTGCGACTTCATGCGTGGAGATTGAGCAGCAACAGTTGACGCCTTTTGACTTGCCACCCGAAGTCTGTGACGTTATCCTGGCAGCCAGGCGTCTCAACCAAAACTGTATAGGCCTGCCCCTGGGAGAAATTTGTGGCATGGTGCATTGACAATTCTGTCGATAATCTATCTGCTCCTCTCTCTCAAGTTCTTCCGTTTATTCTTGCCCTTGCCCAGCAGGGTTCCACTTTGGACACTCTTAAGGGATATCTCTGCTATCTCTGCTTTCTTGAGGTTACCTGATCAGCCTTCTTTGTTTAAATCTCCCATAGTTGTGAGGTTTCTTAAAGGCCTCACACATCTTTTTCATCCTATCCCATTCATCATGCCCCAATGGGATCTCAACTTAGTCGTAACTTACCTTATGTGTACCCCGTTTGAACCGCTTCACAACTGTCCTCTAAGGCTCTTAACTATAAAGACTGTCTCTTGAGTTGCCATTACTTCTGCCCGCAGAGTTAGTGAACTCCAGGCTTTGTCATCAAAGCCACCTTTTCTTGCCATACATCCTTGTAGGAGGCTGGCCTGGTATGTAGTGGGTACCTTGGGTACTTACACCTTATACCAGGTTCAGTTATCCCTTATTAGTGAAATGTAATAGTGTTCTAGCAGTGTAGGCTGATAGAGGTAGCTATAGTAGAGCAGCTTAGGCTGAACTAGGAGACGAGCAAAGCTCCTGCAATACCACTTATAGTTCCAAAGTACTTATACACAAGTGAAGACAATACTAATTGTTAGCAAAAATAAAGGTATTTATTTGGGTGACACAGTACCAAAAATATCTTAGAAACAATACTCCTTCTGGAGGTAAGTATTATACACAAAATATACACTAGACACCAAAATTAGACAAGTAAATAGTCATAGAACAATGCAAACAATAGGAAATGCTATAGATTGCAATGGGAGAAAATAGATCTAGAGGCAACACAAACCATATACTAGGAAAGTGTAATGTGAATCACAAATTCCCCCTAGACAAGTGTAGTGTGTGCAGAATCACTGGGAGAGTAAGAATACAGTAAAGGTACGTAAATTACCCAACCCCAGAGCCCAGAAAAGCAGCTGCAAGTTTCCTTAGGACACACATCATTTTGTGATTGGGATTTTGCAGCAGCCAATCAAGTCTGCAAAGAACAACTGCTGGATTCCTGGACCTGAAGACCTGCAAAGGAAGGGGACCAAGTCCAGAAGTCGAAAGAAGTTCCAGGAAGGACAGGAGCCTCTGCCAACCCAGAAGAGGGTGCAAAAGAAGAGCCCACGGTTAGTCAAGGACTACACAAATGCACCCTACGAAGATGCCAGCGGGTTTCTGCTGTCCAATGGCATGAAAATTGTTGCAGATGTGATTTTGTGTTGGAAATGGCCAACAAGCCTTGGCTACGACAAAAGTGCGTTTTTTGTCAAAATGGCACTGGATGGACCCAGGAGGCACCTGGGGCCTCAACTCTGTGTGAGGAGGAAAAGGGGGCTCTCAGCACTGTCACCTGTTTGACAAAAAAGGCAAATTTAGCAGGGCATCACAGGGTTACACAGTGGCATGTATGTATGGCTTCAGGGTGTAGTCAGCAATACCTAATAGATATCCGTCTCCAAACTCCCCACGTTCTAGGCGTTGGTGTATCCCACTGTGCCTGAAAATTTATGAGTTATGTGTACTCCCTGGATATTTAGCTACAATGTCAGTAATGACGTTTTGGGCGTCACATACCCCCTGGATGTTTAGTGAGGGGGTACATTTCCTATTGTGGAACACATATTCCAGATTTGCAGGTGGGCAAATTTGAATATGTGTCCCGTCCACACACCCTATTACAGGGGGGAAGTTGGCAATTCTGTAGAAGTCCAACTTAGTGCTGTTGATTTCTGCCTCATTCCTGGGTAGGTATATATATCTGGACATGTGTGTGAGTATGGCATTTAGGAAAGATATGAAGAATCGTGAGAGTGCACTTTGGGATACCCCACCTGCCACAGCAATAACCCTCTGATAGCTACCCGAGGCCAAGAGGTGCAGTGAGCATAGCACTTGCACATGTGTAGGGCTGGCGCTGCCGTGCATTGTCTGTCGTTCAAGCTGAAGATTCAGTAGTTCAATTAATTCTAAGATTGCAGCACTGCTCAGTCTATATTTGTCATATATCTGCTTCTCAGTTTGTTGGAATAGTGTCTGCCTGGCTCGGTATATCCTCTCCTGTCTCTGCCTCCTCCTCCTCTGCTGGGTGGCCTGGACTCTCCTCCTCCATGCTATCACGTACAGTTCAGCCATTTTGAGTCACCCAGATGCCTTCTGGGTCTCCTTTTATACTTTGTTTCTGGTTACTACCTGCTCTGAATCAGTGGTAATCTGGATATGCAAAATGGGCTTTTTGCGAGTAGTCGAAATTTGCGGCTGGGTTTTGCATATGGTTTGCGACTCGCAAATTGTGACTTCCTATTAGCGGATCGCAAAATCAGGTCGCAATTTTTGCGATTCGGTAATGGGTTGCATCGCTATTTGCATTTCGGAAATGGGATTTTTGCATCCCATTTTGGATTTTGGAGGTCGCAAATAGCGAATCGGGCCATTTGCGACTCGCAAAACTTTGCTACATCTGGCCCCTGGCCTAATATCTTCTATTGTGAATAGATTCCTAAAAGGTCTCACCCATTTATTTCCTCCCACTCCATTTATCATGCCTCAATGGGACCTCAATCTTGTCCTTACTTATTTAAAGTGTACTCCCTTTGAGCCGATGCAGAATTGTCCTTTACGGCTCCTCACCTTCAAAACTCTCTTTCTTGTTGCCATCACCTCTGCTCGCAGGGTGAGTGAGCTTCAGGCCCTTTCGTCCAAACCTCCATTCTTGTCTGTGCACCCTGACAAAGTGGTGTTGCGCACTACGACTTCCTTCCTTCCGAAGGTGGTTATGCCTTTTCATGTAGGCCAGTCCATCACCCTGCCTACTTTCTACGCATCACCACATCCTTCCCATGAGGAGGAGAGACTCCACCGTCTGGACCCAAAAAGTGTGTTGGCGTTCTATCTTAATCATACTAAAGATTTCCAGGTGGACGATCAACTCTTTGTTGGGTATGTGGGTGCGAAGAAGGGGAAGGCGGTGCACAAACGTACCATCTCTCGATGGGTACTTCTTTGCATCAAGATGTGCTACACTTTGGCCAAGAAGCAACCCTCTGAGGGCTTGCATGTTCATTCCACCAGAGCAACTGCTGCTTCCACTGCATTAGCACGTGGAGTTCCTGTCCTGGATATTTGCCAGGCACCTACGTGGGCGTCCCTGCACATGTTTGCTAAACACTACTGCCTGGACAGTCAGGTCCGTCGGGACGGCTACTTTGGTTGTTCGGTCCTGCATGACTTCCTAGTATGAACTTGGTTTGCAGCCCACCACCGAGGATGGCATTGCTTGGATATCTATTCTAAGGTAAGGAATGTGCAACAAGAAGTCTCTAGCAGACGTACAAGTTACTCACCTTCGGTAACGAAATATCTTGTAGAGACATATTCTAGTTGCAGATTCCTTACCGACCCACCCATCCTCCCCGCTTGCAAACTGATTTCTAAGGACAGGGATTCCCCCCTTCAGGTCCTTAGCTCTGGCGCACCAATCACAGTATTCTTAGCAGCTCTGCGCTTTGGCGTGGAAAGTTGTTAAAAGAAACTGACATCACTGCGCTGAGGTGGCGTCTATGTACTATTCCCGACGTCATCACGGAGACTACGACACCAACGATGCCCGCGGAGTTGACCGACGCCATCTAGCGACGTGCAAGGGTATTGCTTGAAGAAAAATCTCCAAATCCAGTCTGACGCCCCTAGGGGAATTTCTAAGGTAAGGAATCTGCAACTAGAACATGTCTCTACCAGATATTTTGTTACCGAAGGTAAGTAACTTCTATATTAGGAATCTTCCCCATGTCTAGATTTCTCTCTGAACACAGCCCCTTAAAATCCTTGAAGGTCATACCCTCATGAGGAGTCCATGACCTCAGAGCTAGGTCCAGCTGCAGACATGGTGTGTGTTTGTTAGGGTGGTGTAGGGTGCACCTAATGTACCTAACCTCTAGTCTCTCAGAAAGGAGTTTAGAGACTAGATTCCTATACTAGGTACTATACATTGTCTCTAGGTATGGAGTAGTCTTTCCTGTTGAAAGCACCAGATGACAGAGTGTTAAAGTGACAAAGTGCACATTCTTATCCCACCACTGCACCACCAGTGTCAGAGGCTGGCCTGGTGTGTAGTGGGTACCTATGATACTTAGACCTTATACCAGGTCCAGTTATCCCTTATTAGTGTAGTGCAGGCAGTATCTAGAAGCCAGGCTCTCTAGAGGTAGCTGTGGATGAGCATCCAAGGCTTATCTAAAAAAAACATGCAAACCTCATGCAATACCACTGAAGTCACACAGTACTCAGACACATGAAAGAAAATACTCAGTGTTACGAAAATAAAGGGTACTTTATTTTGGTGACACAAATAGTCCCTTAGGAGGTAGGTAATATACAAAGTGTGTACACTAGTACAGAAATAGGCACAAAAACTGTTAGAAAACAGTGCAATTAGTGAAAATCAAATTATTTAGAAATGGGCCTGGGGGAGCACAAATGATATACTAAGAAAGTGGAATGCGAAAGTCGGTCTCCCACCAAGGCAAGTGTAGTGTGTAGAGGGGAGCTGGAAGTACCAGAAAGACCCAAAGGTAAGTACCAGAACGCACCCCAGTGACCAGGACATCAAGAGTAAATCACAGTCTAACTTTCCCAAAACATGCATAGAAACGAGAAGAAGAATTATGCAAAACCCAGAAGAGACTGCAAGACACACACATTAGATTCCTGGACAAGAAGACCTGTGGAAGAAGGGGACCAAGTCCAAGAAGCACAGAAGAGTCCTGGAAGAACAGGAGCCCCTGCTAACCCGGATGAAGGTGCAAAATTAGATCCACCAATGAAGAAGAAAAGTGAGCACTGCACCCAAGAAGACGAAGTCGGGTGCCTGGAGGATGCAAGTGATGTCCCACGCCAGATGGAGGATTGCAGTCGGGTTTGCGTCATCGGAGTCAGCCAACAAGCCTTGGCACACAGAGCTTGCGGTTAGCGGAAAATGGCGCTGCTCGAGACCAAGATGAACCAGGTGGAATCTACTCAGGAGGAGAAGTCAGGAGAGTCCCTCAGCAACTCAGAGAGCCCACATAAAACCAGGCAGAACACATAGGAGTCCCACAGCACAAGATCAAATAAGTTGCAAAAGAGGCCCATGCAGCACTACGACAAAGTCTCTCACGCTGCTGGAGAACCACTCAGGAAGCTGTGCGTTGCAGGATAGAATGCTGGGGGCCGAAGCTACAAGATGCATAAAGGACTTGGAGGAAGGACGCCAGCAAGCCTTGGCAGCTGCAACAGACGCAGTACACAGGGGTATTGTGTTGTGTGGTGAGGCAAGGTCTTACCTCCACCAAAGTGGGACAGCTGGAAGAAAGGACCATTGGGAACACTTCAGTCCACCACCAGTGATGCAGGATCCATGCAGCTCTGCAGGAGATGAGATCCATGCAGCCGGTCATCATTGCAGTAGGTGCCTGCTGAAGCAGGGGAGTGACTTCTTCACCCCAAGGGAGATTCCGTCGCTCCTGTGGTGCAGGCTGAAGACGTGCTGTCCTCAGAGGATGCTCGACCAGAAAATAGTTGCAGTTGCTGGCAGAAGCCGGACATACAATGTTGCAGAAGGTGCCTTGCTTCTTTGTTGCAGCTTGTAGAGTTCATGGAGGGTCCAGATGCAGTTTCTTCAGTGTGAAGAAGAAGCAGAGGATTCCTGTTGGAGTCTGGCAATCTGAACCTGAGAAACCATCCAAAGGAGAGACCCTAAATAGCCCTGAAAGGGTTAGGAATGTGCCCCACTCCACAGAGGGAGCAGGCACAGGAAAGGTGAAACCACCCTCAGGGTCAGTAGCCATTGGCTACTGCCCTCTGACCTCTGTTTCGCCCCTAAATCTAATACTTAGGGGCACCCCTGAACCTTGCCCTTCAGATTCCTAGCAACCTGAAAGAAGAAGAAGGATTGAAGAGCCGCTCCAGCAGTGAAGACACCACATAACAACTGACTTGGCCCAGCCCTACCAGCATCAAGACCCCTGCTACAAAAAGGCAACACATCCTGCAGGACCAGCAACCTCTACAAACCCCCATAGGAGTTCCTGTCTACCCAAGGACCAAGATCTCCAAAGGACATCGGCCCTGTACACAAAGAAACCACCAAGAAGGCCTCCAAACCTTCCCGGATCTGCAAGTCCTGCCCACTCTGCACCCAATGCCCACTGTCCGAGTCCAGGTGGCCTTCCGGTCCAGAGTAGGTCCCCAGGTGATTCCGTCCTCAAGTCCACCCTGCGTTGACCCTGCCTGCAGCTTAAATCCAGAGGACCACCCTGACCACGACCAGCTCCAGTGAAGATTTGCTAGTGGGGGGGTGTAGAAAAGTACCCTCTTTCTTGGCATGGTTACCCCCATTTTCTGACTGATGTCAGTGTGCTTGACTGTGTTCACTGGGATCATGCCAACTAGGATCCCAGTGATTATGCTCTCTCTCCTAAAACTCTGTATTTCATCCCACAATTGGCACACTGGTGTCCCCTTATAAGTCCCTAGTACATTTTACCTGCGTACCCAGGGCATTGGGGTTCCAGGATCCCTATGGGCTGCAGCATATATTTTGCCACCCTTAGGGAGCCCATGCAAAGGTTTCTGCAGGACTGCCATTTCAGCCTGTGTGAAAAGGTGCCAGCACCCTTTCACTCCCATTTACACTGCACCAGGTCACTTATAAGTCACCCCTATAGCACGCCCTTCAGCCCTGAGCACAGGGTGCAAACTAACTGTGTGTGAGGGCACCCCTGCACTAGCAGAGGTGCCCCCATGAGCTCCAGGACCATTTCCCAGACTTTGTGAGTGCAGGGTTGTCACTTTACGCATGCACTGGACATAGGTCACTACATATGTGTAGGAACGTAACCCTCTTTGGCATGTCACCCCCAATTTCTGTCTAATGGCAGTGTGTTTGACTGTGTCACGGGGAGCCTGCTAACCAGGACCCCAGTGCTTATGCTCTCTCTCCTCTCAAATTTGTCACTGCATACTGGTAACCCAGTATTTCATCCCAAATTGGCACATTGGTAACACCTTATAAGCCCCTAGTATATGCTACTTAGGTTCCCAGGGCATTGGGGTTCCAGGGAATCCCAATGGGCTGCAGCATTACTTTTGCAACCCATAGGGAGCCCAGGCAAGGGCTTCTGCAGGACTGCCTTTGCAGCCTGCGTTAAATGATACATGCACCCTTTCACAGTCATTTTTACTGCACCAGGTCACTTATAAGTCACCTATATGTCAGGCCTTCCAACCCTGAAGGCTGGGTGCAAAGAACCAATGTGTGAGGGCACCCCTGCACTAGCAGAGGTTCCCCCACATTGTCCATGACCATTTTCCTGGACTTCGTGAGTGCGGGGACGCCATTTTATGAGTGCACTGGACAGAGGTCAATGCCTAAGTCCAGCTTCACAATGGTAACTCTGAATATGGCCATGTAAGGTGTCTAACACCTGGGAATTGTACCCCAATCTGATTCTAGTATTGGTTTTACAATTCCATGCACTCTGGGGGCTCCACAGTGGACCCCCAGTGCTGCCATACCAGCCATCTGAGGTTTTCCAGGAAGCCCCAGTTCTTGCTACCTCACAGAAATGTTTCTGCCCTCCTGTTGCTCAAGAAGCTTGAGCCCACAATGGCAGAACAAAGCATTTCCTTTGGAAGATGGGTGTTACACCCTCTCCCTTTGGAAAAAGGTGTTACAGGCTTGGGAGGGGTTGCCTCCCAAAGCCTCAGGAAAAGCTTTGAAGGGCACAGATGGTGCCCTCCTTGCATAGTCCAGTCTACACTGGTCCAGGAACCCTCAGTCACAGTTCTGGTGCAAAACTGGACAAAGGAAAGGGGAGTGACCACTCCCCTGTCCATCACCACCCCAGGGGTGGTGCCCAGAACTCCTCCAGAGTGTCCCTTGCCAAACCTAGGACATAGTGAGTGATCAGAGCAGCCATTTTAAATGCATGTACTGGACACTGGTCAAACACGAGTTTCCCAGTTACATGATGGCTACTCTGCACCCTGGGTTGTTTGGTATAAAAAAACTCAGAATGATATCTTGCATTTAAAATGGCTGCTCTGTTCACTCACTATGTCCTAGGTTTGGCAAGGACATAGTGGGGGCATATTGCTCATTTAACTATGCCCTCACATACAGTATGGTGCACCCTGCCTTACAGCGGGAAGGCCTGCCAGAGGGGGGACTTACCCATAACTTATGCGGTGTAGGGTGGACAGGGCACACAGAGGGTGTGCCATGTCAAGTTTGTCTTTTTAGGTTTGCCTACCACAGTCCCTCGCATGTCAGTTGGTTTATGGTGGGGTGGAGAAGCCTACTTTGAGGTCAGTTCGTACCCTAGTGCTCACTGTGTACAGACCGCTTTGCCAGCCGGAGTACAAGGAGAGGGCTAGGCCCTGTGGCTGGGTTCCACCTGGGAAGCGCCCGAGGGCTCGAACAGGCACCATCAATCATTCATGCCGCTCTGCCATAAATCATCTTTCCTCAGGTTCACCTACATAAACCTTTCCGTTGAGTGTCGTCTGCATGCAACTCTGAACATTTAAGGCATCAAGGACCTGTTATTGGTCAATAATTCAATAAGTGACTGAATGCCACTTGCCCCTCTATGAAGTTAAACTTCAACCAATGGGAGTCATGTAACTAGTTACAATGGAGGAGTCTTGTTTGCTATCAATATTAACCAGATAAATTGCACTACCAGCTAAGAATGGCCATATTCTACCACCTACAGAACAAAGAAAGGGTTATCAGTCTGTCAATCCTGTCTGTGTCTGGGCCGGGAGAGGTTTCCTGTGTTGAACCAATTTAAGCCACAAGCTTTACTCCGGTGGTGCCCTTTCCTCAGTTTTAGCTTTGCACCCATACTTCTGCTTGAACCCAAAGACTTTCGTTTCCAGGAATTTGCTTGGCTGGTCATGAGAATAATGCCACTGGATCTCCAGTCGGCTATGTTGATGGTAGAAACTACAACAGTACCTGATTGTCTTTGAACCTCCAATGTTTGTGCTTGATTAATGAAACATTCTTGGCAAATGCTTTCACTTGGGTTCCTCTTGCGACAGTCCAAGAAGTTCACCTTGAGTGAAACAAAACGAATAGCCCCAGCCTTCCTTCTTAATCATGTCCCCAGTTCCGAAACCTAACACGATTATTCTTAACTAAAGTATTTAGGTGACCAGCCTGTTTTGAACACTAATTGTTTCAAAAAAAATGTTTAGGATCTCCAGGACACTCAGTCAAGAGCATCAAGGGCATGCTGAGAGGCAGAGGTTGGGACAAGCCATAGCTCGCCTCACAGTGGACCACCAGCTTGATCCCAAGATCCAACTATGAGCTTTTTAATTGCAGCATCTTTAATATACACTATTCAAGCCAGAATCTCTGCGGATGCAGCCTCCACTTCTCCCCAGTGGATCTTCATTACTTGCTGTCACCGTGGTAGGCTTAGAAAATACTATTGAAAGACGATAGTGCTGACATGTGACTATATCATCACCCACATGGAAACATACAAATTTGCCCAAGGTTATCTAGAGTCACCAAAGCAGCCAAAGAATCTCGGACTGTCCCTTATCTAATAAATGTACACAGCCTGGGCGATCAACACTCGTCGGCTCTAGTTATCACAGTTATCTAAGTAACAGATTAAGCCATAACTGATTTAATGGGCTATTGGCAGTTTCACTATACCAGCCATATCTCCTTACATCTATATGGCTTAATTTTTTAGACAAGTATATGCTACTGGCAAGATCAACCAGGTAGCTTCAACTACTGGATAAGGAGGAGCCATGTGTCCATTCCAGACTGACTTTCACACCCCTCGGGAGCCCAATGTCAGAGCCATTGCTTGCCTGTGGCAGGTTTGGGGGATAGGGCAATCACATGAGCAGTAGTGGGCCCAGCCTGCTCCATGACAATGGAATGGAGATTTGTGCTGAGGTGGATCCTGAGTGTGACACAGGGGCACTGGCCTGAGCAGCTGGGACACCAACGGAATTGTTTTTCTGAGCTGCTGCGGTGCTATGCTGGTTGTAAAAGGGCAATAGACAGGTGCCCTGGACCCAAGTAAGAGCTTTGTAAAGAGGACAAGCAGGGTAGCACTTCCAGGATTTGTGAGACCCTGTCCTAAGCACTTTCAAACTTGGCAGCCAGTAGAATGGAACCCAGGACCAGGGCTTCCACCACCCAGGATAGCTGGAGCTCTGACCTGGGACCCGGTCAGAGCCTCTTCACCCGGACAAGCAGGGTAGCCCTCCTGGAGTCTGTGGTACCCTGCTACAGGCACTTTGCAACAAAACCGCATGGAGACTAGAGCCCAGAATGGGGGCTTCCAACCCCAAGCACCCTGGAGCTCTGATCTGGGGCCCGGTCATAGCTTCTTAACCCAAGCAGGCAGGGGAAGCCTTCCCAGGCCTGCAGGACCCTGTTACAGCCACTTTGCGACACAAGCAGGCCTGGAAATAGAGCCCAGGGAGGGGTCTTCTATGGCAGGATTGATGGAGACCTGACCCATTGCCTATTGCCCAGACACAGTTTCTTCATCCACCCAAGCAGGGGAGTCATCCTAGGCCTGCAAGACTCCTGTCCCAGGCATGTTGCGACATGGCAGGCCAGTGCATGGACCCCAGATCCCAAGTTGCAGGGTTCTCAACCATCGGCCCACCAGAAAACTACGCATTCTTTTGATTCTTGCACACTTAGTGATGGAGGCAGACTTTGGAGAGACTGTATCCGGTCTACCGGTTCCCTAACTGGTCTAGAAGCATCAACTAGGCCCTCATTACGACTTCCAGGTGAGCTCATAATTCTGATCACTGAGTCACATGAAGTACATGATGTGTTTTGTTTATTTACATCTGATAGAGACTTATAGATGCAGATTCCTTACCTTTGGATATCCCCAGACCTCAGACTGGATCCGGACGATTTTCAAATAGAACACCTGAATGCGGCTATGTGTAGTCATTTGGTTCCAAGTCAGCATCACTGTCCGTGCCGGAAGTGACATTTGCGGTACCTATATAGGCACTGACATCAGTTCAGATAATGCTGGCCTGCATTGGACTACCCCTCAGTCACTTTTTGACTGGACTTTGTTGAGATTTTGTTGACTGTTTTTCTGAGATTGTTCTCCTGGTGTGGGGATGTCACCTAAGAAAACGGCTGGTTTCAAACCATGTGGGGCCTGTCACAGGCGAATGTCGGTGACAGACCTGCACCTGGTGTGTCTGCTGTACCTGGAGCCAGGACACAACTCTAAGGCATGTGAGGACTGCCGCGCAATGCACCCAAAGGTGCTGAGCAAGTGTTAGACTTGGCATCCTTCGTGTAGTCTCCCCTGTCTATTTTCCTCTCCTTCCATGACACTCGAGGTCCCATTTTCATGGGAGGCGGAACCCATCCCGATGTTCTTCATCGCATTTGAGGTCATTGAGGGAACCGGGTAAGTCCCACAGGCACAACAATTTGAGGAAGTTTAGGCATTCTGCAGCTTCTCTGCATCCTTTGAAGTTGTCCAGTGAGATGAGGGAGCATGGCAGACAAGGCCCAAGAGTCAACGGGGTCTGAACTTTGGTCAGCTCTGCACTTCCCCAATTTTCCCAGAGCCGGAGAGATGAGCCAGAGAGATCCCTGCCAAGTTGAAGGAATTTTATGAGATCATGCGCCTCATTTGTGGGTGGTCCAGTCCCCACAGGAGTGGAAGGGGCTCCTACTGGAACCATGCTGACGGCACTAGTTGGGTCCCAAGGATCCCTCGGTGAATTCGGATGTGAGCTGCCACCGAAACAGAGACCTTTCTCAGCACCCACTTCAGTGCCTGCACTGCTGATGCCCCTAGGCAGCACCTTCCCCATCATTAGACCAGACTCCGCTGTTGCAAAGGTTCTCATTATCCTAATGAGACTAATGGATTCAGACAGCAGATTTACCTGTACTGCGGGGGACTCTGATCCCGCACCATGTGACACCTGTCGGCCTAATCCTAGTTTGTTCCGGCTAACTAGCAGTGCCTCATCTCCACCCAAGAGCATGGATGATTGAGGCACCCGATAGCATGACATACATGACTCCTCAGGGGAATCGTGGTCACTCAGAACTCATCCGTTTCTTTCTGGTACATTAGTCTCACATATGCAAGAACAATCAGAGGCAGAGTAAAGTTCAATAAGGCTTTATTGAAGTGACTGAATCTTAGATAATGAAGAATGTATTACAATAACTAGGACGATGAAGCACAATAAGATTAAAATAGTGACAAGGAGAGTAAAACACAAGAATAACGCTAACATACTGTCACTAAGGCTTTTAGGGAAAGTTCCTACCTAAGCTATGTTAGAGTACAGCATGTTAAGCTCTAATTCTGCCTTTCAGGTGCCTCCTGAGAAGACACCATCCCTCATACCTGAGCAAGAGGCCAGTAGTCTACATAAGCAGCTGTAGCGAAGCGATCAGCAATCAACATACAGTCTTGGTCATCTGGCTGAATTTCTCCCTCTAACGTACATGGGCCAAAGTAGTGTTTTTATAATAAAACATCTGATGTTCCAAGAAAGGATCCCCACGTTAGAGCATGTATGTTTCTGTGAACATTGGAGACAAAGCGTACCACTTTTGCCGGCAACCTATCTTACTGCAACCTTGAGAAAAGCACAGAGTGAAAGAGATATCTTATTTACGAAGGCAGTGCTGTCCTAGGTGAAGAACAGCTAGATAGAGAAAATAAAACAAGACCGCAAATGGGGCTAATGTTTAAATAATATAACAAAACTAAATAAAATATATCTAGGTTAAAGTGCATAGCGCCAGGTCTAGCTTGCTAAAATAACGTGTATAAAACGATAGCTAAAATGGCTACACAACACCGCCATGGAGCTGCATGGGCGTTCAGCACCATCCAAGAACATCCTCCCCGGAGAGAATTCAGCGCCTTATTTAATCAATAGGCCTAGTGAGGGAGACGTTTGGGGGGGGACTATGGACCCTTATGGAGAGTAGCCAGTTGGATGGAACTGGATTAGGCCAGCGGCTTAGACATCTCACCAGGCACTGGTATGGTTTCCCCTCCTACTGTGGCTATGGAGGTGGGCTCCTCTTTCACTATGGTGGTACACAGTGCGGCTGAGGTCCTAGCCCTTAACCTAAACTTAGTGGCAGTCAAAACTAATGTTTTGACAGAGGTGCTTCCGCTGGGAGTTTCCCCCTCAGAACTCTTACTCCAGTTTAATAAAGCTTTTACATACATCCTACTTGGGGTCTGGTCAAAGTCCCGCACAGGGGCTCCTGTGAATAGGGTGACTGCCCGTTGCCAGCGCCCTGCTCCTGAGTATCCCAGTTGCCTTACCCAGCACCCCCGCCCAGAGAGCTTGGTTATCCAAGCCTCCTCTTCCCACATTCCCCCTGGTGCATTCCAAACCACTCCACCAGAAAGGAAATCCAAGAGGTTGGACAATTTTGGTAAGAGAAGATTGTCTCCTACCAGACTGTCACTGCAGTCGGTGAACACTGCATGGCCATTATTCCCATACTCCATGGGATTCGGTTGCCAAGTGCTGCCTATGGTTGCGGGTCATTCTCTTTCAGGTGGTTGCCAATGGGGAAGGATCCAGTAAAGTTCTCCATTAGATGTGGATTTGATGCAACCAGCTCTTTAGACAGAGTGATTTCATCGTCTGTGGCCTTGTGGCACCATGCCAGGTTGAGAGCATCTGATTTGCCTACAGTTCTCAAGAAGATCAGGAAAGACCAGGCCCAAGTCACTCATGCGCCTCCAGATTGGCCATGGAGGGTCTGGTATCCTGAGCTATTGAGCATGACCATCAGTCATCCAGTCAGGCTGCATTTTTGGGAGGATCTTCTGTCGCAGCAACAGGGCAGGGTCCTGCACCCAAACCTGTGCACCCTCCACGTCCATGTGCAGAGATTGAGCGGTGACAGTTGACAACTTTCAACTTTCATCCTGAAGTCAGTGATGTTATAGTGGGAGACAAGCATCCCTCCACCAAGACAGTAGACGCCTGCCATTGAGAAAAGAGTCTCTCATAATGTCGACCCCTTATCTGTACCTCTCTCATGTGTTCTTGTGTTTGCACTGTCTTTGGCCCATTAAGGCTCTGCTTTAGGCACAGTTAAAGGTCACCCTGCTGCGATCTAGGTGTTTTTGAGGCTGCCAGATCAACCTTCTCTTTTTATGTCACTGGATCTGGCTAGGTTCCTTAAAGGCCTTCAACATTTGTTTCCCCCTAAGCCATTTATCATGCCTCAGTGGGACCACAACCTGATCCTTACCTTTCTTTTAAGTGTTCCCTTTGAGCCGCTGCACAATTGTCCTATTAGCAGGGTGACCATCAAAACTGCATTTTTAGTACATAACTATGGACCTCTGCCTACTCTTAAAAAATGAAACAGAATCGTTTCATTCTGTTGTTTAAACACTTCCTGTTTCTCTTTAAGGAAAATGGTCTGCATTTAAAAAAATGCTTTATTTAAAAAGCAGTCACAAACATGGTAGTTTGCTGCCCCAGCAGGCCATCATCCATGTGAGTGCAGCCATTCCCAAATGGGTCGCAATTTGCGACCTTCCCCATGAATATTAATGAGGCAGGTCCCATGCGTCCAATTTGGGAATTGCTAACAGTGTAGATGACACTTTTGTACACTTTGTTTTGCAACTCACAATTTGCTATTCGCAAGAATTCTCAAATTGAGAGTTGCAACACAAAATGGTAGTACTTCTGGCCCAAATGACTTACCTTTGGTAACAATCTTTCTAGAAGATAGTGTATCTAACAGCAGATTCCTCATGGACCCTTCCGCCTCACTGTTCTGTGAGCTGGACTCTCTTGTATTTAAAAGGTCCCAATCTAGAGAAATCCACACTGGTCATACTACTTTGCAGACGGGCTCTGTGTATGAGGACGCAGACGGCCTAGAAAGCAACTGACATTAGCATGTATGGGTGATGATTATATGTGGCTCTGCTAATCACTTCCATAGTGGAACGTTAGTGTTGAATCCTACGATGTCACCTAGCTGTGCGCAGAATAGCTACTCTGAAAGTTTCCGGATCCTGACTGACTAGGAATTAGTCACAAGGTGTTGAGTAAGTTTTCACACGGGCCAGTTTTCACTCTACCAAAGTTTTTTCACTCCTCCTCATCCTTTGAAAAAGGAGAAGAGACTCTGGGGGTCATTCCGAGCTTGGCGGGCGGCGGGAACCGCCAGAAGACCGTCCCGCGGTCAAAAGACCGCGGCGGTCATTCTGGGTTTCCCACTGGGCTGGCGGGCGACCGCCAAAAGGCCGCCCGCCAGCCCAGTGAGAAACACCCTTCTACGAGGAAGCCGGCTCCGAATGGAGCCGGCGGAGTGGAAGGTGTGCGACGGGTGCAGTGGCACCCGTCGCGAATTTCAGTGTCTGCTAAGCAGACACTGAAATTCAAAGTGGGGCCCTCTTCCTGGCCCTCCTGGGGCCAGGAACAGGATGGCGGTGAGGGAGTCGGAATCCCCCATGGCGGCGCAGCAAGCTGCGCCGCCATGGGGGATTCCTCAGGGCAGCGGAAAACCTGCGGGACACCGTCGGTTTTCCGGTTCTGACCGCGGCCATACCGCCGCGGTCAGAATGCCCTCAGGAGCACCGCCAGCCTGTTGGCGGTGCTCCCGCCCACCCCGGCGGTCCTCGGAATGACCCCCTCTATACGCTCAACCCAGAAAAGGTTTTGAGCTTAGACACTGACAACACCAATGACCATTGTGTAGATGACCATCTCTGTGTAAGATTCTCTGAGGTGACAAAAGGGAAGGCTATGCAAAAGACGACCACATCAAGGTGGATATTTTTCTGTATCAAAATATGCTGTGCTCTAGACAAGCAGCAACCTGGCTTTGGGTTAATTGCACTAAAGCCAAGGCTGCTACTACAACATTGGTGAGAGGGATGTTGGACTCCTGCCAGACTGTGTTGGTGCACACATAATTCAAGCACTACTACCTTGATAGTCAGATCTCGTGGGGTGGACACTTTGCCTGTTCGGTCATAGAGAACTTTCTATTTTGAGTCCCCTCACCACAACTTCCAACTTTCGTGAGATACCTCTATGTTATCTATCAGTGGTTTGAAGTATTTTTCAGAAGTGCGAGTTACTTACCTTCAGTAATGCTCTTTCTGGTGGATAGTGTAATCACAGATTCCTCAATGCCTTTCCTCCTGCTCTTTTTATGAAGTGCACACCTCCATAGCATAAGGTCCCCAATTAGAATCCAGCAGTCATGCACATTTATACACAGGAATGGACAGAGGCATCTCAACCATTGTCCATAATCACACAGTATTCCAAGAAATATACACATTCAACTGTAATTCTGTGTTCTGTTTATTAGTGTGAATCTTTTCAATGAAATTCCTTATAGAATGGTATTAGAAAATTATGCTTTCTCCGAAGGAGTAAATAAAACCTGACCTGTATGGCAATCCGTGTCATTTAAGATACACACCTATCTGAGTCTGTAGGTGAACAATTTTGGTTTGTTATTTTCATTATCTATCTATGCCACCTATCATCCATGGACACATGGAAGGTTTTGCTTTCAGATTGCTTATAGAAAAGATCACTGTTGGAAGGTGGATTATTAGTTGGAGTAAGTATGTACCTACCACTAGCAATAAGGCCACCAACATAGTATAAGGTCCAGTCAAGTTCTCAATACATTAATCCCTTGCTCAACCCATTGTAGCTGGCAACAAGCAGTCAGGCTTAACTTAGGAGACAAATACAAAAAGAACAGTTGATGGACGGAATGCAGAACAAATCAAACATTCACCCCCAGTCACAGATATGGGTTTAATCCATCAGTCAATTTGCTCATCATGCCATTCCAGTTTGGACCCAGCCATATGCAAATCAATCTTGACCCTGTTGCCCATGGGAGCAGTCCAGCCTGAACTGCCAGACCAGGTCCTCCCGGGCCCGAAACAATCATCCTGGGATCAGTTTCATGGTATCGCCCCTCTTCAGCCAGGCTAGCTTCACATGTGGCATAGTGAGCATGGGACCCACGTCTGGACATACTCTTCCCACAAACATCCTAACCCCGTCAACTATTCCCCTTCTCCACATCTTAGTCTCGTTATCCCATTTAGCCTCCGCTAGAGTCTTTTCTGCTTTTTTCATTCTCCTCACAAATTTCTGCTGCCTATGTTGTATGGCCATTAAATCCCAGACCGACAATGCCTCCTACTGAGCTGGTCTTGGGGGCGGTTTTTGCTCACTTAACACCCTTCGCAAATTTTTCAAAGTTCTCATATTAAACGTTCCATACTCTGGAAACGCTAAACATCCCTCCTTCTCTGTCATTTTGCACCACTGCTTTAGCCGAAGACAGGGCGCGACTCCCTTCTCCTCCATTACAGTATAAGCCGGAGTATCCTCTGGCGGGGTAGGTTCCCCCACACTCGCTGTAATGTATGTATCTCCCCTCAAAGCACTCTTTAGAGCCTTGAAAAACTTCATTTTTGCGTCTTTTATTTTGCTTAGAATCTAATCAAGAAGTGACTTTAATTCCCAGAACACCCTGTGCCTACCTTCTCAACCAATTCCCTCTCACGGACGGCTGCCAATCCGTGCGCGACCCCTCTCGGCAACTGACCTACCCCAGCGCGGCTCCACACACACCCACTGCGGCTGACAAAGTCTTGTGGCTTGTCTTCCTCTCACAGAAACTAATGCAATATATTGCGAGCACTTCAACAATAAAGTCAAATTTGTCGGTTTACTACAGGAAGGGTAACACAATCGCTTCAGAACTTTACAGAGATTTCACTTGAAGCCTCGGCCACTACTCTCTCCTTCTCAGCTCCCGCACTTGCAAGCAGAATTCGACCCGCAAATCCTACTCTCGACTTGTCAATGGTTCGTTCTAGTGCACTTTAGAACTTGCCAAATCTCCATCGAAAGTTTCACTCACACAACTGACTCAAACTCGACTCGTCAACCACGCCTGATTGACCTATTAAACCGCACAAATTACAACATAAACCAAGTGTCTCATACACTTATCAATATACTCCGGAGTCTCAGACCACGATGGGTCCGTACATCACCAACAACCACGTGGACAATTTTTTAACACAAAGCGCCACACTCACATAAAGTTCGCCAACTTCCCTACTCTCATACTGCGGAGTACGCCCACTCCTACTAAACCATTACCTGGCCTAAATTCATACAAACTTGACAAATCACCTGCAATAAGCATAAGCTGAGCACGCGCAAATTCTATTTCACACAGGCTAGGATGCCGAGAACATACCCAACTTACTTAGGCAAGCTCCGAGATTCTGGGAAAGTCATTTGGGACTTAGAGACACATCATATCTCCAATTTGCATTATTTCAAAAACACTTTTAAACAATGGTCCCTCGTCCTCGGGCCCCCAAAGGGCCAAACCATCCTCTGCTACCAGAACTGATAACGCGTCCCGATCTAGATAATTTATTCACTCTGGGACTCGTTTTAGGCCGATTAATCTTTTGACCCTGATTGAAGACACCTTAAGACGAGATAACTAATCAACATGTCAATCAATAAGTCAATAACGTCATCAATAGTCACCATGACATATCAATTGGATTAATCAATAACATTAATAAGACTCGGAAACCACCATGACCTTTCAGTCATGCGTAACCACACCAGTTTAGTACGTTTTATGATGTTTATTCCATATTGATTGCAATTCTACGAGTAAGTTTATTAGTCTCAAAACCATGAAACACATCAGCATTGTCAGAATATGGCAACTCGAATAAGATTTCATCAAAGCAAAGATCACGAACATTAGAACATAACACGACGTCAACATAGGTTAACCTTAGCAGAGTATCATTAGCGCAATATTCAACAAAGCATTGATTCACTCATTTGTCTATTTGCGTCAGTCTAGTGAACCTTTATACTAACCTCGAATTAGCATTGGCATGTTGGGCTTCATGCAAAACAATTTAGCAACACAAATTTAGAAAACATCTAACTATGGTCTCTGTCAAAAGAAGCAGTTGGTACCTAGAAAGCAAAGGCAAACAGACAATTACAATTTCATCATCATATAGTTACCCTCCGTAATGGGTCAGCATACAGAGTCAGTCTTCGTCCTCAGGACATCAGTTGATTCACCATCAGCCAGGAAACACAGCAAAGTTCAGCAAGACGGGGTAAGTAGGGACACTTCCCTCATAAGGAGGAGAAGTATAGAACGGGCAAGATAAGGGTGAGGATGGTTTGAAGAGCCAAACAGCAAAGTCTCCAGGCAGAGTGACAAAGTGCCTGGGTCATAGCAAAAGTTTGCAATGGCATCTCCTAATGGCTCCTTGTGTCAAAGGTTTTTATCCCTTTTCTGTTGTACAGTCCCCTAATTTCTAATGGGGTAGGTTTGGCACCCCACTATCTCCCTCCAATGGGTTTCCAGTGGTACCATCAAAATTGTCACCTCATAACAGTTCTCATGTAGTTTATTGGTTCTTGTGATTGACGTCTCCACCGGGTAGAATGTTTGGTATGATTTCATACTCTCGTGGTCCTCTTGTATCTTCAGTCAGTGGTTCCATTGTCTATACCAGTTTAGGCGACCTTGTACCTGTAACAAGTCTACACTGTTTCAGCAAGAATGTTTCCTTGAGCAAGTCGACTTCCATGAGAACGGATCTACTACAGTTACACTCATCTTCTAGCTTCTGGAAAAATACGATTACATGTCCTTCAGCAAGTCAGCACACTGCACGTTAGAAAAACACATTTAATATGAAACCGGGCAGCTAGGCCCCGACTTATGCTAACTAAGGCCTAGTGAATTAATTATCAAAACCTTAATATATAGCTCTCAATACTAATACAAAATCATACATTAGTGCATTAATAACTCAATTTTTGTCAATTGTGTTAGTCCCCATATATATTGGTGGCCACTCCCTGTGGGCACATTTCAAACTCATGTTTAGTAAAACATATTAATACATTTTCTATGCGGCATTATTATGCATCAGTTCACAAATATTTCATGTTAATTATGGTTATAAGAGCTACGCTCCATCAGGTACTCTTTCTGGGCAGAATTACGCACCATAGGAATCAATAGGCAGTCACTTTTAACAACACATTTAAAAATCGTACATTTGGTTACCACTCTCTTCTTTTGCAGGATGGTCGAAGCAGTTGGTGGGCACACTATGCCAGCTGGAGAGCCTCAGACGGCTCCTGGGTTTGGCTGGAGCAAAGCTAGAAAGTCTCTTGGCACAGGCACATGGCCACTTGGAGGGGCCACCTGGAAAAGGAGATGATTTGCAAACTTAAAGGTGGTGCCTTGGGGTCCCTGAAGTGAAGATTATTCAGATGAATGCAGGTCATCACAAGTGTAGTTATATTCCTTTAGTTTATTCCAAGTAATCCTCATAAGTAAATAGGAACTCCGACCCCATCCTAAGGCATCCAACACTTCCAACTGTCCAGCTCAGCATGCTCATTCCAGCTGTGGAAGAATCCAAATGTCAAAGGTAGAGATGGAAGATACCATACACTACAAAACTTACACTACATGGTACAAACACAACATAGGATTTACAATACTACCCTATACTAAATACAATACTACCCTATACTAAATACAATACTACACCACCTTTGGGCTGTTGAGGTCACAAGGGGTTAGGGACCTATGGAGCACAGCTGGTTCCTCGCTACAAGGCTCATGGCTGCTGGATGCAGGGTCAGTTGGTGATCCAGGAGCTGTGCTCAATGGAGCCCTTTGGAGCTGGAGGTAAGGTTATTTAAGTGCAGCTCACAGGACAACAGTGGCACTCTGGTGGGAGGTCCAGGTTGTTCCTGAAGTCCCTCAACTGGGGCTTCCTCTTAATCCAGTTGCATCTCTGTGGGAGCTGGTTTTCTTGGAGTCCAATGTGCACTGGCCAGTACCAGGGTACTGGCACAACTCGTCCACTGGACGGCATAGGGCCACCAAAGTTGGAACACTTTTAGGTCTCATCTGGGCTGTCATTGGTGTGTCATTGGATCTGGCTGCAACTTCCAGTTGTGGAGATATTGGCCAGTCAGTGAAGTGACCCTCATTGGCTTGTTGGTTCTTGCTTTGTTGTTGAGTGGTGCCTCCACTCAGAAGGGAGATCTTGGGCTATTTGCAAAGCCTAGAGGACCTCGGGGTCTTTTGAGGTCAGTCCAGTGGTCATCTCCTCTGCAACGGCAACTGCCGGGAAACAGATGAAGCAGGTAGGGTCTTGGCTCCTCTTCTGATGCAGCAGATCCTCAGTTCTCTTGCTGTGGTCTTCTTTGGGGCTGTCTTCTTCTTTGTCCTTTCAAATCTAATTTCTTGGTCTAGGGGTGCCCACTAAATACTAAACTTAGTGGGCATTTTAGGGGGAGCCTTGTAGTGTCCAATGGGACATTTACCTTTGGGTGGCTATACCCACTATAGTGGCCACTTCCTATGGGAAGGGTCACTTCCCTAAACCTCATTGGCTATGTTCCTCCATTCCAAGATGGAGGAAACTGAATTTGAGGAGCCACCTGGCAGGCAACACCCTAGGGGTGGTGCATGGCAGGTGAGGCCACTCCTCCTACCCTTTATTAGGTTTCTCGCCTCTGCTCCTGCCAAAAGTGGGGGTTTGCAAAATAGTGTGCCAGCTGCTCCCATCACCAGGCTTGGGGCATCGAGTTTCAAGGGCGGTAAGCCCTTTGAAGCTCACTCCCAGGACAGTGCACATTCCTGAGAGAGGGGGTGTTAGCTCCTCCACCTGGGAAGGGCATTGTCTTACAAACCGGAGAGGCTGGCCTCTCCTGCAAGGTTTGTATATTGGCTGTCTGGAGGTGGCAGCTGGATAAGACCAGTAAGCAACCATGCCAGGTTAGGTTCGCTTTTGCAGGGGTCACCTCTAAGGTGACCCCTGGGTACATTTAGGGATAAATCCAGTACTGGCACCAATTTGGATTTATCATTCTGAGGGGCATATTTATACTATGTTTGCGCCGGAATTGCGTCGTTTTTTTTGACGCAATTCCGACGCAAAACTAACTCCATATTTATACTTTGGCGTTAGATGGGTCTAGCGCCAAAGTCCATGGAGTTTGCGTCATTTTTTAGCGTGGACACCTACTTTGCGTTAATGAGATGCAAGGTAGGCGTTCCCGTCTAAAAAATTGACTCCGAGGCATGTTCGCCGTATTTACACTCCCGGGCAAAATTCACGCCCGGGAGTGGGCGGGTCAAAAAAAATGACATACGACCGCTTTTGCGCCGTTTTTTAGCGCCTGGTCAGGGCAGGCGTTAAGGGACCTGTGGGCTCGGAAGGAGCCCAGAGGTGCCCTCCCATGCCCCCAGGGACACCCCCTGTCACCCTTGCCCACCCCAGGAGGACGCCTAAGGATGGAGGGACCCATCCCAGGGACATTAAGGTAAGTGTTTTTTTTTTGGCATAGGGGGGCCTGATTTGTGCCCCCCTACATGCCACTATGCCCAATGACCATGCCCAGGGGACAGAAGTCCCCTGGGCATGGCCATTGGGCAAGGGGGCATGACTCCTGTCTTTGCCAAGACAGGAGTCATTTCTATGGGGGTTGGGAGTCGAAAAAAATGGCGCAAATCGGGTTGAGGCGAAAAATTTGCCTCAGCCTGACTTGCCCCATTTTTTGGCGCCCAAGCTCCATATCCCCCTACGCCGGCGATGCCTGGTGTACGTCGTTTTTTTTCACGCACACCAGGCAGCGCCAGCGGCTAACGCCGGCTAACGTCATTGAATAAATACGGCGCCCGCATGGCGCTTCAGAATGCCGTTAGCCGGCGCTAATTTTTTTGACGCAAAACTGCGTTAGCGCAGTTTTGCGTCAAAAAGTATAAATATGGCCCTGAGTTTTTTTATACCAAAAAAAACAGGGTTCAGAGTGGCCATCGTGTAGCTGGGAAACTCATGTTTGACGAGTGTTCAGCACATGCATTAAAATGGCTATTCTGTTCACTAACTATCTCCTAGGTTCGGCAAGGACACAGTGGGGGCGTATTGCTCATGCAGCTATGCCCTCACATATAATATGGCACACCCTGCATGAGGGCTATAAGGCCTGTCAGAGGGGTGACTTACCCACAGTAAATGCAATGTATGGTAGACAGGGCACACAGGTAGTCTGCCATGTTGAGTTTGTTTTATGTTTGCACCGGGACACTCAGCCTGTAATGGCAGTGCTGGGTGCATCTGGATGCTTGACTCTAGAGGGTGGCACAATCAGTGCTGCTGCCCTCAGGGGCCTACCCATAGTAGCCCATGCCCTGGGCACCTAGGTGCCCCTTTATTAGGGACTTATAGCGGTAGCTAAGGGTGGATCCAATTGCTCCAATGCATCAAAACAGATTTAGGGAAAGAGCTCTGGCCCAGGGAGCCTGGTTAGCAGGGGCCCTGGGCAATACAATTTCTAGAACACATCAACATCTGGCATGAAGTGGGGGGATAACCATGAAAAAAGAGGCCCTCTCTCACAATTACCAATGTTTTGAGTCCTTGATAACATTTCTAGCCCCTCCCTAGCCATATTTATTCTTAAATAAAATATATTAATGTTAGCCTATGGAGCTAAGCATCTAAAATGGAGAAAATGAAATGGGCAGTTTTTCCCTCACCAGGGCATATAAAACATCTTTAATAATGTCTCTGCTTAAAGTTAAATGGTACCCCACCCTCGGGGCACTTAAGGGAGACCTTAGGGGTGAATTATATTTTAAAATAAGGTAGATTACCACTTTGGAAGTTCCTTTAATTCCTAAGTCAAATTTGCACAGATTTGACTTTTTAAAGAGAGTATGCAAGGCAGGACTGCCTTTACAAATGACAGCAGGTAACACATAAGCTCACATTCCAGTACAGGAAATCTGCTGGGCCTCTAAACTTCCCTGCCCTATTATACACTATGGACTTATAAGTAGTTTGAATCCCCCTTGCCCTATTATATGCTAGGGACTTACAGGGGTCTGTCAATGCCAATTTTAATAATATCTATGTACCATACACCTTTTTCAATCAGAGCACTGGCCCTGTGCCTGGTTAGCAGAGATCAAGGCAAAGTCAAAGTCTGTTACAGCCATTATCAGTCAGCAAAAAATGGGGTGACCAGGCTAAAAGAATGACTTTCTCACAGTGACTCTTTGCAACCCGTTAGAGTGATTGGGGATATCAGGACATTACGGGGCATATTTATACTCTGTTTGCGCCGGAATTGCGTCGTTTTTTTTTACGCAATTCCGACGCAAAACGAACTCCATATTTATACTTTGGCGTTAGACGCGTCTAGCGCCAAAGTCCATGGAGTTTGCGTCATTTTTTTGCGTGGACACCTACTTTGGGTTAATGTGATGCAAGGTTGGCGTTCCCGTCTAAAAAATTGACATCGAGGCATGTGCGCCGTATTTACACTCCCGGGCAAAATTCATGCCCGGGAGTGGGCGGGTAAAAAAAAAATGACGTACGCCCGCTTTTGCGCCGTTTTTTAGCACCTGGAAAAGGCAGGCGTTAAGGGACCTGTGGGCTCGGAAGGAGCCCAGAGGTGCCCTCCCATGCCCCCAGGGACACCCCCTGTCACCCTTGCCCACCCCAGGAGGACACCCAAGGCTGGAGGGACCCATCCCTGGAAACTTAAGGTAAGTTCAGGTAGGTATTTTTTTTTTTTTTTGGGTGGCATAGGGGGGCCTGATTTGTGCCCCCCTACATGCCACTATGCCCAATGACCATGCCAAGGGGACATAAGTCCCCTGGGCATGGCCATTGGGCAAGGGGGCATGACTCCTGTCTTTGCTAAGATAGGAGTCATTTCAATGGGGGTTGGGAGTGAAAAAAAATGACGCAAATCGGGTTGAGGCGAAAAATTTGCCTCAACCTGACTTGCCCCATTTTTTGGCACCCAAGCTCCATATCTCCCTACGCCGGTGCTACCTGGTGTACGTCGTTTTTTTCCACGCACACCAGGCAGCGCCGCCGGCTAACGCCTGCTAACGTCCTTGATTAAATACGCCGGCCACATGGCGCTTCAGAATGGCGTTAGCCAGCGCAAATTTTTTTTACGCAAAACTGCGTTAGCGCAGTTTTGCGTCAAAAAGTATAAATATGGCCCTACATGTATAAATATCAACTTAAAGAAAATGTGCTTGATTATAAACAATGTATACAATACATCTCATGTCCCGGTTACCCATTAAGGGGGTCATTATGACCTTGGCGGGCGGCTACCGCTGCCCGCCCGGCGGTAACCGCCGTGCGGCCGCCAATGCGCCCGCTCTCGCGCGGCCCCCATTATGACATTCCCGCTGGGTCGGCGGGCGCAAACCAAGTTTTTGCCCGCCGGCCCAGCGGGGATGAGGCCGCAACATAGGAGCTGGCTCCTAATGGAGCCGGCGGTGTTGCGGCCGTGCGACGGGTGCAGTTGCACCCGTTGCGCTTTTCACTGTATGCTATGCAGACAGTGAAAAGCTGGCCGGGGCCCTGTTAGGGGGCCCCTGCACTGCCCATGCCAGTGGCATGGGCAGTGCAGGGGCCCCCAGGGGCCCCAGGACACCCCTTACAGCCAGCCTCTTCCTGGCGGTGCAAACCTCCAGAAACAGGCTGGCGGTAGGGGTGTCATAATCCCCAGGGCAGCGCTGCCCTGGCGGATTATCACCGCCGGGGCTAAAACAGCGGGAAACCACCGGCCCCGGTGGTGCGACTGCAGCGCTTCCGCCGCATCGTAATAGGGCTGGAAGCACCGCCAGCCTGTTGGCGGTGCTTCCGTCCTATTAGCCCTGGCGGTCTCGGAACGCCAGGGTCAAAATGACCACGTAAATATCTCCCATGTATAGCAAGAGTGAATTATTCCTCAATTTATGCAAGTCAGATTAGATAATAACGTCCACCTTCATTTGTGTTTCAGAATGTTCAATATGTATGCAATTTATAAAGCAGAAAGTACTGAACCCTGGCAAAAAATAAATTCTCCAGTAATGAGTGGACCTGACTTCTCCTTGTTGTTAGTGAAGGGTTTATGTGAGACTCTTCTTTACACTTCCATGAAAACTACAATCTACTCACCTCGTAGGCTCACGGAACAAATATTCACTCCAGTCATAAAATGTTGTATCTCCTGCCTGTCCTCAGTCAACAAGAGGTATTACATTATGTGTGATGCCACAATCTTAGGGTTCTCCTCTTGGCATCACCACCATTGGCTTGCAAGGTTGAGGTTCTACGATCATTGTCGCTAGAACTTTAGGTGTTGACAAAACTACTATAAATTATACCTAATAAAATGCATTGTTCCAACCAATAAAATCATAGTTAGGGACAATAAACACATTTTCATTGAACAGATAAGACAAACTGCCTGACCGGTTTTGTATGAAAGTGTATATTTTGTGGCTTTTAAAAAAGGTACAATACCAATTTGTCATTTTTTTCCACTATAGATATAGGCACAACATTTCCCACTTACCTGCAGATTCCTCACCTGTTCACTAATCCCAGGTGACAGAGAGGATCCTGAAGCGTCAAAGCTTTATGACACTGGTAGGTGGTGTTGGCTTTGTATCATCGCCAGAAGCGATGCCTAATAATGTCACCAAAGCCATATGGTGCGCATTTCAGTGTCCATCAATTGTACTGGGTACATCTACTTATTGAGTTTTTAAACATAATGCGACAGTGGTGTTTTTAGTCAAATGTACCATTCTCTATTTAAATTCCATGACCATTTTACTTTTAAACAAATATTGGCAAAGCCAGCAGGTCAGGCTTATAAGTGAACATGCCTGGATGCCTGGATGCGTATATCCAGTATTCACTCATCCATCACTGCATGCATTCGCCATGTGCATTACCCATCAATCACTCACTCATCCACTTGATCTTGCAGCAATTAATTCATTTAGTAAATCATTGGCTTATTCTGATGGATATTCTACGAGCAGATTCATTACCCTCTGAATATCTCCAGGCTCAGTCTAGATTCAGAAACTTTTCATAGCTCTCCTACCCCAGAAAGGGGTGCCTGCTCCACAGCTATGTGGGAGCTACGCCACGGTGACATCACTGGAGCCATAAAGTGACCACTCCTATGCAGATCTAGAGCTCACTCTGTCACAATTTTTCCTCAAAGTTTTTTCTGCCAAAGTTTGTTCTCGGTGCACTGCCTCATCATGACTCTTCCTAAGTATTCAGGCTTTCAGCCATGTATGAGATGTTTTGGACCAAGGTCCATCATGGACCCCCATGATGATTGCCTCTGGTGTCTGGGTTTTGATCTTGATCATCAAGCCTGGGATTCTTGTCAAAGCATGCATACCAAGGCCTTGAAAAAGTGGTAGGTGAAACTCTTCATGGCGAGGGCCCCAGACAATTGCCACGCCTGCCATTTCCAACCACCCTGACAGAAGACCAGAATCTTCCTCCTCAAGGTTGAAGAGGAAGAGGAAAAAGAAACATGGTGAGCCTTTGTGCAGTTTGTCCCATCTGGCACCAATACCTCCTTCAGCACCAATGCAAACCTCTTTTTCAGTGCCGGGATCACCAACTCAGTCATCCTCTGCTCCAGCCTCCATGGGCCTGTGCTGACTCCATTGCCTCCTACATTGACCCCAACACCATCTACAGCACCACAGACTGCCTTTGGCTCCAGGGCAATCAAACTTCCAGCACTCTGACCTTTATTAATCAGATCCCACAAGGAGGCCCAAAGGGTGATGGAAGAAGAAAAGTATAGCCAGTCTTCATACAAGGGCACAAATCATGCTATTTTGAAAACTGTTCACTACTCTTTGGAGGCGGAAACTGAAGAGGTGCAATTGCAAAGGCTACTGCCATTAATATTTGAACCTACCCTTTTTCACTTTTCACCCTTCCCTTGATTGTCTAGTGGTCCAGACCACATGTTTTACCAAACTTATGGGGGCATTTACCACAGCCCAGCCCCTGTGGTTAGTGTGTCTAAAACATTAGAGGCTTCTAGGAAAATAATATTCTTTACAAACAGCCAAGCATTGAAGATACTCAATGCAACATGCCCCTTGGGACAATATTCCCACTACCTATGGGATATGGTCAACGAAGCGGTACCAAATCTGCTGGAGCAATTGCAGCTACACTGGATGGAGCTTCTCAAGGATAATGAAGCTGCAGCACAGCAACTAAGCCTATGGGGTTGAATACTGTGGACTCTGTTGTTGGAACCATGGGCGCATCTGTTGCTATCTTCTGGCATGCATGGCCCTACACTTCTGAATCCTCATCGGATGTCTGGTCCACCCTGATGGACTTGCCATTTGATGGATGCTAGCTTTTTAGCCCATCAGAAATTCAAAGAAAGCAGGGTATAGGTGAGCTTCCTCTGGCTACAACTTCTTCAACGAGATTATGGGCAATTTTAAGCATATTGACGTTTTTTGAGAGGCTTCACAGTTTGTGAGTGACAGGCTTTGCAACAACCTCAGCACCCCTTCCACAAGAAGTATCAAGGCCTTAGAAAGGAGAAAACACATCCACTCCCACCTCCTCATCCTCTTCTTCCCCTGCCTCTCCCAGGAAGCAGCTGTACTTTAAAGTTGTTAAGCTGCAGGGCTCCAATGGGAGGCCAGGTGTCGTCCTTTCCACATACCTGGAAGTCCATTACATTGGCTCAACGGGTTATCCCCTACCCTTCCAACAGGCCTGCCTTATAGCCACCTTCCTCCAGTTAGATAGATGAAAGCCTTTACATATGGCGATAGGATGTGGTTGTCCTCTGCCTTCAGAAATGACCCGAGAGCTAGTGCCAGAGCATAAGATTGGGGAGGGCTGCTAACCTGGCATTTCTTGATTCCCAAGAAGAATGGTGGTCTGCATCTGATCCTGAATCTCAGTGTCCTGGAACCTTTTCTTTGCACAGAGAGGTTCAAGGGCTCAGGTGCATTTGGCACTGGGAGCAGGAGACTGGATGGTATCTCTGGACATAGAGGATGTATATTTCCATGACCTGATTCTGATGTAGCATTCACAGCACATCTCAGATGGTTGGGAATCCCATTATTTCAATACTTGGATGACTACCAGCTACAATTTGAGTTCTCAGAGTTGATATCCCACCACTTGGAATCAATTGCATTACTGTTGTTTGCCTTCCCATCAGTATGCCCAAATCTCACCTGGAGACCTCCCAGCACCTCCTGTTCATAGAGGCAGTACTGAATACAATATTTCTTCCAGCCTTTCCTCCTATTCAGAGAACCCATGACATTCAGGATTTGATCTCATTCGGGATTTGATTTGAGGTCTAGTCCTAATGACTCTAATCCTCCAGAGACTACTGGCTTCTTGCATTCTCCTGGTCACACATGCATGCTGGCCCAGGAGAGCCCTCCGTTGGTGCCCCGACAGTGGTTGAAGCATAGGAGAGATCTGTCAGACACCATTGTGCTCTTTTGGGATGCTGTAGTAGAGTTAAGATGATGGTGTTGGAGGAAAACCTTAAGGCAGGTATGTCCTTCCAACCCCCTCCAGCTGGTGCCACGTTGGTAACTGATGCTTCACCCTTGGCTAGGGTGCTCATCTGTAGGAACTGGAGACCAGAGACCTTATATATCTCATATCTCTAGAAGAAGAGCACCTGCATATCAATCGGCTCCAATTGAGGGCTATTTGATTGGTGCTCAATCCTTCCTTTTACAGTCGGTCAGTCCAGATCTTGATCTTGACAGAAAACACAACTATAAGAAATTGGGTTATTGATTGAGGGGGGTGAAAACCCCATTCAATCAACAACCACAGTCCTTGTCAGGGTGAACCAAAAAGGTTACTAAATTAACCTGTGCTCAACTCCCTGGTCCCTTGGCAAAAAATCAGTCAGGCTTAACTTAGAGGCACTGTGGTAAATATTTATACAGCACCCAAACAGTAATGAAGTGAAACATAACACAAGAAAAATCCCAAACCAAGTCAGAAAAGCAGGGAAAATGTAATGAAGAAAATGAGAAGAAAATGATCCAATCAGTAGAACCAGAGATATGCAATTTTAAAGGTTCAAGTCAAAATAACGCTAAGAAGCAGAAATCGATAACTGTGTGATCTGTTCACGATAAACCAGGACCATTTACCTGATTTTGATTTCAGCAGAGAGATTACTCTGTCACAATGTTGATGGGTATCCCATCCGCTGAAATCTAAATCCCATTGTTTCCAATGGTATTTAGATTTCGGAGGATGGGATATCCATAACCGTTGTGACGGAGTAATCCCTCTGCCAAAATCTAAATCAGTCCCTAAATCACAAGTTCAGGTCGACCCCAATGGTGTGCGTGATGGCTACAGTGGCCAGGTAAGGCCCGCTGAAAAAGTTATCCTTTCAAAGTCAGGCACACAGAGTTCAAAACTGCAGGGTTTCACAGGATGGTCTCAACTGATGCCAGGCAAGGTTTCATGACCTGGGTTGGCACCTCTTAGGCATCAGGAACTCACTCCAGCAGAGGCCAGCAGGGTTCAAGGAGATCCATTTGCAATTCCAGGCAGGTCCAATTGCAGGGCCAGGCAGGGCCAGCTCAGCAAGTTAGCTGGGCGGTTGCAGAGAGGCCTCTGGAGCTTGTTGTGTCCTTATAGCTCAGACTAGGTCAATCAACTGACCCAGGAGTCAATCTGGAAGTTCTGGGTTCAAGGAGAGGGCCCTATCTTCTTCAAACAACAAGCCGTGCCTCTAAAAGTAGTCCTCTGAAGAACAAGGCAAGCCTCAAGCAGCAGGTCACTCTTCTGAAGTACACAGCAGTCCTTCTGAAGTCTTCCACAAGTCCAGGAGTGTACTAACGAGTGGCTCCAGAGGTCCAATATTTCTACTTAGTGCCATCCTTGGAAACGTCTAGTCCACCCCCACACCTGGTCCTGGAAAGCTCCTTCTTTTTCCTTTCTTCCCCGGCATAGGCTCCAAGATGTCTAGGGTGACAAATCTGTTGTCAAGTTCCCTTGTGAGTGTGCTGGAGGTGGCCATTTGAAATATAAGTGGGGCAGGAACAAATCCTGCCCCTTCCATCCTGGCAGGATGGCCCTCTCCCAGCTGCACACAATCCTATTGTTCAACGTCTATGCCCAATACGCATTCCTAATGGGGAACCAATTAACAGTCCCAGGCAGCTATAAACTCATATAGGTAGACTTTACTTTAGTGAAAAATGAATGTAGGAGAGTTTTGCTGCCAGGACATGTAAAACATAAAAACACATCCTACACATGTCCAACCTTTTAAATGCAATGCAGCCAGCCCTATGAGCTGCTTAGGACCTACTTCAGGGGTGGATTAAGAAGGAAAGTTTAGGCCACCTAGCAAAAGGTTTATTTTGCCAGGTCAAACTGATAATTTATAACTGCACAACAGGCTGCAAGGGCAGGCCAGAGGCATGTTTTTAAAAGGCTAATTTTAGTGGGTGGCACAATTAGTGCTGCTGTCTTCTATTAGCATTTATTTTACAGGTCCATGTGGTAGCATATACCAGGTGATTACAAGTAAATTAAATGTAACAATAAGGTGCAAGCCAATTGTATCATTTTAGGGGGAGAGGACAAGCACCTTAGCACTGGTTAGCAGTGATAAAGTTCACAGAGTCCTAAAAGGCAACAAAACGGGTTCAGAAAACAGGAGTGGTAAAGATTAAAAAAAATGGGGGTGACCCTGCAGAGAGGGCTAGGTCTAACACAACCCCTCTTCAGCGATAGACTAATCAATACCTTGATGGGCTTACCTGCTTAGGCAATAGAACATGGACAATGGGCCTCTTCTGCAATGCCCCTTTTCAGTTCTATTTCCATCTGAACTCCATTGGATTCCTTTGTCAACACTCTCCTGATCCACTGGGATGACCCATGGCAACTCTTTTCATCACCTGTGGACCTCTTCTGTGTAGCTCCTAACCTTAACTTGCACACAGATGCATAGCAATAGGCAGACAGTACCACCATGGCCAACAAAGTGATGTGGATCATTCTGCCCCTTAGATCAGACTTCTGTCACCAACCAAAGAAAAACTCTACCCTTAAGGACAGCAACCAGCAGAGGCCATTAACAAATGTCAGTTTCAAGAGTGTGCCCCTAGGCCATCCACTGCCAGGTGGAGGATCTAAGAAAGAGCCTTTGGTAAGCCTCCTTCCAGCCTTATGGCTGGCAAGGAGTTCCCTAACTGCTCCTGAGGGTCCTCTAACCTCTGAGATGTCTCAGTTTCTTGGAGGGAGAATGGCAAGTGTCCCAGGTGATAGCCATCCTCCTTCCACTCTTTCTCCCGCTAGCTTAGGAGTGGTAGCCTGAGATTGGTTCTTCAGCTCAGAGTCTGTACCCTGAGTCTGAACAGGGAACAGGGAACAGGGAACAGGGAACAGGGGTTAGTTCTTCACCCCAGGCTCCTCCATATGGACTCCTGTACTTTCCGTGTGGGAGTGGTATCCCCAGAAACCTGAACTTTCGTGACACCCACGGCAGCTGGCCCTTACAGCACTTCTAACACCATTGGTAACTCATTTTCCTGAATGCAGTCAATGGGCATCTGAGGGCTAACTATGACACTTCTCAGGGCCACTTCCCTATCCTCTTCTATGGGTACAAGGTCCATATGCTGGACACGTCCTTCCAGGGGCCTGGCTTACCCTACACACTTGTCTGGTATACAGATTGGGGGAAACCAACCTTTCCACCACCATGGTCTGGCTGGTAATCCCTCAGAGCAGTGACTTTGATGCCATTCACTTTGACCTAATGGAAGTGGTGACTCCCACCCTCGGTGATCATACATCTACACTATGAGTCTATCTCCCAAATATGGGAGATTAGGGCATGTTCTACCCTGTGCTCCTGGGGACTACTTACCACTAAGGAAGTATTGTCTACCCTTGAAGAGTTTCCATCAATCTGTGGTTTCTTGGGACAGGTAGAGTGCCCCTGAGTGTGTCCTAACTGGGAACACACAAAGCAATGGAGTTGGAAATGGGGCACCTTATTCCAATGTCCTCTAGAACTTCCCCTTTGTTATTCAAGAGAGGCATGGGAACCCTTTCCTCCCACCTTATTATTGGACCTGTCTGTGTCTCCCTGGACCTCCCCCTCATACTGGGGAGAACCTGAACCAAACTTCATCCTTTCGCCCCTCTCTATGGTCAACAGTGGATCCTTCCCTTCAGTAGGAATGTGCCTCCAGGGTCAGGCTCATCAATGCTGCTCAGAGACCCTGTGCATCTCTAGGGCAAACTCATAGGCCTCAAACTACTTGCCAAAATCATCCCCTTCAACAAACAGATTTCCCTGAATACATTCAATGGGCATCTGGGGGCTAACCATGACCCTTCTCAGGCCTTCTTGCCCACTCTGTTCTTGGGGTACCAAGTGTAATGCTATCTGTATTTAACCACTGACTCCATCTTGATCACTAAATGCATTTTGTGCTTAGCTTAGCTTCAAATGCTGTCACAATGGTGGCGCAGATATTTTTCCACGCACAGCTTGGTAAGGTGTTTTCATTTTTCAAAGGGAAGGGAACACAACATGGGGGATGCAACATTGATAAGAGTGTACAAGGATGAGAATGGTACAGCTCGGTCTTGGAAATACACCTTGGGATCTGGCCCGTCTCTTGTGTTTTTTTCCACACTGACCCAGTACGGCCAGCCCTTAAATTTCACAACTCACTCAAAGGGAGAGGGGTGGTTCTAGAACCTTCCTCTTAAGTTTGTTTAATGTGTATAAGGTGAGGAAACTTGACACTGAAAGTAGAAGGAACTCATTTCTGAGAGTGGACGCATTGCTCAGAATATCCAGTTGAGGATGTTTCTCCTGTCTCATCTGTCACGGGTTCCACAACTTGACGTTCGCAGACAAGGATGATGCTGGTTTCAATCCCTATGTTGATCCATTTTTAATTCTTAATATCTAGCTTTACTGTGTGCATGCATAAATATCCATAGTCACTGCATATATATTCATTGTTGATATATTGCATCTCTTCTGATTATTATTATCCAATTGCTGTGATTATTTTAGTAGCTGCATGTGTATTGCTGCATTCAAATTAAGTGCTCACATTATTATTTTCACATATTTGTATTTGAGACCTGGGAAGTGCCTTAATAAATTAATTACTCAGTCTAAGAGTTGTGCATTCTTTGCATTCTTTAGTTTCGTTCCCTCTCAGTATGAAACAAAGCAGAACATAGAGCTGTAGGATACACAAGCCCTGCCCAACGGCCTGGCTTACACTACACACTCGTCTGGTGTACAAACCTTTCCATCACCATAGTCTGGCTGGTACCGGTATACCCCAGAGTAGTGACAGGGTTCCCATTCACTGTGACCTGATGGAAGCAGTGACAAAGCTAGGCACCAGGTCCTGGGAAATGTGGACCTGCCTTTTATTTATTGGGGACTGGTGTATCACTGTCACCTTTGTTGCTAGGCTCTGAAAGCTGCTTGGATTTTAAGTCCAGCTCTTTTTTACCTATTTAATGAGGCAGCAGAATTTTCTTTTCCTCCAGTGTCCTTTTCCATGGGTTTCTAAGCCTCAGCCTTCTCCTTTGCCAAGGCACTGTCTGCCTCAGCCTTCTTCCTGGCCAAGTTTCTCTCTGCCTCAGCCTTATTCTCTTCTGTAGCCTTCTGGTCAGGTGCCTTGGATTGAGTTATTGTTGCCTGCTCTGGATCTGCCAGGGGACCTCACTCTTGTGGGCCCTTCCCTCTCATCCAGGGCCACAATCAGTGGTCTGTCATCCTCCCCTTCCATGTCCTCCTCCTGCATCCCCTTAAAGCCCACCTCCTCATCCTACTGTGCTGAAAACCCTAACTGGTGGGCCTGCTCCCAGGTACTGAGGGCCTTCTGGAGCTCTTGCTTCTTAGAGTTCTTGTTTGCTGGAACTCCCTCTCTCTTCATAATCCTTTGAGCTCAGCCATAGCACAGGGGAGCTTTCCAGGTTGTTGCATCCCAGTTGCATTAAGTAAAGTAGAATGGAAGTTAATTCAGAAAGAGAAAGAGGCCAATCAATGAAAGAATAAAAAGAGGTTGAATCTGGAATCAAGTAATTTCTATGGGATATCTGATAGAGACTTCTAGCTGCAGATTCCTTACCTTTGAATTCCCTGGCGTCAGCTTCGAATCAGGATTTTTTTGCTGAGCAGTACCCTACGCATGCCGTCGGGTCGTGTTGTTCGGATCTGCGTGCATCGTTCGGCCCGCGAGGCATCGGGTGGCGAAGTTCAGATCCGCGTGCATCGTTCGGCTCTGCGTGGCATCATCAGCATCATTGGAGACCTCCGTGACATCACGGTTGTCTATATGGGCACCACCCTGGCGCGTGTATGTCAGTTATTTTTCTTCTGTGCAGGTTAAGCGCAGGTCTGGGATTGATCTACCCTCTGCCTTTTTGACAGGCCTTTTTCGACCTTTTTGTGGAAGGTTTTTCATCTGTGTGAGATGTCCTCAAGGTGTGGTGTATGCCATTGCGCTATGCTGGTGACGAACCCCCACCAGGTATGTCTCTGGTGTTTCGACAAAGGCTACGACTCAAAGTCGTGTTCCAACTGCCGGGCCATGGCTCAAAAGCTTTGAGAGAGCGGTCTCTGAAGCTTATGGAAACCTGGCAGTCGACGTAGGTTAGCGTGACTCCTAGGAGGTCAGAGTCCCGCTAGAGGAGGAGGTTGCGGGATCGCTTCAGGAGCCCCAAGTCCTCTTCTTCGCACTTGAGGTCCTTGGGGAACTCAGGAAAGAGGCACAAGAAGAAGAAGAAGTCCAAGAGGTCTTCGACTTCGCCACACACGTCGGGCGACAAGGCGACCAGGGAATGTTCCGCTGAACCGATGCCAGGGCCAACTTCGCGTCTACCCCCTATTCGAGCGCCAGAGTGACACCCTCTCAATCTAAAGAAGTTTCCAAAGCCATACGCCTTGTATTTGAGCAGGCTGCCCCCGCTGGTGAGCCATCGGGCCCCGCGGGGTCGGCAGCAGTTCCATTAAATTCTAGATCAGCAGCTTCGGCCCTGATGCCGTTGGGGACCCCAGGATCCAATATTGGATCAACACCAGTTATATTCAGTAGAGCTCCTCTGCCGTCAGTCCCGATGTCGCCGCTCCACCCACCACCAGCGTCCACTGGTGGTGTGAGCCCCATCCTCATTCTGGATGATCAAGAGCCGGAACGACGTTGTGCGATGTCGATTCAGACTTTGACAGTGCCGACAGGGCCCAGGACAGTGCCTGAGGCTTATTTTGAACAGTCAGGCACAGGTGAGGAATGGGAGGGGTCTGAGGACCCTTCAGAATATGGATTGGAGCAGGATTGGTATGAGGATCTAGGGGAAGCCAGAGGACTGGATACTTCTCCAGATACTGGCATGCTCTCACCTCCTTCTGTGGCTACGGAGGAGGGAGCTTCATGTGCCTTGGTGGTGCATAGAGCGCCGAGGTATTGGACGTAGAGTTGCCTACGGTGCCGGTCAGGACAAATATCCTGAAGAGGTGCTTAATCCAGGGGATTCCACATCAGAACCAATGTTACCCTTCAACAAATGCACACCAATGTCCTGCTGGGGATGTGGTCCAAACCCCGCGGTGGTGGCAGCTCATCTGCACAGGTTGTGGGTTTCAGTCTTCCCCTACATCGATGACTAGCTGTTGAAGGCTTCTAATCCCCAGGCTCTCATCACCCACCTTCAGACTACGGTGGACCTCCTGCATTTGCTGGGGTTCACTATAAACGTGCTGCAGTCACACCTGACTCCTTTTCAGGAGCTCCCTTTCACCGGAGCAGTTCTGGATACAGTGCTGTTTCAGGCTTATTCTCCCGAGCAGTGAGCCAAAGCTATTTAGGTTATGATACCAATGTTTTCTCCTCTATCCTGGATTTCAGTGAGAAAGACTCTGAGGCTTTTGGGACTCATGGCCTCATGCATCCTGTTAGTCAAGCATGCAAGATGGCATATGAGGGCTCTGCAGTGGGGCTTGAAGTTCCAGTGGGTGCATCGTCAGGGGAATCTTACCGACAGTTCAGATCTCAGAGGGAACTGTAAAAGACTTGCAGTGGTGGCTAGTGAACTGTGTTTGGGTCAGAGGCAGACTCTTCTTCCTTCCCCAGCCAGATCTCACAGTAGTGACAGATGGATCACTTCTGGGATGGGGCAGCCATCCGGGAGAGGTGGAGATCAGAGGTCTCTGGTCTCCGGCGGAATCGGGACTCCATATCAACTGGAGCTCTGGGAGATTCGACTGGCATTGAAAGCATTTCTTCCTGTTGTAAAAGGGAAGGTAGTGCAGGTGTTCACAGACAACACCAACACAATGTGGTATTACAACAAGCAGGGTGGTGTGGAGTCATGGACCCTTTGTCAAGAGGCTGTTCGTCTCTGGATATGGCTGGACAGCAGGGCATAACCTTGGTGGTTCAACAACTTGCAGGTTCTCTGAATGCCAGGGTGGAGAAACTCCACTGTAGGTGCCTAGCAGATCAAGAATGGTCTCTCCACCCGGAGATGACGCAAGGACTTTTTCAGCAGTGGGGAGAGCCTTGGTTAGATCTGCTCACCTCTGCGGAAAACGTGCAATATCAACAGTATTGTGCATTGGGGTTTTCAAGGCGGCAACCACTCTGCGGCGCTTTTCGTCACAAGTGGAATTCAGGCATTCTGTACACTTTTCCGCCGATACCACTTCTGCCCAGAGTTCTCAAGAAGATCAAGAACAACTAGGCCCAAGTAATCTTAGTGGCTCCGGATTGGGCACAGAGAGTCTGGTATCCTGAGCTTCTGAAAATGAGCATTGATCCTCCGATGAGGCTGCCCCTTCGGGAGGATCTTCTGTCGCAGCAGCAGGGAAGGGTTCGCCACCCGAACCTGTCAACTCTGCGCCTTCATTCGTGGAGATTGAGCAGTGGCAGTTGATGGCTTTTGACCTTCCTCCTGAAGTCTGTAAAGTTATTTTGGCAGCCAGGTGTCCCTCCACTAAAACGGTATATGCCTACAGTTGGAAACGCTTTGTATATTATTGTACAGAAAGGTCTATTGATCCTCTTTCTCCTTCTCTTTCTGATATCCTTCTCTTTATACTTTTCTTTGCCCAGCAGGGCTATGCCTTGAGTACTCTCAAGGGCTATCTTTCTGCCTTATCGGCATTCCTTCAGCTGCCTGATCAGCCTTCACTTTTCAAATCTCCCTTTGTACATAGATTCATCAAAGGCTTGTACATATGTTTCCCACTACGCCATTTGTTATGCCCCAATGTGATTTAAATCTGGTCCTCACATTTCTTAGATGTGCTTCCTTTGAGCCCTTACACAACTATCCCCTCTGGCTGCTCAACATCAAGGCAGCCTTTTAGTTGCAATTACATCTGCCAGGAGGGTAAGTGAGATGCAGGGTCTTTCATCCAAGCCACCGTATCTTACCATGTTTTCAGACAAGGTGGTTCTCAGATTCTCAGAACTCATGCCTCTTTCCTCCCGAAGGTCGGTGGGTCACTTCATCTGGGTCAGAACATCACCCTGCCCACCTTCTTTGCTCCACTGTGTCCCAATAGATTTATACAAAGCAAACGCGCACCTTTGGGGCCCTCTAATGACTCAGGTATTGAGGGCCTTTTGTACATAAGGCCCCCCATCAACGTGGCAAGATTCCATCATCATCCCTATATACAAAAAAGGTGATCGTCTCAACCCAGCTTGTTACAGGGCAATCTCCCTGCTTGACACAACAGCTAAAATAGCGGGGAGAATAATTTTAAATAGACTCCAAACATGGGTGGAAGGAAATGATATCTTATCTCCAGTGCAGTATGGTTTCAGCGCAGGAATAGGCACAGTGGAACAGGGCCTGAATCTAAGCCTCCTACAGGGGAAGTACACAAAGATCAGAGAGGGTAACTTGTACCTGGCCTTCATAGATCTATCTTCAGCATTTGACTGCGTGCTACATGAGAAGTTATGGGACATTTTAAGTAGTATGGGGGTTGAATTAACAATAATTCAGTTCATACAGGACATGTATACAGGATGCAAAGCAAGAGTAAGGTACGGGACGAGAGGGGAAAGCACTAGGCCTTTTGGCATATATAGATGGGTGCGCCAAGGCTGAGTTCTTGCTCCACTCCTGTTCTCATTATACATAAACAACTTAGAATGTGATCTGAAGAGCAAAAGTACAGACCTTCCCCAAATAGGCAACTGTCCTGTCCCCGTACTGCTCTATGCAGATGATGCAGTTCTTATGGCTAGGACACCATTAGCCCTCCAAAAACTCTTAAGCACCTGCATAACCTTTATGACAAATCTGGGTCTTACAGTTAACCGGTCCAAGACTTTTGTAATGAATTGCAGTAGGCAATCGGGTAAGATCTAGAATACTACCATCCACAGGACAAAGTGGAGATAGCTCGTACCTTTTCATATCAGTGCATAATGTTCGATAAACAGGGTTCCTGGGCACATTGTGTGAAAACTAAAAAAGACCAGATTATTAAAATAACAGCGGCTCTGAAGATCTTTTCTAAAAGGCTAGGGGGGATTACCCCGCTGAATATGGTAAAAATCTACAAAGCTAAGTGCATCCCGACTGCCATGTATGGTTCTGGTATCTGGGGGTATACTAATTGTAATCCGATTCAGACGGTGGAGAATGATTTTCTCAGATACTTGTTAATGGTACCAAACGGTACATCGTCATACATTAGCCACGTGGAACTAGGGGTTCCTTTTATAGCTGACCTGATAAAGATACAGCCAGTATTATTATGGCTCAAAGTGTGGACCTTGGAGTACACTGGACTAAACAAAGCCATATTATCCGTTTGTATGAGGCTAACTCACTCGTTAAGAGTTCCCTGGTTGAAATATATTATGCTCTTTTTTGGAAATATGGGTTGTAAAGACTATTATACAAACCCAGAATCATTGAGGAAAATATCCAGGAAAGAACTGAGGTCCTTGACATTGAGGTACCAGGAAGATCAACGATGGGAAGCTGAATCGAGAAAGTCCAGTGTCATGTCCTACCAACTAATTTTGTCCACGGAAGGCATGCAGCCTTACTTAGCAAATGTGACAATTCCTCAACATCGTTTTGTCCTTACAAGACTACGATTAGATACTTTCCACCGTCTTGTAACTTTCCCGACTATGAATGACTGGAGCACAGCCTTAAGAGTATGCCCCTGTGATGCAAAGGCATCCCAATCTACGATGCACGTGGTCCTCTTTTGTAAATTTTACGCCAAACAGAGAAAACGGACTTTATTGTCATTTTTAAGATCGATTAATTTGCGTCAGTGTCGTGATGCGTATCTTAGCTTACAGGTTTTATCTTTCATCGAAATGTGTGGAATCCTGGCGAACTTCTTATGCGTAGTATTAACCGCAAGGAAGTCCATGGGTGTATAGGTCTAAATTTCACTAAGGTTATCTAAATATTTGTATACGGACAAACTAATGATGTGTATTTAAATTTTATTTATTTATTTTTTATAATCTTATCTATTTATTGTGTTCACATATATAGATGTGTTTTATTTGATACTTTTATGACTTGTTGAAAGTCGAATAAAGTCTGTTTGATGATGATGCTTGTTGGACCTGGCTTTTTGACAGGGACATCCCCAAACTTTTTGCCTCCTTCCTCCTATTTTTTCTGACCTGTTGTTGTTGGCTTTTGACTTCTGGGCACTTTACCACTGCTAACCAGTGCTAAAGTGCATATGCTCTCTGTGTAAATTGTACTACTGATTGGTTTATCCATGATTGACTATTTAATTTACTTGTAAGTCCCTGGTAGAGTGCACTACATGTGCCTAGGGCAGGTAGATTAAATGCTACTAGTGGGCCTGCAGCACTGGGTGTGCCACCCACCTCAGTAGCCCCTTAACCTTGTCTCAGGCCTGCCATTGCAAGGCCTGTGTGTGCAGTTTCACTGCCACTTCGACTTGGCATTTAAAGGTACTTGCCAAGCCTAGAACTCCCCTTTTTCTATACATAAGTCACCCCTAATGTGTGCCCTAGGTAACCCCTAGAGCAGGGTGCTGTGTGGGTAAAAGGCAGGACATGTACTTGTGTGGTTATATGTCCTGGTAGTGTAAAACTCCTAAATTCGTTTTTACACTACTGTGAGGCCTGCTCCCTTCATAGGCTAACATTGGGGCTGCTCTCATACATTGTTGAAGTGGCAGCTGCTGATCTGAAAGGAGCAGGAAGGTCATATTTAGTATGGCCAGAATGGTAATATAAAATCCTGCTGACTGGTGAAGTCGGATTTAATATTACTATTCTAGAAATGCCACTTTTAGAAAGTGGGCATTTCTTTGCACTAAAATCTTGTTGTGCCCTTCAATCCACGTCTGGCTAGGTTTAGTTGACAGCTCCTTGTGCATTCACTCAGACACACCCCAAACACAGGGTACTCAGCCTCACTTGCATACATCTGCATTTTGAATGGGTCTTCCTGGGCTGGGAGGGTGGAGGGCCTGCCCTCACACAAAGGACTGCCACACCCCCTACTGGGACTCTGGCAGACAGGATTGAACTGAAAGGGGGCTTGGTGCATTTCTTAGAGACTCTTTGAAGTCACCCCCACTTCAAAGGCACAACTTAGTATAAAACAGGGCCTCTGCCCTACCTCATGAGACACTTGCTGGAGAAGAAACCTGAACCAGAAACTACATCCTGCCAAGAAGAACTGCCTGGCTGCTCAAAGGACTCACCTGTCTGCTTTACTACAAAGGACTGCTGCCTTGCTGTTGGCCTGCTGCCTTGCTGAACTCTTGTCTGGCTGTAAAAGTGCTCTCCAAGGGCTTGGATAGAGCTTGCCTCCTGTTCCCTGAAGTCTCAGGACCAAAAAGACTTCTCTCTTCCTCTTGGACGCTCCGTGCGGCAAACTTTTCGATGCACAGCTTGTTCCGCGGCAAGAAAAACGCCGCACACCGACGCTGATCGACGCAACGTCTTCGGGATGACCGAAACTTTGACGCACGGCCTCGCAAGGACAACGCCGCCCGACTTCCCGGGAGAAATTGACGCAACGCCTGCCGTGAGATCAAAACTTTGACACACGGCCTCGCAAGGACAACGCCGCCCGACTCCGCAGGAGAAATCGACGCGACGCCTGCCGTGAGATCGAAACTTTGACGCACGGCCTCGCAAGGACAACGCCGCCCGACTTCCCAAGAGAAATCGATGCGACGCCTGCCGTGAGATAAAAACTTTGACGCACGGCCTCGCAAGGACAACGCCGCCCGACTCCTCAGGAGAAATCGACGCGACGCCTGCCGTGAGATCGAAACTTTGACGCACGGCTCGCAAGGACAACACCGCCCGACTCCACAGGAGAAATCGGCGCGACGCCTGCCGTGAGATCGAAACTTCGACGCGCAGCCCCGCAGAACGACGCGCAGCCGGAAAACAAGCAGGAAAATCCACGCACAGGTCCGGGACATCTGGTACTCCCCGCAAACCACAGTAAGAGACTGTCCGCGTGCCAGAAAACGACGCACGACTCCCCGCGTGGAAAATAACAACGCAAGTCCGTGTGTGCTGAGGAGAAATCGACGCACACACCAGTTTTCCACGTACCTCTTCTCCTGTGGCCCTCTGAGGAGATTTTCTACCAGAAACCAGGTACTTTGTGTTTGAAAGAGACTTTGTTTACTTTCTAAAGACTTAAGACACTTTATATCACTTTTCAGTGATATCTTTACAAATTCATATTGCAACTTTGATCGTTTTGACCTGAAGATACCCAGATAAATATTATATATTTTTCTAAACACTGTGTGGTGTATTTTTGTGGTGTTATGCTATGGTGTTGTATGATTTATTGCACAACTGCTTTACACATTGCCTTCTAAGTTAAGCCTGACTGCTCGTGCCAAGCTACCGGAGGGTGAGCACAGGCTGATTTTGGATTGTGTATGACTTACCCTGACTAGAGTGAGGGTTCTTGCTTGGACAGAGGGCAACCTGACTGCCAACCAAAAACCCCATTTCTAACAATGCTCCACTGCATCCCTCTAAAGAAGAGGAGCGACTACACCAGCTGGACCCAAATAGAGCGTTGTGGTTCTACCTAGACCGTACAGAAGAGTTCCGGGTGGGTGACCAAATCTTTTTGGGGCATGTGGAAGCAAAGAAGGGTCAGGCAGTGCAGATAGAAACCATTTCACGCTGGGCCATTCTCTGCTTTAAGATCTTACATACATTGGCCAGGAAGGAGCCTCCTGATGGCCGGAGGGCTCATTTTACAGAGGTAAAGCTGCTACCACTGCACTTGCTCCGGTGTACCAGTCCTGGATATCTGTCAGGCAGCAACGTGGGCATCCTTGCACATGTTTACAAAGCATTACTGCCTGGACAATCAGGTACGGAGGGATGGATACTTTGCCCGTTCTGTCCTACAGGACTTTTTTGTGTAAAGGAGATTTATCCGCAGCCCACCACCAGGAGGTTATGGCTTGGGTATCTATTCAAAGGTAAGGAACCTGCAGCTAAAAGTCTCTATCAGATGAACAAGTTACTTACCTTCAGTAACGCATTATTTGATAGAGACTTTATCTAGCTGCAGATTGCTTACACCCACCCATGTCTCCCCGCTCTGTGAATATGTCTAGTAGTCTTAGGATTTATCCCTTTTAGGGCCCTGGTATTGCACAGACAAACTGTTGGTTCTATCCATGACTCTGCGCTTCTGGCGTGGAAGTTCGTGGGTAAAAGAACTGACGTACGCATACCGGGGTGGTGTCTTTATAGTTGACCGTGACGTCACAGATGGCTGACGATGCCACACGGAGCTGAACACTGCATGCAGATCTGAACGACGCCACCCAATGGCATGTGCAGGGTATAGCTCAGCAAAAAATTCTGGATTCGAAGCTGACATCAGAGAATTCAAAGGTAAGGAATCTGCAGCTAGATATAGTCTATACCAGATAATGTGTTACCGAAGGTAAGTAACTTGTTCTTTAGTGTTATAGAAAATCACTAACTGGTACTGCACAAACACAAGCACTGAATCCCACCACTGAGCACCAATGTAAGAAATTGGGTTATTGATGGAGGGGATGAAAACCCTACTCAAGCAACAACCACAATCCTTCTCAGGATGAACTACAAAAGCCACTAAATTAACCTGTGCTTAGCCCTCTGGTAGCTTGGCACAAAAGCAGTCAAGCTTAACTTTGAAACACTGTGCTCAGTATTTATGCGGCACACAAAGAGTGATAAAGTAAAAACACAATGCAAGTAAAATCCCCAACTGAACTACAAACATAGAAAATGCTTTAATAAATAAAAACCAATCTAATCACAGGAACCAGAGATATGCAGTTTTAATGGTTTTTGTAAAAACAGAAGCAAGAAGCAGAACGCGCTAACTGTGGGTATTTGTGGTAGACCAAGACAATGTAAGAAGTTCAGGCCAACTTTGATGGAGTGCAGGCTGGATACAAGGTCCAGGTTAGTCTTTTCAAAGACCGGTGAACAGAGTCACTCTGGTAGCCCTGGATTTAAGGAGATAGTCTTCTTCCTTCAAACAGCAAGGCAGCCCTCAAGAAGCAAAGCACTCTTTGGGTAGTTGCAGGGCAGTCCTCTGAGAAACAAAGCAGGCCTCAAGCAGCAGTAAAGTCCTCTGAAGTACAAGGCAGTCCTTCTGAAGTCTTCCATAGATCCAGGAGCGTTCTGATGAGCGGCTCAGGAGGTCCAATATTTATGCATTGTGCTATCCTTTTTAAGTAGTGGAAATGTCTAGTCCTCCCTCACATCTGGCTCTGGAAAGTTCCCTCTTTCCCCTTTCTTCCCCTACCCAGGCTCCAAGAGGTATAGGGTGACTATAGGCTAGTGCTAAGCTCCTTTGTGAGTGTGCTCGAGGCAGCCCTTTGAAATGTAAGAGGGGCAGGGGTCAGCTCTGCCCCTCCTATCCTGGCAGGATGGTCCTCTCCCAGCACACCCAGGCTTTGTTGTTCAATGTAAGCACCCAGTATGCATTCATGATGGGGGAGCAATTAACAGGCCCAAGCAGCTCAAAACTCCTAGAAGGCCTCGAAAAGTGTAGGGAAGGAAAATGCCAACTTTCTAAAAGTATAGTTTTCAAAATTGTTGTGTAAAATCTGACTTTACCATTGAAGAAGATTTTAAATTACAATTGATTTGAGTTCAAACATGGCCTTTCTACCTGCTCACAATCGAAAGTTAATACTTATTAAATGTAGTAAAGTAACCCAATGCTCTCCTATACAAGAGGTAGGCTTTACAGTAGTGAGAAATTGATTTAGAAGTTTTTCAGTACCTGGACATATAAAACTTAAAACACATCATCTTCTTCTTTTTAATTAAAATTCATCCTGCCCTATGGGCTTCAGGGGTGGCTTATATGTATTAAAAGGGACATTTAGGCTTAGCAAAAGGATCATTTTGTCAGGGTGAATAGGCAGTTTGAAACTGCTGTACAGGCTGCAAAGTCAGGCCTGAGACATGTTTAAAAAATGCTACTTTTAGTGGGTGGCACAATGAGTGCTGCTGTCCATTAGTAGCATTTGTTTTACAGTCCCTGGGTCTCTGTGGTACCATTGCGAGGGCATACAAGTAAATTAAATGTATCATATTTTAGGGAGAGAACACAAGCACTTTAGCACTGGTTAGCAATGGTAAAATGTACAGAGTTCTAACAGTGAACATACACCAGTTCAGAAAGGAGGAAGAGTGAAAGCAAAAAGTCTGGGGTGACCCTGAACTGAGGGCGTAGTCCAACAAAGACCATGATGTGGTGTGTCATCAAGCAGGATCAAGTGGGGTCTTAGCTTCTCTGTCGGGAAGTGCTGAGACTCTGGACTTGGGCTCACTAACACAGATTGTCTGACTGTGGTTTGCTCCCTAATTACCAGAGCCAACAGACATCACCTTGCTTTGAGTGGTGTCTCCACCTGGAGAAGGTACAGTTTATCATTGCTCACTGGGGTATTTCTCAAGTAGAGCAGTTTTCCACCACTAGCAACACTCATTTCCCATTGTTCTCTGCCCTCCAGTATCTGTTGCAAGGAGCGTTGGGGGACGTATTTCAGTTGAAGTGGAATTTCCGTTGTATTTCCTCCCACACCCTTGACTTCTTGAGCTCTGAGGCCAAGGCCGAGAAGGTACGCAGACTTTCTGCATCCCTTTCTGAGCTCCCTGTTATGGCTTCCACTCAGGGTGGCCATTCTATCCCAGTCTAAGGGGCAGATTTTGCACCCCAAGCCCCTAAGCCTCAACCCTCATGTCTGGAGATGGAGAAGGAATACCTACTTCCTCCCAGCTTCCGGAAATTTGGGAGATGTCATTCTGCCTTCCCACCATCAGTCCACCAAGATGGTGGACTTTGGAAAATGGAACAGGTTTGTTACTTGGTGTGCTGAGAGCAGTGTGGATCCCTTCAGGGCTACGTTGCTTGACTTTCTCAGGTTCACCTTATTGCTAGCTGTGAAGTGGGCACTGACTAGGAATACTTAGCAACCTTGTTGTTTTCCTTTGTCTTACGAACCAGCTATACCTGTTTTAAGTCACGTTTGTTATATGAATCGCGAAACACGTCTACAGTTACATAGCACATGCTGCACCAACAAGCATTTGCAATGCAATGGGTCTCGCATTTGCTTGAGTTAGGGCTATTAGCGTTATAAACTGCTAACCGGACTTTTCTTGCCACATAACTTGAAAATCAAAAGTGAAACAGTTTCAAACAAGCAAGCCGATTCACAGCATCACGGCCTCCATGAGCATCATCGATAAGGAGAGACACAAAAGGAAAAAGTAGTTCGTTCGCAGTCAAACTTATCAGCAAAAGTGCAATTAGCCATGTAACAGGGGTGATAGCCAAGGCGGTAACAATACCTCCCCAAGGAGGGACAAATGTAAACCATTTACATTGAAGGGCAAGCCCACGAACGAGTGATAGTGATGGGTGTTGTTAAGAGCCCAGATGCATTCCAACACGGAAAACCAGTGCACGAGTGCTACTATGCTCGACCTAAAATGGGGACAAGTGTGTATGTGTGAGTGAGATACTGCCTAAACATATACTTACAAATTGATTCAGGATTCTGTCCCTCACATTTTGAGAAACAGCATTAAGCCTTTAGATAACTATACTCTTTATTCCACCACCAGATACACTCCAGACACGCCACTCAAATGAGGAATGTGGCAGAAATGTTGCTGAATGTGGTCTTTAAGCATAGAACTTAAATTGTGATCAAAATGCCCTCTATTTGATGAAGAAAAAGTTTATATTCTACTGCAACTGTCTGAGCTGGTCCAACAATGCACTCAGCAATGGAAAGCCAGCACTACTAGTTCGACAATCTGACCCGGTACAAGGTAGGGAAGCTTTAGCTTATAATGCAATACAATAACTCAGAAGAAAAACAGAAATAATATGATGATTTAAGGTACAACTCGAATGGTTCCACCAGGGCACTGCAAGCCCGACAATGACTGATAAATCAAAAGATTGATATAAACGAAAAAGATGAAACAAGAGCAACTCATAGACCAGAAACTTAGTTTATCCACTAGTAAAAACTACTGCCCTGCAAGACCATCATAAAGCTGGTCAAAGACATTTCAGGAATATTAATTTACTGTTTTTCACTTTAGAGATTATGACATGGCGTTGGACAAGGAGCAACAAGTGTTTAATAAACTGGATAACTCACAAGGTAAATTCCTTATGACATCGTTGTCAGTTACGCTTCACATTAGATGTGGTACCATTGATGAAAACATTATACATTCCATCTTTGCTCGAAGGTGCAGAGCTTTGGGCTAAAAGTGGAAGAGATACCACAGGTGTTAGGGGAATGATATCTCACCCAGGAACCTATAGCAGCATCAATAGTAACACTGGAAACAAATATTTATCTGATGTATTAAGACTTTGGAGTTTGGTCTGTATCCAAGCTAACAAATTACAGCCAAAGGGAAGACAACAGTGTGTCCAGATAAGGCAATATGGAAGGAAAAGAACTACTGCAAGAAAACTGAGAAAGTAACGTGTTCTAATAAACTATGTCAAAGAATGATCCAGAAAGTTTGACGGCCTTCCAATAACATATGTCAACGAGCAGTGATGGTTAATGAGAAGGATTTATACTATTGTCGTTCATGATCCCCTCTAATGAAAAGTGGTGGCATTTGCCAATCTGCACACAGGAGATGTTCCAAATAACTACAATTGGTTACTGTAATTTGTAGTTACATATGCTACATCATTCAAATACAAATACAAATATATACCCATAAAAACTGTAAAAAATACAAATCACATTTTAAAAAGACATTAATATGTAATTGCTCAGTGAGTGGGGTTTCTGACACTGGCACGGCTGAGGGCTTGGAGTTTGTGAACTGTGGTGCACTGTTGGAGCTGCGCCTGAGGTCCCAGTACTGAAGCAGCAGAGGGTACTGACAGCAAGAACTGAGGTGCTCTGGCGGACAGCATGCGTGGGGTTACTGGCACTGCTGAAGGCTTGGAGTGTGTGAATTACGGTGCACTGATGGAGCTGCACCGCAGGTCCTAGTACTGGAACAGCAGAGTGTTCTGACTAAGAATGGAGGTGCTTTGGCAGACAGCATATGTGTGGTTCTGGCACAGGCACTGCTGAGGGCTCTGAGTGTGTGAACTGAGGTACAATGAAGGAGCTGCGCCTGAGGTCCTAGTCCTGGAGCAGCAGAGTGTACTGCAAGAACTGAGGTGCTCTGGCAGACAGCATGTGTTGGGTTCCTGGCACTGCCATGGCTGAGGGCTTGGAATGTGTGAACTGCAGTGCACTGATGGAGCTGTGCCCTAGGTCCTGATATTGGATTAGCAGAGTGTATGGACTGCAAGAATAGAGGTGCTCTGGCAGACAGCGTGTGTGGGGTTCCTGGCACTGGCACGGCTGAGAGCTTGGAGTTTGGGAACTGTGGTGCATTGATGGAGCTGCACTTGACATCCCTGTACTGGAGCAGCAGAGTTTACTGACTGCAAGAACTGAGGTGCTCTGGCAGAAAACATGTGTGGGGTTCCTGGCACTGGCATGGCTGAGGGCATGGTGTGTGTGAACTGAGGTGCACTGATGGAGCTGCGAGTGGGATCCCAGAATGGAGCATAAGTGGGCACTGTCTCTAAGGACTGCGGAGCCCTGGTAGAGCTGGGTGCCTAGGCTATAAGCAATTATAAGCTATCCTCCGCCCTTGCTCTCAGCACACAGGCAGGCACACTTGGTAAAGAAAATCCAAGGCAAGGAAGGGCAGGACCCAGGTAGCTGAGGGTGCAGAGAGTCAACAAAGATCAAATGTGACCAAGATAGCCTGATTTATCAACTTGTTTACAGCTAGGCTCAGAGGAAGAATGCTCTGCAAATGAAAAAGGAAGCTTCCCTGGACAGGAGCAGAAAACAAAGTAAAACTAAAAAGTCCTCTATGGACCAGATATATAGGACAAAGCGTAATTATACTGTGGTTAGTCCCTACTCACAAAAAGAAGAAGGAGGGAGAAAGAGGCATGACTGACCACTAGCAAGCAAGTATTTTTAAATGAAACTGAAACTAACACATAAAAAAGCTGGAAAACCACTGAAAGTATACAAGAGGTCGTACGCTTATGCTCAACCTAAAATTACTAATTTAGTGACCAATTTGTACAAACTGAAACCAAAAAACATGGGCCTAATACTGGCTTCCTCGCTGAACTAAACTTGTGTGATCTAAGTAAACATTTTATTTCCCTGATTCTCTTTTTACCTCATATGAAAGTGCCTTCAAATGTGAATTCAGAACACATGAAGAAACATATTGTGTTTACTTTAATAGCCTATAATGTTGCTCTATCTATAATAATTTGGGCCGATACAGGCTGCACATAACAAAGTCATGAACTACCTCAAAGTTTACTAATGGTATTCTTGCTATGATGAGGGAAGAAAGGGTTCTAAGTTCGTTTCAAAATTATCACTTTTAAGTACCCCTGACTGCTCCGATGTACAACAATGTAACAAATTAATGTCACAAGCTTTTTTACAAGACTTGAAGAGACTTAATCATATGTTACGTTAGGTTAGTTGCATTATTTGCATGAAAACATGTTCAAGGATCCCCTTGTGCACGTACTCTTACAGCCACGCCTGACCTTTGGCTTGGCTCGACAACCTACTTGTGACAGAGTTGTTTCCTTTGAAAAGTCATTATAACATGCAATCTACAACACAGCGTAACTCTCAAGTCAATCAGTGTGTGTTTATTAGTATTTGTGCTCCAAATAGGTGGCGGACCGGCTCTATTTGCTATATAAGCACAAAAAACATCTGCAACGTAAAAGTGCATCTGAAACTAAACATACTGCAAATTCCTATGTAGGCGGCGTGTCATCAACACAAGGCTGTGTGGCACGGTGGAAGCAAAGAACCAATGGCGCTGTCCTCAAACAACAGTCGGAGCTCAAGGCTCTCATGGGTGCCATTTTGAAGAACAAGGCACACCCTCACTGTGTCAGCAGCGAGCGCTAGGGAAGTATTCTTTTCCACTGCTGTGCCCAGGGGCACGCCAGGCTATGTCACACCTACCCACAGACATGGCTGAGCAGACTTTCGTCTCCGCCAAGTACCAAAACTTCTCTTTCGCAGAACACAAAATCAAGCGTTCGGCACAGAAGCAGGAGGCCCTGACTGAAAGTGGAGGGAGCTGACGCTGTTACGTAATGCAGGTAGAAAGAGGACTAAAACTATTGTAGATTTTGCGGACATATGATCCGTTTTAGATGGCTATCTTAAAATGGCGGTCAATCTGTACATTTTTCGTAAGGTAGACATTTTTCATTTTTACTTCTCAAGTTTTGGACTTTATTGTCAGTGAATAAAACATCACAAAACTAACATGGAATTACAGAGAACACCAAAAAGTTAAACTATCCAAAGTAATGTTCACCTCAAGACAATCCAGCCAGTGAATTCGTCTTAATATAACATGGGCTCTACATATGAAATATACAGGAGCATTTAGGATAACCGTACGTTGGCCTGCATTGAATGGGAAACGTGTATACATCAGCTATGTTTGGTGCCCGTCATAGCCCTCAAAGACTCTTAGCTATACTGTTTCATAACAATGCTTTTTAACAGTATTCTTTCCATATTTCTTTTGCCTTCAGTAGTGCCCTCGGGCAACGCAGGCTCTTATTGGCTAACATTAGTCTGGCTCCAATTGGCTGCAGTCCTGGCAGAGACCAAGTCAATAATCAGACAGGGATTGAGTAGTAAGCTAAACTCAATGGACACGAGCTGGCAAAAAGTTAAAACGAGGGCCAGCTGGCCCTGGAAAAGGCCCCCTTTGCTGTTGGTTTTATGTTTACAGAGGGGGCTGGTGGGGAGGAGGTACTGAACATGCACCCACAGTGTAAGAGGAACAGGTAAAGTAAAAAGAAATTCCCCTACAGAAGAGATAAACAGGACTTAGCGTAATTATACAGTAGTTGGTACTGCTCCCAAAGTGAAAAAGGCAGAACAAAAAAGGCAGAACTGACCACTAGCAAGCAAGAATTTATAAAGGACACTGCAACCAACAAATGAAATAGCTTTAAACCACAGTATAAGTATACTTGAAAGTATACAACACTTCAAACGTTTACGCCCGACCTAAAAAGGGTGAAAAATGAAAGACTACTACTGAACTAAATGTTATCATGCACTGCATTTTATATGATGCTTTGGGGCAAATTCAGTGCTGGGATGTGAGGCAATGTGCTCCCTCCCTACTTCTGTTTGAAAAGGCTTTCTTGAGCTACTGAGCTGACGAGCTTGTGTTGATGCACCTGCACCCACTGAGTGGTACAAAGATCTGGGAAGACTTTAGACAGCATTTCCAGCACCCGCAAAATGGCTTATTGCTCTCTACTGATGAAGGAATTAATCCAGAAACACATGTCTAGAGTTACACCACACAGGCTGAACCAACAAGGCTGGAAAATTAATGATTACTACTGAAGTAAGTGTTATGATGCACTGCATTTACCATGATGCATTGGGGCAGATTGAGTCATGGGATATGAGACAGTGAGCTCCCACCCTCCTTCTTCCCCTACAGACATGTTCCTTCCCACTCCTTTTGTCTTGCCTCAATAATATCTTAGTTTGGTTTTGACTTTCTTGATAGGGACCTTAGTTTTGCACTTGCCATAACTTCAGCAAGATGAGTCAGCGAACTACATGAGCTGATTCTCCCCTTCCATTCACTTGCTTTTTCCCCAGCCTGTTGGTATGGGTAAAAACTTAAGACCTGGCTTTATGCTCTGGTTAATCATTCATAGATGATCTCCTTTTTCTTGTTTTGGTTTATTTATTAGCAGCAGACTACGCTTTCTTAAGGTAAATGTTCACACTGTGCAACTACCTATTCAATCCTAGCCATTTCTGTGACCCAGAGCTACTTTCTTGCCTAAACGTGTAATTCCTTTCTATCTGGGTCAATCTATCACCCTTCCTTCTTTTTACTCCACCCCACATTCCACCAAGAAGGAGGGAAAGTTACAAAGGCTGGATTAAAAAAGGGTTGCCACTTTGTACATTGACTTCACAAAGGAATTCAGAACAGATAACAAGTTTTTCGTAGGGTGTGTCAGCAATGAGAAGAGAAAAACTGCACAGAGAAGAATGTTATCTAGATGAATCATTCTGAGCATTAAGATGTGCTAAGCTCTAGCCTATACGGCATTAGCCAGGGAGGTTTCTGTGGATGAAATCTGCATAGCAGCTCCATGGATTTCCCTTTATACCTTTGCTAAGCGCTACAGCTTGGATTTGGAAGTGCAAGAAAACATTTTGCTCGCTCTGTCCTCGAAGACTTCCTTGTCTGATCATTCCTTCATATCCCTCCTACAAATGGTCATTGCTTGAAAATCTATTCGCAGGGTAAGAAAACTGCAGGTAGAAATATCTACCAGAGGAAAAAGTTACCTAGCCTTGATAACAATATTTCTCATGGATAATTCTATCTACCTGCAGATTTCTCACGGATCCCACCCTCCCCCCATCTTGAAGAATACATATAGGCCTTTTAATAAGGTTGGATGTTTTCTTTTATTACATACAGCCAACTTAATAGGTTGGAGCAGAGATTAAACAAAGCACAGAGTACAATTATAGTAAAGATTGCATTACATGCACAGCACATAAAGAGTTCATGCATAGCATACTTAAATTAGAGTGATTGAAGTGTGTAGGGCCTTATTCACAATAGTTACACTATTGAGTAGTTTACACTTTTGAGTAAGTTTACTATTTTAAACTAGTCACAAAAAACAAAAGTAAGTTACTACTAAAAAAGCAGCAATAAGTCCTGCACCACACATAGCCAACCACTGGTACTGCAACACGTGCCCATAAAAAATAAGGGATTTAGGGCCATATGTACAAACACTTTTTCCCATAGACATAGAATGGGTAAAAACCTTTGCTACATCTGGCCCTTAGGGACTTAAAAGTATACCACAGGAAAACAAAATGTTAAATGAAATTATTTAGAGTACTGAATAAATATAAATAATATTAAATGTTACAAATATATCTAAAAAATAAAGTATAGTTATCATTTTAATTATTCAGTATGTTAACCTTTTTAAATATACACTAATGCAGCATATTATTTAAAATATGATTTAATTCTATACATCTAATAATTGTTAATGCATAATAAATATACATTTTTTACTTTAGGTGGGATATTTTTTTAATTTAAACTTCAGAAAAATAGTTTATTTAATTTAGTACATTTAACTTTATAAAATATTTAACACAGAATTAGGCTCATAGTGCTTTAACATGTTTTATGTTGTTCTACATTTAAGAAAATATAGAAAATGTTTAATAAACTTTTTTAAAAGTCTTCCAATAGTTGAACGCGTAGAAGGTAAAGAGAACATTTATAAAAAATTGAAACATTTAGTGTACTGCAAAAATGATAATAATAATAATAAATATATATATATATATATATAATATATACATATCACCCACCACCATATTGCAAGTTCTAATATATCCTTAGGAACTAGTAAAACGGCCGGCGGGATATCCGTCACGTTTATGACGGAGTATCACATCCGCCAAGTTCGTAATCAGGCCCTAAGTGTAGACCAAAAGTGTGAGTTTAGACCAATTGTCTAACTTTACTTGTTGTAAAGCAGCACACATAGAAGGTGCAAAAAATGAGGTGAAATAAAGGTATTTCTCCTCGTTGCGCCACTTTTACGAGTAGGAATCTGATGTACTCCCAGGTTTACGAAACCTTATAAATCTGTGAACGCGCCAGATTCCATGGGTGTTGCATGAGAACACCCACAGCTTGCAAGGTGGCTTTACGTGGCCTTGCAAATATGTGCGGGCACTCTGCGCTGCCAGAGCGTCAGAAAAGTGGTGCCACTGGGGCCTTGTAAATATGCCCCAGGAGGTGGCAGACCTTTCCTGAGAGCAAATGCAGCCTCTGCTGCATTATTAATCATGGATTGGAGAAGATTAAAATCCACCCCACCACGCTCCATAGGCCCAGAATTTGTTGCAGACCGTTCATTCTCATCTGAGCTCAGCTCAGACACATTCTTGCATTTGGCCACTCGCTTTCCCACCATCACGCCCTGCTTAGCAAAGAACCATCATGACAGGGAAAGCCAGTGAATATATACAGACAGGCTGCCTGTACTTATCGTGCTCCCCTGTTGCTTATCAAAGGAGACACAAGTCAAACTCCAAGTGCGAAACTGCCACCATCCTAAATTCAGGTTGGGCGGCCCTGCAATTGAGAAAACAAAGTCAGCAAAAGCCTTCAAGGCTAGAAATCACACAGCTCAACAATGTAAAGATGGCAACCGCTACCTCCTAGTCAGAGGATGAGGTAACATGCCAATTAAACGATCGATCGAGTGTGACCATCATGAGTAACAAACTACAATGCCAGTCACTAGAGCAGGCCAGCATTGATTACTACAACTTTAGAGGCACACAAAAAAGTATTTCCTGTGGGGGCCATCTTGAGTGGGGATACATAAATTTTATTTATATGGGTAAATTCTGTGGATAACTGTTAGAAATGGGGTCTCTGGTTGGCAGTGGTTTGCACCCTGTCAAGTAGAGACCCTCACTCTAGTCAGGGTAAGGGAGTCACACAGCTAAAATAACCCCCGCTCACCCCCTTGGTAGCTTGGCACAAGCAGCCAGGCTTATCTCAGAGGCAATGTGTAAAGTATTTGTACACACACACACACACACACACACAGTAACACAGTGAAAACACAAGGACTCCACACCAAAGAGACAATATTTATCTGAACAAAAAAAGACCAAAATGACACAAATCCAACATACACAAGTAAAGACATAACTTTTTAAAGGTTTAAAAGAGACAATCCATAGAAATCAATGGTTATATCCTTTAACACACAGTACCTGGAATGTGTCAAAAAACAAAGATAATGCAGGCTACAAAGAGGTGATGTGCCTGAAAAGCAAGCAATACATCGATTCTTTACTGAGGAGGGAAGGCGATGCGCCAATTCTTTCCACGCAGGTGAGGTGATGCATTGATTCTTTCCTCACAGGTGAGGCGATGCATCAGTTCCTTACTGCGGTGCAGGGCTGATGAGAAAACAACTCCCAGGGATGATACATGGAAAATCCAGATGTGCTGTGTTGATGGATCCATGCTGAAACAGCTGCTGCATCAATTCTTCTGCTGCAAGATTGGCATTGCATCAATTTTTCAGCCACAGGGCAGGCACTGTGTCGATATTTCTGCTACAGCGTGCCAATGCGTAGATTTTCTTCTTTAGGTCACCAGCTTCCACTTTTAAGGGCCCAGGGGCTGAATTTGGCACCACTTGGCAAGTCAGGACTCAGCAGAAGAGTACAGGCACTCGTAGGTGAAGTCTTTGATGTCCCTGAGACCCCTTAATAGGAGACAAGTTCCGTTCAAGCCCTTAGAGCACTGTGGAAAGCAGGGTGTAAAAAGCAGAGTCCAGTCCTTTCACTCTCAGGTCAGAAGCAGCAAGCAGCAGGCCAGCACAGCAAAGCAACAGGCAGATTGGCAGTCCCTCCTACAGCATCCAGCCCTTCTTCCTGGCAAAATGTCCTCAGTCCAGAAGGATTCTAAGGTTGTGGTCTCAAAGGTCCAGCACTTATACTCATCTCTGCCTTTGAAGTAGGCAAGCTCCAAAGGAGAGCCTTGTAGTGCACAAGACCCTGCCCTTTCCTGCCCTGGCCCCAGACCCACTATAGGGGGTTGGAGACTGCTTTGTGTAAGATCAGGCACAGCCTCATTCAGGTGCAAGCGTCAGCTTCACCCACCACTCTAGCCCAGGAAGACCCTTCAGAATATGCAGGGCACACCTCAGCTCCCTTTGTGTGACTGTCTAGAGTGAATTCACAAACAGTCAGACTGTCATCCTGACACAGATGTGTATTCCACTGCCAGGTACCCAATGGGCATGGGGAAAAGCAAGTCCCTGATTGGCTGACCCACTCCTAAAAGGAAAGCTGCGGCCACTATTTTTTTTCTCGGTCAGCCTGTGGTAGGGGATAAAACAGAAGGGGTCAGGATAGACGTTTTAGGACATAAGTGCCCTGGGCATGGCGATTGGGCTGGGGGGCTTGACTCCTGTCTTTACTCAGATAACCTCCTGTTTCCACTACGCGTCCCCCACCTGGTTAGCATCATTTATTTTGACGCTAATCGGTCCTTACTGCCGGCTAGCGTTATTCCTTAAATATGACGCCTGGTTGGCGTCCAGGAATGGCGCTAGCCGGCGGTAAACTTTTTGAAGTGGTGTAAGTAGAAATTAAGAAAAGTGCAATTGTTAATAAGAACTTAGAATGTAAGCCAGATGTTTAGTAGTTACGTGAATAAGAAAACTGAGTAGGCCCTTCTGCGTTGACGCCGTAGAAAATAATAAGTTTCCCAAGGAACTTAATGCAATAAATATACAGAACATGCAGTGGCCAGACAAAATGTCAGGAAAGCACAGAGGAAACACCATAGAGATGAGTATGTGGGCAGGATGCTAAGTCAGGACTAAAAGGACAGTCCCCCAATATTTAAATGAACAAAAAAAAAAAACTGAGTGTACAACGGGTATGTTGTGCAAACATACCATAGAGTTGTGCAAAGATGGGAAATTGTCCCAAGCATACCATGTAACAGGATGGATTACTGAGTCCAAATGATGTCTCTTAGTCAACAGGAAAACGTGGGTCCTGTATGATGAATAGGCTGTATATGCCAACTATCCGAAGTATTAGGAGTTGTATGTGGCAGGGCCCTGATAAGCCCAAACACCTATGGGACAAGAAATAATTAAGACAAAACCACCATGAGCAGAACCCACCACAAACCGTGCACAGAAATCAGCAACATGAAAGGGAAAAATGTCTAACACAAAAGAAAGAATATATATACCAACATGTAGTGTTAAAGTAAGTACAGCTAAGGGAATAGAATTTTAATTCCACTCCATTCAAAGGTTACATAAAAGTAGTAGAGATAAATCCATGTAGATAGATAAATCTATCTACATAGATAGATATATCGATATATATATAAATATATATATGTATAGATCTATATATATAGATCTATATTTTTTTTAGTAGTTGCATGGTTTCCTTGGGGGCCAACATGGCCCCCAGGGAAACCCTACAACTACTAAAAAAAATTATTGCCCCCACAGGGGGTCGCCCAGCCCACGGGCGACCCCCTGTCAAAATATTTATTTTCTTTTTTTTTTTTAATTAACCCCTGGGGCCACCTACCTCGTTGTAAACAAAAAAAATGCACGGGAGGGGGGGCCGCCCATTTTCTAAGGGGGCCGACACCCCCAAGTGAAATCCCTGGTGTCTAATGGTGTTTCCTGGCCCTCGATTGCAGCTGTGCTGTGATCTAGGGCCAGGAAACACATTCAGGAAGGCCTCGTATGAAAGGGGAGGTTATCCCCTTTCATACGAGGCCTTCACGAATGTGGGGAAGGCTGCTTAGGGCCGTTTTCCCCATTGGAGCAGGAAGCGGCCTTCCCCTCCGATGGGTAAAACAACAATGTGACGCGCTGATGTCACAAGTGAAATCCCTGGTGTCTAGTGGTGTTTCCTGGCCCTCGATTGCAGCTGTGCTGTGATCTAGGGCCAGGAAACACATTCAGGAAGGCCTCGTATGAAAGGGGAGGGTATCCCCTTTCATACGAGGCCTTCACGAACGTGGGGAAGGCTGCTTAGGGCTGTTTTCCCCATCGGAGCAGGAAGCGGCCTTCCCCTCCGATGGGTAAAACAACAATGTGACGCGCTGATGTCACAAAGGGGCGGGTGGGGGCGGGGAGAGACACAGAAAAGCTTCCGTGTCTCCTGGGTAGTGGGAAAAAAAAAATCCTCGGGTGCGTTTTGTTACCCCCTCCCTGGTGTCGGCCACTGGTCGTGACCCGCACCAGGGAGATGGTGCGGGCGTCGGCCAGTGGCCGACGCCCGCACTCAACGGGTTTAAAGGGGCTTACATTCTGCCTTCACTTCTGATTTGTTTGTGCACTTGTCACTTTACTTTTCCTCTGTTTCTATTAATTGTAGCATTTTATTTCCTGTTTCCCCTTCTGTGTTTCACTTATCAGTTTCCCGTGGCCCAATAACTCATTTTCATCCGCTTTGAAGGTGGAACATTTTTGTCTTTGCTTAAGTCTGCACAGCTTTTACTGTTTACATTTTGTTATCTTTCCGTGGCTGCACGCACTTAGAGTGCGCTTCTTTACACCATTTATCTCATCCTGTCAGCACGCACTGTTTTTACTTTCTTGCCTCAGACACCTTGGAACACATTTTCTAGTATCACCGCATGTCCGAAATGCTTCTGTTGCTGCAATGAAATATTCTCTGCAAGGTGACATAAAACAAATAACAAATCAGAACATCCTATTCCTTTACAGTTCCATTACGTAGGCCAAGTTTCTCCAGATTGGTCATAAAATGCAGCTGGAAAGATGCAGAGAAACGCAACTGCACTTTGTGCTTTACGTCAGCCAAAAGCCAACTGAGAAGAATATGTCAACCCTTTGTAGAAAGTTTGGGCTTATTGTAACATGGCTGGAGTATCTCTCCTCTGAGATTTTTATGTCCTTTTTAGGTCGAGCGTAGCGTTCGACGTGTTGTATACTTTTAGTACACTTCTAATATGGGTTCAAGCGAATTCAAGCAATTTAGGGGCATATTTATACTCCGTTTGCGCCGGAATTGCGTCGTTTTTTTTAACGCAATTTCTACGCAAAACTAACTCCATATTTATACTTTGGCGTTAGACGCGTCTAGCGCCAAAGTCCATGGAGTTTGCGTCATTTTCTAGCGTGGACACCTACTTTGCGTTAATGAGAAGGTAGGCGTTCACGTCTACAAAATCGACTCTGAGGCATGTGTGTCGGATTTATACTCCCGGGCAAAATTCACGCCCGGGAGTGGGCGGGTCAAAAAAAATTACGTACGGCCACTTTTGCGCCGTTTTTTAGCGCCTGCAAAAGGCAGGCGTTAAGGGACCTGTGGGCTCTGAAGGAGCCCAGAGGTGCCCTCCCATGCCCCCAGGGACACCCCCTGTCACCCTTGCCCACCCCAGGAGGACACACAAGGCTGGAGGGACCCATCCCAGGGACATTAAGGTAAGTTCTGGTAAGTGTTTTTTTTTTTTTTTTTTTGTGGCAAAGGGGGGCCTGATTTGTGCCCCCCTACATGCCACTATGCCCAATGACCATGCCCAGGGGACAGAAGTCCCCTGGGCATGGCCATTGGGCAAGGGGGCATGACTCCTGTCTTTGCTAAGACAGGAGTCATTTCTATGGGGGTTGGGAGAAAAAAAAATGGCGCAAATCGGGTTGAGGCGAAAAAATTGCCTCAACCTGACTTACCCCATTTCTTGACGCCCAAGCTCCATTTTCCCCTACGCCGGCGCTGCCTGGTGTATGTTGTTTTTTTTAACGCACACCAGACGGCGCCGGCGGCTAACGCCGGCTAACGTCATTCAATAAATACGGCGCCCGCATGGCGCTTCAGAATGGCGTTAGCCGGCGCTAATTTTTTTGGCGCAAAACTGCGTTAGCGCAGTTTTGCGTCAAAAAGTATAAATATGGGCCTTAATTTGTTGGTTCCAGTGTCCTTCAAAACTCCTTGCTTGCTAGTGGTCATTTCTGCCTCTTTGTCCTGCCTTTTTCACTTTGGGAGCAGAGCAAAGTACTGTCTTATTACGTCATGTCCTGTTTATCTCTTCTGCCGGGGACTTTTTTTCTTTAGAATTTGCCTGCTGGTCTTACACTGTGGGTGCCTGTTCTTTCCCTCCTCCCCACCAGCTCCTTCAAACAAAACCAACAGCAGAGAGGTTTTTTCCAGTCCCCCTCTTTTATCCTAGCCCCCACCTTTGGCTTGTAATGGAGAGCTTTCATTTCCTCATGGCCTTCAGTGGTAAAAGACCAGCTGCTGTGCTCTGATGGGAGCTGCTTCAAAGGAGCCCTGCTGATTAGTGACAGAAAGTGCCATGTTTGTATGAGTATGATCCCACAAGCCTGCATTTAAATACAGCGAAAATGCAACCTGCAATTAATTTACACAAACTAAATACACTGTAAAAAATGATAAACAGGCACAAAAACGTACAGAAAACACTGCGAGGACAGCTCTGGGCTCCACAAGCCTATAACTGGCATCGCCTCTTTAAGGGGTCCCTTGAAACCGCCCTCGTTTGTATTTTGTCTCTCCTCTTTACTTCATAGCGCTTTAAAGTGTGATACAGTGCAAACTGGCTCGGGTATTGAAGCGCTTTGCAAGAGCACAAGTCACGTGACATTGTTCTTGGCCCTCCGGCTTGTTTTACTTGGGTTCGCTGTAGTGGTCGTTAGAAAAACATGTTAGATTCATCCGCCCTGAGACTCACTGACAAATGGGCGCCTCTGTAGAACCTCTACGACGTTTCTCTCCGCTTTCTGATGAATATACACCGCTTAACACGATCGCACTGTTTTACACAGGTCGGCAGTATAGTAAATTCGAGTAGCTGGCTGCAGTAGTGAGCAATGCTGGTCACTAGATGGCAGCAGATGATTAAAACAAATACATAAATGCTATCCTCCTATATACACACACACCAAGGATTACAAATGTAACGTTAAATCCGCGGCTCTTGCATATGGTGCATCCATCAGCCCGTGAAAGTGATGCTGAAGAGCCATCTGCAGGCCACCGCCGGGACAGCGCCCGCAGTGACGGCCCCCGGCGTGAAGAAGTGCCCACGGTCACTCTCCTTGTGAGAGGTGCGCTGCGCGTCTGCTGGGGCTGGGTTTCTAGCATGCTGCTCTATCTGAATCAGCATATTTTTTCCCACCGTGCTTTTGTGAAGACAACATGTTCACTTGTTGAACTGGAGTATTTACCCGAAAAACACTTTAACCTGCTACATGGGCGCTGTCTCAAAAGATGATGGCGTGCATGGGGCCGTATTTATACTCCGTTTGCGCCGAATTTGCGTCGTTTTTTTCGACGCAAATTCGACGCTAAACTAACGCCAACTAACGCCATATTTATACTATGGCGTTAGAGGCGAATAGCGCCAAAGTTCCCGGAATGTGCGTCATTTTTTAGCGTGAACCCCTTCCTTGCGTTAATGATATGCAAGGGAGGCGTTCCCGTCTAAAAAATGACTCCCAGGCCTTTACGTGGTATTTATACTCCCGGGCAAAAGAGACGCCCGGGAGTGGGCGTGGCTAAAAACGGCGCATTTGCGCCGCTTTTTAACGCCTGGGTCAGGCATGGCGTTAAGGGACAAGTGGGCTCAAAATGAGCCCAGAGTGCCCTCCCCTGCCCCCAGGGACCCCCCCTGCCACCCTTGCCCACCCCAGGAGGACACCCAAGGCTGGAGGGACCCACCCCAGGGACATTCAGGTAAGTATTTTTTTTTTTTTTTTTAATAATTTTTTTTGGCATAGGGGGGCCTGATTTGTGCCCCCCTACATGCCACTATGCCCAATGACCATGCCCAGGGGACAGAAGTCCCCTGGGCATGGCCATTGGGCAAGGGGGCATGACTCCTATCTTTACAATGATAGGAGTCATGTTGATGGGGGATGGGCGTCGAAAATAAATGGCGCAAGTCGGGTTACGACGATTTTTTCGACGTAACCTGACTTGCCCCATTTTAAGACGCCCATGCGCCATTTTCCCCCTACGCCGGCGCTGCCTGGTGTACGTGGTTTTTCTCGCGCACACCAGGCAGCGCCGGTCTGCTTGCGCCGGCTAACGCCATTCAATAAATACGGCGCCCGCATGGCGCTTCAGAATGGCGTTAGCCGGCGCAAAACTTTTTGACGCTAAACTGCGTTAGCGCAGTTTAGCGTCAAAAAGTATAAATATGGGCCTTGGTCTGTCTAGCTTGAAACCAAGCACTGCAAAAATAACGCCAATAACTTGCTTTCATGTAGCGTCGCTGGCACCGGTCACCCGCTGTGCTTCACTACAGCTCAGTTCTTTTTCGGTACCTGCACGCTACACTTTACTGCAATGAACTATCTTTAACAAACCTCCTGTTCATGCACAGCAGTGTTGACGACCTGTTGAGGGTGGAGTGTTATATACACGCTCTGTCTACTGCGGGGGCGGAAAGCAGCCCCCACCCCTGCGGGGCCCCCATTCAGCCGCAGAAGGAAGAATGTTTGTGAAAGCTGGGGGTCCCGGACCCCTTAACAAATTCTGCCAGGGGGTCCCATGTTGAGTGTTACGTGGTCCGTGGGCGTGAGATTGCCAATCGTTTGTCAACAACACTGACGTATTTTCACCAGCTGTTTACTTACTAACCCCTTGACTTCGAAGCACCACCAAATGCACATCAAACGTCAGAGACATTTCTCCCCTGGGCCACAAAATCTCTGTGGTGCGTAGGTGTTCGCAAAGGCAGCCATAAACGACACACAACAGGGGTGGTTCGCGGGGGCACGTGTTTGGGGTGCAATAGTAGTAACCCTTAAGCATTTACAATACCACAGACTGCATTTGAGCATGGGTGTAGCACCAATAGTGCAGCAGGTGCAGTAGTGCCGGGGCCAAGAATTACGAGGGGCCTCTGGGTCCCACTTGTGGCAGTATGTCACTGCTAAACTGTGGTGACCAGCATGCCCCTTGACTGCATGAATACCCGTGGCACCGTTGCCACACCCTTGCTGATGAGTCGTGGCCTCCTGCGACCTATCAAGGAAGGGCTGGGGGGAGGACGGCAGCCTGTAAGACGCTGCGTCACGGCCCTGGAGTAGCCATTTATTAGTGACAGGGGAGCTCTACACCTTATTGCCCCCCCCCCCTCCCCGACAAAGATACGACGACCCTCGTGGGCCAGGGTGGAGAGGGTGTCCCAGCAATCACGGGCTTCCGTAGTGGTTGCGTTACATGGAGCTGATGGCGCAAAATATCGAGGACAAAATATCGAAAATGAAATATCAATAGGTACGTATAGATTTCACGCACCTTCGCAATATGTGTATCTTCAAGGAATGTGTATCAAGGGCTAGGAATAGTAAATCTATATTTCCCTATGTGCACTACTGTCCGATATTCTTGTAGGTCCATATTCTGGGGGGTTCGATATTCAGCAGTACAACCCAGGCTCGCTTTTATCTCATGAACACAGCATTGACAGCGTTTGCAATGGTTTGCAGTAAAGAAGAGGTGGGGATAAAAAGTTACATTTTAATTTGTACCACAGCCCAGAACATGGCGGAAGCAGAGGCTGGGAGCGCCACCGCACAGTGCACATCTGGCATTGATGCCATCGGAATGCACAGTGCACATCTGGCACTGATGGCCCCCTAAGCCTGTGCCATCTGAATACACGAGTGCCGCGCGCACCAGTCTCCAGCCACGAGCCAAGGGCCTGGCGCGCGGCATCTTTCCGTGGCTCGGGCAGTCTTAAGAAACGAGACACGGCTAAAGGTCCACGTGCAGCTCTTGTGAGCCACGGACAGCAGGTTACACTGCCAGCCTGGGAGGCTGGTTTACAGCAGCACGATCCCTTCATAACTCAAGGATGCCCTTCACTGCCCAAGACTGTCTGCAATCAGGGAAAACGTTAGTAAATCATGTCATGCCCTATTTGTAAAGTGTAGTTTGTGCCCCCAGATCGCCCAGAGCTGTCATGAACCGGAGATTCACCCCAGCAAGGAGCAAGTGGCTTAAATGGACACCCAAGCCCGCCCCCCCGGTGCCTCCTCCGGCTCTCTGGAGCTCTGGATGCTCACGCGCTTCCTCACTGCCTGTGGAGGCCTTTCTGGCTTTACTGAGATTATCAGATGATTCCAGGTCACCAACGTTGCAGTCCGCCAATCCTGGGCCTTTCTGTTTTATAAAGGCCCAGGCTTTTTTATAAACGATTGTTTTCAAGCGTGTTAGTTGAATTGGATTAATTGAAGTGAATCAGGACTACAACTCCCAGAATGCATTAACTTCTTAACCAAGAACTGTGTTATTGGTGACATGGAGCTTTAGCCTCCCCCAATCCTCTGAGGGCCGGGGTCCTGAAATGGCATTTGTAACTGCATCCAAGGGCAGCAAGTGCCAGTCTGCACGGCCTTTCAGCAGTGCCACCAGAAGGCGGCCTGAGATGAGAGCCCGGATGGACTCCGGCTGCTTCAAGTGTTTGGTAATGCAGTGAATGTAGTGTCTGTCTGCTCTGTTGGTATCGTTGAAGAATGAGATACTAACACAGAGGGGGTCATTACGACCCTGGCGGAACAAGTCCGCCAGGGCCGTGGGACGCGGTGGCACCGCCGACAGGCCGGCGGTGCCCCGCGGGGCATTCTGACCGCGGCGGCTCAGCCGCGGTCAGAGAAGGGAAACCGGCGGTCTCCCGCCGGTTTCCCGCTGCCCCAAAGGAATCCTCCAAGCCGGCGCAGCATGCTGCGCCGGCATGGGGATTCCGACTCCCCCTCCCGCCATCCAGTTCCTGGCGGTTCTCCCGCCGGGAACCGGATGGCGGGAGGGGGAGTCGCGGGGCCCCTGGGGGCCCCTGCCGTGCCCATGCCTATGGCATGGGCACGGCAGGGGCCCCCGTAAGAGGGCCCCTAAAAGTATTTCAGTGTCTGCAAAGCAGACACTGAAATACGCGACGGGTGCAACTGCACCCGTCGCACCTTCCCACTCCGCCGGCTCTATTACGAGCCGGCGTCATCGTGGGAAGGGAGTTTTCCCCTGGGCTGGCGGGCGGTCTTGTGAAGACCGCCCGCCAGCCCAGGGGAAAACTCGGAATACCCTCCGCGGTCTTACGACCGCGGAGCGGTATTTCGGAGGGGGGAAGCCAGGTGGGCGGCCTCCGCCGCCCGCCAGGCTCGGAATGAGGGCCAGAGTGTCTGCCATATGCAGGCCCAGCTGTCCTTTTCACTTGCCCCCGCACCTCCTCAGCTGTGAGCACTTTAATGCATTGCAGCAAGGGAAGTTCAATGAAAAAGTGCCCAACTGTAACCATCCGCCACGTCCCCGGTGCTGCGGTTTGGCAGTGCAGACTGTTTACCGAGGGGCGGCGCTGCCGCTGCAGTTACCCGGCGTTTAAGACCCATAACCCATGCGCATTTCTTGTTGACTGTGGGTACGTCGGCCAGTGCCTTGATAGGTGATACTTTCTCTTTGGGATAACAGGGTCGAGTTTGAAAAGACGTGAACCAATTTACCCCCAGATAGTGCTTGAAAAGGCAGGTTGTGGAGCGCAGACCGGCTTAATTTATATTTAAAAAGTGCAGGAGCCAAGTTTTTCTCAGGAGGCCACTGGTGGCGCCCTAGAATGATGGGGTTTGGGAATACCGAGGGCGCCTTGACTCCGCACACGCCATGTGCATTCTTCCACCCCCTGCACGCGCTGCTCTGTGTCACCCTCCTGCAGGCTCCTCTCCAGGTCTGCCCTCTCATCCTTTCTCTTTTACTCTCTTACCCTCTTGCTGTTCCTCCATTTTTCTTCCTCTCTTGCTCTGGGTCAGTCTGCTGATGAAAAATTCATTCAGGTCCCCAGAAATGAGTGCCAGTTCCCACCCCTTTAACCACCTGCACAAATTAAGCACAGGCAGTGGTGTCACAAAACTTAAGGGGGCTCCCCTGCAAAGTACCATTCAGGGGGGCCCCTTCCCCCTGAACCTAGTCAGGGTCCTGCGGTCCGTACACAGTGCACTGCGCTGAAGGGGCCCCTTGGAGCTCGGGGGCCCACGCACCGTGGGAGCTGCGGGGGCCTTTGTTACACCACTGAGCACAGCCACAGACCGTCCGTGGATGCCAGCCGCTGCTGCCTCCGACTCGCCATGCGGCACAGCTTGTTTGGAGGGTGTCACCCTCCTTGCACTGTTCTTTCCAAACAAGAAAAGTAGCGGGCAGACTTCAGTGGCATCCATCACCCGTCATCCACAGGTGAGTAGCTAACAATACTGCATGGGTGATGTGGCACCAGGGCCCAGAGGCCAAAAACGCGCCACCAGTACTCCTATTATATCTCTATTTCATTATCTGAACAGAAGATAGGCAGCATCTCCCTTTCTTTCATTAAGACCCATGGTTACCATACTGACCACTTTACTTTTCCAAAACATTTTCACATTCAGGAATTTAATCTGCGTAAGAAAGGTGAATTTCCCCTTCCTGCTAGACTCAGACGGGCGGGGCAGGCCGCTGTCCCCTGATGCGCAGCCCTTGCTACCATGGTCTGATGGACAACGAGGCAGCAGCGTAACCAACAAATACGGTGGCCCTAAAGGTCCCCTTGGCGTTCTGCTGTTTCTATTCCTTGCCCTTTCTAGTTCCTCAGTTGAAAATAGAATATTGTTTTGCAATTGAAAGCAGAGCCAGTTCCTAACTTAAAAAGGTAATCGTGAGGCCTGCCAAAAAAGAAAGGGCAATTCAGGTCCTCAGGTTTGCTAAATTACCTCTCAGTGGAGAAACTGTTGTATGAATGTCGCTCATTGTCGCAGCAGAATGTTGTGTGATGTTGGAAGCATCAATGCATTGTATCTTCAGGTTCAAAGACGGGCATTTAAGTGTGCCAAATGCTTTCATTTCTAAATCTCAAGACATTTACTCATGCATCATCAATTCATATCCTACACATAAAGCAAGTTGTATGTAAAAATGTTCGTGGATTAGCAAAAAACATCTTTTTGGATGGGCCCAGCATGCATAAGATGATGCAGTTTAATCAATCGGAAGCACCTTATTTTAGTTGCAAGTAAAACCAGTGAGTAAAATAAAATAGTTTGGATACAACAGCGTTATTGTAATATCATGAACACAGTGAAGCATTTTCTAGTGAAATCGGCTGCTTTTTTTGCGTCTGCTAAATCCACTGAGATTTGAAGTCTGGGGGACTGGAGCGACTTGTCCACTCTGTATCCCTGCATTTCTTTCTCGGTGGGTGTTTTTTATGGGCGAGCGCATAGCGCTCCGTCCATTCTGTAATCTCTCTTGGGGCTTCAAACCACGCCTAGGTCACACAGTCACTTTCATTGGTTCCCGGGCTTGCCTTTAAAAATCCGCTTGCTTTCATTTGTGAATGGCATGCATACGTCATGCCTTTTCCGGTGTTTAGCCCACCTACACAGCACCGGTAAACTACTGAAACCATTCAAGGCTCGATGTTTTCAGCCCAGGTTTCTGGACTACTTTATATGTTTATTTTTCACACAACGCGATCATGCTGGGGTTTACATAGCACGATCGCACACGGTTTTTCCGTTTTCAATTTCAGCGCGATCGCGCTGCATTTTACATAGCACGATCACGCTGCATTTTACATAGCACGATCACGCTGCATTTTTTTTCTTTCATTTGTGTGGCAAGAAAAGTTCGGTTAGGAGTTTACAGCGCTAATAGCCCTAACTCGAGAAAATAGTTGCATTGAAAATACTTGTTCTACTACAGTTATTGTATCATGGCCGACAACTGGTTATTTCCTTCGGCTCTGAATGTGTGTTTTCACAGATCTCCAGACAGTGCGCTCAGCCCCAGCCCTGTTTGCTAAACACATTCCATGTGGCATAGTGAACTCAAAGGCCACACTGGAGAGTAGATTGTCTTACGTGACTGCAAAGATGACTTGCTCTATCGTGAGTGGAAACTAGCCATGACCAAAAACATTAAATGAGTACAGTGTATGGAATCCAAGAAAGCATAAATCCTTTGCCTCCTACCTCAGAAATCATATTTGTACAAGTTTGGTTTGTATTAAAAAAAAAAAAAACAGAAATGTCAACGTTTCTAGTTTATTAAATAAATCACTTTCACAGATTTTGTAAGTCAGCCTGGTCTTAAAAAATAAAGAGCAACTTAAATGTAAATGAAATTTTACTTTCTGTAAAGCTTTATAACAAAATGCATGCATGCTACCGTATGGTGTTTGCACTGTTGAACTATTTCATGCCATTGTGAATATATTCAGTGTTTCTATGTGGGTAGTGTGTGCATTATTTTAGTAATGGTAGGTGTAATTCAAATGAACCATTGGATAATTTGGACAGATTGGGGAAGGACATGCTGGGGTGTGCAAGGATATTAAAAAGAGTTAGAGTTATTAGCGTTGTAAACACCTAAATGGACTTTTCTTGCTAAGCAGTTGGGGATAAGGGGCAGGAAAGAAAAGGTGATGGGGTGAGAGGTTGGAAAGGAAAGGAAAACAAGTTTTGTACAGAGGGCAGTCCCTCTGTATAAAACTTGAAAGCGCCATGAGTGTGGGAAAATGCCTCTGTTGGCATGGTTACCCCCTAACGGTTTGCCTTTTCTTGATGCTAGTTATGATTGAAAATGTGCTGGGACCCTGCTAACCAGTCCCCAGTACCAGTGTTCTTTCCCTAAACTGTACCTTTGTCTCCACAATCGGCACAGCCCTGGCACACAGATAAGTCTTTTGTAAATGGTACTCCTGGTACCAAGTGCCCTGTGGCTAGGGAAGGTCTCTAAGTGCTGCAGCATCTATTTTGCCGCCTCACTCAGCACAGGCACACTGCCTCACAGCTAGTGGGTGCTGGTGGGGAGAAAAAGACTACGTCGACATGGCACTGCCCACAGAGTGCCATGCCCACAACCCACGGGTCTCACTATTGATTTCAACCTAAAACCTGACACCTACTTTGCACACCGCACACTGCCGCTGATGGTGTATTTTGTGACCCCCCCCCAGTGCTCTACAAAAACCCCCTGGTCTGCTCCCTAAGGACACAGGTACTTACCTACTAGCAGACTGGAACCGGAGCACCCCTGGTCTCCATAGGCACCTATGCTATTGGGGCCCTACTTTGATCTCTGCACCTGACCGGCCCTGTGTTGCTGGTGTTAGGTGTTTTGGGGTTGACTTGAACCCCCACCGATGGGCTGCCTATGCCCCGGAGACTGAACTTGTAAGTTGTGAGAAAACAGGGCTGATTGCAGAGGCCCCCTAACTTTTTGCCCCCATTTTCCACTTTTTGCTGGTGTTTTCCTGACTCTGATGGTGCCCTGGGTACTGCTCACCAGTCCCTGGGCCTTTGCTCTGTGTAAAATGGATATGCAAATTAGGCTAAATATAATTGGCTAAGTCAACCTACCTATAAGTCCCTAATATATGGTAGGGCATGTAGGTTTAGGGACCACAGCATAGGTAGTGCACCCATAGGTGCACCCATAGCTGAGGTGCCCAGTGTAATTTTAAAGGCAGGCCTGCCTTGCTGGCTGCTTTTAAATGAAAGTTATATGCAAATTCGACTTTGGAATTAAAAGTAGTTCCAAAGTCTTAAACTACCTTATTTTTACATATAAGTCACCTCTAAGGTGTGCCCTATGTGCCCCTAGGGCTGGGTGCCATGTAACTATAAGCAGGGACTTTATAAAGATAGTTTTATAAGCCCTGGTGAGGTAAAAACAGCCAAATTCATTTTTCCCTCATTGTAGTAAATGGCCTTCATAGGCTAGAATGGGGAGACTTTATTTTAATTTTTAAAGTCTCCTTAAATGATGCATACCAAGAATTTGGTATCAAATTAATTGTTGTAATAAATCCCACAACTTCCAGTTGTGGGATTTAATATAACTTGTTCAGGTAAAGAGTTTTAAACTTTACCTGAAAAGTTGCCAATTTCAGCCCTGCATTGTTTTTGCTGCTGTGCTCTGATTGACCAGCCTCTAGCAGCTTGGACAAGCTGCCTTGATGAGGTGTGAAGTGGCCTGGCTTTACACAAAGGAATATGCCTGTGGGAAGGAATCTCCCCTCCGCAGATGGTGAGGTAGGAAGAGGGAGGGCTGCCAAACTGGTCTTCAAAGGCAGAGAATGACATTTGGAGCAAACAGCAACACCCCCACATCCTGCAACCACAGACAACTAGGTGCCCCCTTGATTAGATTAGGAGAGGGCAGGAGAGGGGTGTGTTTATGATTTTTAGCCACACCAGTGGGTGGGCTCAGCCAGATGTAACCTCCAAAAATCAGATTCAACCATGATGGGTTTTTAGAGAATGTTGCCTCCTGGGATTGATTTTTGCCACACTTCCCAGGAAGTGGTCATCACAGGGGGAAGGACCCTGCACCTGATTGGAGAACCAGGACCCCCCTGCTTTTCACCCAGGAGCAAGGATAAAACTGGCAGACCTGCACCCACTCCTCAGTTCCCTACCACATCCAACAAGGAAGAACAGAAGAAGAAGGACTGCCCTGCTGGACCCCTGGCCTGCACCTGGAACCTGCACTCAGAAGGACTGCACCAGCTGCACACTTGGGCTTCACCACAAGAAGGACTTTGCCTGGCTTCAACTGGTTTAAGGAGGGACTCCCTGTTTGCTAAAGGTGAAAAATTGCTATCCAGAGTCCCCTGCACCAACTCCTGAAGAAAGCGACCAGCTGACCACTGTCCAGTGGCCAAAAAAGAGTTTGCGCCAGGTGCATTCAGGGAGTTGTAGTCCGCACCCCCCCACGGACCATCAAGGAACGTCTGGACCCTTGGGGTGAGCTGTGGACCCCAAAAGAACCTTAAAAGGACATCTGGGAGAAGCCCCAGAAGTTTAGAGAAGTTTGGAGAACTTTTGAAAAAAAGCTGCATTGAGGGACTGACCCGCCGCAGCAACTCTAGCCGGCTTGCCTCAACTGTGACCCGGCCTGATTTGCTGGTTCGTCCCGGTAAAGAAAATCTCAGAAAAAGAGACTAAGTCAGAAGGTAAAAAGTTGACCGGGACCTCCCATCTAGCGTATCCGAGGAGGGCTCCATGGACGTCGGATCAAGATCCAGGTTTACCCCAGTCGAAGGATTTTCACCTCGAAAAAACAACTAAGTCCGAAGGTAAAAATCTCCACCGAGGATTCCCGCATTGCGTATCCGGAGAAGGGCTCCAGGAGGTCGGATTGGACTGGCAGGTTCGTCCCGCTGAAGAAAATCTTCGAAAAAGAGACTAAGGGGGTCATTACAACATTGGCGGTAAAAGCCGCTTACATCCGTGCAGAAGACCGCCAATACACCGCAGCGGCTGCGGAATTCCGCCACAGCTATTATGACCCACATCTCGAAACCTGACGAAATTCAGTCACCCACACAAGTCCGCCACACCAAAGGTCAGTGTTAAACTGGCGAAAACAAAACCTCCACCTCCACACCAACAGAAACACGCCCATGCTATTATGACCCACGAATCCACGCGGCGGTCTTTCAACCGTGGTATTCCATTGGCGGTACACACCGCCGCGCTCAAAATACACACACATCTCCACAACAATCCCACATTGGACAATTCAAAATACTCACACATGATACACATACAAACTACACTCCCACACACCCAACACAATATAAAACACACACCCACATCACCCACAAACCCCTACGACCAAAAATGAGTCACAAAGGCGACAAAGAGATAGCACAGAATAGACAATCCCACCACACAGAGGCACACAACACCATCACCCACACAACATCCACGCACAAAACACCAGACACCACTACACATCACCACACACATCAACACTCACACCGCCCCACACATCACACACACCACCCCATGTCACGCCAAAGACACTCCCGCTTTTCCGAGGAGGAGCTCCAGGTCATGGTGGAGGAAATCCTACGGGTAGAGCCACAGCTATTTGGCTCACAGGTGCAGCACACATCCATAGCCAGGAAGATGGAGCTATGGTGCAGAATAGTCGACAGGGTCAACACAGTGAGACAGCATCCAAGAAATCAGGAGGACATCAGGAAGAGGTGGAACGACCTACGGGGGAAGGTGCGTTCAGCGGTCTCTAGGCACAACATCGCGATTCAGCGGACCCCCATCTCCTCCCCCACGACTAACAACATGGGAGGAGCAAGTCTTGACCATCATGCATCCTGAGGGCCTCGGAGGAGTCGGTGGAGGAATGGACACTGGTAAGTCTAATCTTAACTATCATATCCCTCCACCCTACCTGCATGCTATTACACACCCCCACCTTCCCCCCTCCCCTATCACCCAAACTCCTCACTAATGTACTAAGAACACAAACCACACATCCCAACAACAAGCCCTGCCTGACACAACTAAGCATGGACACCCATCACGAAAGCATGCTCACTGCACATACCCATGACAACCCCTAACCATCATCACACAAGCCCCCACACAGGAATGCTTGCACTGAGGTACAGGCACACCCACCCATTGCACACCATGAAACACACACATTAAATAATCATGCTCTTATGCCCCTGCAAGATCACGAAGAACCGTCGCCACACCGGAGGGTCCAGACAACTCCACTCCACCCACAGAAGAGGCCCACAGTGACGATAGCAGCTCTGCCCTACTGGATCCAGATGACCAGCCCGGACCATCGTGGGCCTCGGGACAGTCGGTTCCCGTTGCACAGGCACAGCCCAACACTGACCTTCCACCCTCTGGTAATTCCAGCACAGCACCCACCCAGAGGGCCCAAACCTCCGTACCCAGGACAGGTCAATCAGCTGTGTGTCCACCACTACAGGGAACCCAGGCTAACCCACCACCCCAACAACACAGGGACCTGGGGGCAGTGGTAGTGGGCACACGGTCCAGGGGACGGAGGCACAGGAACACAGGGGAACTGGGAGGGCTGCTGTGCGACAGGGGGCGGACAGGCCAAGAGAACCCACTCTCCACGAGGCCCTATCCTCCATCATGGGAGCATACCACCACTCCCAGGAGACGATGGCGACGGTCCTGGTCAAGTTTCAGGAGACCCAGCGCCTGCAGGAGCACCAGCATTTGGGGTTCAGAGAGGAGCTCAGGACCATCAGCTCCACCCTGGGCATCATCGTAGGGGTGCTGAAGGACATACAGCAGACCATGAGGGACACGTGGCACTCCAGGGGGGCCCTAACACTAGCTAGGACGATGAACTGCCCACCACCTCCGCCGGCGCTAGTGGACAGGACGCCCTGCCACAGGACCATCACACAAGCACCCCACCCCCTGCAGACGGACAGCCACCACCCAAGCGGTCCCTGAGATCCAGGAACAGGACAGAGCAAGATGGCAAGACCCCCGCCAGGAAATGAGACCACCCTGATTGTCACCCCACTGTCCCACTTTGTTACCCTGTCCATACTTAAACTGCCCCAGCTCCACTTCCTATGCCCTATGGGCAGTGCACCTGTGAGACTAATAGAATGGACTCTGCCATGGACATTCCCCCACCATCACCCATCACCATTTTGCCACCCCCTCCATTTTTGAGCTCTTAAATAAACACCCTTGAACCACAAAATTATGTTGAGTCAGTCTATGATTTGGTAAAATGTATAATCAATGACAGTGTAAAAATGCGTTTCTAGCTGTAAAGGCAACATACCTATGTCACACATCACAAGTCCTTGAAGGATGCATGCAGATGACACACATTGGTAAGCACACCTGTGAAACCGTAATGTAAAGGAACAACTCAATTACCAAATAATGCAATGAAATTACACACAGGATAGAGGAAGACGTGTGACAGTGAATGTAATGATAAAAATGAAAATGTTCTCACCTGTGTGTCACTGGAAATATTGCTGTATGACTGACTCCCTGTTGTCGTTGTCTTCTTCCTCAGCTTCCTTATCATCAGTGTCCACAGTCTCCACATGCTTCACAGGTGCCATAACACCATCATCTGGACCATCCTCCTGCAGAAAAGGCACCTGACTTCGCAAAGCAAGATTGTGAAGCATCGAGCAGGCGATGATGATCTGGCACACCTTCTTCGGTGAGTAGAATAGGGAACCACCTGTCATATGGAGGCACCTGAACCTGGCCTTCAGGAGGCCGAAGGTGCGTTCGATCACCCTCCTAGTCCGCCCATGGGCCTCATTGTAGCGCTCCTCTGCCCTGGTCCTCGGATTCCTCACTGGGGTCAATAGCCAGGACAGGTTGGGGTAACCAGAGTCCCCTAATAGCCACACACGGTGCCTCTGGAGTTGACCCATCATATCAGGGATGCTGCTATTCCGCAGGATGTAGGCGTCATGCACAAAGCCAGGGAACATAGCATTAACCTGGGAGATGTACTGTTCTGCCAAACAGACCATCTGTACATTTATGGAATGATAACTCTTCCGGTTCCTGTACACCTGTTCACTCCTGGAGGGGGGGAACCAAAGCTACATGGATGCCATCAATAGCACCTATGATGTTGGGGATATGTCCAAGGGCATAGAAGTCACCTTTCACTGTAGACAAATCTTCCACCTCAGGGAAATTGATGTATCTCCTTATGTGTTTCAGCAGGGCAGACAACACTCTGGACAGCACGTTGAAAAACATGGGCTGGGACATCCCTAATGCCATGGCTACTGTTGTCTGAAAAGATCCACTTGCAAGGAAATGGAGCACTGACAGCACCTGCACGTCAGGGGGGATTCCAGTGGGATGGCGGATTGCTGACATCAGGTCTGGCTCCAACTGGGTACATAGTTCCTGGATAGTGGCACGGTCAAACCTGTAGGTGGCGATTACATGTCGTTCCTCCATTGTCAACAGGTCCACCAGCGGTCGGTACACCGGAGGATTACACCATCTTCTAAATTTTCCCAAATGACGGTGCCTAGGAAGGACAACAGCGACCACAGAGTCAACTTTTTTCCAGGTATGTACCCACAGTTACACAGAACACGACACCAAACACAAAAACCTTCCTGTATGTGTGTTGAGTGTAGGCCTAGCTATGTGTGACGCAGAAGTAAATGAAGCCATGTGGGCCCCTGAAATGGCGGCTGCCTGACCTCTAAACTGGGACAATGGGATTGTGGGGTAATTGCGTTGCCGTTGCACACCGTCGCGGTAGGCGGTCGTAGACCGTGGCGCAATGCTGCATTGGTTAACATTGGACCCTATGGGTCCCAGGAGCCAATGAGGAAGTGCGCCGGCGGTGATGATACGCACCGCCGCAGACGTCACCGCCATTTTCTATCAGTTCAATCACTAGATACCTGATCTTCGACAGGAGAGGACCTACACTGCAAGTGCTGCTGTGACCTCGGTCTGGAAGCGACGATGGCTGCTGTGTCTGGGGAAAGGGCCCCTGCCTTCACTGCTCAGGAGTTGGAGAAACTAGTAGACGGGGTCCTCCTCCAGTACACGCTACTCTACGGTCCTCCAGACCAACCGGTTAGTACACAGGTAGCACGTTGTATGGGCTAGGCCTGGGTGGAGAGGGCTGGTTGTAAGAGGGAAGGGGGCAGAGTTCAGGGAACATTAATGCTTGTGAATGAATGTGCCACATGGCTAGGGTAGGGAGGGGGGACACTCACATCGACGGTGCAGTTGGTAATGACTCCTCTTCTTCCCTTGTGCATGTCATGTAGGTCAGCGCCCACCAGAAGAAGCACATTTGGCGTGCCATCGCCAAGGATGTCCGGACCCTGGGGGTCCACCAGAGACGGGACACCCACTGCCATAAAAAAGATGGCAGGACATTCGCCGCTGGAGCAAGAAGACGGCGGAGGCTCAGCTGGGGATGGCCTCCCAACGTGGGAGGGGTGTCCGTCGCACCATGACCCCCTTGATGTTCCGGATCCTGGCCGTGGCCTACCCTGAGTTGGATGGGCGCTTGAGGGCATCACAGCAGACACAAGGGGGTGAGTACACTCTCACTCGGCAGACTTTGCGCGCAATGGAGGGGTCTGGGTGGGGGAGGAGGTCTGTGGGTGTACCTAGGCCAGGCAGAAATACATAGGCTAAGCCCCTCCGTAATGCAGGCCATGTGGCATTCTACTCCACCGCAGTAGAGTGCCAAGTACAGGTATATATGCCCCTGTGGCATCCATGTGTGCAGAAGTCCATCATAGCCATGTAAGCCAGATCCCAGGAATAGCATCTGTAGAGGCCTGGAGCACGGCGTAGTGCAGGGGGCTGCTGTGTCTGTATTGTCCGCCAACGGTAGCGGTATGCCATGCACTCAACCTGTCTTTCTTCTGTCTTCCCCCACCCCTTTTTGTGCTCTCCATGTTCTTTTGTGCATCAGCATCATCAGGCGGAGGTACAGTGGCACCGGAGCACGAGGGAGCTGCATCCCACATGGCCATGGAGGGCCACACCACGGACTCAGAATGCATCAGTGGGACGGAGGGCGAGGGGAGCTTCACGTCGGCCACCGGATAACCAACCAGCTACACGGACTCATCTGCCGATGGTAGCTCCCTTGTGGTGGTGGCACCATCAGTGCGCCCCACTTCTACAGGTACAGCCGCCACCTCCCCTACCAGCACCGCCCTCCCAGTGGCCCCTCAGCGTTCGCCCCTTGACCGCTCACCCAGGAGGTTGGGCATCACCTTCGCCCCAGGCACCACAGGCCCTGCCCCAGTCACCCCTGCTGCCCTCAGTGAGGAGGCCATTGACCTCCTCAGGTCACTCACTGTTGGGCAGTCTACCATTGTGAATGCCATCCAGGGTGTAGAAAGGGAGTTGCAACACGGTAATGCATTCCTGGAGTGCATTCATTCTGGTCAGGCTGTCCTTCAGCGAACCCTGCAATCTCTGGCCTCAGCACTGATGGCAGCCATTGTCCCTGTCTCTAGCCTCCCCCTCCAACCTCCTCCACCCAGACCCAATCCCCTGTACCCCAGCCTATCCCAAGCACACCATCAGACCAGCATGCACACACCTCAACACACGAAAGTAGCTCAGGCAAACATAGGCACCACACAACCCACAGGCACACACACAAGCATCACCCACGTGCAGACACAGCAACATCCACTGCCTCCACTGTGTCTCCCTCCTCGTTGTCTCCCTCCTCCCTCCCAGTCTCGTCTACACTCTCACCTGCATGCACTACATCTACAGGCACCAGGACTAGCCCCACAACACCCAGCACCACACCCCGCTCACCTGCACTCACCACCTCCACTCCCATTTACACTTCCCCTGTGTCCTCTCCCAGTGTGTCTGTGACGCCCCCTCCCAAAAGTACACAAACGCGGGCACCCACACACCCAACATCCACCCACCTCACAATAGCCTCCAGTATCTGCACCTGCACCCAAAACACCTAAAGTGACACCTCCTACAACCACTTCCTCTTCCTCCACTCCCAGACCTCCTCCAACTACCCATCCCAGTGTTCGTCAGAAACTGTCCCTCTGCAAAGTTGACCTTTTTGTTCCCACCCCCCCTCCAATTCATTAGTCCCGTCGTAGCGCCTCAGCCAAAAATCCTCCAGTACCAGTGGTGCCCGTTCAAGGTGTGTGGAGTGCACCGGCCACCAGGGCAGGCAGTGTGACACGGAGCCAAGGCACTGCCAGTCCACCCCCTGTAGAGGCTCTGAAGTTGGAAAGTGGCCGACGGGACCGTGTGAAGACTCCTGGAGGCAAAACAACTCACAGGGGCCCCAGGGGAATTGCAGAGTCAGCTGTGACTCCTCCAAAGGTGGGGAAGGGCCACAAGAAGTCTGCACAAACTGGTGTGAGCATCACGGCGGAGAAGGGCGGCATCCTTCCCTGCGGCCGGACGCCACCGCCAGCACCGTCGTCACTGGTCAGGAGACCACCGCCGGAGTCATTGCCCAGGAGGGCCCAAGTATCGTCACTGATCAGGAGACCACCGCCGGAGTCAGTGCCCAGGAGGGCCCAAGTATCGTCACTGGTCAGGAGACCACCGCCGGAGTCATTGCCCAGGAGGGCCCAAGTATCGTCACTGGTCAGGAGACCACCGCCGGAGTCATTGCCCAGGAGGGCCCAAGTATCGTCACTGGTCAGGAGACCACCGCCGGAGTCAGTGCCCAGGAGGGCCCAAGTATCGTCACTGGTCAGGAGACCACCGCCGGAGTCATTGCCCAGGAGGGCCCAAGTATCGTCACTGGTCAGGAGACCACCGCCGGAGTCAGTGCCCAGGAGGGCCCAAGTATCGTCACTGGTCAGGAGACCACCGCCGGAGTCATTGCCCAGGAGGGCCCAAGTATCGACACTGGTCAGGAGACCACCCCCGGAGTCAGTGCCCAGGAGGGCCCAAGTATCGTCACTGGTCAGGAGACCACCGCCGGAGTCAGTGCCCAGGTGGGCCCAAGTATCGTCACTGGTCATGAGACCACTGCCAGAGTCATTGCCCAGGAGGGCCTCGGCAGCCACAGCCCCGCTGGGCAATGAGGGACCGTGATGCCACACAGCAATGCCCAGTCCAGAGACCGCCATGGCAAAGCACCGGTGAACAGTCCAGAGACCGCCATGGCAAAGCACCGGTGAACAGTCCAGAGACCGCCATGGCAAAGCACCGGTGAACAGTCCAGAGACCGCCATGGCAAAGCACCGCTGAACAGTCCAGAGACCGCCATGGCAAAGCACCGCTGAACAGTCCAGAGACCGCCATGGCAAAGCACCGCTGAACAGTCCAGAGACCGCCATGGCAAAGCAACGCTGAACAGGGCATGCACCGCTGAAGAAGGAAAAGACCGCCACATCAAGCATCGTTATCCCATGTGCAGCTGGAACAGTGACGGGACAGGAACTGTCACGGGGAGACTAATCCAGTCGGGGCACCAGTCCCCCTCCAGAACCAGTGGTGGCTGTTATCTACTTGAGAGACTGTGGTTTGCACTCCCCAGGATGGTACAGTGGGCAAACCACCCACTGTAAAGACTTGAGAGACTGTGGCTTTGCACTCCCCAGGATAATGCAGTGGGCAAACCACCCACTGTAAAGACTTGAGAGACTGTGGCTTTGCACTCCCCAGGATACATCAATGGGCATGGAGCCCCGTCGTGGATCTGGCTTTGCACTCATCCGGCTGAGGTGCCCCCCCTTCCCTTCCCCCTGTGGTGCCTGTTGTATTTTTCTCTGATGCCCCGGCAGTGTTCTCTCCGTTTGTGGACCGGTATCTTGTGTGGGCCTCGCCCATGCATTTTTGGACTAGTGGTTCACGGACATTGATATGTGCTTATCTGCAGTACTTCTCGTAATGTGTATACTTTTGACTGATTTTATAATATATCTGTATATATTTGAGACATGTATATTGAAAGATTACAATGTTTGAACTGATTTTGTTTTGTCTTTGCATTCTTCCAGGGGGGTTGTGGGTTGTTACTGTGATGTTTGTGAATGCATTGGTGTGTGTGTTGTAATGTGCGAGGATGAGGGTGGGGGTGGGGGTGTTGCGTGTGTGTCCCCCTGACTTTTGCCTCCCCCCTCCCCTATGTCGTAGGTGCAGTACTCACCGTTGTCTTCGCTGGCGTTGCTCTTCGTAGATGAGTAGGAATACAAGGGCCGGTAGGATTTGTAATTACGGATCCATGGAGTCCTCCTTCCTCATGGGATGTGTTCAGGTGAGCGTTTTCCAATTGCAAAAACTGTTTCCGCTGTGTTTTTATCCACGGTGAATCCGCCCCGGGAAAGGTGGCGGATTGGCGGGTTGTGATACTATGGGCGGTACATTGTCTCCCGCCTGTCTGTTGGCGGTGACCGCCGCACTGCTTGTCTGTACTGCAGTGGCGGTCGGAGTGTTAAAGTGGCTGTCTTTGTTGGCGCTTTCCGCCATGGTCATAATTCCCTTTTTTTTGTCCGCCGGCCTGTTTGCGGTATTACCGCAGCTTTAACACCGTCTACCAGGGTTGTAATGACCCCCTAAGTGTGAAGGTAAACTTTTAACCGAGGCCTCCCGCGGCCTGTAGCTGAGCAGCGGTCCTTCACGTTCGGCCTTAAACTTTTACTTTGCCCCGGTCGAGGTGCAACCAGATGACCCGATTGGCGCTTTTTATTTCTAGGCGCTAAAAAAATAATAATTCTTTAAAAATTCATATCTCCGGTTCCCCTTATCCGATTTTATTCGTTTTGGTGTCATTTTAAAGATAAAAATATAATCTATTTTTATAAATTGGTTTTGGATTTGTAAACTGTTTCCTGTGTTTTATTTAATTACTGTTTTGTGATATTTGAATGCTTTACACTCTGTCTCCTAAGTTGAGCCTTGACGCTCGTTGCCAAGCTACCAAGGGTTGAGCTGGGTTTAATTTACTGAGACCTAACTGGACCTTAGTGGAGGTTAGTGGCCTATTGCTAAGTGTAGGTACTTACCTGCCCTTACCAATAACCCATTTTCCAACATAAGTGCTTTAGTTACCTGAAAAACTAACTATTACCTACCTCCGCCACAAACTGTTGATTTTTGCAGTGTCCACTTTTAAAATAGCTTATTGCCATTTTTGCCAAAACTGTGTAGATTACTGTTTTATTTCAAAGTTCCATATTTACCCATGCCAAGTACCTTACAATTTATGTACTTCCATGAATTCTGAATCTTGTGTTTCTAAAATAAATTTTAAAAAAATATATTTTTCTATATGAAAAACCTATTGGTCTGGAGTTAAGTCTTTGAGTGTGTGTTCTCATGTATTGCCTGCGTGTGTACAACAAATAATTAACACTGCCCTCTGATAAGCCTACTGCTCGACCACACTACCACACAATAGAGCATTAGTATTATCTAATTTTGCCACTATCACCCTTTAAGGGGAACACTTGGAATCTGTGCACACTATCTGTCACTTTAGGATAGTATATACAGAGCCAACTTCCTACACTGGTGGCAGTGGTGGAATCTAAGACTTTGCATTTGCTGGACTACTCAGCCAATACCTGATCACACAACTAAAATTCCAAAAAATTTCATTAGAAATAAATTTTTGCAATTTGACTATTCTTCTAAATTTTTTAAATTCCTGCTAGGACCTTGTGGATGTCCCTGTTAGCATTTCTTTTTGAGTTTAAAAGTTAAGATTTAAGTACTAGAACTAGTTTTTAGTTTCTTAAAAAGTAATCCCCATTTTTAGAGTCATAATGAGTCAAACAGATGAGATGGTGATGGAACTCAACCTCACTCCTTACCTGCATCTAGGGATGTCAGAGTTAAGGTCTCTCTGTAAAATAAAACAAATACAAACAGGGTCCAACCCTACCAAGGCAAAGCTCCAGGAGCTCTTGGCAGAGTTCACAAGGGACCACCCCTCTGATATGGAGGATCCTCCCTCAGATGGGGAAAGAAGTGAACAGGAGGATGTACTCACCCCTCCTGTCCTAAATAGAGAGGTCAGGGCTCCTAGAACCCTGTCCCCACAAATCATAGTCAGAGAGCCTGGTTCTTCCACAGGTGGGCTTCACACCTACCCCTGCAGGAACTGTAACACCTGGCGGTGAGCCTCAAAGGCTCAAGCCTGGTGTTACAGCACCCCAGGGCACTCCAGATAGTGGAGATGCCCCTACCCCTGAACACAGCCCCCACTTTTGGCAGAAAGTCTGGAGAAGATACTGAGAAAAACAAGGAGGAATCACCCTCCAGTCAGGACAGCCCCTAAGGTGTCCTGAGCTGCGGTGACCTCTTCCTTAGGAAATCCTCCACCTTGTTTTGGAGGACTCCCCCAATAGGAATAGGGATGTGCCCTTCTCCCCTCAGGGAGGAGGCAGAAAGAGGGTGTAGCCACCCTCAAGGACAGTAGCCATTGGCTACTGCCCCCAGACCTAAACACACCCCTAAATTAAGTATTTAGGGGTGACCCTCAACCCAGGAAACCAGATTCCTGATGACCTACAACAAGAAAAATGACTGGTTACCTGAATGCACCGCAGAGATGACTGAGACGACAACTGACTTGGCCCCAGCCCTACCGGCCTGTCTCCAGACTCAAAGAACCTGCACAGTGACGCATCCAGCAGGACCAGAGACCTCTGAGGACTGCCCTGCAACCAAAGGACCAAGAAACTCCTGCGGACAGCAGCTCTGTCCAATACAGCAACAAAGAAACCATCTTTAAAGGGACTCCAGCCTCACTTCAGAAACGTGAGTCCCCAACACTCTGCACCCGATGCCCCCGGCTCGTGTCCAGGAGAACCAACACTGCAGAGAGGACCCCCAGGCGACTCCTACGATGTGGACACCCTGAGATGACCTCCCTGCACCACCACACCGATGCCTGCAGAGAGAATCCAGAGGCTTCCCCTGACTGGGACTGCCCGGTAACAAAGAACCCGAGGCCTGGAATAAGCACTGCACCCGCAGCCCCCAGGCTCGGGAGAAACCAACTACTGGTTCAGGAGTGACTAGCAGGTGGCCTTCATCCTTGCCCAGTTGGTGGCTGGCCCGAGGAGCCCCCCTGTGCGCTGCCTGCATTGCCAGAGTGACCCCCGGGTCTCTCTATTGATTTCAACCTAAAACCTGACACCTACTTTGTACACTGCACACTGCACCCGGCCGCCCCTGTGCCGCTGAGGGTGTATTTTGTGACCCCCCCAGTGCTCTACAAAAACCCCTTGGTCTGCTCCCTAAGGACACAGGTACTTACCTGCTAGCAGACTGGAACCAGAGCACCCCTGGCCTCCATAGGCGCCTATGCTATTGGGGCCCTACTTTGACCTCTGCACCTGACCGGCCCTGTGTTGTTGGTGCTAGGTGTTTTGGGGTTGACGTGAACCCCCAACTGTGGGCTGCCTATGCCCCAGAGACTGAACTTGTAGGTGCTTTAGTTACCTGAAAAACTAACTATTACTTACCTCCCCCAGGAACTGTTGATTTTTGCACTTGTCCACTTTTAAAATAGCTTATTGCCATTTTTTCCAAAACTGTCTGCATTACTGTTTTAATTCAAAGTTCCATATTTACCTATGCCAAGTACCTTATAATTTATGTACTTACTTGAATTCTGAATCTTGTGGTTCTAAAATAAATTAAGAAAATAATATTTTTCTTTATAAAAAAACCCATTGGCCTGGAGTTAAGTCTTTGAGTGTGTGTTCTCGTGTATTGCCTATGTGTGTACAACAAATGCTTAACACTACCCTCTGATAAGCCTACCACTTGACCACACTACCACAAAATAGAGCATTAGTATTATCTAATTTTGCCACTATCAACCTCAAGGGGGAACCCTTGGACTCTGTGCACACTATTTCTCACTTTTATATAGTATACAGAGCCAACTTCCCACAATGAGTGCGACTGAAAAACAAAACAAACAATGACAAGGAAGTTACTTGTCATTGTTTGTTTTGTTTTTCAGCCGCGCTCATGGCGCTTCCAAGTTTCATACAGCGGTAACTCAATCGGCAGCCCCTCTGTATAAAACTTGAAAGCGTCATGAGCGCGGCTGAAAAACAAAACAAATAATGACCAGTAACTGGTAGTTACTTTTCATTGTTTGATTTGTTTTTCAAGCGCGCTCATGGTGCTTTCAAGAATTTTACAGCAGTAACTCGATTTGCAGTCCCGTTATATAAAACTTGAAAGTGGCATGAGCGTGACTGAAGAACAAAACAATGACAAGTAACTGGTAGGTACTTGTCATTGTTTGTTTTGTTTTTCAGTCGCACTCATGGTGCTTTCAAGTTTTATACCGTTTTATACTGAGGGACTGCCGATCGAGTTACCGCTGTATAAAACTTGGAAGCGCCATGAGCATTACTGAAAAACAAAACAAACAATGACAAGTAACTGCAGTTGCTTGTCATTGTTTGTTTTGTTTTTCAGTCACGCTCGTGGTGCTTTCAAATTTCATACAGCAGTAAATCAATCGGCACTTCTGCTGTATAAAACCTGAAAGTGCCATGGAGGCAGGAATTAAACAAAATAGTCCATCCAAACAACAGAAAACAATCCAGGTGTAATTAAACTGTACTTGGCTGGTGCTCCTCAACCAAGAACAGGAAGTGACGTACCGGCTGCCAAACCAGTTAGGAGGCAGCAAACCAAGAGCGACACTGCCTTTAACCTATGGTAAGCGGCAGGCAGGTGTGAGCAAAGTTCTTTACTCATTCCAACAGGTCTTACAGATAGCGCATGTGCGCTGTCTAGGCTCAACCTAAAAACTATTCTTTCCATTTACAGTGCACCTGCAAGATCAAGCATTTAACTTGTGATGATTCCGAGTACTTATTTTAATTTGTGAGACCAACTTAATTTTGCTAGCACAGCTGCATAACACTGATAATTTATGAGCAGCACCTAGCTTCACATGCTGAATTGAGGTTTATATTCTTTCTGTTTTTTGTCCATGTTGTAAATCATAATTTTTTCAGTCTTGACTGAAGGTCGTGATTGTGGCTGAAGCAGAAACACCAGCTACTGCTCCACTTTGTATTATAATGGAAATGTAGATTGTCCTAGTAAATTATGAAGGAAAGTCTTAATTTTATTAAAGACATAGAAGCGAGTATTATGCTTTCTTTTCCTGACGGATTTTTAATCGCCATTCAACAAAAGTGTTAAAACGCGAAAGAAGAAATTAATGCATCATATAGAGCAGGTCAAAAGTAATTCAGTGACCAAGCACAAAAAGGGAAAAACATTCCTTCAATGCAAAGCAATATGATCCGATCATTTGCAAAAAATGATATATTTCAGAGTCAAGCAAACAGGTGATCCAAGTGATGGTGCAGTGTATAAGTCATCAAAGGTGAACAAACATATAAACATATTTATTTACAATATAAAACAATGCATCAAACACTGTGAGAAGGTAGCCTCTTTCTAGCATTGTTTCCCCCACTTTTGGCCTGTTAGTGAGTATATGTCAGGGTGTTTTTACTGTCTTACTGGGATCCTGCCAGCCAGGACCCCAGTGCTCATAGTGAAAACCCTATTTGTCAGTGTGTTTTTTATCTCACTGGGACCCTGCTAGCCAGGACGCCAGTGCTCATAGTTTGTGGCCTGTATGTGTATGCCTGTGTAGTGCCGAACTGTGTCACTGAGGCTCTGCTAACCAGAACCTCAGTGCTTATGCTCTCTCTGCCTTTAAAATTGTCACTATAGGCTAGTGACCATTTTCACCAATTCTAATTGGCACACTGGAACACCCTTATAATTCCCTAGTATATGCTACCTAGGTACCCAGGGTATTAGGGTTGCAGGAGATCCCTATGGATTGCTGTATTTCTTTTGCCACCCATAGGGAGCTCAGACAAATCTTACACAGGACTGCCACTGCAGCCTGAGGGAAATAACTCACACGTTATTTCACAGCCATTTTACACTGCACTTAAGTAACTTATAAGTCACCTATATGTCTAACCCTCACTTAGTGAAGGTTAGGTGCAAAGTTACTAAGTGTGAGTGCACCCTTGCACTAGCAAAGGTGCCCCCACATAGTTTAGGGCAATTTCCCAGGACTTTGTGAGTGCGGTGACACCATTACATGCATGCACTACATATAGGTCAATACCTATATGTAGCTTCACCATGGCAACTCTGAATATGGCCAAGTAACATGTCTAAGATCATGGAATTGTCCCCCCCATGCCAAATCTGGTATTGGGGTGCCAATCCCATGCATCCCCGGGGCTCCACTATAGACCCCAGGTACTGCCAAACCAGCTCTCTGTGGTTTTCTCTGCAGCTACCGCTGCTCCCACCTCGCAGACAGGGTTCTGCCCTCCTGGGGTCTGGGCAGCCCAGTCCCAGGAAGGCAGAACAAAGGATTTCCTCTGTGAGATGGTGTTACCCCCTCTTCCTTTGGAAATAAGTGTTAAATGCTGGGGAGGGGTAGCCTCTCCCAGCCTCTGGAAATGCTTTGAAGGGCACAGATGGTGTCCTCCTTGCATAAGCCAGTGTACACCAGTTTAGGGAACCCCCAGTCCCTGCTCTGACGCAAAAGTAGACAAAGGAAAGGAAAGTGACCATTCCCCTGCCCATTACCACCCTAGGTGTGGTGCCCAAAGCTCCTCCAATGTGTTCCAGACTTCTGCCATCTTGAATCCAGAGGTGTGAGGGCACTTTGGAGGCCTCTGGATGAGCAGTGCCAGCAGGTGAAGTCAGAGACCCCTCCTGATAGGTGCTTACCTCAGTAGGTGGCCAAACCTCCCCTGAGGGCTATTTAGGGTCTCTCCTGTGGGCTTTTCCTCAGATAACGACTTCAAAGAGTTCACCAGAGTTCCTCTGCATCTCCCTCTTCGACGTCTGCCACGGATCGACCGCTGACTGCTCCAGGATGCCTGCAAAACTGCAACAAAGTAGGTAGAAGACTACCAGCGACATTGTAGCGCCTAATCCTGTCAGCTTTCTCAACTGTTTCCTGGTGATACAAGCTTTGGGGGCTGCCTGCCTTCATCCTGCACTGGAAGCCACAAAGAAATCTCCTGTGGGTAGACGGAATCTTCCCCCTACTCCAGCAGGCACCAAACTTCAGCATCTGTGGTACTCTGGGACCCCTCTCATCCTGACGAGCATGGCCCCTGGAACACAGGTGGTGGACCCAAGTGACCCAGACTGTCCAGTGGTTCAACTGTCCAAATTTGGAGGAGGTAGTCCTTTCCTCCCCTCTCCAGACAGTAATCCTGTGCACCGCATGAACTACAGCTGCTAGGTCTTCTGTGCACTTTTCCAAGGAATCCTTCAAGCACAGCCAATCCCAGGTCCCCAGCACTCCGTCCTGCATTGCTAGGCTCCATGATTGGACCTCCGGCTTCGTGGGACCCTCTTTTGTAGTATTGAGACGACTGCTGTGTTCAGTCTTCTTGAACCCATGTTAAAGGACTTCTGCGGGTGCTACCTTCTTGTGCATGGACTCTCTGTGTTGCTGAGGGCCCCAGCTGTCTTCTCTCCCAAGTAGTGACATCCTGGACCTTCCTGGGCCCAGGCAGCACCCTTTTTCCTCTACCGTGACTTTGCAGCTAGCAAGGCTTGTTTGTGGTTTTTCTCCAAAGAAACAACTATGCATCCTCCAGCATTCCATAGGACATCTTCTGGACGAATAAGAAGTTCCTATCACCTTTCGTTGTTGCACACTTTTCAGCTTATTCCATCCAGAGGCAGCCATTTTGCACCTTCATCCAGGGTTTAGTGGGCTCCTGCCCCCCCCGGATACTTTCACGACTCTTGGACTTGGTCTGCTTTCTTTGCAGGTCCTCGGGTCCAGGAATCTGTCTTCAGTGCTTTGCAGTCTGTTGTGGTCTTTGCAGAATCCTCTATCATGAGTTTATTGTGTTTCTGGAGAAATAGTAGTACTTCACTCCTACTTTCCAGGGTCTTGTGGTGGGGTATCTTGGACACCCTTGTCGCATAGGCTCTCATTATTCTAATGAGTCTACTGGTGTGGGAGATTAAGTCTAACCAACTGCAGGTGCCATCTGTCGCTCCAATCCGGGTTTTGCTCCGGCTAACTAACAGTGCCTCATCTGTACCCAAGGATAGTGATGACTGGGCAGCCGAGCGCAAGACATACTTGGCTTCTCAGGGAAGTTGTGGTTACTTAGGTCTCATCCGGTTCCTCATTTACAATTCAGTCTCATATATAAATGACAAACAGAAGCAGTATATGTTTAAAAAATGAATTTAATAAAACGACTGCATCTTAGATAGCAAAGCGTGAGCTTTAATAACCAGGAAGACACAACATGACAGTATTAAAATTGTGACGAGAATAGTGAAGCATAAAAACAACGCTATCATATTGTCATTATAATCGATGGACTAATCCCTACCTAGTTTATGATCGAGCACAGCAAGTTATGCTCTAAATCTGCCCTTCAGGTTCCCCTGGGAAGACATCAGTCCCCATACCTGAGCAAAGGCATGCAGTCTGCATTAGCATCTGTAGCAAAGCATTCAGCAATCAGCATACAGTTGTGGTTCCCTGGCCGGAATCTCCCTCTAACATGTAAGGGACAAGGAAGTGTTTTTATAACAACACAACTGATGTTCTGAGAAAATGGCCCTACATAAGGATGTGTATTTTCTATGAATGTTGGAGATTAAACGTCTTACCACTGCTAACGGTGCTTTTATGATAATTTATTACACATCAGGACTCGTTTTAGGCCAATGAATCTTTTGACCCAGTTGAGAGACACCTTGGGACGAGATAACTAATCAATATGTCAATCAATAGGTCAATAATGTAATCAATATTTATTACCACAATGCATTTCACTTTAGTCAAAGACATTAATCAACTCAGGATACCACCATGACCTTGCAGTCATGAATAACCACACCAGTTTAGTAGAATTTTATGAGGTTTATTCCCTATTGATTACAATTCTAAAAGCAGGTGTGTTAATCTCAAAAGAAAAGCACTCAGTAACATTATCATGATTTGGCAACTCGAATAAGACTTAACCAAAGCAAGGAACACAATTATTAGAACATAACACAGCGTCAACATAGATCACCTTTAGCAGAGTGTCATTAACGCGTCAGTTCAACAAAGCATGGATTCAGTCATTTGTCTATTTGCGTCTGTTTAGTGAACCCCTGTCCTAACCACTGATTAGCATTGGCATGTTGGGCTTCATGCAAAACAATTTAGAACACCAATTTGGAAAACATCTAGCTATGGTCTCTGTCAAAAGTAAGCAGTTGGTACCTAGAAAGGAAAAGCAAACGGACAATCACAATTTCATTGTCATATTGTTACCCTCCAAGGTTTGGGTCAGCACTCAGGTTCGGTCTTCATCTTCAGGACATCAGTTGATTCGCCATCAGTCAGGAACTCAGTTCTCAGGGACAAAGGGGCACTTCCCTCATGAGGAGGTAAAGTGTATATGGGCAATCTAAGGAAGAGGATGGTTTGAATAAAACCAAAATAAGTCACCAAACAGTGACAACGTTTCTGGATCAAATCAATAGCATTTCCCTAACCCATCTAAATGGCTCCCCGTGTCATAGGGTTTTATCCCTTTTTCGTTGTACATTCCCCTAAAACTTGATTGGACAAATGTTGCGCCCCACTATCTTTAGCCAATTAAAAACAGATTATGTCATTAAATCTTTCACCCCGCATTAGTTCTCAAGCAGTTTATTGGTCCATATGATTGACGTTTTCAGAGGTAGCACGTCCGGTATGATTTCATCCTTCTGTAATTCTTTGCACATCTTCGGTCAGTAGCTCCATTGTCTCTACCGGTTTGGGCGACCTTGTACATTATACTAATCTACACTGTTGCCTTTTAGCTCATACATTTCTACAAGCAATATGAATTTCATGAGAACGGATCTACTATGGTTACATTCAGCTTCTAGTTTGAAGGAAAACAAGAGTTCATGTCCTTTTGCGAGTCAGCACACTGCACGTTAGAAAAAAACATTTAATATGAGAGTCGGGCAGCTAGGCCTCGGCTCATGCTAACTAAGGCCTATAAGATTTTTTAGCAAAACTTTAATAACATATTCATTAATAATTAGTATAAAACCATTCTTTAATACAAGAATTCATAAACATTAATTATTTTCATTAGTCTCCGTATACATTGGCGGCCACTCCCCGTGGTCACATTTCAAGCACACGTTTTAGCAAAGCATAGTATTACAGTTTCTATATGGCATTATTATACATTAGTTCATAAACATTTCATGTTACTATAGATTATATAAGCTACGCTCTCTCAGTCCCTCCGCTGATGACGTTCGTCATCACACAAACCTTTCCCTTTCAACCTTTCACTTTAAATTTTTCACTTTGCGCATAATGCGCATTTCAACATCTTGCCCCTTGTGTGAACTTTCCCAAATTTCATTGAACATTTTCTCCATTTCATTTTCTTCATTTCTTTTGTTTCGTTTTGTCCAATTTCTTCTAATTCTTTCATTAATTTTGCATGCTCCCCATAAACCCAATAAACAAATCAAGACAATTAATAGACCCCCTAATATTTTTGCAAGACCCCTGTTCCAAATATTACTAAACCAACTCCCTACTCTGGCAATACCTTTTCCAACTTTCTCCCAAACTCCAGGTTCCTTCAAATCTTTCAAATCTGCACTATCTCTTGTTAGGTTGGTAAGCATACCTCTAATCTTTTTACTATCATCAGGAATGAACGAGCAGCAATGGTGCTCGTTAAGCATCTTACAGACTCCGCCGCTCTTTGCTAAAAGAATGTCTAAAGCAAGCCAGTTTTGAAGAGTCATAGCTCTTTCCGCAGAAAGTTCAGTATCCATCAGGAGTATAGACCCTGTGAAGTTTGTCAGCATGTTATCCACAATAGTAGACAACTTTTGAATCTTTATGGAGTTTAAGATAACCCCTACTGAAGGAATTATTGCTCCAAATATGTTACTAACGACAGCAGCTGCTGTCTCTCGTTTTTGTCTAGCATGTTGTAATTCAGACATTTTAGGTATTTGTTTTAAGTCATCAATCTGGTAAATCTTTGGGAAAACTATCCCCAAATAACATGTCCCATACCATCCCTTAGGAAGACGGTAATAAGCATTAAGTCCACAGATATAATAGATCCCAGGGATCCCTGGATCCTGTCCATTTAACATGAATGTCCACTTACTCTGAACCAAGAAGACATGCCTGCATTCATTCGTTCCCACAAATGAAGTGTAATGCTCAGATTTTGGCCTATATATACAAAGTCTACCTACATGTAATGCATCTATAGCTAATTTGCCCTGTGTCTTTATTGCGGTGTAAGCATAATCATTTGCATATGTGTGTTTTTCTAATCCCTTTTCTAAGCTTTCTTTCAGTGCTTTGCGTCTATCATCAGTGTGGTCTAAAAAGATTTTCTCTACAGGTGTTAATAAGCAGGTCAGATTGTTGCGGTGCGCATAAGCTGTCCCAAATGTCAGTGTCGGCTCAAAGAAATCTCTAACTAATTTTATACTATGCTCCTTAGCTAACTTGTTCAGAAACTCAATCACAGGCACAGAGGAAAACACTATATCTAGATTTGAATAAAAATATTGCACATGTTCCTCATCATAGAATCTCGTTAGTAGCAAACTACAGCTTATCCCATATGTTAAAGGCAGGCTATGGTAAGTGACCCCTTCTTGTACTGACAAAGGAATCTTTGTACGCACATAACAGTTCCTTGCATCCATAGTATCCACATACTCATTCAGTAAGCGATAGAAGACATTAGTGGAAAGTTCCCCCTTTAAATTAGTTCCCTCATGCAAATATTTTGTATCCTGCTCAAACTTTTCCCACGGTGTTAGTGTAGCAGGCTCAGGTTTTGAAGCATTGTTAGTCACTTTCTTATCCAACCATGGCATTCCCTCAATCACACCTACAATTATTATTGCACACACAATACCTAAAATAACACTTAGCCAACCACACACTGTACCCTTTTTGCTACTACCTCTAGTGTAAGCCATGATCTGTAAAGAATCAGATAGCAGAATAACTCAAAACAAACAATCAACTTGAGGAAGATTTAAAAGCTCTTTTTTTTTCAATGCAAAAGTCTCTCTTTCTGTCTCTCTGCATGTATTTACAGCGTTTCACTCATCACAGGACCCTTTTGTCAAATCAGGTAAGCAGCTTGTCATAATCTTTTTGTCACAGTAAATTCAGGTGTTAAGTGTCACATCCGGTAATTTTTAAGTCTCTTTTCACAGCTTTTCAGCTTTCAATTCCAATTTTCACACAGTTTCTTTCTTTGTTTGAATTCAGGTACCGTAGTATTGGCCTGGTACTTCTCGATCAAAACAAAATGCTAAGAATTCTTGTTGCCATTCAGATGCCGTTGCATATGCCCATTCAGGACCTGCGTACCTTCTGTTTGCGACTCTCTTTCTTTTTAATCTACGTTCGCTTTGCAACTCTCCTTCACTAAGATCCTCCCTTCTGGTTGTATCAACTTCTTCCTCTGTTGTCTCACAAGGGACGACTTTATCTCTTGTAGATTGTTTCTTTGGCCAATTATCACATTTATGCGTTTTCTTCCTGCTTGGCCTTTTAGGACGCTGAACAGCACCCTCCTCTTGTGCTATGGTGTTTTCTCTTGACGGACCTTCAATTGGCTCAGGAGGTGTCGGTGTGCTTTGACCTCCCTCTGCTCTTTCCCCCTCGTCTTCTGGGTCTGTAAAAGGTTCAAGCTCTAACCCGTATCCATCTACTTCTGGGAGAACCTCTTCTTGTTGCGGTTTCCCTGCCGCCTCTACTGAGATAGGCTCACCGCCACCTCTCTCGAATTTGTTTACTGATTGAGGGACTAAGCCGTCCTCAGTGGGCTCTCCTGCAGTCTCAGTTCCCCTTTGAATACTTTCCAGCCCTGAGACTTCCTTCTCCTGAGTTGTTGTTTCGGACACTTCAAGTTCCTCATCAGTTGGACATGTCACCTTCTTTGTGTGACTGGCATGTATCCAATTTGGAACTCCTGCCCATTTCACAGCAGTGGTTGTCATCAGTATTACTTGATATGGCCTCCACACACAGGCATCTCAATTAAATCCATTTGCATTTTGCTAAACGTACCTCCAGCTCTCCCGATGTGGCTCAAAGTCACCACAGTCCCTTTTCCTGCATTCATCTGTTGACAATTACCACGGCAATTTCAAGAGGTAACTGAATCGCATGCAACTAGTCCTTAACATTTTCGCCATTTTTCACTGCTGAACCAGAAGAGGTCATGAAACCCCTCTGTGACCACAATTGGCCAAAATCATGTACAATGCCGAATCCGTATCTGCTGTCAGTATAGATAGTGACTTTCAGATTTTCAGCTGCGTGGCATGCCTTAGTAAGGGCAATTAATTCAGCCACTTGTGTTGAATACACTCTTTCAAGCCAGGAGGCTTCTATAATACCGGTGATTGTACACTCAGCATAACCGGCTCTCAGTATTCCGAATGAGTCTCTCAAACATGAACCATCAACAAACATAATGTAATCATTTTCTTCTAACTGTGTATCTTTAATGTCAGGTCTGGGTTTGGTGCATAGTTCTGTTACCTCAAGACAGTCGTGTTCCACTTCCTCCATATTATTAATCTCAGTATTTTCAACAGGAAGTAGAGTTGCCGGGTTCAATACAGTACATCTTTTCAAAGAAACATTGGGTGACCCGAAAATAATTGTCTCATATCGGGTAAGTCAGGCATTTCTCATATCCCGAGTTTTAGTTCGGGTCAACAGAATTTCAACTGAATGGGGAACCATTACTGTCAAGGGATGTCCCATCACTATGCCTTCACACTGTGTGAGGCTCTGACCAACTGCTGCAACTGCGCGCAAACAACCCGGTAAGGCTGCTGCGACTGGGTCCAAAGTAGCTGAAAAATATGCTACTGGGCGGTTTGCACCTCCATGGACCTGTGTTAAGACAGACAAAGAACAAGCATCACGTTCATGACAAAACAGTAGAAAAAGCTTTGTGAAATTAGGCATACCTAAAGGCTGGTGCCCTACACATGCACTCTCTCAATTCCATGAATGACTCTAGCTCTTCCTCGGACAAAATTATGGTATACGGGTCATCCTTAGTTTTCTTGCCTGTCAGCTTTATCAATGGTTTAGAGATAATCTAAAACTTGGGAATCCACTGACGACAGTAGCCCACCATTCCCAAAAACATCCTGACATCTCTCTTTGTTGTCTGGGGGTTCATCTGCAGTATAGCCGTCACCCTTTCCTTTGATATTCTCCTGGACCCTTTCTCAATCAAGTACCCTAAGTACTTCACCTCTTTTTGACAATACTGCAGTTTCTTTGGGGACACTTTATGTCCGTTCTTTCCCAAATGGTTCAGTAAGGCAATTGTGTGATACTTACAGTCGTCTTTTGTCCTGGATGCAATCCGCAAGTCAACATTGTACTGTACCAGAGTTGAACTGAAAGGCAGTTCTAACGACTCCAAGTCCTTTTTCAATATCTGGTTGAAGATGGAAGGTGACTCAGAAAACCCTTGAGGAATTCTGCGCCAACTGTACACCTTGTCCAGGAATTTGAAACTGAAGAGAAATTGGCTGTCCTCATGAAGAGGCACCAAAAAGAACGCTTGAGACAGGTCTATAACTGTGAACCATTCTGCATCACATGGAACCTGAAACATGATTACTGCTGGATTTGGCACTATGGGGCAACATTTTACCACAATCTCGTTTATTTTCCTCAAATCCTGCACAATTCGAACCTTTCCACAAGGCTTTGTCAGACCCATTATTGGTGAATTACATGGGCTGCTCAATACCTCCTTCAGAATTCCTTGCTTTACAAAGTCGGCAATTATCTGTGACACCTGAATAAGGACATCTTGTGCCATGTGGTATTGCGGCAGCTGGGGAAACACTGCATTTGGCTTTACTTGTACTTTAACTTGATTCTACTCCCTTTATCAGTCCCACCTATTTTCCTGTCAGGTCCCACACTTTCTCTGTCACTGTTCCCTGCAACTCAGCTGGCAAGTCAGTTACTGTAAGCACCGGGAATAAGGTTATCAGAGGGTAATCTTCATTTGCGGTCTCTGTTTCTGATTCTGAAAATTGCCCATCATCCCCCTCATCATCACTGTTCGTTTGAACCTCCATTCCCTCATTGGAACAGGTAATTGAACATTTCGTCTTGTGCAGTAAGTCTCCTCCCAGTAAGGACACAGGACTAGAATCGCAGACTACAAACTTATGCAGTCCCTGAAAATTTCCAATCTCAACCTGAACTGGGTCGGTAATCTGGTTTGTCAAGTACTGATTCGCTACTCCTACCATCCTTATGGTACGCCCTAAAAGTGGCAATTTCGGAACCTCAGCACTTCTAACTGTAGAGCGTGTAGCTTCTGTGTTAACCAAGAATGAAACCTTGTGACTCATCACTTTTCCCTCTCCATAGGGTCCCCTCTGATCTACTTCTAGGGTCGCTGCAAGCCTGCACTCCTCACTGTCTGAACTGTCATCCAACCATTCATCATTCATTCCATCCTCACCACGCAATCGAAACTGCTGCACTGTGTTATTTTGACTCATCATTTGGCCTGTGACCTGCTGAGGAAGCATCACTTCTTGCTGTCCCATTGGAGCTAATGCATTTGCTGTCTAGGTACCATGGGAACCTGCTGTTGTACTTGCTGTATTTGTGCTGGTTGAACACGTGGCATTTGTATCTGCTGCATGGGCTGTAACCCCTGCATCTGAACCATATTATTCTGGAAGTTCTGATTTTGAACTCTTAATTTTGGACCTCTCATTTTTTTAAATGTACCGACATCAGTGCTTTGTTGAACGACACCATCATGCACCACATTTGGGCATTCATGCTTCCAATGCCCCACGCCCCTGCACGCGCGACATGGTGACATCATCTTCATCCCCTGCACATCATTCTGAACCACAACAGTATTCAAGTCTGGATCGCGATTCACAAAACCCCGACCTCGGCCTCTCGGTTGCGCCTGAAACACGCCATTCCCTTGCGGTTGCTGCTGTACCATCTGCTGGATTCCAGTCCCCTGCATACCTGCCTGCGCTGCCTTAATCTGCATCACCATCACTTTCTCCTTTAACTTTCTCTGCTTCAGCTCAATCTCATCACTACAGTATTTTGCATACTGCAACACTTCATCAATCGGCTTCGCTTGCCAACAGATCAAATGATTCTTAATCATCTGGCTAACCTCTGGTGTCAGCCCTTCAACAAATCTGAACACAAGATGGTTCTTGTCTTTCGGCTCAATAGTCTCAGTGCCACTGTAATGTTTGAACGCTTTCAACAACCTTTTATAGTAAGCATGGATTGACTCCTTGACCTCCTGTGAGGTCCGGTCGATTTTCTGCCAATCAGTCACTTTCTGCAACACTTTCTGCTTCAAAAACTCAATCACTTTATGATAGTACTTCATCACCTCCTCAGATGGTTCTCCAGTCACCTTATCCCTTGCTGGTTCCTGCGTCGGCCAGTCCACACCTCTCTTGCACTCAAGCCATAAGTCAGGTGGAACAATGATCTCAAACAAGGTATTCAAGTCCTCCCGAGACACTTCGCAAGCTTCACAAACCTGTCTGTCTGCTGATACCACTCTATCACTTTCTCCCTCAACCTGGGATAATCATTTGTGAATGACAGAATGTCTCCCCTGCTGTTTCTCTCATTGGTAGCATCTTTCCCGCCCCAGTGTCCGGTGAAGCTTTGGTCTAATTTGATTCCGGACTGTCACTCTTCTCCTTGTCTCTTTTCTTTGCCCATCTGCCTTCCCACTTTTCTAAGGCTCCCCAGATCTGCGCACTTTGCAGTATTTCTTTAAGAAGCGCTTTTATTCCGGCCGACCTCATGTGATCAAAATCTTTAGAATCGAAGTCTAGTCTGTAGCTCCTTTTCAAATGTTTACTATTCTCAATATCAATATTATATTTGTCTGCCAGGTTCGCCAACCTCTGATGCACCTTGCCCACTTCTTTAGTGATTTTGGGGCACAGATACCTCAATTCTGCTTCTGTGTATGATTCTAATCTGTTTACCCCTATTGTTCCTTCCACTACTTCAGAAGCTTCCACACCCAGCCTTACAAAATTTAAGTAATCATCTCTCTCTGATCTCTCTGCGGTCACTGTAGCAGGTTGTGAAGTTTTGTTATTTCCCAAACACTCATTTAGTTGTTGCACAGAAAAACCTTGCAACAAGATATTTCCTGGCTGCATCAATGGTGTCTGTGACGTATCCGCACTCTTTGTGGGGCTAACACACTTGACCCTACTTGTCTCATTGCCTCGAAAGGAGCCCCAATCGGATTAAGGTCTAACAGAGATCTGAGGTTTTCATCTGTTTGCGCTCTTGGCGATATTGATCGGGGGTTCCTGTGAACCCTCCCCTCATTTTTTTCCTAGGTCCCCACCCCTTGATCACATGTATCAGGTTTACCCTGCACATACAGTGGTACAGGTGGACCAACAGTAATTGGCAATGATATGGCAGCTGGTATCTGACCTAGTCCCAAACCCCGCGGAGCAGTAACTCCCAAAGCTTGGCTCACTGTGGCTGGTGCAGGTACTAATGGAGATCCTGCTGCTTGACTATACCCCGGAATGAGCAGGTGCTGTGGCTGAGGCAGCAATTGCGGAGTTGACTCAATCTGTACTAACCTCGATTTTGGATATATCGGATCAGGCGGCACCATCAGGCTCGTAGTAGTCTCTAGTACTGGGACATCTGGATAGATTCTTTGTATCTGTGGCGGTGGTTGCAACTGTATCTGCATGTCTGGAGCAGTGGGTGCACTGACCCCACTTTGTGTCAAAACCGTATCACTAGTCTGCACTGTATCTGTAACTCCCTTATCCTGCATCTGGTTCCCAGGACCCGCACTAGTGCTCGGGGCATTGTCGCCTACTGCATAAGGTGGCGGGCGATCATGCAACAACTGGTTAAGAAACTCCTCATCGTCTGAGTCGTCTTCCTCTATCCAAGACCTCTTAGTCTCTTTTGGTTTGCTAGAGCTCTTATCTGTCTTACAGGGGGCTTTCTTTCCCTGCATCTCGTCCTCTTGAGTTATTGCTGGAAACAGTTTGAGTCCGTCAACTATTCCTCTTCTCCACATCTTGCTCTCATTGTCCCATCTAGCCTCAGCTAAGGTCTTCTCTGCCCTCTTCATCCTCCTCTCAAATTTCTGATTTCTTTGTTGTATGGCCATTAAATCCCAGACTGCTAATGCCTCATACTGAGCTGGCCTCGGAGGCGGCTTTTGTACACTTAACATCCACCTCAAATTCTCTAAACTTCTTGTATTGAACGTTCTGTGTTCCGGAAACGCCAAACATCCCTCCTTTTCTGTTAGTTTGCGCCACTGTTTCATCCATAAGCAAGGCGCGACTCCCTTTTCCTCCATTACTATATAAGCTGGGGTACCCTCAGGCGGTGTAGGCTCCCCCTCACTCGCCATAATGTATGCGTCTCCTTTCAGAGCGCTTCTAAAAGCCTTGATAAAATTCATCTTTGCGTCTTCTCTTTTGTTTGTATTAAATCAGGAAGTGACTTTAATTCCCAGGACACTCTTCACCCAACTTTCTCAACCTATTGCCTCTCACGGACGGCTGCCAATCCATGCGCACCCCCTCTCGTCAACTGACCTATCCCAGCGCTGCACCACTGATGTCACACTCACACACTGCAGCTGACAAATATTACGGCTTGTCCTCCTCACACTGGATTCACACCAAACGAATGCAAAATTACTGCGAGCACCTTTAACAACAACGACAACTCAAATTTGCCGGTTTACTACAGGAAGGGTACACATTCGCTTTAGAACTTTACAGAGATTTCACTTGAAGCCTCAGCCGCTACTCTCTCCTTCTCAGTTCCAGCATACGCAAGCAGAATTCGACCCGCAAATCCTACTCTCGACTTGTCAATGGTTCGTCCTAGTGCACTATAGAACTTGCCAAATCTCCATCGAAGATTTCACTCACACAATTTGACTCAAACTCGACTTGTCAACCATGCCCAATTGACCTATTAAATCGTACAAATTACAACATAAACCCAAGTGTCTCCTACACTTGTCAATATACTCCGGAGTCTTAGACTGCAACGGGTCCGTACATTAACAACCAACCACGTGGATAATTTTTTAGTACAAAGCGCCACACTCACATGAAGTACGCCGACTTCCCTACTCTCATACTGCGGAGTACGCCCACTCCTGCTAAAACAACATTTCCTGGCCTAAACATACACAAACTTCACAAATCACCTGCAAAATGCATAAGCAGAGCAAGTGCAAATTCTACACCATACATGCTAAAACGCCAAGAACATTCCCAACTCACTTAGGCAGGCTACGAGATCCCGGGAAAGTCATGGGGAATTTAGAAACACATCATATCTCCAATTTGCATTATCTCAGAAAAACAATCTAAACAATAATTCTCCGTCCTAGGGCCCCAAAGGGCCAAACCGTCGCTCTGCTACCAGAACTGCTAACGCGTCCTTTTATGATAATTTATTACACATCAGGACTCGTTTTAGGCCAATGAATCTTTTGACCCAGTTGAGAGACACCTTAGGACGAGATAACTAATCAATATGTCAATAATGTCATCAATATTTATTACAATAATGCATTTCACTTTAGTCAAAGACATTAGTCAACTCAGGAAACCACCATGACCTTGCAGTCATGAATAACCACACCAGTTTAGTGGAATTTTATGAGGTTTATTCCCTATTGATTACAATTCTAAAAGCAGGTGTGTTAATCTCAAAAGCAAAGCACTCAGTAACATTATCATGATTTGGCAACTCGAATAAGACTTAACCAAAGCAAGGAACACAATTATTAGAACATAACACAGCGTCAACATAGATCAACTTTAGCCAAGTGTCATTAACGCGCCAGTTCAACAAAGCATAGATTCAGTCATTTATCTATTTGCGTCTGTTTAGCGAATCCATGTCCTAACCACTGATTAGCATTGGCATGTTGGTCTTCATGCAAAACAATTTAGAACACCAATTTGGAAAACATCTAGCTATGGTCTCTGTCAAAAGTAAGCAGTTGGTACCTAGAAAGGAAAAGCAAATGGACAATCACAATTTCATTGTCATATAGTTACCCTCCAAGGTTTGGGTCAGCACTCAGGTTTGGTCTTCATCTTGAGGACATCAGTTGATTCGCCATCAGTCAGGAACTCAGTTCTCGGGGACAAAGGGGCACTTCCCTCATAAGGAGGTAAAGTGTAAATGGGCAATCTAAGGAAGAGGATGGTTTGAGTAAAACCAAAATAAGTCACCAAACAGAGTGACAAAGTTTCTGGATCAAATCAATTGCATTTCCCTAACCCATCTAAATGGCTCTCCGTGTCATAGGTTTTTATCCCTTTTTCGTTGTACATTCCCCTAAAACTTGATTGGACAAATGTTGCACCCCACTTTCTTTAGCCAATTAAAAACAGATTATGTCATTAAATCTTTCACCCCGCATTAGTTCTCAAGCAGTTTATTAGTCCATATGATTGATGTTTTCAGAGGTAGCACGTCCGTAATGATTTCATGTGCAATGTCTTCTTATAATAATGGACACACCTGGATAGAAGGTCTGTTTCAGCAGCACTATGGCTTAGATTCATCAAGGATTCAATAGATAACACACGTCACCCTGATTTATTTGAACACATGCATGCCATCACTATGAGGGATTTGACTTGGGTGAAGGAGCATTTTCTCTTTACCAGGAGCTCAGAAAGTGAGGTGTTGGAACTCTCAAAACCCAGGTTGCGGTCATATATTATGTCAAAAACCTGTCCATCGCTGGAGCCTTATCTTTTCATAGTTAAGTCAGCAATCACATTATAGGCATTAATAATTTTAGAAATGTATAGAAATCCACGTTTTCTGATTGCAATTCTGCAAAGGAGACGAGGGAGTTTTGAGGTCTCAAAGCCTCCATTATTGAAATGCTAGCTTTGTGCCATTTAACCCCAAAGCCACCACATGCACCAGTTCTGATCCTTTTGTTATGGATCAAGGCATTTCAGTGGGTAGATTTTATCAATTTTTAATAATGACTTAGGAGGATCATGTAAGATATGTTCAGAATGGAGGATTTAAGTGCAGGTAGAGTTTGTATGGTTTACTATGAGATTTCTCACAATTTAGCCATTCGACGGTGGAATGGAAACATCGTTTTGGGGTTAGCGAGCTACTTGTTGTATTAGATATAATGTTTGGTATGAGAAAACGTTCACCATGTTTACACCTCCAATGTCTTGCCGAGACTTAGTTTGCACAGAGATACACACAGCTTCTTCCTTTTCCAAAGGAACTTCAAAATGTATTTGTCAATTAATCTGGAAAATGCATTCAGTAGTTGGATCTGTATGACACTGAGGAGGCTCTTGACCATTATAGTGACCATCCTTTTAATAGTTTCCATTCTACCCCAGTAGCATAAACACTAGGGTGACCAAGAGTCCAGAAAAGCAATAATCTTGCCAGTCAGTATAATATAATTATTAGCGGCTGATTTGTACCTGTCAATTTTGGGCCAAGCTCCTAGGTATTTCAGATAGGAGTGTTGCCAGAACAAGCGAGTGCCCCCTCGATGTCTGGGTATATCAGTGGTTTGCAACGTAAATGTCTGAATTTTCTCTTTTAAGTACGTGTCCAGATCCTGAGCATATTTTTTGTTGATGGAACTGAAGTATCGGCTTCTGTTGTGAATAGCTCGATTTCATTGGACCAATCCTTTAAGCTATAGACCAGATTCCCATATTTGGCGCCAAGTAAGGAGCCATTACTCCTAATAAAGGCCACCAATAGTGGTTCACATGACACACGGAACAGCAGGCGTGAGAGTGAGTATCTCTGTCTTCTAACCTGTCCTTGGCCAAATGCTTCCTCATCATTACATTGGCCTGTGATTGATTGAACATTGCCAAAACCATCCTAGTAGCAAGAACCGTCCCGGCATCCAGTATTATAGCAGTAGAGGGAGTGGGCACTTGGCTTTTAAAATGATGGAGCAAAGCTTCCTTGTGTTGTCTCTAGAGCACCTCTCTAAACGTGTTTACCATGAAGGTATAAGTTTATGTATGACATTTTCCGGTCTACGAGCCAGTATTCTTGCATAAATCTTGCAGTCTACATTAAGACGTCATATCCACTTGCAGCTCAGCTCTTCCGGGGGTAGGGGGGCATGGAGAGTATTTATTTTTCAATTGCAGAGTGTCCGCTGCAGTACCCTGGACTTTGCCTGACGTCAGGACATTTGTGGAAAGGTCCGCAAGGGCAGTGGTCACAATATTGCAGGAGTTTTATAAAAAAATGAGAGGAAACCAATCTGTTTACGGTGCTTTCCATTTGAATGAGGCCAGGATGGCTTTTGTGATTTCCAATACATCAAAGTGCTTTTGCCATTGTTGTTTACCTTCACATAAAACCGATTGAAGGCTCACGTTACACAGGTAAGAGGGATCAACTCTGGTTGGCGGTAGATCCAAGTGAGCACAAAGAATCGCAGTGGGCTTGGAATATTGAACTTACATTATCATCTTTTGTGCTCATAGTGACAGACTTAATATTTCATTTAAGCACCCTACAATTCACACGGCTGGCAAGAACCTTGCACTTTTGTTTATTCACATAAGTGTTCAGTTTGTTGAATTTGATTCCAAATCCTGCCAGTAGTGCTGGAACAATTGTCTGAGTGGGGGGTGCTGGTCTTTGGCGACCACGCGAATAGCATAAGCATTATTGCACTGAAGACAGCAACTTGTTAAAAGAGAAGGCGTTCTAGTTCTTCAAAACCATGTAGATCACAATGAAACACATTAGGAGATACACAGTTGCACAATATTTACCAACAGAAAGTGTGAAACAGAAACATTGTGCAATAACCGAGGTATAAACTTTCAAGGCTAACAAACACGTAAAGTATGCTGTGCCCAGCTGAAAGTTGCATGTCTTCTCCATTATTTTACCCATAATGCCGTCAAGGATTTTGAGTGATTCTTTCAAGTAGTTTAGTCTGTTTTCTACTTTCACCCTTGTGCACTCTGTGGGTTTTTCTCAAAGTCTATTCACAGTGCAAGAATGAAGAAAGGAGGCAGCTTGTTGTCAGAAGAGAGAGGAAGTTGGGCGAGCTCGTGCATTGTTCAGCCAGAGCAGGGCCCAGAGCAATGCCAATTGGCCAATATTCTAAAGACCCGGCTCGTACTTATATGTAACGTCCGATTAAAAAATTGGGGAAATCAGCAAAACATGGTATTATTCCCTTTTTTAAATGAAAACGTAAAATATAAAACTCCAAGTTATTTGATTGTGTTTTAGAACTTTATGAACTGTATTAAGTAACCCTAACTTTTTACAGACTGGAGGGAAAAAAGTAAAAGAAGATTTTAATCACAATATGATTCCAATGACCGCTACAGTCAATGACAGAATTCTAAAACATGAACAAAGGCCCAGTATTATTCTAAGAAGAATATGCAAATAAAGTTGAAATAAAACTTAAAGAATAAAACCTTTCGACAGATATATATTTATTCTTGCAATTAATTGTTCTCCCTGTCTAAAGCGAGCTTGTACCTTTCTCCACGCCCATCAATATAGCCAATTTATCACTGCCTGACATATGTTAAAAGCTCTACCTGCCTCCTGAAAGGCACACAACATTCTTCACTGAAAGGTAATCTAAGAGCCAGAGAACTTGCCTCTCCCAGGTGTCAACACACTGTGATACTATATAAAGTCTTCACACTGGCTTCCATCTGAGCAACCTCATCATATTGAAGACATGAAGGTCATCTGCTGTACCCTTCTGGCTGTAGCCATGCTTTCTGGGATAGGTAAGTTCTCTAACAGGAATTACATTTTTGGTTTAATAACAAGAAGATACCTCAACAATGAAACCCAATCCAACCTGTATCCTGCTGGGCTGGATGACATGTGTGGCCTTGTGTTTTGTAGAATCTGGTATTATGGGTTGAAGTGATAGAGAACTATGGGCCAGATGCAGGAAACGTTTAGCGACTCGCAAACGGCAAAAATTGCCGTTTGCGAGTCGCTAAACGCGTTTCCCTATGCAGAAATGCATATTGTGAGTCGGTACCGACTCGCAATATGCATTTCAGAATCGCAAATAGGAAGGGGTGTTCCCTTCCTATTTGCGATTCGGAGTGGAATGCAATACCATTTGCGACCGCATATGCGGTCGCAAAGGGTATCGCAGTTACCATCCACTTCAAGTGAATGGTAACCCACTCGCAAATCGGAAGGGGTTCCCACGGGACCCCTTCCAGTTTGTGAATGGACTCAAAACATTTTTTTCAGGGCAGGTAGTGGTCCAAGGGACCACTGCCTGCCCTGAAAAAAAAACGAAACTAAAGGTTTCGTTTTATTTTTAAGTGCAGCTCGTTTTCCTTTAAGGAAAACGGGCTACACTTAAAAAAAAAAAAAAAAAACTGCTTTATTGAAAGCAGTCACGAACATGGAGGTCTGCTGACGACAGCAGGCCTCCATGTTTGCGAGTGCCTAGACTCGCTATGGGGCCGCAATTAGCGACCCACCTCATTAATATTAATGAGGTGGGTCATTGCGACCCCATAGCGAGTTGCAGACGGTGTCTGAGACACCGTTCTGCATACCAATTTGCGAGTTGCAAATTGGATTTTTCCTACATCTGGCCCTCTGTCAGAAGCCAGTGTTTATTATTACAGCCTCCCAGGGCTGAATCACCTATTTTATTTATTTACTTATTTTAGCAATTATTAATAGTGTACTACATCACCAGGCGGTATAGTGTTTTACAGAGTTAACTCAATTTCCGTTTCATAATGACGGACATGTAGTTGAAGGGAGAGTCAGAAGCCATAGATAAAAGGGTAGGGTAGAAGAAAAAAAGAAATACAGTAAAATCAAAAGGACCGTCAGACATTTTTCAGATATCAGATATACAAATGGAGTCTGAGCGTTCAGTAGACTGAGTAACAAAGTTCTTTGTTCCACAGAGGGCAGTTGTGAAATTGGCTCTGTCAGTGCTTAATTTGAGTCAGTGGTTCTCGGTGCTCAGCAATTTCATGTAGCTGTCAACTCCAACATTTATGACTGTTTCTCTGCATAAAGTTGAGCACAACATTTCTTTTTTTTACTAATTCAATCTACATTAAAATGTCTAATGACTGCCACCCATGCCCTTTTTATAACTTTTTGGCCTAGAATAGTGTGAATTGTCACACTTTAGGGGTGTAGTGGTTGGTAATTGTGTTGGCAGGGGCAGTCGGTGGTGCAAGCTAAGATAAATTCCTGGCAAAGGCCCTGCACCTTACTTTATTTTTTAATTTATTTTTACAAACTAGGCGCTCGGTTTAGCTAGATGCCAGTTGGGTTTGTGCTCCAGATCTTATAAAGGCGTCCTCTAAGGAAATGAGAGAATGTTTGTTGTTTCCTAAACAGGAGTATTTCCCAGAGAAGAGAGTCTATGCTTAGGAAGAATTGGCAAATTCCACTAGGTTAGATTTTTCTCAGTTGGTAGTCGGGTGCCTCTTTGTGGAGGACTTTGTGTACAATAGAGCCTAGCCGTAAGTTGCTTCTTGCTTCAATGTATAGACACTGCGCAGTGGCACACAGAGAGGTGACGTAGTCAGAATGTTTGATTTCTGAGCCTAAGTAGGTTACCAGTTAAAAAGGAGCTCCCATACAAGAGAGAACTAATGAATTAAAGACCCTTTGAGGAATGAAGGGCTTGAGTCTTTTCAGAAGTCTGAGCTGATGGTGGTCAGTTATTGCTCGAACAGAAACGTGGGCTTGTATGTTGACTTTCTTTCCCGGACTATAGCGCAGAGAGTTTGTGCTGTCAACGAGCTGGTTTGCCATCTAGAGTAATTAGTGAGGTGGGCCATGATTGAACTGAGGGCGATTTATGCAGAGGCCTGATAACATGAAATTCTGTTTCAAGGGGGCTCAGTTTGAGATGATGATCAGTCATCAAAGATAGGATGGTTGTTAGAATTGGGGTTCAGGGAGGAGAGACTGACGTACAGTTGGGTGCCATCTGCGTGAAAGGTATAGGTAATGGAGTGAGTGATGGGTAATGACTGGAGTAATGTGGAACAGAAAGATTATGGGGCAAATTTATTAGGATTTTGCATTGGGGTTATGTCACTTTTGTGGTATTTTCTAAGCAAGGCAAAGCCACTTTGCGTGATTTAGTAAATACAAAGTAGTGCACTGCAGCTCACAGCGCTGCCTTGCGTAACCTTGCGTTGGGAATGCATTTCTTGTGGGGAGCATGGGAGTTCCCATATATCCACCCATGCATTTTAGTGCATTCCCAGATTTACTAAAGCTAGTAAACCTTGGAGCATGTCAAAATGCTATGCTTTCCCCAGTGAGGCATAAGAAGGAATCATATGTTTATTTCTCCTAATTACTTCCACTTTCTTTGTGCGCTGCAAAATGCAAGATGCAAAATGAAAGAGGAATATGTCTCTAAGGATTGATTTTGGAGCAGCACAAAAACAATCATGCCCGCAGTGCAAGCATCCTTGCACTGTGGTGCAATGATGCCTGCTTTGATGTTAGTCACTAAACAAATACAAGAACAACCCAGAATGCCCATGTGAACCTGGGTATAATTATCACAAAATACAAATCCACATGAAACTCACTTACAATCAATTAAAATATTAAAGTGGAAAAATCGAGCAAATAATTCTTAAACGAAGACGAAAATCATCTGTGTAGAATCTTTAAAAAAACTCCACTGAATCCAGTAGTGTTTTTAATGCTTTGAAAGCTGCATCCGCATATAATGGTGAATCATTTTTATAAGTATACTTTAGGAAAATAAACAGAGTGATAGTTGAAACAAGAGATCCCCAAGTGAGTAAAGAGACACCACACAGTTCTGTGACCTTTGGTGTATCTCACAAAGACAGACTCTTATTAACTTATGAAGTATGCTTGTCAGTACATTGATAATTCAAAACATAATCGAAGAGTTCTTGTCCGATTAATCGGATTTGTTTATTGCTTTATGGTGTGGTGTCACTTTTCTCACTTGGGGATCACTTGTTTCAACTTGTTTCAAAGTTAACCATGAGTTAACCAGTAGCAAGATTTTTTGGTATTATATTTAAATAGATTGTAAATGAGTTTCACGTGGATTTGTATTTTGTGATGATGATGCTTTGATGTTATTCTTCACAAAGTGCACCTGCGCTAGGAGAGAGTAGAAATGTGCTGTAGCTCTGTAAATATGGAGCTATTCTGTCCTTTCCCTTTCATGCAACTCAGCACAGCAACTTTGCTTGCTGCCCTCCACTGTGTGAACAGTTAGTAAATGTGTGATGAGGGTGCTTGAATACTGTTATTATGACCTTCGGAGCTTCCCTTTGCAGGCTCTGGCATGACTGCCCAAGAAACCACCCCATGCACTAAAATGCATGAGCGTGCAATGCATTGGAAGCATTAAAAGGTTACTTACAAATAATATTTTTGAACTGTGATTCTGGTAAACGTTACATTATTCAACTACAAGACAGAAATAACACAGCCTTCTGATTGGGGAGTACTTTAGGCGAAGCTGAAAACCCTATTTTCAGCAGTTTCTGAAGAAAAATAATGAATTGCTGTGGTTCTTGAGAGAAAGGAAAGGAGTTCAAAGGTTTGTCGTAGTTCTCCGTCGTAGGGAGGGTACACATTTTGGAGTTTTCAGCTGCATAATGTTTTTGCCCCTGCAGCCTGCTGTCCCCTGGAGACAGTTAAGAGCCGGTGGTGAGCTCGCTTCCGGACGTGATTTGGAGCTAATGCTGTTCACTTAGGACTATGGGCCTGATTCTAACTTTGGAGGACGGTGTTAAACCGTCCCAAAAGTGGCGGATATACCACCTACCGTATTACGAGTCCATTATATCCTATGGAACTCGTAATACGGTAGGTGGTATATCCGCCACTTTTGGGACGGTTTAACACCGTCCTCCAAAGTTAGAATCAGGCCCTATGTGATGTCAAATTTTCTCGGGTGGCAACAGTATCTTTCTTGACACGAAGAAGAAGCCATAACCGGGTCAAGGGGACTGACAGCAAAATGGCATCCGCCAAGTCTATTTGTGATACAGTATGATCAATATGCAGACAGACCCTTATAGCGGATATAAGGGGGGGGTCAGAGGGTTCCTTTAGTGAGCGCCTGTTGATGCGGGGTTCCAGTGAGAGAGTGATATCAGTGGTAGATAAGCATTTTAGGGTCAGTTTGAGACAGTTTTATGGGAATTTAAATTGGGAAGGCTGTTGGATTTTCACCTACCTGGAACTGAGGGTTAAAAAGAAATTTTTAGGGTCGAGTGCGCAAACGCTCTAGCCTGCCGTAATCTCTCTTTGACCACGCCCACCACATGCTCATCAGTTTCGTTGGTTCGTGGGCTTGCCTTTTAACAATTACTTGATTTTATTTGTGAAAGGCATACATACATCATGCATTTTCTGGTGTTTAGCCCCCCTCGAGTGCACCCGTCAACTATGGAAACATACAAGACTCCATGTTTTCAGCATGGTTTCTGAACTACTTTTTTTTCCCTATGCAGCGCGATCTCGCTTCACAGTTGCTGATACATTTGACTGCGATTTAACTTCTGTTTCATTTTGTGTGCTCCTTCACGCTCATGGCGTGGTGCTTTAACTCAGTTCGCTTATGTATAACTGTATTACTTTTCATTTTCATGTGGCAATAAAAGTCCAGTTAGGACTTTACAAAGCTAATAGCTCCAAGTCGAGCAAATCCGAGAGCCATTGCATTGCAAATGCTAGTTTTGATAGGTGTCTTTATGTAGAACCAGAGGGCATATTTACAATGCCTCTGCAGCCTCTGCGGCCAATGCCTCTGCGTCACTTTTCTGACACTCCGGCTGCTCAGTATGCCCGCATATATTTTCAAGGTCAAATAAAGCCACCTTGTGTGGTTTTTCATGCCTTATAAATATGGCTTCTTTTCACGCATGCCTGTGTGAAAGGGGCCTTCCATGGGTGTTGCTTTGGGTGTGCCTACGTGTTGGACTTTTGCTTATGCAGGGTCATCCCCAGTCTTTTTTCGCCTCCTGCCTCCTACTTTTTTCTGACATGTTGCTGTTGGCTTTTCAACTCTGAGCACTTTACCACTGCTAACCAGTGCTAAAGTGCATATGCTCTCCTGTTTAAATTGTATGTAAGTGGTTCATCCATGATTGGCATATTTGAGTTACTAGTAAGTCCCTAGTAAGGTGCACTAGAGGTGCCAGGGCCTGTAAATCAAATGCTACTAGTGGGCCTGCAGCACTGGTTGTGCCACCCACATAAGTAGCTCTGTAATCATGTCTCAGACCTGCCACTGCAGTGTCTGTATGTGTATTTTTACACTGTAAATTCGACTTGGCAAGTGTACCCACTTGCCAGGCCTAAACCTTCCCTTTCCTTACATGTAAGGCACCCCTAAGGTAGGCCCTAGGTAGCCCCAAGGGCAGGGTGCAGTGTATGGATGAGGTAGGACATATAGTAATGTGGTTTATATGTCCTGACAGTGAAATACTGCCAATTTCGTTTTCACTGTTGCAAGGTCTGTCTCTCTCATAGGATAATATGGGGGCTACCTTTAAATATGATTAAAGTGTAGATTCCCCTAGAGAGTAGATGGACATGTGGAGTTTGGGATCCCTGAACTCACAATTTAAAAATACATCTTTTAGTAAAGTTGATTTTAAGATTGTGAGTTTGGAAATGCCACTTTTAGGAAGTGAGCATTTTCTTGCTTAAACCATTCTGTGACTCTGCCTTGTTTGTGGATTCCCTGTCTGGGTCAGTTTGACAGTTGGGTTGTTTTTCACCTCACACCAGACAGTGACACAAAGGGAGCTGGGGTGTAATCTGCATTTCCTGATTAGCCATCTCTGCTAGGAGGGAGGGGTGGAGTGGTCACTCTCATCTGAAAGGACTGTGCCTGCCTCTGACAATGCTGTCTCCAACCCCCTGGTGTGTGTCTGAGGCCTTGCCTGGGCAAGGCAGGATTTCACAAGAAGGTGTGAGTCCCCTTTGAAGGAAGGTGACTTCAAAGACTAAAATGGGTATAAGAAGGGCACCCAAACTTACAAACTTTAGAAACACTTCTGGAACCAAGGGGAACCGCTGCCTGGAGAAGAGCTGATAGCTGAGGAAAACGTGCTGCCCTGCCTGTGACTGTGCTTTGTGGAGCTTTCCTGCAGTGCTGCTTCTGCCAGAGTAAGAGGGCAAAGACTGGACTTTGTGTGCCTTCCATCTTGAAGAAGAAATCTCCAAGGGCTTGATGTAGAGCTTGCCTCCTGTTGTTGAAGTCTCAGGGATAGCAAAGACTTCTTCCTGCCAGCACCTGGAGTCTCTGGAGAGACCCCTACTCTGCTCTGTGGTGCCCTTCCAGTTCCTGGGACCCTGAAAGGAGAGGCTGGCAGCCTAAGGACAAAAATACACGCACCGAGCGCCGTGCGGAGAAAAGATCGACGCGAATCCGATCGCGGCTGAGAAAACGACGCGACGCCGGCTCCGCAGCTGAGAAACGACGCCGCAGGAAACGCGACCGGAGAATCGACGCCCGGAGCAGGAGAAACGACGCGCAGCATCGCTGACGAAGGCTGAGAGATCGCAACCTGCGCCGCAGGACTTTCGGACCGTCGCGTGGCTGGCTTTTTCGACGCGCATCGCCGTGCCGAGTTGTTTTCGACGCATATAACCGTGCAGGGTTATTTTCGACGCACACCGCCCGTGCGGGGTTATTTTTGACGCAAACCAGGTACATTTACACGCTAGCAGCGCTAGTGTGTTGTTACAACTACCTAAAGACTCTTTTTACTTTAAATCTTTAAAAAATCATAACTTGACTTGTGTATGTTGGATTTTTGTCGTTTTGGTCTTGTTTTGTCTAGATAAATATTTCCTATTTTTCTAAACTGGTGTTGTGTCATTTTGTAGTGTTTTCATTAAGTTACTGTGTGTGTTGGTACAAATACTTTACGCCCAGCACTCTGAGGTTAAGCCTACTGCTCTGCCAAGCTACCAAGGGGGTAAGCAGGGGTTAGCTGAGGGTGATTCTCTTTTATCCTAACTAGAGTGAGGGTCCTTGCTTGAACAGGGGGTAACCTGACTGTCAACCAGAGACCCCATTTCTAACATTGGTGACCAGCGGTCGGGATTGGACTTGTATTTGTACTTGACATACAGTAATTAAGTGTACACTACTGTTTTGATCTCAGACCACTACGTGACCACATACTACTTGTTTGGTGATCTTTTGATTTTTCTCTTAAGGACTCTTTTTATTCTACTTCCATGATTTTGCTGATCCCTTGACTGATTCTTTTTACTTCATTGGGAAATTATTTTTTTTCTGCCTTTTGGAACTTTGCACTTGTGACCATCATGTCTCAATCTGGAGATGCAACAGCTGGAGCTGTGTTTAAAATGGAGAAACTGAAGGAGTACTCAGTTGCTCAATTGAAACAGTTCCTTAAAGATCTTGACTGTCCCACTGAGAGCTCCACCAGGGAGGGGGAGCTGCAACAGGCACAGAGGGCCTGGGTGACAATCAAGAAGGCTGGAAGGCACACAGAGGAGGAGAATATGGGGGGGGGAGTGCAGAGGATACACAGTGGTGTAGTGGAGGAACCTGTTACGCCTGGGGGGAGGGTCCCCAGGAGGGATGGCAGGGTGTCACCCAAGGGTCTGACTCCTGAAGAGTTACAGGACAGACAGGCAGAGAGGGAGTTCCAATGGGAGATGAAAAAGCTCAATTGGGAGTTGGAAGAAAGGAGGAGGAACTTAGAGATTAAAAAAATGATTTATGCTTACGAGCTTAAATTGAAAGAGCTGGAAGTCATGAGGGCTGAGTCCAGCTGGAATGGTGGCAGCAACAATTGTATATCCAGTGATGCTGCAGAAGTGCACATGCCCAGAGAGGTGGTGCCCTACTTGAAGGAGGGAGTTAACACACGCCAGGAGGTTCAGGGGTATGAGGTAGCTCCAGTGATGCACAGGGTCCCTGAGGTGGATTGGGGGACTGGCATGGGGAGTCATATTCCTACTGGTGGGAGGGACACTCTACTGACTCTAGGTGAGAGTGACAGGGAGAGGGGTTCCCCCCAGGTAGAAGTCCTGGTTATGGAGTGTGAAAACATCCCAGAAGAGTGTGGGTTGAGTGTCAGGGACAGTCAGGTACTGTCTCACCAGTCTCAGGAGGGTGATGTGGGGTGCTTTTTCAAGGCAGAGTCACTGGATGGTTGGGTGAAGGGTACTTTGGTTAATTCATGTGAGGGGCTGAGTGATGTAATTGCTGGAGAGCATATGTCTAGTCCTTATTTTCCAGAGCTATGCCAACACCGGGTGGAGTGTGAGTTCTCTGACCCCAGGGAGCTTACAATGGAGGCAGACTTCTGGGTGAGTACCAGAGAGTCTGAAGAGGCATTTGGGGGTGCTCCTGAGAGGAGTGGTCTAGGTAGTTCCCAACCAGGTGAGGTAGGGAAGGATTGTAGTGTCCCAGGTAGGTCCCAGTGTAGTGGGATGGGTGAGGGACCCCATGTCCAGTCTCAGAGGAGAGGGAATGGGGATGGGTTGAGGCCCAAGGTGCCCGAGATCCGGTCCCAGGTCCTGGAGGGTTCCCTGCGGGAACACCAGGAGGGGAGCCTAGCCTGTACCATAGGGCCATCTGTTGAGGGAGACCCCACAGTGTCAGGAGAACTTGGGGGGGCGGCTGTAGCCAGCGTCCCACCAGTTCTGGTGTCTGGCAGTACCACTCCTAGTGAGGGGGTGCAGAAGTCCAGACAGAGGGTTGAGAGGGGGTTGCGGACCCCAGTGGAGAACCTGGAGGGTAAGGGGTCAGCTCTGAGAGCAGAGCCCGCCATGAATGACCTTGGTGAGACCATTTCTGGGCTGGGGGGAATCCAGACTCTGTCACATGGGCAGAGGTCAGGAGACCTGCGCCAGCCAGACTCTTGTATGGCCCTTCGGGACAGTGTGTCCCTTGAGGGGGGTAAGTGTGCCCCCCTGGAAGTCCTGGTGTGCCAGGCCATGGTTCAACCGCAGGGTGGTGACTCTGGGTTGAATGATCAGGTTCAGGGGGTAAACTCTGACCTGATGGGGGGTAAGTGTGCTCCCAAAGAAGTCCTGGTGTGCCAGGCAGTGGTTCAACCGCAGGGTGGTGACCCTAGGTTGGATGACCAGGTTCAGAGGGTAAACTCTGACCTGGTAGGGGGTAGGTATGCCCCCCAGGAAGTCCTGGTTTGCCAGGCAGTGATCCAGTCTGTGGGTACAGACCCTGGATTGGGAGGCCAGGTTAAGGGTGTCCCCCCTGACCTGGAGGAAGGGGCTACTGCTAACAGTGCCCCTACCATGTTATCTTCTGGGGGGGCCACTCCTAGTTGGGTGGTTCAGGACCCCAGAAGAGAGGGCAGGGGGAGGGAAGCCTCACCCCTGGCCCTGGTCCAACCTGAAGGTACAGACCCCAGGTTGGAGGATCAGTTGCAGGTTAACATCCCTGCACTGATGGAAGAATTGTGCAGGACTGCTTCTACAAGCACCCTGACAGTTTTTGACTCTGGGGGTGCCGCTTCTGCAGGGAGGGTACAGAGCCCCAGAGGGGAGGACCAGGGTCAGGTTAACATCCCTGACCTGGTGGAAGAGAGAGTGGTCAAAGGGTGCCAGGCACCTGGGGCTACCACCCCCCACTCTCCACAGTCACAGTGGTTAGAGAGGCCTGAGGTCGGGCTCTCATCCCTGACAGTTGTCTGGGGCCACTGTGGCTTGCTGTCCTGGTGGACAGAGTTGCCCTTGGGGGGGGGAGGGCGAGAGTCACACCCCGGGGGTGGAGTGGGCAACACCACTGTGTTGGCCCTGGTGGTACTATCTGCCCATGGCAATTCATCTGTGAGCAAAGTAAAGTTAGGTGCTGCACAGATGGTGTCTGTAGATGTGGAGAAGGGTTCCCCATGGGGTAGCTTAGTGGGCCCTGAGAGTATGGACAGAGGGATCCAACTGGAGTCAGGAAGGCGTAGAACTGGAACATGCCCCTGCTGTTGTGGGCCTGGGTCCCTGTTCTATCGCCCCAATCAGGGAAGTACATCAAGGTATTGATTGTTCTCCCCTGGCTTTAGGCTGGTAGGGGGTCGTGTTGGACTTTTGCTTATGCAGGGTCATCCCCAGTCTTTTTTCGCCTCCTGCCTCCTACTTTTTTCTGACATGTTGCTGTTGGCTTTTCAACTCTGAGCACTTTACCACTGCTAACCAGTGCTAAAGTGCATATGCTCTCCTGTTTAAATTGTATGTAAGTGGTTCATCCATGATTGGCATATTTGAGTTACTAGTAAGTCCCTAGTAAGGTGCACTAGAGGTGCCAGGGCCTGTAAATCAAATGCTACTAGTGGGCCTGCAGCACTGGTTGTGCCACCCACATAAGTAGCTCTGTAATCATGTCTCAGACCTGCCACTGCAGTGTCTGTATGTGTATTTTTACACTGTAAATTCGACTTGGCAAGTGTACCGACTTGCCAGGCCTAAACCTTCCCTTTCCTTACATGTAAGGCACCCCTAAGGTAGGCCCTAGGTAGCCCCAAGGGCAGGGTGCAGTGTATGGATGAGGTAGGACATATAGTAATGTGGTTTATATGTCCTGACAGTGAAATACTGCCAATTTCGTTTTCACTGTTGCAAGGTCTGTCTCTCTCATAGGATAATATGGGGGCTACCTTTAAATATGATTAAAGTGTAGATTCCCCTAGAGAGTAGATGGACATGTGGAGTTTTGGATCCCTGAACTCACAATTTAAAAATACATCTTTTAGTAAAGTTGATTTTAAGATTGTGAGTTTGGAAATGCCACTTTTAGGAAGTGAGCATTTTCTTGCTTAAACCATTCTGTGACTCTGCCTTGTTTGTGGATTCCCTGTCTGGGTCAGTTTGACAGTTGGGTTGTTTTTCACCTCACACCAGACAGTGACACAAAGGGAGCTGGGGTGTAATCTGCATTTCCTGATTAGCCATCTCTGCTAGGAGGGAGGGGTGGAGTGGTCACTCTCATCTGAAAGGACTGTGCCTGCCTCTGACAATGCTGTCTCCAACCCCCTGGTGTGTGTCTGAGGCCTTGCCTGGGCAAGGCAGGATTTCACAAGAAGGTGTGAGTCCCCTTTGAAGGAAGGTGACTTCAAAGACTAAAATGGGTATAAGAAGGGCACCCAAACTTACAAACTTTAGAAACACTTCTGGAACCAAGGGGAACCGCTGCCTGGAGAAGAGCTGATAGCTGAGGAAAACGTGCTGCCCTGCCTGTGACTGTGCTTTGTGGAGCTTTCCTGCAGTGCTGCTTCTGCCAGAGTAAGAGGGCAAAGACTGGACTTTGTGTGCCTTCCATCTTGAAGAAGAAATCTCCAAGGGCTTGATGTAGAGCTTGCCTCCTGTTGTTGAAGTCTCAGGGATAGCAAAGACTTCTTCCTGCCAGCACCTGGAGTCTCTGGAGAGACCCCTACTCTGCTCTGTGGTGCCCTTCCAGTTCCTGGGACCCTGAAAGGAGAGGCTGGCAGCCTAAGGACAAAAATACACGCACCGAGCGCCGTGCGGAGAAAAGATCGACGCGAATCCGATCGCGGCTGAGAAAACGACGCGACGCCGGCTCCGCAGCTGAGAAACGACGCCGCAGGAAACGCGACCGGAGAATCGACGCCCGGAGCAGGAGAAACGACGCGCAGCATCGCTGACGAAGGCTGAGAGATCGCAACCTGCGCCGCAGGACTTTCGGACCGTCGCGTGGCTGGCTTTTTCGACGCGCATCGCCGTGCCGAGTTGTTTTCGACGCATATAACCGTGCAGGGTTATTTTCGACGCACACCGCCCGTGCGGGGTTATTTTTGACGCAAACCAGGTACATTTACACGCTAGCAGCGCTAGTGTGTTGTTACAACTACCTAAAGACTCTTTTTACTTTAAACCTTTAAAAAATCATAACTTGACTTGTGTATGTTGGATTTTTGTCGTTTTGGTCTTGTTTTGTCTAGATAAATATTTCCTATTTTTCTAAACTGGTGTTGTGTCATTTTGTAGTGTTTTCATTAAGTTACTGTGTGTGTTGGTACAAATACTTTACGCCCAGCACTCTGAGGTTAAGCCTACTGCTCTGCCAAGCTACCAAGGGGGTAAGCAGGGGTTAGCTGAGGGTGATTCTCTTTTATCCTAACTAGAGTGAGGGTCCTTGCTTGAACAGGGGGTAACCTGACTGTCAACCAGAGACCCCATTTCTAACACTATGCAACACCCATGGACTCTGATGCGTTCCTAGATTAACAAGGCTAGGAATGCATAAGATTCCTAGGCCACTCCAGGGATGATGTAAAAGTGGCGCAATGAGGAGAAATAATTATTTCTCCTCATTTGTTGCTTACATAGGAGGAAGACACCATTAATGATTGTTTATGTGCAGGAAGGTGTTCCTTTCTGCACATAAACAATCATCCCTGCAACACAGACTCCCTTGCACCACCGCGCTAGGCAGCCAATTGTGCGCCAGCTCAGAGGAAAGTACAGGGATGCGTTGCATTGCTGCAAATACGATGCATCCCTGCACTTTACTAATGATGCAGCATGGTGCAGCAAGCTGACTTGCGGACCACGCTGCGTCAATTTTTTGTAAATATGGGCCCAAGTGTCTTTCACACACTGATTTATGCTGACTCTAGAGTCCGCTCTGTGGCTGAGAGGTCTGGTAGTCAGAATCGAATAGCTAGATTCAAAACTGACCAAGAGATTGCCAATCTTTACCAATTGTTTACATATGAGCCAGATAAGTCAAACCACTTTGGGGTTTAATTGAGAAAAACAATTCTGGGATCCAGATGGTTTTGCTGCCTTTTAAGGCGGACAGTCGAAGTAGATGTGCGCTAGTAGTTAGATCTGCTGACTTTGGAACCAGGATCTAGTTCTGGCCTCAGCTCTTGGCTCAATACCATGTGATTTTGGGCAAATCACAGAATCCCTTTGTGTCTCACATTTTTTAAATGGATATGTGTAATTTCCATTTGATGATCACCATCAAATCATCTCCCATCCCACCATGCTATGCACAGTGTATCATTGCTTCCTAACCAGATTTGCCCTATATAAATACCAGTGCAGCATAAGGTGCTGCTGATAGGTCAAGCAATATGGATGACAAAGGTCAAAGTCATCCAATTTGCAATGAGTGTCCCTGAAAATCCTTAAGAACCCATGAAGTGGCTGTCTTTGTGCTAAAGCCATATTGGTAGTCAGCACTACAGTGATGAATCAGTGGTTTACATTGATGAATTTGAATAGTAGCTCATCATTCAGTGGATGTCCTAGCTTGAAGACTTGAGGTCTGAAATTAGCACATTAAGAGGGAAGGATTGATTTTTTCACAATAGGGCTCATCTGTTTCAGATTTGCCCCCTCCTTTTAGTTTGCATCTACTGCTATAGGAGACTTCCAGTCTAAAATGTTAGCACACTTTTTCGCTGACCAGACATATATACAAACCTAGATGTATGCCTGCCACTCTGGCTTCTGCAATGAAACTTTCAACTCGAAGGGCGACATCCTCTTAGTGAGCAAGAGAGAGCAGTGGACAGTGGCTGTAGGGGATCCCTAGCATCTGGCAAAAAGATTCAGGGCATATGTATAGTTTTTTATGCAAACTGCACTAACGCAGTTATAAGTTTAGCACCTGCTTGTGCCATTCCTGAGCACCAGCCGGGCGCCATATTTATGGAATGGTACAAGCTGGTGCAAAGGGTGGGCTAGAGCAAAACAAAGGGCCTCATTTACAAGCGGCCTGTGCTGCATCTGCATCACCTTTTTAGATGCACTGGCAGCGCAGGCTGCAGGGCCATATTTACAAGGCCTTGCAGAGCCACCTTGCGTGGCTTTTCATGGCCTTCTAAATATGGCCCACTTTCACTCCTTACTCTGTGTAAAAGGGGTGTTCCATGGATGTTGCTGTGGGTGTTCCGACGCAACACCCATAGAATCCGACGCTTTCTCAGATTTACAAGGTTTAGTAAACCTGAGAATGTGTCAATTTCCTACGCCACCAGGGTGGTGCAACTGGGAGAAATAACAATATTTTTCCCTGTTAATTTCTTCTTTCTGTGGCACATATAGAAGGAGGAAAACGTCTCTTATGATTGTTTTTGTCCAGGAAGGTGTTCCTTCCTGCACAAAATCCATCATCTCGCAACACAGGCATGCTTGCATCATGGTCAAGGGTGCCTGTGTTGGTGCGTAGCAGCAATTTGTGCAGCAGCGCAGGCAAATAGGACAGGAATGTGCTGTATCTTTTAGATATGGCACATTCCTGCCCTTTTCTTTTGCACAGAAAAAGGCATGCAAAGTTGGCCTGCGCCAAAGCTTTGTAAATGAGGCCCTAAGTGTCATAGTAGTCAACAGGGGACCTCTTGATGAAACCCTGCACATACGGTGATCATATTTTACTCTAATTGTATCTATAAACATAAATCCACTAAGGAAACTACAAATCTACTGCAATGGTGTCAGTCAAAATACAACAAGATCCAGGGAGCCATGCTGGGTGTTGGCCCCCTATGGGGAGAAGTTACTGACTATATGAAGAATACTCACATACCTCAGCAATGTAACACCTTACTAAAATGAAGTCGACAAGGACAGTGACCTGTAGAAATCAGACAAAATAATACTATTCAAAAATGTTCTTATGCACAATCCATTCCTCTTATGTAAATAGTTCTATCACCCTTTGGGGTTGAGTGCACTTGCCATAGAATTCCAAATAAATAAACAATTTCAGATACCTCTATATTCTTCTTAACAGCTTAGTCTACAACCGGTACAGAAATATTGCAACTGGACATAAATTTTGCACTGTTCTTGGGACATACTCTGAGCTGTATTCAAAGGTTTGTTTTGTGGTTGCAAGAGGAGTAACGATATGATAATCATTTTGGTCTTCCTACAATTAGTAGTTCAACCACAGCTGCTATGCCACATCTTCAACACCAAGACTTAACGTCTGCCAATCTGATATACACCAGTTTACAATGCAAAGGTCATTATCACTACTGCATTTTGTCCAAGGGACTCTTTGTCACCTTCTACTGGGTTGTCCTTTTCTACCGAATACTTAACGTTGCCTGTAATTATCCTGATTCTCAATGCCAGTGTACATAAAACCATAAGAATGTTTGTTTTGTTGATGAGAATTATCATAAAAGGTAATGCAAAGTATAGCACACATAGAATCAATTACAAACACAGTGTAAAGCAAAAAGCACAAATACCAGAAAGATCACTATAATATTGGTTATATTGGAAATCTGATAAACTTAAAACATCTATGTAAGTAGTGTTGAGTGAAAAAGGTGCCCACGTGGTGGATATAATTACAAATAAATGAGATATAGACTGCGCATATCCAAAGGCTGGTACCAGTTTGCAGAAGTGATATAAATTGTAGAAAGGACATCCTTTATCAGGAACAAGGAAGCAAGGTGTCGTTGACAGTGTTTCGCCCCAGTCATAAGTCTAGTGTCAACATCAGGACACAGGTAGTGAAGACTGAGCCCTGCATTGAAAGGACTGCTATTTCATTGGATCTAGGGTCAAGAATGTACAAGCTATTCTGCATGTGGGGATTTGGTAAAAATCTGGAAGCTTGCAGCTGTACAGAGAAAATAAATAGTGGTCAGGCAGGTCCGAAGTCGTGCCAATGCTGCTATAGTTGTTATATGAGAGGCACGCCAAGATTGTGCCCTTGTGACCTCAGTATGCCTGTCATATCATCTGGACATTCCTTCAGATCATCATTGCAGCAGCCTTCTATCTAGATCTATAGGTTTTTACTTTATTCTCTTCTGTATGGTCCAATCGTGTAATATCAGCACCTCCATACCATAAGAAGCCACTTTGAGTTCCAATCTTCTGCCATACCTTGCAGTCGATTGTTTGACATACACGTTACCAATGCCTTTGCTGTCAGTATATCCCCTCTTCCAAGAGCCTGTACTTTAGCAATCCAGGCCTTCTCCAACAAATCCTCTTACCTGGTAGAATGATCCGACACCTGAACCTGTCCGTTGTCTCTTTGCCGCAAAATCTGTGAGTATCCTTGCCACTGCTCCTCAACTCTTCCATTCACTCACCAGTCTCTGAAGCCCCATATCACATCTGTGAACTGAGCCTCTGAATAAATGATGTCTGGTCACTGCACCTGACTCTTCCCATTGAGCTCCACAAAGGCTGCCATTTCCTCTAACATGCTTTTCCATGGCTGCAAATGTCACAGCATCAGCATCAGACAGATCCATGTTTGAACAGGAAGAGTCACTTTGCCCTCCAGGTGCCAGACTTTATTCTTTTGTGTTACATTTCCATGTTACACAGGTGTTTTATACCAGCACAGGAGAGATCCACAAGTGGGCCTTTTTATGCACAGATTCTATCTAGTACTTAATTTGTGCCAGTGGTGTGGGTAGCAGGCATCAGCAATCATTTTTAGGAACTATCATCAGGCATTGACCCAGAGGAAGAGAGAGAATTGCATAAAAAAGAGAAGAAAGAAGAAAGAGAGAGATAGGAAATAAGAGGCAAAGCAAGAAAGAAGGGATAAACAAGAACCTGCAAGAGTGAGACAAAGAGACAGGATGTGTAGGCTGGTAGCATAAGGAGGTCTCAGAGGGAATTAAGGCTATTGAAACTTGGGGACTCATTTACAAGGAATTTGTGCCATGGTCACCTCATTTTCTTTTACGCAATGGTGGCGCAAGAAGTGCTTTACACTGCTCCACAATTACAAACTGACGCATTGGGCCCAATATATCAGTTTATAAAGCCTTGCGTCACATTCTACCCGCACAAGGCATAATGTATACAAGGTAGGAGTTCCCTCAGGAAAAGCCATACATTTCACTGCGTCGTTCCGTGACTTCACTGCGCGAGAATTTAACTCCTGCTCAGAGCTCCACAGGGTTTTCTTGTGACATCCATCAGTTTCTAATAGAAATGCCCTTCAATGGCTCTAGGCTATTTGTAGTAAAAGTGAATTTAGCCTTAGAACGATTGAAAGAGAGCAAAGCCACTGCTTGTTCTTTAGGACTAGCTCCTTCTGCTCGGCAGCTTCCCAAACAAACTTGCCTCTTTTCAGTCTTCAGCAGGGAATGCCACGAGAGGCAATGTCAGTACATACCTCAGCAACAACAGGCTTTCCAGTTTTTTTGAGGTAGGGGGTGGGGAGCATGCCGACAGTGTTAAAGTTTCTAGAGGCAACAATGTACCCAAATCGCAGCAATCCCTCCTGTCACTGCCACAAAATTGCTTGAATTTGTCCGCAGCAGAACACAGTCACCTGGTATGAAGCCAAATCAGCTTCTAGCCCCCCAGGCGGAGCAGCATCACATCTGACCAATGGGTACTTCAGATTGTGAAACACCATTGCTCCCTACACTTCCTGTCACATGCTCCAGATAAGTCACCTGCAGCTCAACACCTACAAGAGGACCACTTGTCCATGCTTTGATTAGGAAATAGAGCTCTCTTGGCCAACAGAGCAATGGTAAGAGTGCTGGCATCAGAGATCAGGGACCGTCTGTTACTCCTGTTTTTTTCTCTGCCCCATCATCGGTTTCTGCCCTATGAACCTCTTTCTCCTGAAGCACAAGTTCATTTTGCTTATACGGGCCCAAGTTCTGTCTGCCCTGGACCCCCAAATCTGGATAGTGGCATTGGATTTTCAGGATGCTTAATTCCACAGCCCCGTCTTTCACTTCCACAAAAGCTACCTGCAGTTTCAGGTAAGCCAAGAGCACTTTCAGTTGACTTTGCTTCCTTTTGGCCTTACCAGCTGACCTCAGTGTTCACAAGGGTGTTTGTTACAGACATTGTGGGCAGGTTGGGAATACCAGCCTTCCCATACCTTGATAATGACTGGCTACTGAAGATGGGCTCCCCTTAAACTGTTTTGAACCACCTCCAGACAACAGCTGACCTGTGGACATCATTGGGCTTTTCCAGCAACATGACAAAGTCGCACCTAACTCATAACCGATGGCTCCACTTTATTGTATCCATCTGGGACACAGTGCTTTCCTGAGCCTTCCCTCCACCTTAGTGAATCCAGGACATTCAGGCTGTGATCCTGATGTTCCAGAATTTGACCTCGGTTGCAATGAGAGTGCTTCTGAGGCTGCTTGGCCTCTTGGCTCACCGCATCCTGCTGGAGATGGTACATATGATCTCTCATCCTATGGACAACAGCGGCATACCTGCTGAAAATGGTTACGTCCCTCCACACTGGACAATCTATCATCTTGCTGGCCTTCAATGGCCTATCCAAGGAAGAAGAATGGCTCCATCACATTGATCCAAAAAGGGACCTCAGTTTTTACATTAATTGGACCAGAGGCCACCAATTGAACGATCAACTGTTTGTGGGTTTCTCTGGTGCAAAAATGGGGAAATCAGTGCAAAAGAGAATTATTTCTCCAAGGACTGTTCTATGCATTACAGTCTGCTATGGGCTAGTCATGAAACAGCCCTCAGAAGACTTGTGCAGTCACTTCACCAGAGCAAAGGCTTCTATCACTGCACTAGCATGTGTTGTGCCAGCCTTGGAAATCTGTCAGGCTGCTATGTGGATGTGCCTCCGTACATTCACAAAGTACTATTGACTGGTTTGATGGGCACCTCGCCCAATCTGTCCTGCAGAATTTCCTGGTCTGAGTAATTCCTTAGAGCCACCACCTGGGAAAATACTGATTTGGTATTTATTTAGAAGGTGGGGAACCTGTGGTTCAGAAGAACATGTTGCTCCCCTTTAGTAATCCCTTTTCTGGTAGAGACTTGATATAACTGTAAATCCTTCACTGACCCACCCACCTCGCCGTTCTATGGAAAGGGCTCATACAATCCATTAATATGATTCCAAGCTAGAGATCTGCATACTGCCATATTTTGTTTTCTATGGGCTCCACATCTGATGGCACAGATATCTGAAAGAAACTGAAGTCAGTGCAAGAAGGTGTTACAGATATAGCGTCCAGAAATCACATTTGGGGCAGGGTTGAATTCAGCATGGAGCCCCACAACACCATGTAGTGACACACAAGGGAATTGCTATTAATAATCTCCCCAACCAGTCTGGTGCTTGGGAGAAATTCCAAAGGTGAGAAATGTGATGTGATATCGAGTCTCTACCAGAAAAGGAGTTACCGAAGGCGTGCAATTTGTTCTTCTTTGCAAAATAAATCCTGATTCCACTTAGCAAAGTTCTGGCTGTGGTATTATAATTTCTGGCTGAATTCTATTGTGCTTTACTTGAATTTGCATCCAATCTGATTGAGCACACTGCAACAATCCGCATGAAGGTACAGTTCAAGCTGACATTAGTTGCAGCGAGGCCAACGAGCTCTGGTGGTGAAGTAGGTTATAGGTAGCTACAGACAGTGTAGAATCATTTGATTACCCTTCACTCCCTACACGCATAGAGAAATTGACAGGTTTTACTAATTCCACATTTCCACAGATACTTTTCGACCACACCCCCGTAGGTGAATTTCACACATATCTCCTTGAAGACATAGGAGCTGAACTGGCATACATGCATATGTCTCATACCGTGTGTGTCTCTTTCGTTTTTTCAGCACACTCGTCTTTGCACTGCTTCACATGCACTGAGCCGGCGAGCCCCGTGGGGTGTCTGACAAGCACCACGTGCAACGAAAAAGAGACCTTCTGTAAAACAAACATCACTATTTCAGCAGGTAAGGACAAATAGAAGTGTGTGTTGCCTATGACTTCAGACATGCATCGATGGATGTGGAGTCCCAGAAACAACTGGCATATGATAAATGACGTCACATACACTTTGATCCCCACAATGGCATAAAAAGACCACCCTTTCTGCTATCCATTGACCCTTATCAGCTTCCATTCTGTTGCTGAAGTAAGGCAAGAGGACAGAGCAACAGAAAATAGATATCGGGTCTAATTCACGAAGGCACACTTAGACCAAAAGTCTAAGGCCCATATTTATGAGAACCTAGTGCCATTCCAATGCCACATTAGTGTAATTTTTTTTTTATGCCAAAGTGGTGTGGGAAAGCCAAAAACTCTATGCTATATTTACAAAGTGGGACGATGCTTGCACTGCACCACTTTGTAACCCCTTGTGCCACATTATGCCTGCGCCAGGCATAATGTATGCATGGGGAGCATTCCTGCACTGGGAGGTACGAAAAAATGGCACAAAGACTTCAAATTTATCTGCATTTTTAACGCCTGCTAGAAGCAGACATTAAAATTAAAAAGGCTCCAATTGTTTTCAATGGGCCTATGGGTGCTTTGCAGGATTAGCATCAATTTTTTCTTTGACGCTAATACTGCAAAGCACTGGACTAATGTAAACATTTAGAATGCTAGTCCCCCTGACTACTGCCATGGTGTGTTGTTTTTTAAATATGAAGCACACATGGTGGCATTAGTGGGTCTAATGGGTGCAAGAAAAGTGGTGCTGCAGAAGTCTAAACTTTTAGACTAAGTTTAGACTTTTGGCCTAAATTTAGACTTTTGGTCTAAAGTTACCTTTGTGAATTAGGCCCATTACTTTTACAGTCCTGTCTACTTCTTGTTCCTGCCATTTCCACCTTCAGGGCCCATGAGGCAAGGGGTAGCCAGTGGCTACCTCTAACTGACATCCATAGATCTATCTTTTTAAGGAATGTAAAATACTGCCCCTGAACAAAGTTAGAAAATGGTAAACATTCTCCTAAGACAAGATCTTAAGTCTAAAACGTACTAGATCCTGGTGTACTCTCAGAGGCTGACTGCCGTGCCTTTATCTTGTCTCAAATGTTCTTGGGATAAAATAAATTGAAAAAAGTGGCTACATTAGAGGTATGTATAAACGTGAGGGTTACATTAACCTTTGACTTAAACTGGTACATTTGAGTGTGGGAAGTTGGATTCTGCCCCATGACACCCTTAAGTTTTTTTTTTTTCGCTTTTGGACTTTTGGTTGTTGGACTCCTGCTGTCCTGTAGGATTCCTAATAAATTGACACCTACTGAAATGCTCTATGAAAAATGGATTCCAGTTGTATCTTTCCATTGCTGATCATTTAAACTAAGGTATTTGCTGTGAAGCTCAGATAAGGGGTTTTAGGAAAGTTGGGGGGTGTGGCCTGACACTGCAAGATGGTGGACTGAACTGAGAAGAGCTCCGCCACCTGACTCACAACTTAGGGAAATAATGCAGCTCCATAGGAGCCGAATGTTGGGGAGAACGATGGCGCAGAGTGGCCAAGACTCAGGGAGCTTGCGAAGCATCCTGAAATGGCTGGGGGTCCTCTCTGAGAGTGGCACTGCCCGCAGTGGACTGTCGGGTCTGCCACGTGCTATGATGCGAGGAGAGAGAGGCGGCCTGTGTGCGGTACACTGAGAGGGCATATCAACCGCAATGAGGAGGGGGGCTGCAGAGAGTCCTGCGAGGGGTACATCCCCGTCTTACACGAGCTCCTTACCTGACCTGGCGTCTGCTGAATTGGGGTGCTCCCCATACATGACCATTGAGGGGAGCGGTGGAGCTGAGTGCCTGAGGTGCGGGGGCCCTGGAAGACCACATAGAGCATGAGCCGAGAGAAGGCTTGGATGCGGCGTGGTAGGGGGGCCTGCGGGGGACTCGCCTACTGCCTCCCTTGCTGTCTTTAAGCTCCTTGGAACCGTGGTCCCGCAACATGCAGGAGAGGAGGCAGGAATGACTGGGGAACGCAGAGCTGTGGTGAGGAGGAGGGGGGACCACGGGGAGACTTGAGAAAGCGGCATCTCCTCCACACACTGATCATTTATCTATCCTCCTGGCAGTCCCTGCGGTCTCCATAGCACCCAGAGGAGGTGGACGGAGAGACGTCGCCTTGGAGGAGGGCCCCCCAACTCCCCTGCTGGTTCTGAACTACGGGGAATGTGGAGCACCCACTACTAAGCCACAGGTCTCCCAGATGAGGAAGGACAGACTGCACCACTGCATGAGATATGGGTGAGGTGAGGATGGCACTGGAGGTACTTACGGAGACCCCCTGGTATGGCATAACATTGAGATAAAGTGGAAAACTGGCCATGAGGGGCACAAGTAATGCAGGCAGAGAGGAGTAGGATATTGCAGTACTACATGGACAGATTGTCTGTTTGCATGCTGGGATGTTAAAGTAGGAACAGACAACAACAGGCAATGCATCACTATCAAGCTGTTTCGCTGGTGGTGAGGTGCTGTTGTAGAGGAGCTGTGCCCCAACCACATGATTGGCGTTATGGGGAAGAGAGTAGGTTCCAGTGAAGGTGCTTCAGAGCTTTTTGGAGACGAGGAGTGTAGAGGTGGATCTGGCCGTCACCCTTCATGATGATAAATTGGACAGAATCCTAGAAGCCATAGCGACCACTCTCCAAGACTTGTGCAATAGAATGGATGCGGTGTCAGTGGAGGTAGGCTTGCTGTGGGAAGACCTGAGGAAACTATCCACAAGAGTGGCAAACACAGAGCGAGCTAAAAGAGTACTACCATTGCTAACAAAAATGGAGGAGAAAGTTAGCTCCCTCGCTGGTAAGATCAGAGAATTTGAGCACTGGGTGGAGGTTTCGTAAGGACGATCCCGCCAGAACAATATTCGAATAGTGGGATTCCCAGAAGGGGCAGAAGGACTAGACCCCATAGCATTTTTTGAGACCTGGCTGGCTCAAACCGTGGGAACAAAAGCATTGTCTCCACATTAAATTGTAGAACGAGCACATAGAGTTCCAACCCACAGACCGCCACCAGGAACGCCACCCAGACTGGTGCTGATCTGCCTTCTTAATTATAGGGATAAAGAAGAACAGAAGGCATGCACAGCACCATCGCTTCAATATGAAAACTCACACATCTACTTGTTTCCGGATTACACAGCTGCTGTTCAGCGACAGCGGGCTTCCTTTGTGGGAGTAAAGAAGCGCCTACACTAGGAAGGACTAACGTACTACTTGCTGTTCCCAGCCAGACTCAAGGTACTAGCCAATGGCACCAGCATCTTCTTTACGGAAACTACGGATGCTTGGGACTGGGTGGAACAGCGCCCGTATGAGGTTTCCAAGTCTTCATCCCCGAATGCACACCCAAACCGGCCGCAGAGAGGGAAGTGTAACAGGAAAAAAAAACAAGAGCCTGGAATGGACAGAGTGAAAGGGGAGCCTACCCCAGCCCAGACGAGACTAGAGCAGAAACAGGTATTGACCGCTGCACAGCATTATGGATGGATGAAGGTCTGAAAATATTGCAGATAAGAAAGAAGCAGCACACTGAATCGGAGTTGGAGGCCTTGGCCAGTGAAACTCTATCTGATGCACTGCCAGAGGTAACCCCGCAAATAGTGGAAATGCTACTCTAGGAATACATTGACTAACAATGCAGGAACCGGAGGCAGGATTGCTCCCCGTAATCTGTTGGGTCACGGGCGCTGCTGTCAAAGATTGCTAGTATTGCCTGTTTAAACTATGAAGCTGTATTAAGTTACTCAATATGATATTGTGAATCAGGTGGCGCACACGCTGAAAAACATGCACACACTGTGCTGTGGGCCCACTTACCCCCTGACCTGCTACCGAGCGCCCACAGTTCACACTGCTGGCCAAAATGGAGGCCCTATTGTTTGGGATTATATGTGTTTGAGCATACCTAATTGTTCAGGGTAGCCCTGGCATGGGAGTTCTGAGGATCAGTTCAAATCGAAATCAAGTTCAAGGAAGATGCATGAGCACAACTGACTGCAAAGCACTGAAGATGGATTCCTGGACCTGAGGACTTGTAAAGGAAGGGGACCAAGTCCAAGAGTCACGGATGTGTCCGGGGGGCAGGAGCCCACTAACCCCCGGATGAAGGTGCAAAATGGCTGCCTCCGGGTGGAAGAAGCTGCAGATTCTGCAACAACGGAAGGTGCCAAGAACTTTTCCTTTGCACAGAAGATGTCCTATGGAATACTGGAGTTGTTTCTTTGAAGAAGGACCGCAAACAAGCCTTGCTAGCTGCAAAGATCGCGGTTGAAGAACAAGGGTGCTGCCCGGGCCCAGGAAGGACCCGGAAGTCGCCACTTGGAAGAGGAGACGGAGGGGGCTCTCAGCAACATAGAGAGACCATGCACAAGAAGGCAGCACCCGCAGAAGTACTTGAACATGGGTTCAAGAAAACTGAGCAAGCCGGTTGTCTCAACACTACAAAGAAGGGTCCCACGAAGCCGGTGGTCAACTCAGCGAGTTGAGCAATATAGGACGGAGTGATGGGGACCTGGGCTGTGCTGTGCATGAAGGATTCCTTGTAAAAGTGCACAGAAGCCGTAGCAGCTGCAGTTCACGCAGTATACAGGATTACTGTCTGGTGAGGGGAGGCAAGGACTTACCTCTGGCAAATGTGGAAAGATGGACCACTGGACTGTCTGGGTCACTTGGATCCACCACCTGTGTTCCAGGGACTGCACTTGTCAAGATAAGAGGGGACTGGTGAAGCTGAAGTTTGGTGCCTGCGTTAGCAGGGGGAAGACTCCGTCAACCCACTGGAGATTCTTGGCTTCCAGGGCACAGTGAAGGCAGACAGCCCCCAGAGCATGCACCACCAGGAAACAGTCGAGAAAACCGGCAGGATTAGGTGCTACAATGTCGCTGGTAGTCTTCTTGATACTTTGTTGCAGTTTTGTAGGCGTCCTGGAGAAGTCAGCGGTCGATCCTTGGCAGAAGTCAAAGAGGGAGATGCAGAGGAACTCTGGTGAATTCTTGCATGCCTTTATCTGAGGAAAAGCCCACAGGAGAGACCCTAAATAGCCCTCAGAGGAGGATTGGCCACCTAGTCAGGTGAGCACATATCAGGAGGGGTCTCTGACGTCACATGCTGGCACTGGCACTCAGACGCCTTCATTGTGCTCTCACACCTCTGGATTGAAGATGGCAGAGGTCTGGGACACACTGGAAGAGCTCTGGGCACCATCCCTGGGGTGGTGATGGACAGGGGAATACTCACTCCCCTTTCCTTTGTCCAATTTTGCACCAGAGCAGGGACTGGGGGTTCCCTGAACTGAGGTAGACTGGCTTAGGCAAGGAGGGCAACATCTGTGCCCTTCAAAGCATTTTCAGAGGCTGGGGGAGGCTACTCCTCCCCAGCACGTAACACCTATTTCCAAAGGGAGAGGGTGTATCACCCTCTCTCAGAGGAAATTCTTTGTTCTGCCTTCCTGGGACTGGGCTGCCCTGACCCCAGGAGGGTAGAAGCCTGTCTGTGGGTTGGCAGTAGTGGTAGCTGCAGAGAAAACCCCAGAGAGATGAGACGTATTTTTATATTCAGAAGCCTCAGGACACAAGCTACGCTGTGTAAAATTATACGCACGACTTATTAGATTCCTGTCAAGAGGGCATGGCTTAGGCTGACTGTGATGAATAGCTGCTGAAAGTGCAAACAGGAGTCCGATTCCGACATTCCTATGTTTTTGGAGCAGACCCAAGATCACATATTTTAAATAGTAAAGCTCTTGAAAATGATTTTCTGGTTTGAACCCACAAGTTGTGTCGACCACTGTTATATTGTGCTGGTGCCCGAGGACCACTACAGGGCTATGAGTGGTTACCGTTGTAAAGAAGAAAAAAAACGCAGTGAGATCGCACTATGTAAAATGCAGCGCGATCGCACTGCGTGGAAGATAAACAGATGTCTGGACCTCAGGCTGAAAACATCGAGCCTCGTGGGATTTTAGTAGTTACTGGTGCTGTGTAGGTGGGCTAAACACCGGAAAAGGCATGATATATGCATGCCTTTCACAAATGAAAGCAAGCAGATTTTAAAAGGCAAGCCTACGAACCAATGTAAGTGACTGACGTGACATGGGCGTGGTTTGAAGCCCAAAGAGAGATTACAGAATGGACTGAGCACTTTGCGCTCGCCCATAAAAATGGGGGTAACATGCCAAGAAAGATGGTACTTAACTACACAACCCCCCCCACCCACCAAATGAGTTACAATAAGGCTAACCTTGCCCAGATGAGTCTTCATTGTCTAAGTGGAAATATCTGGAGAGACCATCTGCATTGGAGTGGGTACTCCCAGGTCTATGTTCCACTGTAAAGTCCATACCCTGTAGGGAAATGGACCACCTCAACAATTTAGGATTTTCACCTTTCATTTGTTTAAGCCATAATAGTGGTTTGTGGTCTGTTTGAACAATGAAGTGAGTCCCAAACAAGTTGGGTCTCAGCTTCTTCAGGGCCCAGACCACAGCAAAGGCCTCCCTCTCTATGGCAGACCAATGCTTTTCTCTAGAGGTCAACCTCCTGCTGATAAAAGCAACAGGTTGATCCTGGTCCTCTGAATTAAGTTGTGATAGTACAGCCCCTACCTCTAATTCAGAAGCATCTGTTTGGACAATTATTTTTTTCGAGTAGTTTGGGCTCTTCAAGACTGGTGCAGAGCACATTGCCTGCTTAAGCTCCTCAAAAGCTTTTGTGACAGCTAGCTGTCCATAATACCTTTTTAGGCATTTTCTTTCTGGTGAGGTTATTAAGGGGGCAACACTGGAGCCATATTTCTTAATGAACCTCCTGTAATACCCAGTGAGACCTAAGAATACTCTGACCTGGGTCTAAGTAGTAGGGGGAGCCCAGTCCATAATGGTCTGAATCTTCCCCTGTAGTGGTTCAATCTGTTCCCCACCTACCAGGTGGCTCAGATAAACCACTTTCCCCTGCCCTATCTGCCTTTTGCATAGCCTCCAAAACTTTCCAGAGGTGGACCAGGTGTTCATCCCAGGTGCAGCTAAAGACAGCAATAACATCTGAGTATGCTGCACTGAAAGCTTCCAAACCTTGGGGGACTGTATTCACCAGCCTCTGAAAAGTGGCAGATGCATTTTTCAAGCCAAAGGGCATACCTTTGAATTGATAATGCCCCCCTATGGTTGAAGATGCAATTTTTGGTTTAGCATCCTCTGGATATTTGATCTGCCAATAACCTGCAGTCAAATCAAAGGTGCTTAGATACTTGGCAGATGCCAGTGTATCTATTAGCTCATCTGCTTTGGGTATAAGTGAGCATCTGTTTTGGTTACTGTATTGAGACCCGTATAGGCCACACAAAACCGCATTTCTCTCTTTCCATCTTTACTATGCAGTTTGGGGACAAGCACCACTGGGCTGGCTTAGGGGCTATCAGAAGACTCAATAACTCCAAGGCCTAACATTATCTGAACTTTTGTTTTTACACAAACTCTGACATCATCAGGTTGCTTGTAAATTTTACTTTTGATGGGTAAAACTGTCTCCAGTGTCAACTGTATGTTCACACCAAGTAGTTGTCCCAAGTGTGAGTGAGAAGAGTTCAGAAAACTGACTTAGGAGATTTTTACAGTCTTCCTTCTGCTCAGTATTGTAAGGCAGTCTGCAAGAACCACTCCTTCCACTAAGCCATAAGCTTCAGTGTTGGAGAAGAGGTCAGGGAGAGGATCACTCTCTTCCTCCTGCCCCTCATCTGTTGCCATGATCAGGGTTAAGTCAGCCCTGTCATAGTAAGGTTTTAGGCGGTTGACATGAAGCACCCTAAGGGGGCTTCAGGCAGTGCCCCGGTTCTTGGGAGCATAAATGACTTTGTTTTCTCACTGCTGGATCTTCTTTTGCACATTCATCCTGGTAAGCAGGGGCTCCTGTTCTCCCTGGACTCCTCAGTACTTCTTGGACTTGGTCCCCTTCTTCCAAGAAGACAGATGCAGGTTCCTGGTTGGTGCAGAGGATGTTGCACGCTGGATGAATGATTGCAGTCCGATTTATGTCACTGGATTCCACCAACATGCCTTGGCTCATGCAAAACTCACAGTTAGTGGAAAAATGGCACTGCCCAGGAGGAGGAGGGACCTGGTGGCCTCTACCAAGGACGAGGAGATAGAGGTGACTCTCATCATCTCAGAAAGCCCTCAGAAGACCAGACAGCATGCACAGGAGTCCCACAGCACGGTGACAAAGGAGGTGCAAATGGAGTCCCAGGCAGCACTACACAAAGGGATTCCACGCCACCGGAGAACCACTCAGGAAGCTGTGCGTCACAGGGTGGAGTGCTGGGGACCTGAGCTGTGCTGTGTATGAAGAACTTCTTGGAAGATCGCACACAAGCCTTGGCAACTGCAAGTCACGCTGTGCACGAGGGTACTGTCTTGCGTGTGAAGGCAAGCTCTTCCCTTCACCAAAGTTGGACAGCTGGGCATTGGGACTGTCAGGGTCACTTTAGTCAACCATATGTGTTGCTGGATCCACGCTCGTCCTCTGGAGAGGGGACCCACACCACCGGTCATCGCTGCAGAGAGGCGCCTGCTGAAGGTCTTCAGGTACAGGAATCCATGGTTGGTGTCTTGCAGTCTCTTCTGGTTCTTGCATAATCTTCTATCACAACGTCTTGTGTGTTTCAGGAAACATACTGTGATTTACTCCGGTTTTCCTGGATTCTGGGGTGAGTTCTATTACTTACCTTTGGTGTTTTCTGACACTGCCAGCACTCCTCTACACTTGTCTAATTGGGAAACCTACTCTTGCATTTTACAGTTTTAGTATATGGTTTGTGTTCCCCTCGAAGCCCATTGCAACCTATTGTGATTGTCACTATTTGCACTGTTTTCTGACTGTTTTTAGAGATATTTCTGCATTCTAGTGTATATACTGTGTATATTACTTACCTCCTAAGGAAGTATAGTCTCTGTGGTATTTTTGGCATTGTGTCACTAAAAATAAAGTACCTTTTAGTTTTGTAACACTGTGTGATTTCTTTCATATGTTTGAGTGTTGTGTGACTACAGTGGTATTGCATGAGCTTTGCATGTCTCCTAGATAAGCCTTGGCTGCTCATCCACAGCTACCTCTAGAGAACCTGGCTTCTAGACACTGCCTACACTTCACTAAGAGGGGATTACTGGACCTGGTATAAGGTGTAAGTACCATAGGTACCCACCTCATACCAGACTAGCTTCCGACACCTGCCCACTAAATTTACTTGTGATGGACCTTAAGTTTGGCCACTGCAAACCCTACTTTCCATTTACTCTGGCCAGCCTTCTCTATGGCCCTAGGAAGTAAGGGCCGGCAGAGAAATAGCTACATCAATGGCCACCCAATTTATATGGGTGGACATATAGTCAAATTTTAATGTTCCTTACCGTCAGGTTTTACCTAGCAATAGGGAACAGTAAAATCATTATAATGCCCCCTCTATAACAGAACAACACTCCTCAAGTTGGAGGAGCATTATAGCTTTTACTTTGGGCTTTTTTTTTTAGACAAACATTTTATTGTTTTGAACCATATAACTACCACAATTGGTACAGAAGTACATAGCAAAAAAGTTGGTTATGTAAAACATAGCTGTGAGAAAAGGTCTCTTTTGTCATGGTTAACCCCCACTTTTTGCCTGGTATTAGATGTAGTCTCAAACTTGTTAGTGCCCAGGGCCCCTGTTAATGAGATTCCCTGGGCCAGTTCTCTTTCCCCAAAACTGTTGTGATGGATTGGCACAATTGGCAACACCTTTAGCTGCCACTATAATTCCCTAGTGAATGGTAGTTAGGTGCCCAGGGCATCGGGTACTAAAGGTAAGTCCGTGTGGGCTGCAGCACAGATAGTGCCATCCTCTCAGGCCATGCATCCAAAAGCACCCAGCACTGGCATTGCAGGCTGAGTGGTCTAATACAAATCTAAAAGAAAAACTTGACAAGGCACACATTCTGTGTCCCCTGTCCACTACACATTGCATGCACTATAGATAAGTCACCCCTCTGGCAGATCTTCCAGCACCAAGGCAGGGTGCACTATATTACATGTGTTTGCATAAATGCATGAGCAATATCCCCCTGTTGCGGCCTTGCCAAACCTGGAACATAGTAAGTGAACAGGGCAGCCATTTTTATACATGTGCCAGACACTGGCCAGTATGAGTTTTACAATTACATGATGGCTACTCTGAACCCTGGGTTGTTTGGTATCCAACAACTCAGAATGATAAATCCAAACTGGTACCAGTATTGAATTCTATACAAAATGTATGCCCCCTGCAAAAGCTAATTACCCTTGCATGGTTCCTGGTCGGTCACAAGCAACCTACCGCCACCAGACAAGATTCTGGAACCCTGGGGTGAGAGTCCCTGGGTACCAGAACAAAGCCCTTCCTGGGTGGAGGTGCAAAAACCCCCTCCCTCAGGAATGTGCACTGCCCTGTTAGCGAGCTTCAAAGGGCTTGCCGCCATTGAACGTCCATTTCATTTTACTCCATCTTGCATGGAAGGAAACTAGCCAATCAGATGTGGGGAAGTGACCTCTGCCCACAGGAAGTGGTTGCTTAGTGGGTGTAGTCATCCAACGGAAGATGACCCATTGGTCACTGCCAGGGACTCCCCTAAATGCCCACTAAATACAGTATTCATTGGGCATCTGTAGGAAAATGGCTCCTTGTTGCAGTTATCCCCCCACTTTTTGCCTGATATTGATGTTGACTTGACTGAGAAGTGTGCTGGGACCCTGCTAACCATGCCCCAGCACCAGGGTTGTTTCACTAAAAATGTACCAATGTTTCCACAATTGGCCCACCCCTGGCACACAGATAAGTCCCTTGGAAAAGGTACCAGTGGTACCAAGGGCCCTGTAACCAGGGAGGGTCCTTAAGAGCTGCAGCATGTGTTGTGCCACCCTGAGGGACCTAACACATGCACACTGCCATTTCAGATTGTGCGTGTTGGTGGGGAAAAAAAGGCAAAGTCGATATGGCATCCCCCTCAGGGTGCCTTGCCCACAAAACACTGCCTGTGGCATAGATAATTCACCCCTCTAGCAGGCCTTAAAGCCCTAAGGCAGGGTGCACTATACCACAGGTGAGAGCATAGCTGCATGAGCAATATGCCCCTACAGTGTCTAAGTCCATTCTTAGCAATACAATGATGGACAGAATGTTGAAACTTTTCAAACACTCACCCCCAGTCACAAATTTGGGTTTAATCCATCGTTCTTTTGCACACCAGGCCACCCAAGTTTGGACCCAACCATATTCAAATCAGTCTTCACCCTGTTCTCCATGGAAACAGTCCAGCCCGAACTGCCAAGCCAGGTCCTCTCTGGACCGGGAACAAGCATCCTGGGAACGGTTTCAGGGTATCACGCTTTCTTAGCCAGGCTAGCATGAATCCAGTGGCACAGTGAGCAAGGGACCCACGTCTGGGTATACCCTTCCCACTTACAGCAACTTTAGCAACACAAAAAGATGATGGACGGAATGTTGAAACTTTTCAAACAGTCATCCCCAGTCACAGATCTAGGATTAATCCATTGTTCTTTTACTCACCAAGCCACCCCAGTTTGGACCCAGCCATATGCAAATCAGTCCAGTCCAAACTGCCAGGCCAGGTCCTCTCTGGAATGGAAACAAACATCCTGGGACTGGTTTCAAGATATCACCCTTCATCAGCCAGTCTAGCTTGAATCCAGTAGCAAGGTGAGCAAGAGACCCACGTCTGGGCATAGCCTTCCCACTTAGGGCAACTTTAGCTACACAAAAGGATGATGGACGGAATGTTGAAACTTTTCAAAAACTCACCCCCAGTCACAGATCTGGGTTTAATCCATTGTTCTTTTGTTCGCCATGCCACCCCAGTTTGGGCCTAGCCATATGCAAATCAGTCTTGACCCTGTTCCCCATGGGAACAGTCCAGCCTGAACTGCCAGGCCAGGTCCTCTCTGGACCGGAAACAAGCATCCTGGGACCAGTTTCAGGGTATCACACTTCATCAGCCAGGCTAGCTTGAATCCAGTGGCACAATGAGCAAGGGACACACGTCTGAGCATACCCTTCCCACTTAGGGCACCTTTAGCAAAAACAAATGCTTAACACTACCCTCTGATAAGCCTAACTGCTCGACTACACTACCACAAATAGAGCATTAGTATTATCTATTATTGCCTGTGTCAAGCTTCTTGGGGAACCCCTGGACTCTGTGCACACTAGATCACCACATTTTGATACAGTATATACAGAGCCAGCTTCCCACAGCATCCTTAGACCAAGAAATAAGATTTCAAGGACAAAAGAATACCAGCAACAAAGAAGACCCAAGGCTCGAGAACTGAAGTCCTGCTACATCAAGAAAACGTTGCCATACCCTGCCTGCTGCACCCAAGACTTTACAATCGCCACTGAGGAGTTGCCTGGACATTGGGCAGACTCTACAAACCCCCAGAGGACCTTAGAAAATAACCAAAGATCTCCCTCCAGAGTGAAGGCATCACTCTACTGCAACAAGGAACCAAAGACCCAGTGAAGGGCATTTCAATGAACGTCTACTGACCAAGGAACCGGACACCACAGATTGCCCAAACTCCACCCAAAGGACTGTAAGGACAAACCCTGCAGCTATGCCAAGTTTGGCAGCACTGCGCCCTCCAGTGGCCAAAGCGTGCAATAGCCCTTGGTACTGGTCACCTCACGTCGGACACTAAGAATGACAATCCATTACAGACTGTAAAAGGACCGGGAGGAATCCCCAGTCGAAGGATTTCAGAAACCACTACGACCTCCCACCAGCGTGCCCCAGCTAACCTCCAAGTGACCCTCAACACGACCTATCTCCTGCTTCCAAGGGCACCTTTGTGCACTGCTCCTGACGCACCATTTCGCTCTACACCTGACAGCCCTGTGCCCTGCACAGAAGATCCAAGTGTACCCTAAGGGTCCCCCACCCCTTGTAATCTTGACACTATATGAAAGTAGGTAATGCAAGCTGGGGATGCCCACTCTTCCTGTCCTTTGTGTGGTTCACTGTTGTGCTCCCGCCAAAAGTAGGGGTTTGCAACGGAGGCTACCATCTGGTGCTAGCAGCAGGCTTAGGGATTGAGTTTCAAGGGCGGATTGCTTCAATCTAGTACTGATTTTCCAGCAGCCCCAAGTCCTTCTCCCATGCCTCCCTTACTCCCACCATTGGGTCTAGCATGTTACTCAGTAGCATGCAATATATTTGTGAGAGTTTTTGGCAGTGGATGTTAGTATAAAGCATTTTACCCTCCAAGGAGGAGGAGTCAGGAATTTCCACTACAGTCTGTATGTAGGAAAGGACTGCATGTCAGAGATAGAGGTACTGGAAGAACTGGTTCCAATGCAATTCAAAGTCTGATTGTAAGTCTTGGAAGGACTTCAATGATTCACTGCACATCACATCCACCAGCACAGAGATGCCAATAATGTCCCAACCAGAAAAAAACACGAATTGCCACAACCTGCAGGAAACGGTACTCCTCCATAGTGGGGTCTCCATAGTGAGCTTGCCTGCCCAGTCCAAGGAACTCAGTATATCCAACCACATTGATAGCACAACTCTTATGACATTGGGCAGGATGGTCTGGCTTGTGCCTCCATAGAGCAGGTGTGGGAGATTGTTGCGGCCCATGACCCAGCCCTTGGCAGCATTTGCTGGATTATTGAACCCCTCAAACTACCAGTCATTTAGGATGAGGTGGTGTGCTGCCTGGAAGTAACAGGGCATATCTGGGGTAGCCAACCTGCCTTCATTGGCCAGAATTATGCTGCTGTAGCAAGTCCATCAAGCTGTGTCTGCAAGTTGGACTGTATGTTCGAGCCCTGTCTGAATTTATAAACATGCTCATATGTTTGAAGCCCATTGGTAGTACCCATAGCCCAGGTGACCACGGCATGAGGAGCAGTCAGGGGGCAATAGGAAAGATGGAGGACTTTGCCTCACTGATGCTGAGACCAGAATGGGACCCAAAAATCTGGAGAATCTCGCGAGCTCTAGATCCCGACTCATCTGAGTCATCCAAGAACAACAGGACATCATCTATGTAGAGATATTCTATTGCTTACCTCTGGAGACCACTGGAATCTGTGCATCTGGTCATCTACTTGTATACAAGCCACTAAAGGCTCAGTAGTTAAGGCAAGCAACAAAGGGTAGAGAGGGCATCCCTGTTGAGTGCCCGCTTGATTTAAAACCATTCGGAAATGACCCCCCGGACCTGCACCCTTGCCCTGAGAATAATGTTGAGTATTGGCACTGATCTGATAAACCATGGGTTGAAGCCACAGCTGTGCAGGAGTGCGAACAGATAGTCCTAATCGACCAAGTCAAAAGCCTTCCTAAAGTAAACCATAAGCAGGGCTTGATGACCGGGCAAACTGCCACTTAGCGCCACAACGTTGTGTACTCTACAGATGTTATGCCATGTGGCCTGCCGAGGCATGAACCCGGATTGGTCAGAATAGACAAGATATGAAATAACTCCTGAAAGCCGATTGGCTAACATCTTGGCCCAGAATTTTACTTCAGAATCCAGAAGAGAAATTGGCCAGTATTCTTCACATTTGGTACCATTCTGGCCTGGTTCCAGGATCACCACTATTTTGGGTGCTCTGAGATTACAAGGCAGCATGCCCAGTTTAAGGGCCTTCGTTAAAGGTAGTCAGTAGTTGAGGACCCCCGAGTGGCCAATGTAAAGGCCACTACTCAGGCAGGAAGTTGTTAGGTCTGGGATCCTTGCCCGCTTGAAGCTGCCCAAGGGCAGCCCTGTGCTCCTCGCGGGAGACCTCTGCCTCCAAAGACCTGCAGTCCTCATGGGACAAGCTCAGAATCGTAATGTCGGCCACATATTGGTGAAGATCATCTGGGGGTCTTGCAGGATCAGAGCCATAGAAGTCGCCACTGTATGACAAAGATGTGGCAGCTTTGTCCTTGCTGCCTGTTATTGGGAGCCATCAGCAACCTCAAGGTGTACCACTGGGGCCCGCAGCATGAGGAGTTCACAGCCAGTGTAGTATTTTGCTTGCTTCGTCATCCCACTGGTTTATGAGACTGTGCATGGCCAGCCAAACCTCCTGAGCCTCCTGCATGTTTCTGTTTGAGCACAGTTTGAGCATGGAGAGAGTTGCAGAGGAGATCGTCCTCCTTTTTAGCAATTAAATGACATTTAAGGTGTGGCACCGATGCCTCTGTCATCAACCCTCCGCCAAGTGACCCCTACAGAACCTGATAATGTTGCTTCGGAGAGTGGTTGAACCCTAGTTCTCTTTTAGGAACCACTGACACATCTGAGAGAAAGAACTCCTCCCCCTAAAGACACCATCAGCTCAGGTGCCAGCCTGCGGCGGACTTGGGGGGGGGGGGCAACCTACATCCATCGCCATCTGTGAATTATCGGCGAGGCCCTGCACCAGTACGCAAACATCGAGGACTCAGTGGCCCTCCCGACAGAGCAAGAAGAAATAATCCAAGTATGGAAAGGGTATGGAAAGGACTGATGGATCCCAGAAGGTACATCCCCCACTCTGTTGGGTGGTGTGCCATCCACCCCTCTATCACAAACAGGTTATGTAGGATTGTAGACAACCGAGCTGGGCTCTGTCCCACAGCAGTAGGTATGGAAGAGCTGTCTAAACCTGTCACACACTCCATTAAGGTCACCTCCCAGGAGCTATAGGGCATCAGGCAACTTGCCAAATAGCCTGCCCAGCTTTTCTAGGAATTCAACAGGGAGGGGGGGAGATGATTATATGCAGATAATAGAGATTGGGAAAGAAAGCAAAGCCCCAGGCACTGCAACGTAACAGCCTAATTTGTCATGCCACAGCCTGGACACCACCAGGGAGGTATCATTATGGACCACCATGACCACAGCCAGTGACCCGCTGCAGAATCTGGAGTGGTAGGCCTGCAAAAGTCCACATCAGGCCAGGAGTGGGCAGTTATTGCCCAGGAGATGGGTTTCCTGGAACAGAAGAATATCTGAGCCAAACCTGAAGGACGCCCTGATCACCACTCAATGTTTCAACCTATCTAGCATACCATTCACATTCCATTATTGCCACTAATTGGGTTAAAAGGAACGTTTGCCACCCACTGACTCCACCTCTAGGATATGCAGTGATGTAGATTTTAAATGGAGGGCACAGAACATTTAGTAACTGGGAGTGGACTGTCAACAGATCACAGTTTGCTCTGCAGAGGTATTTACTTTCAACAACTCAGAGTTCATAAAGCCAAAAATGAGCAAACGCTTCCACTGCTACTTCCCATGATAGGCTGGCCTCTATCGGATTCAGAATGGACCCATCTAGATTTTCCCAGGCCTAATTTCAAATCTGTGCTCTAAACTTCCTAGATCATTCTAACAGCCATACCAAGCATGTCCATTGCTACTTGAGGAAGCATCAGCATTCAGAGTGCAAACAGCAGACTACTTGTGCCAAAATGCACTGTTTATTAATTGTGCTGGGTGAACACTGTTGGTCTGGACAGCGGTAAAGACAAAACCCACAGACGATTTGACAAAGAGATGCTGCCAGCACATCATCTGCTCTAGGAGTATGGCATTGGAGAAGGGGTAAAAGAGCTTACAGAGGAACGTAAGGTAATGTTGTGAAAGATTCTTCTTTACCTGCACATCTGATCCATGGGATCAAATTACGACAGAATCAATAACAGATGTTCTTTCTGAAAAGGGTTGCCAATGGCATATGTAGTTCTATATGTAGGCTTTTCTATTTTTATTTTCCACTTGTTGTGAATTCCAGTGTAATTTCTTCAGTGTTTTCCATTTTTTGCAAAATTGTAAATATCAGTGGTAATCAGTGTTTGCTTTTTCCAGTGTTTATAAATAAAGAATTTTGCTTTTATTTCATTCCTTCACTTGTTCATTCCTACACTAAGGTTTTTACTATGTTCCGGCTTCCCACTTTGTACCTTATAAGTTTTCCTGGAATTTGCTCTTTCTTGTAACTTTTTATTACTTATCTCCCTTTTTGCCTGTATCATTTTTCAGCACTTAAACTCCTCTTACCTCAAGGCCAGCCACACTCCATGTCAAGGATGTGCATGGATGGAGAATCAATTACACTTACTTAAGATTTGATAGCACCATTTAACATAGCTGCCTACTGATCAATTCTTTAGACAAATGACAAAGGACCTGACTTAGAACTTGGCCGTCACCCATATATAGATGTTACAATTGGACAAGCAGTGTCCTGCCAGCAGTTTGCTGACGGAGGGAGGACATGGCCAGACTCAATGGACATCAGACAATGGCAGTGGGTATGGAACACACACGCAATACCGTTCACATATGTATCCTTGTGCATCACAGCCAACACAACTGCACATCCATCTACACACATCATGGCAGCAACCACCACACAACAACATGCAGCTGAATGTTGCATGCAGCAACACAACACACAACACAACAGACACAAAAACATCCATGCCATATGCAAGTGGCACACATACTGACACAACAACATCACCCACTCCACCTCCCTCCACCTCATCCAGCCAATCGCATTGCACACACACATACTGACTCTCACACACAACTAAAAGCACAACATGACAGGTACAGGTCCCCTTGCAATGTGCACACTTTGGCACAGTTGGTAAGTGTGACTGTACTGTCATATGGCAGGTCAAAACATCTATGCAAATATTTATCCCATTGGCCCTAGGACGAATGCACAATAAGCAGAATTTCAGCATTGCAGAGACCGCCCCATCATCCATCGTGGAGGTGGTCCCCACAAACTCTTCCCAGGTCCTCTCAATCACCGGGCAATTCCACACCATGTGGAGGAATCCCACATGCAGTGCCTTGGGCACATTGAAGGAGCCGTTGCGTATATATGTGCGATGCGTCATGGAATGAAATACACTTTGTGGAAATAATTAAACTGTGTAAAGTGAAATCATAGATTGCGTGACACCCCGTTAACCTGCTGTATGGCTTGGGACCATTGTCTGTGAATGGTATTCTCAGGTCCAGTATTCAATGCTCATGAACCCTGGTGTCCAGTCTGTAGTGATGGGTCATCAAAGCAGTGAAGAGTGCCATTATGAGTCTGCGCACACCTCTGTGGGATAAAGTTGTATGTAGCAGTATTGCTGTGGCCTGGTCAGTAATGCCACACCCGGTGTACGTGGCAACCACTAGGTACCCCGCATTTTATGTCAGCAAGTATCCACCAGGATGTGGTAGGCATCCCTAAGTTCCTGGAAGGACAAGAATGTTCCCTCCCAAAAAGGTCCCCAATGTGTTCTATTCCAGAGACCCTATAGCTTGGTGTCTCATGATTCCGGTAAATCCCCTGACGAACTGCTGTGTGCCAAAAAGGAAGTAATGGTGAATATAGTGGTCAGGCCCCATTACTGCAAAATTATTTCTGCACTGTCTTTATCTGGTGCGTCACTTGTAGGAGCTGCAGCTCAGGGAAGGACAACCAGGTGTATATATGCATCCCATCAAGGATATGGTATTTGGCGGCCAACCCAACAATTGCACTGGCCATTGTAATTCAGCTGCCTTGTGATAGAGCTCGTAATCATGGGAGTCCCTCTTCATGCATTGGTCTGTAGAGCTTAACGAGTGCTAACCAGTGTCTGCCTGTACCCCAGGTCAGCTTCACTAGTAGCTTAAATCTGCAAAAAAGTATGCAGGAAGCACAGAGAGCAAAGCCGCAAAAAAGTACAAGCGGGGAAGAATAAGCATCTTAGAAATTGGGAGAGAACTCACTATAACATGGTTTTTAAGGTGCCATATGTCGTGCAACCTGCCACTAGCCAGCCAACCCTGGAAATGCTAGGTCGTTTTGTGACAGCCAGCTCCTGCAAGTGGAGGGCGTACACTGGTCCTTAGCAAGGTCTGGTACGCAAATTAAATCCACACCTTCTTTAGTGGAAGTGGCCATGCCCCTCACTTTCCAAGTCATCAGGTTATTCTGTGGTATCAGTGCTTGTGGGGATGTAGCCATTAGGTGTGTGTACGCCTGGGTCACCATGTGCGCCTCTCTCCTGCAGTGTCCCCCGACTTGAAGCTCTTCACCTCCCCCCCAAGGAATATATGTGTGTGATGGCACCTGTGGTGGCTAGGCTAGTGTAAAGGTGCAATTCCAACAATATATAACCCCCATCCAACCCCTCCATCTGAGCACTGCCCAGTGCCCAGCCATAGCAAAAGCAACAGATGCACCATAAGCATACGTGGCATAAACATATAAATCAAGTCCAGTATGGTAATCTGGTTTGCATACAATTTGTGTTCCATGGCAGCCGGCCCACTACAATACACTGGGTGTCCATATCTGACTCGATACACCCACACCCAACCCATCCAGTGTTCACCTCAACTACCAAACCATGCACGGGCTAACCAACCAGACAATCCTGAGTTACTTAAAGCAAGTCTTCCACCAGCTCTGGACTACGGCATTCCCCACCAGGAAAATCCAGAGTGTTGTTCGTGTCCAACCCAATAGTGGAGGCATGGTCTGGTTGTATAACCACAAACTGGTTACGGCTCTGGTGTAACTCCTCTGCCACTGTTCGTACCCATTTACTGGCTGCCTAGTCAGTAGCAGAACGGTGTTGCAGCCTCCAGAAGTGGCAGCGGTTGGATCTCGGGGTCAACCAGTGATTGGTTGGCTGTTCAGCCGCTAGCTGTATCGCTAGGCCCTTTGCATGTAGCCATGTCCAGACGTTCTTGAGAGTTGATAAGAAGCAGGTATCCTCCCCTTTATTACTATGAAATGTACAGGTAAGAGAAGCGTGCATTTCAATCCAGGACTCCATAGCTGTTGCTTCAAATATGGATAGAAGATGTGATGCTGTTGCACTTCAACAGTGAAGTCAAGATATGCATTGATAGTAGTCAAATTGCCTGGGGCCCTTCTTCTTGAAAAGTTGGAGGATCAAGACCCTGCCCCTAAAGACTCTTTTTAATTTAAAAATTCAAAACTTTGCTTGTGTATGTTGGATTTCTGTTTTTTTGGTCTTGTTTGATTTAGATAAATACTTGCTAATTTTCTAAACTATTGCGGTGTCCATTTTGTAGCGTTTTCACTGTGCTACTGTGTGTGTTGGTACAGATAGTTTAGACATTGTCTTTGGGATAAGCCTGACTGCTTGTGCCAAACTAACAAGGGGTGAACAGAGGTTATCCTAGGTGTGTATCTCCATTACCCTGACTAGAGTGAGGGTCCCTGCTTGGACAGAGTGCAAACTGGCTGCCAACCAGAGGCCCCATTTCTAACCAGCAAGTTGTGTTGTGAAAATGAATTTAATCTATTTTGGACATTATTCTTAGAACATTTCTAATACTGCAAAGATTGTTGCATTACACCAGGGAGTGATCCTGCTACGGAACAAGAAGAACTCTCAGAGTAAATAAATTACACATGATACACACGACCTGCGTAAGCTATTTTAAGTTCCAAAAATAGTATAAGATTTGCTTAGAAAGGGGCCACAGAATAATAATGCCTATTAACTACTTTTTGCTGTGGCACAAAGGTCAAGCAGCTGATAATTGCTAATTTGTATGTTGCTAAATTTGAAAAAAAACACAGAGACTGACTGCCAAAAACATACATAAGTCGTTACGTTACACTGATTGATTGATGATGTGCGATTTATTTGGCATGAATCATCTGCCAAATTCAACCATGAATAGTTCAATAATCAAGATAACATTTTAAAGTTCTCCCCTGAGAATAGCAATAATTTGATTATTTTTTGGATTTGAGAATCAAGGATGATGATGGGTTCTTATTTTTGAGACTCTTTACTAAACCTTGTAGAAATACTTTGTTGAAATGCAGAAGGCACCACCTGAGAAATTTGAAGGACAACCTTCCTTTTGGTCAATGTCTAAAAATCAGGCATATTAGTACAAAAAAGGAAGACTACTTTGCAGAGGTTAATGTTTTGATGTCCAAATTAGTACTGAGGGTTAATCACACAGATTGGTTAAAAGATCACTCAAAAGAGCTTGGTATGATCGGGACGCATTACTAACGTTAAGGAAGTAAATCCATCATCCAGACTAACATGTGTGACTACCTATGACACTGAATCTGATAGAATGAGGAAGATCAATCTCAAAAATTGGCATTTGCTAGCTACAGCTCAGAAAAAGAGTGAGAAACCCTCCTTTGTTTTCAAAAGAGGGAGTAACAAATGATTGTCTGATCATGCTTATGTAGAATCTGAACCTATGTCCCTTAGAAATCTTTGGTGTCTTTCCCCTGTTCTTGGTCATTTTCCGTGTGGTGATTGTACAGCTTGTTCAACTGTGAATTATGTGTCATTAATAAAAGGGTTTGACATTTGAAGCATTTTTCAAATTGTGGAACCAAGAAAGTGATCTATTGTATTAAATGTTCATGTGCACTGCACTATATTGGTAAAAATACTCAAGAGGTACGCAAACGTATCATACAACATCAATTCCGGATATGTTGCAATTTTGACAATGCTCCCTTAGTGGATTATTACAGACAGCATGGGCACACATGAAATGATTCATCTTGTTGTAAATGCTCCAAAAGGAGACATAGGTGGTCTTTGCAACTTAAAAGTTTGCGGTGTGCCTTGTTTACTGGTTATGCACTTGTGTGCTCTCAGTCACTAAAATTTGGTGACCAGGTTGCACAAGTGGTGTTTTATTGTGGGCAAGCGGTACACTTTCCCACAATCCTTTAGTATATTGGTTTAGTTTTGTTTTAATATTTATTTAGGTGTATCATCAACAGTGAGGCCCTCATTACGAGTTTGGCAGTCTTTTCGGAAGACCACCATGGGGGTGGCCACCAAAAGACCACCAGTGATGGCGGTATTCTGACCGCCATATTACAAGTCACATACTGAAGATCGCCAAAAAACAGTCACAAATCCGAGACCGCCAGGCCGACCAAGTGTGGTAGAGAGGCGTTCCAACCACCAGCACCAGAACCAGCACCAGCATGCTGACAACATCCCGCCCTCCATATTATGATCCACAAATCCGCACAATGGTCATTGCACGGCAGAAAACTATTGATGGTGCGAACTGCCGTGCTCAAATTACCACCGCCACCAGAACCCAACACCACATTGGACAGTATGAACACCCCATACCTGACACACATACCCACACCCACTACTATAAAACACACCCACACACAACCCACAATACTTTGAAACTACAATCACAGACAGAGGAGCCACAAACCAATCACCTACCACTTGTACTCCATAGGCACATATACACTACACATGCATCACACATCACACGACTGCACCATCAACACCATCGACACACCACAACTGCGCACATACATCATAACACACCAGCACACAAAACAAAGCATTCCACTCTTGCCCAAGACACCCCCTCCCCCAAACCTCATCACAACCATCATGTTCCCTCAAAAAACACCTACAATTCACAGACGAAGAGTTGAGATTCACAGTAGCTGAAATCGTCAGGGTAGCACATGTTGGGAGCAGACATCCAGCAAACATCCATAGCCGGAAAATGGAGTTATGGCAGAGGATAGTTGGCAGGGTCAACTCAGTGGGCACCCATCCACTCACAAGGGAGGACATCAGGAAGGTGGGGAAGGTGCGTTCCATGGCCTCACGACATCAGAATGCCATCAACAAGACTGGCGGTGGACCCCCACCTCCTCCCCCAGATTTCACATCGTGGGAGGAGAGGGTCTTGTCTTGAACATCATGCATCCAGAGGGCCTGACTGGACTGGACTGGACTCTGGGAAGTCAACAACACTCCCCTGGCACCAACGACTTCTATACAGCATCCGTCCCCACCACCCTATCACTGCCTAATTTACCCCATCTCACACTTCTGCCCCCCAATCATCTAATGCCCCTTTCTTACATGCCACCCCACCCCACGCCACCGCCACTAGCCCCACACAGTCCCTACCTTGTACACGGATAACACTCAAAATGGCAAGCACCACAACTCCCACAATGCATTACACCCTACACATGAAAAGCGTGCAATTCCCACTTAACAGTGATACACCTGCCCATCAAACTAAAGCACCAACTACACTAACTGGATGTGCAGACTCCTTACTTCTACATGGCAGTGACAGCAATGCTATCCACCATCCACAACTTACAAGGGTACATGGAACCAATGTCACAATCCATGTCCCACAGACAATACCTGCAGTGCTGCTTCTGTCATTGCCATCACTGGGAAGCAAGTCAAGCCACTGCATGCACCAGACTATAAAACAAAGAAGTACACCTCCTCCACAATGTACCTCCCCCCTCTCTATCCACAGGTACCCTTGCTACTACCACCCTGCAGAGGATGCCAGAGACAGCCAGCCCTCAACAGGATGAAGGCCCCAGTGGATGTCTGGACTATGATGACTTACCTGGCCTATCTGGGACAACTGGTCAGTCCACCACCCCCATCCCCACCCTGACCACATCTGAGTCCCCAACCCAAGTGGCAACAACAGCACAGCCAACCCCTCATCCCCAAACCTGTGTACCAAGGACTGGTCAATCACCAGTGTGCCCCTCAGTACAGAGACCAGAGTCAACCGCTCACACCCAAGATGATGAAGTTCCTGGTGTAACTAGGAGTGTGCACACTGTGCTTGTGCACAGGCACAGGGGTCCCAGGGCAGGTGGAGGGCACCTGTGGCCAAGGGATGGGGACCGCAAATGAAACAACTGGCTAGGTGGCCACCACCCAGGTCCTGGGAGCATACTAGGAATCCTAGAAAAAGATAGGCCATATCCTCTCAATCTTGCAGGAGAACCAGAGGCTGCAGAGAAGAAAGCCATTCCACCACGGCCTCCATTGCAGGGGTGCTCAAACTTACTACAATCCTGCGTGCGTCCTCCACCCACCAGCAGGCCCCTTCCACTAGCCACATACCAACTGAGCCATCCACTTCTGCTGCAGCTAGTGAAATGGAGGCTCTGCCAGAGGTTCCTCCAGGCCACTAACACCCCTCCCTCTGTGGCTGATTAACCCCCACATAAAAGAGGGTGTCTAACCAGATATCCTGCAGGACCTGATGCCAAGACCAAAACCACTGCCAGTAAATTCGCCGGAACATTCTCCCTTGTGTGCTACTTACACACCCTGTTGACTGTCCACTGTCATATCTCCATTTTCCCATGGCCCTTGACCTGTACCACCTGCAGCTGGGCAAACGGCTCTGATGATTATAGCCACCATTACCCCACTCTTCACCCATTACACTTGTGTATCACAATAAACAGAACTGAGCACAACTACTGCTTACCTGTCTTTATTGTAACATGGAAGTCGCTGTACAAAATGTCATTATAGTTAACACATTGACCATTAAAATTTGGAAGATGGACAGAAGAGGGTGCAAGGTGCTGGGAGTATGACAGTAGAACAGACATATAGTGAAATCTTGTGCCAAGGGAGCCACCAGTCAAGCACCACCAAACAGACCTGCAAAGAGACCAAGACAGGGACAACCATCACAAGCGGAGTCAATGTTGCACAACCAACACAAATGCCGTACATTGTCGAGCTCACTAGTGCGAACGCACAAGTGGAATGTAAACACATATTACCATGACAGACCAACATGTTCCAAACATGCGTTCCCAATGGTACTTCCTTCACAGCTGACGTTACTCCACTATAGGCAAGTCCCATTGCCAGTAAAACTAATGTTCCACAAGCGTCCATTGTGTACAGTGAATATAGGTAGCAATACTGTTAACCACTATAAGTGTGGCAGTCAAATTCCAGTTGACAGAGCAGTACAGGGAACATACAACATGCCCAAGTCATTGCAGATGTGATGTCATACTACATCATCGCAATAACAGCTCTGACATCAAAGCAGTAACTCCTCTCCTGATGGCCAACATGTTGTCCCCCAAACCCACACGGTGGGATAGCTGTACTTGCCACCTGCACTGATGGCAAACAGCAGGAGGAGCAATGTCATAAGGCAGACAGAAGTACAGTATACATACAACAGAATAAACACATACCTGTATGTCATAGGAAATATTGTTGGATCAACGCTGTTCTAGTGTCAGTTGATTCCTCATCATCAGCCTCCTCATCACTATCTATGCCACCATCATGATCCACTGGTCCAGCTGCCACCTCCTCAACATCCAGTAATGGGATGCGACATCTCAGGGCTAGATTGTGTAGTATGCAGCAGGCAACAACTATCTGACAGACCTTAAATGGTCTGTAGAGCAGGGCACCTCCTGAGACATGTAGACAACGGAATCTGGCCTTCAGTGGCCCAAGGGTCCTCTTAATGACACGCCTCGTCCTGCTGTGGTCCTCATTGAAATGGTTTTCCCCATCTATTGTTTGGTGTCTCACTGGTGTCAGCCGCCACGGCAGGTTCAAATAGCCAGAGACACCTGTGTGCACAAAGATTTGACACATCACAATACTGGTAGTGACAGGGGGCAGTATGCAAAGAGAGGTGAGATAACAGATGCACACATACAATTGCAGACATACCAATGAGCCAGGCCCTCTCTCTCTGTAGTTGTGCCATCATATGTGGGACATTGCTGTTCCTCAAAATGTAGGAGTCATGCACAGAACCAGAAAACTTAGCCATCACTTAGGAGAAATACTGGTCAGCGAGACACACCACTTGGACATTTATGGAGTAAAAGTTTTTCCTGTTCCTGTACACTTGTTCATTGGCCCCGGGAGGTACCAAAGCAATCTGGGTGCCCTCTATGGCCTCTATCACATGAGGGATCTGTGCCTTATCATAAAAGTCTGCTTTAACAGTGGTCACATCCACACATTGAGGGGACCTGAAGTAGCTGTCCAGATGTTTGAGTAAAGCACACAGTACATCCTTGAACACATGACTGAACATGGTCTGTGACATCCTTGCTGCTAAGCCCACTGGAACTAGCCTGAGGCAAGGAAGTGTAGCACTGACCACACCTGCACTGTAGGAGGTATCGCATAGGGATGATGTATGGCAGACAAGAGATCTAGCTCCAACTGGTTACACAGTTCCATGATGGTCTGACGGTTCAGACGATAGTTCTATATGATGTATCTTTCTTCCAGGGTAGCAAGATTGACATGGTCCTGTACACAGGTGCATGTCTCATTCTCACCATTGCACGGAATCTAGGAATTGGAGAGAGGAATAGGCATGAGTTGATGTCGTCAGTTCACAAGCCACCAAACACAATACACATAGCATCACAAGAGTAGTGTGGACATAACGCTGAAGTACACTGAATCCATATTGCCATGTTAAGTAACCCTGTCTGCCATTATTGATGACATTTCCATACCCAGACAGACAGTTTGCCAGACATGATGCATTTGACACTCCCATGTTACAACATCCTATCTCCACACGTAATGAGTTGTATGTCCAATTTGAACACATTGATATGGTTACCCCGTCTAAGAGGCAGCAAGTGACTGCACATGTAGTGCCATAGTTATCTGTACAACCATAACACTATGCAAGAATATCAAATGTGTGTACCATGTTGACATGTGTGTACATAGGTCATCTGTGCACATCTCACTAAAATCATCCATGACACATCTATCATTCACCTACAATACACAACATAAATGTAAAATGCCAGCTGCCCATCCTGCAAGCACAGGACAGTTGGAAGTGACCTAATTCCGCCGACATTTGTCATCATGGCAACTTATCATTGGCTAACATTGTTGCCTATGGGAGACTGGGGCCAACGATGATCACCGCCGGCAGTAACGGTCATGTGTATGTGGACATGACCGCCATTTTTTGTTGCATGGCTCACTTGACTCCTGACAATCGTGCAAACAAGACCTCCACTGCATGTGCTGCTGTGTTCTGACTTTGGAAGCCAATATGCCACATCCTGCAGGAGATAGGGCCCCAGCCTTCAAACAGGAGGAGCTGGAAAAGCTAGTAGACGGGCTCCTACCTCTGTATAGACAGTTGTATGGTGCACCAGAGCAGCAGGTGAGTCAAATGTTCCTGTCCTATCTGCTTGTGATGTGCGTGGGTGTGAAAGGCATTGTGATGACGCACACTGAGTGGATGCATGCAGATGGCAAATGATTTGGTCCGTTAGTGGTGTACTTGCATGTTTGTGTGGGCATGAGATGTGTCTGATGTGTGGAGTCCACTGCTGTTGTTTTAATGCCACCCTACATGAATTTCTCCTTCTGTCTGTGTAACCTATGCAGATCAGCGCCCATCAGAAGTAGGGGATTTGGCGTGCCAGAGCCAAGCAAGTGTGGATCCTGGAGGTCCATGCCCAGTGGAACACCCACTGCAGAATGTGGTGGAAGGACCTGAGACACTGGGCCCAGAAGACTGCTGAGGCCCAGTTGGGGACGTCCTCACAATGAGGGAGGGGTGCCCATTGAACACTGGCCCGCCCCCCCACCAATGACCTGCATTTTGGCGTTGGCCTACCCTGAGGTGGATGGGTGCTTGAGGGCAGGACAACAGCCACAAGGGGGTGAGTACACACTCACAACTGGCTAATGGTACGCATGTATGGGTTTGGGTAGCCTACTAGTGGGAAGATGTGGTGTAGATTATTGGTACTTGCACATTGGTGAGTTCTCAATCATCTGCCTCATACTGTATGTGAAGATGGCTGCAGAGGGGCTAGATATTACTGTACACATTGTAAAAGTATGTCATGGCATACAACATTCCTATGCAGGAATCGAATGAGTAAGGAGTACAGGGTATGTCTATGTAATTGTACATGGTAGTGTGGCAAGTACTGTGCTACTGTGGATTATAGGACCCTTCATGAAGTCAAAGTGTGCCATATGTTTCCACATCAGTAGGTTTTCACTACATAGCTTCAGTTTGTCCTATGATTTCAGACAGATGTGCATGTGCAGATGTACGTGTCAGTTCAAAGGCATGCAATGGCAAGTCACACAGATTTTGAGGTTGTTACTCTGTGTGAATGATGGGTAGGTATTGACTCGTTGAACCTTTTATTTCACTCCCACCCTCCCTCCCTTTCCTCCTCTGTCTTTGTGTGCATCAGCATCATCAGGTGAAGGAGAAGGGGCACCGGTGAGTGGGGAAGCTGCAGCCCATGGGACCCAAGAGGCTGAGACCAGCAGAGCAGAGGGGACCAGTGGGATAGAGGGTGAGGAAATTGCCACAGGGGGGCTGGATCAACAGCATCATCTATGGATTTCTTCTCTAATAGATGCTCCCTAGTGGTGGCGGACTCATCTGGGACCAGCCCAGCGCCATCCTTGTCTGCTGCCCCCTTACCAGCACTGCCCTCCCTGTAGCTGCCCGCCCATTTGCCCGTGCCCACTCACCCACTAGGGTGAGCGTCTCCTTCCCCACAGGCATCTCTGCCCCTGTCCAGTTAGCCCTGCTGCCCTCAATGAGGAGGCTATTGACCTCCGCAGGTCCATCTCTGTGGGATAGTCAACCATCATGAATGCCACCCCGGGACTAGCAACACATATGCAGCAGACATATGCCTACCTGGAAGGCATTCATGGTACCCTGACTGGCCTGCACAGATCCTTTCAGGCTCTGGCCTCCTTCATCTTCTGTTCTCCCTCCTACTACCTGTGCCCAACCCCACACCCCTCTCCCCACACCCATCCAAAGCACACAGTCAGACCATCATTCATCCACCTCAACAGACATTGTTCGCAAAGACAAACACAGGCACCACAAGTCCCACCATTGCCATGCACACAGACAACAGACAAATGCAGACACAACAATATCCACTCCCTCCACAGACACCCCCACCACCTTCTCCCTCACAGACACTACACCCCTCAAACCCGCTATCACCACATCAACACTCCTAGATCCAGCCACCAGTCCCTTCATGCCTACCATCACCACAATAGCAGACACCCATGAATCCACCCCATACACCACATGTGCACTCACCAAGACTACCAACACCCCCACATCCAGTACATCTACCTTATCTGTGCACCCCACCCAAACAGGCATTCGCAGATTACCCTGACATCTCCCTGCATCTCCTCCTCCCCCTCCCAATACACCTAAACTCCCGCACACATCCACCCAACAGACTTCCAGTACACACATGACATCCACCCACGCACCCACACCCAAGGCACATACACATACACACCTTCAAGCACTCCCTCTCCCTCCACTTCCAAACATTTTTCCCATGACCTCCTTTGTGTTCCCCCAAAAATATTTTTGTATAGGTTTGCACTCTTCCCTCCCACTGACCCAGTCCCTGTTTTCCCCAAGTGCCCTGCTACCCTCCCCAGATCCGGTCCTTCCACCTCCCAGTCCTCCAGTGGCCCTCCTGGTACTGCCCATGTCCCTACCACGCATAAAACATGGACCCCTACAAAAGCTAGGGAGGGCACTCCAAAAGCCAAAACCAAGGGCCCACCAACTAAGGCAAAGTCAAAGTCCAAACCCTCCCCTCGCCTAAACCAAAGGACCCTCCTTCCAAACCCAAGCCTCGATCTCCACTGAGGTGCGTGCTTGCCCCTTTGATGCCCCTGCCATGTGGAGGACACTTTTCAGTCAGGAGTCAAGTTGGGGTGAGAGACATTGCCCATTGTGCCAGGGGCACAGAGGACTATTGGACTGGCCAGTAGGCCCATTTTGTATATAGTTGTACTGTATATACATCTATTTATATATTTCAATATATCTGCTCCACTTCACTGTTGGTGTCAATGGTTACAAACGTGTCCTGGCTTCCTTCCACATGTATGTGTTGTACATGTGCGATTTGGTGTGTGTCTTCTGTGTATGTGAGTTGAGTGTGTGAGTTGCGTTATGGACTTGTTGTGATGTGTTGTATTATTGGTGTGTGGCATTGTGTTGTAGTGGTGTGTGTGTTGTGATGCATCTGTGATGTACTTTGTGTTTTGAGTGGACATCGCGTATGTTCAGACAAGTTGTTTGGCAGTGTCAATGTTTATATTGGTTCTGTGCTGTTGTTACATGTTGCTGCCAGTATGTGTTTGTAGAGATATGCGGTGTGGCTCTCTACCAACGCATTTGTGTGATTACGATGGTGTTGTCATTGTGTGACTCAGTGGTGTTGTGTGTAGATGTGTTTGACAATGGTGGTGGTGTGTGTGTGCGGTGTGGTGTGTGTAAGGCATGTGCATGTTGGCCATGGTGTGTGTTTTTTGTGTTTGGGTGTGTGTATGTGTGTTGTATGGGTGTATGTTTGTGTGTGAGGGCGCGTTTTGCCGTGCTGGGGTTCTGTGTTGTGTGCTAATGGCCGTCCCTCCAGTGTGTGCTAGTGGGGCGTACTTAAGGTTGTTGTCTTTCTCACTGGTTCTGAAATAGTATGGCTAGCAGACGCAGTGGGAAGGCTTCAAGTTCAGGTTCCATAGTATCTGCAGACGTGTCTGTGTTCCTGGAGGTGAGTGTCTCCTTTTCTGTTGTTCATTTCTGCCATGCTTTTTGTGGCAGTGTAACCGCCCCGAAATCCTGGTGGTGTGCAACCTCGTAATATGGTTGGTGGCAACATGTCTCCGCTGGCCTGAAGATGCCGCCGCCGTCCGCGGGCGTCCGTCCGCACTGGCAGTACTGGCGGGAACACCGCCATGCTCATGATATGGTAGACTTCTCTGTCGGGCCATTGGCGGTGCAACTGCCATTGCCACCATGGCAGTCATCCATGCACCGCCAGCATTGCCACTTTTAGCCAGCTGATGGCTGGCAGTGCTGGTGGTCTTAATCCTCCAAGCAGTGCTGCCCTGGGGATTACGACTCCCATGTCCGCAAGCTTTTATATGGCGGTTCCACTACCATGCAAAAGCTAGCAGAGACAGGGTACCGGGGGCCAAGTACATGGGCAGTGCAGGGGCCCCCATGGACAACCTTTCACACTTTTCACTGCCTGATTTAGAAGCAGTGGAAAGAACCACGGGTGCTGTCACACGTGACACACCGCAACATTGCCACCAGCTCGATTATGACCTGGCGTCAATATTGTGGTAGGTTTCCCGCTGGGCCATTGGGAAACTCATAATAGGGCCAGCGGGCGGAAGATCAGAGTGGCGGTCTTCTGACCCCAAGAGATTGGCATGCGGCCTCCGCCACCCGCCAAACTCATAATGAGGCCCTGAGTCCTGATGATGGCCTCTCAGACTGGTTGGCCACTTTTGACACTGAAACGTCGACATTTTCTCCTCCTTGAACACATAGGTCAATTATACTTCTGCTATGTCCTTGACATTTTGATGAGAGATTCCTGGGACTATGATTGATGTGATGAATGCACATTTTCAGCTAAGAGGAGTTTGTGCCTCCACACGATCCCTGGATTTGGACCTATTATGAACTGATTGTCATTGGATCCTGTGTATGAGGATGTGAGTGTTGAATATCAGAACTTTGATTTCATTTATGCTCTCCATTAGCTTGATGTTTGATATCTATAATCTAATACATTAATGGTTGTATACCAATACACTTTGGGGGTCATTACAACATTGGCGGTGAAAGGCGCTTACCGCCGTGCAGAAGACCGCCAATACACCGCCGCGGCCGCGGAATCCCGCCACAGCTATTATGACACACATCTCGGAATCCGCCGAAATTCAGACACCCACACAACTCCGCCACACCAAAGGTCAGTGTTAAACTGGTGAAAACAAATCCTCCACCTCCACGCCAACAGAAACACGCCCATGCTATTACGACCCACGAATCCATGCAGCGGTCTTTCAACCGCGGTATTCCATTGGCGGTACACACCTCCGCGCTCAAAATACACACACATCTCCAAAACACCTCCACATTGGACAATTCCAAATACACACAGCTGATACACATACAAACAACACTCCCACACACCCATTACAATATAAAACACACAGCCACATCACCCACAACCCCTACGACCAGAAATTTAGACGAAGGCCAGAGAGACAGCACAACAAAGACAACCCCACCATACAGAGGCACACAACACCATCACCCACACAACATCCACGCACAAAACACCACACACCACTACACCTCACCACACACATCAACACTCACACCGCCCCACACATCACACACACCACCCCATGGCACGCCAAAGACACCCCCGCTTTTCCGAGGAGGGGCTCCAGGTCATGGTGGAGGAAATTGTCCGGGTAGAGCCACAGCTATTTGGCTCACAGGTGCAGCACACATCCATAGCCAGGAAGATGGAGCTATGGCGAAGAATAGTGGACAGGGTCAACGCTGTGGGACAGCAGCCAAGAAATCGGGAGGACATCAGGAAGAGGTGGAACGACCTACAGGGGAAGGTGCGTTCAACGGTCTCTAGGCACAACATCGCAGTTCAGCGAACTGGCGGCGGACCCCCACCTCCTCCCCCACAACTAGCAACATGGGAGGAGCAAGTCTTGACCATCATGCATCCTGAGGGCCTCGGAGGAGTCGGTGGAGGAATTGACACTGGTAAGTCAAATCTTAACTATCATATCCCCCACCCTACCTGCATGCTATCACACACCCCCACCCTCACACCCTCCCCTTTCACCCCAGCTCCTCACTAATGTACTAATAACACAAACTACACATCCCAACACCAAGCCCTGCATGACACAACTAAGCATGGACACCCATCACCAAAGCATGGCCACTGCACATACCCATAACAACCCCCTAACCATCATCACACAAGCCCCCACACAGGAATGCTTACACTGGGGTACACAAACACCCACCCACTGCACACCATCACACACACACATGCAATAATCATTCTCTTATGCCCCTGCAGGATCACAAAGGACCGTCATCACACCGGAGGGTCCAGACAACTCCACTCCACCCACAGAAGAGGCCCACAGTGACGATAGCAGCTCTGCCCTACTGGAGCCTGATGACCAGCCCGGACCATCGTGGGCCTCGGGACAGTCGGTTCCCCCTGCACAGGCACAGCCCAACACTGACCTTCCACCCTCTGGTAACACCAGCACAGCACCCACCCAGCGGGCCCAAACCTCCGTACCCAGGACACGTCAATCAGCGGTGTGTCCACCACTACAGGGAACCCAGGATAACCCACCACCCCAACAACAACAGGGACCTGGGGGCAGTGGTAGTGGGCACACGGTCCAGGCACAGGACACAGGGGAACTGGGAGGGCTGTTGTGCGACAGGGGGCAGACAGGCCAAGGGAACCTACTCTCCTCGAGGCCCTATCCTCCATCATGGGAGCATACCACCACTCCCAGGAGACGATGGCGACGGTCATGGTCAAGTTTCAGGAGACGCGCCTGCAGGAGGACCAGTATTTGGGGTTCAGGGAGGAGCTCAGGACCATCAGCTCCGCCTTGGGCACCATCGTAGGGCAGACCATGAGGGACACCGTGGCACTCCAAGGGGCCCCTGACACTAGCATGGACGATGAACTGCCCACCACCTCCGCCGGCGCTAGTGGACAGGACGCCCCGCCACAGGACCACCACACCAGCACCCCACCCCCTGCAGACGGACAACCATCTCGCAAGCGGTCCCTGAGAGCCAGGAACAGGACAGAGCAAGATGGCAAGACCCCCACCAGGAAATGAGACCACCTTGATTGTCCCCCCACTGTCCCACTTTGTTACTCTGTCCATACTTAAACTGCCCCAGCTCCACTTCCTATGCCCATTTGGGCAGTGCACCTGTGAGACTAATAGACTGGACTCTGCCATGGACATTCCTCCGCCATCACCCATCACCATTTTACAACCCCCCCCCATTTTTTAGCTCTTCAATAAACACCCTTGAAACACAAAACAATCTGGAGTCAGTCTATGATTTGGTAAAATGTAATATCTATGACAGTGTCAAAATGCGATGTTAGATGTAAAGGCAACATACCAATGTCACACATCACAAGTCCTTGAAGGATGCAAGCAGATGACACATGTTGGTAACAACACCTGTGAAACCGTAATGGAAAGAAACAACTCAGTTACCAAATAATCCCATCAAATTCCACACAGGATAGAGGAGGACGTGTGACAGTGAATGTAATGGTAAAAATGAAAATATTCTCACCTGTGTGTCAATGTAAATATTGCTGTATGACTGACTCCCTGTTGTCGTTGTCTTCTTCCTCAGCTTCCTCCTCATCACTGTCCACAGGCTCCACTGGCTCCACAGCTGCCACAACACCGTCATCTAGACCATCCTCCTGCAGAAAAGGCACCTGGCGTCGCAAAGCAAGATTGTGAAGCATCGAGCAGGCGATGATGATCTGGCACACCTTCTTCGGTGAGTAGAATAGGGATCCACATGTCATATGGAGGCACCTGAACCTGGCCTTAAGTAGGCCAAAGGTGCGTTCGATCACCCTCCTAGTCCGCCCATGGGCCTCATTGTAGCGTTCCTCTGCCCTGGTCCTGGGATTCCTCACTGGGGTCAATAGCAAGGACAGGTCGGGGTAACCAGAGTCCCCTAATAGCCGCACACGGTGCCTCTGGAGCTGACCCATCATATCAGGGATGCTGCTATTCCGCAGGATGTAGGCATCATGCACTGAGCCAGGGAACATAGCATTAACCTGGGAGATGTACTAGTCTGCCAAACATACCATCTGTACATTCATGGAATGATAACTCTTCCTGTTCCTGTACACCTGTTCACTCCTGTGGGGGGGGCCCAGAGCTACATGGGTCCCATCAATGGCACCTATGACGTTGGGAATATGTCCAAGGGCATAGAAGTTACCTTTCACTGTAGCCAAATCTTCCACCTCAGGGAAAATTATGTATCTCCTTACGTGTTTCAGCAGGGCAGACAACACTCTGGACAATACGTTGGAAAACATAGGCTGGGACATCCCTGATGCCATGGCCACTGTTGTCTGAAATGACCCACTTGCAAGGAAATGGAGCACTGACAGCACCTGCACGTCAGGGAGGATTCCAGTGGGGTGGCGGATTGGTGACATCAGGTCTGGCTCCAACTGGGTACATAGTTCCTGGATTGTGGCACAGTCAAACCTGTAGGTGACGAGTAAATGTCACTCCTCCATTGTCAACAGGCCCACCAGCAGTCGGTACACCGGAGGATTCCGCCATCTTCTCAAATGTCCCAGCTGACGGCGCCGAGGAAGGACAAGAGCGACAATCAAGTCAATTTCTTTCAAGGTATGTACCCACAGTTACACAGAAGGCGACACCAAACACAAAACCCTTCCTGTATGTGTGTTGAGTGTAGGCCTAGCTATGTGTGACGCAGAAGTAAATGAAGCCATGTGGGCCCCTGAAATGGCGGCTGCTTGACCTCTAAACTGGGACAATGGGATTGTGGCGTAACTGCGTTGGCGTTGCACACCGTCGCGGTAGGCGGTCGTACACCGCGGCACAATGCTACATTGGTTAACATAGGACCCTATGGGTCCCAGGAGCCAATGAACAGGTGTGCCGGCGGTGATGATACGCACCACCGCGGATGTCACCGCCGCGGACGTCACCGCCATTTTCAATCTGTTCAATCACTAGATACCTGATCTTCGACAGGAGAGGACCTACACTGCAAGTGCTGCTGTGACCTCGGTCTGGAAGAGACAATGGCTGCTGCGTCTGGGGAAAGGGCCCCTGCCTTCACTGCTCAGGAGTTGGAGAAACTGGTAGACGGGGTCCTCCCCCAGTACACGCTACTCTACAGTCCTCCAGACCAACAGGTTAGTACACAGGGAGCACGTTGTATGGGCTAGGCCTGGGTGGAGAGGGCTGGTTGTAAGAGGGAAGGGGGCAGAGCTCAGGGAACATTAATGCATGTGAATGAATGGCCCACATGGCTAGAGTAGGGAGGGGGGCCACTCACATCGACGGTCTAGTTGGTAATGACTTCTTGTCTTCCCTTGTGCATGTCATGTAGGTCAGCACCCACCAGAAGAAGGACATTTGGCGTGCCATCGCCAAGGACGTACGGACCCTGGGGGTCCACCAGAGACGGGGCACCCACTGCCGGAAAAGATGGGAGGCCATTCGCCGCTGGAGCAAGAAGACGGCGGAGGCTCAGCTGAGGATGACCTCCCAACGTGGGAGGGGTGCATGTCGCACCATGACCCCCCTGATGTTCAGGATCCTTGTGTTGGCATACCCGGAGTTGGATGGGCGCTTGAGGGCATCACAGCAGACACAAGGGGGTGAGTACACTCTCAATCTGTGGACTTTGCGTGCAGTGGAGGGGTCTGGGTGGGGGAGGAGGCCTGTGGGTGTACCCAGGCCAGGCAGAAAAACTTAGACTAGCCCCTCCCTAATGCAGGCCATGTGGCACTCCACCCCACCGCAGTAGAGTGCAAAGTACAGCTATACATACCCCTGTGGCATCCATGTGTGCAGATGAACCCCATTGCTATGTAGGCCAGATCCCAGAAATTGCATCCTCAGAGGCCAGGAGCACGGCGTAGTGCAGGGGGCTGCTGTGTCTGTATTGTCCGCCATCGGTAGAGGTATGCCATGCACTCAACCTGTCTATCTTCTGTCCCCCCCCCCCCTTTTTGTGGTCTCCCTGTTCTTTTGTGCATCAGCATCATCAGCATCATCAGGCGGAGGTACAGTGGCACCGGAGCACGAGGGAACTGCATCCCACATGGCCATGGAGGACCACACCATGGACTCAGAATGCACCAGTGGGACGGAGGGCGAGGGGAGCTTCACGTCGGCCACCGGATCACCAAGCAGCGACACGGACTCGTCCTTCGATGTGAGCTCCCTTGTGGTGGCGCCACCATCTGTGCGCCCCACTTCTACAGGTACAGCCGCCACCTCCCCTACCAGCACCGTCCTCCCAGCAGCCCCTCAGCGTTCTCCCCATGCCCGCTCACCCAGGAGGGTGGGCATCACCTTCGCCCCAGGCACCGCAGGCCCTGCCCCAGTCACCCGTGCTGCCGTCAGTGAGGAGGCCATTGACCTCCTCAGGTCCCTCACTGTTGGGCAGTCTACCATTGTGAATGCCATCCAGGGTGTAGGATGGGAGTTGCAACACGGTAATGCATTCCTGGAGGGCATTCATTCTGGTCAGGCTGTCCTTCAGCGAACCCTGCAATCTCTGGCCTCAGCACTGATGGCAGCTATTGTCCCTGTGTCTAGCCTCCCCCCTCCAACCTCCTCCACCCAGACCCAATCCCCTGTACCCCAGCCCATCCCAAGCACACCTACAGACCAGCATGCACACAAGTCAACACACAAGGGAAGCTCAGGCACACATAGGCACCACACAACCCACAGGCACACACACAAGCATCACACACATGCAGACACAGTAACATCCACTGCCTCCACTGTGTCCCCCTCCTCCTCTTCTCCCTCCTCCCTCCCAGTGTCGTCTACACTCTCACCTGCATGCACTACATCTACAGGCACCAGGACTCGCACCAGAACACACAGCACCACACCCCGCTCACCTGCACTCACCACCTCCACTCCCATTTACACGTCCCCTGTGTCCTCTCCCAGTGTGTCTGTGACGCCCCCTCCCAAAGTACACAAACGCGGGCACCCACACACCCAACATCCATCCACCTCACAACAGCCTCCAGTACCTGCACCTACACCCAAAACACCTAAAGTGACACCTTCTACAACCACCTCCTCTTCCTCCACTCCCAGGCCCCCTCAAACTACCCATCACAGTGTTCGTCAGAAACTGTCCCTCTGTAAAGTTGACCGTTTTGCCCCCACCCCCCCTCCAGTTCATCAGTCCCGTCGTAGCACCTCAGCCAACAAGCCTCAGTGGTGCCTGTTCAAGGTGTGTGGAGTGCACCGACCACCAGGGCAGGCAGTATGACGCGGAGCCAAGGCACTGGCAGCCCACCCCCTGTAAAGGCCCTGAAATTGGAAAGTGGCCGACGGGACCCTGTGAAGACTCCTGGAGGCAAAACAACTCACAGGGGTCCCAGGGGGATTGCAGAGTCAGCTGTGACTCCTCCAAAGGTGGGGAAGGGCCAGGGGAAGTCTGCACAGCCTGTTGTGAGCATCACGGCGGAGAAGGTCGACATCCTTCCCGACGGTCGGGACGCCACCGCCAGCACCGTCGTCACTGGTCCGGAGACCACCGCCAGAGTCATTGCCCAGGAGGGCCCAAGTATCGTCACTGGTCCGGAGACCACCGCTAGAGTCATTGCCCAGGAGGGCCCAAGTATCGTCACTGGTCAGGAGACCACCGCCAGAGTCAGTGCCCAGGAGGGCCCAAGTATCATCACTGGTCAGGAGACCACCGCCGGAGTCAGTGCCCAGGAGGGCCCCGGCTGCCACAGCCCCGCTGGGCAATGAGGGAACGTCATGCCACACACCAATGCCCAGTCTAGGGAACGTCATGCCACACACCACTGCCCAGTCCAGGGAACGTCATGCCACACACCAATGCCCGTTCCAGAACCGCCATGGCAAAGCACCACTGAACAGCCCTGAACCGCCATGGCAAAGCACCGCTGAACAGTCCTGAACCGCCATAGCAAAGCACCGCTGAACAGTCCAGAGACCGCCATGGCAAAGCACCGCTGAACAGTCCAGAGATCACCATGGCAAAGCACCGCTGAACAGTCCTGAAGCGCCATGGCAAAGCACCACTGAACAGTCCAGAGACCACCATGGCAAAGCACCGCTGAACAGTCCTGAACCGCCATGGCAAAGCACCGCTGAACAGTCCAGAGACCGCCATGGCAAAGCACTGCTGAACAGTCCAGAGATCGCCATGGCAAAGCACCGCTGAACAGGGCATGCACCGGGGAAGAATGAAAAGACCGCCACATCAAGCATCGTCATCCCATGTGCAGCTGGGACAGTGACGGGACAGGAACTTTCACAGGGAGACTAATCCAGTCTGGGCACCAGTCCCCCTCCAGAGCCAGTGGAGGCTGTTATCTACTTGTGAAACTGTGGCTTTACACTCCCCAGGATGGTACAGTGGGCAACCCACCCACTGTAGAGACTTGAGAGACTGTGGCTTTGCACTCCCTAGGATGGAACAGTGGGCAAACCAACCACTGTAGAGACCTGAGAGACTGTGGTTTTGTACTCCCCAGGATGGTACAGTGGGCAAACCACCCACTGTAGAGACTTCAGAGACTGTGGCTTTGCACTCCCCAGGATGGTACAGTGGGCAAACCACCCACTGTAGAGACTTGAGAGACTGTGGCTTTGCACTCCCCAGGATACATCAATGGGCATGGAGCCCCGTCGTGGATCTGGCTTTGCACTCATCCGGCTGAGGTGCCCCCCCTTCCCTTCCCCCTGAAGTGCCTGTAGTATTTCTATCTGATGCCCCGGCAGTGTTCTCTCCGAATGTGGACAGGTATCTTTTGTGGGCCTCGCCCATGCATTTTTGGACCAGTGCTGCACGGACATTGATATGTGCATATCTGCACTACTTCTCGTAATGTATATATTTTTAATGATTTTATAATATATCTGTATATTTTTTAAACATGTATATTGATACATTACAATGTTTGAACTGATTTCCTTTTGTCTTTGCATTCTTCCGGGGGAATTGTGGGTTGTTACTGTGATTTTTGTAAATGCATTGGTGTGTGTGTTGAAATATGTGAGGGTGGGGGTGTTTCGTGTGTGTCCCCCTAACTTTTGCCTCCCCCCCTCCCCTATGTCGCAGGTGCAGTACTCACCGTTGTCTTCTCCCGCGCCGGCGTTGCTCTTCATAGATGAGTAGGAATACAAGGGCCGGTAGAATGTGTAATTCCGGCTCCATGGAGTCCTCCTTCCTTGTGGGATGTGTTCAGGTGAGCGTTTTCCCATTGCAGTAACTGTTTCCGCTGTGTTTTTATCCACGGTGAATCCGCCCCGGAAAAGGTGGCGGATTGGTAGGTTGTGATACTATGGGCGGTACATTGTCTTCCGCCTGTCTGTTGGCGGTGACCACTGTGCTGTTTGTCTGTACCGCCGTGGCAGGCGGTGTGTTAAAGTGGCTGCCTTTGTTGGCGGTTTCCGCCAGGGTCATAATTCCCTTTTTTTGTCCGCCGGCCTGTTTGCGGTATTGCCGCACCTTTAACACCGTCCGCCAGGGTTGTAATGACCCCCTTTGTGCTTTGTTTGCAGTTGGATTGCAATACCAACATTTAAAGAAATTTTTAATAATTCCTTCAGCAACACCTTATTATTTGCAATTATCCTACCCAGTTCCTTGGAGAGTATAGGGTTGCTCTGTTTTTGTAAGCTGCAGGCCCACTAGTAGCATTTGATTTACAGACCCTGGGCACACATAGTGCACTTTTCAAGGGGCCTACTAGTAAATCAAATATGCCAATATTGGATAAATCAATCACTAATACATTTTAGACAGGAAGCATTTGCATTTTAGCAGTGTTTAGCAGTGTTAAAATGCATAGAGTCCTGAAGCCAACAAAAACAGTGCTGCAAAAATAGGAGGAAGAAGGCAAAGAGTTTGGGGATAACCCAGCAAAAAGGGCCAGGTCCAACAACACATAAATATGATTCTTGCAGTTTCTCCAATATGTTTAGGGACATGTGTAGCATTAGTGGTCAACAGTGGACAGTTAACTAGTTCAATACACTGGTGAAGGGTGGACATTGGACAACTCCAATGTGTATAAACATGAGCACCCACAATGTTACTCCCAGTCTACCTAAAGCCCTCTATCTGGCTGGAGTAAAACTGTGCCTGCTATGGGGAGAATGGAAATAATATTTTTTTATTATTTATGTGCCATTGACAAGGTAGTATGTTTCCCAAGCAGAGGATGTTGTTACATTCACTAAGTCCACTGGTATTAAAAATGTACAATCAAATGACTAAGGTAGCTACTGTGGGTGGTGTTTTTGTTCGCAATTCTGCCGTATTGCATCATTATTTTGCACCAAAAGTATGTATTGGCATTACCAGGTACATCTTTTAAACACAAGTCAATTGACAAATATGGTACTGAGGTAAAACCTCTGGCAATTGATTGTAAATTCAGCACCTTGCATTGCTGCTTAATTAAGGGTCACAAAATGTTCTGATATACAGGATCTCTTATGGGTAAATGGTGTTCTGTCTTAGAGGATGTATTGGCCATCCTACATAAGGAGGAAATATCTTGAAGGTGTGCTAGTGCCTTAAAATTGGATGTCAAAGTTGGTGAGGTTGTCAGTAAAATGAAATGCACAATGATGTGTACACCCAACATAAAGTATATCAAAGGAAAAAAGGAATACTATCATAGTATCAGGTAATATTTGACTTATAGAAAAACATGTCCATCAGGAAAGCAAATACGCAGTGCATGTGGTGTTGTTGGCCATTTTACTAAAAGGGTGATGAAAAAATTAATTAAGTGTGTGAGGGCTCAAAAAAAAAGAAATAGTATGTCAGACGATGACAGAACTGGTATGAGTAAGAATGTTATGAGCTTGAGAGGCAATTTTGTCTTAAATATGGAATACAGTGACAGATGCAAACACAAATCAGAGTTCTAGATGACTATTGGTGGTATCATCCTAAACACTTTAGCTGACTCCGGGTCTCCCTACACTATTATTAAGCATGAGGTTTGAAGGGATAAATTTGTTGGTAAGGTAGGCAACACATTTGAAATATAAATTCAATCTAAAGGTAATTGGAGCTGAGATGATGGATATGCTTGGTTTTAGATTATTGAACTTCAAAATTAAGGACAGGCAAACATATCGGAAATTGTATTTTGAGTAATTTACACTTTTGAGTAAGTTTACATTTTGGCTATTCAGAAGTAATTTTACTCCAAAAATGTAACGTACACATCACCACCAAATTAAAGGGCATGTGGCTATACACCATTAGGTATTTTACACTTTTGAATAAGTATACTTTTTAGCTATTCACAAAACCTGAGTATAAGTTACATGTTTGGAGTAGCGTTACACTCATATTTTGTGAATAACCAAAAAGTATTCAACTTACTCAAATGTGTGCATTACTCTAAAGTGTACATAACCTTTGCAAATCAGGTCCAAATTTAGATCCTAATAGCAAGGATCATGTTTTGGTAATTGACCAGGTGGTCACCATAAGTAATGCAATGTTGCAAAAATTTCTCAACATTTTTAGCAGGTCTATAGGGAAATTGTGTGGGTTTCAACACATGATTTCCCACTTTTTAACTTAATAGCAATATTATCATTGACAGGTTTCCCTATCTAAAAGTAATGAAATGATAACCTTGGGTAGTGATGCCAAGAGGCTTTCTATGATGAATGTAACCTCTGCCTTTCTCTTGTTATTATTTCATTTCATTGTATCAGATTTCTCTTATTTTTATTATTATTATTACTATTTAGAATTTTATAGAACACAACTATTATTCAAAGGGATTTCTGGTGCTAAAGATTTCAAGTACAAAGAAAAGCATGACCCTGGGAACCTATAGAATGAAGAGTCAAGATCTTAGAGCCTTACCAAACTGTAATAAATTGGGACCACAGCAAAGGATTATTGGGAGAATTTTCCATAACCAAGCAGGCTGGACTGAGAATGCTCTGCCTCCCATTTGAGTGACTTTAAACTTTAGTATGTTCATCAACCTTGCATCGGCAGATCATAGTTATCTGCAAGGGTTGTAGTGAGAAAATTTGCTTTGAAGATAAATAGGTTGGGTCCAATGGAAGGCTCTGCATACAAATAGAAATAATTAAAAAGAAATCCTCTTAGGAAGCAGGGGTCAATGTAATCTGTAATAAGCGCAGCAGACACAGAGGATCTGTAAGGAAGAGACAGATATAGTCTAGCAGTCGCTGTCTGAATTGAGGACGAGCGTTTCAGAATGTGGTTTGGAACACCGACTGCCTCAAAATACCGTAGTCCAGTCTGCTTGGGATTTTGACCTGACCAATTTGAGGACTTTAATGTTGTGGCAAGAGTGGAAGTATTTTACACCATAATGTTAAAAGTGAAAAGCAGGTAGAAGACAATTCATTAGCCGGAGCAGCGAAGGAAAAGCCCGCATCTGATTGGAAACCGAAATTCCTGACTGCTGATGCAATTTCAGATTAGTTTCCTCAGGCCAGTGGCAGAAGAAACTGACCTAGGTACTCCACCTGTAGAGCAGCAGATTACCTCAGTTTTATTATCATTAAATTTGAGTGGTTTCTGAGTACATAAGTCAGTTATGCTGTGCATACAGTTATGAAATGCCTTAAAAGATCCTGGGAGGGGATGATACAATGAGATGATAAACTATGTACCGTTCACATAATTCATGAAAATTATGCCCGGACTATGGCTCGGTATGGCCAGTGGTTTTAAGATTAGATTAAACAACATGGGGCTCAGGGAAGAACCTTGAGGAACCCCAAACCTGCAGGACCTACACTCAGGATGCAAAGGAGTGCATTGCCCTTGCCACTGAAGGTTGAAAGCCTGACTGAGCTGGATCAAGTAACAGGTTTTTCTCCAGATGATCTGAGATTATTCTGTTAACATGATTTTCCACAATTTATTCTGGGAAAGGTAGCAGAGATATTGATCTGATGTAGGCTTCCTCAAAAGAGGGATGACTAAGGCTTTTTCCGTTTGCATAGCACCTACCCGGTAGCCAAAGAAAGATTGCAGATTGAATGTAGTGGGTCTGCTAGTGGCTACACCTTTGGTGCTAATCATGAAAAGTGCAACAAGAGCGTAAAAATTGATGATGCTATTGTCCCTAACCTGCGCCATGGTGCGCCGTATGTTAAATAGGGTGCACACATTGTGGCATTAGGGGAGCACAAGAAAAGTGGCGCAACATGCAATGTAGTGCCACTTTTCTAAAATCTGGGCCACAGTCTCTAAAATATGATATTTACTTTACAAATCAAGGAAATTTTATTCACCCCAAAAAGACATAAAACACTGGGCTAGGGAAAATCAGCAAAATAAATAAAACTGGGATCATGAAAGTGACAGGACTGCTAGTGGGACTGGACTGAGCTCGACATGTCACCTCCCCTACCGAAGAGTGAAGCCTTCTGCTGGTGTTCGAGCAACAGGAGAAGGAAGAGCAGTGCAGGCATCAGTGGGGTTGCATTTCTTTTTATGCATATGACTAAAACCCACAGATGGAGCAACAGCGCTTTAAGTTTAAAGGATTATGCAAGTGGGTGGAACAGATCATTTGAACATAGCACATGGACACAGGTCAAAAGACAAATAGTGACATATTTATAATAGGCTTGCTCTGCTGGAATTTCACTTTTTTTGATGCTTCGAGAGTGCAAGCCTCTTAACCATATCTATGAGGCCACGCAAAGCCACTAGTTACGCCATCACCCAGACTATGTACTACTATTTTTGGATTAGGTATGAATTCTTCTGGCTGTATCTCATTGCCCTTACTGCTGGTGATCTATATTATTTTGTGGCTTTAATTGCCATGGAAAGTTTCCTTAATTCTTAACGTAAATGCAATAAACTATGGGGCATATTAAAGAGGTCCTAATGCCATTCCATCACCACATTACCATAATTTTTTACGCTAATGTGGCGTTAGAAGCTGAAAAAGCTGCACCATATTTAAAAAGTGGTGCAATGCATGCATTGCTGCACTTTGTAACCCTTTGTGTTACATTATGCCTGCTCCCGGCATAATGTATGCAAACAGGGCATTTCCGCATTACGGGGGGGGGGCAAAAAAATGGTGCAAGGAAATCTAAGAGACTTCGGCACTTTTAATGCTTGCTCAAAGGGGGCATACCATTATTTTTAATAGCCCACTATGTAGCACCACAATTTTGGTGCTACTCCTACAGAGTACATCAATAGCGTCCAAAAGAATTATGCTATTGCCCACTACCCTGCGCCATGGTGTGCCGTATTTTAAATACGGCGCACACATGGTGGTGGTAGGGGGGCACTAAAGGGTGCATGGAAAGTGGTGCTTACTGGCTGCAGCAGCACTTTCTTTAAATATGCCCCTTAGTCTTTTTCTTAACGATTTTTCTCACTGCGACAAAGTCACCAATCCGATCCAACCTCCCTGGAGCCCTCTTCGGATACTTGGTAACTCTTTGTGCTATATAATGCCTGTGCCAGGCATAATATATGCAAAGGGGCATTCCCCTGTTAGGGGGGCAAAGAAATGGCACAGGTAAATTTTAAGAGTTTTAATTGCACCATTTTTTGGGCACTTTTATTGCCTCCTCATGAAAGGCGTTAAAAGGAGGCTTCCATTGGTTACAATGGGCCTCTGGTTGCTTTGCAGGATTAGCGTCAGAATTTTTTATGCTAATCCTGCAAAGCTCCGGACTAGCATCAAAAATTCTGATGCTAGTCCCCTGTCTACCGACATGGTGCACCATATTTTATGTATGGCTCACACATGGTGGTGTTAGGGGGGCGCTAAGATTTTCTTAAATACGCCCCAATGTTTAAATAAAAGAATTGGAGATAACACTTTGTGTTGCTATACTGTACTTTGCCTCATGAGGGCATGCTTTGGGTAATACTTTGACATTCCAATGCTGCCACCCATGGATTTTAATTGAAAGCCATTTCAACAAAGATTTCCAGACTTGGCTTTGCCTAAAAAAATAACACCTCATGGTGACTATAGTTAGGTAGGAGAAATATGTAGTTTTCCTAATATTTCACTAATTGTTTTTGTGCTGCACTGTATAGCACACATCAAATGTGTGAAATGCATTTAAGTGTGTCTAGGCATAGGAATTTGTTCTCGAATACTTCCTGTACTAAACCTATGTGAGGCACTACCTCTGCACAAAGGTGTCAAAAGGTGTGTGCATGGCACTAGGCAGCCTATTTGTGCATCAGCACAGAGGAAGACAGCAGCCGGAGACCATAATTAGTAACAATTGCTCTGTGCTGCTCTTTTCCCCTAGATTAACTTGTTGCAGCAACTTTGGTTGCTCCATTTTTAGGTCACACGCGCAAGTGCTTTGACCTGTTCTAAGTATTGTGGGCTTTTAAGCAGGCCCACCGCACGCCCACTGCACGCCCATCAATTTCACTCGTTCGTGGGCTTGCCTTTCAAAAATCCTTCGTTCTAGTTGGTAAATGCTTTACGTATGTCTTTCCTTGGGGCAGCTTTGTTACCGCCTTGGACACCAGCCCTGTTACATGGATAATTGCACATTTGTTGATACGTTTGTCTGCGAGCGAGCGTGTTTTTCCTTTTGTGTCTCTCCTTTGTGCTCATGCTCATGGCAGCTGTGATGCTTTGAATCGGCTTGCTTATGTCAACTGTTTTCATTTTCAATTTATGTGGCAAGAAAAGTCCTGTTAGGAATGTACAATGCCTATAGCTCTAACTCCAGCAAACTCGAGACCAATTGTATTGCAAACGCTTGTTTAATAAACCTACTGCCTCTGGGTTACAAACAAGACCAGCATTGCTTGAAAAGTAAGGAGAGACATCAATGAGTAAAAATAAAATAAAGAAGGTAAGAAGGCACATTTAACAGACAAATAGTTTCACTTGCTAACTCACGCTATAGAATAGAGACAGAGAAATTATACTTATTTTCATTAAAAATTATTTTCTTTTTTTAAAAGGATTTCTGGTAACCAGCAAGAAGTGCGCATCTACCTGTTCACAAGTCAACGCCCCTGGTGTTTTGATCAAGTGTTGCAAAAGTTCTTTATGTAACATTCTGCCCACCAATGTGCTTGGGTACAAGAAGATTATGGCCTAAACCAGGAGGACTTGTTATGCACCGACTCGAAGCTGAGCATACGAGGTAAGGAGAACACTGCAGCCTCTTCTCTCCTCTGAACTTTTAGGGGCCTCTTCATGAAGGTAAATCTTGTGTACATCTATTCCTGCACCTTGGTGCAAGTCTCCTCTGGTCACACAGGGCTCATATCAAGGCGAAAATATGAAATCTACTTATACAAACTGCATGGGCACAGATTTATTACCATTTATAATTCATGAAATCTTCCAGAACTATGCCCCCAAAGCTTCAATAGTCACAGAATTTTGGAATACCCCCTTAAATCTTTTGAGATTTGTTTGGGTAGTACCGAGGCAAATGGCCGACCAGGAGAAAGACATTGAATAGAGGTTAGGCAGCAAGAGGTGGTTTTCTCTTGTACCTCTATATACCCAGTCATTTTAGCTGATGACAACGTTTCCCTTAGCTCCTTCCTTGGAAGTTTTTATGAGGGATGACAAGCATAGCAGTTGCAAAAGTGAAAAATTCAGAAGGCCTTCCCTACAAGCAATACATGTATTGGTATTACATATATGTGTATCATAGCCATTCTTAATGGCTGACAGTAGTTTAGGGGACAGAAACACCCGTCTGCCAAACTCCTGATGGGGTTGTCGCCGCCGTGCTCACAACCTCTCCACCGGCCCCATTACAACATTGCCACTGGGCTGACTGGTGGAAACCAAGGTTTCTGCCAGTCAGCCCAGTGGGAAAGATGCAGCAGCACAATGCACCCTCACGCAGTGGGCACCAGCAGCCATTTTGTGGGTGCTGGGCAGGGAGACTCCTGCACAGCCCATACCGCATTCCAATGGCAGATTTGCACTTTACAATTACCAATAAAATAGTATAACATAATGTTAATATAAGTAAAGACAAATAGTCTCATCACAAGTTTGGCAGTCCCACAGCAGGGACATTGCAATAGAGCATTTCCGTTGGTCAGACTGGCATGAACAGTTAAAGGAGCCAAGTGCTATCTCCTAACACAGAGGGGGCCGACTAGCACCCTCGGAATGCCCACTGTCTGCTTCACTACCAGCCTTTCCATGTCTGTGAAACCTCCATTGCAAAGGCTGCTTGTGAGGGGAGTTATAATCATCCAGGAGGGGCTGAATTCAGTGCTGCCCTGGCTAAGTACAACTCTGACCACCGTCATGCCATTAGGAACCATGTTCTTGGAAGGGAAGGTGGTCCCCTGGTGCCCGCCAGGGTCATACTTAGGCGGTCAGCCTACCCAGAGTGTGGCAGTCCAACCGTCATTGCAAGTGTGGCGGTCCTTGGTCTGCCAAACTCGTAATGAGGTGCAACATTGTAAGCATGGTGTTAGTACCTAGATGGAGAAGTCAGTGTTCTCTTAATGTTGCCAGCTTGTCTGTATCTGGAGGTGCAGTCTCCAAGCTCTCTTGGTCTATGGATGGAAGGCCCCCAGGAAGCTGGAGCCTCTCTCCATTGAAAAAGATTAGATAAACTGCCATTGATCCTAAACATTGTGGACATTGCCAAATCACTTGTCATTTACAGGTATATCCTGTCGTGCTGGGTTCAGTCAAATATTGGAGCTTCAAATAGCATCTATCTGACCAATGTTTATAATCAGAAAGCAAAGTGGTATAATTTTCTATTCAAAACTTCTATTGAAACCTTGGGAGTGCGTGGAAGGGTGTAGAATATTTTTGGGTAATTTATGTGCAGTCTGTGGAAATCTTTTCCCTTTGCTTAATTCATAATAAATCATGATTGTTGAAACTGTGTATGGTTATGTATTGTATTAGAATAGAAGCTCTAAATATACACAGATTAAAAAATAATCTAAAAAAGCTCTGTGATTTTGATGAATGCAAATGCATGTTTATGCTTTACACATATGCATGCCAAAGTATGTAGATAACACATATCTACAAAGGTTGCTCTATATGGGGGTTTATGCCTCTTTGTATGATAATACATGAGAATACGTAAAGATAATTATCTGCCAGATACCTATATCAATGCATATTAGTCTTCACACTTTCTAAATGGATATAACCATATATTTAGTTACATGAGAAATATAGTTTAGCAGGGCAATCACTTATATCTGGCTATGTAGACAAGGTTGTCTATTTGTATTTTGGTATGTAAATGAGTTTATGCTTCCCTTTATAGGGATATACCCATATCAATAAAAGTAAAAAAGAAAGTCTCTGTATATTCATGCGCAAAATACATGTGTATATCTAACCATGTCCAATTTTATCCATAAATATTACAATATCTATCTATCTATCTATCTATCTATCTATCTATCTATCTATCTATCTATCCATCCATACCTTAGACGGAGATATGATGCCATGATTTTCTATTTTCTCTATATATGTTTGTATACATTTAATACACGTATATATTAATTATATATAGTGTGTGTGTAAAAAGCCTTCAACGTCTTCCCTTCCTTTTATAAGTCAGTCATCATCTTGATAAAGGGAGATACACTATCTCATAGCAAATTGAAAACCATGAATACTGGCCAAGTGGCCTTTCATTTCTGGCTAGAATGAACAAACATCTTCTCCCATAACATCTAACCAATATGAATGCAGGAGTTTACAGGTTCCATGTGTTTGCAATGTAAACTTTCCATATCCAGCTGTACCTGTAGCCATGTTATTTCCAATCGCAATGTGCTCTAGTCCCCCATATAAAAAGTGCAAATAAATAAAAATGAAAACATAAAAACAGGTCAGTGGCAGATTCTAATAACCATACATCCTGCTTATTCTACACAGTTGGTACACTATGAGATAAGAATAATTCTGACATAACACTTTTAAACAAAGAAAGGCAAGAAAAACATATCAAGCAAGGCTGCGGTAATAATCAGAAGATATAGTCAAAATGTTCCCACACTAGACTCCAGTTTCCACAATTGTATCTCTGTATCTCTGCCCCTCGGAGAGACATCAATCCTGTCAATTCCGGAAAAGGAGAGTGTATCAGGGTTTTGGTTATGTTTGGTTTGCCAGTGCCTTGCTATTGAAATAAAGTATGTAAATAAGTATTAAAATGGAAATATACATTTCACATAAAAAAATATATATATCGTCCCCCAGTGGGCCTCCAGTTCTTAAAGTGCAGGGTGTACCTGCTCTGGTGCTAGAAGACCATTACTACCGTACGAGTCTAATATGAAATAAAAACACTGTCAGGCGGACACTCAAGTCCTAAAGTGCATGTGTGCCAAAACATTTAAACTGTCAATTAGTTTAATATTATTAAGACACAGAGAGCCTCCATTGTTATTTAGTGCCATGGAAAGGAGCAGAGGCCTATGTCTTTCGGTCTTAAGTGGTTGTACCAGTCAAAGCACGCTCCACTCCCTATAGGGATCTCACTGATTGGGTGATGAGTTTTTGATTATTAGAATAAAGGCAGCTGAGGACTGCATGTCTGCATTTGCAAACCCCTAATTGTACTCATAATGGGCGCAGAAGACTGCGACGATCCCTCAGAGTGCTGTTGCATAAGCAGAACATGTGAGACACAGTTTTGGGCACTAGCCTGCAGAGCCAACAAATCTCATCTTTTACGGGCCGATGCCATGGGCTCTCGTGTTTGCCCACTGGGAGGGCCCCTTGTAGCCGGGTGTCGGAAACCCCGGCTACATACGATACCGATCTCCAGTCCGGCAAATGCCCCGGGTGTCCCACGGAAGAGGAAATCGCAGAAGCAGGAAACCCATATATCCAGGTTTCCAAAGACATGAAAAGAGAAGTAAAACAACGCGCTCGCATCGCCGGAACAGAGGAAGACTAGGAGGAGAAGGAGGCCAGATCGGAGGAGGAGGAGAGCGCGACGGGAGACAACGCGAACACAGAGGGAGGAGAGGACGCAGGAAAAAGCATTCTGGATGCCGGGGAAGAAGAACCCCACAAAGGAAGACTCTTGAGCTCCAGAGGCGATACCACAGAGGGACAAGGTGGTCCCGAAAGGCAGCAGCTCCGCCACGTCATTGGAGGGGCGTGCCTCCAGCAGGTACGGTCCTGCCTGAAGAATAGAATAAGGGCTATAGTGGGAAGGGAAGAGGGTGGAAAGTGCGAGTAGAGGGAGGTTGGGAAGGGATATTTGGGAAAGAAAACACCAGCATGAGGGGAGCACTAATCACTTAATACGGAGCGAAGGTCGTTCTATTAGTGAAAGAAAGGAGTTTTGGGTTCCACCGAGGTGCAAACAGGACGGGACCCTGTGAACTACACCCCTCCTTTTTTTTTCATTTTTCACTCGGGTCTGGAGTCCTACACCAGACCATCACCACTCACTCTATCTCTCTCTCTCTCTCTCTCTCTCTCTCTCTCTCTCTCTCTCTCTTCTCTCTCTCTCTCTCTCTCTCTCTCTCTCTCTCTCTCTCTCTCTCTCTCTCTCTCTCTCCACACCCTCTCCCCTCACTAAAATCATCCAAATAAACCCGCCAGACTTGCGACTTACCTACCTTTTGTTCCTTTTTCCAGTCGACCTGACGACACCACTACCGGGAGAGATATCACCAACCACCAGGAACCCTGAGGAAGAAGAGAACAAAGGAAGTCACCAACACATAACGATAAAAGACAGTGACTGTTACGAAGGCACCTGTACTCTAAAATAAAACCACTCATAGTCAATCACCCACCTGAGTGTCTCATTAATCCCTATCGCTATACCCACTGCCACACCCCTAAACGATAAAGCAAGTACTTACTCTTAATGCTGTAGTTTAAGACTCATCCCAGATATGGCTGAGGGACTAGGTTCTTATAGCTGTTTAAGACTAGCCAGGCGTAATGCCTTTTCTCAAGTGTTGTCTTGTCTTCAATTTCCGATAGGTGTTTTGTTACTTTTTTGTTAAGGATTAAAATAGCTTGTGGTTGAGCTCCGAAAACCTTAAACGCTTCACACCTAGCTGCTTTTTTGAGGTATCAAGATATTTTCGAGCCGGCGAATGGGCCTTCATTGTTATTTCCTCCCATATGTTGCGATTTATGGTGTTTCCAGCTGCACTTCTCATTTTATGAGAGCAGTTAATATAGGCTACATGCCTTACAAGAGACTGTTTATGTAGGCCGGACTCCAGCCTTATCTGTGCTGGCGAGGTGTAACTTGGAAGCATGAACATTTGCCTGTATATGCTTGATATGATATCATCCAAGATCTTAGAGTCTCTACCACAGAGGACAACACTTCTATAGGCTAGCATGGGGACCACCATAGTACTGGCTACTTCCAACAGTGGGCTGAGCGTATATTTTGTTCAATTTTGCAGGCAGCGTTCGAAGCCCCAAGGAGAGTACAGTCCCTTTCTGTCATATTTCTTCTTTATGTTTGGAAAAGGAGCCATGACAGTCAAACAAGAAACCCAGGTATTCATAAGTAGCGTTTTCTTCAAGCTTTTTCCCACTTAATCCCCAGGTTGCGATCCCCTTCATGATCAAGATTTTAGCAGTTTTATTATTAATTTTTAGCCCATTCTTAAGGGAGTAATCTTCCTTGGCTTTCAAGAGACATCGCATGCCTACCTTAGTTTTACTGAGTAGTACGACGTCATCAGCATATAAGAGGTTCGACGGTTGCATCGTCCCCAGTTGTGGTGCATGGGAGTTGATGAAGAAAGTGTTTTTGAGAAGTCGGCCAGGAAAAGGTTGAATAGAGTTGAGGCCAGAACACAGCCTTGTTTTAGGCCTCTAGTCGTTGGGATCCTTCTGGTGAGGTTTGATCCATTGCCCAGTTTGAGCCTGACCCATGTACTAGAGTACAGGTTCTCAATGGCTTTCAAGAGTTGCTGGGGCATTTGCCAGCTGTTGAGTTTCCCCCAAAGCCTCTTTTGAGTGATACTATCAAATGCTGCTTTAAAGTCTATAAAACAGAGATATAGTGGAAGATTTGCAGCCATTGAAGAGTCAAGTGTGTGAGATAATGCCATGATGTTGGCTTCCGTGCCTGTATTACTACTAAACCCAGTTTGGTTTGGGGGAATTATAGATTTTCGGCCAGCCCAGTAAATGAGATGTTCAAGGAGGACCCCAGGAAAAATATTTTGTTTAGTTGTCGATCAGCGTAATCAGTCGGTAGTTTCTAGGGTCTGATTTATCCCCACTTTTGTGTATTGGTGAGATGATGGATCCCCTCCAAGATTTTGGTATTCATTCTCCAGCCAGGACTTGGTTGAAAAGGGGGATCAAAGCTTCTGCCCACTTGGGTGGGTCTGATTTATAGATGGCTCGAGGGACCCCATTTGGACCGGGTTCCCCGTCTTTCTTCCTCTCACTATTTGTCATTGGGTTTCTGCTGGAGTGACATCGTATTCACTAACCTCACTCCTGTCTTTGTGAGGGTGTAAGTCATTGGATTGGGTGAGCCAACCTAAAACTCTGGTGGGAGCGTAGTCCTTTTCACTTTTGTTTGATGAAAATGATCTTTCAAGAAGGACGCCAGTCAGCCTTCAGGAAGCTTGATTCAAATTTAGGGTCATGTGGATTAATTAGGGCCTTTACCATGTTCCAGAATTTACTTTCATTTTTGTGTTTCATGTCCCAGATGAGTTTGGCCCAGAATTTATAAGTATGTTGCCTCTTTATTCCCCAAACAGCCTGCTTTAAGTTTTGTTTTGCTTATCTCAGGTTGGTGTTTTTCTGGAACCCGACAAACTATCCGAAGTGCTTTGTTGACATTCGTCTTTAGCCTGTTTTAGGCTGTGTGACGCATGCAGCTTCTATGTGACAAGTGGGATTGTGCTCCTAGTAGTTTTGACGTTCTTGTCAAATTGCTGGGTGCCTTGCTACTGGTAACTATTGCCACAATGATTAATGGCCCTGAGTTGTTCTAATACCCTTTTCTTCTACCTATTGTAGGCCACAACGACCTTTCAGGAATTAACATAATTGTCACTGCTGCATGAAGTGAAGCTCCTAATATTAACAATCTTTCCAGTTGATAATTTTTTAGTTTTTTCTATTGGTATTCTATGTACCAAAGTGTCTCTGATTGGTTTAGGCATATTCTATGGCCCATAGAGAAACTATACAATAATTGTAAAAATATGTCTGTAATAAATGTATAGATATATGTGTGTGTGTGTGTGTGTGTGTGTAAAAAAAACCTCAACATCTTCCCTTCACTCTCTAACCCCTCCCAATTCTTTCTGTCTACTATCAACTCCCAAACATGGTTTCCAGAATCTTAATTTTTTTTTTGATCCGATTTATTTCAATAACAGGCACACGTCCACCACTCCCACTAACGTCTCCAGCCAGTGATGGACAGGAAGGATGCAGCTTGTGCTGAGTTGAAGAAATGAGTGAGGCAGTGAAGACTGTAGGAAGTAGAGACAGAAGTCAGGTGTTAACTGAAAGATAGGCGTAGAGGACAGGTGCCTAATGCAAGTAACTCTGATTTGAGTTACCCCGGCCTCTCTCAGGCCTATTCCTGAGAGGTCCCAAGTTTCTGATTCTACTGGGCTTTAATGAACAAATCTGCCTCCAGCAGTAAAATAGCTGCAGGATGAGAGTGGGTGCCTAGGGTAATTACTGCCTCATGTAAATGCCAACATTATAGAGTTTAAGCAGCATTTGGGGGCAGGGGGTGGCTGGGGTGTCACAACCCTCTAATAAAGAAGTTGGGTGCAGGTGCTTTAAGTAGGGCGCTGTGAGATGTTTGTCGGATTTCCCTTGATATTTTTACACACACACACAGACAAAAACACTGACAAACACACTTGTCTCAGATTATTTACAAAATATTGAGTTTTAAGTACCCTTAACAATCCTCTCTCCTCTACCTTTCTACTGCTCCATAAAACCCCCTTCAGAGAAGCGCGTTATAAACAGAACATGTTTGAGCGTAATTCACACGCAAATGCAATGAACATATCAGACCGAGGACCCAGCACGAAGGGTTGTATGTCACCACCTAAAATACAACAGGGTTCATATACCACTATGTAGAGTCTACTACATTGAAATGAACCCCTCTGAGATTACCACTGCAGGGGTCACCACTCCTAATGTTACTACTAATGTGATTACTAAATCTGAGATTACCAGTGCAAAGATTACCTCTGCTGAGATTACCATCTTTGAAATTACCAGTGCAGCGATTACCACTGCTGAGATTACCACTGCTGTGATTACTATTTTTGAGATTACCACTGCAGGGATTACCACTGCTGAATTACCACTACTGTGATTACTACCTCTGAGATTACCCTTGCAGGGATTACCACTGCTGAGATTACCTCTACTGTGATTACTACCTCTGAGATTACCACTGCAGGGATTACCACTGCCGAATTACCACTACTGTGATTACTACCTCTGAGAGTACAACTGCAGGGATTACCACTGCTGAGATTACCACTGCTGAGATTACCACTGTTGAAATTATCACTGCAGGGATTACCACTGCTGAGCCTATCACTACTTCAATTACTACCTTTGAGATTACCACTACTGTGATTACTACCTTTGAGATTACCACTACTGTGATTACCACTACTGTGATTACTACCACTGAGGTTACCACTGTAGGGATTACCACTGTTGAGATTACCACTTCTGAGATTACCACTACATTGAGTAAAATAGATTCAAGAATAAGTGCACTGACCCAATGCTAACCTACACCTTAAGATTACACCTTACTTTATAACTACCCACCACCCTATCTTTATGGCCATACAGCGCCCTCTCCTTAACCCAGTGGTTATATTACGCTGGGCGTGCCAGTGGGCCCACCAGTACATATTTTGGAGGACCAGGACTCTTCTACTGTGTCCCATGGTGGTCCTATTGGTCTTTACAATGCATGGCTCTTCCCTGTCCATCAGACTCACCCAGGCCTAGGCATAGACATGACTGTAGCATTCTCAAGTGCCATGGACACCGAGAGCTTCATTTTCCTGCATCCATTCTTATGTTAAACCATTCTGTGCCCAGGCAAAGATGTGCTTTCATTTTCATACAATAATATTTTGTACCCTGTAACAAGTCCAGCATTCCAGGATTTGTATTGAGTATTTCCTTGTTCTTTGTCCATGTACACAGGCATGATATCAGTTTTAGGTGGACCCGCCCCTTTGATATTTTAGTAGATGCTGCTTTGTTTCACTCCTTTCCTTTTTATTCGGTAGAACACTAAAAATGTGTCCTGTGCTAGACCTTCTGCTTCATGAAGGGAGTTTGGGAAAAGGCAGCTGCGTTTACTTCTTCACTTCCTGTCTCTCTGCAGTTCTAAATTGCCGTGCCCCTCACTCACAGTAACTCACATTCTCTCACTTACTCATCCTCACTCCCACTCAGGGGCGCAGCTTCAGGGGGTATTTGGGGCGTTACACCCCCACTAATAAATGTATATTCTGATGAATTGTTGGATACAGGTGCTCTCAGGTGGGTATGGAGAGTAGCTCACCTGGGATTTATGCTCAAGCACACTGACAAAGCACACACACTCTCTCTCATCTCTGTTTTGAAAGCCCAATTTTTTTTAATTATTTTACAAAATATTATGTTCCTCTCACTTATTAATCATGCCAATCGGCACTGCTCTCTCTTTCCATTGCTGCTTAAGCCACTCTCATGCGATCTGCTTGTCGTATGCTGTATTTTAACAATATATGCCAACCCGGGAGGGCTCCTGTAGGGGCAAAGCTGTGTGGCGGGGGCAAAAAAGAATTCAGTGATTCTTGGAATTTGCATGAATTGGTAGGATGGAAAATGAAATGCAAACATACGTTTGATGAACGATGCGCCATGCGAAACTGCATGTTATTATCTGTCTGAACAACATATTATCCTTTAGTGAATTTTCATGGACATTTTACCGTAAAACCTGCTTTGTTACCACTATATTTGAAAGACCTCTTGGGGAGGGATAGTCATGCATAGCACACAATATAAAATTATTAGAATGTTTCAATAGCGCACATACATAAACAAAGTACAAAAAAGCTTTGCTCTCAAATTCACCATTTTAACCACGCCTTTGTCAAGCCCAGGAGTTTGGTTGGTTCGTGGGCCGGCCTTTTAAAATCTGCTTGCTTTTATTAGTGAAAGGCATGCATATGTCATGCCTTTTCCGGTGTTTAGCCCTCCTTGAGCGCACCGGCCAACTATGAAAACATACGAAGCTCCATGTTTTCCACATGGTTTCTGCACTATTTTTTCTCTCCATTTGTAGGCAGTAGTAGAGCGCTTTGCATAAGATCGACTCTGTTATATGGATATTTGCACTTTTTTCAGGTTACATGGATAGTTGCACTTTTGTAGATACCTTTCACTGTTTCCTTTTGAGTGTTTGCTTTGTGCTCATGGTGGCCGTAGGCTCGCTTATGTAAAACGGTTTTACTTTTCAGTTTATGTGGCAAGAAAAGTCCGGTTAGGAGTTTACAGCGCTAATAGCTTTAACTCGAGTAAACGCGAGACCCATTGCATTGCAAATGCTTGTTTAAATTATGAGGGAAGAGGGTCTCGCAAATAAAGATGGATCTGGAACGCATTTGCGTTTCACCACCGCCATCAGGAGATGAGCAGTGACAAGCAATGCCTCACAATAGTGTAAGGTCATGGTCTAACACAATGATGTAAAACAATATCGTGTGCACCGATGGAGGTCATTTAGAGGTCGCAGCTGCGACCCCTGGCTCTGCCTTTGCCAACACTGGCCTCAGAGGTGGCAAATTCAGTGGCAGGAACACAGGAAGCTCATCCTCAGATGTTCGGTTCAAGCCATTAATCAATGTCCGATGTGGAAACATATTTTCATAGCACTCACCAGAGGAGCCAACTGACATATGTGTTTGTGTTTTTAGAGTCTCCATGTGAGTTAGAAAACTGTGAAGAAGAAATTATCAGGAACAAGTTAGGGGAGAGAACAAGTCTAGTTCGACTTCGTGAAAGCTATGGATATTGCTAGCTGCATAAAAAGTCCAATCTCGTACATGGAGGAAATGTCCTCGCAGCATATAGCGCCAACAGTTGAGACTGTTTAATATAGGAACAAAATACAATGGGAAATTACAATGCCAGGGCAGAAAAAATCCAACAATGACAAGAATGTTACAGACTTGATAATAAAGCTCATATTGAGAACCTGCAGAAAAAAGGCCTGTCTAGCAGGAGTGAAACAAACATTTTTAGAGGTTTCTCTCAAAGCTGAGAAACTAAAGCTAGTGATGAGACGTGTTGTGGGTGGATTCTGAAAGCCTACACGGAAGTACAAACACATGGCAATACAATGTTGCCATGAGTGTGAATACATTAGATGTGAGAAGATCTTTTTGTCGAAGTGAAGTTTCTTGTGAGAAGGATGGCTGACTCAAGGTCGTTTTTCACTTTGAATGATATTAGTAGTTGGAAAACTTGAATGCGGCGCTATGTAATCTGGCCAGTGTATGTTGCAAAAATCCCTTTGAGGTTTTGGGCGAATATGATATGCGAAGGAAAATATGGTTTCTGTTTGTTGGGATTGGGATAGTTTGAACAAAGACATTTGGGAACTGTATTAGACCATAAGAATCATGAGTAAGTAGTCTTGAGAAAATAATGAATGGCTGGATGTTTAGTGGACATTCGAGTACAAACGTTCTCACAGGTATTCTCAGCCAAGGTATGAAAACCTAGGGGTTTACTCATTGCATTCAGCTAAAAAGCGGTGCAAACGTAGTTTATTATCCCTTTATGGTGAAAGGGTTGCAGCTTCTCCTTCTCCTGGAGGAGCCGCCCCTAGTGAAAGAGCCCCATCTCGAAAGTTGCCGCGGTTTAAGGTGCTTTCTAAAGGTGAGAAATTTGGAGGTCAACTGAAGGAGGTTGGGCGCTCCAGTGGGCCACACCCATGGCCGAAAGGACCTATCACCAAACCTTGGCTTCTTCCATACAGATTATTATCCAAAACCTCAAATGTCTCTACTGGTTAAAGCAGATACATCACTAGTTGCTGAGTTACAATGCGTTAAATGAAAAGAGATGAACAGTACCATATCCACGAAGACATGTACGCCCTCCGAGGGCCCACTTTAGGCTGCGATGCTCCAATGCACCATACGACAGGTTTATGCATTGCATAAGGAATTGTTTTTGTATTAGAATGGCACCCTTCTAGTATAAAATCTATCCTTTTACATGTTTTCTGTGTGCTATACAATGCAGCAGGCATGCAAATTAGGAACATTTCTTCTTGGTAGGACTACCTCTAGGAGATGTCAGAGGTTGGTGAAAATTCCTGTCTATGAATGTTTGTAGATAGTTTTTTTTTTTATCAAAACCAATGGGTGTTTGCCTGGAAACACCCATGTACCGCCCATGGAACTCCAGTTTGATGCAAAATAATGCAAAGCAATGCGTATCATTACTTTGGGAAACTGCAACGCAAATCCTGATTTGCGTTGGATAGTAAATCCCAGCATAATACTTTCCTTCAGGTTTGCTTTACAAAAGTAACGGAAACCCAGTGCAAAGCATTAGTAAGTTGGAACTACGGGGCATATTTAACAAAAGTGGCGCTGCACACAGTGCAGCGCCACTTTTCTTGAGCTTCTTAGCGCCCCCAACACCACTATGTGTGCGCTATATTTAAAATACGGTGCACCATGGTGGTAGTTAGGGGACTAGCATCAGAATTTTTTACGCTAGTCCGGTGCTTTGCTCTGAGCAAGCGTTAAAAGCGCTGAACAAAATGAGGCTAAGAAATCTCTTCGATTTCTTTGCGCCATTTTTTCGCCCCCCCCTTACGGGGAACGCGTCCTTTGCATACATTATGCCTGGTACAGGCATAATGTAACGCAAAGGTTTACAGAGTGGCGCAATGCATTCATTGCACCACTTTGGAAATATGGCACAGGGATTTTGGCCTTGTTGGGCCACATTAGCGTAAATAAAATTATTCTAATGTGGCGCAAGGAGGCGCTAGGGGCTCTTAACTATGCCCCTTCAAGTTTATAATTTGTAAATCATGTTGCCCATCGTTGAAGCCTTGTTTTTAAAATTAGGAAACAAAATGGCTCCAGAGGGCTATTTTAAGGGTATGTAAACAATTACAAACAACTAGCTATTCTCTTTGCATAAGGACAAGCTGATAGTAGAAGATGATCAATATTTGGGACATACACCAGAAAATGGCAGGAGAAAACACAATACGTCTGGCCCTCTAAAAAATTTATATTTCTTTGAAATCCTAAATAGTCATTGTCTGTTCTACTAAATGTCCTTGTCTCATTTCTCTTTAGGATGAGCTCAATAGCAGGTTTTTGCAACGTCCTGTTTCCTCACCCTAGACCATGGATGACTACAGATATCTGAAGTGTATCCTGATTGACCTTGAAAGAAAATAGTATACTTCCAAAGGAAATTAATAAAAATGCATATAAATAACTATTAGCTTTGAAATGCGTTAATAAAGTGTTTATTTGACTCTTGTGTTTTTCACTTTTATGCAGGGTTGCTTACATGTCACTTTCAATCAGTTTTTTGTAGAGTGCAGCTACTCACCCGTGAGGGTCTCAAGGCGCTGGGGGGGAGGAGAGAGGCCTCATTTGAAGAGCCATGTCTTGAGGTCCTTCCTGAAGATGGTGAGCAACGGGCTTCGACTGAGTTGCAGGGGGAGGTTGTTCCAGCTCTTTGCTGAAATGTAGGTGAAGAATCGTCCTCCGCCAGTGGTTTTGCGGATACGAGGGGTGGTGGCCAGGGCCATCTGGGTGGAGCAGAGGGATCTGGCAGGGGTGTGTAAGGAGACACGGTGATTCAAGTAGGCTGGCCCTGCGTTGTGTATGGCATTGTACATGTGGGTGAGTAGCTTGAAAGTGATTTGCTTCTCGACTGGTAGCCAGTGGAGGGTCCTCAGGTGTTGGGAGATGTGCTCTCCGCGAGGGAAGTCCAGAATGAGTCTGGCGGCGAAGTTCTGGATGAGTTGTAGTGTTTTGATGGTCCTAGTTGAGGTGCCGGCGCAGAGGGTGTTGCTGTAGTCAAGCTTGCTAGTGACTAAGGGTTGTGTCACTGTCCTGCGACAGTTTGCTGGTATCCATCTGAAGATCTTTCGAAGTTTGCAGAGTGTGTGTCATCAGGAGGAGACGACTGAGTTTACCTGGCGGGTCATAGATTGGGAGGAGTGACACATTCAAGAGTTAGAACAGGACCATTAGGCCCAGATTTAACAGGGCCTAGCGCCATTCCAACACCATATTAGTGTCATTTTTTTACACTAATGTGGCATTGGAAGGCCAAAAAGCAGCACTATATTTACAAAGTGATGCAATGCTTGCATTGTGCCACTTTGTAACCCTTTGCGCCACATTATGCCTGCACCAGGCACTATGTATGCAAGGGGGATGTTCCGGTGCTAGGGGGCCAAAAAAATGTCCCAAAGAAATCTAAGAGATTTCTTTGTGTCATTTGTATTGGCATTTTTAATGCCTGCTAAGAGCGGGCATTAAACAGAGGCTCCCATTGTTTTCAATGGGCCTCTGTGTACTTTGCAGGATTAGCATCAAAATTTCGGACCCTAATCCTGGGAAGAACCGGACTAGCGTAAAAAATGATGACGTTAATACCCCTAACTACCGCCATAGTGCGCCGTATTTTAAATATGGCGCACACCTGGTGGTGTTAGGGGGGCACTAAAGGATGCAAATAAAGTGGCGCTGCACTAGATGCAGCGCCATTTTTCATAAATCTGCACCTATGTCAATGCTTTACCATCCTTTAATTAGCAAGTTGTAGAGTACGAAACTCACCAATTACACAGGGGAGAAGCCAACAGCAACTGAACTCCTTGAAATTCCTCAGAACATTATACAAGCCATGATAATTGAGTGGCCCATACCAGAGATTAACCACAACAGCCATGTTGTGTGAAGTTTTGGAACTGTGTTTGAGGTGGAGCGTATGCACGCTGCTAGATGAAGTCACCTGACGCACATGCTGCTAAAAGGCCAAACGTGTGGAGTTGGCAGCTGTATCAACTTCATGGTTTGCCTGCAAGCCATGTCACTACAATGGTAGAGGGACAAAACTGAGGAGACCACATATTTGAGCACAACTGACAAATCCCATTAATGAACAGGTGCAAGATTTATTTTAGCTGGGGGCCACATATGACTAGGAGAAGGATGTTTGGCATTTAGGAAGCATTGTGCAGTTTCTTAACAATAATAATCTGTTGGCCTCTATTTGTGTGGCACATACAGTTGTGTCTGTGGTGAAGGACTGTTGTTGCAGGGTTCTTTAGCAGTGTGAGGGCAGGGCCACACCCCAGTTTTTCTCATACAGTTGCTACTGCAGCTGTCACCGATGTTTGCAATGTACAGCTAATCAGAAGCAGGAATTTGCATGATGCCCTATACTACTCTATCCACTTTAATGTGAGTGATGTATTGTAGGGGAGATATTGCTAAAAATGTTTGAATGTGGGCCAATAACTCCCTATAACTCACCCCTCCCAAAAATAACCCTTACAAAAAACCTTGTGTGAAGTGTCCAGTAGACAGTATGCTTAAACAAGCATTGTCAAAGCCAGTCGGTCTTACCTTTAGGATCTATAGGCCCATATTTCTGAAATATGAAGCACAACTGCGCTAGCCATCAGAGACTAAAACAGCCTCAGTTGTCTCCCTAACTAGACCAACCCCCACTACATTACCAAAAGTGAGCCCAGCTACACCCTTTGTTTGGCTATTTGTAGAGTTTTTCCCACCACCACTGCTATTACTATGGGCACTACTGAAAGCAGTGGGGGTTGTGGTGGTAGGAGGCTTGGTGTTTCTCTTGGGACAAGTGGGGTCACTTGCTGTAGGGAAATGCCTCCCTTGGCATGGTTACCCCCTAACATTTTGCCTTTTGTTGATGCTAGTTATGATTGAAAGTGTGCTGAGATTCTGCTAACCAGGACCCAGCACCAGTGTTCTTTCCCTAAACTGTACCTTTGTTCCCACAATTGGCACAGCCCCTGCACACAGATAAGTCCCTTGTAACTGGTACCCCTTGTACCAAGGGCCCTGCAGCCAGGGAAGGTCTCTAAGGGCTGCAGCATGTATTATGCCACCCTGGGGACCCCTAACTCAGCACATGCACACTGCCTCACAGCTTGTGTGTGCTGGTGGGGAGAAAATGACTAAGTCAACATGGCATCCCCTCAGAGTGCCATGCCCTTAACCCACTTCCAGTGGCATAGGTAAGTCACCCCTCTAGCAGGCCTTACAGTCCTAAGGCAGGGTGCACTATACCACATGTGAGGGCATAGTTGCATGAGCACTATGCCCCTACAGTGTCTTAGCCAAACCTTAGACATTGTAAGTGCAGAGTAGCCAAAAGGGTATATGGTCTGGGAGTCTGTCAATTATGAACTCCACAGTTCCATAATGGCTACACTGAAATCTGGGAAGTTTGGTATCAAACTTCTCAGCACAATAAATCTACACTGATGCCAGTGTGGAAATTATTGGAAAATGCACACAGAGGACATCTTAGAGATGCCCCCTGTATACCAGTCCAAACACCAGTGTTAGGCTGACCAGTTCCTGCCAGCCTGCCACAACCAGACGGGTTTCTGGCCACATGTGGTGAGTGCTTTTATCACTCTGTGGCCAGGAACAAAGTCTGCACTGGGTGGATGTGCTTCTCACCTCCCCCTGCAGGGACTGTAACACCTGGCAGTGAGCCTCAAAGGCTCATGCCTGTTGTTACAGAGCCTCAGGGCATCCACGCTAGTGTAGATGCCCGCCCCTCCGGACACAGCCCCCACTTTTGGCGGCAAGTTCGGAGGAGATAAGGAAAAAAACAAGGAGAAGTCACCCACCAGTCAGGACAGCTCCTAAGGTGTCCTGAGCTGAGGTAACCCCTGCCTTAATAAATCCTCTATCTTGGTTTTGGAGGATTCCCTCAATAGGAATAGGGATGTAGCCCCCTCCCCTCAAGGAGGAGGCACAAAGAGGGTGTAGCCACCCTCCAGGACAGTAGCCATTGCCTACTGCCCCCCAGACCTAAACACCCCCCTAAATTGAGAATTTAGGGATGACCCTGAACTCAGGAAATCAGATTCCTGACAACCTGAACAAGAAGGTCTGCTGACCTGAAAATCGCGCAGAGAAAAAGGAGGCGACAATTGCTTTGGCCCCAGCCCTACTGGCCTGTCTCCAGATTCAAAGAACCTGCAACAGCGATGCATCTAACGGGCCCAGCGATCTCTGCCGGCTCAGGGGACTGCCCTGCAACCCAAAGGACCAAGGAACTACAGTGGACAGCGGCTCTGTCCAAAACAACCAAGAAGAAACCATCTTTAAATGGACTTCCACCTTACTCCTGAAGCGTGAGTCCCCAACACTCTGCATCTGACACCCCCGGCTCGTGTCCAGAGAAACCGACACTGCAGCAAGGACCCCCAGGCCACTCCCGCGATGTGTCCACCCCGAGACGACCTCCCTGCACCCCCATGGAGATGCCTGCAGAGAGAATCCAGAGGATCCCCTGATCACAGCTGCCTGGTAACAAAGAACCCGAAGCCTGGAAGAAGCACTGCACCCGCAGCCCCAGGACTAAGAGGAACCAACTACCGGTGCAGGAGTGACCAGCAGGCGGCCCTCCTTCTTGCCCAGTTGGTGGCTGACCCGAGAAGCCCCCCGTGCCCTGCATGCATCGCCACAGTGACCCCCGGGTCCCTCCATTGCTTTCAACGCAAAACCCAACACCTACTGTGCACACTGTACCCGGCTGCCCCTGTGCCACTGAGGGTGTGTTTTGTGTGCTTGTGTGTGTCCCCGCCAGTGCTCTACAAATGCCCCCTTGGTCTGCACCCCGAGGACGCAGGTACTTACCTACTAGCGGACTGGAACTGGAGCACCCCTGTTCTGCATAGCACCTATGTGTTTTGGGCCCTCCTTTAACCTCTGCACTTGACTGGCCCTGTGTTGCTCGTGCGGTGTCTTTGGGGTTGCCTTGAACCTCCAACAGTGGCCTGCCTATGTCCAGGAGATTGACTGTGTAAGTGCTTTACTTACCTGAAAAAGTAACGTTTACTTACCTCCCCCAGGAGCTGTTGATTTTTCAACTGTCTCCACTTTTAAAATAGCTATTTGCCATTTTTACTAAAACTGTGTGTACTACTATTTTAAATCAAAGTTCTATACTTTCCTGTGTGAAGTACCTTGCAATTTATGTACTTACCAAAAATTTGAATCTTGTGGTTCTAAAAATAAATTAAGAAACAATATTTTTTTAAATATAAAAACGTATTGGCCTTGAGTTAAGTCTTTGAGTGTGTGTTCCTCATTTATTGCTTGTGTGTCCAACAAATGCTTAACACTACCCTCTGATAAGCCTAATGCTCGACCACACTACCACAAAATAGAGCATTAGTATTATCTAATTTTACCACTATCAACCTCTAAGGGGAACCCTTGGACTCTGTGCACACTATCTCTCACTTTGAGATAGTATATACAGAGCCAACTTCCTACATTGGTGGATCAACGGTGGGGTCTAAGACTTTACATTTGCTGGATTACTCAGCCAATACCTTATCACACAACGAAATGTCAAAAATTGTCATTAGAAATTGATTTGTGCAATTTGACTATTTTTCTAACTGTTTAAAAGTTCTGCTAGGGCCTTGTGTAAGTCCCTGTTAGCATTTCCTTTAGAGTTTAAATGTTTGTAAAAGTTAGGATTTAAGTTCTAGAAGTAGTTTTTAGATTCTTAAAAAGTAATCTTAAATTTTAGAGTGATAATGAGTCACACAGATCAGACAGTGATGGTACTCAACTTCACACCTTACCTGCATCTATGGATGTCAGAGTTAAGGTCTCTCTGTAAGACAAAAAAGATAAAGACTGGGTCCAACCCTACCAAGGCAAAGCTTCAGGAGCTCTTGGGAGAGCTCACAAGAGACCACCCCTCTGAGATGGAGGATACTGCTTCAGATGGGGAAATTAGTGAACAGGAGGAAGAACTCCCCCCTCCTGTCCTAAATAGGGAAGACAGGGTTCCTAGAACCCCGACTCCAAAAATCATAGTCAGAGAACCTGGTTCTTCCACAGGGGAGTTCAGTGCCTCTGTGAGCATTGAGGACAGCCTCAATGAAGAGGACATCCTGTTAGCTAGGATGGCCAAGAGATTGGCTTTCGAGAAGCAGCTCCTAGCCATAGAAAGGGAAAGAAAAGAGGTGGTTTTAAGTCCCATAAATTGTGGCAGGAACATAAATAGGGTCAGAGAGAATACTGACATCCCAAATATCCACAAAGGGATTGTAACTAAATATGAAGATGCTGATGACATCACCAAATGGTTCACAGCTTTTGAGAGGGCTTGTGCAACCAGAAAAGTAAGCAGATCTCACTGGGGAGCTATCCTTTGGGAAATGGTCACTGGAAAGTGTAGAGATAGACTCCTCACACTCTCTGTTAAAGATGCAGAATCCTATGACCTCATGAAGGCTACCCTGATTGAGGGCTTTGGATTCTCAACTGAGGAGTACAGGAATTGGTTCAGGGGGGCTCATAAATCCTTGAGCCAGACCTCGGTTGATTTTATTGACTTCTTAGTTAAAACATTAGATGGCTCGATAACTGGCAGTGGTGTAAGTGATTATGATGGGCTGTATAATTTATTTATGAAAGAACATCTGTTAAGTAATTGTTTCAATGACAAATTGCACCAACATCTGGTAGACCTAGGTCTATTTTCTCCCCTAGAATTGGGAAAGAAGACAGACCACTGGGTCAAGACTAGGGTGACCAAGATTTCCACAGGGAGTGACCAAAAGAAAGGGGTCCCAAAGCCTCCCCAGGGGAAGGGCAGTGAGATATCCAAGGACAAAAGTAAAGAGTCTTCTACAGGGCCCCAAAAACCTGCTCAGGGGGGGTAGGCCCGAGCCTCTTCACAGTCCACAAATGGGTATAAGGGTAAAACCTTTGATCCCAAGAAGGCCTGGTGTCACAACTGTAGACAGCATGGACACCAAACTGGAGACAAGGCCTGTCCAAAGAAAAGCCCCACAAGAACTACTCCAGTTAGCACTGGAATAGCCAGTCTCCTGCTGGGATCAACAGTGTGCCCAGAGCAAATCAGGGTCTACACTGAAGCTACACTAGTCCCTGAGAGTGGGGTAGATTTAGCCACACTTGCTGCCTGGCCCCCTAACATGCAAAAATACAGGCAGCAGCTCTTGATAAATGGGAATAGAGTAGAAGCCCTGAGGGATACAGGCGCCAGTGTCACTATGGTGACAGGCAAACTGGTTTCCCAAGGACAGTACCTGGCTGGACAGACATATCCAGTCACCAATGCTGACAAACAAACTAAAGTCTATCCCATGGCAATGGTGACTTTAGAATGAGGAGGGGTCACTGGCCTGAAACAGGTGGTAGTCTCCTCTGCAATTCCAGTAGAATATCTGCTAGGGAATGATCTGCAGTCCTCGGCATGGGCTGTGGTAGAGCTCAAGACCCATGCAGCCATGCTGGGCATCCCTGAACTGGTGTGTGTCAAGACAAGAGCACAGAGCAGAACACAGGGTGAAAAAGAAGTGTTGGAGTCTGAAATAATGGCCCAACCTTCCAAGAGGAAAGGAAAGAAGACTGGGGAACCAGCTTCTGCACAGCAAAAGAAGCAGAAGCTCTCTTCTCAGGAAGAGGTTCTATCCCCTGAGGAAACTGAGTCCATGGAGCTGGAACCTTATCAGGTTGAGCTCTTGGGCCCAGAGGGACCCTCAAGGGAACAGCTGTGTAAGGGACAAATGAGTTGTCCCACTCTTGAAGGCCTAAGACAGCAAGCAGCTGAGGAAGAAAAAGACAATGTCAGTGGAACCCACAGGGTCTATTGGGAAGATGGACTCCTTTACACTGAGGCAAGAGACCCCAAACCTGGTGCCACTAGGAGAGTGGTAGTGCCTCAGGAGTTTAAGGAGTTCATTCTGACCTTAGCCCATGATATTCCCCTTGCTGGGCATTTGGGACAAACCAAAACTTGGGAGAGATTAGTCAACCATTTCTACTGGCCCAATATGTCCCAGAAGGTTAAGATGTTTTGTACCTCCTGTGTCACCTGTCAAGCCATTGGGAAGACAGGTGGCCATCCAAAAGCCCCCCTCATTCTACTTCCAGTGGTGGGGGTCCCCTTTGAGAGAGTGGGAGTGGGCATAGTGGGTCCACTTCAATCTCCCACAGCATCAGGGAACCAATATATTCTGGTAGTAGTGGCTCAAGCTACCAATTACCCTGAGGCAATTCCCCATAGGTCCACTACTGCTCCTGCAGTAGCTAAAGCACTCATAGGTATTTGTACCAGAGTGGGATTTCCTAAGGAGGTGGTTTCAGACAGAGGTACCAACTTCATGTCAGCGTACCTGAAACACATGTGGAATGAGTGTGGGGTGACTTACAAGTTCCCCACACCATACATTCCATACACCAGTGGTCTTGTAGAAGGGTTTAACAAGACATTGAAGGGCATGATCATGGGGCTCCCTGAAAAACTCAAAAGGAGATGGGATGTTCTCTTGCCATGCCTGCTTTTCGCCAACAGGGAGGTACCACAGAAGGGAGTAGGGGTTTCCCCCTTTGAGCTTCTGTTTGGCCATCCTGTAAGGGGACCACTGGCACTTGTAAAAGAAGGCTGGGAAAGACTTCTCCATGAGCCTAAACAAGATGTAGTGGACTATGTGCTAGGCCTCCACTCTAGGATGGTAGAGTACATGGAAAAGGCAAGCAAAAACCTTGAGGCCAGCCAACAACTCCATAAGTTGTGGTATGACCAAAAGGCTGCTATGGTTGAGTTTCAGCCAGGGCAGAAAGTCTAGGTTCTGGAGCCTGTGGCTCCCAGGGCACTGCAAGACAGATGGAGTGGTAGGAAAGAAGAGTCAGGTCACCTACCTGGTGGACCTGGGCACTAGCAGGATCCCAAAGAGGGTAATTCATGTTAACCGCCTTAAACTCTATCATGACAGGGCAGATGTAAACATGTTAATGGTTACTGATGAGGATCAGGAAGCTGAGAGGGAACCTCTCTCTGACCACCTCTCCAATGACCCCAAAGATGGCTCATTAGATGGAGTTGTCTACTCAGACACCCTCTCTGGCCACCAGCAAGCTGACTGCAAGAAGGTCCTCCAGCAGTTTGCTGAGATTTTTTCCTTGAACCCTGGTCAGGCACACCTGTGTACCCATGAGGGGGACACAAGAGACAGTTTACCTGTCAAGAATAAAATAGTCAGACAGTCTGACCAAGTCAAAGAAAGTATCAAAGTGGAAGTCCACAAGATGCTGGAGTTGGGAGTGATAGAGCACTCAGACAGTACCTGGGCTAGCCCAGAAGTCTTGGTCCCCAAACCTCACACCAAAGATGGAAAGGGATAGATGAGATTTTGTGTGGACTACAGAGGGATCAACTCTGTCACCAAGACAGATACTCACCCCATCCCAAGGGCAGATGAGCTCATTGCCAAATTAGGTGCAGCCAAATTCTTAAGAACCTTTGACTTGACAGCAGGGTACTGGCAAATCAAAATGGCACCTGGAGCAAAAGAAAAGACAGCATTCTCTACACCTGATGGGCATTATCAGTTTACTGTGATGCCCTTTGGCTTAAAGAATGCTCCTGCCACCTTCCAAAGGTTGGTGAATCAAGTCCTTGCTGGCTTGGAGTCCTTTAGTGCAGCATATCCAGATGATATTGCTGTCTTTAGCTCCAACTGGTAGGATCACCTGGTCTACCTGAAGAAGGTTCTGCAGGCCCTGAAAGCAGCAGGCCTCTCTATCAAGGCATATAAATGTCAGTTAGGGTAGGGTACTGTGGTTTACTTGGGACACCTTGTAGGTGAAGGCCAAGCTCAGCCACTTCAACCCAAGATCCAGATTATTCTGGACTGGGAAGCTCCAAAAACCCAGACTCAAGTCAGGGCATTCCTCTGGTTGACTGGGTACTTTAGGAGGTTTGTGAAAGGATATGGATCCACAGTGACACCCCTCATAGAACCTACCTCCAAGAAAATGCCCGGAAAAGTTAACTGGACCTTGGACTGCCAAAAGGCCTTTGACACCCTGAAAGAAGCTATGTGTTCAGCACTAGTTTTGAAGGCTCCATATTATTCAAAGCAGTTCATTGTGCAGACTGATGCCTGTGAGCATGGGTTAGGAGCAGTCCTGTCCCAAACCAATGATGATAGCCTTGACCAGCCTGTTGCTTTTATTAGCAGGAGGTTACTCCTCAGGGAGCACTGTTGGAGTGCCATTGAGAGGATGGCCTTTTCTGTGGTTTGGTCCCTGAATAAGTTGATACCGTACCTGCTTGCTACTCACTTCACAATTCAAACTGACCATAGACCTCTCAGATGGCTGATGCAAATGAAAGGAGAAAACCCTAAACTGTTGATGTGGTCCATATCCCTACAGGGAATGGACTTTGTAGTGGAACACAGACCTGGGACTGCCCATGCCAATGCTGATGGCCTTTCCAGTTTCTTCCACTTAAAAAAACATGAAGACTCTTTTAGGAAAGGTTAGTCTCATCCTCTCATTTGGGGGGAGAGTTGTGTATGGAAATGCCTCCCTTGGCATGGTTACCCCCTAACGTTTTGCCTTTTGTTGATGCTAGTTATGACTGAAAGTGTGCTGGGATCCTGCTAACCAGGCCCCAGCACCAGTGTTCTATACCTAAACTGTACCTTTGTTCCCACAATTGGCACAGCCCTGGCACACAGATAAGTCCTTTGTAACTGGTACGCCTGGTACCAAGGGCCCTGCATCCAGGGAAGGTCTCTAAGGGCTGCAGCATGTATTATGCCACCCTGGGTACCCCTCACTCAGCACATGCACACTGCCTCACAGCGTATGTGTTCTGGTGGGGAGAAAATGACTAAGTCGACATGGCACTCCCCTCAGAGTGCCATGCCCCCAACCCACTGCCTGTGGTATAGGTAAGTCACCCCTCTAGCAGGCCTTACAGCCCTAAGGCAGGGTGCACTATACCACAGGTGGGGTCATAGTTGCATGAGCACTATGCCCCTACAGTAGCTAAGCCAAACCTTAGACAGTGTAAGTGCAGGGTAGCCATAAAGAGTATATGGTCTGGGAGTCTGTCAATTACAAACTCCACAGTTCCATAATGGCTGGACTGAAATCTGCAAAGTTTGGTATCAAACTTCTCAGCACAATAAATCCACACTAATGCCAGTGTGGGATTTATTGAAAAATGCACAGAGAGGGTATCTTAGAGATGCCCCCTGTATACCACTCCAAACACCAGTATTAGGCTGACCAGTTCCTGCCAGCCTGCCACAACCAGACAGGTTTCTGGCCACATGGGGTGAGTGCCCTTGTCACTCTGTGGCCAGGAACAAAGCCTGCACTGGGTGGAAGTGCTTCTCAGCTCCCCCTGCAGGAACTGTAACACCTGGTGGTGAGCCTCAAAGGCTCATGCCTGTTGTTACAGAGCCCCAGGGCATCCCCTCTGGACACAGCCCCCACTTTTGGCAGCAGATTCAGAGGAGATAATGGTAAAAACAAGTAGGAGTCACCCACCAGTCAGGACAGCCCCTAAGGTGTCCTGAGCTGAGGTGACCCCTGCCTTAAGAAATCCTCCATCTTGGTTTTGGAGGATTCCCCCAATAGGACTAGGGGTGTACACCCCTCCCCTCAGGGAGGAGGCACAAAGAGGGTGTAGGCACCCTTCAGGACAGTAGCCATTGGCTACTGCTCCCAGACCTAAACACCCCCCTAAATTGAGTTTTTAGGGGTGACCCTGAATGCAGGAAATCCGATTCCTGATGACCTGAACAAGGACTGCTGAACTGAAAACCCCGCAGAGAAGAAGGAGACGACAACTGCTTTGGCTCCAGCCCTACCGTCCTGTCTCCAGATTCAAAGAGCCTGTAACAGCAACGCATCCACCGGGCCCATGATCTCGGCCTACTCAGAGGACTGCCCTGCAACCCAAAGGACCAAGAAACTCCCGTGGACATCAGCTCTGTCCAAAACAACCAAGAAGAAACCATCTTTAAAGGGACTCCCACCTCACTCCTGAAACATGAGTCCCGAACACTCTGCACCCGACGCCCCTGGTCCGTGTCCAAAGAAATCAACTCTGCAGCGAGGACCCCCGGATGACTCCCTGCACCCCCACAGCGACGCCTGCAGAGAGAATCCAGAAGATCCCCCTGACCGCAACTGCCCGGTAACAAAGAACCCGACGCCTGGAAGAAGCACTGCACCCGCAGCCCCCAGGCCCAAGAGGAACCAACTACCGGTACAGGAGTGACCAGCAGGCGACCCTCCTTCTTGCCCAGTCGTTGGCTGCCCCGAGAAGCTTCTCCACAAGGAAGTCCAAGCCCTTTTGGCCAAAGGAGCTATAGAGAGGGTTCAGTTGCCAGAAGTAGGTTGTGGTTGCTATTCCCTCTACTTTCTGGTTCCGAAAAAGGACAAAGGTCTTCGACCTATATTGGATCTTTGGTCCCTCAATCTCTTCCTAAAAAAGGAGAAGTTCAAAATGTTGACATTGGCTCAGGTCCTATCCGCCCTGGATCCCGGAGACTGGATGGTAGCGTTTGAATTGCAAGACGCATACTTCCACATTCTGGTCTTGCCGGCCCACAGACTTTACCTACGATTCGTGGTAGGTCACGAGCACTTTCAGTTTACCGTGCTCCCCTTTGGCCTTACAAGTGCTCCTTGGTTGTTCACGAAAGTGATGATAGTGGTGGCAGCTCATCTGTGCAGGTTAACGGCCCAAGTCTTCCCCTACCTCGACAATTGGCTATTGAAGGCGAATTCGCCTCAGACAGTCGTCTCCCACCTCCAGACTACAGCGAACCTTTTGCATTCGCTGGGGTTCACTATCAACGTGCCGAAGTCACACCTGACTCCTTCTCAGACACTCCCTTTCATCAGAGCTGTTCTGGATACAGTGCAGTTTCAGGCATATCCTCCCAAAAAGCTAGTCCAGGATATTCGGGCTATGATACCAATGTTTCAGCCTATGTCCTGGATTTCGGTGAGAATGACTCAGGCTGCTGGGCCTCACGGCCTCCTGCATCCTGCTGGTTCAAAATGCCAGATGGCATATGTGGGCTCTGCAGTGGGATCTGAAGTTCCAGTGGGTGCAGCATCAGGGAAATCTCTCCAACAACGTTCAGATCTTGGGAAGGGACTGCGAAAGACCTGCAGTGGTGGTTAACGAATCAGGACTGGGTCAAGGGCAGATCGCTCTCCTTTCCCCAACCAGACCTGACGTTGTTGACAGATGCATCACTCCTGGCATCGGGTGGCCACATGGGAGAGACATCTGGTCTTGGGCGGGAACCGGGCTCCATATCAATCATCTGGAGCTCCAAGAGATTCAACTAGCATTGAAAGCATTTCTTCCCCAAGGGGAAAGCAGTGCAGGTGTTCACAGACAACACCACCGCCATGTGGTATTGCAACAAACAAGGCGGAGTGGGGTTGTGCACCCTTTGTCAAGAGGCCCTTCGTCTCTGGACTTGGATGGAGCATCAGGTCATTTCTCTTGTGGTTCGATCACCTGGCAGGCTCCTTGATACCAGGGCAGACTAACTCAGCCGACAATGCATGGACGACCACGAATGGCGTCTCCATCCGGAGGTGGTGCAAGGTCTCTTCCTGCAGTGGGGAGAACTTTGGTTAGACTTGTTCACCTTCTTAGAGAACGCGCAATGTCAGCTGTTTTGCAGAGTTTCCAAGGTGGCACTCGCTTGGTGATGCTTTGCATCGTGAGTGGAATTCAGGCCACCTGTGCGCCTTCCCGCCAATACCACTTCTGCCCAGAGTTCTGAAGAAGATCAGCCAAGACTGGGCCCAAGTAATACTGGTGGCTCCGGACTGGGCACAAAGAGTCTGGTATCCTGAGCTTTTGAACATGACCATAGCTCCTCTGATCAGACTGCCCCTTCGGGAGGATCCTCTGTCACAGCAGCAGGGGAAGGTCCTCCACCATAACCTGTCAACTCTGCGACTTCATGCGTGGAGATTGAGCGGCAACAGTTGACGCCTTTTGACTTGCCACCCGAAGTCTGTGACGTTATCCTGGCAGCCAGGCGTCTCTCAACCAAAACTGTGCACGCCTGGCCCTGGGAGAAATTTGTGGCATGGTGCATCGACAATTCTGTCGATAATCTATCTGCTCCTCTCTCTCAAGTTCTTCTGTTTATACTTGCCCTTGCCCAGCAGGGTTCCAGTTTGGACACTCTTAAGGGATGTCTCTGCTTTCTTGAGGTTACCTGATCAGCCTTCTTTGTTTAAATCTCCCATAGTTGGGAGGTTTCTTAAAGGCCTCACACATCTTTTTCCTCCTATCCCATTCATCATGCCCCAATGGGATCTCAACTTGATCTTAACTTACCTTATGTGTACCCCGTTTGAACCGCTTCACAACTGTCCTCTAAGGCTCTTAACTATAAAGACTGTCTCTTCAGTTGCCATTACTTCTGCCCGCAGAGTTAGTGAACACCAGGCTCTGTCATCTAAGCCACCTTTTCTTGCCATATATCCTTGTAGGAGGCTGGCCTGGTTTGTGGTGGGTACCTTGGGTACTTACACCTTATACAAGGTCCAGTTATCCCTTATTAGTGAAATGTAATAGCGTTCTAGCAGCGTAGGCTGATAGAGGTAGCTATAGTAGAGAAACTTAGGCTGAACTAGGAGATGTGAAAAAGCTCCTGCAATACCACTTATAGTTACACAGTACTTATACACAAGTAAAGATAACACTCAGTGTTACCAAAAATAAAGGTATTTATTTGGGAGACACAGTACCAAAAATATCTTTAAAACAATACTCCTTCTGGAGGTAAGTATTATACACAAAATATACACTAGACAGCAAAATTAGACAAGTAAATAGTCATAGAACAATGCAAACAATAGGAAATGCTATAGATTGCAATGGGAGAAAATAGGTCTAGGGGCAACACAAACCATATACTAGGAAAGTGGAATGTGAATCACAAATTCCCCCTAGACAAGTGTAGTGTGTGCAGGATCACTGGTAGAGTAAGAATACAGTAAAGGTAAGTAAATTACCCAACCCCAGAGCCCAGAAAAGCAGGAGTAAAGTAGTACAAGTTTCCTTAGGACACACATCACTTCGTGATTGCGATTTTGCAGCAGCCAACCAAGTCTGCAAAGAACAACTGCTGGATTCCTGGACCTGAAGACATGCAAAGGAAGGGGACCAAGTCTAGAAGTCGAAAGAAGTTCAAGGAAGGACATGAGCCTCTGCCAACCCAGGAGAGGGTGCAAAAGAAGAGTCCACGGTTAGTCAAAGACTACACAAATGCACCCTAGGAAGATACCAGCAGGTTCCTGCTGTCCCATGGCATGAAAATTGTTGCAGATGTGATTTCGTGTTGGAAATGGCCAACAAGCCTTGGCTACGACAAAAGTGTGTTTTGTGTCAAAATGGCGCCGGATGGACCCAGGAGGGACCTGAGGGCCTCAACTCTGTGTGAGGAGGAAAAGGGGGCTCTCAGCACTTTAGAGACCCCTCAGGATGCCAGTCAACACCCCCAGAAGCCGCAGGATCCGGGTACAAAGGAGGTGTAAAACACAGTTGATGCAGCACAACAAAAGAAGGTCCCACGCCTCCGGAGAACAACTTAGCAAGTTGAGCGTCGCAGGATAGAGAGCTGGGGACCTGGGCCGGCCTGTGTTTGAAGGAATTTAGCAAAGAGTGCACAGAGGCCTCAAGCAATGAAGAAGACGCAGTACACAGGGGTACCATTACGCTCAGGGAAGGCAAGGTCTTACCTCCTCCAAATTGCGTCAGCAGGCCCTCAGGACAGTCTATGTCGATGATGTCCACCCTCTGTGTCCCAGGGTACCGGTCATTAATTGGATGGTGGCTGCTTGGAGCGGGGGAGTGACTCCGTCACTCCAGGGGAGATTTCTTCAGTCCTTCTGGTGCAGGATGAAGACAGGGAGTCCCCAGAGCTTGCACACCGTGGAAACTGTTGCAGTTGCTGACTTGGAGCTGAGGTTGCTGAAGAAAAGTGTCTCTTGTAGACATTTTGTTGCAGTTACAGCATTCCTTGGAGCAGGCTGCAGTTGATCCGAGGTCAGAAGAGTCTGAAGTTGTTGCAGAGGATTCCTGAAGGAAACTTGCAAGCAGAATCTGAAGAGAGCCTACAGGAGAGACCCTAAATAGCCCTGAGTGGGGGATTGGCTACCTTGTCAGCTAAGGACCTATCATGAGGGGTCTGTGACATCACCTGCTGGCACTGGCCACTCAGAGGCCTCCAGAGTGCCCCCACACCTTGCAAAACAAGATGGTTGAAGTCTGGGACACACTGGAGGAGTTCTGGGCACCACCCCTGGGGTGCTGATGGACAGGGGCGTGGTCACTCTCCTTTCCTTTGTCCAGTTTGTGGTTTGTGTTGCCCCTAGACCTATTTTCTCCCATTGCATTCTATAGGATTACCTACTGTATTGTTCTATGACTATTTACTTGTCTAATTTTGGTGTCTAGTGTATATATTGTGCATAATACTTACCTCCAGAAGGAGTATCGTCTCTAAGATATTTTTGGTACTGTGTCACCCAAATAAATAACTTTATTTTTGGTAACACTGAGTATTGTCTTTACTTGTGCATAAGTACTGTGTAACTATAGGTGGTATTGCATGAGCTTTGCATGTCTCCTAGTTCAGCCTACGCTGCTCTGCTATAGCTTCCTCTATCAGCCTAAGCAGCAAGACCACTACTACATTCACTAGCAAGGGATAACTAGACCTGGTGTAAGGTGTAAGTACCCAAGGTACCCACTACAAAGCAGGTCAGCCTTCTACATTGGTGGCAGCGGTGGGATAAGTACTTGCAATTGCTTTACCACTTTGATACCTGTGCTTTTCACAAGAAAAGCTTACTCCAATACTTAGAGCATATATAACATATACCTAGAAACAATTTTCTAACTTTCTTAAAAGTTCTTTAAACTTTGCAAAAGTGTTTACAAGGTTCTGAAAAGTTTTCTTCTTTTCTCTAAAAAGTTAGCTCTGTTATTCTACTAACTTTTTACTCACTTCCTGAACTTTTTTCTTTCAATATGTCTTTAGTAGAAGGTAACCCTAGAGCTGTTAATGACAATTTAATCTGTAAAAGCTTGAAAGGGCTCTGCATTGAAAGAAATGTAGGGATTGGGAAGAACCCAAATAAGGAGTAACTCTTAAATCTCATCCTCCAGGATGACCAGGGAATCAGCACTGAGGAAAAGGCAGAGGATAACCCCAACCAGGAAAGCTCAGAGGAGCAAGATGACAATCCTGGGTAGGGTCCTTCCACAGACCTATCTACCTATCTGTCAACAAGCCCCCTAGTATAACTGAAAGTGGTAAGGGGCAACACACTCAAGTAGAGCTTACTTCACCCCTAGATGCCAGGTCACTAGAGTGGCCCCTGTTAGAGATAGGTCTGCCTCTGCACACTCTCATCTTTCCTCTGTTTCAGAGGCTTCACATAATCCTAACCCTGAGGACCCGTCCCTAGATAGGGAACTCAGAAAGCTGAGGTTAGAGGAGGCCAGGCTGAAGCTAAGGCAGCAGCAGTTGGCCTTATACAGGGAATCCCTGGCTATGGAGAAAGAGAGGAAGGGTTTGGGGTTAGTTCCCCATGGAGGCAGCAGCAGTTTTAGAAATACAAATGTTAGGGAACCTTCATTCTAGGAATCTGCACAAAGTTGTCCCTCCTTACAAGGATGGGGATGACATCAACAAGTGGTTTGCTGCACTTGAGAGGGCCTGTAAAGTTCAGAGGGTCCCTCATGTATAGTGGGCTGCTATCCTTTGGTTATCCTTCTCTAGCAAGAGTAGATACAGACTTCTTATTGTCAGAGAGTATGATGCAGATAATTACCAGGTTCTTAAAAATACACTTTTGGATGGTCTGGGCTTAACTACTGAACAGTACAGGCATAGGTTCAGAGAGACCAGAAAGGAGTCATCACAGGACTGGACAGACTTTGTGGACTGTTCTGTGAAGGCCCTAGAAGGTTGGTTACATGGCAGTAAGGTGAGTGATTATGAAAGCCTTTATAACTTGATTCTGAGAGAGCATATCTTGAATGTTTTTGTGTCTGACTTGTTACATCAGTATCTTGTGGCCTCATATCTGACCTCTCCCTAAGAATTGGTAAAGAAGGCAGACAAATGGGTCAGAATAAGGGAGAGCAGAAAAGCTCATACAGGGGGTGACAAGGATGGCAAGAAGAAGGATGGTAAAAAAATCTCAGGACAAGCATGGGGATAAAAGTAAACATAAAAATCCTTCTCCAGGTCCAAAATACTCCTCTGGGGGTGGGGGATAAAGCTTCTTTATCTTCTTCAAACTTTTCACACAATCAGCAAAATTGTTGGTGCTATGTGTGTAGAAATAAAGGCCATTGGCCAGGGGATAAGTCCTGCTCAGGTACCACCACTAATACATCAGACTCTAGTGCCCCTAGCAGTAGTGGTAATAGTGGTGGGACTACTGGCAATAGTCAAATTAAAGGTGTAGTTGGGTTCACTTTTGGGACCATAATAGAAAATGAGGTAGACAGTTCCAAGACAGTTTCTGTCACACCTGGTGGCATTGGCCTTGACACCTTGGCTGCTTGTCCCCTTAACATGGATAAGTACAGCCAGTCAATCTTAATAAAAAGTGTTGAGGCCCAGGCCTACAGGGACACAGGTTCCAGTATCACGTTGGTGACTGAAAACCTGGTGTCACCTGCACAACACCTCTTGGACAGAAGTACCAAGTGACTGATGTCAATAACTCCACTCAGTCTCTCCCCTTAGCTGTAGTTCAACTTAGTTGGGGTGGAGTTACTGGCCCTAAGCAGGTGGTGGTATCACCTATCTTACCTGTAGATTGTCTTTTAGGGAATGACCTAGAGGCCTCAGGTTGGGCTGAGGTAGAGTTTAGTACCCATGCATCCATGCTGGGTATCCCTGAGGAACTGCTTCCTCTCAGTCCTGGTAAAATGAAAAAGCAAAGGAAAGAAAAAGGCCTAAAATCTCAGGATCCCTCTCCACCAACAGGTAAGAAGGGTATCAAAGTATCCATTCCCCACCCTGCCACTAAGGATACCATTCCTGTGGTGGGAGAAACCTCTCATGGGGTGGAACCTGTACCAAAGGAGCCATCTGCTACCACAGCTGGACTCCCAGAGGTAAAAGTACCTCTCTGTGGAACTACTAATCCAGATGTGCAAAACTGCACCATTTTACTAAATATGGAGCATCCCTCCAACCCTCCCAGAAAAACTTTAGTGCAGCAGCCCTGCACTGCCTCTAAACACTTAGGACAGCAGCCCTGTCCTGGCGTGGAGCTTATAGGAGAGCAGCCCTATCTTGCTCCAACTCAAGAGAAACAGTAACCCTGTTCTCTCTTAAAGACACATGGACAAAGTTCTTGCCCAGCTATGGCTTTATTGAGACAGCATCACTGTCTAGCATTTCCTGCATTTGACATAGGCCCGGAGGACCAATCCCACTGCCCAACTTTAAAACATACTAATAGGAACTTTGAGAATTTACACTCACACTGTTGGTTAGGTCAAAATCTCCAAACAGGGTGGTTTACATCCCCACAGGGAAGTAACCATATAGAGGATGATAAAGGGAGTAACCAGTCTATTGCAGATCTACTCTCCATTTATCACCACTTAGACAATAAAGTCTCAACTGGCCAAGGTTAGCCTTATTGTCCTTCGTTTGCCGGGAGTCGGTTGTGTGAGAAAGTAGCCTCTTTCTAGCATGGTAACGCCCACTTTTGGCCTGTTTGTGAGTGTGTGTCAGTTTGTTTTTACTGTGTCACTGGGATCCTGCTAGCCAGGTCCTCAGTGCTCATAGATAAAAACGTATATGTCAGTGTGTTTTGCCTGTCTCACTGGGATCCTGCTAGCCAGGATCCCAGTATTCATAGTTTGTGGCCTAATGTGTATGCCTGTGTAGTGCCTACCTGTGTCACCGAGGCTCTGCTAATCAGAACCTCAGTGAGTATGCTCTCTTTGCTTTTAAATGTGTCAATGTAGGCCAGTGACTTCACTTACCAATTTCAATTGGCATACTGGACCCCTCTTATAAGTTCCTAGTATATAGTACCTAGGTACCCAGGGCATTGGGGTTTCAGGAGATCCATATGGGCTGCAGCATTTCTTTTGCCACCCATAGGGAGCTCAGACAAACCCTTACACATGACTGCCATTGCAGCCTGCGTGAAATAGTGCACACACTATTTCACAGCCATTTTTCACTGCACTTAAGTAACTTATAAGTCACTTATATGCCTAAACTTCATTTACTGAAGGCTAGGTGAAAAGTTACTAAGTGTGAGGGCACTCTTGCCCTAGCATAGTTCAGGGCCATTTCTCCGGACTTTGTGAGTGTGGGGACGCCATTACACGTGTGCACTACATATAGGTCAATACCTATATGTAGCTTCACAATGGTAACTCCGAATAAGGCCATGTAACATGTCTAAGATCATGGAATTGTCCCACCATTCTAAATATGGTACTTGGGAGCCAATTCCATGCATCCTGGGGGCTCCACCATGGTCCCCAGTACTGCCAAACCAGTTCTCTGAGGCTTGCACTGCAGCTACAGCTCCTGCCACCTCACCGACAGGGTTCTGCCCTCCTGGGTTCTAGGCAGCCCAGTACCAGGAAGGCAGAACAAAGCATTTCCTCTGAGAGCAGGGTGTTACACACTCTCCCTTTGGAAATAGGTGTTACAGGCTGGGGAGGGGTTGCCTCCCCCAGCCTCTGGAAATGCTTTGAAGGGCACAGATGGTGCCCTCCTTGCATAAGCCAGTCCACACCAGTCCAGGGGCCCCTTCTCCCCTGCTCTGGAGCAAAACTGGACAAAGGAAAGGGGAGTGACTTTCCCCTGTCCATCACCACCCCAGGGGTGGTACCCAGAGCTCCTCCAGTGTGTCCCAGACTTCAGCCATCTTGCTTTGCAAGGTGTGGGGGCACTCTGGAGGGCTTTGAGTAGCCAGTGGCAGCAGGGAAGTCACAGACCCCTTAGCTGATAAGGTAGCTAATCCCTCTCTCCAAGTCGGCAACTGGAACAGTTACCACGGTGTGCACGATCTGGGGACTCCCTGTCTTCATCCTGCACCAGAAGGACCAAAGAAATCTCCTCTGGAGTGACGGTGTCACTCCCCTGCTCCAAGCAGGCACCTTCCAATACAACGACCGGTACCCTGGGACTCCTCTCACAGTGACGAGCATGCTCCCAAGGACACAGAGGGTGGACATCATCGACATAGACTGTCCTGAGGTCGTGCTGACGCAATTTGGAGGAGTTACGACCTTGCCTTCCCAGAGAGTGATGATACCCCTGTGTACTGTGTCTTCTTTGCCTCCTGAGGCCTCTGTGCACTCTTTGCAAAATTCCTTCATGCACAGCCTGACCTAGGTCCCCATCACACCATCCTGTGACGCTCAACTTGCTGATTTGTTCTCCGGCGGCGTGGGGCCTTCTTTTGCTGTGCTGCATCAACCACGCTTTGCACCTCCTTTGAACCCAGATCCTGCAGCTTCAGGGGGTGCTGGCTGACATCCTGAGGGCTCTCTAAAGTGCTGAGAGCCCCCTCTTCCCCTCACACAGAGTTGAGGCCCCCAGGACCCTCCTGGGTCCCTCCAGTGCCATTTTGATGCAAAATGCACTTTTGTTGTAGCCAAGGCTTGTTGGCGCCTTCCAACATGAAATATCATCTGCAACAATCTTCACACTGTGGGACATCTTTTGCATCATGCAGGAACCCGCTGGCATCTTCTTAGTGTGCATTTCTGCAGTTTCTGTAGGTTTTTGTCTATGAGCACTGGGGTCCTGATTTCCGGATCCCAGTGACAGTATAAAAACACTGACTCACACTCACAAACAGGCCAAAAGTGGGGGTAACCATGCTAGAAACCTGCTACTTTTTCACAGCAAGTGACCCCACTTGTCCAAAAAGAAACACCAAACCTCCCACCACCACAACCCCCCTGTTTCCACTAATGCACCTAGTAATAGCAGTGGTGGTGGGAAAAACACTACAAATAACCAGCCCAGGCTCACTTTGGGTAATGTAGTGGGGGAAACCACTGAGGCTGTTTTAGTCTCTGATGGTGGCATTGACCTTGCTGCTTGTCCCCTTAATATGAATAAATACTAGCAACAACCCTTTATCAATGGTGTTCAGGTTGAGGCCTACAGGGACACAGGTGCCAGTGTCAGTATGGTGATAGAGGAACTGGTACCCCCTGAGCAACACCTACTTGGTCATCAGTACTAAGTGACTGATGCCTATAATAACACTGTTAGCCACCCCATGGTTTTTGTGAATCTCAACTGGGGGTAGGGAAGTTACTGGTCCAAAGAAAGATGTGGTATCCACTGACATTCCTGTAGAATGTCTACTGGGCAATGATTTGGAGAATTCAGATTGGGCTGAAGTGGAATTGGAGGCTCATGCAGCAATGCTGGGCATTCCAGGGCACATATTTGCTCTTTCCAGGGCTCAGGCCAAGAAGCAAAGAAGACAGGGAAAATTACATCCTGTAACACTGGACCAAGTGCTCCCAATTACTAGGGGTAGAAAGGGTAAACCCTGGTCCACTACCCCTCCCTCTCCTGCAGATTCCCCTTTTGATGAAGAGGAGTCTACTTCCTGGGCAGAACCTACACCAGAGGAGCTCCAATCTGACACAGCTGAGCTTTTGGTTGCAGGGGGGCCTGCCAGGGAGGAATTGAGATTGACACAGTAGACCTGTCCCACACTAGATAGTTTGAGACAGCAAGCTGACAAACAAGAAGGAGGGGGTATCAGTGACTGTAGGAGGCTGGCCCGGCTTATAGTGGGTACCAATGGTACTTACACCTTGTGCCAGGTCCAGTTATCCCTTATTAGTAGAGTAGTAGTGTTCTAGCAGCTTAGGCTGATAGAGGTAGCTATAGCAGAGCAGCCAAGGCTAAACTAGGAGACATGCAAAGCTCATGCAATACCACTTATATCATATAGGTACTATATCATAAGAAAGACAATACTCAGTGTTACTAAAAATAAAGGTACTTTATTTTATTGACAATGTGCCAAAAATATCTCAGAGGATATACTCCCTTGAGAGGTAAGTAAAATACACAAAAAATATACAACAAACCAAATCAGGTAAGTAAAACTGTCAGAAAGTAGTGCAAACACTGTAGAATAAAATAGGATGCAATAGGCCTAGGGGCAACACAAACCATATACTAAGAAAGTGGAATGCGAACCACAAATGGATCCCTAGGCTAGTGTAGTGTGTAGAGGGTCGCTGGGATTGTGGGAAAACACCAAGGGTGTCAAAGATACCCCACCCCAAGACCCTGGAAAGTAGGAGTAAAGTACTACTATTTCCCCAGAAACACACTAAAGTCGTGATAAGGGATTTTGCAAAGACCACAACACACTGAAAAGCACTGAAGACAGCTTCCTGGACCTGAGGACCTGCAAAGGAAGGGGATCAAGTCCAAGAGTCCCTAAAGTGTCCGGGGGGGCAGAGCCCGCTAAATCCCAGATGAAGGTGCAAAATGGCTGCTTCAAGTTGGAAGAAGCTGAAGATTCTGCAATAACGTAAGGAGGTAGGAAGTTCTTCTTCATGCAGGAGATTTCCCACGGCATGCTGGAGGATGCAGAAGTGTTTCCTTGGCAAAGTACCGCAAACAAGCCTTGCTAGCTGCAAGAGTCATAGGTAGTCATTACAACCCTGGCGGTCGGTGTCAAAGCGGCAGTAAAACCGCCAACAGGCCGGCGGTAAAAAAATTGGAATTATGACCGTGGCGGAAACCGCCAACAAAGACAGCCACTTTAACACTCCGACTGCCACGGCGGTACAGACAAATAGCGCGGCAGTCACCGCCAACAGACAGGCGGAGGACAATGTACCGCCCACAGTATCACAACAGGCCAATCCGCCACCTTTTCCGGGGTAGATTCACCGTGGATAAAAACACTGCGGAAACAGCCATTTCAAAGGGAAAACGCTCACCTCTACACACTCCACGAGGAACGACTACACCATGGAGCCAGAACTCCATATTCTGCCAGCGATAGTCTTCCTGCTCCTATACGAGGATCAACAATGAGGGCGGCGAAGACCACGGTGAGTACTGCACCTACGACATAGGGGACGGGGAGGGAAAAACACAGGGACACACACAACCAACATCACAACCCCCACCCCGACCCTCACCCACTACAACACACACACCAATGCATATCCAAACATTACAGTAACAACCCCCCCGGAGGAATGCAAAGACAAAAGGAAATGAGTTGAACCATTGTAATATATCAAAATACAGTAACCAAATATATACATATATATATACACATTAAACAAAATATACACCACGATTAGAAGTGCAGGTAATGCACCATTCATTGTCCGTGGACCACTGGGCCCAAAATGCATGGACGAGGCCCACACTAGATACCTGATCAAAATGGAGAGAACACTGCAGGGGCATCAGATAGAAATACAACAGGCACCTCAGGGGGAAGGGAAGGAGGGGCACCTCAGCCAGATGAGTGCACCACGCCAGATCCACGAGGGGGCTCCCTGCCCATTGATGTATCCTGGGGAGTGCAAAGCCACAGTTTCTCAAGTCTCTACAGTGGGTGGTTTGCCCACTGTACCATCCTGGGGAGTGCAAAGCCACAGTCTCTCAAGTCTCTACAGTGGGTGGTTTGCCCACTGTTCAATCCTGGGGAGTGCAAAGCCACAGTCTCTCAAGTCTCTACAGTGGGTGGTTTGCCCACTGTTCAATCCTGGGGAGTGCAAAGCCACAGTCACTCAAGTCTCTACAGTGGGTGGTTTGCCCACTGCCATATCCTGGGGAGTGCAAAGCCACAGTCTCTCAAGTCTCTACAGTGGGTGGTTTGCCCACTGTACCATCCTGGGGAGTGCAAAGCCACAGTCTCTCAAGTGGATGCATGTCTCCACTGGTTCTGGAGGGGGACTGGTGCCCATAGTGCTTCATCCTGTGCAGGACAGACGGAGATGGATGCATGTCTCCACTGGTTTTGGAGGGGGACTGGTGCCCAGAGTGCAGCACTCACCCCGTGACGGTCCCAGTTGCGTCACTGCCCCTGCCGCAAATGGGCTAGCGGTGCTCGCATTGGCGGTCTTTGTCCTTTTCGGCGGTGCTTGAGTTGGCAGTTTCTGACCTGATCAGCGGTGCTTGCCCTGTTCAGCGCTGCTTGCCATGGCGGTCTTTGCCCTGTTCAGCGGTGCTTGAGTTGGCAGTTTCTGACCTGTTCAGCGGTGCTTGCCCTGTTCAGCGGTGCATTCCATGGCGGTCTTTGCCCTGTTCAGCGGTGCTTGAGTTGGCAGTTTCTGACCTGTTCAGCGGTGCTTGCCCTGTTCAGCGGTGCATTCCATGGCGGTCTTTGCCCTGTTCAGCGGTGCTTGAGTTGGCAGTTTCTGACCTGTTCAGGGGTGCTTGCCCTGTTCAGCGGTGCTTGCCATGGTGGTCTTTGCCCTGTTCAGCGGTGCATGAGTTGGCAGTTTCTGACCTGTTCAGCGGTGCTTGCCCTGTTCAGCGGTGCTTGAGTTGCCAGTTTATGACCTGTTCAGCGGTGCTTGCCCTGTTCAGCGGTGCTTGCCATGGTGGTCTTTGCCCTGTTCAGCGGTGCTTGAGTTGGCAGTTTCTGACCTGTTCAGCGGTGCTTGCCATGGCGGTCTTTGCCTTGTTCAGCGGTCCCTGGCCTGTTCAGCGGTGCTGGCCAAGGCAGTCCTTCATTGCCCAGCAGGCCTGTGGCTGGCGGTCCTTCATGGGTCAGCTGGGCTGTAGCTTGGAGGCCCTCCTGGCCAGTGACGATGGGGCTGGCCTCCTGGGCAGTGACTCTGGCGGTGGCCTCCTGGCCAGTGACGATTGGGCTGGCGGTGGCCTCCTGGGCAGCGGGGATGATGGCAGTCTTCTCCGCCGTGCTGCTCCTCCCAGACTTTGGAGATTTCTTCTGTCCCTTCCCCACCTTGGGAGGAGTCACAGCTGAGTCGACACTACCCCTGGGACCCTTGTGAGTGGCTTTGCTGGCTGGAGTCTTCCCCCTCTCCCGCCGGGCACTGTCCAACTTCTGGTGCTTCACAGGGGGGGGACTGGCTGTGCTGTGGCTCCGTGCCACACTGGCTGGCCTGGTGGCCGGTGCACTCCACATACCTGTAACAGGCACCACTGGTCCCGCCGATTTTTTGGCTGAGGTGCTAGTATGGGACCTATGAGTTGGAGGGGGGATGGGAAAGAGATCAGGGTTGGCCAGGAAAAGTTTCTTAGGAACACTGGGACGGGTAGCTGGAGGAGGTTTGGGAGTGGAGGAAGAGGTAGTGGTTGTAGGAGGTGTACGTTTGGTGACTTTGGGTGAAGGTGCATGGGCTGGAGGCTGTCGTGAGGTGGATGGCTGTTGGGTGGGTGTGTGCATGCGTTTGTCTATCTTCGGAGGGGGCGTCACAGACACACTGGGAGAGGACACAGGGGATGTGTAAAGGGGAGTTGGGGTGGTGACAGCACGTGAGCGGGGTGTGATGGTGGGTGTGCTGGTGCAGGACGTAGTGGCTGTAGTGGTAGTGCATGCAGGTGAGAGTGTAGATGAGACTGGGAGGGAGGAGGGAGACGACGAGGAGGGGGACACAGTGGAGGCAGTGGATGTTGGTGTGTCTGCATGTATGTGATACTTGTGTGAGTGCCTGTGGGATGTGTGGTGCTTATATTTGCCTGAGCTTCCCTTGTGTGGTGAGGTGTGTGCAGGCTGGTCTGGTGGTGTGCTTGGGATAGGCTGGTGTACGGGGGATTGGGTCTGGGTGGAGGAAGCTGGAGGGGGAGGCTAGAGACAGGGACAATGGCTGCCATCAGTGCTGAGGCCAGAGTTTGCAGGGTTCGGTGAAGGGCAGCCTGACCAGAATGAATGCCCTCCAGGAATGCATTTGTGTGTTGCAGTTCCCTTTCTACACCCTGGATGGCTTTCAAAATGGTAGACTGCCCAACAGTGAGGGACCTGAGGAGGTCAATGGCCTCCTTACTGAGGGCAGCTGAGGTGCCTGGGGCGAAGGTGATGCCCACCCTCCTGGGTGAGCGGACACGGGGTGAAGGCTGAGGGGCTGCTTGGAGGGTGGTGCTGGTAGGGGGGGTGGTGGCTGTACCTGTAGAAGTGGGGGGCACAGATTTTGCCGCCACCACAAGGGAGCTCCCATCGGAGGATGAGTCTGTGTCGCTGGTTGCTGATCCTGTGACCGCCGTGGTGCTCCCCTCACCCTCCGTCCAACTGGTGTATTCCGAGTCCGTGGTGTGGCCCTCCATGGCCATGTGGGATGCAGCTCCCTCATGCTCCGGTGCCACTGTACCTCCGCCTGATGATGCTGATGCACACAAGAACAGGGAGACCACAAAAAGGGGAGGGGACAACAGAAGAAAGACAGTTTGAGTGCATGGCTTACCGCTACCGTTGGCGGACAATACAGACACAGCAGCCCCCTGCATTACGTTGCGCTGTTGGGCTCTACAGATGCAATTCCTGGGATATGTCCTACATGGTTATGGTCGACATCTGCACACATAGATGACACAGGGGCATGTATACCTGTACTTGGCACTCTACAGAGGTGGGGTGGGGTGCCACATGGCCTGCATTACGGAGGGGCCTAGCCTACGAAACTCGCCCTGGCCTAGGGAAACCCACAGCCCTCCTCCCCCACCCAGACACCTTCACTGCGTGCAAAGTCCGCTGAATGATGTTGTACTCACCCCCTTGTGTCTGCTGTGATACCCTCAAGCGCCCATCCAACACAGGGTAGGCCACTGCCAGGATACGGAACATCAGGGGGGGTCATGGTTTGACGGGCACCCCTCCGACGTTGGGAGGCCATCCCCAGCTGAGCCTCTGCCGTCTTCCTGCTCCAGCGGCGAATGTCCTTCCATCTTTTCCGGCAGTGGGTGCTCTGTCTGTGGTGGACCCCCAGGGTCCAGACTTCTTCTGGTGGGCGCTGACCTACATGACATGTACAGGGGAAGAAGAGAAGTCATTACCAACTGCACCATCGAAGTGAGTGGCCCACATCACTACCCTTGCCATGTGGCACATGCATTTACAGTACAGTCCTTCATGCACGCAGAACTGTGCCCCCTTCATTCTTACAACCAGTCCTCTCCACACAGGCATAGCCCATACAATGTGCTCCCTGTGTACTTACCTGTTGGTCTGGAGGACCGTAGAGTAGCGTGTACTGGGGGAGGACCCCGTCCACGAGCTTCTCCAACTCCTCTGCAATGAAGGCAGGGGCCCTTTCCCCAGACGCACGAGCCATTGTCTCTTCCAGACCGAGGTCACAGCAGCACTTGCAGTGTAGGTCCTCTCCTGTCGAAGATCAGGTATCGAGTGATTGAACAGATAGAAAATGACGGTCACGTCCGCGGCGGTCACATCCGCAGCGGTGCGTACCATCACCACCTGTGTACATCGTCATTGGCTCCTGGGACCCATAGGGTCCAATGTTAACCAATGCAGCATTGCGCCGCGGTCTTCGACCGCCTACCGCGACAGTGTACAACGCCAGCGCAGTTACCTCACATCCCATTGTCCCACTTTAGAGGTCAGGCAGCCGCCATTTCACGGGCCCACACGGCCTAATTACCAACTGCGTCACACAGACCTAGGCCTTGTCGCGCAACACAAATACAGGCCAGATTTTGTGTTTGATTGGTGTTCTGTGTAGACTGTGGGTACATACCTCTGAGTTGTTTGACTCTGTGGTCGCTGTTCTCATTCCTAGGCACCGTCCGCTGGGACATGTGAGGAGATGGCGGAATCCTCCGGTGTACCGACCGCTGGTGGACCTGTCGACAATGGAGGAAAGACATTTGATCATCACCTACAGGTTTGACCGTGCCACAATCCAGGAACTGTGTGCCCAGTTGGAGCCAGACCTGATGTCAGCAATCCGCCATCCCACAGGGATCCCCCTCAAGTGCAGGTGCTATCAGTGCTCCATTTCCTTGCAAGTGGGTCATATCAAACAACAGTGGCCATGGCATCAGGGATGTCCCAGCCTATGTTTTCCAATGTGTTGTCCAGAGTGTTGTCTGCCCTGCTGAAACACATGCGGAGCTACATCGTTTTCCCTCAGGTGGAGGATTTGTCTACAGTTAAAGGTGACTTCTATGCCCTTGGACATATCTCCAACATCATAGGTGCCATTGATGGGACCCATGTAGCTCTGGTCCCCCCCCACAGGAGTGAACAGGTGTACAGGAACTGGAAGAGTTATAATTCAATGAATGTACAGATGGTATGTTTGGCAGACCAGTACATCTCCTATTCTACTCACCAAGGAAGGTGTGCCAGATCATCGTGGCCTGCTGTATGCTTCACAACTTGGCTTTGCGACGACAGGTGCCTTTTCTGCAGGAGGCTGGTCCAGATAACGGTGTTGTGGCAGCTGTGGAGCCTGTGGACATTGATGAGGAGGAAGCAGAGGAAGAAGACATTGACAACAGGGACTCTGTTATCCAGCAATATTTCCAGTGACACACAGGTGAGAACACATTCCTGCTTACTACAAGTACTTTCACACTTCTATCTCTATCCTGTCTGTCGATTTCAATCAGTATATGGTAACTGAGTTGTACATTTCCCTTACGGTTTCACAGGTGTGGTTTCCAACGTGTGTCATCTGCTTAGATTCCTCATGGACTTGGGATGTGTGACATAGGTATGTTGACATTACATTTGAAAACGCATTTTGTCACTGTCATTACTAATACACATTTTCGAAATCACAGACTGACTCCAGATTGTTTTGTGGTTCAAGGGTGTTTATTGAAGTGCTCAATATTGGAGGGGGGTTGTAAAATGGTGAGGGGTGATGGTGGATGAATGTCCATGGCAGAGTCCAGTCTATTAGTCTCACAGGTGCATTGCCCATATGGGCATAGGAAGTGGAGCTGGGGCAGTTCCAATATGGACAGGGTTACAAAGTGGGACAGTAGGATGACAATCAGGGTGGTCTGATTTCTTGGCGGGGTCTTGGCATCGTGCTCTGTCTTGTTCCTGGATCTCAGGGACTGTTTGCGGGGTGGTTCTCTGTCTGCAGGGGGTGGGGTGCTGGTGTGGTGGCCCTGTGGCAGGGCGTCCTGTCCACTAGCGCCGGCGGAGGTGGTGGGCAGTTCTTCGTCCATGCTAGTGTCAGGGGCCCCTTGGAGTGCCACAGTGTCCCTCCTGGTGTTAAGTATCTCCTTCAGCACCCCTACGATGGTGCCAAGGGAAGAGCTGATGGTTCTGAGTTCCTTCCTGAACCCCAAATACTGTTCCTCCTGCAGCCGCTGGGTCTCCTGAAACTTGGCCAGGACCTTTGCTATCGTCTCCTGGGAGTGGTGGTATGCTCCCATGATGGAGGAGAGGGCCTCGTGGAGAATGGGTTCCCTAGGCCTGTCTGCCCCCTGTCACCCAGCAGCCCTCCCAGTTCCCCTGTGTTCCTGGGCCTCCGTCCCCTGGACCGTGTGCCCACTCCCACTGCCCCCAGGTCCCTGTTGTTGTTGGGGTGGTGGGTTATCCTGGGTTCCCTGTAGTGGTGGACACACAGCTGATTGACGTGTCCTGGGGACGGAGGTATGGGCCCGCTGGGTGGGTGCTGTGCTGGTGTTACCAGAGGGTGGAAGGTCTGTGGTGGCCTGTGACTGGGTGTGGGGAACCGACTGTCCCGAGGCCCACGATGGTCCGGGCTGGTCATCTGGATCCAGTTGGACAGGGCTGCTGTCATCACTGTGGGCCTCTTCTGTGGGTGGGGTGGAGACGTCTGGACCCTCCTGTCTGGTGACGTTGGGTAGTGGTCCTGCAGGGGTGTAAAAGCATGATTATTGCATCTGTGTGTGTTATGGTGGGAAATGGGTGGGTGAGCGTTTACCCCAGTGCTAGCATTCCGGTGTGGGGGCTTGTGTGATGATGGTTGAGGGGGGTGTTATGGGTATGTGCAGTGGTCATGCTTTAGTGATGGGTGTCCATGCTTTGTTGTGTCATGCAGGGCTTGGTGTTGGGATGGGTGGTTTGTGTTATTAGTATATTTGTGAGGAGTTGGAGTGATAGGGGAGGGGGCGAGGGTGGGGGTCTGTGATAGCATGCAGGTAGGGTGGGGGATATGATAGTTAAGATTTGACTTACCAGAGTCCATTCCTCCACCGACTCCTGCGAGGCCCTCAGGATGCAGAATAGTCAAGACCTGCTACTCCCATGTTGTTAGTTGGTGGGGGAGGAGGTGGGGGTCCGCCGCCAGTCCTCTGTACCGCGATGTTGTGTCTTGAGACCACGGAACGCACCTTCCCCCGTAGGTTGTTCCACCTCTTCCTGATGTCGTCCCGATTTCTTGGGTGCTGTCCCACTGTGTTGACCCTGTCGACTATTCTTCGCCATAGCTCCAGCTTCCTAGCTATGGAGGTGTGCTGCACCTGTGATCCAAATAGCTGTGGCTCTACCAGGACGATTTCCTCCACCATGACCCTGAGCTCCTCCTCCGAGAACCTGGGGTGTCTTTGCCGTGCCATGGGGTGGTGTAGGTGATGTGTGGGGTGGTGTATGTGGTGATAAGTGTGGTGATATGTAGTGGTGTGTGGTGTTTTGTGCGTGGAAGTAGTGTGGGTGATGGTGTTGAGTGCCTGCGGCTGCTAGTTTGTGGATAGTGGTGTCTCTCTCTGGCCTTCTTTCAGAATTTTTGGTCGTAGGGGCTTGTGGGTGTGTGTTTTATATTGTATTGGGTATTTGGGAGTGGTGTGTGTATGTGTATCAGGTGTGTGTATTTTGAATTGTCCAATGTGGCTGTGTTTTGTAAGAGTGTGTGTATTTTGAGCGTGGCGGTGTGCACCACCAATGGAATACCGCGGTTGAAAGACCGCCGCGTGGATTCGTGGGTCGTGATAGCATGGGTGTATTTCTGTTGGCGTGAGGTGGAGGTTTTGTTTTCGCCAGTTTATCACTGACCTTTGGTGTGGCGGACTTGTGTGGGTGTCTGAATATTGTCGGATTTCGGGATGTAGGTCGTAATAGCTGTGGTGGAATTCCGCGTCCGTGGCGGTGTGTTGGCGGTCTTCTGCACGGCGGTAAGCGGCTTTTACCGCCAATGTTGTAATGACCCCCATAGTTAGAGAAAAAGGGTGCTGCCCAGGCCCAGGAAGGACCAGGTTGTCGTCACTTGGGAGAGGAGACAGAGGGGGCCCTCAGCAACATAGAGAGCCCACGCACAAGCATGAAGCACCCACAGAAATCCTTGAACACTGTTTCAAGAAGACTGAACATGGCAGTCATCTCAAACCTGCAAAAGGAGGTCCCACGACACCGGAGATCAACTCAGGAAGCTGAGCATCGCCGGACAGAGTGCTGGGGAAGTAGGCTCAGCTGTGCATGTAGGATTTCTTGGAAATGTGCACAGAAGCCCTTGTAGCTGCAGTTCATGCGGTGCACAGGATTACTGTCTAGAGAGGGGAGGCAAGGACTTACGTCCTCGAATTTGGACAGTTGGACCACTGGACAGTCTGGGTCACTTGGGTCCACCACCTGTGTTCCAGGGGCCAAACTCGTCAGGATGAGAGGGGTCCCAGAGCACCAGTGATGCTGAAGTTTGGTGCCTGCTGAAGCAGGGGGAAGATTCCATCGACCTACGGGAGATTTCTTTGTGGCTTCCAGTGCAGGGTGAAGGCAGGCAACCCCCAAAGCATGTACCACCAGTGTAGTGTAGCCATTTTTAATATAGCTTCATGCACGTTAGTTTAACATACTAGGCCGCTGTACACTTTGCCCTAGATACATTTTATTCAGCCTCGCACTGTTATTTTACAATAACCAGTTTTACGGTCTTGTTTAATTGCCTTCTATCACACTGTTTAGCTTAGTTCAGTACTGTGTTCTCAAATAATGCATTCTTGATCGCCCTGTGCTTCAGTCAAGGCTACAGTCTGGTACATTGCCGGTAAACGTGGTAGAAGTTTAGTCTCCAGTTTTCGTAGAAAATACACATCCTTACGTAGGGACATTTTATTAGAACATCTGCGTGTTAGTTATAAAAACACTTCCTAGTCCTAGTACACGTCAGAGGGAGATTCCGGCCAGGAACCTACAACTAGATGCTGACTGCCCGTTGCAGATGCTGATGCAGATTACAGGCCTTTGCTCAGGTATGAGGGTTGATGTCCTCCCGGGGGAACCTGAAAGGCAGGCTTAGAGTTTCATATGCTGTGCTCGAAATATAACTTAGAGAGAACATAATCTAGTGGCACTAGGATAGCTTTATTCATGTGCTTCACTCTCATCGTTACTATTTTAATCCTACTGTGTTGTGTAGTTCTGGTTATTGCAGCTCACGCTTTGCTATCTAAAATGAAGTCGTTTTATTAAACCAATCTTTAAAACTTAAACTGCCTTTGTAATTTCTATGTGAGACCGTACTGTGTATGAGAGAACCAGTTGTTACCTGAGTGACCACGACTTCCCTGGGAAGTGCTAAGATGTCATGCGCTCGGCTGCCCAATTGTCTCTTCCCTTTGGGAGAGGCGAGGCACTGCTAGTTAGCCGGAGCAAAACCCGGATTTAGAGTGACAAGGGTCCTTCACTGTGGGTCACACTTAGTCCCCCACACTGTGAACGATCTTGTCGCTCAAAATCCAGTAGTCTCATTAGGATAAAGAGAGCCTACGCGACACCAGGAAACAGTCGAGAAAGCCAGCAGGATTAGGCGATACAATGTCTCTGGTAGTCTTCTGGCTACTTTTTTGCAGTTTTGGAGGCATCCTGAAACAGTCAGCGGTTGATCCTTGAAAGAAGTCAAAGAGAGAAGTTCAGAGGAGTCCTGCTGGATTCTTCCAAGTTGTTATCCGAGGAAAAGCCCACTGGAAAGACCCTAAATAGCCCTCAGAGGAGGATTGGCCACCTAGTCAGGTAAGCACCTATCAGGAGGGGTCTTTGACATCACCTGCTGGCACTGGCCACTCAGAGGCCTGCAGACTGCCCTCACACCTCTGGAAACAAGATGGCAGAGATCTGGGACACACTGGAGGAGCTCTGGGCACCACCCCTGGGGTGGTGATGGACATGGGAGTGGTCACTCCCCTTTCCTTTGTCCAGTTTCACGCCAGAGCATGGACTGGGGGTTCTCTAAACCGGTGTAGACTGGCTTATGCAAGGAGGGCACCATCTGTGCCCTTTAAAGTATTTCCAGAGGCATGGATAGGCTACCCCTCCCAGCCTTTAACACCTATTTCCAAAAAGAGAGGGTGTAAGACCCTGCTCTTAGAGGAAATGCTTTGTTCTGCCTTCCTGGGACTGGGCTACCCAGACCCCAGGAGGGCAGAACCCTGTCTGTGGGGTGGCAGCAGCAGTAGCTGTAGAGGAAACCCCAGAGAGCTGGTTTGGCAGTACCCGGGTCCCTTATTGCAGCCCCAGGGATGCATGGAATTGGCTCCCCAATACCAGATTTGGAATGGGGGGGACAATTCCATAATCTTAGACATGTTACATGGCCATATTCGGAGTTACCATTGTGAAGCTACATATAGGTATTGACCTATATGTAGTGTACACGTGTAATGGTGTCACGCACTCACAAAGTTTGGGGAAATGGCCCTGAACAATGTGGGGGCACCATTGCTAGTGCAAGGGTGCCCTCATACTTAGTAACTTTGCACCTAACCTTCAGCAAGTGAAGGTTAGACACATAGGTGACTTATAAGTTACTTAAGTGCAGTGAAAATGGCTGTGAAATAACGTGTGCGTTATTTCACTCATGCTGCAGTGCCAGTCCTGTGAAAAGGTTTGTCTGAGCTCCCTATGGGTGGCAAAAGAAATGCTGCAGCCCATAGGTATCTCTTGGAACCCCATTACCCTGGGTACCTAGGTACCATATACTAGGGAATTATAAGGGTGTTCTAGTATGCCAATTGAAATTGGTAAAAGTGGTCACTAACCTATAGTGACAAATTTAAAGGCAGAGAGAGCATAAGCACTGACGTTCTGATTAGCAGAGCCTCAGTGACACAGTTAGTCACTACACAGGTATACACATTCAGGCCACAAACTATGAGCAGTGGGGTCCTGGCTAGCAGGATCCCAGTGAGACAGGCAAAAACAAACTGACATACATGTAAAAATGGGGGTAACATGCCATGCAAGATGGTACTTTCCTTCAGTGACTCTCACAGGGTTTACTGGAAGAACAATCTCCTTTATACAGAGGCAAGGGACCGAAAACCTTGTGCTACCAGGTGTCCGGTCATTTCCTTGCTGTATATGGAATTCCTCCTAACACTGGCACATTACATTCCCCTTGCTGGACATTTGTGGCAAGACCTGGGACAGACTAGTCCCTCACTTTCACTGGCCTCATATGTCAAAGGACACAAACAGGTTTTATCACTCTTGTGTCACCTGCCAAGCCAGTGCCAAGACTGGTGGCACTCTAAAGGCCCCCTTGATCCCACTGCCTGTGGTTGGGGTGCCCTTTGAGAGGGTTGAGGTTGACATAGTTTTCCCCCTTGACCCTCCTACTGCTTCTGGCAATAGATTTATCTTGGTGGTAGTGAACCATGCCACTAGATATCCAGAAGCAATCCCTCTAAGGACCACTACAGCTCCTGCAGTGACAAAGGCCCTCCTGGGAATATTTTCCAGGGTGGGCTTACCTAAAGAGGAAGTATATGACAGGGGTAGTAACTTCATGTCTGCATACTTGAAGGCCATGTGGAAGGAATGTGGTGTAACATACAAATTCACCAAACCTTACCACACTCAAACAAATGGATTGGTTGAGAGATTTAAGAAAACTCTTAATGGTATGATCATGCGACTATCTGAAAAGCTCAGAAGGAGAAGGGATGTTCTATTGCCATGCCTCCTCTTGCCTACAGTGAGGTACCCTAGAAGGGAGTGGACTGCAGCCCATTTCAACTCCTTTTTGGTCACCTTTTTAGGGGTCCATTTGCACTTGTGAAGGAGGGGTGGGAGCAAGCCTTGAAACCCCCAAACAAGGCATTGTGGATTATGTGCTTGGCCTCAGATCAAGAATGACTGAGTACATGAAAAAGGCCACTAAAAACCTTCAGGCAAGCCAAGAGTTACATAAACTATGGCATGACCAGAAGGCTGTCCTGATTGAGTACCACCCAGGACATAAGGTGTGGGTATTGGAGCCTGTGGCACCAAGAGCACTCCAGGACAAATTGAGTGGTCCACATCTGATAGTGGAAAAGAAGGGTGAGGTCACTTATTTAGTGGACCTAGGCAATCCCAGAAGTCCTCTAAGAGTACTTCATGAGAATCACCTGAAACCCTACTTTGATAGGGCAGACTTAACCCTACTCATGGCCACTGATGAGGAGCAGGAAGAAGAGAGAGACCCTCTCCCTGACCTCTTCACCAACACTGCAGCTGATGGCTCAGTGGAAGGAATTGTCCTAGAAGAGCAAAAGGAGGACTGCAGGACCCTCCTAGGTCACTTTTCTGAGCAGTTTTCTCTGACACCTGGTCAGACCACTTGGTGTGAACACACCATAGATACTGGAGACAGTTTACCTGTCAAAAGGAATATTTATAGACAACCTGGCCATGTCAGGGACTGCATTAAATCAGAAGTTCAGAAGATGTTGGACTTAGGAGTGATTGAGCACTCAGATAGCCCCTGGGCCAGCCCAGTGGTGCTAGTACCAAAGCATCATTCTCAAAATGGGAAAAGGCAGATGAAGTTTTGTGCTGATTACAGAGGGTGCAATACAGTCACCATTACCGATGCCCCCCTATACCCAGGGCAGATGAGCTGATAGATACACTGGCATATGCCAAGTATCTAAGTACTTTTGACTTGACTGCAGAGAATTGGCAGATCAAGCTATCAAAAGATGCAAAACTTTAAACTGCATTCTCTACCATTGGATGGCACTACCAATTTAGTCATGCCCTTTGGTTTGAAGAATGCACCTGCCACTTACCAAGGGCTGATGAATACAGTCCTCCATAGTCTTGAAGCTTTCAGTGCAGCATATATAGATGATATTGCTGTATTCAGCTCCACCTTTGATGACCACCTGGTCCACCTGTGGAAAGGTTTGGAGGCCCTGCAAAAGGCAGGCTTCACTATCAAGGCTGGAAAGTGCCAGATAGGGCAGGGGAAGGTTGTAGGAAATTACCATCTTTCTTGGCATGTTACCCCCAATTTCTGCCTGTTTGTCGGTGTGTTTTACTGTCTCACTGGGATCCTGCTAGTCAAGACCCCAGTGCTCATAGTTTGTGGCCCATATGTACTGTCAATATGCTTGACTGTGTTCATGGAGATCTGCTAACTGGAACTCCAGTGCTTATGCTCCCTCTGTTTACCAAATTTGTCACCATAGTCTAGTGACTCCATATTCCAATTCAGAGTGGCACACTGGGTCCCCCTTATAAGTCCGTAGTATATGGTACCTAGGTACCCAGGGCATTGGGGGTTCCAGGAGATCCTTATGGGCTGCAGGATTTCTTTTGCCACTCATAAGGAGCTCATACAAGCACTCTTTCAGGACTGCCACTGCAGCCTAAGTGAAATAGTGCACACACTATTTCACAGCCATTTTCACTGCACCTGGTAAGTTATAAGTCACCTATATGTCTAACCTTCAGTTATTGAAGGCTAGGAGCAAAGTTACTGTGTGTGAGGGCACCCTTGCATGAGCCAAGGTGCCCCGCGTTGTCTAGGACCAATTTCCCAGACTTTGTGAGTGCGGGCACACCATTATAAGTGTCCACTACATATATGTCAATACATAGATGTAGCTTCACAATGGTAACTCCAAATATGGCCATGTGAGGTGTCTAAGATTGTGAAATCGAAACCCCAATCCAAATCTGGTATTGGGGGGCAATTCCATGCACCCTGGGGGCTCCACCATAGGCCTCCAGTACTGCCAAACCAGCTCCCTGAGGTTTCCACTGCAGTCCCAGCTGCTGCCACTTCACAGACAGGTTTCTGCCCTCCTGGGGAATGAGCAGCTCAATCCCAGGAAGGCAGATCAATGCATTTCCTTTAGGAGAGGGGTGATACACCCTCTCCCATTGCAAATAGGTATTAAAGGCATGGGGGTTTCCTCTCAGAGCCTCTGGAAATGCTTTGAAGGGAACAAATGGTGCCCTCCTTGCATGATCCAGTCTACAGCGGTTCAGGGACTCCTAGTCTCTGTTCTGGCACGAAACTGGATAAGGGAAAGGGGAGTGACCACTCCCCTGTTCATCGCCACCCCAGGGGTGGCACCCAGAGATCCTCCAGAGCGTCCCTGGCATTAGCCATCTTGGATTCCAAGGTGTGGGGTCCCTCTGGGGGCATCTGAGTGGCCAGTGCCAGCAGGTGACGTCAGAGATCCCTCCTGATAGGTGCATACCTGGGTAGGTAGCCAATCCCCCTCTCAGGTCTATTTAGGGTCTCTCCTCTGGGTGTTTCTACAAATAAGGTTTGCAAGACTCCACCGGGACTCCTCTGCATCCTCTGCTTCAGCTTCTGACTGTCAGGTCAACCACAGACTGCTCCAGGAACTGCTGTAACTGCAGCAAAGTATCCAGGAAGGCTATTGTGACCTGCAAATTCAGCTCCAGCCAACAACTACAACAGTTTCCAGGTTGTGCATGCTCTGAGGACTGCCTGTCTTCACCCTGCCCCAGAGGAACTGAAGGAATCTCCCGTGGAGCGATGGAGTCACTTCCCTGCTTCAGCAGGCACCTCTCTGCAACAACAACCGGTACTCTGGGACTCCTCTCCTGTTGACGAGCGTGATCCCTGGAACACAGGTGGCGGACCAAAGTGATCCTGACTGTCCAAAGGTCCAGCTGTCCGAATTTGGTGGCGGTAAGGGCTTACCTTCCCGTGTCAGACAGTAACCCTGTGCATTGCATCTTCTGCAGCTCCTTGGGCTTCTGTGCACTTCTTCAAAAAGTTCTTTGTGCATAACGTAGCCCAGGTCTCCAGCACTCTATCCTGTGACACTCAGCTCCCTGAGTTGTTTTCCGGTGGCATGGGATCCCTCTGTGTAGTGATGTGATGACCGCACTTTGCATCTCCTTTGTCCCTGTGTCCTGGGACTCCTGTAGGTGCTGCCTGGTCTTCTGAGAGCTCTCTGAAGTGCTGGGAGCCCCCTCTGTCTCCTCAGTCTGAGTTGAGACCCCTAGGTCCCTCCTGGGTCCGGGCATCTCCTCTTTGACACAAAACGAGTTCTTGCGTGAACTAAGGCTTGTTGGCGGAATCCAATGATGCAAACAGCCTGCATCAATGACTCGACGTGGGACATCTCTTGCACCAAGCAGGAACCCGTAGCAATCTTCTTTGGTGCATTTCTGTACTTTTCTTCCAACCGGAGAATCCGCTTTTGCACCTTCATCCAGGTTGGCAGTGGCTCCTGTTCTTCGTGGACTCTTTATTGACTTATGGACTTGGTCTCCTCTCTCCATAGGTCTTAAGGTCCAGGAATCCATTGTTAGTTGCTTGAAGTCTTGATTGGTTCTTGCATAATCCTTTACCACAACTTCTAGTGTGTTCTGAGGAAACTTGCTGTACTTTAATCCTATTTTCCTGGGCTCTGGGGGGGGTACTTTACTTACCTTTAGTGTTTTCTTACACTCCCAGCGCCCCTCTACACACTACACTTGCCTAGGGGGGAATCCGACTTTCGCATTCCACTATTTTAGTATATGGTTTGTGTTGCCCTTAGGCCCATTGAAATCTGCTGTGTTTTTCACTGTTTGCACTATTCGATGACTGTTTACTTACCTGATTTTGGTTACTAGTGAACATATTGTGTATAATACTTACCTCCAGAAGGAGTATTGCCTCTAAGATATCTTTGGCTTTGTGTCACTAAAATAAAGTATCTTTATTTTTGCTAACACTGAGTATTGTCTTTTATTGTGTAGAAGTATTGTGTGACTAGAGTGGTATTGCAAGAGCTTTGCATGTCTCCTAGTTCAGCCTTTGTTGCTCTGCTACAGCTACCCCTAGACAGCCTAAGCTGCTAGACGCTGCCTACATTTCACTAAAGTGGATCAGTGGACGTGGTATAAGGTGTAAGTACCTCTGGTACCCACTACAAACCAGGGGGAAACATCCCGAACAATGAGTCGTGAACCACAAAGTCGTGGAAAACAAAAGTGAAACAGCGCTTTTGTTTTCCACGACTTGCTTGTTTTAGGGGCTTAACCACGCATGTGTGAACCACGTACATGCGTGGTTAAGGCACAGAAGAAGGGAGCTGATGCAATCAAGGAGGAGGTAAGTTGGGCTGGGACTGGGGCTGTTTTTTTGGGGATGGGGGCTTGGGATGAGTAAGGTTTAGGGGCGGGGAGGAGGGGTCAGGGTTTAGGTTTTAGGGGTGGGGGTTTGGGGAGCTTTAGGTTTTGGGGCGGGGGTAGGGACTCGGGTAGGTTTAGTTTTTGGGGGTGGGGTGGGGGCTTGGGGTGATTAGGGTTTAGGGGCGGGGTATTGGGGTCATGGTTTAGGTTTTAGGGGTGGGTTGGGGTGCTTTAGGTTTTAGGGGAGGGGGTGGGGACTTGGGGTATTTTTAGTTTTTGGGGTTGGGGTGGGGGGCTTGGGGTGATTAGGGTTTAGGGGTAGGGGAGGGGGGTCAGGGTTTAGGTTTTAGGGATGGGTTGGGGGTTGGGAATGCTTTAGGTTTTAGGGGAGGGTGGTTGGGGTTGTGGTAATTTTGGGGGTGAGGGGTTGGGGTGGTTGTGGGGGTGGGGGTGTCACGGTCATTTTAAGTCCTGGGGGGCCAGGGGGGACGCTTGGTGGAACCATGCATGCTGATCACTAATACCTTTACCAGGAATGCCTTTACAACAAAAAATCCTTGTTAAGGCATTTGTGGCAAAGGCATTAGTGATAACAACAAGGTCGTTGTTCCGACCTCATTGTTCAGGCATTGGTGGTTGAAGCACTCATCGTTTCAACATATAACCCAAACCAGGCCAGCTTCTCATAAAGGTGGTTTATATGGGACACATAGTTGGTGGGGAACAATTTGAACCACTGCAGGGGCAGATCCAGACTATTTTAGACTGGTCTCCCCCTACTACTCAGGCCAGGGTCAGAGCCTTTCTTGGTCTCACTGGTACTACAGGAAGTTCATTAAGAACTATGGCTCCATTGTTGTCACTCTCAATAACCTCACTTCCAAAAAAATGCCCAAGAAGGCATTATGGACAGCCAACTGTCAAAAAGCTTTTGAGGAGCTTAAGCAGGCAATGTGTACTGCACCTGTCCAGAAAAGCCCAAACTATTCTAAGAAGTTTATTGTCCAGACAGGTGCTTCTGAGGTAGGGGTTCAGGCAGTGTAATCACAACTAAATTCAGAGAGCCAGGATCAACCTGTTGCTTTTATTATTAGAAGATTGACCCCTAGAGAAAAGTGTTGGTCAGCCATAGAGAGGGAGGCATTTGCTGTGGTCTGGGCACTGAAGAAGCTAAGACCCTAAATATTTGGGACTCACTTCATAGTTCAAACAGACCACAAACCTCTCTTATGTTTAAAACAAATGAAAGGTGAAAACCCTAAATTGTTGAGGTGGTCCATTTCCCTACAGGGGATGGAATTTACAGTGGAATATAGACCTGGGAGTAACCACTCCAATGCAGATGGACTCTTCAGACATTTCCACTTAGACAATGAAGACTCATCTGGGCAAGGTTAGCCTTATTGTCCCTTATTTGGGGGTGGGGTGTAGGAAAGTAACCTCTTTTTGGCATGTTACCCCCAATTTCTGCCTGATGTCAGTGTGTTTTTGACTGTGTCACTGGGATCCTGCTAGTCAGGACCCCAGTGCTTATTGTTTTTGGCCCGGTTGTCAGTATGTTTCACTGTTTTTGAAAGTATGCTTGACTGTGTCACGGTAGTCCTGCTAATCAGGACCCCAGTGCTTATGCTCTCTCTGTTTCCAAATTTGTCATTACATACTGGTAACCCAGTATTTCATCCCAAATTGGCATACTGGGGCCCTCTTATAGGTCACTAGTATACCGTGCCTAGGTACCCACGACATTGGGGTTCCAGGGGATCACTATGGGCTGCAGCATTACTTTTCTCACCCATAGGGAGCCCATACAAAGGCTTCTGCAGGACTGCCATTGCAGCCTGCGTGAAATTGTGCATACACAATTTCACAGACATTTTCACTGCACAAGGTCACTTATATGTCACCTATATGTCAGACCTTCCAACCCTGTAGGCTGCGTACAAAGTATCTGTGTCTGAAGGCACGCCTGCACTAGCAGAGGTGCCCGAAGTCGTCCAGGACCATTTTACCGGACTTCATGAGTGTGGGGATGCTATTTTACACGTGCACTGGGCATAGGTAAATACCTATGTCCAGCTTCACAATGGGAACCCCAAATATGGCCATTTAAGGTGCCTAACAACTGGGAATTGTACCCCAATACTGATTCCAGTATTGGTTGCACAATCCCATGAACTCTGGGGGCTCCACAGTGGACCCCCAGTACTGTCACACCAGTCTTCCGAGGTTTTCCAGGCAGCCCTAGGTGCTGACACCTCACAGACAGGTTTCTGCCATCCTGTTGCTTGAGCTGCTCAAGCCCAGGAAGGTAGAACAAAACATTTCCTTTGGAAAAAGGGTGTTACACCCTCTCCTTTTGAAATAGGTGTTACAGGCATGGGAGGGGTAGCCTCCCAAAGCCTCTGGAAATGCTTTGTGTGCCCTCCTTGCATAATCCAGTCTACACCAGTTCAGGGACACTCAGTCCCTGCTCTGGCATGAAACTTGACAAAGGAAAGGGGAGTAACCACTCCCCTATCCATCAACACCCCAGGGGTGGTGCCCAGAGCTCCTCCAGAGTGTCCCTGGGTTTTGCCATCTTGGATTCCAAGGTGGTGGGGCACTCTGGGAGCATCTGAGTGGCCAGTGCCAGCAGGTGACATCAGAGCCCTCCCCTGATAGGTGCTTACCTAGTTAGGTGACCAATCCCCCTTTCAGGGCTATTTAGGGTCTCCCCTCTGGGTGTTTCTTCAAATTCGAATTGCAAGGCTCCAGTAGGAATCCTCTGCATCCTTTATTTCATGTTCTACTGATGGAACCACAGCTGATCCCTCCAGGAACTCTCACAAACTGCAACAGAAAAGCAAAAACGACTTCTGCAAGATTGTAACTTCAGCTCCTTCCAGCAACTGCAACAGTTTCCAGGTTGTGTATCCTTTGAGGGCTGCCTGTCTTCAGCTTGCACCAGAAGAACAAAAAGAATCTCCTGTGGAGTGATAGAATCACTTACCTACTTCAGCAGGCACCTCTCTGCAGTGATGATCGGTGGCGTGGATCCCCTCTCCAGAAGCCGAGCGTGGATCCAGCAACAAGGGTGGTGGATTAAAGTGACCCTGACAGTTTCAAGGTCTAGCTGTCCAACTTTGGTGGAGGTAAGAGCTTGCCTTCCCACGCAAGACAGTACCACCACACACCGCGTGAATTGCAGTTGCCAAGGCTTGTGTGCAGCCTTCCTAGAAGTTCTTCCTGCACAGCACAGCTTAGGCCCCCAGCACTCCCTCCTGCAATGCACATCTTCCTGATTGGTTCTCCGGCGGCGCGGGATCCCTTTGTGTCATGCTGCATGGACCTCCTTTCGCACTTTCTGTGTCCCCATTCTGGGAGACTCCTGTGCATCCTACCTGGTCTTCTGAGGGCTCTCTGAGTTGCTGAGAGCCCCCTTTGTCTCCCCCTTCTTGGTAGAGGCCACCAGGTCCCTCCTGGTCCCGGGCTGAGCTATTTTCCGCTAACCGTGAGCTTTGCATGTGCCAAGGCTTGTTTGCGGCAACCAGCGATGCAAACCAGACGGCAATCATCCATACCGGGGACATCTTCTGCACCAACCAGGAACCTGCATCTGTCTTCTTGGGTGCATAATTAACTTTGTCTTCTCACTGGTGGTTATTCTTTTGCACCTTCATGTGAGTTAGGAGGGGCTCCTGTTCTCCCTGGACTCTTCAGTGCTTCTTGGACTTGGTCCCCTTCTTCCACAGTTCTCCAGGTGAAGGAATTCATTGTTGGTGCTTTTCTTAGGTCAAGAGCTGTCTACTGCCCTATGGCCTGTCTTTCTACAAATAGAGCACCAAGGCTTTTTGTTCTGTTTGTGAGGAGAAGAGGATTTAGACCCGCCCGTGAGGAGTTTTGTGGGCCTGATGAAGACTCTTTACTTTTTCCCCACCTTTGTCTTGTGACTTACCATCCTTCTTCTTGTCCTTGTCACCCTCTGTATGAGCTTTTCTGCTCACTCTTGTTCTGACCCATTTGTCTGCTTTCTTTACTAATTCTTGGGGAGAGGTCAGATCTGAGTCTACCAAGCACTGATGCAACAATTCAGACGCACATTTATTCACAATATGCTCTCTCAGTAACAGATTATACAAGCCCTCGTGGTCAGGCACTTTGCTGCATGTAATCAGCCTTCTAAAGCCTTAACAGAAAAGTCCATAAAGTCAACCCAATCCTTGGATTCCTCTATTCAGGTCTCCGTGAACTTGATCCTATATTTTTCAGTGGTGAGACCCAAACCTTCTAAGAGTGCTGTCTTTAAAATATTGTAGTTGTCTGCATCAACAGAGAATAGCAACCCACTGCCTTTGAGGGACCCTCTGAACTTTACAGGCCCTCTCAAGTGCAGCAAATCACTTGTATATGTCATCCCCCACCTTGTATGAGGGAACAATGTTGTGCAGGTTTCTGGAATCTATGGGGTCCTCCCTGACTCTATAATCCATGAAATTGCTTCTGCTGCTGCCATGGGGTGCTAACCCCAACCCCTACCTCTCCCTTGCCAAGGGCTCCCTATCTAGGGCTAGCTGTTGCTGCTGAAGCCTCAGCCTGTCATCCTTCAGTCTCAGCTTTCTAAGCTCTCTATCTATAGAGTCATCCCCTGGAGTTGTGCAATGCGACCCAACTGACACTGAAGTGACATGAGAGTGGGTAGAAGTGGATCTCTCCCTAGTCTTAGTGACCCTAGCTACTTGTCTATGGGTGTAAAGGGAGCCCTCTGAGTGACTTCCCCTCCCACTACCAGCTACACTAGTGAGTCTGCCAGGAACAATATCCTTTGAAGAACCACCCACTTAACCTAGAAGAGTATCCTCTAACTCAAGGGCGTTAGAGTCTTCCTGCTCCTCCTGGCTACCAGCATGTTCTTGGTCATCCTGAAGAAGGAGGCTCAGAAGTAAACTCTTATCTGATAGAGACTTCTAGTTGCAAATTCCTTACCTTAGAATTTCCCCCAGGCGTCAGACTAGATCCAGAGATTTTTCACTGAGTAATACCCCTGTGTGTTGGGAAGTGGCGTTGGTTGACTCCACGGGCATCGTTGGCATCGTACTTGCCACAATGACGTCGGGAGTAGTACATAGATGCCGCCTCAGCACAGAGACGTCAGGTCTTTTCTTTCCGCGCCACGTACTGATCCGGAGAGAGCTACCCTGGTCTCTTTTTGACAGATTTTGACACTTTTGTCGTGCTTTCTTGTGAGCTATGGTGTGTCAAGATGTCTCTGAAGACCGGGTTCAAGCCGTGTGAGGACTGTCACTGCATGATGTCGGGTGATGGCTCCGCATTCAGTTTGTCCGTGGTGTCTTGAGCGCGACCCGAAGTCGTGCTCTGAGTGTCGGGCAATGCACCCGAAGAGCTTGAGGGAGTGGTGCCTCAAGTTCATGGCAGCCCGGCGCTCGAATCCGCGTAGGTCTCGGTCTAGCTCGTAAGGAAGGTCTCGAGACCGTTTGCAGAGAAATCACCACTCATCTTCCTCAAAATCTTCGGGTGCAGCTAAGAAGAAGAAGTCAAAGCAGTCTCATCGTACTTTGACTTCGCCCCATCGCTTGGCTGATGCGACGCAGGAGGAGCATCGATGATCAAGGCCTCCATCCTTGGAGCCTACTTTTGGGTCTGCTCCGCACTTCACCGACTTTCCGGGAGCCGCAGCAGCAACCCCCACCCTACTTAAGGAATTCTATGAGGCCATGTGCCTCATCTTTGGGCGGACCGACCCCGGTACGGCGCCTTCGGGCCTAAGGGGTTCGGTTGGGTGGCCTTTGGGTTCTGCGCTGGCGGCTTTGGGTCCAGCCACCGAGGTCACCTCTGGATCCACTTACAGATCCACACTGGCGCTGGTTGCACCACTGAGACCTTCCCCGGCACCGGGTCGATTGTCAACGCTCCTGACGCCAGTAGTGCCGACTATCGACGTTGAACCAATCCTTATCACTGATGACTCGGAATCAGAGTGGTGTCAGCTGATGCCGCCTTTATCTTCGATGGGGCATATTTACCCCAGGTCAGATTTGGACCCTTTTTCCTATGGGTACGAATTCGGGAAAGGATTGGAGGGCGGTCGAGTTCCTTGGCCTTGAGCTACCTACTGTAGAGGTCAGGTACAACCTCCTGACGGAGGTGCTTCAGCTTGGGGCTTCCACATCTGAGCCCTTTTTACTTTTCAATGAAGCCCTCTTGGGTACTTGGTCCAAACCCAACACAGGGTCTCCTGTGAATTGGACTATCGCACGCCACCATCAGCCACTCCGAACGACCCTAAATTCCTGTCCCAACACCACATGCCTGAAAGTCTTGTCATCCAGGCTTCCTCTCCTTCAGGCGCATTCCCTTCCGCACCCCGGGATAGGGAATCAAGAAGGCTGAAACAATTTGGGAAGAAGTTGTTTTCTTCCTCCAGTCTTGTGCTGTGATCCATGAACACCGCATGCCTTTTGTGGCGCTATTCCCACTCTCTGTAGGATACAGTTGCGCAAGTCCTGCCGCAGATACCGGAGGAGGACCGCACTTTCATATCCCAAGCTGTTAATGATGGGAGAGATGGAGTGAAGTTCACAATCCAATGTGGGCTGGACATGTCCGACTCTTTGGGCAGATCGGTTGCTACTACAGTGGCCTTGAGAAGCCACGCCTGGTTGCGTACTTCTGGTTTTTCTGGTCCAACAGTCTCTCATGGACATGCCCTTTGATGGCTCCCGTCCCTTTGGAGACAAAGCAGACTCAGCCTTAGAGAGATTCAAGGATTCCCAGGCTACGGCTCAACCCCTTGGTCTTTCCTCTGCCCCTCGCCCCCTGCAGTCTGCTTTTTGACCCTTTCGTGGCCACGGAAGGAGATCCCTGTCACGTTCCCCCCAGCCATAATGCCACCCATGCTGTTCAGCCGCTGCGTGGCCGGGGCCGGGGAATCCCATGTGGACGTGGGACAGGAAACCAGAGGTCTGCCCAGTCCACCTCTGCCCGCTGCAGCCTCTAAACCCTCCTAGTCCGTCACCTCACTCCCATTCAGTTGACAGCAGGATTCGCCATCATCGGCGCCACTGGGAATCCATGGCTACAGACAGGTGAGTTTTGCAGATCGTTCAAAAGGGCTACTCCCTCCCTTTCGAATCTGCCCCACCAGCCAACTCCCGGAGGATCATTTGGCACTTCTCCGCCAGGAAGTTGTGGCTCTCTTGGCCAAGGGAGCTATAGAGAAGGTCCCTGTGCCAGAAGTAGGTCCTGGTTGTTATTCTGCTACTTTCTGGTGCTGAAAAAGGACAAGGGCTTACGTCCTATCCTAGACCTTCCGGACCTCAACTACTTCCTCAAGAAGGAGAAATTCAAAATGGTCACCCTGGCTCAGGTTCTGTCTGCCTTAGATCCTGGAGACTGGATGGTAGCGTTGGACTTGCAGGATGCTTATTTCCACATCCCCATCCTGCCTGCCCACAGACGGTACCTACAATTTGTGGTAGGTCAAGAGCACTATCAGTTTACCATGCTCCCCTTCAGCCTTACAGCGCCCCTCGGGTGTTCACAAAAGTGATGGCGGTGGTTGCACCTCATCTACCCAGGTTAGGGTCTCAGTCTTCCCCTACCTCGACGACTGGCTGTTGAAGGTGGACTCGCCCCATAAAGTCGTATCCCACCTTCAGACTACGGCAAGCCTCCTGCACACGCTGGGGTTCACTATAAATGTGCCGAAATCACACCTAACTCCCTCTCAGATGCTCCCTTTCATCGGAGCTGTTCTGGACACAATACAGTTTCGGGCTTATCTTTCCGAAAAGTGAGTCCAAGATATTCAGACTAAGATTCTGATCTTTCAGCCTCTGTGTCAGGTTTTGGTGAGACTGACTCTGAGGCTGCTGGGTCTCATGGTCTCCTGCATCCTGCTAGTTGAACATGCCAGGTGGCATTTACAGGGGCTGCAGTGTGACATGGTCCAGATCTCGGATGGACAGTGAAAGACCTGCAGTGGTGGCTTTCGAATCCTCATTGGGTCCGCAGCAGATCCCTCTCCCTTCCCCAACCAGATCTATCTATAGTGACAGATGCATCACTTCTGGGTTGGGGCGGCCACATGGGAGAGGCGGAGATCAGAGGTCTCTGGTCTACGGCAGTCTGGGCTCCATATCAATCTTCAGGAGCTCTGGGCGATTAGGCTTGCGTTGAAACCATTCCTTCCCTCTCTCAAAGGGAAAGTATTGCAGGTGTTCACAGACAATACTACTGCCATGTGGTGGTGCAACAAACAGGGTTGAGTAGGGTCCTGGGCCATTTGTCAAGAGGCACTACGTCTCTGGACATGGCTGGAACGTCAGGGCATTAACCTGGTGGTTCAACATCTGGCGGGTTCGCTCAACGCCAAAGAGAACAAACTCAGCCATCGATGCACAGCCGATCACGAATGGTGTCTCCATCCCGAGGTGGTGCAAGGTCTCTTTCAGCCGTGGGAAGAGCCTTGGTTAGATCTGTTCGCCTCTGCAGAGAATGCGCAATGTCAGCTGTTTTATGCGTTGGAGTTTCCAAGGTGGCACTCGCTTGGAGATGCTTTTTGTCTCCAGTGAAACTCCGTCCTCCTTTCCGCCTTTCTGCCTATACCACTTCTGCCCAGAGTTCTCAAGAAGATCAGGAACGACAGGGCCCAAGTCATCTTGGTGGCTCCGGACTGGGCACGGAGAGTATGGTATCCATAGTTATAGAGTATGGCCATCGATCCTCCACTTGGACTGCCTCTCCAGGCGGATCTTCTGTCGCAGCAGCAAGGGACGGTTCTCTACCCGAACCTGTCCAACCTCTGCCTTCATGCATGGGGACTGAGCGGCGACAGTTGACGACTTGATTTTCCACCCGAAGTCTGTGATCATACCTTGGCTACCAGGCATCTCTCCATCAAAATGGTATATGCCTGTTGTTGGCATACATTTGTGGCATGGTGCACCAACAAATCTGTTCATCCCCTCTCTGCCCTTCTATCTGAGGTTCATTTGTTAACTTTTTCTTTGGCCCAGCAGGGCTCTGCTTTGGGCACCCTTAAAGGGTATTTGTCTGCCATTTGGGCCCTTCTTAGGTTACCTGATGTAGGAGGCTGGCCTGGCTTATAGTGGGTACCTGTAAGTACGTATACCTTGTTCCAGGTCCAGTTATCCCTTATTAGTAGATTAGTAGTGTTCTAGCAGCTTAGGGTGATAGAGGTAGCTATAGCAGAGCAGCTTCGGCTGAACTAGGAGACATGCAAAGCTCCTTCTATACCACTTATAGCAGATACCACTATATCATAAGAAACACAATACTCAGAGTTACTAAAAATAAAGGTACTTTATTTTAGTGACAATGTGCCAAAAATATCTCAGAGGATATACTCCCTTAGGAGGTAAGTAAAAATACACAAAATATACACACAAACCAAAGTCAGGTAAGTAAACAGTTAGAAAAGTAGTGGTTGGATTACAATAGGATGCAATAGACCTAGGGGCAACACAAACCATATACTAAGAAAGTGGAATGCGAACCACGTAGGGACCCCAGGCCTAGAGTAGTGTGTAGAGGGTCGCTGGGAGTGTACAAAAACACTAAGGGTGTCCAAGATACCCCACCCCACGACCCTGAAAAGTAGGAGTAAAGTTACCCTACTTCCCCAGAAACACACTAAAGGTGTGATAGGAGATTCTGTAAAGACCACAACTGACTGCAAACCACTGAAGACGGATTCCTGGACCTGAGGACCTGTAAAGATAGGGGACCAAGTCCAAGAATCACAAAAGTGTCAGGGGGGCAGGAGCCCACTAAACCCCAGATGAAGGTGCAAAATGGCTGCCTCCAGGTGGAAGAAGCTGAAGATTCTGCAACAACGGAAGATGCCAGGAACTTCTCCTTTGCACAGAAGATGTTCCACGGTGTGCTGGAGGATACAGAGTTGTTTCCATGCAGAAAGACCGCAAACAAGCCTTGATAGCTGCAAAGGTCGTGGTTGAAGGAAATAGGAGCTGCCCGGGCCCAGGAAAGACCAGAAGGTCACCACTTGGAAGAGGAGACAGAGGGGGCACTCAGCAACACAGAGAGCCCATGCAGAAGAAGGCAGCGCCCGCAGGAGTACTTGAACATGGGTTCAAGAAAACTGAGCACAACTGTCGTCTCAACACTACAAAGGAGGGTCCCACGAAGCCGGTGGTCAACTCAGCGAGTTGAGCAATGCAGGACGGAGTGCTGGGGACCTGGGCTGTGCTGTGCAGTGCACGAAGAATTCCTTGCAAAAGTGCACAGAAGCTCTAGCAGCTGCGGTTCACGCAGTACATAGGATTACTGTCTGGCGAGGGGAGGCAAGGACTTACCTCTGCCAAATTGGGACAGATGGACCACTGGACTGTTGGGGTCACTTGGATCCAGCTCCTGAGAGGGGAACCAGAGGACCGGTGAAGCAGACGTTTGGTGCCTGCGGTAGCAGGGGGAAGATTCCGTCGACCCACAGGAGATTTCTTCTCGGCTTCCAGTGCAGGGTGAAGGCAGACAGCCCGCAGAGCATGCACCACCAGGAAACAGTCGAGAAAGCCTGCAGGATTAGGCAACACAATTAGGCGATACAATGTCGCTGGCAGTCTTCTTGCTACTTTGTTGCAGTTTTGCAGGCGTCCTGGAGCAGTCAGCAGTCGATCCTTGGAAGAAGTCGAAGAGGGAGATGCAGAGGAACTCTGGTGAGCTCTTGCATCTGTTATCTGAAGAGAAGCCCACAGGAGGGACCCTAAATAGCCCTCAGAGGAGGATTGGCCACCTATCAGGAGGGGTCTCTGACTTCACCTGCTAGCACTGGCCACTCAGAGACCTCCATTGTGCCCTCACACCTCTGCATTCAAGATGGCAGAGGTCTGGAACACACTGGAGGAGCTCTGGGCACCACCCCTGGGGTGGTGATGGACAGGGGAGTGGTCACTCCCCTTTATTTTGTCCAGTTTCACGCCAGAGCAGGGGCTGGGGGTTCCCTGAACCGGTGTAGACTGGTTTATGCCAGGAGGGCACCATCTGTGCCCTTCAAAGCATTCCCAGATGCCAGGAGAGGCTACTCCTTAACACCTATTTCCAAAGGGAGAGGGTGTAACACACTCTCTCAGAAGAAATCCTTTGTTCTGCCTTCCTGGGACTGGGCTGCCCAGACCCCAGGAAGGCAGAAGCCTATTTGTGAGTTGGCAGCAGTGGTAGCTGCAGTGTAAACCCCAGAGAGCTGGTTTGGCAGTACCCGGGGTCCATGCTGGAGCCCCGGGGATGCATGGGATTGACACCACAATACCAAATTTGTCATGGGGGGACAATTCCATGATCTTAGACATGTTACATGGCCATATTCGGAGTTACCATTGTGAAGTTACATATAGGTATTGACCTATATGTAGTGCATGTGTGTAATAGTGTCCCGCACTCACAAAGTCTGGGGAAATTGCCCTGAACTATGTGGGGGCACCTTGGCTAGTGCCAGGGTAACCACGCACTTAGTAACTTTGCACCCAACCTTCACCAAGTGAGGGTTAGACATATAGGTGACTTATAAGTTACTTAATTGCAGTGTAAAATGGCTGTGAAATAACGTGGACGTTATTTCACTCAGGCTGCAGTGGCAGTCCTGTGTAAGAATTGTCTGAGCTCCCTATGGGTGGCAAAAGAAATGCTGCAGCCCATAGGGATCTCCTGGAACCCTAATACCCTGGGCACCTAGGTACCATATACTAGGGAATTATAAGGGTGTTCCGGTGTGCCAATTAGAATTGGTGAAAATGGTCACTAGCCTACAGTGACAATTTTAAAGGCAGAGAGAGCATAAGCACTGAGGTTCTGATTAGCAGAGCCTCAGTGACACAGTTAGGCACTACACAGGGAACACACATTCAGGCCACAACGATGAGCGCTGGAGCCCTGGCTAGCAGGATCCCAGTGAGACAGGCAAAAACAAACTGACACACAAGTAAAAATGAGGACAACATGCCAGGCAAGATGGTAATTTCATACACCTGATCAGCCCTCACTCTTTAAATCTCCTATTATGAATAGATTCCTAAAAGGTCTCACCTATTTATTTCCTCCCACTCCATTTATCATGCCTCAGTGGGACCTCAATCTTGTCCTTACTTATTTAATGTGTACTCCCTTTGAGCCGATGCAGAATTGTCCTTTACGGCTCCTCACCTTCAAAACTCTCTTTCTTGTTGACATCACCTCTGCTCGCAGGGTGAGTGAGCTTCAGGCCCTTTCGTCCAAACCTCCATACTTGTCTGTGCACCCTGACAAAGTGGTGTTGCGCACTAAGGCTTCCTTCCTTCCGAAGGTGGTTACGCCTTATCATGTAGGCCAGTCCATCACCCTGCCTACTTTCTACGTACCCCCACATCCTTACCATGAGGAGGAGAGACTCCACAGCCTGCACCCAAAAAGAGCGTTGGCGTTCTATCTTAATCGTACTAAAGATTTCCGGGTGGACGATCAACTCTTTGTTGGGTATGTGGTGCGCAGAAGGGGAAGGCGGTGCACAAACGTACCATCTCTCCATGGGTACTTCTTTGCATCAAGATGTGCTACACTTTGGCCAAGAAGCAACCCCCTTGCATGTTCATTCCACCAGAGCAACTGCTGCTTCCACTGCATTAGCAAATGGAGTTCCTGTCCTGGATATCTGCCAGGCAGCTACGTGGGTGTCCCTGCACATGTTTGCTAAACACTACTGCCTGGACAGTCAGGTCCGTCAGGACGGCTACTTTGGTTGTTCGGTCCTGCAGGACTTCCTAGTATGAACTTGGTTTGCAGCCCACCACCAAGGATGGCATTGCTTGGGTATCTATTCTAAGGTAAGGAATGTGCAACAGAAGTCTCTAGCAGATGTACAAGTTACTCACCTTTGGTAACGAAATATCTGGTAGAGACATATTCTAGTTGCAGATTCCTTACCGACCCACCCACCCTCCCCGCTTGCAAACTGATTTCTAGGGACAGGGATTCCTCCCTTCAGGTCCTTAGGTCTGGTGCACCAATCTCAGTATTCTTAGCGGCTCTGCGCTTTGGCGTGGAAAGTTGGTAAAAGAAACTGACGTCACTGCGCTGTGGTGGCGTCTATGTACTACTCCCGACGTCGTCACGGAGACTACGACACCAACGACGCACGCGGAGTCGACCGGCGCCACCTACTGACGTGCAAGGGTATTGCTTGAAGAAAAACTTCCGGATCCAGTCTGACGCCCCTAGGGGAATTTCTAAGGCAAGGAATCTGCAACTAGAACATGTCTCTACCAGATATTTTGTTACCGAAGGTAAGTAACTTGTATATTAGGATTCTTCCCCATGTCTAGATTTCTCTCTGAACACAGCCCCTTAAAATCCTTGAAGGTCATACCCTCATGAGGAGTCCATGACCTCAGAGCTAGGTCCAGCTGCAGACATGGTGTGTGTTTGTTAGGGTGGTGTAGGGTGCACCTAAGGAGAGACCCTAAATAGCCCTGAAAGGGTTAGGAATGTGTCCCACTCCACAAAGGGAGCAGGCACAGGAAGGGTGGAACCACCCTCAGGGTCAGTAGCCATTGGCTACTGCCCTCTGACCCCTGTTTCGCTTCTAAATCTAGTACTTAGGGGTACCCCTGAACCTTGCCAAATTCCTAGCCACCTGAAAGAAGAAGAAGGATTGAAGAGCCGCTCCAGCAGTGAAGACACCACATAACAACTGACTTGGCCCCAGCCCTACCAGCATCAAGACCCCTGCTACAAAAAGGCAACACATCCTGCAGGACTAGCAACCTCTACAAACCCCCATAGGACTGCCTGTCTACCCAAGGACCAAGATCTCCAAAGGACAGCGGCCCTGTCCACTAAGAAACCACCAAGAAGGCCTCCAGACCTTCCCAGATCTGCAAGTCCTGCCCACTCTGCACCCGATGCCCACTGCCCGAGTCTAGGTGACCTTCCGGTCCAGAGTAGGTCCCCAGGTGATTCCGTCCTCAAGTCCACCCTGCGTTGACCCTGCCTGCAGCCTAAATCCAGAGGACCACCCTGACCACAACCAGCTCCGGTGAAGATTTCCTAGTGGGGGGGGGGGTGTAGAAAAGTACCCTCTTTCTTGGCATGGCTACCCCCATTTTCTGACTGATGTCAGTGTGCTTGACTGTGTTCACTGGGATCATGCTAACCAGGACCCCAGTGATTATGCTCTCTCTCCTAAAACTCTGTATTTCATCCCACAATTGGCACACTGGTACCCCCTTATAAGTCCCTAGTACATGGTACCTAGGTACCCAGGGCATTGGGGTTCCAGGATCCCTATGGGCTGCAGCATATATTTTGACACCCATAGGGAGCCCATGCAAAGGTTTCTGCAGGACTGCCATTGCACCCTTTCACTGCCATTTACACTGCACCAGGTCACTTATAAGTCACCCCTATAGCACGCCCTTCAGCCCTGAGGGCAGGGTGCAAACTAACTGTGTGTGAGGGCACCCCTGCACTAGCAGAGGTGCCCCCATGAACTCCAGGACCATTTTCCTGGACTTTGTGAGTGCAGGGTTGTCACTTTACACATGCACTGGACATCGGTCACTACATATGTGTAGGAACGTTACCTCTTTTTGGCATGTCACCCCCCATTTCTGCCTAATGTCAGTGTGTTTGACTGTGTCACGGGAGCCTGCTAACCAGGACCCCAGTGCTTATGCTCTCTCTCCTCTCAAATTTGTTACTGCATACTGGTAACCCAGTATTTCATCCCAAATTGGCACACTGGTCACCCCTTATAAGTCCCTAGTATCTGGTACTTAGGTACCCAGGGCATTGGGGTTCCATGGAATCCCAATGGGCTGCAGCATTACTTTTGCAACCCAAAGGGAGCCCAAGCAAGGGCTTCTGCAGGACTGTCATTGCAGCCTGCGTTAAATGATACATGCACTCTTTCACAGCCATTTCCACTGCACCAGGTCACTTATAAGTCACCTATATGTCAGGCCTTCCAACCCTAAAGGCTGGGTGCAAAGAACCAATGTGCGAGGGCACCCCTGCACTAGCAGAGGTGCCCCCACGTTGTCCAGGACCATTTTCCTGGATTTATGAGTGTGGGGACACCATTTTATGAGTGCACTGGACATAGGTCAATACCTAAGTCCAGATTCACAATGGTAACTCCGAATTGGGCCATGTAAGGTGTCTAACACCTGGGAATTGTACCCCAATACTGATTCTAGTATTGGTTGTTCAATTCCATGCACTCTTGGGGCTCCACAGTGGACCCCCAGTGCTGCCATACCAACCTTCTGAGGTTTTCCAGGAAGCCCCAGCTTCTGCCACCTCACAGACATGTTTCTGCCCTCCTGTTGCTCAAGAAGCTTGACCCCAGGAAGGCAGAACAAAGCATTTCCTGTGGAAGAGGGGTGTTACACCCTCTCCCTTTGGAAAAAAGGTGTTACAGGCTTGGGAGGCGTAGCCTCCGAAAGCCTCAGGAAAAGCTTTGAAGGGCACAGATGGTGCCCTTCTTGCATAATCCAGTCTACACTGGTCCAGGCACCCTCAGTCCCTGTTCTGGCGCAAAACTGGACAAAGGAAAGGGGAGTGACCACTCCCCTGTCCATCACCACCCCAGGGGTGGTGCCCAGTGCTCCTCCAGAGTGTCCCTTGCCAAACCTAGGAAATAGTGAGTGAACAGAGCAGCCATTTTAAATGCATGTACTAGACACTGGTCAAACACGAGTTTCCCAGTTACATGATGGCTACTCTGCACCCTGGGTTATTTGGTATCAAACAACTCAGAATGATATCATGCATATAAAATGGCTGCTCTGTTCACTCACTATGTCCTAGGTTTGGCAAGGACATAGTGGGGGCATATTGCTCATTTAACTATGCCCTCACATACAGTATGGTGCACCCTGCCTTACAGCTGGAAGGCCTGCCAGAGGGGTGACTTACCCATAATATATGTGGTGTAGGGTGGCTAGGGCACACAGAGGGTGTGCCATGTCAAGTTCGTCTTTTTAGGTTTGCCTACCACAGTCCCTCGCATGTCGGTTGGTTTATAGTGGGGTGGAGAAGCCTACTTTGAGGTCAGTTCGTACCCTAGTGCTCACTGTGTACAGACCGCTTTGCCAGCCGGAGTACAAGGAGAGGGCTAGGCCCTGTGGCTGGGTTCCACCTGGGAAGCGCCAGAGGGCTCGAACAGGCACCATCAATCATTCATGCCGCTTTGCCATTAATGATCTTTTCTCAGGTTCACCTACATAAACTTTTCCATTGAGTGTAGTCCGCATGCAACTCTGAACATTTAAGGGCATCAAGGACCTGTCATTGGTCAATAATTTAATAAGTGACTGAATGCCACTTGTCCCTCTATGAAGTTGAACTTCAACCAATGAGAGTCATGTAACTAGTTACAATGGAGGAGTCTTGTTTGTTATCAATATTAACCAGATACATTTCACTACCAGCTAAGAATGGCCATATTCTACCACCTACAGAACAAAGAAAGGGCTATCAGTCTGTTAATCATTTCTGTGTCTGGGCCGGGAGAGGTTTCCTGTGTTGAACCAATTTAAGCCACAAGCTTTACTCCGGTGGTGCCCTTTCCTCAGTTTTAGCTTTGCAACCATACTTCTGCTCAAACCCAAAGTCTTTTGTTTCCAGGAAGATGCTTGGCTGGTCATTAGAATAATGCCACTGGATCTCTATTCGGCAATGTTGATGGTAGAAACTACAACAGTGCCTGATTGTCTTTGAACCTCCAATGTTTGTGCTTGATTAATGAAACATTCTTGGCAAATGCTTTCACTTAGGTTCATCATGCGACATTCCAAGAAGTTCACCTCGAGTGACACAAAATGAATAGCCCCAGCCTTCCCTCTTAATCATGTCCTCAGTTCCGAAAACTAACAAGATTATTCTTAACTAAAGTATTTAGGTGACACGCCTGTTTTGAACACTAATTTTTTCAGAATAAATGTTTTGGATCTCCAGGACACTCAGTCAAGAGCATCAAGGGCATGCTGAGAGGTAGAGGTTGGGACAAGCCACAGCTCGCCTCACAGTGGACCACCAGCTTGATCCCAAGATCCAACTATGAGCTTTTTAATTGCAGCATCTTTAATATACACTATTCAAGCCGGAATCTCTGTAGATGCAGCATCCACTTCTTCCCAGTGGATCTTCATTACCTGCTGTCACTGTGGTAGGCTTAGGAAATACTATTGAAAGACGATAGTGCTGACATGTGACTATATCATCACCAACATGGAAACATACAAATTTGCCCAAGGTTATCTAGAGTCACCAAAGCAGCCAAAGAATCTCGGACTGGTCCTTATCTAATAAATGTACACAGTCTGGGAGATCAACACTCGTCGGCTCTAGAATTAACACAGTTATCCAAGTTACAGATTAAGCCATAACTGATTTAATGGGCTATTGGCAGTTTCACTATACCAGCCATATCTCCTTACATGTATATGGCTTCATCTTTGAGACAAATACATGCTACTGGCAAATATCAACCAGGTAGCTTCAACTACTGGATAAGGAGGAGCCACTTGTCCATTTCAGACTGACTTTCACACCCCTCGGGAGACAATGTCAGAGCCTGTGGCAGGTTTGGGGGATAGGGCAATCACATGAGCAGTAGTGGGCCCAGCCTGCTCCATGACAATGGAATAGAGATTTGTGCTGAGGCGGATCCTGAGTGTGACACAGGGGCAGTGGCTTGAGCAGCTGGGACACCAATGGAATTGTTTTTCTGAGCTGCTGCGATACTATACTGGGTGTAAAAGGGCAATAGACAGGTCCACTGGACCCAGGGCCCAGTAAGAGCTTTGTAAAGCGGACAAGCAGGGTAGCACTTCCAGGATTTGTGAGATCCTCTCCTATGCACTTTCAAACTTGGCAGCCAGTAGAATGGAACCCAGGACCAGGGCTTCTACCACCCAGGACAGCTGAAGCTCTGACCTGAGACCCGGTCAGAGCTTCTTCACCCGACCAAGCAGGATAGCCCTCCTGGGGTCTGTGGGACCCTGCTACAGGCACTTTGCAACAAAACCGCATGAAGAATAGAGCCCAGAATGGGGGCTTCCAACCCCTAGCTACCTGGAGCTCTGATCTGGGGCCAGGTCATAGCTTCTTAACCCAAGCAGGCAGGGGAAGCCTTCCCAGGCCTGCAGGACCCTGTTATAGCCACTTTGCGACACAAGCAGGCCTGGAAATAGAGCCCAGGGAGGGGGCTTCTATGGCAGGATTGATGGAGACCTGACCCATTGCCTATTGCCCAGACACAGTTTCTTCATCTGCCCAAGCAGGGGAGCCATCCTAGGCCTGCAGGACTCCTGTACCAGGCATGTTGCGACATGGCAGGCCAGTGCATGGACCCCAGATCCCAAGTTGCAGGGTTCTCAACCATCATCCCACCAGAAAACTACGCATTCTTTGAATTCTTGCACACTTAGTGATGGAGGCAGACTTTGGAGAGACTGTATCCGGTCTACCGGTTCCCTAACTGGTCTAGAAGCATCAACTAGGCCTTCATTACAACTTCCAGGTGAGCTCATAATTCTGATCACTGAGTCACCTGAAGTGCATCATGTGTTTTGTTTATTTATATCTGCTAGAGACTTATAGACGCAGATTCCTTACCTTTGAATATCCCCAGACGTCAGACTGGATCCGGACGATTTTCAAACAGAACACGTGAATGCAGCTATGTGGCGTAATTTGGTTCCAAGTCAGCATCATTGTCCATGCCAGAAGCGACATTTGCAGTACCTATATAGGCACTGACATCAGCTCAGATAACGCTGGCCTACATTGGACTACCCCTCAGTCACTTTTTGACTGGACTTTGTTGAGATTTTGTGTGGGGATGTCACCTAAGAAAACAGCTGGTTTCAAACCATGTGGGGCCTGTCACAGGCGAATGTCGGTGACAGACCCTCACCTGATGTGTTTGCTCTACCTGGAGCCAGGACACAACTCTAAGGCATGTGAGGACTGCCGCGCAATGCACCCAAAGGTGCTGAGCAAGTGTTAGACTTTGTATCCTTGGTGTAGTCTCCCCTGTCTATTTTCCTCTCCTTCCATGACACTCGAGGTCCCATTTTCATGGGAGGCGGAACCCATCCCGATGTTCTTCATCGCATTTGAGGTCATTGGGGGAACCGGGTAAGTCCCACAAGCACAAGAATTTGAGGAAGTCCAAGCATTCTTCAGCTTTTCTGCATCCTTTGAAGTTGTCCAGTGAGATGAGGGAGCATGGCACACAAGGCCCGAGAGTCAACAGGGTCTGAACTTTGGTCAGCTCTGCACTTCCCCGATTTTCCCAGAGCCGGAGAGATCACTGCCAAGTTAAAGGAATGTTGTGAGGTCATGTGCCTCATTTGAGGGTGGTCCAGTCCCCACAGGAGCGGAAGGGGCTCCTACTGGAACCATGCTGACGGCACTAGTTGGGTCCCAAGGATCCCTCGGTAAATTTGGATGTGAGCTGCCACCAAAACAAAGACCTTTCTCAGCACCCACTTCAGTGCCTGCACTGCTGATGCCCCTAGGCAGCAGCTTCCCCATTATTATACCAGACTCCGCTGTTGCAAAGGTTCTCATTATCCTAATGAGACTAATGGATTTGGGCAGCAGATTTACCTGTACTGTGGGGGACTGAGTCTGATCCCGCACCATGTGACACCTGTTGGCCTAATCCGAGTTTGTTCCGCCTAACTAGCAGTGCCTCATCTCCACCCAAGAGTAGGGATGATTGAGGCAACCAGGCGCATGACATACATGACTCCTCAGGGGAATCGTGGTCACTCAGAACTCATCCGTTTCTTTCTGGTACATTAGTCTCACATATGCAAGAACAATCAGAGGCAGAGTAAAGTTCAATAAGGCTTTATTGAAGTGACTGAATCTTAGATAATGAAGAATGTATTACAATAACTAGGACGATGTAGCACAATAAGATTAAAATAGTGACAAGGAGAGTAAAACACAAGAATAACGCTAACATACGGTCACTAAGGCTTTTAGGGACAGTTCCTACCTAAGCTATGTTAGAGTACAGCATGTTAAACTCTAATTCTGCCTTTCAGGTTTCCCCTGGGAAGACACCATCCCTCATACCTGAGCAAGAGGCCTGTAGTCTACATAAGCAGCTGTAGCGAAGCACTCAGCAATCAGCATACAGTCGTGGTCATCTGGCTGAATTTCTCCCTCTAACGTACATGGCCCAAAGTAGTATTTTTATAATAAAACATCTGATGTTCCAAGAAAGGATCCCCACGTAAGAGTGTGTATGTTTCTGTGAACATTGGAGACAAAGCGTACCACTTTTGCCAGCAACCTATTTTACTGCAACCTTGCGAAAAGCACAGAGTGAAAGAGATATCTTGTTTACGAACGCAGTGCTGAACTAGGCGAAGAACAGCTAGATAGAGAAAATAAAACAATACCGCAAATGTGGCTAATGTTAAAATAATATAACAAAGCTAAATAAAATATATCTAGGTTAAAGTGCACAGTGGCAGGTCTAGTTTGTTAAAATCACGTGTATAAAACAACAGCTAAAAAGGATCCACAACACCGCCATGGAGCTGCATGTGCATTCAGCACCATCCAAGGACATCCTCCCGGAGAGAAGTCAGTGCCTTATTTAATCAATAGGCCTAGTGAGGGAGACGTTTGGGGGGGACCATGGACCCTTATGGAGAGGAGCCAGTTGGATGGAACTGGATGAGGTCAGCGGCTTAGACATCTCACCAGGCACTGGTATGGTTCCCCTCCTACTGTGGCTATGGAGGTGGGCTCCTCTTTCACTATGGTGGTACACAGTGCGGCTGAGGTCCTAGCCCTTAACCTGAACTCAGTGGCAGTCAAAACTAATGTTTTGACAGAGGTGCTTCCGCCGGGAGTTTCCCCCTCAGAACTCTTACTCCAGTTTAATGAAGCTTTTACATACATCCTACTTGGGGCCTGGTCAAAGTCCCGCACAGGGGCTCCTGTGAATATGGTGACTACCCGTTGCCATCGCCCTGCTACTGGGTATCCGTTTCCTTACCCAGCACCCCCGCCCAGAGAGCTTGGTTATCCAAGCCTCCTCTTCCCACATTCACCCTGGTGCATTCCCAACCACTCCACCAGAAAGGAAATCCAAGAGGTTGGACACTTTTGGTATGAGAATATTGTCTTCTACCAGGCTGTCACTGCAGTCGGTGAACACCGCATGCCTACTAGGCCATTATTCCCATACTCTATGGGATTCGGTTGCCAAGTGCTGCCTATGGTCCTGGGTCATTCTCTTTCAGGTGGTTGCCAATGGGGAAGGATCCAATAAAGTTCTCCATTAGGTGTGGATTTGATGCGACCAGCTCTTTAGACAGAGTGATTTCATCGTCTGTGGCCTTGTGGCACCATGCCAGGCTGAGAGCATCTGATTTGCCTCGAGTTCTCAAGAAGATTAGGAAAGACCAGGCCCAAGTCACTCATGTGGCTCCAGATTGGCCATGGAGAGTCTGGTATCCTGAGCTATTGAGCATGACCATCAGTCATCCAGTCAGGCTGCATTTTTGGTAGGATCTTCTGTCGCAGCAACAGGGCAGGGTCCTGCACCCAACCCTGTGCACCCTCCACGTCCATGTGCAGAGATTGAGCGGTGACAGTTGACAACTTGCAACTTTCATCCTGAAGCCAGTGATGTTATAGTGGGAGACAAGCATCTCTCCACCAAGACAGTAGACGCATGCCATTGAGAAAAGAGTCTCTCATAATGTCGACCCCTTATCTGTACCTCTCTCATGTGTTCTTGTGTTTGCACTGTCTTTAGCCCATTAAGGCTGTGCTTTAGGCACAGTTAAAGGTCACCCTGCTGCGATCTAGGTGTTTTTGAGGTTGCCAGACCAATCTTCTCTTTTTATGTCACTGGATCTGGCTAGGTTCCTTAAAGGCCTTCAACATTTGTTTCCACCTAAGCCCTTTATCATGCCTCAGTGGGACCGTAACCTGATCCTTACCTTTCTTATAAGTGCTCCCTTTGAGCCGCTGCACAATTGTCCTATTAGCAGGGTGACCATCAAAACTGCAATTTTAGTACATAACTATGGACCACTGCCTACTCTTAAAAAATGAAACAGAAACGTTTCATTTCTGTTGTTTAAACACTTCGGGGGTCATTCTGACCCCGGCCGGCGGCGGAAGCCGCCGGCCTGGCTGGAACCGCCAGAATACCGCTGTGCGGTCAAAAGACCGCCGCGGGTATTCTGGGTTTCCCGCTGGGCTGGCGGGCGACCGCCAGAAGGCCGCCCGCCAGCCCAGCGGGAAACACCCTTCCATGAGGATGCCAGCTCCGAATGGAGCCGGCGGAGTGGAAGGGGTGCGACGGATGCAGTTGCACCCGTCGCGATTTTCAGTGTCTGCATGGCAGACACTGAAAATCTTGGTGGGGCCCTGTTACGGGGGCCCCTGCAGTGCCCATGCCATTGCCATGAGCACTGCAGGGGCCCCCAGGGGCCCCACGACACCCCATACCGCCATCCTGTTCCTGGCGGCCAAAACCGCCAGGAACAGGATGGCGGTATGGGGGTCGGAATCCCCATGGCGGCGCAGCAAGCTGTGCCGCCATGGAGGATTCCCCAGGGCAGCGGAAAACCGCCGGTACACTGCCGGTTTTCCATTTCTGACCGCGGCTGTACCGCCGCGGTCAGAATGCCCATGGGAGCACCGCCAGCCTGTTGGCGGTGCTCCCGCGGTCGTTGGCCCTGGCGGATTTTACCGCCAGGGTCAGAATGACCCCCTTCATGTTTTTCTTTAGGGAAAATGGGCTGCATTTCAAAAAAATTATTTATTTAAAAAGCAGTCACGAACATGGTAGTTTCCTGCCCCAGCAGGCCACCATCCCTGTGAGTGCAGCCATTCCCAAATGGGTCGCAATTTGCAACCTTCCTCATGAATATTAATGAGGCAGGTCCCTTGCGTCTGATTTGGGAATTGCTAACAGTGTAGATGACACTGTTGTACACTTAGTTTTGCAACTCACAATTTGCTATTCGCAAGAATTCTCAAATTGAGAGTTGCAATACAAAATGGTAGTACTTCCAGCCCAAATGACTTACCTTTGGTAACAATCTTCTAGGAGATAGTGTATCTAACAGCAGATTCCTCATGGACCCTTCCGCCTCCCTGTTCTGTGAGCTGGACTCTCTTGTATTTAAAAGGCCCCAATCTAGAGAAATCTACACTGGTCATACCACTTTGCAGACGGGCTCTGTGTATGAGGACGCAGACGGCGTAGAAAGCAACTGACATTAGCGTGTATAGGTGATGATTATATGTGGCTCTGCTAATCACTTCCGTAGTGGAACGTTAGTGTTGAATCCTATGATGTCACCTAGCTATGCCCAGAATAGCTGCTCTGAAAGTTTCCGGATCCCGACTGACAAGGAATTAGTCACAAGGTGTGGAGTAAGTTTTCACACGGGCCAATTTTCACTCTACCAAAGTTTTTTTCACTCCTCCTCATCCTTTGAAAAAGGAGAAGAGACTCTATACGCTCAACCTTGAAAGGTTTTGAGCTTAGACACTGACAACACCAATGACCATTGTGTAGATGACCATCTCTGTGTAAGATTCTCTGAAGTGACAAAATGGAAGGCTGTGCAAAAGACGACCACATCAAGGTGGATAGTTGTCTGCATCAAAATATGGTGTGCTCTAAACAAGCAGCAACCTGGCTTTGGGTTCATTGCACTAAAGCCAAGGCTGCTACTACAACATTGGTGAGAGGGATGTTGGACACCTGCCAGACTGTGTTGGTGCACACATAATTCAAGCAGTACTACCTTGATAGTCAGATCTCGTGGGGTGGCCACTTTGCCTGTTCGGTCATAGAGAACTTTCTATTCTGAGTCCCCTCACCACAACTTCCAACTTTCATGAGCTACCTCTATGTTATCTATCAGTGATTAGATGTATTTTTCAGAAGTGCAAGTTATTTACCTTCAGTAATGCTCTTTCTGGCGGATAGTGTAATCACAGATTCCTCAATGCCTTTCCTCCTGCTCTTTCTATGAAGTGCACACCTCCATAGCATAAGGTCCCCAATTAGAATCCAGCAGTCATACACATTTATACACAGGAATAGACAGTAGACAGAGGCATCTCAACCATTATCCATAATCAAACAGTATTCCAATAAATATGTACATTCAACTGTAAGTGGGTATTCTGTGTTCTGTTTATTAGTGTGAATCTTTTCAATGAATTTCTTATAGAATGGTAATAGAAAATTATCCTTTCTCTTAGGGAGTAAATAAAACCTGACCTGTATGGCAATCTGTGTCATTTAAGACACACACCTATCTGAGTCTGTAGGTGAACAATTTTGGTTTGTTATTTTCATTATCTATCTATGCCACCTATCATCCACGGACACATGGAAGGGTTTGCTTTCAGATTGCTTATAGAAAGATCACTGTTGGAAGGTGGATTATTAGTAGGAGTAAGTATGTACCTACCACTAGCAATAAGGCCACCAACATAGTATAAGGTCCAGTCAAGTTCTCAATAAATGAATCCCTTGCTCAACCCCTTGTAGCTGGCAACAAGCAGTCAGGCTTAACTTAGGAGACAAATACAAAAAGAATAGTTGATGGACGGAATGCAGAACAAATCAAACATTCACCCCCAGTCACAGATATGGGTTTAATCCATCAGTCAGTTTGCTCATCATGCCATTCCAGTTTGGACCCAGCCATATGCAAATCAGTCTTGAGCCTGTTCCCCATGGGAACAGTCCAGCCTGAACTGCCAGACCAGGTCCTCCCGGGCCCAAAACAAGCATCTTGGGATCGGTTTCATGGTATCACCCCTCTTCAGCCAGGCTAGCTTCACATGTGGCATAGTGACCATAGTGAGCATGGGACCCACGTCTGGACATACTCTTCCCACTTGGGGTGATAAATGCAAAAAGAACAATTGATGGACCGAATGCAGAACAAATCAAACATTCATCCCCATTCACAGATCTGGGTTTAATCCATCAGTTATTTTGCTCACCACTTAGGAGACAGGCATATAAAGCATTTATAAACACCAACACATTTAGGGCCAGATGTAGCAATTTCCGAATCGCAAAATCGGATGCAGAACGGTGTCTCAGACACCGTCTGCGAATCGCAAAGACCCACCTCATTAATATTAATGAGGTGGTTGCATTTTGCGACCCCATTGCGATTACCTTCACTCACAGGGATGGTGGCCTGCTGGAGACAGCAGACCTCTATGTCTGTGACTGCTTTTTAAATAAAGCTGTTTTTTTTTTGTATTGCAGCCCGTTTTCCTTAAAGGAAAACGAGTTGCAATACAAATAAATTACGAAACCATTTGGTTTTGTTTTTTCAGAGTAGGCAGTGGTCCACTGGACCACTGCCTGCTCTGAAAAAACATTTATGGCAACATTCCCAAAGGGGAAGGGGTCCCATTGGGACCCCTTCCCTTTTGCGAATGGGTTACCACCAGTGTGACACTGGTGGTAACTGCGAATTGCTTTGCGACCGCCTTCGCGGTCACAAAGCAATTCAGCATCACGGTGCGAGTCGCAAATAGGAAGGCGACACCCCTTCCTATTTGCGAGTCGCATTCCCACTTTGCGAGTCGGTACCGACTCGCAAAATGGGAATGAGCATCGCAAAGCGCGTTTTGCATGGCGCAAACTGCGATTTTCGCAGTTTGCGCCATGCAAAACTCTACCTACATCTGGCCCTTAATGAGTAAGACACAACACACAATAAAACTCCCACTCAATTTATATAAATAGGATATTTTTTTTAGCTTTAAAATGATACTAAAATGACAAAAATCCAAAATAGATAACTGAAGATATGAATTTTTAAGGATTAAATAAAAAAAATGCTTTCTAGTGCGTAAAAGCCAATGGTGCCAACTGGGGACATCTAGACTGGGACCAAGTCATAATTTGAGGCTGACTCTGATGGAGCCCTACTCGGATACACCGAGCCTCTCAAAATGTTACCTTCGGACTTAGAAAAATGTCTGGAGGATTTTTCTCTTGACGTCATGCAATCCTCTCCAGCAAGCTGATTTGATGCGTCATTGTTGGATTGCTTCTCCATGTGGCCCCAGTCAAATCCTGGAAGTCTGGAGCTCCGGAGCTTTCAGCAGGATGAACCTGAAATTCAGGCCTGGTCGTGGTTGAATGTAGTCAGCGTGACTCTTGACGTCGGGTTTTTCCAAAAGTTTCTCCAAACGTCTCCAATCTTCTGGAACTTCTTCCTTAAGTTCCCTTTGAGTGTTAAAAGTGTTCAAAACACAAATCCAAGGGTCTAAAGGGTCTGAGATTTTCCTTATAAGTTTGGGACTACAGTTCCCACAATGCACCTGGACAAAACCTTAAAAGTCCACTGGTTGCACTCAAGGCTGGGTACGTCTTGTTGGAGATGGGGCAGGGACGCTCTGGTAACCTGTTGCTTTTAGAGAGTCCACTCTTTAATCCTTTTGGAAGCAAGGCAAAGTCCTCAGGGCTGTAGTTCCTAGAGTGCAGCAGGAGCAATCCTTCAGAGGTCAATCCGTTGGGGTGTAGACCAGGGTTACAGCAGGGCAGTCCTTCTTTGCCTTATAGTTTCAGACAGCAGATCTGAGTTGCTATGCAGCTCTCACATATTTATTCAATGGTCTAGGGGGATGAGCCAGGGGGTCACCCCTGTCCAATTAAATGCAGGATGCCACCCAAAAGCATGACATCTTCCTCCAAAGTGTGGCATATTCTTGTCCCACAAAGCAGTGCACTTTTAGAATCCAAGAAGGCAGATGACACTGCAGCAGAGTAAGACCTGGCTGAACCAACGTACTGGTGTGTCCCATTTCCATTAACACTCCTGCTCCAGACCATCTGCAAGTTCCATTCCTGAGCAGGCCATCTGATTGGCGGGCACAGGGAAAGAGGGAGGCCTGGCTGGCATTCCTTATTGTCCTGTTCTCTTTGAAGCCCAGTTTGATTTACCCAGCTACCTTTCTGGCCTGTGCTCTGCAGCTCCATGACTTAACCCATCAGTTAACCTCTACTCAGTGCAGGCCACATATCACCTCATCAAAGCAGCCTAATCCTATTAAGGCTGACCAATCAGGAGAGACTGCTAGAAGGGTGAATTGTGGCTCACTGAAAAGGAAGTCCTATAACTTCTATAACAGTGACAAGTTGTTGGATTTATCATTACTGTTGAAGGCTGGCCCTCCATATAATGCACAAAACTAGATACACTGTGCAGGGGGTCTAGGCAATGGCACGTTGGTTTCCAGAGACAAAAACTAGATCACCAAATGCTCTAATTTTTGCAGTAGCTTGGTCAAGCAGTTAAGCTAATTTTGGAGAAGTGCTAAGCATTTGTTGTAATCACAGTATCAATCATGCATCACACACACTCAAGGAATAACTGAAGACACATTTTATAAATAAACTTCACATTTTTCTATAAATTTTAAGACCAAGATGGTCAAGATACTTTAAGTACTTCTTGAGTTATGGTTTTTCAAAGTTTTAATAAAGTTACTCTTTCTGGCCAGAATTACGCACCATAGGAATCAGTAGGCAGTCACTTTTAACAACGCATTTAAAAATCGCACATTTGGGTTACCACTCTCTTCTTTTGCAGGATGGTCGAAGCAGTCAGTGGGCACACTGTGCCGGCTGGAGAGCCTCAGAAGGCTCCTGGGTTTGGCTGAAGCAAAGCTGGAAAGTCTCTTGGCACAGGCACATGGCCACTTGGAGGAGCCACCTAGAAAAGGAGATGATTTGCAAACTTAAAGGTGGTGCCTTGGGGTCCCCTTGGGCTGTTGAGGTCACAAGGGATTAGGGACATATGGGGCACAGCTGGTTTCTTGCTACAAGGCTCAGGGCTGCCGGATGCAGGGTCAGTTGGTTATCCAGGAGCTGTGCTCAATGGAGCCCTTTGGAGCTGGAGGTAAGGTTCTTTAAAGGCAGCTCACAGGACAACGATGGCACTCTGGTGGGAGGTCCAGGGTGTTCCTGAAGTCCCTCAATTGGGGCTTCCTCTTAATCCAGGTGCATCTCTGTGGGAGCTGGTTTTCTTGGAGTCCAATGTGTACTGGCCAGTACCAGGGTAATGGCACAACTTGTCCACTGGAGGGCGTAGGGCCACCAAAGTTGGAACACTTGTAGGTCTCATCTTGGCTGTCATTGGTGTGTCATCGGCCCTGGCTGCAACTTCCAGTTGCGGAGATATTGGCCAGTCAGTGAAGTGACCCTCACTGGCTTGTTGGTTCTTGCTTTGTTGTTGAGTGGTGCCTCCATTCAGAAGGGAGGTCTCGGGCTATTTGCAAAGCCTGGAGGACCTCAGGGTCTTTTGAGGTAAGTCCAGTGGTCATCTCCTCTGCAGCGGCAACTGTCGGGAAACAGATGAAGCAGGTAGGGTCTTGGCTCCTCTTTTGATGCAGCAGGTCCTCAGTTCTCTTGCTGTCGTCTTCTTTGGGACTGTCTTCTTCTTTGTCCTTTCAAATCTAATTTCTTGGTCTACGGGTGCCCACTAAATACTGAACTTAGTGGGCGTTTTAGGGGGAACCTGGTAGTGTCCAATGGGACATTTACCTTTGGGTGGCTACACCCACTATAGTAGCCACTTCCTATGGAAAGGGTCACTTCCCTGAACCTTATTGGCTATGTTCCTCCATTCCAAGATGGAGGAAAGTTAATTTGAGAAGCCACCTGGCAGGCAACACCCTAGGGGTGGTACATGGCAGGTGAGGCCACTCCTCCTACCCCTTGTTAGGTTTCTCGTCTCTGCTCCCACCAAAAGTGGGGGTTTGCAAAAGGGTGTGCCAGCTGCTCCTAGCACCAGGCTTGGGGTGTCGAGTTTCAAGGGTGGTAAGCCCTTTGAAGCTCACTGCCAGGAAAGTGCACATTCCTGAGGAAGGGGGTGTTAGCTCCTCCACCCGGGAAGGGCATTGTCTTACAAACCGGAGAGGCTGGCCTCTCCCGCAAGGTTTGTATATTGGCTGTCTGGAGGTGGCAGCTGGATAAGACCAGTCAGCAACCATGCCAGGTTAGGTTAGCTTTTGCAGGGGTCACCTCTGAGGTGACCCCTGGGTACATTTAGGGATAAATTCAATACTGGCACCAATTTGGATTTATCATTCTGAGTTGTTTGATACCAAACAACTCAGGGTTCAGAGTGGCCATCGTGTACCTGGGAAACTCATGTTTGACCAGTGTTCAGCACATGCATTAAAATGGCTGCTCTGTTCACTAACTATGTCCCAGGTTTGGCAAGGACACAGTGGGGGCATATTGCTCATGCAGCTATGCCCTCACATATAATATGGCACACGCTGCATTAGTGCTACAAGGTCTGTCAGAGGGGTGACTTACCCACAGTAAATGCAGTGTATGGTAGACAGAGTACACAGGCAGTGTGCCATGTTGAGTTTGTTTTATGTTTGAACCGGGACACTCAGCCTGCAATGGCAGTGCTGGGTGCATCTGGATGCGTGGCTCTAGAGGGTGGCACAATCAGTGCTGCTGCTGCCCTCAGGGGCCTACCCATAGTACCCCATGCCCTGGGCACCTAGGTGCCCCTTTATTAGGGACTTATAGCGGTAGCTAAGGGTGTATCCAATTGTTCCAATGCATCACAACAGATTTAGGGAAAGAGCTCTGGCCCAGGGAGCCTGGTTAGCAGGGGCCCTGGGCACTACAATTTCTGGAACACATCAACATCTGGCAAAAAGTGGGAGATAACCATGAAAAAAGAGGTCCACTCTCACAATTACCAATGTTTTGAGTCCTTGATAACATTTCTAGCCCCTCCCTAGCCATATTTATTCTTAAATAAAATATATTAATGTAAGCCTATGGAGCTAAGCATCTAAAATGGAGAAAATGAAATGGGCAGTTTTTCCCTCAGCAGGGCATATAAAACATCTTTTATAATGTCTCTGCTTAAAGTTACATGGTACCCCACGCTTGGGACACTTAAGGGAGACCTTAGGGGTGAATTATATTTAAAAATAAGGTAGATTACCACTTTGGGAGTACCTTTAATTCCTAAGTCAAATTTGCACACATTTTACTTTTTAAAGAGAGTATGCAAGGCAGGACTGCCTTTACAAATGACAGCAGGTAACACAGAAGCTCACATTCCAGTACAGGAAATCTGTTGGGCCTCTAAACTTCCCTGCCCTATTATACACTATGGACTTATAAGTAGTTTGAATCCCCCTTGACCTATTATATACTAGGGCCTTACAGGGGTCTGTCAATGCCAATTTTAATTATACCTATGTACCATACACCTTTTTCAATCAGAGCACTGGCCCTGTGTCTGGTTAGCAGAGATCAAGGCACAGTCAAAGTCTGTTACAGCCATTATCAGTCAGCAAAAAATGGGGTGACCAGGCTAAAAGAATGACTTTCTCACAGTGACTCTTTGCAACCCGTTAGAGTGATTGGGGATATCAGGACAATACATATATAAATATCAACTTAAAGAAAACTTGCTTAATTATAAACAATGTATACAATATATCTCATGTCCCGGTTACACATAGAGGGCCAGATGTATGAAAACTGGGGTCTGCGAATCGCAAAATGCAATTATTAAGAAATCGCTATTTCCGAGTCGCAATTGGCCATGTAACAAAATTGCCATTCGGAATTAGCGATTTCTTAATAATCGATATTTGTGGTTTGCATTCTCGCAATTTGCATTTTTTTTTCGATTCGGTAAAAAATCGCAAAATGCGAGAAAGTTCGAGAATGCACACCTGGAGGAGGCTGATGACATCACCAGCAGGAAATGAGTCATCCCAGGCAGTTTCAGGTGCCACACCCAAACCAGCATCCTGAGTGAGAGCAGCCCAGCCACATTGAGCAGCACTCTGAAGGAGCAGCATCACCTGAGCCACAATGGAGCCCCAAGGTACATCACAGGAGAAGCAGGAGAGGAAGCGAAAACTCAAGTTCAGTGAACAGGAGCTGGAGGTACTAACAGAAGAGGTTGTGAGGAGCCATGACCGCCTGTTTGGTAAATCATCACTCCAGGTTCCGGAGAGCGAGAAAAGAAGGCTATGGCTTGAGATCCAGGGTAAAATCTGCGCCATTGGAGTGGCACAGCGCTCCATTGAGGAGATTAAGAAACAGTGGTACGACCTGCGGTCCCGGGTAAAGGAGAGGGTGGCAAGGAGACTTGCAGAGGCCAGGGGGACTGGTGGAGGACCACCAACCGAACCACCTGCCACGCTACTGGAGGACCTGATGGAATTGACACTCCTCCCGGAAGCAGTGACAGGGGTCACAGATATAGACACCTCCGCTCAACCGAGTACCAGCCAAGGTAAGTGCAATGTTGTCGTGTGAACCCAATATGTGCATGCATAAAAGCCCCTTAGGAATTAGCATGTAATGTGAAGTAGTGTGTGAAGTAGTCCAGTCCACATCTTAGAAGCATCACAACAATGCATTATGGGTTGTGGTCCACAAACTAGCACAGACAGTAGCATTACAATGTAAGCCAGCATAGTGACACCCAAGGTAACACAACACACACTACACCATGTAGAGCATTACCTGTAGCTTTATTGCCATTTTTGGACAGAGAATGTAACATACAGAACTGACATGCTGCATATTGCTGTTGCAGGTGGGCCTGGCCCAGCAGCCACAGAAATTCCGTGTGTAGGGGAGACGGACACACAGCAGCCCTCTGACACCAACACCAGTGGGTCAGTCAACATCTCCACTGTGCGCCGCAGGCCCAGGCCATTGCCACTGCCAGACCTCAGTGGCGACTCCGATGTGCAGCTGGAGGGGGCAAGCACACCGTCTGCACCAGATAGGCGCAGCCAGATACCGGAGGACAGGGGTCATGCAGCACACTGCAGAAGTGCCACAGTGTCCCAGCAGCAACCGCAGGAGGCAGGTGAGGGTCCATCCTTGTTCGGGGGACTTGAGGCTGCTATGTTGCAGCAACAGCGCCTGCAAAACAGGAGAATATTGAGTCTGGACAGGAACCTGAGAGTCCACAATAGACATATGATGGGCCTGCATCGGCGACTTGACACCCTGAACAGCAATATCACCCAGCTGCGTGAGGGACAGGTGCAGGCCTCTCAGGACACTAGGGAGCTTACCAATGCAGTGCGTGACCTGTGTGAGGAGCTGCGCCACGAAAGGGTGAGCCGACGCAGACATGAACACCACTTCAGAACCATGTTTGCAAACTACTGCAGGTCCTCAAACAGGATGGCAAACTCCACAGCACTCATCGCCCGTCGCGCTGTGGCGGCCCAAGTGGAGGCTGCACACACCAGCAGGGATGTGGTCCAGGGCCTTGTACAAATCACTAATGTGATTGAACTAGTCATGGGACAGAGATCGTCCACTCCCAGTGAGGTAGCCTTGGGGGACACTGAGGACAGTTCGAGCCTTAGTAGTGTGGCAGTACCTGCATCAGACATCAGACGGCGCAGTGCCAGACGCAGCACTGCCACTGAGGGTGACATTCAGGGTGCCAGTGAGTCAACTGGGCACCCCAGTGGTGTGTGTGGGAGGAGGAAGTGACTCTTGCCGCAGTGACACTGGTGTTCCCACTATGATGTAATAGTGTGGGACACAGTACTTTTGTTATTTTTAGTATTTGAATTTACTTGTTTACTTCAATTTTAACCATTCATTACCTGACATAAGGTAATACATTTCTATCACTATAGGTACTGTTGTCAGTGGAGTTTTGTCATTCATACTCATGTCTGAAATGGTTGTGTGTGATGTCAGCACGCCTTTGCCTTCCCTCTGCAGCACTGGTCCTGTCTGCTGGCTGTAGAGGTGGTATGGGATCGTCATACTCATCTGATTCAGTGACACTGATTTCTATAGGTATGCCCCTGGATGTAGCCATATTGTGCAAAATTGCACAAGTAGCCACTATTCTACATGTCTTCTCTGAACTGTACTGCAGTGCCCCTCCACTCTTGTGGAGGCAACGGAAGCGACTCTTCTGGAGGCCAAATGTGCGCTCTACCACATTGCGGGTTGCCATGTGTGCTGCATTGTATCGTGTTCTGCTGGTGTTGTGGGATTGAGGTAGGGCGTCATGATGTAGGTGCGCACTGCGTAGGCACTGTCTCCTGGAAGGGATAGAAGGTGTGATGAGTACCTCAGCCATCTGACATGGGTTTGTTATCTATGCGCCAGTGTAAAGAGTGACCTTCACCAAACTCCCCAGCTAGCAGTCTTGTGTGAATGCCGCTGTGACGAAAGATGTATGAATCATGTGTGCTCCCTGGGTACCTGGCCACGAGATCAGTTATGATATAGGAGGCATTGCATATCACCTGTATATTCATGGAATGTTGGTGTTTACAGTTGCGGTACACATACTCTGTGGCTGATGGTCGACAGATTGCCACATGTGTGCCATCTATGGCACCTAGGACGTGGGGGAACTGTGCTATCTGATAAAACTCTATTTTTGTCTGCTGTATTTCCTGTGGGGTGTGGGGGAATCTGATGTACTGTTGGAGTTTGCTTAGCATGGCGTTGATAAATGCATTGAAAAATCTGCAGAGGGAGCTCTGTTACACCCCCCAGCCGCTGCTATGACCCCTTGATAGCTCCCTGAGGCTAGTAGGTGTAAGGAGCATAATACCTGCACATGGGTGGGTATGCTGTGGGTCCTTAGTGTTCTGCGCTGCAGTATGGGTTGTAGCTCAGCTATCAGATCAAGAATCATGGCTGAGTTCAACCTATACCTCTCAAATATTTCCTCCTCTGTCAGGTCAAAAAGTGTAATGCGCACTCTGAAAATGAGCTCCTGTCTTCTCCTCCCTGTCCTCAAACCTGCCAGGATCCTCATCCTCCTCGCCATGACGTAGAGTGCAGCCATTGTGGAAAAGAGTCTGAGGCATTCTGGGCCTCTTTATATAGGTTGCACCTGGTTACCACCTGCTTTCACTTAGTGGTATCTTGCATGTGCAAAATGCCATTCTGCGAATAATCGCTAATTGCAATTTTTTGATGCATCTATTTGCAAATGGGATTTTGCGATTAGCATTTTGCACCTCGCAATTTCCTACTGGAAATACCGAATCGCAAAATGCGACTCGCAAAACAAGGTCGCAACGCAAAAAATCGCAATTTTTGCAAATTGTTATTTTTGTCTGCAATTGCCTCTCATGCATCGCAGACCACATTTTTGCACTCGCAAACTGCTGAATTTACTGATTCGCACTGTTTGCGAGTGCAAAAATATTTCATACATCTGGCCCTAAATATCTCCCATATATAGCAAGAGTGAATTATTCCTCAATTTATGCAAGTCAGATTAGATAATAACGTCCACCTTCATTTGTGTTTCAGAATGTTCAATATGTATGCAATTTATAAAGCACAGAGTACTGAACCCTGGCAAAAAATAAATTCTCCAGTAATGAGTGGACCTGACTTCTCCTTGTTGTTAGTCAAGGGTTTATGTGAGACTCTTCTTTACACTTCCATGAAAACTACAATCTACTCACCTCGTAGGCTCACGGAACAAATATTCACTCCAGTCATAAAATGTTGTATCTCCTGCCTGTCCTCAGTCAACAAGAGGTATTACATTATGTGTGATGCCATAATCTTAGAGTTCTCCTCTTGGCATCACCACCATTGGCTTGCAAGGTTGAGGGTCTACGATCATTGTAGCTAGATTTTTAGGCGTTGACAAAACTACTATGAATTACACCTAATAAAATGCATTGTTCCAACCAATAAAATCATAGTTAGGGACAATAAACTCATTTTCATTGAACAGATAAGACAAACTGCCTGACCGGATGTGTATGAAAGTATGCATTTTGTGGCTTTTAAAAAAGGTGCAATACCAATTTGTCCAATAGATATAGGCACAACATTTCCCACTTACCTGCAGATTCCTCACCTGTTCACTAATCCCAGGTGACAGAGAGGATGCTGAAGCGTCAAAGCTTCATGACACTGGTAGGTGGTGATGGCTTTGTATCATCGCCAGAAGTGATGCCTAATAATGTCACCAAAGCCATATAGTGGCCATTTCAGTGTCCATCAATTGTACTGGGTTCATCTACTTATTGAGTTTTTAAACATAATGCGACAGTGGTGTTTTTAGTCAAATGCACCATTCTCTATTTAAATTCCATGACGATTCCACTTTTAAACAAATATTGGCAAAGCCAGCAGGTCAGGCTTATAAGTGAACATGCCTGGATGCCTGGATGCGTATATCCAGTATTCACTCATCCATCAGTGCATGCATTTACCATGTGCATAACCCATCAATCACTCACTCATCCACTCGATCTTGCATCAATTCATTCATTTATTAAATCATTGGCTTCTTCTGATGGATATTCTACCAGCAGATTGTTCATCCTCTGAATATCTCCAGGCTCAGTCTAGATTCAGTATCTTTTCATAGCTCTCCTACCCCAGAAAGGGGTTCCTGCTCCACATCTATGTGGGAGCTACTCCACGGTGACATCACTGGAGCCATAAAGTGACCACTCCTATGCAGATCTAGAGCTCACTCTGTGACAATTTTTCCTCTAAGTTTTTTCTGCCAAAATTTGTTCTTGTGGCAGTGCCTCATCATGACTCTCCCTACGTATTCAGGCTTTCAGCCATGTATGAGATGTTTTGGACCAAGGTCCATCATGCACCCCTTTGATGATTGCCTCTGGTGTCTTGGTTTTGATCTTGATCATCAAGCCTGGGATTCTTGTCAAAGCATGCATACCAAGGCCTTGAAAAAGTGGTAGGCCAAACTCTTCATGGCCAGGGCCCCAGACAATTGCCAAGCCTGCCATTTCCAACCACCCTGACAGCGGACCAGAATCTTCCTCCTCAAGGTTGAAGAGGAAGAAGAAACATGGTGAGCCTTTGTGCAGTTTGTCCCGTCTGGCACCACTACCTCCTTCAGCACCAATGCAAACCTCTTCTTCAGTGTCGGGATCACCAACTCAGTCATCCTCTGCTCCAGCCTCCATGGGCCTCTGTTGACTCCATTGCCTCCTACATTGACCCAACACCATCTACAGCACCACAGACTGCCTTTGGCTCTTCTTCAGCTTCTTCAAACTTCAGCACTCTGATCTTTCATTAATCAGATCCCACAAGGAGTCTCAAAGGGTGATGGAAGAAGAAAAGTATAGCCAGTCTTCATACAAGGGCACAAATCATGCTATTTTGAAAACTGTTCACTACTCTTTGGAGGCAGAAACTGAAGAGGTGCAATTGCAAAGGCTACTGCCATTAATATTTGAACCTACCCTTTTTCACTTCTCAGCCTTCCCTCGATTGTCTAGTGGTCCAAACCCCATGCCCCATGCTCTACCAAATGTATTGGGGCATTAACCACAGCCCAGCCCCTGTGGTTAGTGTGTCTAAAACATTAGAGGGTTTTAGGAAAATAATATTCTTTACAAACAGCCAAGCATTGAAGATGCTCAATGCAACGTGCCCCTTGGGACAATATTCCCACTACCTATGGGATATGGTCATCAGAGCGGTACCAAATCTGCTGGAGCAATTGCAGCTACACTGGATGGAGCTTCTCAAGGATAGTCAAGCTGCAGCACAACAACTAAGCCTATTGGGGTTGAATACTGTGAACTCTGTTGCTGGAACCATGGGCGCATCTGTTGCTTTCTGCTGGCATGCATGGCCCTACACTTCTGAATTCTTATCGGACGTCCGGTCCACCCTGATGGACTTGCCATTTGATGGATGCTAGCTTTTTAGACCATCAGAAATTCAAAGGAAGCAGGGTATAGGTGATCTTCCTCTGACTGCAACTTCTTCAACGAGATTTTGGGCAAATCAAGGCCTTAGAAAAGAGAAAACACATTCACTCCCACCTTCCACCTCCTCCTCCTCTTCTTCCCCTGCCTCTCCCAGGAAGCAGCTGTACTTTCAAGTTGTTAAGCTGCAGGGCTCCAATGGGAGGCCAGGTGTCCTCCTTTCCACATACCTGGAAGGCCATTACTTTGGCTCAGTGGGTTATCCCCTACCCTCCAACAGGCCTGCCTTATAGCCTCCTTCCTCCAATCAGACAGATGAAAGCCTTTACATCTGGCGATAGGAAGTAGCTGTCCTCTTCCTTCAGAAATGACCCGAGATCTAGTGCCAGAACATAAGATTGGGGAGGGGTGCTAACCTGGCATTTCTTGATTCCCAAGAATGATGGTGGTCTGCATCTGATCCTGAATCTCAGTGTCCTGGAACCTTTTCTTTGCACAGAGAGGTTCAAGGGCTCAAGTGCTTTTGGCACTGGGAGCAGGAGACTGGATGGTATCTCTGGACCTAGAGAATGTATATTTCCATGACCCGATTCTGATGTAGCATTCATGGCTCATCTCAGATGGTTGGCAATCCCAGTATTTCCATACTTGGATGACTACCAGCTACAATTTGAGTTACCAGAGTTGACATCCCACCACTTGGAATCAACTGCATTACTGTTGTTTGCCTTTCCATCAGTATGCCCAAATGTCATCTGGAGACCTCCCAGCACCTCCTGTTCATAGAGACAGTACTGAATACAATATTTCTTCCAACCTTTCCTCCTATTCAGAGAAGCCATGACATTCGGGATTTGATTTCATTCGGGATTTGATTTGAGGTCTAGTCCTAATGACTCTAATCCTCCAGAGACTACTGGCTTCTTGCATTCTCCTGGTCACACATGCATGCTGGCCCAGGAGAGCCCTCCGTTGGTGCCTCTGACAGTGGTTGAAGCATAGGAGAGATCTGTCTGACACCATTGTGCTCTTTTGGGAGCTGTAATAGAGTTAAGATGATGGTGTTGGAGGAAAACCTTAAGGCAGGTATGTCCTTCCAACCCCCTCCAGCTGGTGCCACGTTGGTAACTGATGCTTCACCCTTGGCTAGGGTGCTCATCTGTAGGAACTGGAGACCCGAGACCTTTTATCTCTCATATCTCTAAAAGAAGAGCACCTGCATATTAATCGGCTCCAATTGATGGCAATTTGATTGGTGCTCAATCCTTCCTTCTACAGTTGGTCAGTCCAGATCTTGATCTTGACAGACAACACAACTATAAGAAATTGGGTTATTGATTGAGGGGGGTGAAAACCCCATTCAATCAACAACCACAGTCCTTGTCAGGGTGAACCAAAAAGGTTACTAAATTAACCTGTGCTTAACTCCCTGGTCCCTTGGCAAAAAAAGCAGTCAGGCTTAACTTAGAGGCACTGTGTTAAATATTTATACAGCACCCAAACAGTAATGAAGTGAAACATAACACAAGAAAAATCCCAAACCAAGTCAGAAAAGCAGAGAAAAATTGAATAAATAAAATGAGAAGAAAATAATCCAATCAGTGGAACCGGAGATATGCAATTTTAAAGGTTCAAGTAAAAATAACGCTAAGAAGCAGAAATCGATAACTGTGGGATCTGTTCACGATAAACCAGGACCATTTACCGGATTTAGATTTCAGCAGAGAGATTACTCTGTCACAATGTTGACGGGTATCCCATCCGCTGAAATCTAAATCCCATTGTTTCCAATGGTATTTAGATTTCGGAGGATGGGATATCCATCACCGTTGTGGCAGAGTAACCCCTCTGCCAAAATCTAATTCAGTCCCTAAATCATAAGTTCAGGTCGACCCCAATGGAGAGCGTGATGGCTACAGTGGCCAGGTAAGGCCCGCTGAAAAAGTTATCCTTTCAAAGTCAGGCACACAGAATTCAAAACTGCAGGGTTTCACAGGAGGATCTCAACTGATGCCAGGCAAGGTTTCATGACCTGAGTTGGCACCTCTTAGACATCAGGAACTCACTCCAGCAGAGGCCAGCAGGGTTCACGGAGATCCATTTGCAATTCCAGGCAGGTCCAATTGCAGGGCCAGGCAGAGCCAGCTGCAGCAAGTTAGGTGGGTGGTTGCAGAGAGGCCTCTGGAGCTTGTTGTGTCCTTATAGCTCAGACTAGGTCAATCAACTTACCCTGGAGTCAATCTGGAAGTTCTGGGTTCAAGGAGAGGGCCCTATCTTCTTCAGACAGCAAGCTGTGTCTCTAAAAGTAGTCCTCTGAAGAACAAGGCAGGCCTCAAGCAGCAGGGAACTCCTCTAAAGTACACAGCAGTCCTTCTGAAGCCTTCCACAAGTCCAGGAGTGTACTAACGAGTGGCTCCAGAGGTCCAATATTTCTACCGAGTGCCACCCTTGGAATCGCCTAGTCCACCGCCACACCTGGTTCTGGAAAGTTCCTTCTTTCTCCTTTCTTCCCCGGCATAGGCTCCAAGATGTCTAGGGTGACAAATCTGTTGTCAAGTTCCCTTGTGAGTGTGCTGGAGGTGGCCATTTGAAATATAAGTGGGGCAGGAACAAATCGTGCCCCTTCCATCCTGGCAGGATGGCCCTCTCCCAGCTGCACCCAATCCTATTGTTCAACGTCTATGCCCAGTACGCATTCCTAATGGGGAAGCAATTAACAGTCCCAGGCAGCTATAAACTCATGTAGGTAGACTTTACTTTAGTGAAAAATGAATGTAGGAGAATTTTGCTGCCAGGACATGTAAAGCATAAAAATACATCCTACACATGTCCATCTTTTTAAATATAATGCAGCCAGCCCTATGGGCTGTTTAGGACCTACTTCAGGGGTGGATTAAGAAGGAAAGTTTAGGCCACCTGGCAAAAGGTTTATTTTGCCAGGTCAAACTGATAATGCATAACTGCACTACAGGGTGCAAGGGCAGGCCAGAGGCATGTTTCTAAAAGGCTAATTTTAGTGGGTGGCACAATTAGTGCTGCTGTCTTCTAGTAGCATTTATTTTACAGGTCCATGTGGTAGCATATACAAGGTGATTACAAGTAAATTAGATGTACCAATTAAGTGCAAGCCAATTGTATCATTTTAGGGGGAAAGGACAAGCACCTTAGCACTGGTTAGCAGAGATAAAGTTCACAGAGTCCTAAAAGGCAACAAAACGGGTTCAGAAAACAGGAGTGGTAAAGATAAAAAGAAATTAGGGTGACCCTACAGAGAGGGCTAGGTCTAACACAACCCCTCTCCAGCGATACACTAATCAATACCTTGATGGACTTACCTGCTTAGGCAATCGAACATGTACAATGGGCCTCTTCTGCAATGCCCCTTTTCAGTTCTATTTCCATCTGAACTCCATTCGATTCCTTTGTCAACACTCTCTTGATCCACTGGGATGACCCATGGGAACTCTTTTCATCACCTGTGGACCCCATCTGTGTAGCTCCTAACCTTAACTTGCACACAGATGCATAGCAATAGGCAGACAGTACCACCATGGCCAACAAAGTGATGTGGATTATTCTGCCCCTTAGATCAGACTTCTGTCACCAATCAAAGTAAAACTCTGCCCTTCAGGACAGCAACCAGCAGAGGCCATTAACAAATGTCAGTTTCAAGAGTGTAGCCTGAGGCCATCCACTGCCAGGTGGGGGATCTAAGAAAGAGCCTTGGGCAAGCCTCCTTCCAGCCTTATGGTTGGCAGGGAGTTCCCTAACTGCTCCTGAGGGTCCTCTAACCTCTGAGGTGTCTCAGTTTATCGGAGGGGAAATGACAAGTGCCCCGGGTGATGGGCATCCTCCTTCCACTCTCTCTCCCACTAGTCTAGGAGTGGTAGCCTGAGAATGGTTCTTCAGCTCAGAGTCTGTACCCTGAGTCTGAACAGGGAACAGGGGTTAGTTCTTCATCCCAAGTCCCTATCTGGACTCCTGTACTTTTCGTGTGGGAGTGGTATCCCCAGAGACCTGAACTTTCATGACACCCTCAACGGCTGGCCCTTACAGCACTTCTAACATTCCCATTCACTGTGACCTGAAGGAAGCAGTAACTCATTTTCCTGAATGCAGTCAATGGGCATCTGAGGGCTAACTATGACCCTTCTCACGGCCATTTCCCTACCCCATTCTATGGATACCAGGTCCATAGGCTGGACAAGTCCTTCCAAGGGCCTGGCTTACCCTACACACTTGTCTGGTATACATATTGGGGGAAATCCAACCTTTCCACCACTGTGGTCTGGCTGGTATCCCGCAGAGCAGTGACTTGGATGCCATTCACTGTGACCTAATGGAAGTGGTGACTCCCACCCTCGGTGATCATACATCTACTCTCTGAGTCTATCTCCCAAATATGGGAGATTAGGGCATGTTCTACCCTGTGCTCCTGGGGACTACTTACCACTAATGAAGTATTGGCTACCCTTGAAGAGTTTCCATCAATCTGTGGTTTCTTGGGACAGGTAGAGTGCCCCTGAGTGTGTCCTTACTGGGAACACTCACAGCAATGGAGTTGGAAATGGGGCACCTTAGTCCAATGTACACTAGAACTTCCCCTTTGCTATTCAAGAGAGGCATGGGAACCCTTTCCTCCCACCTTATTATTGGACCTGTCTGTGTCTCCCTGGACCTCCCCCTCACACTGCTGGGGAGAATCTGAACCAAACCTCATCCTTTTGCCCTTCTCCATGGCCAACAGTGGATCCTTTCCTTCAGTAGGAATGTGCCTCCAGGGTCAGGCTCATCTATGCTGCTCAGAGACCCTGTGCATCTCTAGGGCAAACCCATAGGCCTCAAACCACTTGCCAAAATCATCCCCTACAACAAATAAATTTCCCTGAACACATTCAATGGACATCTGGGGGCTAACCATGACCCTTCTCAGGCCTTCTTCCCCACTCTGTTCTTGGGGTACCAAGTGTAATGCTATCTGTATTTAACCACTGACTCCATCTTGATCACTAAATCGATTTTGTGCTTAGCTTAGCTTCAAATGCCATCACAGTGGTGGCGCAGATATTTTTCCATGCACAGCTTGGTAAGGTGTTTTCATTTTTCAAAGGGAAAGGAACACAACATGGGGGATGCAACGTTGATAAGAGTGTACAAGGATGAGAATGGTACAGCTCGGTTTTGGAAATACACCTTGGGATCTGGACAGTCTCTTGTGTGTTTTTTCCGCACTGACCCAGTACGGCCAGCGCTTAAATTTCACAACTCATTCAAAGGGAGGGGGTGGTTCTAGAACCTTCCTCTTAAGTTTGCTTAATGTATATAAGGTGAAGAAACTTGACACTGAAAGTAGAAGGAACTCATTTCTGAGAGTTGACTCATTGCTCAGAATATCCCGTTGAGGATGTTTCTCCTGTCTCATCTGTCACGGGTTCCACAACTTGACGTTGGCAGACAAGGATGATGCTGGTTTCGATCCCCATGGTGATCCATTTTTAATTCCTAATATCTAGCTTTACTATGTGCATGCATAAATATCACTAGTCACTGCATATATATTCATTGTTGATATATTGCATCTCCTCTGATTATTATTATCCAATTGCTGTGATTATTTTAGTAGCTGCATGTGTATTGCTGCATTCAAATTAAGGGGGTCATTCTGACCCCAGCGGTCATTGACCGCCAGGGCCAACGACCACGGAAGCACCGCCAACAGGCTGGAGGTGCTTCCTGGCCAATTCTGACCGCAGCGGTAAAGCCACGGTCAGAAAAGGGAAACCGGCGGTTTCCCGCCAGTTTTCCCCTGGCCAAATTAATCCTCCATGGCGGCGCTGCAAGCAGCGCCGCCATGGGGATTCCGACCCCCTTCCCGCCAGCCTGTTCCTGGCGGTGGCAGGAACGTGTGTCGTGGGGCCCCTGGGGTCCCCTGCAGTGCCCATGCCACTGGCATGGGCACTGCAGCGGCCCCCTAACAGGGCCCCATTAAGATTTTCAGTGTCTGCAAAGCAGACACTGAAAATCGCGACGGGTGCCACTGCACCCGTCGCACCCCAGCAACTCTGCCGGCTCCATTCGGAGCCGGCTTCATCGTTGCTGGGTCTTTCCCGCTGGGCGGGCGGGCGGCCTTTTGGCGGTCGCCCGCCCGCCCAGCGGGAAAGTCAGAATGACCGCCGGGGTCGGAATGACCCCCTAAGTGCTTAGGTATTATTTTAACATATTTGTATTTGAGACCTGGGAAGTGCCTTAATAAATTCATTACTCAGACTAAGAGTTGTGCATTCTTTGCATTCTTTAGTTTCGTTCCCTCTCAGTATGAAACAAAGCAGAACACAGAGCTGTAGGATACATAAGCCCTGCCCAAGGGCCTGGCTTACACTACACACTTGTCTGGTGTACAAACCTTTCCATCACCACAGTCTGGCTGCTACCGGTATACCTCAGAGCAGTGACAGTGTTCCCATTCACTGTGACCTGAAGGAAGCAGTGACAAAGCTAGGCACCAAGCCCTGGGGAATGTGGACCTGCCATTTATTTATTGGGGACTGGTGTATCACGGTCACCTTTTTGCTGGGCTCTGAGAGCTGCTTGGATTTTAAGTCTAGCTCTTGTTCACTTACATAATGAGGCAGCAGGATTTTCTTTTCCTCCGGGGTCCTGTCAGCCGTCTCCTTTTCCATGGGTTTCTAAGCCTCAGCCTTCTCCTTTGCCAAGGCACTGCCTGCCTCAGCCTTCTTCCTGGCCAAGTTTCTCTCTGCCTCAGCCTTTTTCTCTTCTGTAGCCTTCTGGTCAGGTGCCTTGGATGGAGTTATTGTTGCCTGCTCTCACTCTTGTGGGCCCTTCCCTCTCATCTGGGGCCACAATCAGTGTTCTGTCATCCTCCCCTTCCATATCCTCCTCATGCATCCCCTTAAAGCCCACCTCCTCATCCTCCTGTGCTGAAAACCTTAACTGGTGGGCCTGCTCCCAGGTTCTGAGGGCCTTCTGGAGCTCTTGCTTCTTAGAGTTCTTGTTTTCTGGAAACCCCCTCTCCCTGCATAATTCTTTGACCTCAGCCACATCACAGGGGAGATTTTCCAGGTTGTTGCATCCCAGGTGCACCAAGTAAAGTAGAATGGAAGTGAATTCAGAAAGAGAAAGAGGCCAATCAATGAAAAAAAAAAAAGTGGTTGAATCTGGAATCAAGTTATTTATATGGGATATCTGATAGAGACTTCTAGCTGCAGATTCCTTACCTTTGAATTCCCTGCTGTCTGCTTCGAATCCAGATTTTTTTGCTGAGCAGTACCCTGAACATGCCGACGGGTGGTGTTGTTCGGATCTGCATGCATCAGTCGCCCCCACGCGGTATCCGGTGGGGAAGTTCAGATCCGCGTGCGTCGTTTGGCTCGGCGTGGCATCATCAGCTTCATTGGAGATGTCAGTGACATCATGGTTGTCTATATGGGCACCACCCTGCCGCGTGTATGTCAGTTCTTTTCCTTCTGTGCAGGTTAAGCACAGGTCCGGGATTGATCTACCCTCTGCCTTTTTTGGCAGGCCTTTTTCAACCTTTTTTGTGGAAGGTTTTTCATCTGTGCGAGATGTCGTCAAGGTGTGGTGCATGCCATAGCGCTATGCTGGTGACGAACCCCCACCAGGTATGTCTCTGGTGTCTCGACAGAGACTACGACTCAAAGTCGTGTTCCAACTGCTGGGCCATGGCTCGAAAGCTTTGAGAGAGCAGACTCTGAAGCTTTTGGAAACCTGGCAGTCGACGTAGGTTAGCGTGACTGCTAGGAGATCAGAGTCCTGCTCGAGGAGGAGGTCGCGGGATCGCTCCAGGAACCCCAAGTCCTCTTCTTCGCACTTGAGGTCCTTGGGGCACTCGGGGAAGAGGCACAAGAAGAAGAAGAAGTCCAAGAGGTCTTCGACTTCACCACACACATCGGGCGACAAGGCGACCCAGGAACGTCGAAGTTCCATGCACAGTTCTGCTGAACTGATGCCAGGGCCAAATTCATGTCTCCCCCCTATTCGGGAGCCAGAGTGACCCCCGCTCAATTTAAAGAAGTTTATAAAGCCATGCCCTTTGTATTTGAGCAGGCTGCCCCTGCTGGTGAGCCATCGGGCCCCGCGGGGTCGGCAGCAGTTCCATCAAATTCTACATCAGCGGCTTCGGCCCTGATGCCGTTGGGGACCCCAGGATCTGAAATCGGATCAACGCCAGTAGAGCTCCTCTGCCATCAGTCCCGATGTCGCCGTTTCACCCACCACCAGCGCCCACTAGTGTTGTGAGCCCCATCCTCATTCTAGATGATCAAGAGCAAGAACGACATTGTGCGATGACGATTCTGACTTTGACAGCGCCGAAAGGGTCCAGGACAGTGCCTGATGCTTATTTTGAACAGTCAGGCACAGGTGAGGAATGGGAGGGGTCTGAGGACCCTTTAGAATATGGATTGGAGCAGGATTGGTATGAGGATCTAGGGGAAGCCAGTGGACTGGATACTTCTCCAGATACTGGCATGCTCTCACCTCCTTCTGTGGCTATGGAGGAGGGAGCTTCATATGCCTTGGTGGTTCATAGAGCGCCAAGGTATTGGACTTAGAGTTGCCTACGCTGCCGGTCAGGACTAACATCCTGAAGAGGTGCTTCATCCAGGGGTTTCCACATCAGAACCAATGTTACCCTTCAACAAAGGCCCACTGATGTCCTGCTGGGGATGTGGTCCAAACCCAGTGACGGCGGACCTCTTGAATTTGCTGGGGTTCACTATAAACTTGCTGTAGTCACACCTGACTCCCTCTCAGAAGCTCCCTTTCAACTGAGCAGTTCTGGACACAGTGCTGTTTCAGGCTTATTCTCCCGAGCAGTGAGCCCAAGCTACTTAGGTTATGATACCAATGTTTGGGCCTCTGTCCTGGATTTCGGTGAGCCAGACTCTGAGGCTGTTGGGACTTGTGGCCTCATGCATTCTGTTAGTCAAGCATGCAAGATGGCATATGACGGCTCTGCAGTGGGGCTTGAAGTTCCAGTGGGCGCAGCGTCAGAGGAATCTTACCAACATAGTTCAGATCTCAGAGGGAACTGTAAAAGACTTGCAGTGGTGGCTACTGAACTGCGTTTGGGTCAGAGGCAGACTCTTCTTCCTTCCCCAGCCAGATCTCACAGTAGTGACAGATGCGTCACTTCTAGGATGGGGCAGTCATCAGGGAGAGGTGGAGATCAGAGGTCTCTGGCAGAATCTGGACTCCATATCAACCTACTGGAGCTCCGGGCGATCTGACTGGCATTGAAAGCATTTCTTCCTGTTGTAAAAGGGAAGGTAGTGCAGGTGTCCACAGACAACACCAACGCAATGTAGTACTACAACAAGCAGGGTGGTGTGGAGTCATGGACCCTTTGTCAAGAGGCTCTTAGTCTCTGGAGATGACTGGACAGCAGGGCATAACCTTGGTGGTTCAACACCTTGCAGGTTCTCTGAATGCCAGGGCAGACAAACTCTGCTGTAGGTGCCTACCGGATCATGAATGGTCTCTCCACCCTGAGATGATGCAAGGACTCTTTCAGCAGTGGGGAGAGCCTTGGTTAGATCTGTTTGCCTCCGCAGGAAAAGTGCAATGTCAGCAGTATTGTGCATTGGAGTTTCCAAGGCGGCAATCGCTCTGTAATGCTTTTCGACATGAGTGGAATTCAGGCATACGGTACGCTTTTCCGTCTATACCACTTCTGGCCAGAGTTCTCAAGAAACTCAAGAACGGGGCCCAAATAATCTTAGTGGCTCAGGATTGGGCACAGAGAGTCTGCTATCCTGAGCTTCTGAATATGAGCATCGATCTTCCGATGAGGCTGCCCCTTCGGGAGGATCTTCTGTTGCAGCAGCAGGGGAGGGTTCTCCACCCGAACCTGTCAACTCTGCACCTTCATTCGTGGAGATTGAGCAGTGGCAATTGATGGCTTTTGACCTTCCTCCTGAAGTCTGTAAAGTTATTTTGGCAGCCAGGCGTTCCTCCACTAAAAAGGTATACGCCAACAGTTGGAAACGCTTTGTGTATTATTGTACAGAAAGGTCTATTGATCCTCTTTCTACTTCTCTTTCTGATATCCTTCTCTTTATACTATTCTTTGCCCAGCAGGGCTCTGCCTCGAGTACTGTCAAGGGCTATCTTTCTGCCTTATCGGCATTCCTTCAGCTGCCTGATCAGCCTTCACTTTTCAAATCTCCCATTGTACATAGATTCCTCAAAGGGCTTGTATATATGTTTCCCCCTACGCCATTTGTTATGCCCCAATGTGATTTAAATCTGGTCCTCACATTTCTTAGATGTGCTTCCTTTGAGCCCTTACACAACTATCCCTTCTGGCTGCTCACCATCAAGGCAGCCTTCTTAGTTGCAATTACATCTGCCAGGAGGGTAAGTGAGATGCAGGCTCTTTCATCCAAGTCACCGTATCTTACCATGTTTTCAGACAAGGCGGTTCTCAGATTCTCAGAACTCATGCCTCTTTCCTCCCGAAGGTCAGTGGGTGATTTCATCTGGGTCAGAACATCACCCTGCCCACCTTCTTTGCTCCACTGCATCCCTCTAAAGAAGAGGAGCGACTACACCAGCTGGACCCAAATAGAGCGTTGTGGTTCTACCTAGACACCACAGAAGAGTTCCGGATGGATGACCAACTCTTTGTGGGGCACGTGGGAGCAAAGAAGGGTCAGGCAGTGCAGAAAGAAACCATTTCACGCTGGGTCATGCTCTGCTTTAAGATCTTACATACATTGGCCAGGAAGGAGCCTCCTGAGGGCCGGAGGGCTAATTTTACCAGAGGTAAAGCTGCTACCACTGCAGTTGCTCCGGTGTACCAGTCCTGGATATCTGTCAGGCAGCAACGTGGGCATCCTTGCACATGTTTACAAAACATTACTGCCTGGACAATCAGGTCCGGAGGGATGGACACTTTGCCCGTTCTGTCGTAGAGGACTTTTTTATCCGCAGTCCACCACCAGGAGGTTATGGCTTGGGTATCTATTCAAAGGCAAGGAAGCGGCAGCTAAAAGTCTCTATCAGATGAACAAGGTACTTACCTTCGGTAACCCATTATTTGGTAGAGACTCTATCAAGCTGCAGATTCCTTACACCCAGAGATGTCTCCCCGCTCTGTGAATATGTCTAGTAGTGTTAAGATTTATCCCTTTTAGGGCCTGGTTTTGCACAGACAAACTGTTGGTTTTATCCATGACTCTGTGGTTCTGGCGTGGAAGTTTGTGGGAAGAAGAACTGACGTACGCATACCGGGGTGGCTGACCGTGACATCACAGGTGGCTCCAACAACACTGACGATGCCACACGGAGCTGAACAATGCATGCAGATCTGAACGACGCCACCCCATGGCACGTGCAGGGTATAGGTCAGCAAAAAATTCTGGATTTGAAGCTGACGTCAGAGAATTCAAAGGTAAGGAATCTGCAGCTAGATATAGGGGGTTATTACAACTTTGGAGGAGGTGTTAATCCGTCCCAAAAGTGACGGTAAAGTGACGGATATACCACCAGCCGTATTACGAGTTCCATAGGATATAATGGACTCGTAATACGGCTGGAGGTATATCCGTCACTTTACCGTCACTTTTGGGACGGATTAACACCTCCTCCAAAGTTGTAATAACCCACATAGTCTCTACCAGATAATGCGTTACCGAAGGTAAGTAACTTGTTCATCTGATAGAGACTTTCAGACACTCAGCAATGGAAAGCCAGCACTCTAATACTACAATCTGACCCGGTACAAGGTAGGGAAGCTTTAGCTTGTAATGCAATACAATTACTCAGGAGAAAAACAGAAATAATATGATGATTTAAGGTACAACTCGAATGGTTCCACCAGGGCACTGCAAGCCAGACAATGACTGATAAATGAAAAGATTTATATAAATGAAAAAGATGAAACAAGAGCAACTCATAGACAGAAACTTTATAGTGTTTATCCGCTAGTAAAAACTACTGCCCTGCAAGATCAACATAAAGCTGTCCAAAGACATTTCAGGAATACTAATTTACTATTTTTCACTTAAAAGATTATGACATGGCTTTGGACAAGGAGCAACAAGTGTTGTTTAATAAACTGGATAACTCACAAGGTAAATTCCTTATGACATGGTTGTCAGTTACGCTTCACATTAGATGTGGTACCATTGATGAAAACATTGTACATTCCATCTTTCCTCGAAGGTGAAGAGCTTCGGGCTAAAAGTGGAAGAGATACCACAGGTGTTGGGGGAATGATATCTCACCCAGGAACCTATAGCAGCATCAATAGTAACACTGGAAACAAATATTTATCTGATGTATTAAGACTTTTAGAGTTTGGTCTGTATCCAAGGTAAAATTTTACAGCCAAGGGGAAGACAACAGTGTGTCCAGATAAGGCAATATGGAAGGAAAAGAACCACTGCGATAACTGAGAAAGTAACGTGTTCTAATAAACTATGTCAAAGAATGATCCAGAAAGTTTGAGGGCCTTCCAATAACATATGTCAACGTGCAGTGATGGTTGATGAGAAGGATTTATACTATTGTCGTTCATGTTCCCCTCTAATGAAAAGTGGTGGCATTTGCCAATCTGCACACAGGAGATGTTCCAAATAACCACAATTGGTTGCTGTATTTTGTAGGTACATATGCTACATCACTCAAATACAAATATACACCCATAAAAACTGTCAGAAATACAAATCATATTTTAAAAAGACATTAATATGTCATTGCTCAGTGAGTTGGGTTCCTGACACTGGCATGGCTGAGGGCTTGGAGTGTGTAAGTTTAGACCAATTGTCTAACTGTATTTGTTGTAAAGCAGCACACATAGAAGGTGCAAAAAATGAGGTGAAATAAATGTATTTCTCCTCGTTGTGCCACTTTTACGAGTAGGAATCTGATGTATTCCCAGGTTTACGAAACCTTATAAATCTGTGAACGCGCCAGATTCCATGGGTGTTGCATGAGAACACCCACAGCTTGCAAGGTGGCTTTACGTGGCCTTGTAAATATGTGCGGGCACTCTGCGCTGCCAGAGCGTCACAAAAGTGATGCCACAGGGGCCTTGTAAATATGACCCAGAAGGTGGCAGACCTTTCCTGAGTGCAAATGCAGCCTCTGCGGCATTATTAATCATGGATTGGAGAAGATTAAAATCCACCCCACCACGATCCATAGGCCCAGAATTTGTTGCAGACTGTTCATTCTCATCTGAGCTCAGCTCAGACACATTCTTGCATTTGGCCACTCGCTTTCCCACCATCACTCCCTGCTTAGCAAAGAACCATCATGACAGGGAAAGCCAGTGAATATATACAGGCAGGCTGCCTGTACTTATCATGCTCCTCTGTTGCTTATCAAAAGAGACACAAGTCAAACTCCAAGGGCGAAACTGCCACCATCCTAAATTCAGGTTGGGCGGTCCTGCAATTGAGAAAACAAAGTCAGCAAATACTGACAAGGCTAGAAATCACACAGCTCAACAATGTAAAGATGGCAACCGCTACCTCCTAGTCAGAGGAGGAGGTAGCGTGCCAATTAAACGAGCGATAGAGTGTGTCTATCATGAATAACAAACTACAAAGCTAGTCGCTAGAGCAGGCCAGCATTGATTACCACAACTTTAGAGATACAAAAAAAAAGTATTTCCTGTGTGGGCCATCTTAAGTGGGGATAAATAAATTGTATTTGTATGGGTAAATTCTGTGGATAACTGTTAGAAATGAGGTCTCTGGTTGGTAGTGGTTTGCACCCTGTCAAATAGAGACCCTCACTCTAGTCAGGGTAAGGGAGTCACACAGCTAAAATAACCCCTGCTCACCCCCTTGGTAGCTTGGCACAAGTAGCCAGGCTTATCTCGGAGGCAAAGTATTTGTACACACACACACAGTAACACAGTGAAAACACAAGGACTCCGCACCAAAGAGACAATATTTATCTGAACAAAAAAAGACCAAAATGACACAAATCCAACATACACAAGCAAAGATATAACTTGACCGCCAGGGCCGGGGACCACGGAAGCACCGCCAACAGGCTGGCGGTGGTTCCAGGGCCATTCTGACCGCGGCGGTAAAGCCGCGGTCAGAAAAGGGGAACCAGCGGTTTCCCACCGGTTTACCCATGGCCCAGGGAATCCTCCATGGCGGCGCTGCAAGCATGGGGATTCCGACCCCCTTCCCGCCATCCCGTTCCTGGCGGTTTTTACCGCCAGGAACAGGATCGCGGGAACGGGTGTCGTGGGGCCCCTGGGGGCCCCTGCACTGCCCATGCCACTGGCATGGGCAGTGCAGGGACCCCCTAACAGGGCCCCATAAAGATTTTCAGTGTCTGCTTTGCAGACACTGAAAATCGCGACGGGTGCCACTGCACCCGTCGCACTCCTGCAACTCCGCCGGCTCCATTCGGAGCCGGCTTCCTCGTTGCAGGGTCTTTCCCGCTGGGCCGGCGGGCGACCGCCAAAAGGCCCAGCGGGAAAGCCAGAATGGCCGCCGCGGTCTTTTGACCGCGGTGCGGTCATTCGGCGGTGACCGCATGGCCGCCTTAATCCATAGGAATCAATGGTGATATCCTTTAACACACAGTACCTGGAATGTGTACAAAAACAAAGATAATGCAGGCTATAAAGAGATGATGGGCCTGAAAAGCAAGCAATGCATCGATCCTTTACTTCGGAGGGAAGGCGATGCGTCCATTTTTTCCACGCAGGTGAGTTGATGTGTTGATTCTTTCCTCACAGGTGAGGCGATGCGTCAGTTCCCTACTGCGGTGCAGGGCTGATGAGAAAATGGCTCCCAGGGATGATACATGGAAAATCCAGATGCGCTGTGTTGATGGATCCGTGCTGAAACAGGTGATGCATCAATTCTGCTGCAAGAATGGCGCTGCATCGATTTTTCAGCCACAGGGCAGGCACTGTGTCGATTTTTCGGCTGCAGCGCGCCAATGCATAGATTTTCACCAGCTTCCACTTTTAAGGGCCCAGGGGCTGAATTTGGCACCACTTGGCAAGTCAGGACTCAGCAGAAGAGCACAGGCACTGGTAGGTGAAGTCTTTGATGTCCCTGAGACCTCTTAATAGGAGACAAGTTCCGTTCAAGCCCTTAGAGCACCGTGGAAAGCAGGGAGTAAAAAGCAGAGTCCAGTCCTTTCACTCCCAGGGCAGAAGCAGCCAGCACCAGGCCAGCACAGCAAAGCAACAGGCAGATTGGCAGTCCTTCCTAGAGCATCCAGCCCTTCTTCCTAGCAAAATGTCCTCAGTCCAGAAGGATTCTAAGGTTGTGGTCTCAAAGATCCAGCACTTATACTCATCTCTGCCTTTGAAGTAGGCAAGCTCCAAAGGAGAGCCTTGTAGTGCACAAGATCCTGCCCTTTCCTGCCCTGGCCCCAGACACACTATAGGGGCTTACTGCTTTGTGTAAGATCAGACACAGTCCTATTTAGGTGCAAGCGTCAGCTTCACCCACCATTCCAGCCCAGGAAGACCCTTCAGGATATGCAGGGCACACCTCAGCTCCCTTTGTGTGACTGTCTAGAGTTAATTCACAAACAGTCAGACTGTCATCCTGACACAGATGTGTATTCCACTGCCAGGTACCCAATGGGTATGGGGAAAAGCAAGGCCTTGATTGGCTGACCCCAACCTAAAAGGAAAGCTGCAGCCACTATTTCTTTTCCCGGACGGCCTGTGGTAGGGGATAAAATGGAAGGGGTCAGGATAGAGGTTTCAGGACATAAGTGCCCTGGGCATGGCGATTGGGCTGGGGGGCTTGACTCCTATCTTTACTCAGACAGGAGTCATGTCCCTGGGGCTTGTGCGTCAAAAAATGACGCTAGTCAGGTTAGAGTAATTTTTCTGACTCTAACCTGACTAGCGCCATTCTTTGACACACATCCTCCTGTTTCCCCTACGCGTCCCCCACCTGGTTAGCATCATTTATTTTGATGCTAATCGGCCCTTACCGCCGGCTAGCGTTATTCCTTAAATATGATGCCCAGCTGACGTCCAGGAATGCTGCTAGCCGGCGACATTGACACAAACCTGCGCTAACGCAGGTTTACGTCAAAAAGTATAAATCAGGGCCTCAGTGTCCTCGTTTCACTATCTTCAACGCCTTCCAGTCTATCGTGTGTGTGGTTGCTGTACCCAAATTGTCAGTCAGGTAATGCCTTAGAGCATCTCGTATGCCTTCCCGAAACCCTTGGTCTTAGAGTGCTACAGGCTGCAGCTTCCATGTAGGGACCAGCGGTCGCGGCTGTCCTCATCGGAAGCTAATCAACAATGGATTATGATCAGAGAAGGTTTCCAAAGGTATTCTGCTGCAATAACCAGCAACTTTAGAGGGGTTTGACACATCATATAATTTAGCCAGACATGTAGGTCATGCAGTACAGAATAGTGGGAGAACTCCCTAGCGTCAGGATGTAGTACTCGCCAGCAGTCACCCAATGCACACTGCTGTTTCCACTGGGAGAACTGCCGATACCACAAGTGATGTCGGTAGCGGGGGATATGATTGAACCCGGTCTATGTTAAGTGCACTGTGAAAATCCCCACCCTCCATCCACGGGACTTGTGCCCATTTAACCAGTACAGCTGACAGGTGCACAAAGAATGTAACTTGGTGGACGTTAGGGGCATAAACACTCCCCCAGTAACACAGGTCTGCCATCCAGAGACCCCTCCAGAAATCTCAGATCTCTGTGTTGATGTATTGAAAAGGGACCCCTGCACAGGCCCACACCATAGCTCTGCGCGCAAACCCTGAATATGTGGTACAATAGCACTGTCCTCTCCATCTCTGACTTAGCCTAACCTCCTCACCCCCAGCTATATGTGTCTCCTGCAGCAATGCTATCTGTGTCCCATGTGGTCTTATATATTGTTGCACCGCATGTCTCTTATGGGCAGTGCCCAGACCCCGGACATTCCAACTCACTACTTTAATTTCTGCCATCTAATCACAATTATGCAGTGGGTAATAGGGGTATTGACCATTTCCTGCTGCTGGGTCAGGTCCTTGTCTGCCTTTCATGCATCTTCCTTGAACTACCCAAAACTCCCATCCCATGGCGGACCTGAACAATGAGGTACACCCAAACCATGAACACATAATCCCAAACAATGGGGCCTCCACTTTTCCCACCAGCGTGACCTGCGGGCACCCAAGAGTAGGGTGGGAGGCTGGCTGGCCTGTAGTGGTTCACTTGTGCTTTACCCATTGTGCACGTGACTCATAGTACATGAAATGTCTCTAAATGTTCATCTCCCTTCAATCACTTAGTTACATTAGTATTACTCAGTGGGATGAGGAGCCTGATGGGCCGAGAGTGTCTAGAGCACTACCATTCGTCCTAATAATCAGCTCCACCCTAGATCAGCATACCTGCATCTATGGCGTTACCATGGCAGGATGTCAGAGAAGGCCTCTCTGACAGAGGCTTCAGACTTGTAATCAGTTTGTCATCTGCTACTGAGTTGCGACGTGGCTGGTCCCTCATCCTGCCACAGTGCTGTTGCAGTTGATAACACCTGTCTCAGTTCTAGGCGTGCCTGGGCCGGGGTGGGAGCACCTTTCATTCTGTCTGTGCTGGTGTCTTGTCGGGTTTTCTTGTTGAGCTTTTTCCTTTTGAACTGATTAGAGTGCGCATTTGGTGACGCCACCAGGGAGACCTCATATCTGCATTGCTCCACCCAGTCCCAGGCGTCGATGGGTTCGGTAAAGAAGAAGCTGACACCATTAGCTATTACCTTGAGTCTAGCTGGAAACAGTAAGTATGTGAGGCTGACTTGGCGTAAGAGTTACTTGACCCCTGAAAAGGAGGCCCTTTAACAATGAACTGCGGATGTGTAGCCTGGAAACAGGTTGATGCGGGAGTTTTCATACTGGAGTGGTGTCACCTAACGCATTTTCTGCAGTATTATTTCTCTATCTCAGTAATTGAGAAGGCAAATCAGTACATGTCTGGGTGGTGTTCCAGCCGGTGGCTTGCGACCCGGCACTATGGGGGTCATTCTGACCCCGGCGGTAAAAGGCCCTTACCGCCGGTCAGAAGTCCGCCATCCTACCACCGCGGCCGCGGTAGACCGCCACGGTCATTCTGACCACCAACTGTGAAACCGCCAAAAATCCGACATCCAAGGAAGGCCGCCACATCAGCGGGCCGCGGAAAACTGGAGATGACCAAACCTCCACCGTCACGCCAACACAAACACGCCCATGCCATTCTGACCCACGAATCCACGCGGCGGTCTTTCAACCGGGGTATTCCATTGGCGGTACACACCGCCGCGCTCAAAATACACACACAGCTCCAAAACACTGCCACATTGGACATTCTGAAATACGCACACCTGAGACACATACAAACAACACTCCCACACATCCAATCAACTATAAAACACCCACCCACATCACCCACAAACCCTCACTAGTTGGAAATCGGAGCGAAGGCGAGAGCGAGAGAGATAGAGAGAGCGAGCACAGCAATAGAAAACCCCAACACACACAGGAACCCAACTTCATCACACACACCACATCTACGCACACATCACCACATATCACCACGCACATCACCACAAACACCACCCCACACCTCATCCACACCACCCCATGGCACCCCAAAGACACCCAAGGTTTTCAGATCAAGAACTCCGGGTCATGGTGGAGGAAATCATGAGGGTTGAGCCCCAGCTCTTCGGCACACAGGTGCAGCACACCACCATAGCAAGGAAGGGTGAGCTATGGCAAAGGATCGTAGACAGGGTCAACGCTGTGGGACAGCATCCCAGAAATCGGGAAGATATCAGAAAGTGATGGAACGACCTACGGGGGAAGGTGCGCTCGATGATCTCCAGGCACAACATCGCTGTGCAGAAGACTGGCGGCGGACCCCCACCCACCCCACCCCAATTCACAGCATGGGAGCAAGAGGTGGTAAACATCCTGCCTCCTGATGGCCTCGCTGGAGTACACGGAGGAATGGACTCTGGTAAGTCGAATCTCAACTACTTCACCCCCCCCAACCACCAGCATGCCAACCCCCCCCCTCTGTCATCCCCAATATCACCCCCCAGCACATAACCTCCCTGCCAATGTCTCACCACCACAACCCACCCTAAACAACACCAACCCCTGAATGCCAACACAAACCATAGACAGCCACCACCAAAGCATGACCATTGCACATACCCATACACCACCCCCAAACCCTCACAACACCTCCCACAAGGGAATGCCAGCACTGGGGGACAAGGGCACTCAAAATGCACGCCATGGCACACACTGAAACAATAACCATACTCCTTCACCCCTGCAGGGCCCGAACGCCAACACACCGCCACGGAGGGTCCAGAGATGTCCATCCCACCCCCAGAACAGGCCCCCAGCGAGGACAGCAGCTCTGTCGACCTAGAACCTGACGACCAGCCCGGACCATCGGGGACCTCTGGACAGTCGGTTCCCCACACACAGACACAGGCCACAGCAGACCCAAACCCCTATGGAAACACCAGCACAGCTCCCACCCAGCGGGCCCATGCCTCTGTCTCGCGGACGCGTCAATCAGCGGTGTGACCGCCACTACAGGGCACCCAGGCTGACCCAACACCCCAACAACAACAGGGACCTGGGGGCAGTGGTAGTGGGCACACCATCCAGGGGACAGAGGCCCGGGGAAACAGGGCAACTGGGAGGGCTGCTGTGCGACAGGAGGGGGAGGACAGGCCCAGGGAACCGACTCTCCAAGAGGCCCTCACCACCATCATGGGAGCATACCATCACTCCCAGGAGACGATGGCGACGGTACTGGCCAGGTTCACCGAGATCCAGGCACAGCAGGAGGAACGGTACATGGGGTTCAGCAATGAACTCCGGGACATCGCTACCGCTATGGGGACCATAGTCCAGGCCCTCAACCGGATAGAAACCACATTGCGGGACCATGTGGCACCACAAAGGGCCCCTGTCACTAGCCAGGAACAGCCTACCACCTCCGCCGGCGCTAGTGGTCAGGAGGCCCCCACACAACGACGGGCCCCCAGAACCCCACCTCCTGCTGAAGAACAACCACCCCGCAAGAGGAACCTGAGATCTCAAAGGAAGACAGAGTAGGATGCCAAGACCCCCGCCAGCCTAATATCCCCCCGGATGTCATTCCACTGTCCCACAGTGTCACCCTGTCCAACCTTGAACTGCCCCTGCTCCATCCTTCCACAGCCATATGAACAATGCACCTGTGCGACCGAGAACTGGACTCTGCCATGGACATAACTCCACCCTCACCCTTCACCGTTTTAATACCATGTACCAATATATAGCACTAAAAATAAATAACGCATTGCACATAAATCATTCTGGAGTCAGCCTGTATTAATTACAAATGTATAACACATTACTTATCAATAATGTTCTGTAATTTATGTGTGGACAACATACCGATGTCTATAAGCATTAGTCCATGGGCTAACCAAGCTGAAGTCACGCAGTGGGTCATACAGCACTGAAAAGGGAAGGGAAAAGTAAACTTCAGTTTAAAAGTACTGGGGGGAAATACACAAAGTAAAGATGCAGGGGGCATTCAGTAAAAGTTAAATGGCGTGGGTGATTCCTACCTGTGTGCTACTGAAAATACTGTTGGATAACTCTGTCCCTGTTGTCTGGGTCGTCCTCTTCGTCTTCCTCCTCTTCACTCTCCGCAGGCTCCACAGCTGCTTCAACACCACCATCTGGACCATCCTCCTGCAGGAAGGGCACCTGACGTCGCAATGCCAGATTGTGAAGCATACAGCAGGCCACGATGATCTGGCACACCTTCTTTGGTGAGAACATCAGGGATCCCCCTGTCATATGTAGGCACCTAAACCTGGCCTTCAGGAGGCCAAAGGTTCTTTCAATGATCCTCCTAGTTCGCCCATGGGCCTCATTGTACCGTTCCTCTGCCCTGGTCCGGGGATTCCTCACTGGGGTCAATAGCCAAGGCAGGTTGGGGAAACCAGAGTCACCAATTAGCCACACACGTTGTCTCTGTAGCTGTTCCATCACATAAGGGATGCTGCTATTTCGCATCACATACGCGTCATGCACTGACCCAGGGAACATGGCATTCACATGGGAGATGTACTGGTCAGCCAAACAGACCACCTGGACGTTCATCGAATGGTAACTTTTCCTGTTTCTGTACACCTGCTCATTGTCTTTTGGGGGTACTAAAGCCACATGGGTCCCATCAATGGCACCAATTATGTTGGGGATATGTCCAAGGGCATAAAAATCACCCTTCACAGTGGCCAAATCTACCTCCTCAGGGAATACAATGTAGCGCCGCATGTGTTTCGTCAGGGCAGACAACACTCTAGACAAGATTTTTGAAAACATAGGCTGAGACATTCCAGATGAAATGGCCACTGTTGTCTGGAATGAGCCACTTGCCAGAAAATGGAGGACTGACAGAACCTGCACTAGAGGGGGAATTCCTGTGGGTTGGCGGATGGGGGACATCAGGGCTGGCTCCAGCTGGGCACACAGTTCATGCATAGTGGCTCGGTCAAGTCGGTATCGTAGTATGATGTGGCGTTCTTCCATTGTCGACAGGTCCACCAGCGGTCGGTAAACGCGAGGATTCATCCTTCTCCTCGCAAGTCCCAGCGGACGGTGCCTAGGAAGGACAACATGGAGCACAGAGTCAAGCAAGTCACAGGTACGTTCACCACTGCATGCATAGCAGACGATTATCTGTGTATTGAAAGGCGTGTATGTGTGGCAATGCAAGGCCGAGGCCTGTGTGACGCAGTACAAATTATGCCATGTGGGGCCTTGAAATGGCGGCTGCCTGACCTGTGAAGTGGGACAATGGGATGTGAGGTCAATGCGCTGGCGTGGCACACCGTGGCGGTAGGCGGTCGAAGACCGCTATACGAAGCCGCATTGGCTAACATTGAAGCCTATGGGTTTCAGGAGCCAATAATGAGGTGCGCGGCGGTCGCGGTACGCACCGCCGCGGTACGCACCGCCGCGGGCGTGACCGCCATTTTCTATCTGCTTAATCACTTGAGACCTGATCATCCACAGGAGAGGACCTATACTGCAAGTGCTGCTGTGACCTCGGTCTGGAAGCGACGATGGCAACTGCGACTGGGGAAAGGGCCCCGGCCTTCAGTTCCGAAGAGTTGGAGAAGTTCGTGGACGGGGTCCTCCCCCAGTATGCGTTACTCTACGGTCCTCCAGACCAACAGGTAAGTACACTGGGTGCACATTGAATGGGCTATGCCTGTGTGTCGAGTTGGGTGGATGCTAAGTTGGTGGGGTGGGGGGCGAATGAGGAGTGCAACGCACGACAGATGAGAGCATGTGCCATATGGCAAGGTTGGGGAGGGGGGGGGGCAATCGCATCTAACATGCAGGAATATGATGATTTCTCCTTCCCACCCTGTACATGTCAAATAGGTCAGCGCCCATCAGAAAGTGGACATATGGCGTGCCATCGCCACGGAAGTCCGGACCCTGGAGGTCCACAACAGACGGGGCACCCACTGCCGCAAGAGGTGGGAGGACATCCGCCGTGGGACCAGGAAGACCGCCGAGTCACTGCTGGGGATGGCCTCCCAACCTAGGAGGGGTGCCAGTCGTACCCTGACCCCCCTGATGTCCCGGATCCTGGCGGTGGCCTACCCTGATATGGATGGGCGCTTGAGGACATCACAGCAGACACAACGGGGTGAGTATCAGCACTTTCTGCTATCTCTCTGCGCAGTGGAGGCGTCTGGGTGGGGGAGGAGGGTTGGGGGTGACATTAGGCCAGGGCGCTTTCTGTAGTGTAGTCCTCTCCTTTAGGCATGGCCCTGTGCTCCCGCCCCCCACCTCTGTAGGGTGACAAGTACAGCTATCGATGGTCCAGCATCACACATGTGCGCCTTTGTCGTCTCTAGACCTGTTGTCCTAGTCAGAAGTACTGAGTACTGTACCCCGAATGCACGGCTTAGTGCATGAGGCTCCTGTGTCTGTCCTCTCCGCCAACGGTGTTGACATTGCATGCACTCAACCTGGTCTTTGTTTTTCTCCCCCCACCCTTCTTCTTCGTCTTCTTGTGCATGTGTGCATTAGCATCATCAGGCGGAGGAGACTTGGCATCGGAGCACGAGGGAGCTGCAAGTCACAAGGCCCCGGTGGGACCAGGAACAGACACCGAGGGCACCAGTGATCCGGAGGGCGAGGGGAGCACCACAACGGGGACCGGTGGTGACACTAGCGACAGCGACACGTCCTCGGATGGGAGCTCCCTAGCGGTGGCGGCAACATCCGGGCCCCCCGCCTCTACAGGTACAGCCGCCACCCAGCGCACCAGCCCCGCCCTCCCAGCAGCCCCTCAGCCTACGCTCCGTGCCCGCTCGCCCAGGAAGGCGGGCGTCTCCTTCGCCCCAGGCACCTCAGCCCCTGCCCCTGTTACCCCTGCTGCCCTCAGTGAGGAGGTCATTGATCTCCTCAGGACACTCATTGTTGGGCAGACTACCCTTTTGAATGCCATCCAGGGGGTATAAAGGGAGGTGCATCGGAGCAATGCCTACCTGGAGGGCATTCATTCGGGTCAGGCTGCCCATCAACGATCGTTCAATGCTCTGGCCTCAGCACTGACGGCAGCCATTGTCCCTGTTTCCAGCCTCCCTCTTCTGACTGCCTCCACCCTGTCTCTGTCTCCTGTTCCTCAGCCTATCCCATCCACACCATCAGACCAGCCTGCACACACCTCAACACCCAAGGGCAGCTCATCCAGACACAAGCACCACAGAACCCACAAGCATTCACCCAAGCAACACCCAGATGCAGACATTCCAACAGTCACTACCACCTCTGTGTCCCCCTCCTCCTCGTCTCCCTCCTCCCTCCCTGTGACGTCTACACTCACACCTGCATGCACACCACCATCAGCCAGTGCTTCCATCACCAGCACACCCTCCAGTCCAGTCCGCACACGTGCAGTCACCACCCCCACTGCCATTTACACGTCCCCTGTGTCCTCTCCCACTGTGTCTGTCACCCCCTCTTCCAAGACACACAAACGCAGGCAGCCACCCACCCAACAGCCATCCACCTCACGACAGCCTCCAGCACATGCACCTGCACCCAAAGACAGCACACCTGACTCTCCTACAACCACATCCTCTTCCTCCACTTCCATCTCCACTTCTCCTACCTTTTACCTTGGTCCTAAGAAACTTTTCCTTGCTAATCTTGACCTCTTTCCCTCCACTGACCCACCCCCTCCATCTGCAAAGAGTCCCAAGAGCACCTCAGCCACCACCAGCCCAGCTTCGAGTGTCACTGTGGTGCATGGGTTCTGGAGCCCACCCTTTGCCAGCAGTGACACCTCAATCAGCAGCAAGGGGACAGCCAGCCCCCCACCAGGCAAGAAGACCAGGAAGCTGAAGGGCTGCCGTGAGAGGACTGACACGGCTGCCCCCAAGGAGCCAAGTACGCCCACTTCACCAGCCACAACAGCTAGGGGAGGCAAGGGCCCGAGAGACCCATCTAAGGAGCGAAAGGGCAGCAGGGCGGAAGAGTCAGCCAGTAGGAGCGCAGAGCAGGAGGGGCCCACAAGCCCCATCCCGGGTGTTAGGAAGGACACCAAAGGGCCCAGGACTCCGTCACCGAAGGGTCCAGCAACAGCACGGTCGGAGGGCGACTGAGCAGGGAGTCCAGGCCAGGTCTGGCTCCCTTGACCTACTGGACGAGCACCGCTGAACAGGGCCCGCTGTGCAGAAGAGCCTCGCTGAACAGGGCCCCGCCGTGCAGAAGAGCACCGCTGAACAGGGCCCCGCCGTCTCAAGCACCGCTCCGCTGGGCCCCGCCGTCTCAAGCACTGCTCCGCTGGGCCCTTCATCTCAAGCACCGCTCCGCTGGGCCCTTCATCTCAAGCACCGCTCCGCTGGGCCCTTCATCCCAAGCACCGCTCCGCTGGGCCCTTCATCTCAAGCACCGCTCCTCTGGGCCCTTCATCTCAAGCACCGCTCCGCTGGGCCCTTCATCTCAAGCACCGCTCCGCTGGGCCCTTCATCTCAAGCACCGCTCCGCTGGGCACTGCCGTCTCAAGCACCGCTCCGCTGGGCCCTTCATCCAAAGCACCGCTCCGCTGGGCACTGCCGTCTCAGGCACCGCTCCGCTGGGCACCGCCGTCTCAAGCACCGCTCCGCTGGGCCCTTCATCTCAAGCACCGCTCCGCTGGGCCCTTCATCTCAAGCACCGCTCCGCTGGGCCCTTCATCCAAAGCACCGCTCCGCTGGGCCCTCCATCCCAAGCACCGCTCCGCTGGGCCCTTCATCCAAAGCACCGCTCTGCTGGGCCCTCCATCCCAAGCACCGCTCCGCTGGGCCCTCCATCCCAAGCACCGCTCCGCTGGGCCCTTCATCTCAAGCACCGCTCCGCTGGGCCCTTCATCCAAAGCACCGCTCCGCTGGACACCGCCGTCTCAGGCACCGCTCCGCTGGGCACCGCCGTCTCAAGCACCGCTCCGCTGGGCCCTTCATCCAAAGCACCGCTCCGCTGGGCCCTTCATCCAAAGCACCGCTCCGCTGGGCCCTCCATCCCAAGCACCGCTCCGCTGGGCCCTTCATCCAAAGCACCACTCCGCTGGGCCCTTCATCCAAAGCACCGCTCCGCTGGGCACCGCCGTCTCAAGCACTGTTAACGGTTCACTGTGCTCACCATGCATTCTCCTTGACCAGTGGAGACTGTAATCCACCTGATGGACTGTGGCTTTGCACTCCCCAGGATTGATCAGTGGGCAACCCACCCACTGTAGAGACTTGAGAGACTGTGGCTTTGCACTCCCCAGGATGGCCGAGTGGGCAAGCCACCCACTGTAGAGACTTGTGAGACTGTGGCTTTGCACTCCCCAGGATTGATCAGTGGGCAAGCCACCCACTGTAGAGACTTGGGAGACTGTGGCTTTGCACCGAGTGGGCATGGTGGCCCCTTCGTGGATCTGGCGTCGTGGACTCATGTGGCTGTGGTGCCCCCCCCTTCCCTTCCCTCTGAGGTGCCTGTAGTTATTTCATCAGATGCCCCTGCAGTGTTCTCTCCAAAGGACTCAGGTCTCCTGTGTGGGCTTTGCCCTTGTGTTGCTACACTTTGGCCCACGGACACTTTGAATCTCGTTAGTTGTGCAGGACTTATTGCCTCGGTTTTTCGTATGAATTGGATATTGAATTTGGATTTTTGAGTTGTTATTGCTATTTGACCGTGACTTATCAGTGTTTTTTTTTCCCCATAAATTTCGAGTCACTATTTAATTATGTCCTAGTTTTCTTTACGGGGGTTTGGGTGGGTTCACTGTGACTTGTTGCTCTGCATTGGTGTGTACATGGTTTGGGGGGGTGGGTGTATCGCGTATGTGTGTGCACGTGACCTTTCGTCCTCCCCCCTCCCCTGTGTCGTAGGTGCAGTACTCACCGTTATCGTCTGCGCCGGCGTTCGTGCTCGTGGTAGATGAGCAGGTAGACGAGAGCAGGTAGGATGTTTAATTCGGGTTCCATGCTGTCCTCCTTCCTCGTGGAGTGCGTAGAGGTGAGCGTTTTCCCGTTCGTAGTCTGTTTCCGCCGTGTTTTTATCGGCGGTGCTCCCGCCCCGGAAAAGGTGGTGGATTGGCCGGTCATGATAGTGTGGGCGGAACATTGTCTGCCGCCTGGTTGTTGGCGGTGACCGCCGCGCTGTTTGTCGGTCCCGCCGTGGCGGGCGGAGTGTTAATGTGGCGGGCTCTGTTGGCGGTTCCCGCCAGGGTCAGAATTCAATTTTTGGGACCGCCGGCCTGTTGGCGGGTTGGCCGCCGCTTTATCACCGACCGCCAGGGTTAGAATCACCCCCTATGTGTGCACATTCCTCGATGTAGTGTGGGCATAAGGCCTCCATTCCCAAATTTTGTGCCAGCCAAGACTCAAAGAAGTGGATGTGGTCTGACCCTACCGCCCCCTCCGGGAACCCCACTACGAGGATATTATTCTGCCTGATTTGGCCCTCCCAATCCCCTGCTCTGGGCTCCAGTTCCCTGACCTTGTCAGTGAGAGACCTAACTGTCTGTTCCATATCAGCTAGTGATGGTCGCAAGTCTCTGAGATCACTCTGTGCTTGTCACTCTTGTGGACAGATTTTTTTCTGGTCCTCACACAGTAGGCTGACCTCTATAGCCACTGCATCCACTCTATTATGCAGGTCTTGACCAGTGGCCTCACTGGCTTCCAGGATTTTGTCCAGTTTGTCATCATGGACGGTGGGAGCCGGGGCCATCCCCTGGCTCTGCATCTCCAGAGAGACCCGAGCCGGTCCGGTGGGCCAGTGCTAGATCCTCCTCTTCTCTCCATAGCGTCACCCCTCACAGGCAGCAAACACAATTATCCACAATCCATGTCTTGTGTCAGGTTACCAGGTACGGCAACTATGCAATGTCTTTCTGGATCAGAGAGCAAATGCCAGGCGACAAGCCAAAGCACTCCTCCACTGCTCTTTCTCTATATGATTACCCATTTTGCTGGGGAGGTCCTCCACCACAGCACCAGTGTGGTACCTGAAGGTTCCTCGCCAATCTTCTTGGCCCACCGGAGGGCCAGCCGGGCAGTCACTCTCCTCTCACTGGGGGCCCCACTCCACCGCCTCCGCCTCTCCCTGGTCCTCAGCTCCATCAATGACCACGCACTCCCACACTCCATGCGATTGTGGGAGCCCACGGGGGAGAGAAATGACATCAGGAAAGTGGGGGGAGGGGCCCGCGGGCTGTTGCCTGGGCTCCTCATGGACCCTGCTCCCCCGGCGGCCAACACCTCCCCATTGTGGTTGGGTGCATTCTCCGCCTCCATCCCTGCACCTCAGGATAGCATGCCAAGTCCACCAGGAGGGCCTCACCATGCAACATCCCTCTCTTAGCCAGGTTCCTCCCACGTCATATCCTCTTCAGCGGGGCTGGAGGGGGAAGGAGGAAGCAAAACAAGAAAGCAGGAGGGGGAGTGCTCACTTCAATTCTGCCCCCGCAATCTCCGCTCCTCACCATAAGGCAGGCCCTTCTGCTGTGCTCAGGCTCAGTCCACCCTCGCTGTTGCGCGACGGTCAGCCAGTGCGTCGCAGCTCGCGTAGCACTTGGGGAAGCAGCACTTCTCTTCCTGAGCTTTTCAGGTGCCCCCTCCTCTGGGCTACACCGTCCCGCTGCTCTCTCCAATTCTTATTGCCAGGCAACGGTGTGGTTTACTGTATCAGGAGTCAGTTAGCAGGAGCTCGCTCAGAGTCAGCCCGCCATCTTGCGGCGCTAAACCATACCCCGGAAAAGCCTAATGTAAGCCTCGAAATATAACCTTTAAGTGGATTCAAACAACCATTAACTGTTGGGAGTGACTTTGCTTACTTTTTTCACATTTTTACATATATTTTTACATCATTTTTAGTATCAGTAATTGTAAGTCTTTAGCAAAATAAAGAAAGTGTCCACACCAAAGAGGAAAATAAAATCTCTCCACTGACCTCGCCCAACGAGGTCTCATTCCGCCCTGCAAGAATGAAAACAAAAAGTGTTAATTTCAGATCCTGCCATGTAACCCACTAACCAGGCATTCCAAAGTGCAGGTGACACAGCTGGTTTACATCTCTGTGGCGCTAGCAGATATGAGGGCATGCACGTCCCAGTGTTCCCCCTCACTCTTGAAGCCTACAGGATGCGCCTTGTTGACTCTATGACCTCTGCAGCATTCTGCTATGCTGCTGTAAAGCTGTCCACAGAAGGCCAGGAGCATCACTGAGTGATCTTGTCTTAAGTTTCTTCACAATCATGGCTTGTCTTCACTGGAACCATTGAGAAGGGTTGTGCCGGGGTGTATCTATCATTGGTGCAGCAGGTGCAGTGCCACTGGGGCCCGTTGAACCCAGACAGTGCCGTAGTTTGTTATCCCAAGAGCAGTCAAATATGCAGTTTTCCTTGCTTTCACCAGGGCCCATGTCATCCTTGCTACAGTGGTGGTGTGTGCTGTTTTTTAGTTTAAATGTCAACTGTAATCCATAGCAGAACCGGGAGACAAATATATGGAGGCCCTGCCAGATGTGAGAAACCTCTGAGCCACTAACTGCTCTGTTTGCAGTAGGCGCCGGATGATAGGCGCCTATGGGGCTCTGCTATGGCAGTGTAGACACTTAGGGGGTGATTCTAACCCTGGTGGTCGGTGTTAAAGCGGCGGCCAACCCGCCAACAGGCTGGCGGTCAAAACAATGGAATTCTGACCCTGGCGGGAACCGCCAACACAGACAGCCACTTTAACACTCCGACCGCCACGGCGGTACAAACAAACAGCGCGGCGGTCACCGCCAACAGCCAGGCGGCAGACACTGTACCGCCCACACTATCACAACTCACCAATCCGCCACCTTTTCCGGGGCGGGAGCACCGCCGATAAAAACACGGCGGAAACAGACTACGAATGGGAAAACGCACACCACTACGCACTCCAGGAGGAAGGAGGACAGCATGGAACCCGAATTAAACATCCTACCTGCTCTCGTCTACCTTCTCATCTACCACGAGTACGAAGTCCGGCGCAGACGACAACGGTGAGTACTGCACCTACGACACACAGGAGGGGGGAGGACGAAAGGTTACGGGCACACACATATGCGACCCCCCCCAACTATGTACACACCAATGCAGAGCAACAAGTCACAGTGACACCACCCAAACACCCCTGAAAAATGCTATGACATAATCAAATTTGGAATAAATATTTATGTACCAAAAAGCTCCTGAAAATTATCGTACAACCATGAAAGATATTTACAAGAAAACAAATGATATACACATCAGTGTATAACTGAAGTAACAAGTCCTGCACATCCTACGAATTCATCATGTCCGTGGGGCAAAGTTCTGAGAAACAAGGGCAAAGCCCACACAGGAGACCTGAGTCCTTTGGAGAGAACACTGCAGGGGCATCAGATGTAAAAACTACAGGCACCTCAGGGGGAAGGGAAGGGGGGGGCACCACAGCCACATGAGTCCACGACGCCAGATCCACGAGGAGCCACCATGCCCACTGTACCATCCTGGGGAGTGCAAAGCCACAGTCTCTCAATGTCTCTACAGTGGGTGGGCTGCCCACTGTACCATCCTGGGGAGTGCAAAGCCACAGTCTCTCAATGTCTCTACAGTGGGTGAGCTGCCCACTGTACCATCCTGGGGAGTGCAAAGCCACAGTCTCTCAATGTCTCTACAGTGGGTGGGCTGCCCACTGTACCATCCTGGGGAGTGCAAAGCCACAGTCCATCAGGTGGATGACAGTCTCCACTGGTCAAGGAGGAGGCATGGTGGGCACAGTGAACCATAAACAGTGCTTGAGACGGCGGTGCCCAGCGGAGCGGTGCTTGAGATGAAGGGCCCAGCGGAGCGGTGCTTGAGATGAAGGGCCCAGCGGAGCGGTGCTTGAGACGGCGGGGCCCAGCGGAGCGGTGCTTGAGATGAAGGGCCCAGCGGAGCGGTGCTTGAGATGAAGGGCCCAGCGGAGCGGTGCTTGAGATGAAGGGCCCAGCGGAGCGGTGCTTGAGATGGCGGGGCCCAGCGGAGCGGTGCTTGAGATGAAGGGCCCAGCGGAGCGGTGCTTGAAATGAAGGGCCCAGCGGAGCGGTGCTTGAGATGAAGGGCCCAGCGGAGCGGTGCTTGAGATGAAGGGCCCAGCGGAGCGGTGCTTGAGATGGCGGGGCCCTCTTCAGCGGTGCCTATCTTCACGGCGGGGCCCTCTTCAGCGGTGCCTATCTTCACGGCGGGGCCCTGTTCAGCGGTGCTCTTCTGCACGGCTGGGCCCTCTTCAGCGGTGCTCTTCTGCACGGCGGGCCCTGTTCAGCAGTGCTCTTCTGCACGGCGGGACCCTCTTCAGCGGTGCCTATCTTTACGGCGGGGCACTGTTCAGCGGTGCTCTTCTGCACCGCGGGCCCTGTTCAGCGGTGCTCTTCTGCACCGCGGGCCCTGTTCAGCGGTGCTCTTCTGCACCGCGGGGCCCTCTTCAGCGGTGCCTATCTTCACGGCGGGGCCCTGTTCAGCGGTGCTCTTCTGCACCGCGGGCCCTGTTCAGCGGTGCTCTTCTCCACGGCGGGCCCTGTTCAGCGGTGCTCCTCTCCACGGCGGGCCCTGTTCAGCGGTGCTCTTCTCCACGGCGGGCCCTGTTCAGCGGTGCTCCTCTCCACGGCGGGCCCTGTTCAGCGGTGCTCTTCTCCACGGCAGGCCCTGTTCAGCGGTGCTCTTCTCCACGGCGGGCCCTGTTCAGCGGTGCTCTTCTCCACGGCGGGCCCTGTTCAGCGGTGCTCCTCTCCACGGCGGGCCCTGTTCAGCGGTGCTCTTCTCCACGGCGGGCCCTGTTCAGCGGTGCTCTTCTCCACGGCGGGCCCTGTTCAGCGGTGCTCTTCTGCACCGCGGGCCCTGTTTAGCGGTGCTCTTCTCCACGGCGGGCCCTGTTCAGCGGTGCTCATCCAGCAGGTCAAGGGAGCCAGACCTGGCCTGGACTCCCTGCTCAGTCGCCCTCGGACCGTGACGTTTCTGGACCCTTCGGGGATGGACTCCTGGCCTCCTTAGTGTCCTCCTTTCCAGCTGGGATGTGACATGTGGGGTCCACCTTCTCCGCGCTCCTGCTGCCCTTCCGCTCCTTTGATGGGCTCTCGGGCCCTTGCCTCCCCTAGATGGTGTGGCTGGTGAAGTGGCCGCACATTGCTCCTTGGGGGCAGCCCTGTCAGTCCTCGCACGGCGGCCCTTGTTTTTGCGGGTCCTCTTGCCAGGGGGGGGGGGCTGGACGTGTCCTTGCTGCTGATCGATGTGTCACTGCTGGCAAAGGGTGGACTCCAGATCCCATGCACAACAGTGACACTCGAAGCTGGGCTGGTGGTGGCTGCGGTGCTCTTGGGACTCTTTGCAGATGGAGGGGGGAGCTCATCGGAGGGAAAGAGGTCAAGATTAGCCATGAAAAGCTTTTTAGGTCCAAGGTAAAGGGTAGGAGAAGTGGTGATGGGAGTGGAGGAAGAGGATGTGGTTGTAGGAGAGTCAGGTGTGCTGTCATTGGGTGAAGGTGCTGGTGCTGTAGGCTGTCGTGAGGTGGATGTCTGTTGGGTGGGTGGCTGCCTGCGTTTGTGTGTCTTGGAAGAGGGGGTGACAGACACAGTGGGAGAGGACACAGGGGACGTGTACATGGCAGTGGGGGTGGTGACTGCACGAGTGTGGACTGTACTGGAGGGTGAGGTGGTGATGGAAGCACTGGCTGATGTTGGGGTGCATGCAGGTGTGAGTGTAGACGTCACAGGGAGGGAGGAGGGAGACGAGGAGGAGGGGGACACAGAGGTGGTTGTGACTGTTGGAATGTCTGCATCTGGGTGTTGCTTGGGTGAGTGTTTGTGGGATCTGTAGTGCTTGTGTCTGGATGAGCTGCTCTTGGGTGTTGAGGTGTGTGCAGGCTGGTCTGATGGTGTGGATGGGATAGGCTGAGGAACAGGAGACAGAGACAGGCTGGAGGCAGTAAGAAGAGGGAGGCTGGAAACAGGGACAATGGCTGCCGTCAGTGCTGAGGCCAGAGCAGTGAACGCTCGTTTATGGGCAGCCTGACCCGAATGAATGCCCTCCAGGTACTCATTGCTCTGTTGCACCTCCCTTTGCACACCCTGGATGGCATTCAAAAGGGTCGTCTGCCCAACAATGAGCGTCCTCACCAGGTCAATGAGCTCCGCACTGAGGGCAGCAGGGGCAACAGGGGCAGGGGCTGAGGTGCCTGGGGCGAAGGAGACGCGCGCCTTCCTGGGCGAGCGGGCACGGAGCGTAGGCTGAGGTGCTGCTGGGAGGGCGGTGCTGGTGCGCTGGGTGGCGGCTGTACCTGTAGAGGCTGGTGGCCCGGATGTTGCCGCCACCGCTAGGGAGCTCCCATCCGAGGACGTGTCGCTGTCGCTGCTCTCACCAGCGGTCCCCGTCGTGGTGCTCCCCTCGCCCTCCGGATCAATGGTGCCCTCGGTGTCTGTTCCTGGGCCCACCGGGGCCTTGTGTCCTGCAGCTCCCTCGTGCTCCGATGCCAAATCTCCTCCGCCTGATGATGCTAATGCACACATGCACAAGAAGATGAAGAGAAAGGGTGGGGGGAGAAAAAAGAAGACCAGGTTGAGTGCATGCAATGTCAACACCGTTGGCGGAGAGGACAGACACAGGAGCCTCATGCACTAAGCCGCGCATTCGGGGTACACTACTCAGTACTACTGACTAGGACAACAGGCCAAGAGACGTCAAACGCGCACATGGGTGATGCTGGACCTTCAATGGCTGTACTTGTCACCCTACAGAGGTGGGGGCTGGGGGCACAGGGCCATGCCTAAGGGAGAGGACTACACTACAGAAAGCGCCCTGGCCTAATGTCACCCACAGCCCTCCTCCCCCACCCACACGCCTCCACTGCGCAGAAAGATAGGAGAATGTGCTGATACTCACCCCCTTGTGTCTGCTGTGATGTCTTAAAGCGCCCATCCAATTCAGGGTAGGCCACCGCCAGGATCTGGGACATCAGGGGGGTCATGGTGCGACTGGCACCCCTCCTAGGTTGGGAGGCCATCCCCAGCAGTGTTTCTGCGGTCTTCCTTGTTCCGCGGCGGATGTCCTCCCACCTCTTGCGGCAGTGGGTGCCCCGTCTGTTGTGGACCCCCAAGTTCCGGACTTCCTTGGCGATGGCACGCCAAATCTCGATCTTCTGATGGGCGCTGACCTATTTGACATGTACAGGGTGGAAAGGAGGAAATCATCAATGACCTGCATGTTAGATGTGATTGGCCCCCCCCACCAACTTTGCCATATGGCACATGCTCTCATCTGTCGTGCGTTGCACTCCTCATTCGCCCCCCACCCCACCAACTTACATCCACCCCAATCCACACAGGCATAGCCCATTCCATGTGCACCCGGTGTACTCACTTGTTGGTCTGGAGGACCGTAGAGTAGCGCATACTGGAGAAGGACCCCATCCACGAGCTTCTCCAACTCTTCAGACGTGAAGGCAGGGGCCCTTTCCCCAGTCGCAGCAGCCATTGTCACTTCCAGACTGAGGTCACAGCAGCACTTGCAGTATAGGTCCTCTCCTGTGGATGATGAGGTCTCGAGTGATCAATCAGCTAGGAAATGGCGGTCACGCCCGCGGCGGTGCGTACCGCGGCGGTGCGTACCGCGACCGCCGGCGCACATCGTCATTGGCTCCTGAAACCCATAGGGTTCAATGTTAACCAATGCGGCTTTGCGCCGTGGTCTTCGACCGCCTACCGCCACGGTGTGCCCCGCCAGCACATTGACCTCACATCCCATTGTCCCACTTCACAGGTCAGGCAGCCGCCATTTCAAGGGCCTACATGGCTTAATTTTGACTGCGACACACAGGCCTAGGCCTTGCATTGCCACACATACACGCCTTTCAACCCATTGCCATTCTTTAACTGTGCAAGCTGTCTGTACGTACCTGTGGTTTGCCTGACTCTGTGCTCCATGTTGTCCTTCCTAGGCACCGTCCGCTGGGACTTGTGAGGAGAAGGACGAATCCTCGCGTGTACCGACCGCTGGTGGACCTGTCGACAATGGAAGAACGCCATATAATACTTCGATACAGACTTGACCGTGCCACTATCCATGAACTGTGTGCCCAGCTGGAGCCAGCCCTGATGTCCCCCATCCGCCAACCCACAGGGATTCCCCCTCTGGTGCAGGTTTTGTCAGTCCTCCATTTTTTGGCAACTGGGTCATTCCAGACAACAGTGGCCATGTCATCTGGAATGTCTCAGCCTATGTTTTCAAAGATTTTGAGCAGAGTGTTGTCTGCCCTGATGAAACTCATGCGGAGCTGCATCATTTTCCCAGAGGAGGGTGACTTGCCTACAGTGAAGGGTGATTTCTATGCCCTTGGACATATCCCCAACATCATTGGTGCCATTGATGGGACTCATGTGGCTTTGGTACCCCCAAAAGACGATGAGCAGGTGTACAGAAACAGAAAAAGTTATCATTCGATGAATGTCCAGGTGGTCTGTTTGGCTGACCAGTACATCTCCCATGTAAATGTCAAATTCCCAGGGTCAGTGCATGACGCGTATGTGATGCGAAATAGCAGCATCCCCTATGTGATGGAGCAGCTACAGAGACAACGTGTGTGGCTAATAGGTGACTCTGGTTACCCCAACCTGCCTTGGCTACTGACCCCAGTGAGGAATCCCCGGACCAGGGCAGAGGAACGGTACAATGAGGCCCATGGGCGAACTAGGAGGATCATCGAAAGGACCTTTGGCCTCCTGAAGGCCAGGTTTAGGTGCCTGCATATGACAGGGGGATCCCTGATGTACTCACCAAAGAAGGTGTGCCACATCATCGTGGCCTGCTGTATGCTTCACAATCTGGCATTGCGACGTCAGGTTCCTTTCCTGCAGGAGGATGGTGCAGATGGTGGTGTTGAAGCAGCTGTGGAGCCTGCGGAGAGTGAAGAGGAGGAAGACTCAGAGGACGACACAGACAACAGGGACAGAGTAATAGAACAGTATTTCCAGTAGCACACAGGTAATAATCACCCATGCCATTTTACATTTCCTGAAAGCCTCCTGCATCTCAACTTTGTCGATTTCCCCCCAGAACTATAAACATGATGTTTGATTTTCCCTTCCCTTTTCTGTGCTGTATGAGCCACTGCGTGACCTCGGCTTGGTTGGCCCATGGACTAATGCTAAGTTACCTCGGTATGTGTAATTCACAATGTTAATAATACGTAATTGATATGTAATGTGTCATACATTTGTAAATAAGACAGGCTGAGTCCTGATTGATTTCAGTGCAATGTGTGATTTATTATTAGTGCATAGATATTGGTACATGATAGTGAAACAGTGATGGGTGGGGGTGGAGTAATGTCCATGGCGGAGTCCAGTTCTCAGTCTCACAGGTGCATTGTCCATATGCCTGTGGCAGGATGGAGCAGGGGCAGTTCAAGGTTTGACAGGGTGGCAATGTGGAACAGTGGGAGGACTTCAGGGGGTATGCGATGCTGGCGGGGGTCTTGACATCCTACTCTGTCGTTTTTTTATTATCTCAGGCTCCTTTTGCGGGGCGGTTGTTGTTCAGCAGGAGGTGGGGTTCTGGTGGGCTGTCGTTGTGGTGGGGCCTCCTGTCCACTAGCGCCGGCGGAGGTGGTAGGCTGTTCCTGTTCCTGGCTAGTGACAGGGGCCCTGTGTGATGCCACATGGTCCCGAAACGTGTCCTCTATACGGTTCAGGGCCTGGACTATGCTCCCCATAGCGGTTGAGATGTTGGTGAGTTGGTCGCTGAACCCCATGTAGCGTTGCTCCTGCTGTGCCTGGATCTCCTGGAACCTGGCCAGTACCGTCGCCATCGTCTCTTGTGAGTGGTGGTAAGCTGCCATGATGGTGGTGAGGGCCTCTTGGAGAGTGGGTTCCCTGGGCCTCTCCTCCCCCCCCTGTCGCACAGCAGCCCTCCGAGTTGCCCTGTTTCCCTGGGCCTCTGTCCCCTGGACGGTGTGCCCACTCCCACTGCCCCCAGGTCCCTGTTGTTGTTGGGTTGGTGTGTTACCCTGGGGGCCCTGTAGTGGTAGACACACCGCTGCTTGACCTGTCCTAGAGACAGAGGCATGGGCCCGCTGGGTGGGAGCTGTGCTGTTGTTCCCAGAGGGGGTTGGGTCTGCAGTGGCCTGTGTCTGGGTGAGGGGAACCGACTGCCCAGAGGTCCCCGATGGTCCGGGCTGGTCGTCAGGTTCCAGGTCGACAGAGCTGCTGTCATCACTAGGGGCCTGTTCCGGGGGTGGGATGGACATTTCTGGTCCCTCCTGACCGGTGTGTTGTCGTTCGGGTCCTGCATGGGGTAAGAGGGTATGGTTATTGTTTCTGTGTCTGCATTAGCTTGCGTTTTATGGGTGCCCTTGTCCCCCAGTGCTGGCATTCCCTTGGGGGAGGTGTTGTGAGGGTGTTTTGTGGGGGGGGGGGATGGGTATGTGCAGTGGTCATGCTTAGGTGATGGGTGTCCATAGTTTGGGGATGGCATGCAGGGGTTGGTGTTGGGTGGGTTGTGCTGGAGAGACATTCTCAGGGAGGATGTGTGCTGGGGGGTTGGGGGTGAGGGTGGGGGTTAGCATGCTGGGGGGGGGGGAAGTGGTTGGCCTTGTACTTACCAGAGTCCATTCCTCCGTGTACTCAAGCGAGGCCATCAGGATGCAGGATGTTTAGTACCTCTTGCTCCCATGTTGTGAATTCGGGTGGAGTGGGTGGGGTTCCCCCGCCAGTCTTCTGCACTGCGATGTTGTGTCGCGAGACCATCGAGCTCACCTTCCCCCGTAGGTCGTTCCATCGTTTGCGGATGTCCTCTCGATTTCTGGGATGCTGTCCCACCGCGTTGACCCTGTCCACGATCCGCTGCCAGAGCTCCGCCTTCCTTGCTATGGTGGTGTGCTGAACCTGTGAGCCGAAGAGCTGGGGTTCCACTCTTATGATCTCCTCCACCATGACCCGGAGTTCTTGGTCCGAAAAGCGTGGGTGCCTTTGTGGTGCCATGGGGTGGTGTGTATGAGGTGTGGGGTGGTGTATGTGATGATGTGTGTGTTGGTGTGTGGTGCTTTGTGCTTCTATGTGGTGTGTGTGATGTTGTGGTGTGCCTCTGTGTGTCTGGCTATCTATTCTCTGATGTGTCTCTCTCTCCTTCGTCTCTGGTTTTTGTTGGTAGGGGTTTGTGGGTGATGTGGGTGTGTGTTTTATATGGTATTGGATGTGTGGGAGTGGTGTGTGTATGTGTTTCAGGTGTGTGCCTTTCAAATTGTCCAATGTGGTAGGGGTTTGTAAAGGTGTGTGTATTTTGACCGCGGCGGTGTGTACCGCCAATGGAATACCGCGGTTGAATGACCGCCGCGTGGATTTGCGGGTCATAATGGGATGGGCGTAGTTCTGTTGGCGTGGCGGTGGAGGTTTGGTCTTCTCCAGTTTACCGCTGGCCGCTGATGTGGCGGACTGCAGTGGAGGGCGGATTTTTGGAGGTTTTGCAGTTGTGGGTCAGAATGTCCGTGGCGGCTGACCGCGGCCGCGGCGGTATTGTGGCGGCCTTCTGACCGGCGGTAAGCGGCTTTTACCGCCAAGGTCAGAATGACCCCCTTAGGCCCTCATTTCAACCCTGGTGGTTGGTGATAAAGCGGCGGTAATACTGCCAAGATGCCGGCAGTAAAAAAAAATGAATTATGACCACAGTGGAGACCGCCAACACAGACAGCCACTTTAACACACCGACAACACTGCGGTAGCAACATGATCCGCGGGGGTAACCGTCAACAGCCAGGCAGATGACAATGTACCGCCCACAGTATTACAACAGGCCACCTTTTCTGGGGTGGTACCAATGCCATCAAAAGCACATTGGAAACAGTACACAGAAGGTAAACGACTCACTTCTGGAGACTCAAGGAAGAACCATCACGCCATGAGCCCAAACTGCAGGTGTTCCCCATGCTGGTCTACCTCCTCCTACACCAGGAATACCAACGCCGGCGACAACGACCATGGTGAGTACTGCCAACTAGCACACAGGGGAGGGGGGAGGAAAGGGAGAGTGACACACACGCAACATGCAACACCCCCACCCCAACAACATATACACAAACAGATGCAACAACATTACATATTCACCCCCACCCATCAGAAATAATGCAGGCACAAAATTATTTTACAAAGTGAGTGTAATAATATAAAATATTAGAAATACGTCCTCAAAAATCAAAACAGTGTTTCCAGATATACAAATGAAGGGACACTGCCCAGTCCATAATGTCCATGGGCCACAGTGCCATATCACAAAGGCCAAGGCCCCACTTGGCTCCTGCCTCAATACGGAGAGATCACTACTGGCGCATCAGGTCGAAAATACACAGGCACCTCAGGGGGAAGGGAGGGCACCTCAGCCGGCAGATAGTACAACGCCACTGTTCCTGGAGGGGGCTACATGCCCTCTGTGATGGCCTGGGGAGTGCAAAGCCACAGTCTCTCAAGTGGGTGGTTTGCCCACTGCTTGGTCCTGGGGAGTGCAAGGCCACAGTCTCTCAAGTGGGTTGTTTGCCCACTGCTTGGTCCTGGGGAGTGCAAGGCCACAGTCTCTCAAGTGGGTGACTTGCCCACTGCTTTGTACTGGGGAGTGCAAGGCCACAGTCTCTCAGGTGGGTGGTTTGCCCACTGCCTGGTCCTAGGGAGTGCAAGTCCACAGTCTCTCTAGTGGGTGGTTTGCCCACTGCTTGGTCCTGGGGAGTGCAAGGCCACAGTCTCTCAAGTGGGTGGTTTGCCCACTGCTTGGTCCTGGGGAGTGCAAGGCCACAGTCTCTCAAGTGGATGGCTTCTTCACTGGTTCTGGTGGGGGCCTTGTGGCAGGTGTGCTTCATCCTGGCAAGGATGCAGTGAGTTGATGCCTTCCTCCACTGGTTCTGGAGGGTGCTTTGTGCCCAGTGTGCTTCATCCTGGAGGCTACGGCCCTACCCCTGTAGCCTCGGACCACTGCCCAATGGGGCTGCTGCTGCTGCCAGTAGTGCTGGTGGCTGAGCTGGTGGCGGTGCTGCCAGTGGTGGAGGAGGCTCCAGCCCTTCCCCTGCAGCCTCGGATAGCTGCACACTGGGGCTCCTGCTGCTGCCAGTAGTGCTGGTGGCGGTGCTGCCAGTGGTGGGGGGAGGCTCCAGCCCTTCTTCTGCAGCCTGGGATGGCTGCCCACTGGGGCTGCTACTGCTGCCAGTGGTGCTGGTGGCGGTGCCGGTGGTGCTGATGCTGGCGGTGCTGCCAGTGGTCGGGGGAGGCTCCAGCCCTTCCCCTGCAGCCTCGGATGGCTGAAGCGGCATAGATGGTGGTGGGGGCTTAGGTCCTGTCACTGCACCAGGCCTCCTGTCCCTCCTACCTGCAGGGGCAGGCCCTTTGCCCTTGGCAGCTGGTGGTGCCGTCTTACCCTTGGCAGCCAGTGGTGCTTCCTTGGCCTTGGCAGCTGGTGGTGCCTCCTTGGTCTTGGCAGTTGGTGGTCCCTTCTTGCCCTTGGCAGCTGGTGGTTGTTCCTTGGCCTTGCCCTTGGCAGCTGGTGCAGGCACACTGATGGGTGAGTCCTTGGAGCCGCACAGACCTGCAGTAGCTGCTGAAACTACAGTGGCTGTAGACTGGGTGACTGAGGTTCTGTCCTGGGTTCTGCCCACCCTGGCCCGAAGTTAAGGACAGGGGGGTTAGGGGCAGAGAAGAGGTCAAGGGTGGAGAGGAAAAGCTTTTTAGGGACACTGGGGTGGGAAGAGGGTGAAGGTTTGGGAGTGGAGGAAGAGGGAGTGGTGGTTGGAGGTGTCTGTCTGCTGTGTTTGGGTGCAGGTGCATGGGCTTGATGCTGTTGTGAGGTGGATAGCTGTTGGGTGTCTGAGTGCTTGTGTTTGTGTACCTTGGGAGGAGGGGGCACATGCAGTGGGAGAGGACACAGGGGACATGTGCATGGATGTGGGGGTGGTGACTGCCAGTAAGGGGTGTGTAGTGATAGGCATGATGGTGATAAAGGTTGTGGATGAGGATGTAGTGCATGCAGATGTGAGTGTAGACATAACTGGGAGGGAGGTGAACGACGAGGAGGAGGGGGACACAGTGGAGGCAGTGGATGTTGACATGTCTGATTCAGGATGGTGTTTGTGTGAGTGCCTGTGTGATGATGTGTGGTGCTTGTGTTTGCCTGAGCCAAGCAAAACACAAAAGCCACTCCTGTGTGTTGTCTTGGGTACATGCTGGTCTGATGGTGTGCTTGGGATAGGCTGGGGTTGAGGGGAATCGGACTGGGTAGAGGAAGTTGGAGGGGGGGAAGGCTAGAGACAGGGACAATGGCTGCCATCAGGGAGGAGGCCAAAATCTGGAATGATCTCTGTTGGGACACCACGCCAGAGTGAATGCCCTCGAGGAACGCATTTGTTTGCTGCAAATGCCCTGCCAGCCCCTAGATGGCATTCACTAAGGTTGATTGCCCAACAGAGATGGATCGCAGGAGGTCAATAGACTCCTCAATCAGGGCAGCAGGGCTGACTGAGGCAGGGCCTGAGGTGCCTGGGACGAAGGAGATGCCCACCCTCCTGGGTGAGCGGGCACGGGAAACACGGGGCAGCTGGAAGGGCGGTGCTGGTACGGGGGTGGCCTCTGTACCTGTAGTTGGGGTGGGCACAGAGGTGTCCACCACCAGCACGGAGCTTCCATCGGAGGAGGTATCACTGTCAGAACTGTCCCCTCCAGACTCTGCCGTGGTGTTCCCCTCGCCCTCCCTCCCACTGGTGTCCTCACCTTCTGTGGATTCTGCCTCGTGGGCCCTGTGGGATGCAGCTCCCTCCGTCGCTGGTGCCTCTGCTCCTCTGCCAGATGATGATAATCCAAAGAAGGACAGGGTGACAAAACAAAAAGGGGGGAAAGAGACAGGACACACTTAGTCAATGCCAGCAACAACACCACCGTTGGCGTACACAACACACAGGGAACATCCCTATGTACTAGGCGATGCATGCTAGTTACCAGGCCATGGAGAATAATGCCTAACACCAATAGCAGCATACCTGAGACCCACAGAACCCTGCCCAGTAGTAGATGCCCACTAGCATGTTTGGGGGTGGAGTGCAACAGACCCTGCCCAACATGAACCTAGCCTGCAATGTTCGACCTGGCCTAGGGGCACCGACAGTCCCACATCCCCCCCAGATAACACCTCACCAAGCGCAATTTGCAGATTTGGAAACTGTGCTCATCCCCTTGTGGCTGCTGTGATGCCCTCAAGCGCCCATCCAACTCCGGATAGGCCACCGCCAGTATGCGGAACATCAGGGGGGTCATGTTTCGACAGCCACTCCTTCCTCGTTGGGAGGCCATCTCCATCTGGACCACCATACATGCAGCACCCTGCCCAGGACCCCTCAACCAGCCCCCCCTTTACACGAGGCCTTCACACACAGCACTCCATGCATTCATGCCCCATGCATCGTGCATACAGTGTACTCACCTGTTGGTCTGGAGGCCCATAAAGCAATCTGTACTAGGGTAGGACCCCATCCACCAGTCCCTCCAACTCCTCCTAAGTGAAGGCTGGGGCCCATTCTCCAGAGACTCGAACCATGGTCTCTTCCAGACACAGGTCACAGCTGCACTTGCAGTGTAGGTCCTCTCCTGTTGAAGGTCAGGTAGCAAGTGAGTGAACAGATAGAAAATGGCGGTCAAGTCCATGGCGGAGCATATCATCACTGCCGGCGTAAATCACCATTGGCTACTGTATCCCATACGACCCAATGATAACCAATGAGGAGTTGCACATTGGTTCTCGACCACCTCCCACAATGGCACACAACGTCAGCGGAATTACCTCATTTCCACCTGTCCCTCAAAACAGGACAGGCGTACGGCATTTCGGGGGGGGAGGCCACGGCACATAACTGCGTCACAGCAGACATAAGCACATTTAGGGACTATACGTAAACATACTGTTTCTGTCATAACATGCAATGCATTTTACTCTGAGAATATGTTTAAAAATGGCCAGCTGCCCACCGTTTTGCTCTCCAGATTACAACTGCTGAGGATGATTAGGAGATGGAGACATCCCCCCGTGTACAGGCCCCTGGTGGACTTAGCAACAATGGAGGACAGGCACATTATCCTCACCTACAGACTTGATTAGGCCACAATTCAAGAACTCTGTGCCCAATTGGAGCCAGACCTGATCTCAGCTGTCCGTCAGCCCAGTGAAATAAACCCTCTTGTGCAAGTCCTATCAGTGCTACATTTCTTTGGAAGTGGCTCCTTCCAAGTGACAGTGGCCATGGCAGCAGGGATGTCACAGCCAATGTCCTCAATAGTGCTGACCAGAGTGTTGGCTGCCCTGATGAAACACATGCGCAGCCTAATTGTTTTCCACCAGGTGGAGGATTTGGCCACAGTGAAGGCTGACTTCTATGCAATGGGACATATCCCCAAAATCATTGGAGGAATTGATGGTACACATATTGCTTTTGTCCCCCCACCCAATGAAATGAACAGTTGTTCAGAAATCGAAAGAGCTTTCACTCCATGAATGTGCAGATAGTGTGCCTTGCGGACAAGTACATCTCCCATGTGAATGCACAGTATCCTGGGTCTGTGCATGATGCCTTTACCCTGAGGAATAGCAGCATCCCATATGTGATGGCTCAACTCAGGGTGTGGCTAATAGGTGAACCCTGGTTCCCACCCAGTAGATGTTTGTATATTGGATGTGTGGTTGGCCCTAAGGGTGAGTGTGTGGCTAACAGATATCCCTCAATATTTGCAGGTAACTCTGGTTACCCCAACCTCTCATGGCTACTCACCCCAGTGAGGAATGCTAGGACAAGTGCAGAGGAAAGTTACAATGAGGCACATGGGCATCCATGAAGAATTATTGAGCGCACCTTTCGCCTCCTGAAGGCCAGGTTCAAGTGCCTCCATCTGACAGGTGGATCCCTGTGCTACTCACCAAATAAGGTGTGCCAGATCTTCGTGGCATGTTGCATGTTGCACAACCTTGCCTTGAGACGTCAGGTGCCTTTTCAGCAGGAGGATGGGTCTGGTGATGGGCGTGTGGCAGCCGTGGAACCTGTGGACAGTGATGAAGAGGAGGCAGAGGATGAGGATGTGGACAACAGAACAACTATCATACAATATTACTATGAGAAGGTAGCCTCTTTCTAGCATTGCTACCCCCACTTTTGGCCAGTTTTTGAGTATATGTCAGTGTGTTTTTACTGTCTCACTGGGATCCTGTAGCCAGGACCCCAGTGTTCATGGTGAAAACCCTATTTGTCAGTGTGTTTTGCCTGTCTCACTGGGACCCTGCTAGCCAGGACCCCAGTGCTCACAGTTTGTGGTCTAAATGTGCATGCCTGTGTAGTGCCTAATTGTGTCACTGAGGCTCTGCTAATCAGAACCTCAGTGCTCATGCTCTCTCTCCCTTTAAGTTTGTCACTATAGGCTAGTGACCGCTTTTACCAATTTCAGTTGGCATACTGGAACACCCTTATAATTCCCTAGTATATGGTACCTAGATACCCAGGTATTGGGGTTCCAGGAGATCCCTATGGGCTGCAGCATTTTTTTTGCCAAAATAGGAAATAGGTGTTAAAGGCTGGGGAGGGGTAGCCTCTCCCAGTCTCTGGAAATGCTTTAAAGGGCACAGATGGTGCCCTCCTTGCATAAGCCAGTTTACACCGGTTTAGGGAAACCCCAGTCCCTGCTGTGGCGCGAAACTGGACAAAGGAAAGGGGAGTGACCACTCCCGGTCCGTCACCACCTGTGATGCTATTAATTGTGTTTGACCAATGACTTTGTGTTTCACCACTGCGCATATCAGTTGCTCAATGTTCACCAGTAGCACATTATGGGGGTCATTACAACCCTGGCGGACGGTGTAAAAGGTGCGGTAATACCGCAAACAGGCCGACGGACAAAAAAAGGTAATTATGACCCTGGCGGAAACCACCAACAAAGACAGCCACTTTAACACACCGCCCGCCATGGCGGTACAAACAAGCAGCGCGGCGGTTACAGCCAACAGACAGGCGGAAGACAATGTACCGCCCACTCCATTACAACCCGCCAATCCACCACCTTTTCCGGGGCGGATTCACCGTGGATAAAAACACGGCGGAAACAGCTTTTGCTATGGGAAAACGTTCACCTGAATACATCCCACGAGGAACGACAATTCCATGGACCCGGAACTCCAAATACTCCCTGGCCTTGTCTTTCTGCTCATTTACGACCAACAGCGACGTAGGCGCAGAAGATACCGGTGAGTACTGCATCTACGACACGGGTGAGGGGGGAGCCAAAAGTTAGGGGGACACCCACCAAACACACCCATCCCCACCCTCGCATATCACAACATACACACCAATGCAGTCAACAAATATCACATTAACAACCCACAATCCCCCCTGAAGAATGCAAAGACAAAGCGAATTTTGGTCAAACATTGTAATGTGCCAATATACATGTCATACAAAAATATACAGATATATATCTCTAAATCACTCATAATTATATATACAATACAAGAAGAAGTGCAGATATTTACACAACAATGTCCGTGCACCAACAGTCCAAAAATGCATGGGCGAGGCCCACAATAGATACCTGACCAAAATCGGAGAGAACACTGCCGGGGCATCAGATAGAAATACTACAGGCACCTCAGGGGGAAGGGAAGGGGGCCACCTCAGCCACATGAATGCAGAGCCAGATCCACGACGGGGCTCCATGCCCATTGATGTATCCTGGGGAGTGCAAAGCCACAGTCTCTCAAGTCTCTACAGTGGGTGGTTTGCCCACTGTGCCATCCTGGGGAGTGCAAAGCCACAGTCTCTCAAGTCTCTCCAGTGGGTGGTTTGCCCACTGTGCCATCCTGGGGAGTGCAAAGCCACAGTCTCTCAAGTCTCTACAGTGGATGGTTTGCCCACTGTGCCATCCTGGGGAGTGCAAAGCCACAGTCTCTCAAGTCTCTACAGTGGGTGGTTTGCCCACTGTGCCATCCTGGGGAGTGCAAAGCCACAGTCTCTACAGTGGGTGGTTTGCCCACTGTGCCATCCTGGGGGGTGCAAAGCCACAGTCTCTCCAGTCTCTACAGTGGGTGGCTTGCCCACTGTGCCATCCTGGGGAGTTCAAAGCCACAGTCTCTCAAGTCTCTACAGTGGGTGGTTTGCCCACTGTGCCATCCCGGGGAGTGCAAAGCCACAGTCTCTCAAGTCTCTACAGTGGGTGGTTTGCCCACTGTGCCATCCTGGGGAGTGCAAAGCCACAGTCTTTCAAGTAGATGCAGGTCTCCACTGGTGCAGGAGGGTGACTGGTGCCCAGACTGGATGAGTCTCCCCGTGAAAGTTCCTGTCCTGTCACTGTCCCAGCTGCAAGTGGGCGAAGGATGCCTGATGTGGCGGTCCATTCATTCCTACACAGTGCATGCCCTGCTCAGCGGTGCTTTGCCATGGCAGTCTTTGCCCTGTTCAGCGGTGCTTTGACATGGCGGTTCAGGACTGTTCAGCGATGCTTTGACATGGCGGTCTTTGCCCTGTTCAGCGGTACTTTGACATGGCAGTCTTTGCCCTGTTCAGTGGTGCTTTGACATGGCGGTTCAGGACTGTTCAGTGGTGCTTTGCCATGGCGGTTCAGGACTGTTCAGCGGTGCTTTGCCATGGCGGTTCAGGACTGTTCAGCGGTGCTTTGCCATGGCTGTTCAGGACTGTTCAGCGGTGCTTTGACATTGTGGTCTTTGCCCTGTTCAGTAGTACTTTGACATGGCGGTTCAGGACTGTTCAGCGGTGCTTTGCCATGGCGGTTCAGGACTGTTCAGCGGTGCTTTGCCATGGCGGTTCAGGACTGTTCAGTGGTACTTTGACATGGCGGTTCAGGACTGTTCAGTGGTGCTTTGACATGGCGGTATTTGCCGTGTTCAGTGGTACTTTGACATGGCGGTCTTTGCCCTGTTCAGCAGTGCTTTGACATGGCGGTTCAGGACTGTTCAGCGGTACTTTGACATGGCGGTTCAGGACTGTTCAGTGGTGCTTTGACATGGCGGTCTTTGCCGTGTTCAGTGGTACTTTGACATGGCGGTCTTTGCCCTGTTCAGCAGTGCTTTGACATGGCGGTTCAGGACTGTTCAGCGGTACTTTGACATGGCGGTTCAGGACTGTTCAGCGGTACTTTGACATGGCGGTTCAGGACTGTTCAGCGGTGCTTTGCCATGGCGGTTCTGATACTGACATTGGTGTGTGGCATGACGATCTCCAAACTGGACATTGGTGTGTGGCATGACGATCCCTACAATGGGCATTGGTGTGTGGCATGACGTTCCATCATTGGCCAGCGGGGCTGTGGCATCCTGGCCCCTCCTGGGCTGTGACTCCGGCGGTGGTCTCTGGACCAGTAACAATACTTGGGCCCTCCTGGGTTGTGACTCCGGCGGTGGTCTCCTGACCAGTGACGATACTTGTGCCCTCCTGGGCTGAGACTCCGGCGGTGGTCTCTGGACCAGTGACGATACTTGTGCCCTCCTGGGCTGTGACTCCGGCGGTGGTCTCTGGACCACTGACGATACTTGGGCCCTCCTGGGCTGTGACCCCGGCGGTGGTCTCCTGACCAGTGACGATACTTGGGCCCTCCTGGGCTGTGACTCCGGCGGTGGTCTCCTGACCAGTGACGATACTTGGGCCCTCCTGGGCCGTGACTCAGGCGGTGGTTTCCTGACCAGTGACTATACTTGGGCCCTCCTGGGCCGTGACTCCGGCGGTGGTCTCCTGACCAGTAACGATACTTGTGCCCTCCTGGGCCGTGACTCCGGCGGTGGTCTCCTGACCAGTAACGATACTTGTGCCCTCCTGGGCTGTGACTCCGGCGGTGGTCTCCTGACCAGTAACGATACTTGTGCCCTCCTGGGCTGTGACTCTGGCGGTGGTCTCTGGACCAGTGACGACGGTGCTGGCGGTTGTGTCTGCTCCGCCGGAAATGATGGTGCACTTCTCCGCCGTGACACTCACAACAGGCTGGGCAGACTTCCTCTGGACCTTCCCCACCTTTTTTGGAGTTACAGCTGACTCACCAATCGCCTTCGATACCATTTCACTTGTCGTCCCACCAGGAGTCTTGACACGGTCCCGTCGTCCACTCTCCAATTTCAGAGCCTTTACAGGGGGTGGGCTACCAGTGCCTTGGCTCCGGGTCCTACTGCCTGCCCTGGTGGACGGTGCACTCCAAAAACCTGGAACACGCACCACTGGTACTGGAGGCTTTTTGGCTGAGGCGTTACGACAGGACTGATGAATTGGAGTGGGGGGTGGGTGCAAAAAGGTCAATTTGACATAGGGACAGTTTCTGACGGGCACTGGGATTGGTAGCTGGAGGGGGTCTGGGAGTGGAGGAAGAGGAGGTGGTTGTAGGAGGTGTCACTTTAGGTGTTTTGGGTGCAGGTACTGGAGGCTGTCGTGAGGTGGATGGATGTTGGGTGAGTGATTGCCGGCGTTTGGGTACTTTGGGAGGGGGCATCACAGACACACTGGGAGAGGACACAGGGGACGTGTAAATGGCAGTGGAGGTGGTGAGTGCAGGTGAGCGGCTTGTGGTGCTGGGTGTCCTGGTGCGAGTCCTAGTGCCTGTAGATGTGGTGCATGCAGGTGTGTGTGTAGACGAGACTGGGAGGGAGGAGGGAAAAGAGGAGGAGGGGGACACAGTGGAGGCAGTGGATGTTGCTGTGTCTGTATGGGTGTGATGCTTGTGTGAGTGCCTGTGGTGTGTGTGGTGCCTATGTTTGCTTGAGCTACTTTTGGGTGTTGACTTGTGTGCATGCTGGTCTGTAGGTGTGCTTGGGATGGGCTGGGGTACAGGGGATTGAGTCTGGGTGGAGGAAGTTGGAGGGGGGAGGCTAGACACAGGGACAATGGCTGCCATCAGTGCTGAGGCCAGAGATTGCAGGGCTCGCTGAAGGGCAGCCTGACCAGAATGAATGCCCTCCAGGAATGCATTACCGTGTTGCAACTCTCGTTCTACACCCTGGATGGCATTCACAATGGTAGACTGCCCAACAGTGAGTGACCTGAGGAGGTCAATGGCCTCCTCACTGAGGGCAGCTGGGGTGACTGGGGCAGGGCCTGAGGTGCCTGGGGCGAAGGTGATGCCCACCTTCTTGGGTGAGCGGGCACGGGGCGAATGCTGAGGGGCTGCTGGGAGGGCGGTGGTGGTAGGGGAGGTTGCGACTGTACCTGTAGAAGTGGGGCGCACAGATGGTGCCGCCACCACAGGGGAGCTCCCATTGGTGGACGAGTCCGTGTCGCTGGTTGGTGATCTGGTAGCCGACGTGAAGCTCCCCTCGCCCTCCGTCCCACTGGTGCATTCAGAGTCTGTGGTGTGGCCCTCCATGGCCATGTGGGATGTAGCTCCCTCATGCTCCGGTGCCACTGTACCTCCGCCTGATGATGCTGATGGACAAAAGGACAGGGAGAGCAGGAAAAAGGGGGGGGGGAGACAGAAGAAAGAGAGTTTTAGTGCATGGCATACCGCTACCATTGGCAGGCAAGACAGACGCAGCAGCCCCATGCATAACGCTGTGCTCCTGGCCTCTGCACATACAATTTCTGGGATATGGCCTACATGCCAATGGTGGACATCTGCGCACTTGGATGCCACAGGGGCAACTATACCTCATCTTGGCAGTCTTCTGAGGTGGGGTAGAGTGCCACATGGCCTGCATTACGGAGGGGCCTTGCCTATCGAACTCGCCCTGGCCTAGGGACACCCACAGCCCACTTCCCCCACCCAGACACCTCCACTGCACGCAAAGTCCGCAGAATGAGGTTGTACTCACCCCCTTGTGTCTGCTGTGATGCCCTCAAGCGCCCATCCAACTCCGGGTAGGCCACTGCCATGATCCGGAACATCAGGGGGGTCATGGTGCGACGGGCACCCCTCCCACGTTGGGAGGCCATCCCCAGCTGAGCCTCCGCCGTCTTCTTGCTGCAGCGGCGAATGTCCTCCCATCTCTTCCAGCAGTGGGTGCCCCGTCTCTGGTGGGCCCCCAGGGTCCGGACCTCCTTGGCGAAGGCACGCCAAATGTCCCTCATCTGGTGGGTGCTGACCTACATGACATGCACAAGGGAAGAGGAACAGTCATTACCAACTGCACCGTCAATGTGAGTGGCCCCCTCCCTACTTTGACCATGTGGCCCATTTATTCCCATGCTTTACTGTAGTATGAACTCTGGCCCCTTCCCTCTTCCACCCAGCCCTCTCCACCCAGGCCTAGCCCATACAACGTGCTCCCTGTGTACTAACCTGTTGGTCTGGAGGACCGTAGAGTAGCATGTACTGGTGGAGGACCCCATCCACAAGTTTCTCCAACTCCTGTGCAGTGAAGGCAGGGGCCCTTTCCACAGACGCAGCAGCCATCGTCGCTTCCAGACCGAGGTCACAGCAGCACTAGCAGTGTAGGTCCTCTCCTGTCGAAGGTCAGGTATCTAGTGATTGAAGAGATAGAAAATGGCAGTGACGTCCGCGGCGGGGGGCATCATCACCGCCGGCGCAGCTGTTCATTGGCTCCTGGGACCCATAGGGTCCAATGTTAACCAATGCAGCATTGCGCCGCGGTCTAAGACCGCCTCCCGCGACGGTGTGCAACGCCAGCGCAGTTACCCCACAATTCCATTGTCCCAGTTTAGAGGTCAGGCAGCCGACATTTCAGGGGCCCACATAGCTTCAGTTACTATTGCGTCACACATAGCTAGGCCTATCCTCAACACACATACAGGAAGGGTTTTGTGTTTGGTGCCGTGTTCTGTGTGACTGTGGGTACATACCTGGAGGAATAGTGACTGTTTCTTCGCTGTTGTCCTTCTTAGGCACCGTCAGCTGGGACATATGAGAAGATGGCGGAATCCTCTGGTGTATCGACTGCTGGTGGACCTGTTGACAATGGAAGAGAGACATTTAATCGTCACCTACAGGTTTGACAGTGCCACCATCCAGGAACTATGTACCCAGTTGGAGCCAGACCTGATGTCACCAATCCGCCATCCGACTGGAATCCCCCCTGACATGCAGGTGCTGTCAGTGCACCATTTCCTTGCAAGTGGGTCTTTTCAGACAACTGTGGCCATGGCATTAGGGATGTCCCAGCCTATGTTTTCCAACGTGTTGTCCAGACTGTTGTCTGCCCTGCTGAAACACGTAAGGAGATACATCATTTTCCCTGAGGTGGAGGATTTGCCTACAGTGAAAGGTGACTTTTATGCCCTTGGACATATCCCCAACGTCATAGGTGCCATTGATGGGACCCATGTAGCTCTGGTCCCCCCCCCGCAGGAGTGAACAGGTGTACAGGAACAGGAAGAGTTATCATTCGATGAATGTCCAGATGGTCTGTTTGGCAGACCAGTACATCTCGCAGGTAAATGCTATGTTCCCTGGCTCAGTGCATGACGCCTACATCGTGCGGAATAGCAGCATCCCTGATATGATGGGTCAACTCCAGAGGCACCGTGTGTGGCTATTGGGGGACTCTGGTTACCCCAACCTTTCCTGGCTATTGACCCCTCTGAGGAATCTCAGGACCAGGGCAGAGGAACGGTACAATGATGCCCATGGGCGGACTAGGAGGGTTATCGAACGCACCTTCGGCCTTCTTAAGGCCAGGTTCAGGTGCCTCCATATGACAGGTGAATCCCTATTGTACTCACCGAAGAAGGTGTGCGACATCATCATCGCCTGCTCGATGCTCCATAATTTGTCATTGCGACGCCAGGTGCCTTTTCTGCAGGAGGATGATCCAGATGACGGTGTTTTGGCAGCTGTGGAGCCTGTGGAGCCAGTGGACAGTGAGAAAGATGAAGCTGAGGAAGAAGAAAATGACAACAGGGAGTCAGTCATACAGCAATATTTCCAGTGAAACACAGTTGAGTACAATTTCAGGTTTAACATTACATTAACTTTCACATGTCTACCTCTATCCTGTACCGACATTTCACTCACTATTTGTTAACTGAGTTGTCCCCTTCCATTTCAGTTCCACAAATGTGGTAACCTACGTGTCAGCTGCTTGCATCCTTGAAGGGCTTGTGATGTGTGACATTGGTATGTTAGCCTTCCAATGGGTAACCCATTATGACACTGTAATTGATAATACAAAATTACAAATCATAGACTGACTCCAGATTTTTTTCTGTTTCAAGGGTGTTTATTAAAGTGCTAAAAAATGAAGGGGGGGTTGTAAAAGGTGATGGGTGATGGTGGAGGAATGTCCATGGCAGAGTCCAGTCTATTAGTCTCACAGGTGCATTGCCCATATGGGCATAGGAAGTGGAGCTGGGGCAGTTCCAATCTGGACAGGGTGACAAAGTGGGACAGTGGGGGGACAATCAGGGTGGTCTTATTTCCTGGCGGGGGTCTTGCCATCTTGCTCTGTCCTGTTCCTGGATCTCAGGGACCACTTGCATGGTGGTTCTCCGTCTGCAGGGGATGGGGTGCTGGTGTGGTGGTCCTGTGGCGGGGCGTCCTGTCCACTAGCGCCGGCGGAGGTGGTGGGCATTTCATCATCCTGGCTAGTGTCAGGGGCCCTTTTGAGTGCCACGGTGTCCCTCAAGGTCTTTTGAATGTCCTTTAGCACCCCTACGATGGTGCCCAGGGCGGAGCCGATGGTCCTGAGCTCCTCCCTGAACCCCAAATACTGCTCCTCCTGCAGGCGCAGGGTCTCCTGCAAATTGTCCAGGACCGTGGCCACCGTCTCCTGGGAGTGGTGGTATGCTCCAATGATGGAAGAGAGGGCCTCGTGGAGAGTTGGTTCCCTTGGCCTGTCCTCCCTCTGTCGCACAGCAGCCCTCCCAGTTCCCCTGTGTTCCTGTGCCTCCGTCCCCTGGACCGTGTGCCCACTACCACTGCCCCAGGTCCCTGTTGTTGTTGGGGTGGTGGGTTACCCTGGGTTCCCTGTAGTGGTGGACACACCACTGATTGACCTGTCCTGGTAGGGAGGTTTGGGCCCGCTGGGTGGATGCTGTGCTGGTGTTACCAGAGGGTGGCAGCTCAGTGTTGGGCTGTGGCTGGGCAAGGGGAACCAACTGTCCTGAGGCCCACGATGGTCCGGGCTGGTCATCAAGATCCAGTAGGGCAGAGCTGCTATCGTCACTGTGGGCCTCTTCGGGGGTGGAGTGGTGTTGTCTGGACCCTCTGGTGTGGTGACGTTCCTTCGGGTTCCTGCAAGGGTATAAGAACATGATTATTGCATGTGTGTGTTTCATGGTGTGCAATGGGTGGGTATTTGTGTACCCCAGTGCAGGCATTCCTGTGTGGGAGCTTGTGTGCTGATGGCGAGGGGGTGTTCTGGGTATGTGCAGTGGGCATGCTTTAGTGATGGGTGTCCATGCTTAGTTGTGTCATGCATGTCTTGGTGTTGGGATGGGTGGTTGGTGTTATTAGTATATTAGTGAGGTGTTGGAGTGATAGGGGAGGGTGTGAGGGTGGGGGTGTGTGATAGCATGCAGGTAGGGTGGGGGATGTGATAGTTAAGATTTGACTTACCAGTGTCCGTTCCTCCAACGACTCCTCCGAGGCCCTCAGGATGCAAGATGGTCAAGACTTGCTCCTCCCATGTTGTTAGTTGTGGGGGAAGAGGTGGGGGTCCGCCGCCAGTCCGCTGTACCTCGATGTGGTGCCTGGAGACCGTGGAACGCACCTTCCCCCGTAGGTCGTTCCACCTCTTCCTGATGTCCTCCCTATTTCTTGGGTGCTGTCCCACAGCGTTGACCCTGTCCACTATTCTTTGCCATAGCTCCATCTGCCTGGCTATTGATGTGTGCTGTACCTGTGAGCCAAATAGCTGTGGCTCTACCCGGATTATTTCCTCCACCATGACCCTGAGCTCCTCCTCGGAGAAGCGGGGGTGTCTTTGGCGTTCCATGGGGTGGTGTGTGTGATGTGTGGGGTGGTGTTTTTGGTGATGAGTGTGGTGAGTGTAGTGGTATGTGGTGTTTTGTGTTTGGATGTTGTGTGGGTGATGGTGTTGTGTGCCTCTGTGTGATGGGGTTGTCTATTCTGTGCTCTCTCTCTGGCCTTCTCTCGAAATTTCAGGTTGTAGGGGTTTGTCGGTGATGTGGGTGTGTGTTTTATATTGTATTGGATGTGTGGGAGTGGTGTGTGTATGTGTATCAGGTGTGTGTATTTTGAATTGTCCAATGTGGCAGTGTTTTAGAGATGTGTGTTTATTTTGAACGCGGCGGTGTGTACCGCCAATGGAATACCGCGGTTGAAAGACCGCCGCGTGGATTCGTGGGTCGTAATAGCATGGGCGTGTTTCTGTTGGCGTGGGGGTGGAGGATTTGTTTCTGCATGTTTATCGCTGACCTTTGGTGTGGCGGTATTGTGTGGGTGTCTGAATTTCGGCGGATTCCGTGATGTGTGTCATAATAGCTGTGGCGGTCTACCGCCGCCGCCGCAGTGTATTGGCGGTCTTCTGCACGGCGGTAAGCGCCTTATACGGCCAATGTTGTAATGACCCCCTATATGTTTTCTTCAGTTTAGCTGCCTATTGGCTTTAACATGGAGTTAGCCATTTCATTCTGTATTCAGTTTAGCCACCTATTGGCTTTGACATTGCATTAGCCATTACATTCTGTATTCTGCCTATTGGCTTTGACATGCTGTATCAGTTTAGCTGCCTATTGGCTTTGACATGGCATTAGCCAATTACATTCTGTATTCTGTCTATTGGCTTTGACATGCTGTATTCAGTTTAGCTGCCTATTGGCTTGGACATGATATTAGACATTATGGGAGTCATCCTGACCTCGGCGGTAAAAGGCCCTTACCGCCGGTCAGAAGTCCGCCATTCCACCGCCGCAGCCGCGGTAAACTGCCACGGTCATTCTGACCCACAACTGACAAACCTCAAAAAATCCGACATCCACAGCAGGCCGCCACATCAGCGGCCAGTGGTAAACTGGAGATGACCAAACCTCCACCGCCACGCCAACAGAAACACACCCATGTCATTCTGACCCACAAATCCACACGCGGTCTTTCAACCGCGGTATTCCATTGGCGGTACACTCCGCCGCGCTCAAAATACACACACAGCTCCAAACACAGCTCCAAACACAGCCACATTGGACAATTTGAAATACACACACCTGATACACATACACACACCACTCCCACACACCCAACACAATATAAAAAACACACCCACATCACCCACAAACCCCTACGACCAAAGATCAGAGACGAAGGAGAGAGAGACACATCACAGAATAGAGAGCTACATCACACAGAGGCACACTACACCATCACACACACCACATAGAAGCACAAAGCACCACACACCAACACACTCATCACCACATACACCACCCCACACCTCATCCACACAACCCCATGGCACCCCAAAGGCACCCACGCTTTTCGGACCAAGAACTCCGGGTCATGGTGGAGGAAATTATAAGAGTTGAACCCCAGCTCTTCGGCTCACAGGTGCAGCACACCACTATAGCCAGGAAGGCGGAGCTATGGCAGCGGATCGTGGACAGGGTCAACGCGGTGGGACAGCATCCCAGAAATCGGGACGACATCCGCAAACGCTGGAACGACCTACGGGGAAAGGTGCGCTCGATGGTCTCGCGACACAACATCGCAGTGCAGAAGACTGGCGGGGGACCCCCACCCACTCCACCCGAATTCACAGCATGGGAGCAAGAGGTACTAAACATCTTGCATCCTGATGGCCTCGCTGGAGTACACGGAGGAATGGACTCTGGTAAGTACAATCTCAACTGCTTCACCCCCCCCCAGCATGCTAACCCCCACCACCACCCTCACCCCCAACCTCCCATCACACATCCTCCCTGAGAATGTCTCTCCAGCACAACCCACCCAACACCAACCCCTGCATGCCACCACAAACTATGGACACCCATCACCTAAGCATGACCACTGCACATACCCCCCCCCCAAAACACCCTCACAACACCTCCCCCAAGAGAATGGCAGCACTGGGGGACAAGGGCACCCATAAATCGCACGCAATAGCACACACAGAATCAATAACCATACTCTCTTACCCCATGCAGGACCCGAACGCCAACACACCGGTCAGGAGGGTCCAGAAATGTCCATCCCACCCCCGGAAGAGGCCCCCAGTGATGACAGCAGCTCTGTCGACCTGGAACCTGATGACCAGCCCGGACCATCGGGGACCTCTGGACAGTGGGTTCCCCACACACAGACACAGGCCACACCAGACCCAACCCCCTCTGGGACCAACAGCACAGCTCCCACCCAGCGGGCCCATGCCTCTGTCTCTAGGACAGGTCAATCAGCGGTGTGTCTGCCACTACAGGGCACCCAGGCTAACCCACCACCCCAACAACAACAGGGACCTGGGGGCAGTGGTAGTGGGCACACCGTCCAGGGGACAGAGGCCGGGGGAAACCGGGCAACTCGGAGGGCTGCTGTGCGACAGGGGGGGGAGGAGAGGCCCAGGGAACCCACTCTCCAAGAGGCCCTCACCACCATCATGGCAGCCTACCACCACTCCCAAGAGACGATGGCGACGGTACTGGCCAGGTTCCAGGAGATCCAGGCACAGCAGAAGGAACGCTACATGGGGTTCAGCAATCAACTCACCAACATCTCTACCGCTATGGGGAGCATAGTCCAGGCCCTGAACCGTATAGAAGACACGTTGCGGGACCATGTGGCACCACACAGGGCCCCTGTCACTAGCCCGGACCAGGAACAGCCTACCACCTCCGCCGGCGCTAATGGACAGGAGGCCCCACCACAGCGACAGGCCACCAGAACCCCACCTCCTGCTGAAGAACAACCACCCCGCAAGAGGAGCCTGAGATCAAAAAAATAGACAGAGTAGGATGTCAAGACCCCCGCCAGCATGAGATACCCCCTGAAGTCATCCCACTGTCCCACATTGCCACCCTGTCCAACCTTGAACTGCCCCTGCTCCATCTTTCCACAGGCATATGGACAATGCACCTGTGAGACTGAGAACTGGACTCTGCCATGGACATTACTCCACCCCCACCCATCACCGTGTTAATATCATGTACCATTATCTAGCACTACAAATAAATCACTCATTGCACTGAAATCTCTCAGGAGTCAGTCTGTATTATTTACAAATGTATAACACATTACAGATCAATTATGTTCGGTTAACTTTGTGTTGAAAACATACCGAGGTCAATAAGCATTAGTCCATGGGCTAACCAACCAGAAGTCACGCAGTGGGTCATACAGCACTGAAAAGGGAAGGGAAAATCAAACATCAGTCTAAAAGAACTGGGGGGAAATAGACAAAGTTGAGATGCAGGAGTCTTCAAGTAAATGTAAAATGGCGTGGGTGATTCTTACCTGTGTGCTACTGAAAATACTGTTGGATAACTCTGTCCCTGTTGTCTGTGTCGTCCTCTGAGTCTTCCTCCTCTTCACTCTCCGCAGGCTCCACAGCTGCTTCAACACCACCATCTGGACCATCCTCCTGCAGGAAAGGCACCTGACGTCGCAATGCCAGATTGTGAAGCATACATCAGGCCACGATGATCTGGCACATCTTCTTTGGTGAGTACATCAGGGATCCCCCTGTCATATGCAGGCACCTAAACCTGGCCTTCAGGAGGCCAAAGGTCCTTTCTATGATCCTCCTAGTCCGCCCATGGGCCTCATTGTACCGTTCCTCAGCCCTGGTCCGGGGATTCCTCACTGGGGTCAATAGCCAAGGCAGGTTGGGGTAACCAGAGTCACCTATTAGCCACACACGTTGTACCTGTAGCTGTTCCATCACATAAGGGATGCTGCTATTACGCATCACATACGCGTCATGCACTGAACCAGGGAACATGGCATTTACATGGGAGATGTACTGGTCAGCCAAACAGACCACCTGGACGTTCATAGAATGATAACTTTTCCTGTTTCTGTACACCTGCTCATCGTCTTTTGGGGGTACTAAGGCCACATGGGTCCCATCAATGGCACCAATTATGTTGGGGATATGTCCAAAGGCATAAAAATCACCCTTCACAGTGGCCAAATCAACCTCCTCAGGGAATAGAATGTAACTCCGCATGTGTTTCGTCAGGGCAGACAACACTCTAGACAAAACTTTTGAAAACATGGGCTGAGACATTCCAGATGACATGGCCACTGTCGTCTGGAATGAGCCACTTGCAAGAAAATGGAGGACTGACAGAACCTGCACCAGAGGGGGAATTCCTGTGGGTTGGCGGATGGGGGACATCAGGGCTGGCTCCAGCTGGGCACACAGATCATGTATAGTGGCACGGTCAAGTCGGTATCGTAGTATGATGTGGCGTTCTTCCATTGTCGACAGGTCCACCAGCGGTCGGTACACGCGAGGATTCATCCTTCTCCTCGCAAGTCCCAGCGGACGGTGCCTAGGAAGGACCACATGGAGCACAGAGTCAAGCAAATCACTGGTACGTTCACCACAGCTTGCATAGCACACGGTTATCTATGTATTGAAAGGCGTGTATGTGTGGCAATGCAAGGCCTAGGCCTGTGTGACGCAGTACAAATTATGCCATGTGGGCCCTTGAAATGGCGGCTGCCTGACCTGTGAAGTGGGACAATGGGATGAGAGGTCAATGCGCTGGCGGGGCACACCGTGGCGGTAGGCGGTCGAAGACCGCTATACGAAGCCGCATTGGTTAACATTGAAGCCTATGGGTTTCAGGAGCCAATGACGAGGTGCGCCGGCGGTCGCAGTACGCACCGCCGCGGTACGCACCGCCGCGGGCGTGACCGCCATTTTATATCTGCTTAATCACTCGAGACCTGATCATCCACAGGAGAGGACCTATACTGCAAGTGCTGCTGTGACCTCGGTCTGGAAGTGACAATGGCTGCTGCGACTGGGGAAAGGGCCCCTGCCTTCACGTCTGAAGAGTTGGAGAAGCTCGTGGATGGGGTCCTCCCCCAGTATGCGTTACTCTACGGTCCTCCAGACCAACAGGTAAGTACACCGGGTGCACATGGAATGGGCGATGCCTGTGTGGAGTGGGGTGGATGTAAGTTGGTGGGGTGGGGAGAAAATGAGGAGTGCAACGCACGACAGATGAGAGAATGGGCCACATGGCAAGGTTGGGGAGGGGGTGGCATTTAATTCAAACATGCAGAAAAATCACGTTTTCTCCTTCCCACCCTGTACATGTCAAACAGGTGAGCGCCCATCAGAAAATCGACATTTGGCGTGCCATCGCCAAGGAAGTCCGGGCCCTGGGGGTCTACACCAGACGGGGCACCCACTGCCGCAAGAGGTGGGAGGACATCCGCCGCGGGACCAGGAAGACCGCCAAGTCACTGCTGGGGATGGCCTCCCGACCTAGGAGGGGTGCCAGTCGTACCCTGACCCCCCTGATGTCCCGGATCCTGGCGGTGGCCTACCCTGATTTGGATGGGCGCTTGAGGACATCACAGCAGACACAAGGGGGTGAGTATCTGCACATTCTGCTATCTTTACGCGCAGTTGAGGCGTCTGGGTGGGGGAGGAGGGCTGTGGGTGACAGTAGGCCAGGGCGCTTTCTGTAGTGTAGTCCCCTCCCTTAGACATGGCCCTGTGCCCCCGCCCCCCACCTCTGTAGGGTGCCAAGTACAGCTATCCATGGTCCTGCATCACCCATGTGCGCGTCTGTTGTCCCTAGACCTGTTGGCCTAGTCAGGAGTACTGAGTAGTGTACCCCAATTGCGCAGCTTAGTGCATGAGGCACCTGTGTCTGTCCTCTCCGCCAACGGTGTTGACAAGGCATGCACTCAACTTGTTTTTATTTCTCCCCCCACCCTTATTCATTGTCTTCTTGTGCATTAGCATCATCAGGCGGAGGAGATTTGGCGTCGGAGCACGAGGGAGCTGCAAGTCACAAGGCCCCGGTGGGCACTGGAACAGACACCGAGGGCACCAGTGATCCGGAGGGCGAGGGGAGCACCACAACGGGGACCGGTGAAGACACCAGCGACACGGACACGGACACGTCCTCGGTTGGGAGCTCCCTAGCGGTGGCGGCAACATCCTGGCCCCCCGCCTCTACAGGTACAGCCGCCACCCAGCGCACCAGCACTGCCCTCCCTGCAGCCCCTCAGCCTTCGCTCCGTGCCCGCTCGCCCAGAAAGGCGGGCGTCTCCTTCGCCCCAGGCACCTCAGCCCCTGCCCCAGTTACCCCTGCTGCCCTCAGTGAGGAGGTCATTGACCTCCTTCAGACCATCATTGTTGGGCAGACTACCCTTTTGAATGCCATCCAGGGGGTGGAAAGGGAGGTGCATCGGAGCAATGCCTACCTGGAGGGCATTCATTCGGGTCAGGCTGCCCATCAACGATCGTTCACTGCTCTGGCCTCAGCACTGACGGCAGCCATTGTCCCTGTCTCCAGTCTCCCTCTTCTAACTGCCTCCACCCTTTCTCTGTCTCCTGTTCCTCAGCCTATCCCATCCACACCATCAGACCAGCCTGCACACACCTCAACACCCAAGGCCAGCTCATCCAGACACAAGCACCACAGAACCCACAAACACTCACCCAAGCAAAACCCAGATGCAGACATACCAACAGTCACTACCACCTCTGTGTCCCCCTCCTCCTCGTCTCCCTCCTCCCTCCCTGTGACGTCTACACTCACACCTGCATGCACACCACCATCAGCCAGTGCTTCCATCACCAGCACACCCTCCAGTCCAGTCCGCACACGTGCAGTCACCACCCCCACTGCCATCTACACGTCCCCTGTGTCCTCTCCCACTGTGTCTGTCACCCCCTCTTCCAAGACACATAAACGCAGGCAGCCACCCACCCAACAGCCAACCACCTCACGACAGCCTACGTCTCAGTCACCTGCACCCAAAGACAGCACACCTGACTCTCCTACAACCACATCCTCTTCCTCCACTTCCATCACCACTACTCCTACCCTTTACCTTGGTCCTAAGAAATATTACCTCTCTCATCTTAACCTCTTTCCCTCCCCTGACCCACCCCCTCCATCTGCTAAGAGTCCCAAGAGCACCGCAGCCACCACCAGCCCAGCTTCGAGTGTCCAAGTGGTGCATGGCTTCTGGAGTCCACCCTTTGGCGGCAGTGACACTTCACTGAGCAGCAAGGGGACATCCAGCCCACCCCCAGGCAAGAGGACACGTAAACTGAAGGGCCGCCGTGAGAGGACTGAGACGGCTGCCCCCAAGGAGCTACCAACGGCCACTTCACCTGCCACAACAGCCAGGGGAGGCAAGGGCCCGAGAGCCCCATCTAAGGAGCGAAAGGGCAGCAGGGCGGAGAGGTCAGCCAGCAGGAGCGCGGAGCAGGAGGGCCCCACAAGCCCCATCCCGCCTGCAAGGGACGACAGCAAAGGGCCCAGGACTCCGTCTCCGAAGGGGCCTGCCACTGCACGGTCGGAGGGTGAGTGAGCAGGGTGTCCAGCCCAGGTCTGGCTCCCTAGACTTACTGGAAGAGCACCGCTGAACAGGGCCCCGCCGTGCAGAAGAGCACCGCTGAACAGGGCCCCGCCGTGCAGAAGAGCACCGCTGAACAGGGCCCCGCCGTGAAGGCAGGCACCGCTGAACAGGGCCCCGCCGTGCAGAAGAGCACCGCTGAACAGGGCCCCGCCGTGCAGAAGAGCACCGCTGAACAGGGCCCCACCGTGCAGAAGAGCACCGCTGAACAGGGCCCCGCCGTGCAGAAGAGCACAGCTGAACAGGGCCCCGCCGTGAAGACAGGCACCGCTGAACAGGGCCCCGCCGTGCAGAAGAGCACCGCTGAACAGGGCCCCGCCATGCAGAAGAGCACCGCTGAACAGGGCCCCGCCGTGAAGACAGGCACCGCTGAACAGGGCCCCGCCGTCTCAAGCACCGCTCCGCTGGGTCCCTCAACTCAAGCACCGCTCCGCTGGGCCCCTCTACTCAAGCACCGCTCCGCTTGGCCCTTCCTGTCAAGCCCTGCTCCGCTGGGCCCCGCCGTCTCAAGCACCGCTCCGCTGGGCCCCTCAACTCAAGCATCGCTCCGCTTGGCCCCGCCAACTCAAGCACCGCTCCGCTGGGCCCCGCCGTCTCAAGCACCGCTCCGCTTGGCCCTTCCTGTCAAGCCCCGCTCCGCTGGGCCCCGCCGTCTCAAGCACCGCTCCGCTGGGCCCCTCAACTCAAGCACCGCTCCACTGGGCCCCGCTGTCTCAAGCACCGCTCCGCTGGGCCCCTCAACTCAAGCACCGCTTCGCTGGGCCCCTCAACTCAAGCACCGCTCCGCTGGGCCCCGCCAACTCAAGCACCGCTCCGCTGGGCCCCGCCGTCTCAAGCACCGCTCCGCTTGGCCCTTCCTGTCAAGCCCCGCTCCGCTGGGCCCCGCCGTCTCAAGCACCGCTCCGCTGGGCCCTTCAACTCAAGTACCGCTCCGCTGGGCCCCTCAACTCAAGCACCACTCCGCTGGGCCCCTCAACTCAAGCACCGCTCCGCTGGGCCCCGCCAACTCAAGCACTGCTCCGCTGGGCCCCGCCGTCTCAAGCACCGCTCCGCTTGGCCCTTCCTGTCAAGCCCCGCTCCGCTGGGCCCCGCCGTCTCAAGCACCGCTCCGCTGGGCCCTTCAACTCAAGCACCGCTCCGCTGGGCCCTTCAACTCAAGCACCGCTCCGCTGGGCCCTTCCTGCAAACACAATTCACGGTTCACTGTGGCCATCATGCATCCTCCTTGACCATTGGAGCTATTTCTCCACCTGATGGACTGTGGCTTTGCACTCCCCAGGATATTGCAGTGGGCAAGCCACCCACTGTAGAGACATTGAGAGACTGTGGCTTTGCACTCCCCAGGATATTGCAGTGGGCAAGCCACCCACTGTAGAGACATTGAGAGACTGTGGCTTTGCACTCCCCAGGATATTGCAGTGGGCATGGTGGGGCCTTCGTGGATCTGGCGTTGTGGACTCATGTGGCTGTGGTGCCCCCCCCTTCCCTTCCCCCTGAGGTGCCTGTAGTTTTGTCATCAGATGCCCCTGCAGTGTTCTCTCCAAAGGACTCAGGTCAGCTGTGTGGGCTTTGCCCTTGTGTTGCTACACTTTGGCCCACGGACAAATCGATAATTCATAAAATGTGCAGGACTAATTTCTTCAGTTGTCCACTGCTGTGTATATAGACTTTTTGAATGTAAATATTTTTGCTAGTTGAACAATACTGATCGGAGGCTATTTTGGACATAAATATTTGTTCCCAATTTGAAAATGTCATTGCATTTTTCCGGAGGGTTTGGGTGGTGTCACTGTGACTTGTTGCTCTGCATTGGTGTGTACATATTGGGGGTGGGGGGGTCGCATATGTGTGTGCCCGTAACCTTTCGTCCTCCCCCCTCCCGTGTGTCGTAGGTGCAGTACTCACCGTTGACGTCTGCGCCGGAGTTCGTACTCGTGGTAGATGAGCAGGTAGACGAGAGCAGGTATGATGTTCAATTCGGGTTCCATGCTGTCCTCCGTGCTCGTGGAGTGCGTAGAGGTGAGCGTTTTCCCATTCGTAGTCTGTTTCCGCCGTGTTTTTATCGTCGGTGCTCCCGCCCCGGAAAAGGTGGCGGATTGGTGGGTCGTGATAGTGTGGGCGGTGCATTGTCTGCCGCCTGCCTGTTGGCGGTGACCGCCGCGCTGTTTGTTTGTCCCGCCGTGGCGGTCGGAGTGTTAAAGTGGCGGGCTGTGTTGGCGGTTCCCGCCAGGGTCAGAATTCAATTTTTTGGACCGCCAGCCTGTTGGCGGGTTGGCCGCCGCTTTATCACCGACCGCCAGGGTTAGAATCACCCCCTATATTCTGTATTCAGCTTAGCTGCCTATTGGCTTTGACATGATATTAGACATTACATTTTGTATTCAGCTCAGCTGCCTATTGGCTTTGACATGATATTAGACATTACATTTGATATTTAGGTTAGCTGCCTATTGGCTTTGACATGACATTAGACATTACATTCTGTATTTAGGTTAGCTGCCTATTGGCTTTACCGGGAGTTAGACATTGCAGTTGAAACATCGCAGATGTCTGTATTCTTCCAAGCTGTGTTTTTCCACAAGATGGACCAAGCTGTTTTCTTCACACCATACTAGACCTGATAAGAGAGAGTACATTTGGGGGGTCATTCTGACCAGGGTCAGCGGGAGCACCGCCGACAGGCCGGCGGTGCCCCGCAGGGCATTCTGACTGCGGCGGTTCGGCCGTGGTCAGATGCGGAAAACCGGCGGTCTCCCGCTGCCCATGTGAATCCTCCATGGCGGCGGAGCGCGCTCCGCCGCCATGGGGATTCTGACACCCCATACCGCCATCCTGTTCCTGGCGGGTCTCCCGCCAGGAACAGATTGGCGGTATGGGGTGCCGCGGGGCCCCTGGGGGCCCCTGCAGTGCCCATGCAAATGGCATGGGCACTGCAGGGGCCCCCGTAAGAGGGCCCAACTTTGTATTTCAGTGTCTGCTTTGCAGACACTGAAATACGCGACGGGTGCCACTGCACCCGTCGCACCTTCCCACTCCGCCGGCTCAATTCTGAGCCGGCGTCCTCGTGGGAAGGATGATTTGCCCTGGGCTGGCGGGTGGCCTTTTGGCGGTCGCCCGCCAGCCCAGGGCAAATCCCAAAATACCCTCAGCGGTCTTTCGACCGCGGAGCGGTATTTTGGAGGGGGAAGTCTTAGAATGACCCCCTTGGTGTTTTCCTTTCTGCTCAGCCTTGGGAATAGGAGAAGTCTAGGAGATCTGGCCAGTCTCCAAAGGCTTGCATAGTTTTCCCGAGTCTGAGAGGAGGGGGCACGCTTTTTTGTAAAGATGACTCTGGGCTACAGTGAGTTAGATTCGAATCAGAACATGTTGGCGTAGTCAGCTGTCTTGAAAGTCGATTTATAGATTTCTACGTGCACAATTTAAAAGTGTAATTGTTTTTTTGTTGTTTAGAGAATTCCAGAAGCACGGCAGACCATGTTTGAAAATGTATGTGTAGTTAAACTGCCTGATGGTGCTGTGAGAAACATGTTTTCTTGCTGTGATAAAGCATATTTAGAAAATGTGCCGTTTGGAAGAAATGATGTTCCTTTTGTTTTTGACAGAAGGGTTTGGATACTTTTATCTGCTTACAGAAAAATGCAGGAGAGATGCATCTTCAGTGCTTTGCAGTTTGTTGCGGTCTTTGAAAAATCCTCTATCACGTCTCTAGTGTGTTTCTGGGGAAATAGTAGTACTTTACTCCTACTTTCCAGGGTCTTGGGTTGGGGTATCTTGGACACCCTTAGTGTTTTCTTACAGTCCAAGTGACCCTCTACACACTACACTATCCTGGTTGTCCATGCAGGTCTGTGATGGGTGTCCATGCATTGGTTGGGCATGCAAAGCTTGGCATTGGGATGAGTGGGTTGTGATGGTGGGGTGTATGTGAGGTGGTGGGGTTATGGTGGTGAGGGTAGGGCTGGGGGTTCTTGATGGAATGCAGATGGGGGGGTGAAAGTAGTAAAGAGTTGACTTACCAAAGTCCAGTTCTCCAGCTACTCCTGCCAGGCCCTCAGGATGCAGTATTGTCAAGACTTGCTCCTCCCATGTTGTTAGTTGTGGGGGAGAGGTGGGGGTCCACCGCCAGTCCTCTGTACAGCTATCTGGTGTCTTGCAAACACGGAACGCACCTTCCCCCATAGGTCGTTCCACCTCTTCCTGATGTCATCCCTTGTCCTTGGGTGCTGTCCCACGGCATTGACCCTGTCCACGATTCCCCGTCATAGCTCCATCTTCCTAGCAATGGATGTCTGCTGCACCTGTGATCCGAAGAGCTGTGGCTCTACCCAGATGATTTCCTCCACCATGACCCTTAGCCCCTCCTCAGAGAACCTGGGGTGTCATTGTGGTACCATGGGTGTAGTGAGTGGTGTGTGTTAGGGTGTGTGGGGTGATGTTTTGAGGTGTGTGCTGTGAGGTGCGTGGATGGTGTATGGGTGAAGGTGTTCTGTGGCTCTGGTTCTGTTCTCTTGGTGTCTCTCTCAGTTGTAAATTGTTTTGTAGTCGTAAAGGGTTGTGGGTAGTGTGTGTGTTTTATATTGGTATGGGTGTGGTGTGTGTATGTGTGTCAGGTGTGTGTAGTTTGAATTGTCCAATGTGGTGTTGTTTTGTATGTGTGTGTGTATTTTGAGCGTAGCGGTATGTACCGCCAATGGTTTACAGCGGTTGAATGTCCGCTGCGGTGATTCGTGGGTCATAGTGCTGTGGGAGTAGTTCTGTTGGCGTAACGGTGTGGTTTTTGGTACCGCCATTTTATCACTGACCTTTGGGCTGGCGGACTTGTGTGTCTGTATAGTGACAGATTTCTATGTGTGGGTCATACTATGGGTAGCGGTATACCGCTGCGGTTGCGGTATGTTGGCGGCAGTCGGCATTGCGGTAAGCGGGACTAACCGCCAATGTCATAATGTTATCCTTAGGATCATATTTAAGTGCCATTCTAATGCCAAATTTGAATTTTTTTAAATGCTACTGTGGAGTTAGAAAGTCAAAAACACTGCACCATAGTAACAAAGTGGCACAATGCCTGCATTGCGCCACTTTGTAACCCTTTGCACTTCCTCATGCCTGCGCAATGCATAATGTATGCAAAGGGGGCGTCCCCCCATTAGGGGGGCCAAAAAAATGGTGCAAAGAAATCTAGTATATTTCTTTGCGTCATTTTTTCAGAGGCATTCCATTGTTTACAATGGTCCTCAATGGTCTTTGCAGGATTAGCGTCAACATGTTTTACACTAATCCTGCAAAGCTCATAGCTAGTGTCAAAAATATTGACACTAGTTCCCTAACTCCCGTTATGGTGTGCTGTATCGTAGATACCGCATATACATGGTGGTGTTAGGGGGCGCTAAAAGGCACAAAAAAATGGCACTGCACTGGTTGCACTCCACTTTTCTTAAATCAGACCCTTAGAGTACTGTGTCACGGAACGCTGCCAGAACGCCTTCTGAAATCAGAAGCTCAGAATGTCATCTAAACCCGGCTGTAGAAGTACCAGGTCCTCAGTGAAATGGCTGAAATACTTAGCCATCCCACACATTAAATATTCATCAGAAATAAAGTAGCAGTACCACTGGTTGTGGCTAGAAGTCCCTGTAAAGTCAACAGTAGAAGGTGCAGTCCCACTGGCTGTGGCTAGATGTCCCTATGGAGCCGACTGAATTAGTTATACTTTTGGGTAACTAACATCCTTCAGCCCCTGGAGAACATAGTGCATTACACATTTACAATCATGTCAGAATATTATTACAAAACAGAGCCCTTATAACACATGCTCTTCTCAGCTGCAAAAACAAACTTTCCAGCCATAAGAGTTTAAATATACATTGAATGGTGGAAGAGGTTATGATTTTTGGGCCCCCTCCAACCTAGTGTGTCCCAGAAGATGGCCAGAAAGAGCACATTGTTCTGAATGTTTTGGTGGTGGCCCCATTGTCCTAGGACCACCACAGGCTGTGTTATGTACTAAAATGTGTTAGAAAAGTAATGTCTGCAATGCTTTATGGGGTGAGTTTCCCCGAGTGCAGTGAATATTGTAGTATCGGCTCTCCCGCTGTGCATGGAGAGCCCCTGTTGAAGATTCAGTTGCTGGGCAGATTTCATGCTATATAAGGCCACACAAAAAAATGTACAAAACACACACTTAAGACACAACTACATGTATTCACTGATTATGTAAAGTAAGGACCAAGTGAAGGGCAAATGCGGAAAACAAACAGTGCTGTGAACACGAGTGCTTACTGGCAAATACGAAAGGCAGGAAAAACAAAAAAATTGTCAATCTAAACAACACAAAAACAATCTAGGCATGATCAAACTGTACTTGGCCAGTGCTCCTCAGCCAAGAACAGGAAGTGAAATGCCAAACCAATAGGAGGCAGCAAAATGAGAGCGGCACTGCCTTTAACCTATGGTAAGCTGCAGGCAGTGGTAGACGGGAGCAAAGTCCTTTACTCGTTCCAACAGATTTTGTAGAAAGCACATGCACGCTGTCTAGGCTCTACCTGAACAGAGATGCTAAAGCAATAATGTGGCACAGTTCCTGAAAACATGTGCACAATTGATGCACATTCACAGGAATACGAGCGAAGAGGGACATCCCTTTCACTGATGCACACATTTCGACACTGATGCTTCAGTCACAAGCAGTGTTAAAGATACAATCAGTATGGCTCCTGGCACCAGTGTGGATGCTGCACCAGAACTCAGAACCACAAATGCCCTACATGTTCAAATTATGCGTAGAAGCTGCAGTCCAATGTGCTTGTTGCAAGCTGCATCAGCTGATTATAGCCACAGGAAGCAGCACCAACAGCCAACATATGGCAGTGGCATAACAAAACTTGAGGGGGCCCCCTGCAAAGTACATGGGAGGGGCCCCCCTCTAAATTAACTCAGGAACTCTCAGTCCAGGGTACTGTGCTGAGGGGGTCCTCTGGAGCACCCCCACACTGCAGGGGTTGTGGGGGCCTTTGTTATGCCACTGATTTATGGGTTACAAGTTGAGACTGGAGAGATGGATTCATAGCCTGGAAATGCAAGCCCAAGCTTCACCAAGGCAGATGAATTGCGGTTCAATACCGTCACTCACAGTAAGGAGAGCCAATGGCTGTAGTGGGCTGAACCTTTGCCTCAAGTTGTATGCTGTAGTGACAAAAGCAAAGAGTGAACAACAGCCTAACAGATGTACCTGATGACCATACATGTCTCTATGCATGCACATATGCATGTATTTTCTATTACTGTTTTTTTATTACATAAGACTAAAGAGACAGCTAAACCTGTTTCTGAAACTTCTAACCACTGATTCCTCTCCTTTTGAATTTTCCCCATGTGCCAGACTGGATCTGGAAACTTTTCAACAGTATCTCTGCTGGCTGGTAGGTGGTTTTGTGCAGCTCCAATCTAAAGCTGTTCGGCTTGAGTAGTGATGTGCGGAACCCCATCTAGGCGCCATTAGTGCGCTCTGATGTCAGTTCCTTTCTTTTCACGCCACCAGAAATGGATCTGTAGCTACATCCTATTTCTCCACAAGACCCTTATCTCTAAGAAATTGTTTGAAAGCTGTTAAAAGTCCAATGTGCAAGGGACGATATAATCTCCCAACACTTGAGTGTTTAAACCTGGTAGGGACTCTTGCAAGCAAATGCCTGTGACAGATCTCCATCAAGCTTGCCTGTGGTGCCTGGGGTTGAAACATGACTCCAGAGACTGTAGTGACAGAGCCTTGATGACTCACAAGGATACCCGGCCTGTGAGGTGAAGCTCTGTGTCACCAAGTACCGGAATATTTCACGTCATGAATGGTCACAGTCGAAGAGGAGGTCCCATTTGTACGAAAGTAGCCTCTTCTTAGCATGATTACCCACACTTTTTGCATGACGTCAGTGTATTTTTACTGTTTTCACTGGGATCCTGCTACCCAGGACCCCATGACTATGCTCTCTCCCTTTAAACATGGTTGGCTGGGCCACACACACCCCACTTTTGGCATGCTGGTACCCCATTGTAAGTCCCTAGTATATTGTACCCAGGTAACTAGGGCATAGGGGTTCCAGGGTCCTACGTGGGCTGCAGCATGTATTATGCCACCCACGGGGAGCCCATGCAAAGTGTATCTCCAGGCCTGCCATTGCAGCTTGCATGAAAGGGTGCATGCACCCTTTTTCACTACAGGTCACTGCATCAGGCAACTGTACATCACCCCTATGGTAGACCAGCCTAGCCCAGAGGTCAGGGTGCAAGTACCTGTGTGTAAGGGCACCCCTACATGCGCAGAGATGCTCCCACAAACTCCAGCTCAATTTTCATGGACTACGTGAGTGCAGGGACACCATTTTACGTGTGTACTGGACATAGGTCACTACCCATGTCCAGCTACATAATGGTAACTCTGAACCTAGGCATGTTTGGTAACAAACATTTCAGAATCAACTCCACTACTGTTGCCAGTTTTGGAAGTATGATTTCATGCACTCTGGGGGCTCCTTAGAGGACCCCCAGCATTGCTACTACCAGCTTTCTGGGGGTTTCCAAGCATCCCAAACTGCTGCCACCCCTCGGACATGTTTCTGTTCTCTTGCTGCCTCATCAGCTCAAGCCGGAGAAGGCAGAACAAAGGATTTCCTTTGGGAGGATGGGTAACACCCTCTTCTTTTGAAAATAGCTGTTACATGGCTTGGGTGGGGTTGCCTCCCCAAGCACTGGTATGCTTTGAAGGACACATTTGGTGCCCTCCTTGCATAAACCAGTCTGCGCCAGTTCAGGGACCTCCAGTCCCTGCTCTGGCACGAAACAGGAAAATGGAAAGGGGAGTGAACACTCCCCTGTCCATCATAACCCCAGGGCTGGTGCCAAGAGCTTCTCCAGAGGGCTCCTTGATTCTGCCATATTGAATCAAAGCTGGGCAGAGGCCTCTGGGAGCATCTGAATGGCCAGGTCAGGTAGGTGATGTCAAGGACCCCTCCTGATAGGTGGTCATCTGGCTAGGTGACCAATCCCCCTTCCAGGGCTATTTAGGGTCTCCCTCTTGGGTGGGTCCTCAGATTCAGCTTGCAAGATTCCAGCAGGACTCCTCTTCAACCTCTACTTCGACTTCTGACCACTGGAACTGTGACTGGACCCTCCAGGAACCAACAATCTGCATTCACGACAAAGACTCTGCTTGTAACATTATTTCCACAGCTCATTGCAGCTTCTGCAAAATGTCACCAGTTTTGCATCCTCTGAGGGTAGCAAGTCTTCAGTCTCCATGAGAAGGACGAAGGAATCTCCCTTGGAGTGAAGGAGTCACTTCCCTGTATCTGCAGGCACTAGCTGCAATGATGACCGGCTGCGTGGCTCTCCTGTCATCCTGAGCTTCACGGATCCTGCATCACGGGTGGTGGTCTGGAGTGCTCCCCTTGGTCCTCTCTGCCAGCTGTCCAACTTTGGTGAAGGTAAGCCCTTGCCTTCCCACACAGGACAGTACCCCTGTGCACTGCGTCTCTTGCAGCTACCAAGGCTTGTTGGCATCTCTTCCAAGGGATCTTCAGACTCCTTGTAGCACCTGCCCCCAGCACTCTTACCTGTGATGCACAGCCTGTGTGGTTCTCCTGCGGCGTGGAACCCTTCTTCAGTTGTGCTGCATGGGCTCCTCTGCGACTCCTGGGTCCTCTTCCATTGGGTCTACTGTGGGGGCTGCCTTTTCTTCTGTGGACTCTGTGCCTTGCTGAGACTCCCCCCCCCCTCCGTTGGTTGAGTCATCCTGGACCTTGTTGGCCCCTTACAGCTTCACTTTTTCTCTTCCGTGACCCTTGCCTTTGCTAAGGGTTGTTGATGGCAGGCAGGCTGCAATCGGCATAGGTCATCGATTGCATCCTCCAGGAACTCTTTACCAACTCCAGGGCTGCATTGCTGATCGTCTTCTTCCTATCGTCGACCAACTCCTGCACCCACAGACAGTTGGCTAGTGGCTCCTGCCACCACCAGCCACTTCTGTGACTTCTGGACTTGGTCCCCTTCTTTTTCATGTCTTCCTCTTCAAGAATCCACTGCTGGTTTCTTGCAGTATTGTGTGGGTGTTGCATTCTTCTTATTTTTAGTCCTTTGAGTGGTTTGGGGAAAATCCAGTAATTTACTCCTTTCTTCCTGGTCGTTGGGGGGCTCTGTGTTACTTACCTTTGGGGTTTCCTAGTTCCCCCAGCACCCCTATACAGATTCCTCTTACCTAGGTGGGGGTCCTGCATGTGCATTCCATTTTTTCAGTATTCTGTTTGGGCTCCCCTTTGGGTCACTATTATATCTTGCTATTGCACTGTTTTCTACCAATATTTATGTCTATTACTGATTACTAGTGTACATATCTAGTGTTACTTACCTCCTATTGGAGGGTTGCCTCTCTAGTACGTTTTGGTAATTGTATCACTAAAATAAAGTACCGTTATTGTTGGTAACACTGAGGTGGTCATTTCGACATTGGTGTCACACTGACGCCCGCCAACATGATGCTGCGGTGGCGAATATCTATTCGCCATATCATGACACACACGCACCAAATCGACAGAATACAGCCACATACACAAATCAGTCAGTGGTAAACTGTCGGTACTAACACCCATACCATTCCACCAACAAAACAACGCCAACCACATCATGACCTACAAATCACCACAGCGGACATTCAATGGCGGTAAACCATTAGCGGTACACACCGCTGCACTCAGAATGGAACCCCAAATACTAAACAACAAAACATTGGCCAATTAAAAAAACACATACCCATAACCTCACCACACCCACCACTCACTCCACTATAAAACACACACCCACATTATCCACAACCCTTTATGAATACAAATCAATGCCACCAGACAGACATCAAGACCATTGTGACAACTACACACACACACATACATCCCTCACGCACTCCACTACGCACACCCAATAACACTACCCAACACCCACACACTTACACACACCACACAACACCCATGCCCCCACAAAGGTACCCCCATTTCACAGATGAGGAGTTGCGGGTCATGGTGGAGGAAATAGTCCGGGTAGAGCCACAGCTGTGTGGAGCACCAGGTACACAAGGAAGATGGAGCTATGGTGGATAATTGTAGACAGGGTGAATCCTGCGAGACAGCATCCAAGAACAAGGGACGACATCAGGAAGAGGTGGAACAACCTTCGGGGGAAGATTTGTTCTGTGTCAGCAAGGCACCAGCTCGCCATCCAGAGATCTGGAGGTGGACCCCCCCCTCCTCCCCCACAGCCCAGAAACTGGGAGGAGCAAGTCTTGGCTTTACTGCATCCTAAGGAACTCACTGGAGTAGCCAGAGGACTGGACACTGGTAAGTCAACATTTACCACTTATCACCCCCATACCTGCATGCCATCTCACAACCTCACCCTCACTCCCATCAGTCCACTCCATCCACAAACTGCACCTACACATATGACTAACCCAAATGCCAAGCCCTGCATGTCATACCAATGCATGGACAGCACTCTCAGCATGGAGAAGTAACAAGCACACAATACACCACTATATACGAACAAAGGTGGCAGGGCAACAACAACGATTGAGGGGAAGATAGAGATGTACAATATTATTTTTTGTATTTGTAGTTGGTATTTATAAAGCGCATTCTGGCCGAAGCATTGAAGCGCTCAGAAGGGAGGAGCAAGTGACAACAGAATTAACGTGGGCAGAGCCAAGTTTTAATTAGCCTCCTGAAGGCCATGAAATTTTATTCCTTCCTTATGCACAAGGGGAGTGAATTTCAGCATTTGGCAGCTTCCACCGTAAATTTCTTGTCACCCCATCTAGCTTTGTGGGTACGAAGGACCTGAATCAGAAAGGCTCCTGTGGATCTAAGTTGCCGGTTAGGCCTATACCAGCATAGCCTAGAAGATAAATATTCAGATCCACTTCCCTGTATGGCCTTATAGGTCAAACATAGGGTTTTAAACCTAATTTGTTTCGCCGCCGGTAGCCAATGCAATTGTTTCAGACTGCCACTGGCAGAAGCCGAACACGGAAGATTAAGTATGAAACGGGTAGCTGTGTTCTGAATTAACTGAAGCTCTTTAAGTGATGCCTTGTCCAGATTAAGCATTAAGTCATTACAATAGCCCAGTTTTGACATAACCGGTGCTAAAATGACTGTAACTTTCCATTATCTTTGTAAGTAAGGGAGAATCTTTTTCAGCATTTTCCGGATCCAAAAACTAGTTTTAACAACATGATTAACATGCAGCTTAAAAGAGAGACTATTGTCAAAAAAGACGCCCAGATTTCTAGTGGCGACAATAGGAGCCGAAGGAACTCCGCACTCTATCGGCCACCAGCATGGGTTCCACAATCCCTTAGCAGAACCAAAACACAGGATTTCAGTCTTATCGCTATTTAATGTAAGCCAGTTTAAGCCCATCCACCTGTTGACTTCTCGTATATAGTTATTAAAGCGTTCTGCCACTTCCTCCCAGCTCTTAGAAACTGGGATAATCAATTGTGCATCATCTGCATAGGGAGTAGGCATAAAGCCAAAGGTACGAATTAGTCTAGCTAAGTGTGCCACATACAAATTGAAAAGCGTGGGGCTGAGTGCGGAGCCCTGGGGGACACCACATGGTAAGTGATATGCTGGGGATTTAATGTCCCCACAGCTCACCATGATCGATCTGTCTTTCAGAAAAGATTCAAGAGTTCTTAAAGCAACATTCCTGATCCCTGCATGATGAAGGCGGTATTTCATAATCTGAGGGGAGATAGTATCAAAAGCCGAAGATAGGTCCAGCAGGACTAATAGGGCTCCATGTCCCTCATCCTAGTCCCTTGGCTAGTTCCTTGCTAATATGTTCCTCAAAGATCTTGGTCTGAAATGGGAGTAAAGAAATGGGTCATAAATTACTTAGATCTTGTCTTGCTCCATCCGGTTTCTTTTTTAATGGAATCACCGTTGCGTCCTTCCAAGCATGAGGGTAGACTTCAGAGGCAAGAACCTCATGAAACATTGGGGCTAAGGCTGTTGAAACCAAATCCATGACCAGTTGTAAGACATGGGAAGGACAAGGATCACTGGGAGTGCCTGATTTGAATTCTAACATAAGTTTTTAATTTTCTCAGGAGGTAACCGTTGAAAGTTTATTAACAGGGGGCAGCCTATATCTAAGCTGTTATCAACAGCATCAAATAGACCATCCATCCCTCAGAAGACTTAAAACTGGAGTATATTTGTAGAATTTTTTTTCTGCAAAACCCGCCACCTTGTTACAAAACTCTTGAGAGTTTTCTAACTCCAAAGTAGGAGTGGGAGTTGTCAGCGTACTAACTACCATGAAACGTTCTCTGGGGGCATTGGATGCCTCTTTAAGTTTCTGATTAAAATATTCAGATTTGGCTTTAGTACTCGTCTCTTTATAAGTTTCAAGAACTTCTCTTAGATTATCTCTCTCAGCCAGGTTTGGATTTAGCTTCCATCGCCATTCTTGCTGGCGGTATTTCCTTTGAAGCATCTTGAGATCCTTAGTGAACCAGAGATTACTCTGTTTTTTCATTGCACGTGAAGCAGAGGACTTAAGTGGGGCCAGTTGATCCATGGCAATACCAATTCCCTGGTTAAAACTATCTATAGCTGACAGAGATAGATTTTTAGTAGCTGCCCATCCTGCCTCCAAAGCAGGTCCTAACTGTTCCTTCTTGATGCAGTTCCAGTGTCTGACCAATTTTCCTTTAAAACAAGGTTGCTGACATAGATGAACCTCAGTAAAACTAAAGGTAAGAAGAAAATAATCTGTCCAGCTAAGCGTGGAATTAGTCAATTGTAACTGATCTCCAGAGCGAGTAAAGATCCCATCCAGTAAATGGCTACCTACATGGGTAGCTGATGTGACTTTCAGTTCCCAGTCTAAAGCTGCCATAAAACTTAAGAGCTCTTCAATATCAGGATTCTGAATTTCATCAAAATGAAGATTAAAATCCCCTTATGTAATAGCTTTAGATGACATAGTAAGGGGTTCTAGTAAATTTGACCAATGCTGTAAACAATTAAAATAGGGGCCATGTGGCCGATTAGTAAAGATCTGTTTTGCCCTATTTTATAATACATTCCTTCACACGTCTCGGATAGAGGGATAATTCCATTCCATTGACATATAAGATGTGACCTACAAATGAAAGGTAAGCCTCGTCCCCTACCCACTGCTCTATCTAGTCTATAGTGTACATATTTCCCTGGTATGGCTTTTATAAAGTCTGGATTAGAGTAATTTTTTGCCCAGGTTTCCGTAATAAAAAGGCAATCAAGTTTGTGCTACCCAATTAAATCAGCAATTTCCATGTTATGCTTAATTAAAGAGCAAAGGCAGGCACGTACCAAAAGCCCTCACCTCATTTGGACTCTGAAGCGCCCAGTTACACTGTTTACAACTCCATTCTGTGGAGACGTCTGGTGTCATCTTATGCAGGCACGAACTGCCTGCTAATGTGTGCACGGTTTGGGAAGAGTAAGAAACACAATCTGGAATTGCCTGATGAGGGTCATAATCACCAGCCCCCGGACCCGGTCGGGTACGGACGGGCGCAGACGGGCTCGCCTTAGGTGCGCCTTTGGGGTGCCCGCTGCACGCGTCTGCTGCGCTGCCGCATCAGGGTCGAATAAATAAGTGCCGGGTCAGGGGAGTACAAGCTCACGAGACCTGAGGCAGCTAGACTGCTAACCCCAAGATCTGCTAACTAATGGAGGCAGGCTCTAACAGGACCTGACCTTCCTGATAAAAGTTTTAAAAATGCGAATTACAAAAGCTAAGAAGGGCAGGATATGTCAAAATAAAATAATGCCCCGTAAAAACAAATACGTTAAACCAGTCTCACCACTCGTGTAAAACAGCCGGCACTCACTTCCTCTTTATGCCTTAATGTCATGTCACGCTCTCAATATGTCACTGGCATGAAGCATAATATATCACTCACATCCCCACAGGTTCCCCAGCCAATCTCAGTGGAGAGGAGGTGCACGAATATCCAGTCCCCCACCAGAAGATGCCCCCAGTGATGACAGTAAGTCTGGACTTCAGGATCTGGATCAACAACCTGGCCCATCAGGGACCACTGGGCAGTCAGTCACCCCAGCCTACACATAGTCTACCACAGAGCCTCCCCCATCAGTTACCAACACCAAAGCACCCACCCAGTGTCCCCACACCTCTGTCCCCAGGACACGTCAATCAGCAGTGTGCCCACCTGCACAGGGACCCTAGTCCAAACCTCTCCCCCAAGACAATCAGGGACCTGGGCTCAGTGGCAGTGGGTGCACCATTCAGGGGACACAGGCACAGGGCAACAGGGACACTGGGATGACCGCTGTGTGCCAGGGGGAGAACAGGCCCAGGGAACTGACTCTCCAGGAGGCACTCACCAAGATCCTGGGGGCCTACCAACAATCCCAAGACACGATGGGCCAGATCCTTACTAACATGCAGGAGAACAAGCGGCTGCAGGAGGAACACCATCAGGAGATCATAGAGGACTTGCAGGCCCTCAGCACCATCATGATCTCCAGAGCAGGGGTGTTAGCAGACAAGGCCAACATCATGAGGGAATTGACAGCACAGCAGCAGGCCCCTACCACTAGTCAGTCTATTGACCAGCAGGAGGCCCACACTCCACCAATAGAGCACCTTCCCAATGCAGAGTAATGCAAGGCTGCGACTTGTGTTGCCTTGTATTACTCAAGATTTGCTAAGCCACACAGAATCACAAAAGATGGCTTTGCATGGCTTAGTAAATATCATTTAAGCACTTGCATTACCATGCGTCACCAAGTGTGATGCAATGGCAACTGAAGGGCTTAGAAAATCTGGCTCCAATCTCAGTTTTTCACAGGGCAGCCTTAATTTAGCGGTGTTCAAACTTAAAAACAAAGCAGGGCTGGTGTCTCTCAGTCGGTCGGCAGAGCACACAGTTTCTTCTTCTTCTGAGTCTGCACATTGATTAGGCAGGTCACTTGAAGTAGTGACTCCCTGAGTTTCCTCCTGAATGCCTCCTTTGCTGAAGAATGCTTCTAATTGAGCTAAGTCCTGATGTTCTTCCACGCCATCTTCCTCCTGACCTGAGGATATGTGGTTTAACAGCTTCAGCAGAGGCTGCAGTGGCACCAGTTTGATGACTAGTGACTAACAAGGTATCGTAGACAGGGATAGAGAGATAGCAGAGAATTAGGACACCAAGGAAACTACTACAATAGACAATGTGGTCACCATTTTTACTGACAAAGGAAACAAAGCCTCCATGCTTGTTGAAAAAAGGACTAGCCAACAATACTCTGTTCAATGCTAGAGAACAGTAGGGAATTTCCTTTTGTAGATGGTAGAGCTACAGTCAATAATAGTCTTGTTGATGGACCGCTGCTGTCATCGATGATCTCAATTTCATCAAAACAGATGGGGCTGAAGAGGATTATGTTGATGGAGAAATCTAAGACATTTTTAATTCCCGGTATGGTTACTCAGGATCAGGTGACATTGAGCTTTTGACCTTGTGAGCATGCTTCTTTGATGAATGCAGCTGATGAGAAGTTTGGTTCCTATAAGTAGCATCAAAGAGTCCCTTTGCCACTTTCACTTTTTAGTTTTCCATGTCGGATGTAGAAACCGCCGCTTTTACCTCTATAATCACCTTTGCTAGCTGGTTCTACTTGTCTTTCAATATATTTGTCCAGAAACTGTAGTACATCTTTGGATTATTCCCTAGGTGTAATCAATAAAGGCTTTTTGGAGATGGGTCATCTAAGTAACTATTATCTCTCCAACCTGAATTACAAATCTTGAAGAGAGATTTTATCTTAGGTACCTTAGCCATGATCTGCTTTAGGTGGTAAAAAGTGGTAATAGAGGAAAAGAATTGAAGAAAAAGAACCACTGGCCTCACCATGTGGTAAAGAACTAGACAACTAGTGACAGCTTTTCTTCAATTGTCAGTGAAAAACTGCACTTTCGATGGAAATAGATACCAAGCTCCAGAGAATTCCTTAACACCAGACATACAGCATTCGGGAGTTGGAAACTTCTGGGAGGGGTAGAGCTGAGGCTTCCAAGGAGTAGAGATCTCGGTCAAGTCGTATAATGAGGTTGAGTAGTTGCATGTAGTCTATGGCTGTTTTAATGTTATTGAGTGTATACATCCACATCTTTGTTAACATTGACTACTGATGTTCCCCTGCTTGATCAAGGGGAATAATTCAAGCATGTGAGTTCATGAGAGAACCAAAGGTGGAGAACTGTGGATTAACCCTGATTTATATGGATGGCTGCAGGATCCCGAATGTGACCCAAAGACAGACTAATTGATTTCTCTCAGCTCCAGTGGCCCACTTATAGTCTTTCCTTTGAATGTTTATTTTCTAAGCCTGCTGGAGCTGAGAGAAATCTTTAGATGTATTTTGAATGACTTTAAATTAAGTAAACTCTTTCTTTTGTCTGCACAAACGTATCCATCTTGCCTCCTTTCAATCTCTTAGGTAGTCTTTCTTTCTACCATCCTTGATTTACCCATTTCCATCTTCGCCTCAGTAGTCTGCTCCCACAATTTTTCTAATAATTCCCTTACATATTACAAGACCTCACAAGAGTTTGACACTGTTTTCAGTCACTTCCCTTTTGAAAAAATTGAGATTTGGAGGCCATAGCACTTGATGTTTCGAGGATCCTCCAATGGTATGGACTAATTCTGAGGACAAAAAGCTGAGAAGCTGTACCATGGAAACATATCTTCTGGGCTTATAATGTAAGGCACAGGAGCTTGCCTTTTATTGGATTCCGTTTATTGGTCTACTGTCAAAATTCTTTGGGTCCTTCAAATTTAAAGTTTAAGTTACAAAAGGAAATTATACAAAATATCAGCTAAACAACTAATGAGCATTCATGTTGCGTCTAAATGGCCTTGGCATTTTGTCCATCAATGGGCAAACCTACCACTTCTGTGGATAAACACATCGATCATATTCAATGGAACATAATGGTGATATATTATCAAGTGGTAAGAGCGAAAGGATGAATTTTAACATCCAACTGATGACAGTATTCAAACTAACACAACTTTCCTGATACCTTTAAGCTTCCTCTCCTGAAATTCCAAGAGAAGGAATACAATGTGATTAAGAAGACAATGATTTGTGAAAACAGATACCTCTTGTGATGTAAAACTCATCTTTCTTAGATGAAACTAGCATCTCTTATCTTTGGGTATATTGTTTGTTCCTAGCTCAGTATACCTGTCCACTATACATGAAGAATTCAACATATGTAGGGTCAAGATTTCTGAAACAAATGCAACACTTTAGAATCCCCTTTGACCTCTCTGGTCTCGTGGATTGGAAGATGCCTGGCTTCAACTCAGCAGATGAGTGTTGAACTGCTCAATTATTGGGCCCATATTTATGGGCTTTGTGGTACAGGGCAGCACAGAGCAGCAAGTCACCTTGCTGCTCTGCATCACAGGGAAAGGGCAGGAATATGCTGTATTTATCCACTATGATGAATTCCTGTTCTTTCCCCTTGCACTGGTGTCCTTTTGGCAGCCTAGCACCAATACAGGCACCCTTACAACCTTTGGCGGATGGTAATTTTAGGAGGGAGGGGGTGCACGGAATACACATGCATACTCACTTACACTCTTTCATTCACACACACACACACACATCCATTTACAAAACTCACTACCAAATATTCAAACACACATGCACGAAACATTCATTTAAAAAAAAAAAAAAGACACATTCATTTAAAAAAAAAAAGACACAAACACACACTTACTTGCAGCTGAGCCTCGAGGTCCCAGGAGGCTTTTGACTACTAACTTCCCTCATTGGGTGACCTTAGGTCACCCAATGATGGAAGGCAGCGGTCCTAAGCCTCGGAGGTCCCTGGAGGGTTTGGACTGCTGCCTTCCCTCATTGGCTAACCTTAGGTCAGCCAATGAGGGAAGGCAGCAGTCCCAACCTCATCACAGAGTGGGATAGACTCAGTGAGAGTTGCTGACCCCACCCCATACCACCCTGTGATGAGGTGTCACTGACTGACACTCGTCCTGGGAGCTTCAGGGCTTACACCTGAAGCACCCCAGTCGGAGGCAGTGAGGGATGCTACCCCTCATCTCCGAGGGCGAGGACCTCAAGGACCTTTGTTGAGCTGTGGTGGTCACGACCACAGGAGCTGTGACCTCCGCAGCCCAGCAAAGTTCAGCTCAGGCAGCCAGGAGCCTGCACATTTAGTGCCAATGAGGGAAGGCAGCAGTCCCAACCTCGTCACAGAGTGGGATAGACTCAGTGAGAGTTGCTGACCCCACCCGATCCCACCCTGTGATGAGGTGTCACTGATTGACACTCGTCCTGGGAGCTTCAGGGCTTACACCTGAAGCACCCCAGTCAGAGGCAGTGAGTGATGCTACCCCTCATCACCGGAGGCGAGGACCTCAAGGACCTTTGTTGAGCTGTGGTGGTCACGACCACAGGAGCTGTGACCTCCGCAGCCCAGCAAAGTTCATCTCAGGCAGCTAGGAGCCTGAACATTTAGTGCATGACTATCTCCTGGCTGCCCGACCTGAAAAGGAAGAGTGTCTGTCACGCTGATCTTTGCTCAGCTTGACAGACATGCTTCTTGAGGAGAAAAAGCTGAGGGGTTGTGGCCCCTCTGCCCCAAAGGACGGGCTGTGGCTGCTTGGACCATGGTGTAATGGTGTCTGGTTTGCATGCAGGATTGTTTTTATGCATCAAGGGACACCTTCCTGCACAAAAACTGTCTTGAGAGGGTTTTTCCTCTTTCTCTGTGTGCTCAAGAATGCAGCACACATAGAAAGAGAAAAGAAATGAGGAGAAGTAACACATTTCTCCTTGTTATGCCTCTCCTGGGGAGGTGTACCTTTTGCAACATTCCCAGGTTTACAAACTCTTGTAAATCTGGGAATGCATCAAAATCCATGGATGTTGCATGGGAACGGTCATTCCTCACTGACCGAACCCAGAGAGTCAGCCTTCCACCCTTCCACTCCAACACTACCAAGATCACCTGCGGAGTCCCCCAAGGGTCCTCCCTCAGCCCCACACTCTTCAACATCTACATTATCCCCCTAGCCAACATTCTCCGAGCACATGGAATCACTATCCTCTCCTATGCAGATGACACCCAACTCATCCTCTCCCTCACCCGCAACCCCACCACCGCCAAAACCAACCTACACGCCACTCTCCTAGACACCGCCAACTGGATGACCACTAACCACCTCAAGCTCAACTCAAACAAAACCAAAATCATCTTCTTCGGCCCCAACAAAACCACATGGGACGACTCCTGGTGGCCCACCGCCCTAGGTCCTGCACCCACCCCCGCAACCCATGCACGCAACCTCTGCATCATCCTCGACCCCTCCCTCTCCATGAAACAGCAAATCAATGCTCTAACCTCCTCCTGCTTCCACACACTCCGCACTCTAAAAAAATCCTTCAAATGGATCCCCCCAGAAACCAGAAAGACAGTCACCCACGCACTCATCAGCAGCAGACTGGACTACGGCAACGCCCCCTACACCGGCACCACACTCAAACTCAAACGCAAATTCCAAAGAATCCAGAACACAGCCACGTGCCTCGTCCTTGGCCTCCCCCGCCACAAACGAATCTCACCACACCTCAAATCCCTTCACTGGCTCCCCATAGACAAGAGAATCACATTCAAGATCCTCATCCACACACACAAATCCCTCCACAACACCGGCCCAACCTACCTCAATGAAAGAGTGAACTTCCACACTCCCACACGCAACCTCAGATCAGCCGACCTCACCCTAGCCACAGTCCCCCGCATCCAACGCACCACCACAGGAGGCAGGTCTTTCTCCTACCTCACTCCCAAAACCTGGAACTCCCTCCCCACCGACCTTTGCAAAACCAAAGACCTACTCGTCTTCAGAAAGAATCTCAAGACTTGGCTGTTCGACCAGTGACCCTCCCTGCCCCCCCCTGTTCCCCCCCCCCAGCACCTTGAGACCCTCACGGGTGAGTAGCGCGCTCTACAAATTTCTTTGATTGATTGATTGATTTAACACCCACGTAACACGAATAGAAATGCCTTCAGCGCGCAGAATGATGTAACACAGTGATTTGTGCTGAGTTACATTACTCAAGATTTATGAAGCCACACATGGCCACGCAAGGTGGCTTTGCGTGGTTTCATAAACCTCACTTAAGGTTTGCGTTGCTCTTGTATCACGTTGCATGGTACAAGAGCAATACAAACCGAGCCATAAATATGTCCCTTGGTTTTGCATTAACTGAATAGAACTGTGGGTCTACCAGAATCAGGAAGTGATGCTGTGCGCTTTGCCTGCAAGTTTCAAGCATGGAGCAAGATTTTTCCCATACTGTGTGAACATATTGACAATTAACATTTTGTTAAATGCCAGTAAAGGTTTTGCTACCATTGACAAAGACTGCAGTATCTCTGTAAATAAACTAGTCTTTAACATTATGGGGGATAGATGTAATTCCAAAGTTTAAACAGCCTTTGAATTACCACAGCAAATGATTTCTGTTGGGAGACCAGATAAGTAGAGGAGATGGCTTTCCAGAGACATGTGCAGCCCATTGGCATTCAGTAATTCCGAAATACTATATTTTCAGAGTCCATAGGAGGCAACAAATTGTCTATGTTATTTTCATCATTACCAGCAACTCCCTGTAGTCAATCCTTGAAAAGCTCATGCACGTCTGAGTCTGAGCCAAGGACAGCTGCAAGGCAATCAAATATCTGCAGAATAAGGGCCTGCTCATCTAAGGGTCAATCTTGAAAGTTACCAATGATAAAGTTACTTACCACTGGTCATGCATTTTCTGGTGGAAACTCTAACTATATGCAGGTTCCTCACCTTTCCCCTGGTGCCAGGATGGTGCAGAAAATTTTACAATAGTCCTTCTGCACCAATAGGTGGCACACAGCTTAATGTCAGCTTCGGTTTCAGCCTGGATGTGACATTACTAAACCCATATAACACCACCCCAGCACTCTGATGTCAATGCCTCATCCATTTTTTCCAAACCCTTAGAGGCATAGACGAGGTCAGCTGTAAATCAACAGTGGACGTGCAGTGTAACAATCTAACATGGGACTTTTAATGGGACAACTATGGCTGTTCCTCAAAATGGAGAAGTGAGCAGGATCAGTGATAATCTGCATGTAGACGGAGTATCCACCAGAAAAAAAAGTTACCAAAGGTGGACTATTCTACCTGCATATTCCTGATCTTTTGAGCAGAAAGCATACTGATGCCCCCTCAGGAGAGGTTGGTCTGAAGTAATAGTCATACACGAGAGCCCTGGAGCATGGACAAAGTTTCACTCTGCTGAGTCCAAACAATAATAATTGGCAAACATGAAGGGAAACCCATGGTGCCCCACAACATATTTCTTTGATATGCCCCACTTTGGCCAATGCAGTCGAAGATGATTTTTGTATGGTATAATGAGATCTGATCTCTTCTGGAGGCTCCTTCTTGACAAGGACAGAAGACATTTTAATACAAAGCACAATGCACCAGGACTGGGTCATCTTCTGGACTACTTTACCCTCCTTGTTGCTTAGGTGTCTGAGAGAAAACGGTCATCGGATGAGAAGTCGACCTGTCAATATAGTAGTTGAATGCACAACGAGGGTGCAGCCTATGTCGTCACTCCTCCTCCCTGTTGGGATGGGGCAAAGGGAAAAACATAGGAAGCTTAACAAACGCCCCCATATGGAATGGAATACCCTACTTTGGAAGGAAATATCCTTTTGTTTCCAGCACTGACTTCGAAAACTGTGAAGTGTAATGAAAGAATGCTGGACACACAACTCTTGTAATTTACTGGTGTATTGAGCGCACATGATGTTATCAATAACACTGCTTTACACATTAAAAGTCTTAAACATAGCCCCCCCATCAAGAATGTTAGATCCAAATTAAGGTCCACTAATACCCAATAAAAGGGAATGGGGAAACGTGTAAGGCAGCCCATCAAAAACCTCATAACAATGGGAGACTTGAACAAAGAGGATTGGTCTGGCAAACTGAAGAACCCTGAAAGGGTTGTGACATAGGCCTTAACGGGACCACTACACAACATTCCTTGGCCAATGAAAGTGAAAAACAGGACATATCAGACGGATGTTCCTTGAGAGGGTTAATACTCTCAGTCACACAACAGGTAATAAAATGTCTCTACCACCCGGTATAAACCTACTTTGTTGAGGGGCACTGCCCTGAAAGAACGTTATTGACCACCTTTGGTGACAGAATCAACGAACTCACATGCCTTCACTCAGTCTTCAGTCTTCAAGGTGGAGGCTTTGGAGCTTCTAGCACTTTCTTCTTCCCCCAACCTCCGGACGAGATCCGCTCGAAGCAGGTTAGCTACAGAGGCCATAAGGCGAGTCTCAGAATGTCTGCATACCACATCATTTTTAGCCAATCTGGGGCAACCAGAATCATTTGAGCCCAGTCTTGGCACAGCGTCCATAGTACTCAAGCCATCAAATGTATGAGAGAATGCATAATGTAGTGGAAAATTCCACTTCAACAAAAACACATCTCCCTAGGATTTCTGCAAATGGTGATGTAGAGATTCACTGAACTAAGAAGAAAGTCCAGATACTTGGAGCCAACAGGGGAGTCCCTAGGCCCCTTTGAAGTTTTGGCAGGAAAGTATCTGGCAGTGATGTCAGCTGGGGATGGAGTTGAGACCCTGCACATAGACACCTTGACAGCGCCATATTGGATTGTCCCAGAATGCTCTGCAGGGGGTTTTGGACAGAAGTGGAGGGATGTTGTAGCATCCTAAGATTGCAATGGAAAGATAATGCCCCAATGAACTAAGAATTTTGCCTGCAGCCGACCCCCAGGGCTAGATGGGTCTCTCCAGGGCCACTGATTCTGCCCTTCCCTTATTCCCAGTGATGGCCAGTTGGGGGAGTACATGGGCTCCAATGCCCCACATATGGCCTACGAAACGGCCAGGAGATCATTGGGTGTGTGAAGGGCAAAGCAGAGGAGAAGGCTGGCACAGTTAGCCAATGAAACAAGCTCTCTGCAAGGTATACTCTGGTGGCTATAGCTCACAACCAGGATAAAAAAGAGCTGAGGATTAAGAAAATCATCCCACCAGGGCCAGAGCTATGCACATTTGAAGGTTTGCTCTACAGCTCGGGGGTACAGAGTACTCTAGTGGTAGACACTATGGGGGTCATTACGACCTTGGCCGCCCGCCAGGCGGTAACCGCCGTGCGGCCGCCAATGCGGCCGCACTCAGGCAGCCCCCATTATGACATTCCCGCTGGGCCGGCGGGCGCAAACCAAGTTTGCGCCCGCCGGCCCAGCGGGAATGAGGCCGCAACATAGGAGCCGGCTCCTAATGGAGCCGGCGGTGTTGCGGCCGTGCGACGGGTGCAGTTGCACCCGTCGCGCTTTTCACTGTCTGCTATGCAGACAGTGAAAAGCTGGCCGGGGCCCTGTTAGGGGGCCCCAGGACACCCCTTACCGCCAGCCTCTTCCTGGCGGTACAAACTGCCAGAAACAGGCTGGCAGTAGGGGGGTCGTAATCCCCAGGGCAGTGCTGCAAGATTACATCCGCCGGGGCCATTGTGGCGGTAAAATACACCGGGAGGCACCGCCAGTGGTGCTCCCATCGTTTTGGCCCTGCGGTTATAATACCGCCAGGGTCATAATGACCACCTATGGCTGCATTTTATGTGGCCTAAGTGTGTAAAAGAAAAACACTGACGTGAAGTTTGTTTTCACAAATTTAATTAAAGTGTATCAACAACGGTTTTTCGTAAGCATTTGAAAATACTTTTATTATCAGTAATTATTGCATTCAAACATGGTTACTGATTTCAGTTATAACATGGTGGTTCAACGTTTCGCCTGCACAGCGCTTTCACTGTACTTGTGACATCTATTGTATTTAAAATATCTTAAAAGGGGCTTACATTCTGCCTTCACTTCTGATTTGTCTGTGCGCTTGTCTCTTTACTTTTCCTCTGTTTCTATTAATTGTAGCGTTTTATTTCCTGTTTTCCCTTCTGTGTTTCACTTATCAGTTTCCTGGGGCCCAATAGCTCATCCACTTTGAAGGTGGAACATTTTTGTCTTTGCTTAAGTCTGCACAGCTTTTTGTTGCGATGCTCGTGCACAGTGTGTTTGGAATTGTGTAATATCACTGGGCTCGAGCCTCGCAAGGGAACGATTAGTTCAAATGGGAGTTGAAGGGACTTTTGATGATTGGAGACGCTGGGCTGATGCTGTCCTATTGTCGGGGTCGTATACGTTACGAATAAATGCTTGTGATCACATGACTGTCGTAACCTTATTCTTAACAAAATTGGTGACGAGCGACCCCGACGAAGAACCCACACTTCCATCAAGCATTTGTTCAAAGCTTGACGCCGGTTTTCCAGGAAGTTTGGATACTCGTTTCTGCTGCCCATTTCATCAGGACCTTGTGGTTGCGGTAGGATTAATTCCCTGTCGACTTTGGTTGCTTCCTGCTATTTTTTTTTCATTTCGGCGATTCACCAAAATGTCCTGACGCTGTTTCATGCGCTCATCAGCTGTTTGTTGTTGCCAAGCAACCAAAACTCAAAACACCCTGGCGCTGCTTCACACGCTTCTTGGCTGTATGACGTTGCCAAGCAACCCAGACTCAAAACCTCCTCGCTCTGCGTCGCGCGCTCCTCAGTTGTTTAACGTTGCCCAGCAACCAGGTTTCATGGTGCTGTTGCGAAATCTCTGTGCACAGGTTTCTTTTTTTAATTACAAACATTGTTTGCAGTTGCTTACCCTTGAAGGATAAACACATTTATAAAAAAAAAAAAGCTTGCTCATTTTCCGAAAAGGAAAATAATTGTATTAAAAGTTTGTTTCATCATATTTTTACGTCATGGCTTCAGGAAAATACATAGAATCTTAGCGCACCTGAGCCAATCTTGCCTAAAGATGGAGAAGCTTCTTTAACATGGGAGGAATGGTGAGAATATTTTGTTAATTACATTTCTACTTTTGAAGATGAAGAGGAAATTACTCCAGAAAAGAAGAAGAACATTTGTTTACATTGTTTAGGTGCAAAGGGCCTAAAAATTTACAACAGTATTAACAAACAAATTAGAGCACCTGACCAAGGCGATGTATTCAGTCACGCTCTTGAATACCTTACGGAGTATTTTAGGCCTGCAGTATGCGTGGCTGTTGATCGTTATAGATTTTATCATAGGAAGCAGCAACTTGAGGAGTCTGTTGAAGATTACGTTGCTGCGCTCAAGAATTTGGCTTTGTCGTGCAACTTTGATAACCTTCACAACAACCTCATTAGAGACCAAATTATAATGCACACTGCCAACCCCATATCCAAGAGAAACTCTGGTCTAGAGGGGAAGCATCATTACAAGAGGTTATCAATATGGTCAAAAGCGCTGAACTCACTGGAAGGTGTGCAAAGGCTGTTCTGCACAGTGAGGAAAAATCATTTTCGAAGTTTGAAGACAATGCCACTATTGCCAGGGTCAAGAAAAACAATGAATCGTCTAATAAGAGAGTCTATACTTCTCGTGGGGAGAAAGAGAATTCTATTCTGAAAGACAAAAGAACTTGTTTCAGATGTGGGAGCAAGTTTCATTTCGCAAATGATAGGAAATGTCCGGCTCGGAATCAGAAATGCTCAATTTGTGGTGTATTATGGCAATTTGCTAAAGTGGGTCGCAGAAGAAAATTTGGGGGTGGTGAGGCGAGCGTTAAATGTGTGAGAGAATGTGATAGCAGTTCATCGGATGAGTCTGACTCTAATTTATGCATTCTTAATGTTGATGACAATGTACAGAACGTCAAAGGCAACACTAGTAGACCTGTGTGTCATGTCACGATTCTGGTTCTCCCCACACTGTTCTTAATAGGGAAATTTGGCAAAAATGTTTTGAACCAGTTTTAGGTAATTGCTTTGAAAAAACAGATATTTCTCCAAAAACATTCAAGGATGAGCCCATTAAAATTGTGGGCTATAGAAATGTACTAATTATATTTAAACACAAACAAGCACAATGCAAGGTTTATGTAGCTGTTCCTGGTCCGTCCGTACTGGGTTGGAAGGACCAAGGCAAGCTGGGTATTATTTTGGACCCCTGTAGTTCTACACCTGTGTCCATTGTGCAAAATACTGAAGATTTCTCAGTAATTATTGCAAAAAAAAAATTCAAATGTCTTTTCTGGCCAAATTGGAAAATTAAAGGGTTTCCAACACAAAATACAAATGAAAGCCAATGCCACATCCTGTATCCACAAAGTCAGAAACATACCGGTGTCTGTGAGCGGCCAGGTTGAATAGTAACTTAAAAAACTTCAGTCAGACGGCATTATTGAACCCGTTGAATCTACAGAATGGGTCACACCTTTAGTCGTAGTGAAAAGAAAAAATGGTAAATTGAGACTATGGCCCTCATTCTGACCTTGGCGGGCGGCGGAGGCCGCCCGCCAAAGTCCCGCCGTCAGGTTACCGTTCCGCGGTCGAAAGACCGCGGCGGTAATTCTGACTTTCCCGCTGGGCTGGCGGGCGGTCTCCTTCAGACCGCCAGCCAGCCCAGCGGGAAAGAGGCTTCCACGATGAAGCCGGCTCGGAATCGAGCCGGCGGAGTGGAAGCTGTGCGACGGGTGCAGTTGCACCCGTCGCGTATTTCACTGTCTGCGCAGCAGACAGTGAAATACATGTAGGGGCCCTCTTACGGGGGCCCCTGCAATGCCCATGCCAGTGGCATGGGCACTGCAGGGGCCCCCAGGGGCCCCGCGACCCCCCCTACCGCCATCCGGATCTCGGCGGTCCGACCGCCGGGATCTGGATGGCGGTAGGGGGGGTCAGAATCCCCGCGGCGGTGCAGCAAGCTGCGCCGCCGCGGAGGATTCAATGGGGCCGCGGTACACTGGCGGGACCCCGCCAGTGGTGCCGGTCCGACCGCGGCTTTACCGCCGCGGTCGGAATCCCCATTGGAGCACCGCCGGCTTGTCGGCGGTGCTCCCGCGGTCCTCCGCCCTGGCGGTCAAAGACCGCCAGGGTCAGAATGAGGGCCTATGTGTGGACCTCAGGGATCTCAATAAGAGTATTTAAGTTGATCAATTTCCCTTGCCAAAAATAAGCGAGATGCTATTGCGTACTAAAGGTATTAGATGGTTTTCTAGTATTGATCTTAAAGCCGCTTACCATCAGGTGCCTTTACATGCTGATAGTAGAAGTTTAAGAACGTTTGTGACACTTTTTGGTTGTTACAGATTTAAAAGAGTACCTTTTGGGTTGGCTTCTGCAGCAGCTGTGTTTCAGAGGTTAATGCACAAGGTATTATTGGACATGAAGGATGTACTGATTTTTCAGGACAGAATTTTGATAATGGGGAAGGACAGAAATGAACATGATTGTAATCTTGATAAGGTTTTGCATAGACTGAGCACACATGGTTTAACGGCAGAAATTGACAAATGTAAATTTGCTGTAAACAAAATTAATTATTTAGGTCAGGAGATTTCAGAGGCTGGTATCAAACCCAAATTGGAATTAGTTGATGGTGTCAAAAATGCCCCAAGACCTCAGTCTAAAGATGATTTGCAAGCTTTTTTACGGTTGGCCGAATTTTAAGCTAAATTCGTACACATTCTCTCCGAAAAAATGTATGATCCGCGTCAACTTCTTAGAACCAATGTTAAGCTTGTGTGGAGTGAATTGTGCGACGAAGCATTTGTAGTTATAAAAAATGATGTGGCTAATGCCCCACCCTTGCATGGGTTTGACCCCATGTTGCAAAGTGTTGTCACAACGGATGCCAGTTCCAAAGACATAGGCGCAACTTTATCCCAAATTGATGAAAAGGGAGTTGAATGGACCATAGCTTTTGCCTCGCGTTTGATTACACCGACTGAGGAAAGATATTCTGTGATTGAGCACGAGACACTTGCGTGTGTCTGGGGTTTGGAACATTTCAGACAATATGTTTGGGGTCATCATGTTTTGTTAAGATGTGACCATAAGCCGCTCACTAAAGTGTTGACAACAAAAGGTTTAATATCAGCATCACCCCGTATAGCTTGTTTGTCAGTTAGATTCAGATTTTAGATTTCAATTACAGTGTACAATATGTTCCTGGGTTCAAAAATGTGGTAGCAGATTTTTTAAGCAGAATGCCTTTACCTTTTGTGAGTGGTGAGGATACTGATATTGACCATTTTACAGTAGCCAGTGTGTTATCTGATTGTCCAGGTATAACCAAAGAGGACTGGGAACAAGCCCAAGCCCAAGATGACTTTGTTAGTGCAGTTAGCGGTTATATCAAAAATGGATGGCCGAAAAAAACATTTGTTAGATCATAGTATGTGTGTGTTTTGGGAATTGAGACATGAACTCTCTCTCGAAGGTGGTCTAGTTTTTAGGAATGGCAGGGTTATTCCTCCCACTTCTTTAAGACATAGGATTATTGATATATGTCATGAAGGACATCTAGGCATAGGAAAAAACAAAAAAAAATTAAGTATACTTATTGGTGGCCAGGTTTGGATTCAGACATTGAACGGAAAGTTAGAGATTGCTATGTCTGTAATTCGTCCGACAAGAGTCAGGTAACATTAAGACCACCTCTCCATCCGATTCTGTGTCCGGATGGACCTTGGGAAATGATAGGCATAGATATTGCAGGGCCAGTAATGTATGATGATAAGCAAAAGTATTTATTAGTGTTGGTTGATCATTTCTCAAAATGGCCAGAGGTTGAGGTTGTTAATGGGGCTGATGTGGATTCGATCGTACACTTCCTGAACAAGGTATTTCTGAAAGAGGGTTTACCTAAATGTATAGTTAGCGACAATGGACCTCAATTAATTTCTCACATTTTCAAAGATTTTGTGGAGAGGAATGGTGTTGTACACAATACTACTGCTTTATATCATCCGGCAGGGAAAGGTGCTGTGGAGAGATTCAATCGGGTGATCAAGGGAGTCATCCAAATGTCAAATTGTAACAATTTAGATTGGAGATGTGAATTAATGCAGAATTTATGGTCATATAGAACTACACCTTGTGTTTCTACAGTGTATTCTCCCTTTGTTTTGATGAGAGGGAGAATTCCCACTGGAAAAGATAATGTGGGTTGGAGCTCTGGGGATAAGAAGGTTGATTGGACACTTAAACAAGTTAAACACAACATTAAGGGGGTCATTCTGACCTCGGCGGTAAAAGCCGCTTACCGCCGGTCAGAAGACCGCCACAATACCACCGCGGCCGCGGTCAGCCGCCACGGTCATTCTGACCCACAACTGCCAAACCTCCAAAAATCCGACCGCCATTGCAGTCCGCCACATCAGCGGCCCGCGATAAACTGGAGATGACCAAACCTCCACCGCCACGCCAACAGAAATACGCCCATGCCATTACGATCCACAAATCCACGCGGCGGTCTTTCAAACGCGGTAGTCTATTGGCGGTACACACCGCTGCGGTCAAAATACCCACACCTTTACAAAACACTACCACATTGGACAATTTGAAATACACACACCTGATACACATACAAACAACACTCCCACACATCCAATACAATATAAAACACACACCCACATCACCCACAAACCCCTACTACCAAAAATCTGAGACGAAGGAGAGAGAGACACATCAGAGAATAGAGAGCCAGACACACAGAGGCACACCACAACATCACACACACCACATAGTAGCACAAAGCACCACACACCAACACACTCATCACCACATACACCACCCCACACCTCATCCACACCACCCCATGGCACCACAAAGACACCCACGCTTCACGGACCAAGAACTCAGGGTGATGGTGGAGGAAATCCTAAGAGTGGAACCCCAGCTCTTCGGCTCGCAGGTGCAGCACACCACCATAGCAAGGAAGGCGGAGCTATGGCAGCGGATCGTGGACAGGGTCAACGCGGTGGGACAGCATCCCAGAAATAGGGACGACATCCGCAAACGATGGAACGACCTACGGGGGAAGGTGCGCTCGATGGTGTCGCGACACAACATCGCGGTGCAGAAGACTGGCGGAGGACCCCCACCCACCCCACCAGAATTCACAGCATGGGAGCAAGAAGTATTAAACATCCTGCATCCTGAGGGCCTCGCTGGAGTACCCGGAGGAATGGACTCTGGTAAGTCCTATCTCATATACTTCATCCCCCCCACCCCACCAGCATGCCAACCCACACCCCCACCCTCACCCCCAACCCACCATCACACATCATCCCTGAGAATGTATCCCTAGCACAACCCACCCAACCCCTCACCAAACCCTTGCATGCCACCACAAACATTGGACACCAATTACCTAAGCATGACCACTGCACTTACCCATCCCCCCCACAAACCACCCTCACAACACCACCCACAAGGGAATGCCTGCACTGGGGGACAAGGGCACCCATAATTCGCACGCTTTTCCACACACAGAAACAATAACCATACTCTCTCACCCCATGCAGGACCCGAACGCCAACACACCGGTCAGGAGGGTCCTCAAATGTCCATCCCACCCCCGGAACAGGCCCCCAGTGAGGACAGCAGCTCTGGCGACCTGGAACCTGATGACCAGCCCGGACCATTGGGGACCTCTGGGCAGTGGGTTCCCCAAACACAGACACAGGCCACAGCAGACCCAAACCCCCCTGGGAACAACAGCACAGCTCCCACCCAGCGGGCCCATGCCTCTGTCTCTAGGACAGGTCAAGCAGCGGTGTTTCTGCCACTACAGGGCACCCAGGCTAACCCAACACCCCAACAACAACAGGGACCTGGGGGCAGTGGTAGTGGGCACACCATCCAGGGGACAGAGGCCCAGGCAAACAGGGCAACTCGGAGGGCTGCCGTGCGACGGGGGGGAGGAGAGGCCCAGGGAACCCACTCTCCAAGAGGCCCTCACTACCATCATGGGAGCATACCACCACTCCCAAGAGACGATGGCGACGGTACTGGCCAGGTTCACCGAGATACAGGCACAGCAGGAAGAACGCTACATGGGGTTCAGCAACCAACTCTCCACCATCGCTACCGCCATGGGGAGCATGGTCCAGGTCCTCAACAGGATAGAAGACACGTTGCGGGACCATGTGGCACCACACAGGGCCACTGTCACTAGCCAGGAATAGCCTACCACCTCCGCCGGCGCTAGTGGACAGGAGGCCCACACACAACGACAGGCCACAAGAACCCCACCTCCTGCTGAAGAACAACCACCCCGCAAGAGGAGCCTAAGACCCAAAAAAAAAACAGAGTAGCATGCCAAGACCACCGCCAGCATGAGATACCCCCAGAAGTCATCCCACTGTCCCACATTGCCACCCTGTCCAAACTCAAACAGCCCCTGCTCCGTCCTTCCACAGGCATATGGACAATAGACCTGTCAGACTGAGAACTGGACTCTGCCATGGACATCACTCCACCCCCACCCATCACCGTCATCATATAATGTACCATTATCTGAGCACACAAAATAAAACAATTATTGCACAGAAAACCGTTTGGAGTCATGCTGTATTCTCAAAAAATCGTACAACACATAACAGTTCACAATATGTGATGTCAGTTAGTGATGACAACATACCAATGTCAATACGCTGTAGTACATGGCCAAACCAAGCAGAAGTCGGGCTATGAGTCATTAAGCACTGAGAAGGGAAGGGAAAAAGAATATGTTATTTAAAAGAGCTGGGGGGAAATACATAAAGTTGAGATGCATGAGGCTCTAAGTAACTGGGAAATGGCGTGGCTGAATCTTACCTGTGTGGTACTGAAAATACTGTTGTATGACAGCTTCCCTGTTGTCTTTTTCCTCACCGTCGTCTTCCTCCTCTTCACTCTCCACAGGCTCCACGGCTTCTACGACACCACCATCTGGACCATCCTCCTGCAGGAAAGGCACCTGGCGTCGCAAAGCCAGGTTGTGAAGCATACAGCAGGCCACGATGATGTGGCACACCTTCTTTGGTGAGTACATTAGGGATCCACCTGTCATATGCAGGCACCTAAACCTGGCCTTCAGGAGGCCGAAGGTCCTTTCAATGACCCTCCTAGTACGCCCATGGGCCTCATTGTACCGTTCCTCTGCCCTGGTCCTGGGATTCCTCACTGGGGTCAATAGCCACGGCAGGTTGGGGTAACCAGAGTCACTGATTAGCCACACACGCTGTCTCTGTAGCTGTTCCATCACATAGGGGACACTGCTATTACGCATAACATACACGTCATGCACTGACCCAGGGAACTTGGCATTTACATGGGAGATGTACTGGTCTGCCAAACAGACAACCTGCACATTCATAGAATGGTAATTTTTCCGATTTCTGTACACCTGTTCATCGTCATTTGGGGGTACTAATGCCACATGGGTCCCATCAATGGCACCAATGATGTTGGGGATATGTCCAAGGGCATAGAAATCACCCTTCACTGTGGCCAAATCAGCATCTTCTGGGAATATGATGTAGCTCCTCATGAGTTTCATCAGGGCAGACAACACTCTGGACAGAATCTTTGAAAACATAGGCTGAGACATTCCAGATGACATGGCCACTGTTGTCTGGAATGAGCCACTTGCAAAGAAATGGAGGACTGATAGAACCTGCACTAGAGGGGGAATTCCTGTGGGTTGGCGGATGGGTGACATCAGGTCTGGCTCCAGCTGGGCACACAGTTCATGTATAGTGGCTCGGTCAAGTCGGTAACAGAGTATTATATGGCGTTCTTCCATTGTCGACAGGTCAACCAGCGGCCGGTACACGGGAGGATTCCTCCTTCTCCTCGCAAGTCCCTGCGGACGGTGCCTAGGAAGGACAACATGGAGCACTGAGTCAATCAACTCACAGGTACGTACAACACAGCTTGCACAGTGCACGAAAATGTTTTGACTGCTATGTTTGTATGTGTGCAAATGCAAGGCCTAGGCCTGTGTGACACCGTAGAATTTAAGCCATGTGGGCCCTTGAAATGGCGGCTGCCTGACCTCTAAACTGGGACAATGGGATGTGAGGTCAATGCGCTGGCGTGGCACACCGTGGCGGTAGGCGGTCGAAGACCGCTGTACGAAGTCGCATTGGTTAACATTGAACCCTATGGGATTCAGGAGCCAATGACGATGTGCGCCGGCGGTCGCGGTACGCACCGCCGCGGGCGTGACCGCCATTTTCTATCTGATTAATCACTCGAGACCTGATCATCCACAGGAGAGGACCTATACTGCAAGTGCTGCTGTGAACTCGGTCTGGAAGTGACAACGGCTGCTGCGACTGGGGAAAGGGCCCCTGTCTTCACTACAGAAGAGTTGGAGAAACTCGTGGACGGGGTCCTCCCCCAGTATGCGCTACTCTACGGTCCTCCAGACCAACAGGTGAGTACACTGAGGGCACATTGAATGGGTAATGCCTGTGTGGAGTGGGGTGGCTGTCAGTTGGTGGGGTGGGGAGAAAATGAGGAATGCAACGCACAACTGATGAGAGTATGGGCCACATGGCAAGGGTGGGGAGGGGGGGCATGTACTCCAAACATGCAGAAATGTGACGTTTTCTCTTTCCCACCCTGTACATGTCAAACAGGTGAGCGCTCATCAGAAAATCGATATTTGGCGTGCCATCGCCAAGGAAGTCCGGGCCCTGGGGGTCTCCACCAGATGGGGCACCCACTGTCGGAAGAGGTGGGAGGACATCCGCCGCGGAACCCGAAAGACCGCCGAGTCACTGCTGGGGATGGCCTCCCGACCTAGGAGGGGTGCCAGTCGTACCCTGACCCCCCTGATGTCCCGGATCCTGGCGGTGGCCTACCCTGATTTGGATGGGCGCTTGAGGACATCACAGCAGACACAAGGGGGTGAGTATCAGCACATTCTCCTATCTATACGCGCAGTGGAGGCGTCTGGGTGGGGGAGGAGGGCTGTGGGTGACAGTAGGCCAGGGCGCTTTCTGTAGTGTAGTCCCATCCCTTAGACATGGCCCTGTGCCCCCGCCCACCACCTCTGTAGGGTGCCAAGTGCAGCTATCCATGGTCCAACATCACCCATGAGCGCGTCTGTTGTCCCTAGACCTGTTGGCCTAGTCAGAAGTACAGAGTAGTGTACCCCAAGTTCGCGGCTTAGTGCATGAGGCACCTGTGTCTGTCCTCTCCGCCAAGGCTATTGACAAGGCATGCACTCAACTTTGTTTTCTTTCTCCCCCAACCCTTATTCTTTGTTTCTTGTGCATTAGCATCCTCAGGCGGAGGAGAATTGGCGTCGGAGCACGAGGGAGCTGCAGGTCACCAGGCCCCGGTGGGCACTGACACAGACACCGAGGGCACCAGTGATCCGGAGGGCGAGGGGAGCACCACAACGGGGGCCGGTGGAGACACCAGCGACACGGACACGTCCTCGTTTGGGAGCTCCCTAGCGGGGGCGGCAACATCTGTGCCCCCAGCAACAACAGGTACAGCCGCCACCCAGCGCACCAGCACCGCCCTCTCAGCAGCCCCTCAGTCTTCGCACCGTGCCCGTTCGCCCAGGAAGGCGCGGGTCTCCTTCGCCCCAGGCACCTCAGCCCCTGCCTCTGTTACCCCTGCTGCCCTTAGTGCGGAGCTCATTGACCTTGTGAGAACGCTCATTGTTGGGCAGACTACCCTTTTGAATGCCATCCAGGGGGTGCAAAGGGAGGTGCAACAGAGCAATGCCTACCTGGAGGGCATTCATTCGGGTCAGGCTGCCCATCAACGAGCTTTCACTTCTCTGGCCTCAGCACTGACGGCAGCCATTGTCCCTGTCTCCAGTCTCCCTCTTCTAACTGCCTCCAGACTTTCTCTGTCTCCTGTTCCTCAGCCTATCCCATCCACACCATCTGACCAGCCTGCACACACCTCAACACCCAAGGCCAGCTCATCCAAACATAAGCACCACAGAACACACAAGCATTCACCCAAGCAACACCCAGTTGCAGACATACCAACAGTCACTACCACCTCTGTGTCCCCCTCCTCCTCGTCTCCCTCCTCCCTCCCTGTGACGTCTACACTCACACCTGCATGCACACCACCATCAGCCAGTGCTTCCATCACCAGCACACCCTCCACTACAGTCCTCACACGTGCAGTCACCACCCCTACTGCCATGTACACGTCCCCTGTGTGCTCTCCCACTGTGTCTGTCACCCCCTCTTCCAAGACACATAAACGCGGGCAGACACCCAAACAACAGCCAACCACCTCACGACAGCCTACGTCTCAGTCACCTGCACCCAAGGACAGCACACCTGACTCTCCTACAACCACATCCTCTTCCTCCACTTCTATCTCCACTACTCCTTCCCTTTACCCTGGTCCAAAGAAATATTACCTCACAAATGTTGACCTCTTTCCCTCCCCTGACCCACCCCCTCCATCTGGGAAAAGTCCCAAAGGCACCTCAGCCACCACCAGCCCAGCTTCCAAGGTACAAGTGGTGCATGGAATATGGAGTCCACCCTTTGGCGGCAGTGACACTTCACTGAGCAGCAAGGGGACTGGCAGCCCCCCCCCCAGGCAAGAGGACCCGGAAAGTGAAGGGCCGCCGTGAGCGGACTGAGACGGCTGCCCCCAAGGAGGTGACTCAGGCCACTTCACCTGCCACAACAGCCAGGGGAGGCAAGGGCCCGAGAGCCCCATCTAAGGAGCGGAAGGGCAGCAGGGCGGAGGGCCAGCCAGCAGGAGCGCGGAGCAGGAGGGCCCCACACGCCCCATCCCGGCTGCAAGGGACGACACCAAAGGGCCCAGGACTCCGTCTCCGAAGGGGCCTGACACTGCACGTTCGGAGGGTGAGTGAGCAGGTTGTCCAGGCCAGGTCTGACTCCCTACACTGACTGGAAGAGCACCGCTGAACAGGGCCCCGCCGTGCAGAAGAGCACCGCTGAACAGGGCCCCGGCGTGAAGACAAGCACCGCTGAAAAGGGCCCCGCTGTGAAGACAAGCACCGCTGAAGAGGGCCCCGCTGTGAAGACAAGCACTGCTGAACAGGGCCCCGCCGTGCAGAAGAGCACCGCTGAACAGGGCCCCGCCGTGAAGACAAGCACCGCTGAAGAGGGCCCCGCCGTGCAGAAGAGCACCGCTGAACAGGGCCCCGCCGTGAAGAAAAGCACCGCTGAAGAGGGCCCCGCCGTGAAGACAAGCACCGCTGAACAGGGCCCCGCCGTGCAGAAGAGCACCGCTGAACAGGGCCCCGCCGTGAAGACAAGCACCGCTGAAGAGGGCCCGCCGTGAAGACAAGCACCGCTGAACAGGGCCCCGCCGTGCAGAAGAGCACCGCTGAAGAGGGCCCCGCCGTGAAGACAAGCACCGCTGAACAGGGCCCCGCCGTGCAGAAGAGCACCGCTGAAGAGGGCCCCGCCGTGCAGAAGAGCACCGCTGAACAGGGCCCCGCCGTCTCAAGCACCGCTCCGCTGGGCCCTTCCTGTCAAGCACCGCTGGGCCCTGCCGTCTCAAGCACCGCTCCGCTGGGCCCTTCCTGTCAAGCACCGCTCCACTGGGCCCCGCCGTCTCAAGCACCGCTCCGCTGGGCCCCGCCGTCTCAAGCACTGCTCCGCTGGGCCCCGCCGTCTCAAGCACCGCTCCGCTGGGCCACGCCGTCTCAAGCACCGCTCCTCTGGGCCACGCCGTCTCAAGCACCGCTCCGCTGGGCCCTTCCTGTCAAGCACCACTCCGCTGGGCCCCGCCGTCTCAAGCACCGCTCCGCTGGGCCCCACCGTCTCAAGCACCGCTCCGCTGGGCCCTTCCTGTCAAGCACCGCTCCGCTGGGCCCCGCCGTCTCAAGCACCGCTCCGCTGGGCCCCGCCGTCTCAAGCACCGCTCCGCTGGGCCCCGCTGTCTCAAGCACCGCTCCGCTGGGCCCTACCTGTCAAGCACCGCTCCGCTGGGCCCCGCCGTCTCAAGCACCGCTCCGCTGGGCCCGCCGTCTCAAGCACCGCTCCGCTGGGCCCTTCCTGTCAAGCACCGCTCCGCTGGGCCCCGCCGTCTCAAGCACCGCTCCGCTGGGCCCGCCGTCTCAAGCACCGCTCCGCTGGGCCCTTCCTGTCAAGCACCGCTCCGCTGGGCCCCGCCGTCTCAAGCACCGCTCCGCTGGGCCCTTCCTGTCAAGCACCGCTCCGCTTGGCCCCGCCGTCTCAAGCACCGCTCCTCTGGGCCCTTCCTGTCAGGCACTGTTCAGGGTTCACTGTGCCCACCATGCATCCTCCTTGTCCAGTGGGGACATTTATCCACCTGATGGACTGTGGCTTTGCACTCCCCAGGATGGCACAGTGGGCAAGCCACCCACTGTAGAGACTTGAGAGACTGTGGCTTTGCACTCCCCAGGATGGCACAGTGGGCAAGCCACCCACTGTAGAGACTTGAGAGACTGTGGCTTTGCACTCCCCAGGATGGCACAGTGGGCAAGCCACCCACTGTAGAGACTTGAGAGACTGTGGCTTTGCACTCCCCAGGATGGCACAGTGGGCATGGTGGGCCCATCGTGGATCTGGCGTCGTGGACTCATGTGGCTGTGGTGCCCCCCCCTTCCCTTCCCCCTGAGGTGCCTGTAGTTTTGTCACCAGATGCCCCTGCAGTGTTCTCTCCAAAGGACTCAGGTCTCCTGTGTGGGCTTTGCCCTTGTTTCGCTACACTTTGGCCCACGGACATGATGGATTCTTAAGATGTGCAGGACTACTTGCTTCAGTAATCCACTGCTGTGTAAATAATTTGTTTATCAGAAGAACGTTTTGATGGTTGATAATACTTTTCTGAGACTATTTTGTTCATAAATATTTATTCTCAATTTGGTTATGTGATTGTATTTTTTACGGGTGTTTGGGTGGTGTCACTGTGACTTGTTGCTCTGCATTGGTGTGTACATCTTGGGGGGGGTGGGGGTCGCATATGTGTGTGCCCGTAACCTTTCCTCCTCCCCCCCTCCCGTGTGTCATAGGTGCAGTACTCACCGTTGACGTCTGCGGCGGAGTTCGTACTTGTGGTAGATGAGCAGGTAGACGAGAGCAGGTATGATGTTCAATTCGGGTTCCATGCTGTCCTCCGTCCTCGTGGAGTGCGTAGAGGTGAGCGTTTTCCCGTTCGTAGTCTGTTTCCGCCGTGTTTTTATCGGCGGTGCTCCCGCCCCGGAAAAGGTGGCGGATTGGTGAGTTGTGATAGGGTGGGCGGTACATTGTCTGCCGCCTGCCTGTTGGCGGTGACCGCCGCGCTGTTTGTTTGTCCCGCCGTGGCGGTCGGAGTGTTAAGTTGGCGGTCTCTGTTGGCGGTTCCCGCCAGTGTCAGAATTCCATTTTTCGGACCGCCAGCCTGTTGGCGGATTGGCTGCCGCTTTATCACCGACCGCCAGGGTCAGAATCACCCCCTAAATGTTCCCAAGAAAAAGGAGCAAAATGTATTATGACACAAAACACAAATGTAAAGAACAAGTCATAAAAGCTGGTGATCTGGTGAGAGTTAAGAAACCAGGGGGTGATTCTAATTCTGGCGGGCGGCAGAGGCCGCCCGCCAGCATTCCGCCCCCATAATACCGCTCCACGGTCAGAAGACCGCGGAGGGTATTATGAGTTTTTCCCTGGGCTGGCGGGCGGTCTCCAAAAGACCGCCCGCCAGCCCAGGGAAAAACTCCCTTCCCACGAGGATGCCGGCTCGTAATCGAGCCGGCGGAGTGGGAAGGTGCGACGGGTGCAGTAGCACCCGTCGCGTATTTCAGTGTCTGCAAGGCAGACACTGAAATACCTTGCGGGGCCCTCTTACGGGGGCCCCTGCCGTGCCCATGCCATTGGCATGGGCACGGCAGGGGCCCCCAGGGGCCCCGCGACCCCCCCTACCGCCATCCTGTTCATGGCGGCTTTCCCGCCATGAACAGGATGGCGGTAGGGGGGTCAGAATCCCCCATGGCGGCGCAGCAAGCTGCGCCGCCATGGGGGATTCTGAGGGCAGCGGTAAACCGGCGGGAGACCGCCGGTTTACCCTTTCTGACCGCGGCCAAAGCGCCGCGGTCAGAATGCCCTGCGGGGCACCGCCGGCCTGTCGGCGGTGCTCCCGCCGACCCTCGCCCCCAGGTGTCATAAAAAAAGTAATAATCGATTTTCAGATCCTCTTAAAGCGGTTAAAATTTTTTGCAATTCTGCATTATTGAGTGATGGTAAGGTTTGGCACATGTCATCATTGTCCATGTGTAGGAATGTTAATTCTGGGTTGGTTGGGAAGGAAGGAAACGTTATCAGTCCAGAACGCAAAGAATGCAAATTTGACTGGTTAGATGATTGGAAGTATTTGCCTTCTGATGATCCTGGTTATAACTCAAACGTACAGCCTCATGTTCCTCTTGTTAACAATCAATTTTGTGCAAGGTGACATAAAACAAATAACAAATCAGAACATCCTATTCCTTTACAGTTCCATTACGTAGGCCAAGTTTCGCCAGATTGGTCATAAAATGCAGCTGGAAAGATGCCAAGAAACACTTTGTGTTTTTCGTCAGCCAAAAGCCAACTGAGAAGGATATATGTCAGCGCTTCGTAGAAGGTTTGGGCTTATTGTAACATGGCTGGAGTATCTCTCCTCTGAGATTTTTATGTCCTTTTTCTACTACAGTTATTGTATCATGGCCGACAACTGGTTATTTCCTTCGGCTCTGAATGTGTGTTTTCACAGATCTCCAGACAGTGCGCTCAGCCCCAGCCCTGTTTGCTAAACACATTCCATGTGGCATAGTGAACTCAAAGGCCACACTGGAGAGTAGATTGTCTTATGTGACTGCAAAGATGACTTGCTCTATCGTGAGTGGAAACTAGCCATGACCAAAAACATTAAATGAGTACAGGGTAGGGAATCCAAGAAAGCATAAATCCTTTGCCTCCTACCTCAGAAATCATATTTTTACAAGCTTAGTTTCTATCAAAATAAATCCCGCAGAAATGTCAACGTTTATAGTATATTAAATAAATCACTTTCACTGATTTTGTAAGTTGGTCTGGTCTTAAAAATAAAGAGCAACTTAAATGTAAATGAAATGTTACTTTCTGTAAAGCTTTATCACAAAATGCATGCATGATACCGTGTGGTGTTTGCACTGTTGAAGTATTTCATGCCATTGTGAATATAATCATATTTTCTATGCGGGTATTGTGTGCATTATTTTAGTAATGGTGGGTGTAATTGAAATGAACCATTGGATAATTTGTACAGATTGGGGAAGGACATGCTGGGGTGTGCAAGGATATTAAAAAGAGTTAGAGCTATTAGCGTTGTAAACACCTAACTGGACTTATCTTTCTATGCAGTTGGGGAGAAGGAGCAGGAAAGAAAAGGTGATGGGGTGAGAGGCTGGAAAGGAAAGGAAAACAAGTTTTGTACAGTAGGCAGACCCTCCGTATAAAACGTGAAAGCGCCCCAAGTGAAGGAAAATGCCTCTTTTGGCATGGTCACCCCCTAACATTTTGCCTTTTCTTGATGCTAGTTATGATTAAAAGTGTGCTGGGACTCTGCTAACCAGGCTCCAGCACCAGTGTTCTTTCCCTAAACTGTACCTTTGTCTCCACAGCCCTGGCACACAGATATAAGTCCCTTGTAAATGGTATCCCTGGTACAAAGGGCCCTGTGGCCAGGGAAGGTCTCTAAGTGCTGCAGCATGTATTATGCCGCCCTGGGGGGGCCCCACTCAGCACATGCACACTACCTCACAGCTTGCGTGTGCTTGTGGGGAGAAAAAGACTGTCGACATGGCACTGCCCTCAGAGTGCCATGCCTATAACACACTGCCTGTGGCATAGGTAATTCACCCCTTTAGCAGGCCTTACAGCCCTAAGGCAGGGTGCACTATACCACAGGTGAGGGCATAGTTGCATGAGCACTATGCCCCTACAGTGTCTAGGCCAATTCTTAGACATTGTAAGTGCAGGGTAGCCATAAAGAGTATATGGTCTGGGACTCCACCGTTCCATAATGGCTACTCTGAATACTGGGAAGTTTGGTATCAAACTTCTCAGCACAATAAATCCACACTGATGCCAGTGTGGGATTTATTGAGAAATGCACCCAGAGGGCATCTTAGAGATGCCCCCTGTATACCAGTCCAACTACTAGTGCTAGGCTGACCAGTTTCTGCCAGCCTGCCACATCCAGATGGGTTTCTGGCCACATGGGGTGAGTGTCTTTGTCACTCTGTGGCCAGGAACAAAGCCTGTCCTGGGTGGAGGTGCTTCACCCCTCCCCCTCCCCCTGCAGTAACTGTAACACCTGGCGGTGAGCCCCAAAGGCTCAAGCCTGGTGTTACAGTGCTCCAGGGCACTCCAGCTAGTGGAGATGCCGACCCCCCTGGACACAGCCCCCACTTTTGGTGGAAAGTCTGGAGGCGATAATGACAAAAACAAGGAGTAGTCACCCTCCAGTCAGGACAGCCCCTAAGGTGTCCTGAGCTGCAGTGACCACTTCCTTAGGAAATCCTCCATCTTTTTTTGGAGGATTCACCCAATAGGAATCAGGATGTTCCCTCCTCCTCTCAGGGAGGAGGCAGAAAGAGGGTGTAGCAACCCTCAAGGACAGTAGCCATTGGCTACTGCCCCCCAGACCTAAACACACCCCTAAATTAAGTATTTAGGGGTCACCCTGAACCCAGGAAACCAGATTCCTGATGACCTACACGAAGAAGAAGGACTGCTTACCTGAAAGCCCTGCAGAGACGACGGAGACGACAACTGACTTGGCCCCAGCCCTACAGGCTTGTCTCCAGACTCAAAGAACCTGCACAGTGACACATCCAGCGGGAACAGGGACCTCTGAGGACTCACAGGACTGCCCTGCAACCAAAGAACCAAGAAACTCCTGTGGACAGCGGCTCTGTCCAATAGAGCAACAAAGAAACCATCTTTAAAGGGACTCCAGCCTCACTCTGGAAGTGTTACTCCCCAACACTCTGCACCCGATGCCCCCGGCTTTTGTCCAGAAGAACCAACACTGCAGAGAGGAACCCCAGACGACTCCCACGATGTGGACACCCTGAGACGACCTCCCTGCACCTCCACAGCAACGCCTGCAGAGAGCATCCAGAGGCTTCCCCTGACCGCGACTGCCCTGTAACAATGAATGGAATAAGCACTACACCCGCAGCCCCCAGGCTCGAGAGAAACCAACTACTGGTTCAGGAGAGACCAGCAGGTGGCCCTCATCCTTGCCCAGTCGGTGGCTGGCCCGAGAAGCCCCCCTGTGCCCTGCCTGCATTGCCAGAGTGACCCCCGGGTCTCTTCATTGATTTCAACCTAAAACCTGACACCTACTTTGCACACTGCACCCGGCCGTCCCTGTGCCGCTGAGGGTATATTTTGCGACCCCACCCCAGTGCTCCACAAAAACCTCTTGGTCTGCTCCCCGAGGACACAGGTAGCAGACTGGAACCAGAGCAACCCTGGTCACCATAGGCGCCTATGCTATTGGGGCCCTACTTTGACCTCTGCACCTGACCAGCCTTGTGTTGCTGGTGCTAGGTGTTTTGGGGTTGACCTGAACCCCGAGCCGTGGGCTGCCTATTCCCCAGAGACTGAACTTGTAAGTGCTCTAGTTACTTGAAAAACTAACTATTACTTACCTCCCCAAGGAACTGTAGATTTTGCCAAAACTGTGTGCATTACTGTTTTGATTCAAAGTTCCATATTTACCTATGCCAAGTACCTTACAACTTATGAACTTAGTTGAATTCTGAATCTTGTGGTTCCAAAATAAATTAAGAAAATAATATTTGTCTATATAAAAATACCTATTGGCCTGGAGTTAAGTCTTTGAGTGTGTGTTCTCATGTATTGCCTGTGTGTGTACAACAAATGCTTAACACTACCCTATGATAAGCCTACTGCTGGACCACACTACCACAAAATAGAGCATTAGTATTATCTAATTTTGCCACTATCAACCTCTAAGGGAAACCCTTGGGCTCTGTGCACACTATTTCTCACTTTGAGATAGTATATAGAGCCAACTTCCCACAATGAGTGCGACTGAAAAACGAAACAAACAATGACAAGAAAGTTGCTTGTTTTGTTTTACAGTCACGCTCATGGCGTTTCCAAGTTTCTTACAGCAGTAACTCAATTGGCAGTCCCTCTGTATAAAACTTGGAAGCATGATGAGTGTAGGAGGCTGGACTGGCTTGTAGTGGGTACCAAGAGGTACTTACACCTTGCACCAGACCCAGGTATCCCTTATTAGTGTAGAGGGGTGTCTAGCAGCTTAGGCTGATAGGAAAGGTAGCTTAGCAGAGCAGCTTAGGCTGAACTAGGAGACGAGTGAAGCTCCTACAGTACCACTAATGTCATATGCACAATATCATAAGAAAACACAATACACAGATATACTAAAAATAAAGGTACTTTATTTTTATGACAATATGCCAAAGTATCCCAGTGAGTACCCTCAGTATGAGGATAGCAAATATACACAAGATATATGTACACAATACCAAAATATGCAGTAATAGCAATAGAAAACAGTGCAAACAATGTATAGTCACAATAGAATGCAATGGGGGCACAGAGGGATAGGGGCAACACAAACCATATACTCTAGAAGTGGAATGCGAACCACGAATGGACCACAAACCTATGTGACCTTGTAGAGGTTCCCTGGGACTGTAAGAAAACTGTGAGGGTTCGAAAAATAGCCCACCCAAAACCCTGAAAAATGGGTGCACCTAAGTTCCCCAAAGAGCACAGAAGTCGTGATAGGGGAATTCTGCAAGGAAGACCAACACCAGCAATGCAACAACAATGGATTTCCTGACGAGAGTACATGTGGAACAAGGGGACCAAGTCCAAGAGTCACGATCAAGTCAGGAGTGGGCAGATGCCCAGGAAATGCCAGCTGTGGGTGCAAAGAAGCTGCCACCGGATGGTAGAAGCTGTGGATTCTGCAAGAACGACAAGGGCTAAAAACTTCCCCTTTGGAGGATGGATGTCCCACGTCGTGAAGAGTCGTGCAGAGGTGTTTCCATGCAGAAAGACCACAAACAAGCCTTGCTAGCTGCAAGGGTTGCAGTTAGGGTTTTTGGATGCTGCTGTGGCCCAGGAGGGACCAGGATGTCGCCAATTGTGTGAGGAGACAGAGGGGGCATCCAGCAAGACAAAGAGCCCACTCAGAAGCAAGCAGCACCCTTAGAAGTGCCGGAAAAGGCACTACGAAGTGGAGTGAATCAGAGATCACCCGAAGTCACAAAGGAGGGTCCCACGATGCTGGAGGACAACTCAGGAGGTTGTGTACTGCAGGTTAGAGTGCCAGGGACCCAGGCTTTGCTGTGCACAAAGGGAAATCCTGGAAGAGTGCACAGGGGCCGGAGTAGCTGCAAAACACACGGTTCCCAGCAATGCAGTCTAGCGTGGGGAGGCAAGGACTTACCTCCACCAAACTTGGACTGAAGAGTCACTGGACTGTGAGAGTCACTTGGACTGAGTTGCTGAGTTCAAGGGACCTCGCTCGTCGGGCTGAGAGGAGACCCAGAGGACCGGTGATGCAGTTCTTTGGTGCCTGCGGTTACAGGGGGAAGATTCTGTCGACCCACGGGAGATTTCTTCGGAGCTTCTAGTGCAGAGAGGAGACAGACTACCCCCACAGCATGCACCACCAGGAAAACAGTCGAGAAAGCGGCAGGATCAGCGTTACAAAGTCGCAGAAGTCGTCTTTGCTACTTTGTTGCAGTTTTGCAGGCTTCCAGCGCGGTCAGCAGTCGATTCCTTGGCAGAAGGTGAAGAGAGAGATGCAGAGGAACTCTGATGAGCTCTTGCATTTGTTATCTAAGGAATTCCCCAAAGCAGAGACCCTAAATAGCCAGAAGCCAGAAAAGGAGGTTTGGCTACCTAGGAGAGAGGATAGGCTAGCAACATCTGAAGGAGCCTATCAGAAGGAGTCTCTGACGTCACCTGCTGGCACTGGCCACTCAGAGCAGTCCAGTGTGCCAGCAGCACCTCTGTTTCCAAGATGGCAGGGGTCTGGAGCACACTGGAGGAGCTCTGGGCACCTCCCAGGGGAGGTGCAGGTCAGGGGAGTGGTCACTCCCCTTTCCTTTTTCCAGTTTCTCACCCGAGCAGGGCTGGGGGATCCCTGAACTGGTGTAGACTGGCTTATGCAGAGATGGGCACCATCTGTGCCCATCAAAGCCTTTCCAGAGGCTGGGGGAGGCTACTCCTCCCCAGCCCTGACACCTTTTTCCAAAGGGGGCTTCTCTCTGAGGAAGTCCTTTGTTCTGCCTTCCTGGGCCAGGCCTGGCTGGACTCCAGGAGGGCAGAAATCTGTCTGAGGGGTTGGCAGCAGCAGCAGCTGCAGTGAAACCCTGGGAAAGGTAGTTTGGCAGTACCCGGGTCTGAGCTAGAGACTCGGGGGATCATGGAATTGTCTCCCCAATGCCAGAATGGCATTGGGGTGACAATTCCATGATGTTAGACATGTTACATGGCCATGTTCGGAGTTACCATTGTGACGCTATACATATGTTGTGACATATGTATAGTGCACGCGTGTAATGGTGTCCCTGCACTCACAAAGTCCGGGGAATTTGCCCTGAACAATGTGGGGGCACCTTGGCTAGTGCCAGGGTGCCCACACACTAAGTAACTTAGCACCCAACCTTTACCAGGTAAAGGTTAGACATATAGGTGACTTATAAATTACTTAAGTGCAGTGGTAAATGGCTGTGAAATAACGTGGACTTTATTTCACTCAGGCTGCAGTAGCAGGCCTGTGTAAGAATTGTCAGAGCTCCCTATGGGTGGCACAAGAAATGCTGCAGCCCATAGGGATCTCCTGGAACCCCAATACCCTGGGTTACTCAGTACCATATACTAGGGAATTATAAGGGTGTTCCAGTATGCCAATGTAAATTGGTGAAATTGGTCACTACCCTGTTAGTGACAATTTGGAAAGAAAATGAGAGAGAATAACCACTGAGGTTCTGGATAGCAGGGCCTCAGTGAGACAGTTAGTCATAACACAGGTAACACATACAGGGCACACTTATGAGCACTGGGGCCCTGGCCGGCAGGGTCCCAGTGACACATACAACTAAAACAACATATATACAGTGAAATATGGGGGTAACATGCCAGGCAAGATGGTACTTTCCTACAATGAGCGTGGCTAAAAAACAAAACAAATAATGACAAGTAACTGGTAGTTACTTATCATTGTTTGATTTGTTTTTCAAGCGCGCTCATGGTGCTTTCAAGAATGTTATAGCAGTAACTCGATTTGCAGTCCCGCTATATAAAACTTGAAAGTTGCATGAGCGTGACTGAAGAACAAAACAATGACAGGTAACTGGTAGGTACTTGTCATTGTTTGTTGTGTTTTTCAGTCGCGCTCATGGTGCTTTCAAGTTTTATACAGAGAGACTACTGATCGAGTTACCGCTGTATAAAACTTCAAAGCGCCATGAGTGTTACTGAAAAACAAAACAAACAATGACAAGTAACTGCTAGTTGCTTGTCACTGTTTGTTTTGTTTTTCAGTCACGCTCGTGGTGCTTTCAAATTTCATACAACGGTAAGTCAATCGGCACTTCTGCTGTATAAAACTTGAAAGTGCCATGGAGGCAGGAATTAAACAAAATAGTCCATCCAAACAACAGAAAACAATACAGGAGTAATTAAACTGTACTTGGCTGGTGCTCCTCAGCCAAGTACAGAAAGTGACGTATCGTCTGCCAAACCAGTTAGGAGGCAGTAAAACAAGAGCGACACTGCCTTCAACCTATGGTAAGCGGCAGGCAGGTGTGAGCAAAGTTCTTTACTCATTCCAACAGGTCTTACAGATAGCGCATGCGCGCTGTCTAGGCTCAACCTAAAAACTATTCTTTCCATTTACAGGGCACCAGCAAGACCAAGCATTTAACTTGTGATGATTCCAAGTACTTATTTTAACTTGTGAGATCAACTTAATTTTGCTTGCGCAGCCGCATAACACTGATAATTTACCAGCAGCACCTAGCTTCACATGCTGAATTGAGGTTTATATTCTTTCTGTTTTTGTCCATGTTGTAAATCATATTTTTTCAATCTTGACTGAAGGTTGTGATTGTGACTGAAGCAGAAACACCAGCTACTGCTCCACTTTGTATTATAATGGCAATGTGGATTGTCCTAGTAAATTATGAAGGAAAGTCTTAATTTTATTAAAGACATGGAAGCAAGTATTATGCTTTCTTTTCGTGACAGATTTTTAATTGCCATTCAATAAAAGTGTTAAAACGGGAAAGAAGAAATTAATACATCATAAAGAGCAGGACAAGCGTAATTCAGTGACCAATCACAATAAGGGAAAAAGATTCCTTCAAGGCAAAGCAATATGATCCAATCATTTGCAAAAAATTGTATATTTCAGAGTCAAGCAAACAGGGGATCCAAGTGATGGTGTAGTGCATAAGTCATCAAAGGTGAGCAAACATATAAACATATATATGTACAATATAACACAAAGCACCAAACACTGTGAGAAGGTAGCCTCTTTCTAGCATTGTTACCCCCACTTTTGGTGTGTTTGTAAGTATATGGCAGGGTGTTTTTACTGTCTCACTGGGATCCTGCTAGCCAGGACCCCAGTGCTCATAATGCAAACCCTATTTTTCAGTGTGTTTTTTATGTCTCACTGGGACCTTGCTAGCCAGGACCCCAGTGCTCATAGTTTGTGGCCTGTATGTGTATGCCTGTGTAGTGCCGAACTGTGTCACTGAGGCTCTGCTAAGCAGAACCTCAGTGCTTATGTTCTCTCTATCTTTAAAATTGTCACTATTGGCTAGTGACCATTTTTACCAATTCTATTTGTCACACTGTGTAGGAGACTGGCCTGGCTTATAGTGGGTACCTTGTGGTACTTACACCTTGTGCCAGGTCCAGTTATCCCTTATTAGTAGATTAGAGGTGTTCTAGCAGCTAAGGCTGATAGAGGTAGCTATAGCAGAGTAGCTTAGGCTGAACTAGGAGACCTGCAAAGCTCCTACTATACCACTTATATCACTTAGCACTATATCATAAGAAAACACAATACTCAGAGTTACTAAAAATAAAGGTACTTTATTTTAGTGACAATGGCGTTCATTACAACATTGGCGATAAAAGCCGCGTGCCACCGTGCAGAAGACCGCCAACACACCGCTGCGGAATTCCGCCACAGCTATCATGACCCACATCTCAGAATCCGCCAAAATTCAGACACCCACACAAGCCCGCCACTCCAAAGGTCAGTGATGAACTGGCAAAAACAAAACCGACACTGTCACGCCAACAGAAATGCGCCCACACTATCACGACACACGAATCCACGCGAGGGTCATTCAACCGCGGTATTCCATAGGCGGTACATACCGCCGCGCTCAAAATACACACACTTCTACAAAACATCACCACATTGGACAATTCAAAATACACACACCTGAGACACATACACACACCACTCCCACACACCCATTACAATATAAAATACATACCCACATCACCCACAAATCCCCACGACAAAACATTCAGAAAGAAGGCCAGAGAGAGACACCACCAGCAAGTACAACAGCATCCACAGGCACATAACACCATCACCCACACAACAGACCACCACATATCACCACACTTATCACCACACACTACACCCCACACATCACCTACACCACCCCATGGCACGGCAAAGACAACCCAGGTTCTCGGAGGAGGAGCTCAGGGTCATGGTTGAGGAAATCGTCCGGGTAGAGCCACAGCTATTTTGAGCACAGGTGCAGCACACCTCAATAGCAAGGAAGATGGAGCTGTGGCGAAGAATAGTGGACAGGGTCAACGCAGTGGGACAGCACCCAAGAAATCGGGAGGACATCAGGAAGAGGTGGAATGACCTATGGGGGAAGGTGCGTTCCGTGGTCTCAAGACACCACCAGGCGGTTCAGCGGACTGGCGGCGGACCCCCACCTCCTCCCCCACAACTAACAACATGGGAGGAGCAGGTCTTGCCGATTCTGCATCCTGAGGGCCTCGCAGGAGTAGGTGGAAGAATGGACTCTGGTAAGTCAAAGCTTTACTATTACATCCCCCACCCTATCTGCATGCTATCACATACCCCCACCCTCACCCCCAGCACCCCAACTCCTCACAAATGTCCCAATTTCACAAACCACATATCCCAACACCAAGGCCTGCATGCAACACCAAGCATGGACACCCATCACCAAAGCATGCCCACTGCACATACCCATACACCCCACTAAACCACCATCACATAAGCTCCCACACAGGAATGCTAGCACTGGGGTACACGGTCACCCACCCATTGCACACCATTACACACACATATTTAACAAACATCCCTTTATACCCCTGCAGGACCCCTACCCACTGTCACCAGACAGGAGGGTCCACACATTTCCAAACCACCAACAGAAGAGGCCCATAGTGATGACAGCACCTCTGTCCAACTGGATCTAGATGACCAGCCCGGACCATCGGGGACCTCGGGACAGTCGGTTCCCCTCACACAGGCACAGGCCACCACAGACCTTCCCCCTCTGGAAACACCAGAACAGCACCCACCCAGCGGGCCCATACCTCAGTCCCCAGGACATGTCAATCAGCTGTGTGTCCACCACTACAGGGAACCCAGGATAACCCACCACGCCAACAACAACAGGGACCTGGGGGCAGTGGCAGTGGGCACACGGTCTAGGAGACAGAGGCCCAGGAACACAGGGGAACTGGGAGGGCTGCCGTGCGACAGGGGGAGGACAGGCCCAGGGAACCCACTCGCCACAAGGCCCTCTCCTCCATCATGGGAGCATACCACCACTCCCAGGAGACGATGGCAACGGTACTGGCCAAGTTTCAGGAGACCCAGCGCATGAAGGAGGAACAGTATATGGGCTTCAGGGAGGAACTCAGAACCCTCAGCTCCACCCTGGGCACCATCGTAGGGGTGCTAAAGGAAGTACTCAACACCAGGAGGGACACTGTGGCACTACAAGGGGCCCGTGACACTAGCATCGACGATGAACTCCCTACCACCTTCGCCGGCGCTAGTTGACAGGACGCCCTGCCACAGGTCCACCACACCAGCACCCCACCCCCTGCAGACGGAGAACCACCCCGCAAACGGTCCCTGAGATCCAGGACAAAGACAGAGAACGATGCCAAAGACCCCCGCCAAGAAATGAGACCACCCTGATTGTCATCCTACTGTCCCACTTTGTCACCCTGTCCATACTTAAACTGCCCCAGCTCTACTTCCTATGCCCATATGGGCAATGCACCTGTGAGACTAATAGATTGGACTCTGCCATGGACACTCCTCCGCCATCACCACTCACCCTTGAACTTCCCCGTCCAATATTTTGCATTTAAATAAACACACCTAAAGCACAAAATGATCTGGAGTCTGTCTGTGATTTCGAAATAGTGTATTTGCAATTACAGTGACAAAATGTTATTGAAATAGTAATGTCAACATACCTATGTCACACAGCTCTAGTGCATGAGGAATTTAAGCAGATGTCACACAGTGGGACCCACATCTGTGAAACGGTTAGGGAAAGTGACAACTCAGTGACCATACACTGGGTGAAAACGACAGACAGGAGAGAGGTAGTAGTGTAAAAGTACATGTAGTATTCAGGATTGTATTCTTACCTGTGTTTCACTGGAAATATTGCAGGATCACGGAGTCCCTTTTCTGCATGTCTTCTTCCTCTGCTTCATCCTCATCACTGTCCACAGGCTCCACAGCTGCCACAACACCGCCATCTGGACCATCCTCCTGCAGAAAAGGCACCTGTCATCGCAAAGCCAAGTTGTGAAGCATGCAGCAGGCCACGATGATCTGGCACACCTTCTTTGGTGAGTAGAATAGGGATCCACATGTCATATGGAGGCACCAGAACCTGGCCTTCAGGAGGCCGAAGGTCCGCTCGATCACCCTCCTAGTTCGCCCATGGGCCTCATTGTAGTGTTCCTCTGCCCTTGTCCTGGGATTCTTCACTGGGGCCAGTAGCCATGACAGGTTGGGGTAACCAGAGTCACCTGCAAATGGCAAGGGACAACTGTTAGACACACACTAACCTGTAGGGATATACCCAGACAACCATTCCCACTGTCTTGCTTCCAGGTGCTCACCTAATAGCCACACACGGTGCCTCTGTAGTTGCCCCATCACATAAGGGATGCTGCTATTCCGCAGGATGTAGGCGTCATGCACTGAGCCAGGGAACATGGCATTCACATGGGAGATGTACTGGTCTGCCAAACATACCATCTGTACATTCATAGAATGATAACTCTTCCGGTTTCTGTATACCTGTTCACTCCTGTGGGGGGGGGACCAAAGCCACATGGGTCCCATCAATGGCACCTATGATGTTGGGGATATGTCTCAGGGCATAGAAATCACCTTTTACTGTAGGCAAATCCACCACCTGAGGGAAAACGATGTAGCTCCGCATGTGTTTCAGAAGGGCAGACAACACTCTGGACAATAAGTTGGAAAACATAGGCTGGGACATCCCTGATGCCATGGCCACAGTTGTTTGAAAAGACCCACTTGCAGGGAAATGGAGCACTGACAGCACCTGCCCTTGAGGGGGGATTCCTGTGGGATGGCGGATTGCTGACATCAGGTTTGGCTCCAACTGGGTACACAGTTCCTGGATTGTGGCACAGTCAAACCTGTAGGTGAATATCAAATGTCGCTCCTCCATTAGTCGACAGGTCCACCAATGGTCGGTACACCAGAGGATGCCGCCATCTCCTCACATGTCCCAGCGGACGATGCCTATGAAGGACAACAGCGAGCACAGAGTCAAACAACTCAGAGGTACGTACCCACAGTTTACACAGAACACCAATCATACACAAAAGACGGCCTGTATGTGTGTTGAGACTAGGCCTAGGTATGTGTGACGCAGTTGAAAATGAGGCCATGTGGGCCCCTGAAATGGGGGCTGCCTGACCTGTAAAGTGGGACAATGGGATGTGAGGTAACTGCGCTGGCGTTGTACACCATCGCGGTAGGCAGCCAAAGACCGAGGCGCAATGCTGCATTGGTTAACATTGGACCCTATGGGTCCCAGGAGCCAATGACGATGTACGCCGGCGGTGATGGTACGCACCGCCGCGGACGTAACCGCCACGGACGTGACCGCCATTTTCTATCTGTTCAATCACTAGATACCTGATCTTCGACAGGAGAGGACCTACACTGCAAGTGCTGCTGTGACCTCGGTCTGGAAGAGACAATGGCTCGTGCGTCTGGGGAAAGGGCCCCTGCCTTCACATCAGAGGAGTTGGAGAAGCTCGTGGACGGGGTCCTCCCCCAGTACACGCTACTCTACGGTCCTCCAGACAAACAGGTAAGTACACAGGGAGCATGTTGTATGGGCCATGCATGTGTAGAGAGGGCTGGATGTAAGAAGGAAGGGGGCAGAGTGCTGCGTGCATGAAAGGCGGTGAATGCATGTGCCACATGGCAAGGGTAGGGATGGGGGCCAATCACTTTGACGGTGCAGTTGGTAATGACTTCTCTTCTTCCCCTGTATATTTCATGTAGGTCAGCGCCCATCAGAAGAAGGATATATGGCGTGCCATCGCCAAGGACGTCCGGACTCTGGGGGTCTATCACAGACGGAGCACCCACTGCCGGAAAAGATGGGAGGACATTCGCTGCTGGAGCAAGAAGACGGCGGAGGCTCAGCTGGGGAAGGCCTTCCAACGAGGGAGGGGTGCCCGTCGCACCATGACCCCCCTGATGTTCAGGATCCTGGAGGTGGCCTACCCGGAGTTGGACGGGCGCTTGAGGGCATCACAGCAGACACAAGGGGGTGAGTACACTCTCATTCTGCTGACTTTGCGCGCAGTGGAGGTGTCTTGGTGGGGTAGGAGTGCTGTGAGTGTCCCTAGGCGAGGGCGAGTTCCGTAGGCAAGGCCCCTCCGTAAGGCAGGCCATGTGGCACCACAGCCCACCTCTGTAGACTGCTAAGTACAGCTATTCATGCCCCTGTGTCATCTATGTGTGCAGATGTCCTCCATAGGCTTGTATGCCATTTCCCAGCAATTGTACAGTGGAGCCCAAGAGCGCGGCGTAGAGCAGGGGGCTTCTGTGTCTGTCTTCTCCGCCAACGGTAGCGGTAATGCACTCAACATGTCTTTCTTCTGTCGCCCCCCCTTTTTGTGTTCTCCCTGTTCTTGTGTGCATTAGCATCATCAGGCGGAAGAGCAGTGGCACCAGAGCACGAGGGAGCTGCATCCCACATGGCCCTGGAGGGCGAGACTACGGACTCGGAATTCACCAGTGGGATGGAGGGCGAGGGGAGCTTCACGGCGGGGACAGGAGCAGACACCAGCGACACGGACACGTCCTCTGATGGGAGCTCCCTTGTGGTGGCGGCAACATCTGTGCCCCCGCATCTACAGGTACAGCCGCCACCCCCCCTACCAGCACCGCCCTCCCAGCAGCCCCTCTGCCTTCTCCCAGTGCTCGCTCACCCAGGAGGGTGGGCCTCACCTTCGCCCCATTCACCTCAGCCACTGCCCCAGTCACCCCTGCTGCCCTCAGTGAGGAGGCCATTGACCTCCTCAGGTCCCTCACTGTTGGGCAGTCTACCATTTTGAATGCCATCCAGGGTGTAGAAAGGCAGTTGCAACAAACTAATGCATTCCTGGAGGGCATTCATTCTGGTCAGGTGGCCCTTCACCAAGCTTTTCAAACTCTGGCCTCAGCACTGTTGGCAGCCATTGTCCCCGTCTCTAGGCTCCCTCCTCCAACTTCCTCCACCCAGACCCTATCCCCTGTACCTATGCCTATCCCAAGCACACCATCAGACCAGCCTGCACACCCTCACCACACAAGGGAAGCTCAGGCAAACATAAGCACCACACATCCCACAGGCACTCACGCAAGCAACACACACATGCAGACACACCAACATTCACTGCCTCCCCTGTGTCGTCCTCCTCATGGTCTCCCTCCTCCCTCCCAGTCTCGTCTACACTCACACCTGCATGCACTACCTCTACAGCTACTACGTCCCTCACCAGCACACCCAACACCACACCCGCTCACGTGCAGTCACCACCCCACTACCATTCACACGTCCCCTGTGACCTCTCCCAGTGTGTCTGTGACGCCCCCTCCCAAGGAACACAAACGCAGCCATTCACCTCACGACAGCCTCCAGTGCATGCACCTGCACCCAAAGTCACCAAACGTATACCTCCTACTACCACCACCTCTTCCTCCACTCCCAAACCCCCTCCAGCTACCCGTCCTAGTGTGTCCAAGAAACGTTTCCTGTCCACCCTTGTCTTCTTTCCCACACCTCCCCCACCCCGTTCATCTCACAGGTCCCGAAGTAGCACCTCAGCCACAACATCTCTGGGACCAGTGGTGCCTGTAGTCACCGGTATGTGGAGTGCACCGGCCACCAGGACAACCAGTGTGGCACGGAGCCACAGCACAGCCAGTCCCCCACCTGTGAAGCATCAGAAGTTGGCCAGTGCCCGGCGGGAGAGGGGGAAGACTCCAGCCACCAAAGCCGCTCCCAGGGGTCCCGGTGGGAGTGTGAAGTCAGCTGTGACACCTCCCAAGGTGGGGAAGGGCCACAATAAACTCGGCAAGTCTGGGAAGAGCTGCACGGTGGAGAAGACCGCCATCATCCCCGCTGCTGTCCAGGAGGGTACCGCCAGCCTCAGCCCAGCTGCCCAGGAGGCCACCGCCAGCCCCAGCCCAGCTGCCCAGGAGGCCAATGCCAGCCCCAGCCCAGCTGCCCAGGAGGCCACCACCAGCCCCAGCCCAGCTGCCCAGGAGGCCACTTCCAGCCCCAGCCCGGCTGCCCAGGAGTCCACCACCAGCTTCCGGCCCAGCTGCCCAGGAGGACACCGCCAGCACCAGCCCAGCTGATCCATGAATGACCGCCAACTCAAACACCGTTGGGCCATGAAGGACCGCCAGCACAAGCCCCGCTGAACAGGGCACCGCCAGCACAAGCACCGCTGAGCCATGAAGGACCACCAGCACAAGCACCCCTGGGCCATGAAGGACCGCCAACTCAAGCACCGCTAGCCCATGAGCGGCAGGGGCACTGACGCTACTGGGTCCGTCACAGGGTGAGTGATGCACTCTGGGCACCAGTCCCCCTCCAGAACCAGTGGAGAGATCCATCCACTACCTCTGTCCTTCACAGGATGAAACACTCTGGGCACCAGTCCCCCTCCAGAACCAGTGGAGACATGCATCCACTACCTCTGTCCTTCACAGGATGAAGCACTCTGGGCACCAGTCCCCCTCCAGAACCAGTGGAGACATGCATCCACTACCTCTTTCCTTCACAGGATGAAGCACTCTGGGCACCAGTCCCCCTCCAGACTGTTATCCACTTGAGAGACTGTGGCTTTGCACTCCCCAGGATTTAACAGTGGGCAACCGACCCACTGTAGAGACTTGAGAGACTGTGGCTTTGCACTCCCCAGGATAGAACAGTGGGCAACCCACCCACTGTATAGATTGGAGAGACTGTGGCTTTGCACCCCCCAGGAGATGGCAGTGGGCAACCCACCCACTGTAGAGACTTGAGTGACTGTGGCTTTGCACTCCCCAGGATTGAACAGTGAGCAAACCACCCACTGTAGAGACGTGAGAGACTGAGGCTTTGCACTCCCCAGGATGAACAGTGGGCAAACCACCCACTGTAGAGACTTGAAAGACTGTGGCTTTGCACTCCCCAGGATTGAACAGTGGGCATGGAGCCCCCTCGTCGATCTGGCGTTGTACACTCATCTGGCTGAGGTGCCCCCCTTCCCTTCCCCCTGAGGTGCCTGTTGTATTTCCATCTGATACCCCTGCAAAGCTCTCTCTGTTTTTATCGGGTATCGAGTGTGGGCCTCGCCCAAGCATTTTGGGCCCAGTGGTCCATGGACTATAAATGGTGCAATACCTGGATTTGTATTATTGGTGTAAATATTTGTTTATGGTGTATATATATACATTCTGGAGTACTGTATTTTAATTGATTACAATCGTTACAATAATTTCCTTTTGTCTTTGCATTCTTCTGGGGGGCTTGGGGGGGGTATAACTGTGTTGGCTGTACTTGGCTGTACTTATGGAAGATATTTGAACACTGTGAATAAAACTGGACTCTGAGATGAACATGAGTCTGTGATCAATTGACTAAGAAGGCTGGTTACATTAGTAACTCTTAATTAAGATAGCATGAGTGCTCTGACATCTATTCTTTCACCCACTGTAGAGACTTGAGAGACTGTGGCTTTGCACTCCCCAGGATTGAACAGTGGGCAAACCACCCACTGGAGAGACTTGAGAGACTGTGGCTTTGCACTCCCCAGGATGGAACAAAGGGCAACCCACCCACTGTATAGACTTGAGAGACTGTGGCTTTGCACTCCCCAGGATATGGCAGTGGGCAACCCACCCACTGTAGAGACTTGAGAGACTGTGGCTTTGCACTCCCCAGGATTGAACAGTGAGCAAACCACCCACTGTAGAGACGTGAGAGACTGTGGCTTTGCACTCCCCAGGATTGAACAGTGGGCAAACCACCCACTGTAGAGACTTGAGAGACTGTGGCTTTGCACTCCCCAGGATTGAACAGTGGGCATGGAGCACCCTCGTGGATCTGGCGTTGTACACTCATCCGGCTGAGGTGCCCCCTTTCCCTTCCCCCTGAGGTGCCTGTTGTATTTCCATCTGATACCCCTGCAGAGTTCTCTCTGTTTTGATCGGGTATCGAGTGTGGGCCTCGCCCATGCATTTTGGGCCCAGTGGTCCATGGACTATAAATGGTGCAATACCTGGATTTGTAATATTGGTGTAAATATTTGTTTATGGTGGATATATATACATTCTGGAGTACTGGATTTTAATTGATTACAATCGTTACAATAATTTCCTTTTGTCTTTGCATTCTTCTGGGGGGCTCGGGGGGGTATAACTGTGATGTATTGATATGCATTAGTGTATGTGTTGTAGTGGGTGAGGGTGGGGGTGGGGGTGTTGCGTGTGTGTGTCCCTGTTTTTTGCCTCCCCCCTCCCCTGTGTCGTAGGTGCAGTACTCACCGTGGTCTTCGCCGCTGGCGTGTGTGCTCCTGGTAGAGGAGTAGGAAGACTATCGGAGGTAGAATTTGGAGTTCCGTTTCCATGGTGTCCTCGCTCCTCGTGGGGTATGTAGAGGTGAGTGTTTTTCCTTCGGGATTCCTGTTTCCGCCGTATTTTTATCTGCGGTGATTCCGCCCTGGAAAAGGTGGCGGATTGGCCTGTCATAATAGTGTGGGCGGTACATTGACTCCCGCCTGTCTGTTGGCAGTGACCGCAGCGCTGTTTGTTTGTACCGCCGTGGCGGTCTGAGTGTTTAAGTGGCTGTCTTTGTTGGCGGTTTCCGCCACGGTACCGCCGGCCTGTTGGCGGTCTTACCGCTGCTTTAACACCGTCAGCCAGGGTTGTAATGAGGGCCAATATGCCAAAAGTATCTCAGAGGATATACTCCCTTAGGAGGTAAGTAATATACACAAAATATACACACACAGCCAAAATCAGGTACGTAAACAGTCAGAAAAGTGGTGCAAACACTGTAGAACACAATAGAATGCAATAGGGAAAAATAGGCCTAGGGGCAACAGAAACCATATACTCCAAAGGTGGAATGCAAACCACGAATGGACCCCAGGTGTAGTGTAGTGTGTAGAGAGTCACAAGGAGTGTAGGAAAACACTAAGGGTGTCCAAGATACCCCACCCCCAGACCCTGAAAAGTAGGAGTAAAGTTACCCTACTAGCCCAGAAAGACAGTAAAGTCGAGATAGGGGATTCTGCAAGGACAACAACTGACTGCAAAGCACTGGAGACAGATTCCTGGACCTGAGGACCTGTAAAGGAAGGGGAAAACGTCCAAGAGCCACGCAAGTGTCCAGGGGGGCAGGAGCCCACTAAACCATGGAAGAAGGTGCAAAAGGGCTATCTCCGGGTGGAAGAAGCCAAAGATTCTGCAACAACAGAAGGTCCCAGTAACTTTTCCTTTGGTCAGAAGATGTACCACAGCGTGCTGGAGGATGCAGAGTTGTTTCCACACAGAAAGACTACAAACAAGCCTTGCTAGCTGCAAGAGTCATTGTTGAAGATTTTGGGTGCTGCCAGGGCCCAGGAAGGACCAGGAGGTCGCCCCTTGAAGTAGGAGATGGAGGGGGCGCTCAGCAACACGTAGAGCCCACGCAGAAGCAGGCAGCACCCGCAGAAGCACCTGAACAGGCATTCAGAAGATCTGAGCACAAATGTCGACTTCACAAAAGGGAGTCCCACGAAGTCGGAGTCCAACTCAGCGAGTTGGGCAATGCAGGACGGAGTGCTGGGGACCTGGGCTAGGCTGTGCATGAAGGAAGTCTTGAAAAAGTGCACAGAAGCCCTAACAGCTACAATTCACGCAGTACACAGGGTTACTGTCTGGCGTGGGGAGGCAAGGACTTACCTCCACCAAATTTGGTCAGACGGCCACTGGACTGTCGGGGACACTTGGACCCAGCTCCTGTGTTCCAGGGACCATGCTCGTCAGGATGAGAGGGGACCCAGAGGACCGGTGATGCAGAAGTTTGGTGCCTGCGTTGGCAGGAGGAAGTTTCCGTCGACCCATGGGAGATTTCTTCTTGGCTTCCAGTGCAGGGTGAAGGCAGACAGCCCTCAGAGCATGCACCACCAGGAAACAGTTGAGAAAGCCGTCAGGATGAGGCGCTATAATGTTGCTGGTAGTCTTCTTGCTACTTTGTTGCAGTTTTGCAGGCGTCCTGGAGCAGTCAGCGGTCGATCCTTTGCAGAAGTCGAAGAGGGAAGTGCAGAGGAACTCTGGTGAGCTCTTGCATTTGTTATCTGGTGAGATACCCACAGGAGAGACCCTAAATAGCCCTGAGAGGAGGATTGGCTACAGAGAAAGGTGAGCACCTATCAGGAGGGGTTTCTGACGTCACCTGCTGGCACTGGCCACTCAGAGTTGTCCATTGTGCCCTCACACCTCTGCATCCAAGATGGCAGAGGTCTGGGACACACTGGAGGAGCTCTGGGCACCTCCCCTGGGAGGTGCTGGTCAGGGGAATGGTCACACCCCTTTCCTTTGTCCAGTTCCGTGCCAGAGCAGGTCAGGGGGGGGATCTCTGAACTGGTGTAGACTGGCTTATGCAAGGAGGGCACCATCTGTGCCCTTCAAAGCATTTCCAAAGGCCAGGAGATGCTACTCCTCCCAGGCCCTTCACACCTATTTCCGAAGGGAGAGGGTGTAACACCCTCTCTCAGAGGAAATCCTTTGTTCTGCCTTTCTGGGACTGGGCTGCCCAGGCCCCAGGGGGGCAGAAACCTGTCTGAGGGTTGGCAGTAGCTGCAGAGAAAACCCTGGAACGTTAGTTTGGTAGTACCCAGGCTCTATGCTGGAGACCCGGGATGCATGGAATTGTCCCCCCAATACCAGAATGTTATTGGGTTGACAATTCCATGATCCTAGACATGTTACATGGCCATGTTCGGAGTTACCATTATGAAGCTACATATAGGTATTGACCTATATGTAGTGCACGCCTGTAATGGTGTCTCCGCACTCACAAAGTCCAGGGAACTTGCCCTGAACAATGTGGGGGCACCTTGGCTAGTGCAAGGGTACCCACACACTAAGTAACTTTGCACCTAACCTTCACTAAGTGAGGGTTAGACATATAGGTGACTTATAAGTTACTTAAGTGCAGTGTAAAATAGCTGTGGCAGTCCTGTGTAAGAATTGTCTGAGCTCCCTATGGGTGGCAAAAAAAATGCTGCATCCCATAGGGCTGTCCTGGAACCCCAATACCCTGGGTACCTAGGTACCATATACTAGGGAATTATAAGGGTGTTCCAGTGTGCCAATAGGAATTGGTAAAATGAGTCACTAGCCTACAGTGACAATTTTAAAAGCTGAGAGAGCAAGAACAATGAGGTTCTGGTTAGCAGAGCCTCAGTGATACAATTAGGCACCACACAGGGAACACATACAGGGCACACTTTATGAGCACTGGGGTCCTGGCTAGCAGAATCCCAGTGACACAGGCAAAAACAAACACATATACAGTAAAATTGGGGGTAACATGCCAGGCAAGATAGTACTTTCCTACACAACCCCCCCCAAACGAGGGACAATAAGGCTAACCTTGCCCAGATGAGTCTTCATTGTCTAAGTGGAAATATCTGGAGAGTCCATCTGCATTGGAGTGGGTACTCCCAGGTCTATGTTCCACTGTATAGTCCATTCCCTGTAGGGATATGGACCACCTCAACAATTTAGGGCTTTCACCTTTCATTTGTTTTAGCCAACGTAGAGGTTTGTGGTCTGTATGAACAACAAAGTAAGTACCAAACAGGTATGCTCTCAACTTTTTCAGTGCCCAGACCACAGCAAAGGCATCCATCTCTATGGCAGACCAACGCTTTTCTCTAGGGGTCAACCTCTTGCTGATGAAAGCAACAGGTTGATCCTGGCCCCCAGTATTAAGCTATGATAGCACCACCCCAACCCCCAATTCAGAAGCATCAGTCTGGACTATGATCCTTTTGGAGCAGCAAGGGCTTTTTAGGACAGGTGCAGAGCACATTGCCTGTTTGAGCTCATCAAAAGCTTTTTGACAGCTAGTTGTCCATAATACCTTTTTAGGCATCTTTTTACTAGTGAGGTCATTAAGAGGGGCTGCAATGGAGCCACAATTCTTAATAAACCTCCTATAGTACCCTGTGAGGCCTAATAAGGCTCTCATCTGCGTTTGAGTTGTAGGGGGAGCCCATTCCATAATGGTCTAGATCTTCCCCTGCAGTGGTGCAATCTGTTCCCCACCTACCAGGTGGCCCAGATAAACCACTTCCCCCTGCCCTATCTGGCTCTTTGAGGCCTTGATAGTGAGGCCTGCCTTCTGCAGGGCCTCCAAAACATTCCACAGGTGGACCAGGTGATCATCCCAGGGGGAGCTAAAGACAGCTATATCATCCAGATATGCTGCTGTAAAAGCTTCCAACCAACCCTTGCAGGACTGTGTTCAGCAACCTTTGAAAAGTGGCAGATGCATTCTTCAGACCAAAGGGCATCACAGTGAATTGATAGTGCCCTCCAATGGTTGAGAATGCAGTTTTAGGTTTTGCATTATCTGATAACTTAATCTGCCAATACCCTGCAGTTAAGTCAAAAGTGCTCAGATACTTAGCAGAAGCCATTGTATCAATCAGCTCATCTGCCCTGGGTATAGGGTGAGCATCTGTTTTGGTTACTTGGTTGAGCCCTCTATAGTCAACACAAAAACTCATCTCACTTTTACCATCCTCACTATGAGGTTTAGGGACAAGCACCACTGGGCTAGCCCATGGGCTTTTTGAAGGCTCAATCACTCCTAAGTCTAACATTTTCTGAACCTCTTGTTTAATGCAGTCCCTGACATGGTCATGCTGCCTACAAATCTTACTTTTGACAAGTAAACTGTTGCTAGTGTTGATTGTATGCTCACACCAAGTAGTGGTACCTGGTATCAGTAAGAAGAGTTCAGAAAACTGACTTAAAAGATTTACACACTTATCTTTTTGCTCAGCAGTAAGACAATCTGCCAGTACTACTCCCTCCACTAAGCCATCAGCTTCAGTGGTGGAGAAGAGATCAGGGAGAGGGTCACTCTCTTCTTCCTGTGCCTCATCAGTTGCCATGAGCAGGGTGATATCATCCCTGTCATAGTAGGGTTTTAGGCGGTTGACATGGAGTACCCTAAGGGGACTCCTGGCAGTGCCCAGGTCTACCAAGTAGGTAACCTCACCCTTTTTCTCAACAATTAGATGGGGTCCACTCCATTTGTCCTGGAGTGCTCTTGGGGCCACAGGCTCCAATACCCACACCTTCTGTCCTGGGTGGTACTGAGTCAGGACAGCCTTCTGGTCATGCCATTGCTTTTGCAGCTCCTGGCTGGCCTGAAGGTTTTTACTGGCCTTTTTCATGTACTCAGCCATTCTTGATCTTAGGCCAAGTACATAGTCCACAATGTCATGTTTAGGAGCTTTTAAAGGTTGTTCCCAACCCTCCTTAACAAGTGCAAGGGGACCTCTCACAAGGTGTCCAAAGAGAAGTTCAAAGGGGCTAAAGCCCACTGCTTTTTGGGGTACCTCCCTGTGAGCAAAAAAGAGGCAAGCTAACAGAACATATCCACTACCACAAGGATGAACCTATTGCCTGAAGCTGTTGGAGGGTTAAGGGTGTCAACTATATCAACTGCTACCCTTTCAAAGGGCACCCCAAGCACTGGGAGTGGAATTAAAGGGGCCTTTGGAGTTCCACCAGTTTTTCCACTGGCTTGGCAGGTCACACAAGAGCGACAAAACTCTTTAGTGTCCTCTGACATACGAGGCCAGTGAAACACGGGAACAAGCCTGTCCCAAGTTTTACTTTGGCCCAAATGCCCAGCCAAGGAATGTCATGTGCCAAGGTAAGAAGAAACTCTCTGTATTGCAAAGGGATGACCAATCTCCTGGCAGCTCCAGGTTTAGGGTCCCTTGATTCAGTGTACAGGAGGTTGTCTTCCCAATACACCTTATGGCTATCACTGACATCCCCATTCTGCTGCTTGACAGCTTGCTGTCTCAAACCCTTTAGTGTGGGACAGGTTTGCTCTGCCTGCCTCAGCTCTTCCCTAGCAGACCTCCCTGCACCCAAAAGCTCAGCAGTGTCTGCTGCCAGCTCCTCTGGGGTAGGTTCTGCACAGGGAGAGGATTCTTCTTCCTCAAAAGGGGAATCTTCTGGTGAGGGAGGGATAGTGGGCAAGGATTTACCCTTTCTACCCCTAGCTTTTGGGAGCACTTGGTCCATTGTTCCAGGATCCAAGTTTCCCTGTCCTTTTTGCGTTTTAGCCTGAGCCCTTGTCAAAGCAAAAATATTCCCAGGAATGCCCAGCATTGCTGCATGGGCTTCCAACTCCACTTCAGCCCAAGCTGATGTCTCCAAATCCTTGCCTAGTAAGCAATCAACAGGTAATTCAGTGGCTACCACTGAAGTGTGTTATTGTGAGCATCAGTCACTTGGTACTGCTGACCAAGTAGATGTTGATCAAGGGTGAATCAGTTTCTCTATAACCATAGTTACACTGGCACCTGTGTCCCTGTAGGCCTCAACCTCAACACCGTTAATTAGGGGTAGTTGCTTGTACTTACCCATATTAAGGGGACAAGCAACCAAGGTGGCAAAGTCAATGCCACCATCAGAGACTAAAACAGCCTCTGTGGTCTCCTAACAAGACCAACCCCAACTACACTGCCAATAGTAAACCCAGCTACACCCTTGGATTGGCTATTTGTAGTAGACTTCCCACCACCATTGCTATTACTAGGGGCACTAGAATTTGCAGTTGGGGTTGTGGTGGTGGGGAGTTTGGTGTTTTTCTTTGGACAAGTAGCATCGCTTGCCCAATGGCCTTTTACTTTACACAAATAACACCAAGGCTTTTTCTGATTGTGAGAAGAGGATTTGGACCCACCACCCCCAGAGGATTTTTGTAGGCCTGATGAAGACTCACAATGTTTTTGATCTTTGTCCCCACCCTTGTCAGAAGACTTACCATCCTTCTTCTTGCCATCCTTGTCACCCCCTGTATGAACTTTTCTGTTCACTCTTATTCTGACCCATTTGTCTGCCTTCTTTCCCAATTCGTGGGGAGAGGTCAGATCTGAGTCTACCAAGTACTGGTGCAACAAATCAGACACACAATTGTTCAAAATGTGCTCTCTCAGGATTAGATTATACACGCTTTCACAGTCAGTCACCTTACTGCCATGTAACACCCTCCAAGGCCTTCACTGAACAGTCTCTAAAGTCTGTCCAGTCTTGAGAGGACTCTTTTCTGGTGTCTGTGAACTTAATCAGAAGCCAAATCCATCCAAGAGTGCATCCTTCAAAACTTTGTAGTTATTAGCATCACTTTCTCTTACAGTAATGAGCCTATCTCTACCCTTACAGTGAAAGATAGCCACAAGATAGCAGCCCACTGCCTTTGAGGGACCAACTGTACCATACAGGTCTCTCAAGTGCAGCAAATCACTTGTTAATGTCATCACCCTCATTGTAAGGGGGGACTATCTTATGCAGGTTTCTGGAATCTTGCTCTCTAACAGGATTGCTATCAAAAATACTGCTGCTGCGACCATGAGGAACTAACCTCAACCTCTGCCTTTCCCTTTCCACATCCAGAGATTCCCTGTCTAAGGCCAGCTGCTGCTGTTTAAGCTTCAGCCTGGCCTCTTCCAACCTCAGCTTTCTGAGTTCCTTTTCCATTAAGTTATCTTCAGGGTGGGAGGCTTGGAAATTGTGAGACACAGAAGAAATGTGGGAATTGGCAGAGAGAGACCTATCTCTAACTGGCTGGACTCTAGTAACCTGGCCTTTAGGAGTAAAAGGTGCCCTACTAATGTGTGACCCCCTCCCACTACCCTTCCCAGCAACCTCAGGGGACTCCTCTGAGTCTGACTGGGTATCCCCTTCCTCTACCTCCTGATGCTGGGGTGGGCCAGACTGGTTCTGGTCACTTTCTAGGAGAAGGCTGAGGAGAAGATCTTTTGTAGGATTCGTACCAATTGCTAAACCTCTTTCAATGCAGAGACCCCTAAAACTTTTAAAGTTTAGATTCCCATATGTTGCCTGGACAACTGTGGGAGTACGTTCTACAGCAGACATGATAGAAAAGGTTTAGGACAGAGAGAGAAAAACGTTTTTGGAACTTTTTAAAGAACAGAGAAAAACCTTTTCAAAGTTTTCAAAACTTTTAAAACGTTTTCAGAAACTTTTCAGAAACTTTTTAGAAAGTTTTAGAGAAGGAAAGTTAAACTGTTAAGGTCAGTGTGTACATTCTGAAGTATTTGGTATATGTTTTTCTTATGAAAAGCACCAATGACAAAGTGGTAAAGCAGTTACAAGTACTTATCCCACCACTGCACCACCAATGTAGGAGGCTGGCCTGGTTTGTTGTGGGTACCTTGTGGTACTTCCACCTTGTGCCAGGTCCAGCTATCCCTTATTAGTAGATTAGCGGTGTTCTAGCAGCTTAGGCTGATAGAGGTAGCTATAGCAGAGCACCTTAGGCTGAACTAGGAGACATGCAAAGCTCCTAGTATATCACTTATATCACTTAGTACTATATCATAAGAAAACACAATACTACTAAATCCATGGATTGACTGCTGACTGCTCCAGGACACCTGCAAAACTGCAACAAAGTAGCAAGAAGGCTACCAGTGACATTGTAGCGCCTAATCCTGTTGGCTTTCTCAACTGTTTCCTGGTGGTGCATGCTTTGGGGGATGCCTGCCTTCATCCTTCACTGGAAGCCACATAGAAATCTCCTGTGGGTCGACGAAATCTTCCCCCTGCTCCAGCAGGCACCAAACTTCAGCCTCACCGGTACTCTGTGACCCCTCTCATCCTGACGAGCATGGCCCCTGGAGCACAGGTGCTGGACCCCAGTGACCCAGACTGTCCAGTGCAGTGGTCCAACTGTCCAAATTTGGAGGAGGTAAGTCCTTGTCTCTCCTCTCCAGACAGTAATCCTGTGCACTGCATGAACTGCAGCTGCTAGGGCTTCTGTGCACTTTTCCAAGGAATCCTTCATGCACAGCCAAGCCCAGGTCCCCAGCACTCTGTCCTGCATTGCTAAACTCCTTGAGTTGACCTTCGGCTTTGTGGGACCCTCTTTGTAGTGTTGAGACGACTGCTGTGTTCAGTCTTCTTGAACCTGTGTTCAAGGACTTCTGCGGGTGCTACCTTCTTGTGCATGAGCTCTCTGTATTGCTGAGGGCCCCTTCTGTCTCCTCTCCCAAGCGGTGACATCCTGGTCCTTCCTGTGTCTGGGCAGCACCCTTTTTCCTCCACTGCGACTTTTGCAGCTAGCAAGGCTTGTTTGCGTTTTTTCTCCAAAGAAACAACTATGCATCCTCCAGCATTCCGTGGGGCATCTTCTTCATGAAGGAGAAGTTCCTAGCACCTTTCGTTGTTGCAGAATCTTCAGCTTCTTCCATCCAGAGGAAGCCATTTTGCACCTTCATCCGGGGTTTAGTGGGCTCCTGCCCCACCGGATACTTTCAGGACTCTTGGACTTGGTCCCCTTTCTTTGCAGGTCCTCAGGTCCAGGAATCCTACTTTAGTGCTTTGCACTCTGTTGTGGTCTTTGCAGAATCCTCTCATGAGTTTAGTGTGTTTCTGAGTAAATAGTAGTACTTTACTCCTACTTTTCAGGGTCTTGCGGTGGGGTATCTTGGACACCCTTGTTGCGTAGGCTCTCATTATTCTAATGAGACTATTGGATTTTGAGCGGCAGAATCGCCTGCGGTGTGGGAGACTAAGTCTAACCCACTGCAGGTGACATCTGTCGCTCCAATCCGGGTTTTGCTCCGGCTAACTAGATGTGCCTCATCTCTACCCAAGGATAGTGATGACTGGGCAGCTGAGCACATGACAGACTTGGCTTCTCAGGGAAGTCATGGTCACTCAGGTCTCATCCGGTTCTCTCATTTACAATTCAGTCTCATATATAAATGACAAACAGAAGCAGTATAGGTTTCAATAATGAATTTATTAATAAAACAACTGCATCTTAGATAGCAAAGCATGAGCTGCAATAACCAGGACAACACAACGTGACAGTATTAAAATTGTGACGAGATGAGTGAAGCAGAAAAATAATGCTATCATATTGTCACTATAATCGATGGACTAATCCCTACCTAGGTTATGATCAAGCACAGAATGTTAAGCTCTAAATCTGCCCTTCAGGTTCCCCTGGGAAGACATCAACCCCCATACCTGAGCAAAGGCCTGCGGTCAGCGTTAGCATCTGTAGCGAAGCACTCAGCAACCCCTGGCTGGAATCCCCCTCTAACGTGTAAGGGACAAGGAAGTGTTTTTATAACAACACAACCGATGTTCTGAGAAAATATCCCTGCGTAAGGATGTGTATTTTCTACGAATGTTGGAGACTAAACTTCTTACCACGTTCACTGGCAATGTACCGTGCTGTAGCCTTGGAAGGAGCACAGAGTGATCAAGAATGTCTTGTTTGGGAACATAGTGCTGGCCTACGCAAAAACAGTTAGATAAACGGAAAATAAAACAAGACCATAAAAATGGTGATTGTAACGATAATAAGACGAAGCTGAATGAAATATATCTAGGCTAAAGTGCACAGCAGCTCAGTGTGTTTTTTTTTTTTTCATTCTGTGCCTCTGTGTTTTGCTTTCTGTACCCCTGTGCTCTGTTGTCCCTCTCCCGCCGTTTTTTCCCCAGGTTTTCCTCTGGGTTTTTCCCCGGGTTTTTGCCTTGCTGCTGAGCCCCTGCTGCCCCGCCCCCTTCACTCCCATAGGCCGCCCCGGTCCCATCTCCCAGCTGCTCCTCCCTCCCTCTGCCCTCATATGGAGGCCGTGAAGCAGTGGTAGAGAACGACCTTTGACCCTGTCACCAGGCAGGTCGCTCCCCCCATCTGCCACGCAGCCCCCTGTGGGTTGAACCTCCGTTGCCGCTTTTGCCGCCTGACTACTCGCTCCCTTTTTTCTATTCCCCTGAGCTTGTGCTTCTGTGCCACTTGTTTTTTTCATTCTGTGCCCCTGTGTTTTGCTTTCTGTACCCCTGTGCTCTGTTGTCCCTCTCCAGCCGTCTATTCCCAACGTTTTTTCCCCGGGTTTTCCCCTGGGTGTTTCCCCCGGTTTTTCCCTTGCTGCTGAGCCCCTGCTGCCCCACCCCCTTCACTCCCATTGGCCGCCCCACTCCCACCTCCCAGCTGCTCCTCCCTCCCTCTGCCCTCATATGGAGGCCGCGAAGTGGGCGCTCCGCTGGCGCACCGAAGGCGCGCCTAAGGCAAGCCCGTCTGCGCCCGTCCGCGCCTGGACCGCACCCAGCACCAGAACCCCTGGAACCCGCACCCCCCGCAACACCAGACTGCACTACGACGCAAGCACCCTCCACGCACTGAACACCAGACGAGACCACCCCTGCTACCGGGCCACCCCGAAACACACCCAGGGGCCTTTCACCTGCCGGAACTGCAGATTCACCAGCATCCAACCCTCCACACCACCAGCCAGAGAACCCAACCACCTCCGCTGCATCCTCCTCAACACCCGCTCCACTCGCAAGCACGCCATCGAACTTTGGGACCTCCTAGACTCCACTGCCCCTGACGTCACCTTCCTGACGGAGACCTGGCTGAACGCCACCTCAGCACCAGACATTGCCATAGCCATCCCACAGGGCTACAAGATCTCCCGCAGAGACCACACTAACGGAGTGGGAGGAGGAATCGCCATCATCCACAAAGGCTCCATCAAAATCTCAACGAACACCGATGACACCCTCACCACCGCCGAGCACATGCACTTCCAGATCCACACCGACTCCAACACCACCCTCAGAGGAACTCTCATCTACAGACCTCCCGGACCCCGCCCACAGTTCAGTGACACCATCGCTGTCCTCATCAGCACCCACGCCCTCGCTTCCACGGACTACATCCTCCTCGGGGACATGAACTTCCACCTCGAGAACAACAACAACGCCAACTCCACCGCCCTGATCGACAACCTCGCCAACCTCGGACTCAAACAGCTAGTAACGACACCCACTCACGCCGCTGGACACACACTCGACCCCATCTTCTCCGCAAGCCCCCACGTCTCCTTCAACCACACCACCGAACCACACTGGACCGACCACAGATGCGTCCACTTCACCTTCAGAAAACCCACCACACACCACCGCACCCAACAGCTACCACACCGCTGCTGGGGCAAGGTCACCGGGGACCAACTGACTACCGCCCTCGCCCTGAGACCACCCACCGACCCCACCGACCCAGACACTGCCACGACCAACCTCACACAGTAGATCAACGACTGCACCAACACCCTCGCCCCTCTCAAGACCTTTACAATCAACCACACCAACAAGAAAGCCACCTGGTTCACTGAGGACCTCCGGATCTCCAAGCACACCTGTCGGAAGCTGGAGAAGAAATGGCTCCACGACCGAACACCTGACAACCACACAGCCCTCAAGAGCGCCACCCACAGACATCACCAACTCATCAGGACCGCCAAGAAGACCGCCTTCAAGGACCGCCTTCAAGGACCGCCTAGACAACAACGCACACAACACCAAAGAGCTCTTCAGCATCGTGAAAGAACTCTCCAACCCCAGCTCCATCACCAACGACATCCCGCCATCTCAAGACCTGTGCGACTCCCTGGCCACCTTCTTCCACCGCAAGATCACCGACATCCACAACAGCTTCAACCCCGACCCCCCCGCACCCACCACCGAGTCCACCACCCCTGCGACTACCACTCGCACCAGTCGCCTGACCGTCTGGTCCAGCGTCAGCGACGAAGACACCATCAAAACCATGAACTCCATCCACTTCGGATCCCCATCGGACCACTGCCCTCACCACGTCTTCAACAAAGCCAGCGCAGCCATCGCGCCCCACCTCCAGAAAACAATCAACTGTTCCTTCGAGACAGCAACCTTCCCAGAAAGCTGGAAGCACGCCGAGATCAACACCCTTCTGAAGAAGCCAAAGGTGGATCCCAAGGACCTGAAGAACTTCCGTCCCATCTCCCTGCTCCCTTTCCCGGCAAAAGTGACCGAGAAGATTGTCAACAAACAGCTGACCTGCTACCTCGAAGTCAACAACATCCTGGACCCATCCCAATCTGGTTTTCGAAGTAACCACAGCACCGAGACCGCCCTCATCGCCGCCACTGACGACATCCGGACCCTGATGGACAAAGGAGAAACAGCCGTCCTCATCCTCCTGGACCTATCAGCAGCCTTTGACACGGTCTGCCACCGCACCCTGTCAGCACGCCTCCATGACGCCGGTATCCAAGAGAAGGCCCAGGCCTGGACCACATCCTTCCTCTCCGGCAGAACCCAGAGCGTCCGCCTCCCACCCTTCCGCTCCAAAACCACTGAGATCATCTGCGGCGTCCCACAGGGATCCTCCCTCAGCCCGACACTGTTCAATATCTACATGGCCCCCCTCGCCCACGTCGCACGACAACACAACCTCAACATCATCTCCTACGCCGACGACACCCAGCTGATCATATCCCTCACCGAAGATCCCCACACCGCCAAAGCTAACCTCCACCGAGGAATGAAGGCCATAGCCGACTGGATGAAGGACAGCAGACTGAAGCTGAACTCAGACAAGACGGAGGTCCTCATTCTCGGACCCACCCCATCAGCCTGGGACGACTCTTGGTGGCCCACTTTACTAGGCACAGCCCCGGAACCCATGGACCACGCACGCAACCTGGGGGTCATCCTCGACTCCACTCTCTCCATGACCAGGCAAGTCAACGCCGTCTCCGCGTCCTGCTTCAACACCCTCCGTATGCTCCGCAGGATCTTCAAATGGATCCCCCTCGACACGAGAAAAACCGTTACCCAGGCCCTCATCACCAACAGACTCGACTACGGGAACGCCCTCTACTCAGGAACTACAAACAAGCTCCTGAGACGACTCCAACGCATCCAGAACGCCTCGGCCCGACTCATCCTCGATGTCCCCCGCCGCAGCCACATCACACTCCACCTGAGAGGCCTGCACTGGCTTCCCGTCAACAAAAGGATCACCTTCAAGCTCCTGATCCATGCACACAAAGCACTGCACAACACCGGACCCACCTACCTCAACAACCGACTCAGCTTCCACACCCCCACCCGAAGCCTCCGCTCAGCCAACCTCGCCCTCGCCACAGTCCCCTGCATCCAAAAAACCACCGCCGGCGGCAGATCCTTCTCCTACCTCGCCGCCAAGACCTGGAACACTCTCCCCACCATCCTACGACAGACCCAGGACCTGCTGGCCTTCAGAAGACTCCTCAAGACCTGGCTCTTAGACCAGTAGCACCCCCCCTCCCCAGCGCCTTGAGACCCTTGCGGGTATGTAGCGCGCTTTACAAATGCAGTGATTGATTGATTGATTGTGTTGAAAATAATGTGCATGGAGCTATAACTAAAATGGCTACACAACACCCTCCCCTTGTCGGTTGAAAGTGGTTCAAAGCCAAAGATATATAAAATTACTGCTAAAAAGCTCAACTTAAGATATATATATAGAAGCAATGTCAATGATGACAAGTCGAAGGGACGCATAAGCATCTAATTAGACAATTTAAAATATGAGCATTTGGTGCTATACCGAATTTCGAAAGGCAAAGTCAATTTTGAAAAGTTCCAATTGATTCTGGGACCATAGAGGACAGGAGATCTTCTACTTCAGCCGATGTTAAAGTTGGAAAGTCATTGCCAAGAAGGATTAAGGAGCAGTTGTGTTCCGTAGCCTCAGCCAAGGTGGCATTCCGTGGTGTGCCAGTGATGAGTCGTGAGCTACATTCTCCAAGAAGGGTAACTCATAAGTAGCTCCTCGTTGCAAACTCAACCTCAATGTGCATGTCCTGTAATAAACCCTCAGTGAGAACATCAACAGATCAGTGTCCAATGTAGGCAAACGCTGCATCGAAATACAAACTTCCAGTGCATATTCGAAAGAGCACCAGAGGCACGTAAACACCGGCTGCACACAATGCAAGACCTGTCTGAATGACAAAGACCAGCCATACTCCAGGAGTTTTGCTCCAAAACACTGCATCATGCGTTCACAACACAGCTGCGCTGATGGGAACACTTTCATTCCTCCTTGTTGCGGCGGGACAGCCACTGCGCGTTAAAATTACAGCAGCAAAACACCAGCTAATAAAGCCAAAGTTATCGGCAATCCCCCGAAAATACTAGAAAGGATTGAGTGGATTGCTGATGATATCAAACTGAATACGGAGGAGAAGGTGTGAATGAAACCAGAACCAACAGCTTTGAAAAAATGTGCAGTTCCAGTTGTACTGGATGCATTAAATATTCATCCCACGAGTTCACCAAAATGTCTTGGAAAGTTTGTATTTAAAAGGGACTTTATTTCTGCTGATGACCTTGCCACCTGAAGTGCGTAGGTCTCGCGCGCAGATGTAAGGGCCACGTGCTTCTGAAACAATAAAGCCTTGAGCCTGCTTAACTTGTCAAAATTCACATTTGAAGTAGCAATGTGAGGCCAAATGTCAGCTACCTCTTTAATTTTAGTTGGGGAAAATAGTACGTTCCCATAGCATGTAACAACCTTAGAGATCGAAACAACGTAAACTATTCCAGCTCACATACCACAACAGTCTTTACCATTGAGGAGGATGGAGCTGCTGTTTGAAAGCACCTGGAACGTAGGTCTAATTAAGGGGAATGGAACTCCCTTCAGATAACAAGCTAAGTTTGCTGCAGATGCGTTACACATCCCATGCAAGCACATCTGTTTACAAACCATCAAAGGGATGACTGAAGACTTGCATTCACTACCACTAAGAAATACTTTTTTCATGCCACAGTGACATTTGTACGAGAAGGGATGCTCCCACACCTCGTGGATATAGCTATCTCTCAGCCTTTCATATCTGCCTACCGGAATGTGTTTTAAGCAGGAGGTGAATTGAAGTGTAGAAATAGGCAGATTAATACCCCGTGTAATAGCCACTCAGCAGATGGTATTTCAGCCACAGTAAAAGGCAACTTTTCTAATTTCTCAATATTAAGCATGACATAAGTTGCTTCCTTCTTAGGCATTAGTTGTTGTTGTCGCTTTAAATTAAAGGAAGAAAATATTTCCCTTGCACTGACATGCTGCCAGGGAACGCGACCCGCCTTCAATGTTTGAAGTGTCCAACCTAAATGCCTAATGGACCTTAGCTGACTCTGTCCATGGTGTAAAGAAGACATATGTGTTTGTATAATGTCTATAGCAGAGGAGACAATGCTATTTAAAGTGCGTATCCGGTCGGACAAGGTATTAATCCCATTATCCACAACAGCTAATGCCTTTTTCAAATTTTCCTGGTCTATTTGTCTTAACCGGGCTGCTGCTTCTTGTTGAGAAAGCTTCCAAATTTCATTATATACTTCATATAAGAAACGCTTCCTACGGTGTTTTCTGGGTCCTAACAGGAAGTCCTGTAAGTCAGTGTTATTGAGCAGGAGACTGAGGTGTTCTCTAACCGCATCTAGTGAGGAAGTTCTTAACCATTGCTGACATAGTTTCCCTACACTATATGTCGTGACCATACCCGCATGTTTGGATGACATATAGCGAGGGTGTAGCCTACTAGTTCTAAAACCCCCGATGAGTTGATAAAACGCTGGTGACACCCATTGGTATCTACTGGCCACAATAACCACCCGCCAGGACGTGCCAGTGAAACATTAAATGTACCATTCTGGACCCATTCGTCTAGCTGATCTTCACTTACATTTGTATATTTTTGCCTTTTATAGAACTTTGCAGGGGCAGGTATACTGGGCATGTTTAATTCCTTAATTTTAGCTAAGCCTAAACAACTTGTTTGTTGTACTGTTTCATTTAAGAATATAATTTGTACAGGTATAGGGCATGCTCTAAATAAAGCTTCCTTTCCCCTAATTTGCCTGTGTCTAGTCCCCCAAGCACTCTTCAGATCAATCGATTTCTACCAATATTCATAGTCTTCAATAGACAACCAGGAAACCAAGGATGGCAAACATATAAATTTAGTATTGTCAATAATATATGTATATCTTTAGTAGGTGGTACTTTAAAATAGTAAGACTCAGCATTTTTCACATTGTGCCCAGAAAAATATGTAAACTTTTCAGAATATGTTTTAGAACTCCCTAATGGTGGAGTCAGACAATGTTCCCATTGTGTATAATCAAAAACAGTTTTGAGGCTGCTCGCTCTATGTATGAAATGGTGCCCGTAATAATTATAGCAAAACATTTCACCATAATTCTCTTTAGATTGATAAACGTCTTCATTTTCAAACACAGTGTAGTTCTCCAATTCAGACATCATGGAATCAACTGTTTTCATATCCCAATCATCAGAAATAATGCCTGGTATTACAATATCATTCATTGATAGTTTAAACACATATGGTATTTAAATAACTTCCGTGGGACTGTATATATCAAATATTACTTTGCCCCTTACAGTCCCATTAGGAATTGGTACTGCGGAAATGTTCACAAATGATGAGTCTCTTCGGACCTTGTGTGATGAACAATGTGGTTTTAAGACCTCCTCCACCAATCCAACTGTTGATTTTTCAGGAAGAAAATGACCATTTATTTACAAAAAGAAAGTGATAACAAAACCAATCCAAAATAGAAAGGCTAGGACAGTCACAGAGAACCATAGATCCATGGAAAAATAAAATATGTTTTTTTAAGCCAGTTCATTAGCTTACGTGTTTTTGATAATTCAAGTATCGAAGAGGCGAATGAATCTGAAACGTCATCATTGAAGTCGGTAAAATATCCAGAAGCAGTTCATGCAAATGCTGGAGCGGTGGTCATTGGTGGAGTTGGTGTTTCCCGCGGTGGCACACAATATATACCACCATCTATTTGTGTTGGAGTTAGGTCAACTTGGTCAACTATTTCTGTATTGTTCGATGTTAATGGATGGCAACACTGATAGAAGAATTATCGTCATGGAACTGTTGCAATTCCTGTAAAACAGTGCCACGTTCATTTATGTCAAAAGGTGTTACTGCTGCCTCCACGCCAGGACCATCAAGATCAGGAACATACATTTGAGTTCCAAACAGGCACTCATATGAAGTACGACCCCCCCAGGGACATTCTAGGCAGATTATTAAGTGCTCTCTGAACTCCATATAGGTGGTTATGCCAACTACAACCCATACCTAAGACTGTGGCTGTTGAGGATTTCTTTAAATTACGGTTTAATCGCTCTACGACACAATTTCCCTCAGGATGAAATGGAGACGAGTACTGGAGTTGGACCCCCAACGAAGACATGGCGTCCCTGAATGCCCTTGAGGCGAAAGAAGGGCCCTGGTCCGAATGGAAAGCCACAGCCTCATATGTACAGATAAAGACTCGCAAATCTTTAATAACAGTCTGATTGTCAGCCGAGCTTTGTGGCCACACCCATAAAAATCTGGAGCATAAATCAACAGTTACTAAAATATACTTGTATGCACTATCCGGTGTCAGGGGACCGCAGTGGTCCAAGTACACACATTGTAAGGGTTTGTTCGATATCAAGAGGGGTGTCTGTAGTGGGCATTTGGCAGTAGACACTTTGATTTGTTGGCAGATATCACAACAAAGGACATACTGCTTAGTCTCTTTATAGAAGCCTGGCCACCAATAACAGGCTTGTAAGATCGAAATTGTAGCCGTCACAACAGCATGAGCAGATGCCAGCCCTTCATGCACTGCTTTAATCAACCCTGGTCTTATGTTTTTCATTGGGAATATCTCTCACGCCTACACCTGGTATTCTAACTTTAGCATTCAAGCGATCTCCCATTTGGTAGGAATATTTAGCCAGAAATGTTTTTAGGATAGGGATTACCATCAGCCGTAGCTTTCACGGCAGCCCATATGTCTTAATCCTGTTTTTGTACATGAACAAGTTACTGCAGCTACAGCGGCCACAGCCACTGCTGACTTTGCGGCTTCATCAGCCAATGTGTTTCCAGCTACGTGTATCCCAACGCGCTGGTGTCCAAGTGTATGTACAACATGGATATTTGGTAGCGTCTCTTTCAGATCTGCTACTTTCTCTCACAGAAGTCTGTGTTTAATGGTGTTGCCTTTGGAATCTCTGAACCCATTCTGGCGCCAATAATGCAGATATTCATTAAAGGACTGGACACAATAATATGAATCACAAACAATCAGCGTAGGGTATGCAGGATCTGTGTGTTCCAGTGCCATCACCAGAGCCTTTAGCTCTGCTACCTGTGCTGTGCAATCCCCTAGGGTTTGCATAAATGTATGTAGGGGACACAATTTATCGCCCTCCATGTAGCCGCTTACGACAGCCAAGCAGCAGAATATTGGTGTTTTGTGCCTATTGCAGGTTGTGCTGAGCCATCAGTGTACATGACTCTATGATATTGCTCAGTAGGCAATGTATTTGCTGGAACTGGGTATTCTATTTCATACTGCAAAAATTCTTGAGTTTGTAACTTTGGGTCAAAAGTGTAGCCTACATCAGTGGCTGTCAAAGACGTAGCCCATTGTATCCAACGTGGATGTAATGCTTCTGCGTTTGGAACGCTGGCATTTGTAACTCTAGGACTGAGATCGGAAAAACAACAATAATGTGTTTTCCTTGGGCAAGAGTTTGTTCTCTAATGACAGCCATCTGCGTAGCAGTGAGTATTTTCTCAGTGGGAGCAAAGCGTTGTTCTGCCACTGAACATAAGTGTGATTTGTATGCAATCAGGACTGTCTCACCTTCATTAAATGTCACATAGCTGAAACCGATGGCACCAGCTATTACTTTGAAGACTAAGGTGGTCATTGCAACCCTGGCGGTCGGTGTTAAAGCGGCGGTAAGGCCGCCAACAGGCGGGCGGTAACATTTTGCAATTACGACCGTGGCGGAAACCGCCAACAAAGACAGCCACTTTAATACTCCGACCGCCACGGCGGTACAACAAACAGCGAGGCGGTCACCGGCAACAGACAGGCGGAGAAAAAAGTACTGCCCACAGTAACACAACAGGCCAATCCGCCACCTTTTCCGGGGCGGATTCACCGCGGATGAAAGCATGGTGGAAACAGGATTCCGAAGGGAAAACGCTCACTTCTACACACCCCACGAGGAACTAGGACACCATGGAGCCGGAACTCCAAATTCTCCCTGCAATAGTCTTCCTGCTCCTCTACCAGGAGCACGAACACCGGCGGCGAAAACCACGGTGAGTACTGCACCTACGACACAGGGGAGGCAAAAAACAGGGAAACACACACACAACACCCCCACCCCCACCCCCGCCTTCACCCACTACAACACACACACTAATACAGCATGACACATTACAGTTACACCCCCCAAAACCCTCGGAAGAATGCAAAGACAAAAGGAAATGAGTGTAACCCATTGTAATATATTAAAATCAAGTATGAAAAAATATATATATACACCATTAACAAAATATATACCAAGCATAGTAGTCCAGGTAGTGCTCCAATTAAGTCCGTGGAACACTGGGCCCACACGGTATGGGCGAGGCCCACACAAGATGCCCGACCATAACGGAGAGAACACTGCAGGGGCATCAGAGAGCAACAGGCACCTCAGGGGGAGGGAAAGGGGGGGCACCTCAGCCGGTTGAGTGCACAACGCCAAATCCACGAGAGGGGCACATGCCCACTGTTCCATCCTGGGGAGTGCAAAGCCACAGTCTCTCAGGTCTCTACAGTGGGTGGGTTGCCCACTGCCATATCCTTGGGAGTGCAAAGCCACAGTCTCTCAAGTCTCTACAGTGGTTAGGTTGCCCACTGCTCCATCCTGGGGAGTGTAAAGCCACAGTCTCTCAAGTCTATACAGTGGGTGGGTTGCCCACTGTTCCATCCTGGGGAGTGCAAAGCCACAGTCACTCAAGTCTATACAGTGGGTGGGTTGCCCACTGTTCCATCCTGGGGAGTGCAAAGCCACAGTCTCTTAAGTCTCTACAGAGGGTGGGTTGCCCACTGCTTTATCCTGGGGAGTGCAAAGCCACAGTCTCTCAAGTCTATAGAGTGGGTGGGATGCCCACTGTTCCATCCTGGGGAGTGCAAAGCCACAGTCTCTCAAGTCTCTACAGTGGGTGGGTTGCCCACTGCTTTATCCTGGGGAGTGCAAAGCCACAGTCTCTCAAGTCTATACAGTGGGTGGGTTGCCCACTGTTCCATCCTGGGGAGTGCAAAGCCACAGTCTCTCAAGTCTCTACAGTGGGTGGGTTGCCCACTGTTCAATCCTGGGGAGTGCAAAGCCACAGTCTCTCAAGTGGATAACAGTCTCCAATGGTTCTGGAGGGGGACTGGTGCCCAGAGTGCTTCATCCTGTGAAGGACAGAGGTAGTGGATGCATGTCTCCACTGGTTCTTTAGGGGGACTGGTGCCCAGAGTGCTTCATCCTGTGAAGGACAGAGGTAGTGGATGCATGTCTCCACTGGTTCTGGAGGGGGACTGGTGCCCAGAGTGCTTCATCCTGTGAAGGACAGAGGTAGTGGATGGATCTCTCCACTGGTTCTGGAGGGGGACTGGTGCCCAGAGTGTATCACTCACCCCGTGACGGACCCTGTAGCGTCAGTGCCCCTGCCGCTCATGGGCTAGCGGTGCTTAAGTTGGCGGTCCTTCATGGCCCAGTGGTGCTTGTGCTGGCGGTCCTTCATGGCCCAGCGGTTCTTGTGCTGGCGGTGCCCTGTTCAGCGGGGCTTGTGCTGGCAGTCCTTCATGGCCCAGCGGTGCTTGTGCTGGCGGTGCTCTGTTCAGCGGGGCTTGTGGTGGCTGTCCTTCATGGCCCAGCGGTGCTTGAGTTGGCGGTCCTTCATGGCCCAGCGGTGCTTGTGCTGGTGGTGCCCTGTTCAGCGGGGCTTGTGCTGGTGGTCCTTCATGGCCCAGCGGTGCTTGAGTTGGCGGTCCTTCATGGCCCAGCGGTGCTTGAGTTGGCGGTCCTTCATGGGCCAGCGGTGCTTGTGCTGGCGGTGCCCTATTCAGCAGGCTTGTGCTGGCGGTCCTTCATGGCCCAGCGGTGCTTGAGTTGGCGGTCCTTCATGGCCCAGCGGCGCTTGAGTTGGCGGTCCTTCATGGCCTAGCGGTTCTTGAGGTGGCGGTCCTTCATGGCCCAGCGGTGCTTGTGCTGGCGGTGCCCTGTTCAGCTGGGCTTGTGCTGGCGGTCCTTCATGGCCCAGCGGTACTTGAGTTGGCGGTCCTTCACGGATCAGCTGGGCTGGTGCTGGCGGTGTCCTCCTGGGCATCTGGGCTGGGGCTGGCGGTGTCCTCCTGGGCAGCTGGGCTAGGGCTGGCGGTGGCCTCCTGGGCAGCTGGGCTGGAGCTGGCGGTGGCTTCCTGGGCAGCTGGGCTGGGGCTGGCGGTGGCCTCCTCGGCAGCTGGGCTGGGGCTGGCGGTGGCCTCCTCGGCAGCTGGGCTGGGGCTGGCGGTGGCCTCCTGGGCAGCTAGGCTGGCAGTGGCCTCCTGGGCAGCTGGGCTGGGGCTGTCAGTGGTCTCCTGGGCAGCTGGGCTGGCGGTGGCCTCCTGGGCATCTGGGCTGGGGCTGGCGGTGGCCTCCTGGACAGCGGGGATGATGACGGTCTTCTCCCCCATGCAGCTCTTCCCAGACTTGCCGGGTTTCTTGTGGCCCTTCCCCACCTTGGGAGGTGTCACAGCTGTCCACACTCCCACCGGCACCCCTGGGAGCGGCTTTGGCGGCTGCAGTCTTCCCCCCTCCCGCCGGGCACTGTCCAACTTCTGATGCTTCACAGGTGGGGAACTGGCTGTGCTGTGGCTCAGTGCCACACTGGCTGTCCTGGTGGGCGGTGCACTCCACATACCGGTGACTACAGGCACCACTGGTCCTGGAGATGTTGTGGTTGAGGTGCTACTTCGGGACCTATGAGATGGACGGGGTGGGGGAGGTGTGGGAAAGAGGTCTAGGGTGGACAGGAAACGTTTCTTGGACACACTGGGATGGGTAGCTGGAGGGGGTTTGGGAGTGGAGGAAGAGGTGGTGGTAGTAGGAGGTGTACGTTTGGTGTCTTTGGGTGCAGGTGCATGCGCTGGAGGCTGTCGTGAGGTGGATGGCTGTTGGGTGGGTGTGTGGCTGCGTTTGTGTGCCTTGGGAGGGGGCATCACAGACACACTGGGAGAGGGCACAGGGGACGTGGTGACTGCACGTGAGCGGTGTGTGCTGGTGGGTGTGCTGGTGAGGCACGTAGTGGCTGTAGAGGTAGTGCATGCAGGTGTGAGTGTAGACGAGACTGGGAGGGAGGAGGGAGACGACGAGGAGGGGGACACAGTGGAGGCAGTGGATGTTGGTATGTCTGCATGTGTGTGTTGCTTGCATGAGTGCCTGTGGGATGTGTGGTGCTTATGTTTGCCTGAGCTTCCCTTGTGTGGTGAGGTGTGTGCAGGCTGGTCTGATGGTGTGCTTGGGATAGGCAGAGGTACAAGGGATTGGGTCTGGGTGGAGGAAGTTGGAGGGGGGAGGCTAGAGACGGGGACAATGGCTGCCATCAGTGCTGAGGCAAGAATTTGAAAAGCTCGGTGAAGGGCCACCTGACCAGAATGAATGCCCTCCAGGAATGCATTAGTTTGTTGCAACTGCCTTTCTACACCCTGGATGGCATTCAAAATGGTAGACTGCCCAACAGTGAGGGACCTGAGGAGTTCAATGGCCTCCTCACTGAGGGCAGCCGGGGTGACTGGGCAGGGGCTGAGGTGCCTGGGGCGAAGGTGATGCCCACCCTCCTGGGTGAGAGGGCACAGGGCGAAGGCAGAGGGGCTGCTCGGAGGGCGGTGCTGGTAGAGGGGGTGGCAGCTGTACCTGTAGATGTGGGGGGCACAGATGTTGCAACCACCACAAGGGAGCTCCCATCAGAGGACGTGTCCGTGTCGCTGGTGTCAGCTCCTATCCCTGCTGTGAAGCTCCCCTCGCCCTCTGTTCCACTGGTGAATTCCGAGTCCGTAGTCTCACCCTCCAGGGCCATGTGGGATGCACCTCCTCGTGCTCCGGTGCCACTGCTCCTCCACCTGATGATGCTAATGCACACAAGAACAGGGAGAACACAAAAAGGGGGGGGACGACAGAAGAAAGACATGTTGAGTGGATGGATTACCGCTACCGTTGGCAGACAAGACAGACACAGAAGCCCCCTGCACTACGCCACGCTCTTGGGCTCCACTGTTCAATTACTGGGAAATGGCCTAGAAGCCTATGGACGACATCTGCACACATAGATGACACAGGGGCATGAATAGCTGTACTTGGCAGTCTACAGAGGTGGGCTGTGGTGCCACATGGACTGCCTGTTCCTCATGGGAGCAGTTCAGTCCGAACTGCCAGGCCAGGTCCTCCCTAGACTGGAAACAAGCATCCTGGGACTGGTTTCAGAGTTTCCAGACAGTTCCTCTGTAACGCCGCGCTATGACGCGGCGTCTCTTTCTGTCCTCGCGGGTGGAACGTGCTACTGATACCGATATCCGCGTTTTTTGACTAAGCTTTTCTGGGAAGCATATATTTCGCTCCCGGTCGCACTACACTTACTTGTAGCCTTTTTTCTTCTTTTCTTGTTGGTGGTGGGTTTTTTGTTGGGCCTTTTGCTTGTCTCTATCCATGTTGTGTCCATCTTGTCTTCTTCGTGTTTTTGTTCCAGCATGCTCTGTTTCTCTTTATACTACTTCCTTTTTCCTATACTGGTCTATGGGCTTTTCCCAATCCATGATGGTGTTACTTCCCTTTCCTGTGATGTCACTTCCCTTTTCTCAGTATATAAGTCAGTCAGTCTTGTTCCTCCTTGCGTTGCAAACACTTCCTTCTGGTTGTGCTGTTCGCTCCTGTTGTTTGTTCCTGCTTTTTTGCCTTGGGAGATTTTTGCTTGTTCTTTGTTGCTGCTTTTGCCTTGAGAGATTTTTGCCTGTTCTTTGTTCCTGCTTTTGCCTTGGGATATTTTTGCCTGTTCCTTTTTTCCTGCCTTGTACCCTGGATATTGCCTATTTTTGTTTCCTGTTGTCAAGTCCTGTTTTTTCTTGTTTTCCTTCTGGAGTTCCTGTTAGAGGTTTTTTCCCCAGTGTTGGGGTTTTTTCCCTCTGGGACTCCTTCTGGAGGGTACGGTCTGCTTTGGCGTAGCCTGTCAAGCGGCACCGTGGCTACTAGAAGGGGTCGCCCTTATCAGGGAGCATCCAGGACCTGTAGAAGACTTGGTGTATTCACCAATCCGAAATCCAGAGGTGAGAAGTCCAGCGTAGTACGTGACATCCTCTTGACAGATGGTAGGATCTGGTCCAAAAGAGTCTGATTTGGTGGGGTCAGGGACCCAGTTTATATACCCAAAAATGCCTTTGAAGTGGGGGAGATTTCAAAGAGTGGTTTTGAAGTTCACAAGTTCCCCTTTCAGTACAGGTCTGTCTGCCAGGGTCCCAGTAGGGGGTTTGGGATACTTATGTGGGTGGCACAACCAGTGCTGCAGGCCCACTAGTAGCATTTAATTTACAGGCACCAGGCACATGTAGTACACTTTACTAGGGATTTAGAAGTAAATTAAATATGCCAATTGGGAATAAACCGATGTTACCATGTTTAAGGGAGAGAGCATATTCACTTTAGCACTGGTTAGCAGTGGTAAAGTATGCAGAGCCCTAAAACCAGTAAAACAGTGTCAGAAAACTGGAGGGAGGCAGGCAAAAAGTTAGAGAATGACCACCCTACAGCTGTTAGGTCTAACATGTGCCCCCCCTCAGCTAAAAGTGGGGGGAGCTACCCAACCCCTTGGGAGCTCTCATTGCTAAGGCGGAAGACTCTGGAGAGACCATCAGCATTGGCATGGTCAGTCCCCGGGAGATGCTCTACTGTAAAGTTCATACCCTGTAGGGAAATGGATCCCCTCAAGAGTTTAGGATTATCTGATAGAGACTTCTAGTTGCGGATTCCTTACCTTTGAATTTCCCCAGGCGTCAGACTGGATCTGGAGATTTTTCTTCGAGCAGTACCTCTGCGCACCATCAGGTGGCATCGTGCAACCTCGGGTCGGGCGACGTTGGTGTCCTGTTTACCGCAATGACGTCATGGTTGTATATAGGCTCCACCCCTGCGCACTGACATCAGTTCTTTTCCTTCCACGTCAGCCTTCATGCAGATCCGAAGAGAGCTACCTCAGTCATTTTTTGGCCACGTCAACACTTTTGTCGAATTCTTTTGACAAGTTTGTGGATGTGTCGAGGGATGTCCCACAAGACCGGACTCAAGCCCTGCAGCTCCTGTCTCCGAACGATGTTAGTGACGGATGTGCACCTTGTGTGTCTTTGGTGCCTGGTGTGTGACCACGACCTGAAGTCGTGCTCCGAGTGTTGGGCCATGAACCCGAAAGCTATGAGGGAGCGGTCCCTAAAGCTCATGGCTGCCCAACACTCGACTCAGTCTCAAGATCGGCCGCAGAGTCACCACCACTCTTTGTCCTCAAAGTCATCGGGACATTCGGGTCACAAAAAGAAGAAGTCGAAGAAGGACAAGCGTTCTTCAACTTCACCCCATCACTCAGACGATGCATGCGGGAAGAGCGTCAACCCTCTAGGCCTTTGTCCTCAGAGCCTTCATCTGGGTTGGCTCTGCACCTCTCTGACTTCCCTGGAGCCAGAGCCAACCCTGGACAGCTCAATAAATTTTATGAGGCAATGCGCCTCATTTTTGTGCAGACCGACCCACCTTCGGCACCCTCTGGAACAGGTGAGTTGGTGGGGGCCCCTTTGGGTTCAAATTCATCAGCTTCAGCTTTGGCTCCTGAGGGCTCCTCCAGATCCAATCGCGATCCGTCCCGACGCCGGTCGTGCCACAACGACCTTCCCCGGTGTCGGATCAGACATCAAAGCTCCCGACATTGGCTAGGCCCACAATCAATGTGGATCCCATCCTCATACCCGACGACCCGGAGGCGGAATGATGTCGCTCTACGCCAATTCCGTTCTCTATGGGTTCTCCTGGGCCTAGGGTTGATCCAGACCCTTATGCTTCTGGGTATGGATATGGTGAAAGTATGGAGGGGACGCTGGACGCTTTAGAATACCAGCTTGACCCCCTAGTGGATTGGGTGCAGGATTTGGGAGATGCCAGTGGTCTAGACAACTCCCCTGGTATGCTCTCTCCTCCTACCATGGCTACTGGGGAGGGTGCCTCATATTCCATGGTGGTGAGAAGGACGGCTGAGGTCCTGAACCTCGAGCTACCTGCTGTGGAGGTTAGGCCTAATATCCTAACCGACGTGCTTCCGAACCCCTTCTTCCCTTTAATGAGGCACTGACAGACGTCCTTTTGGGTACTTGGTGTTGACCCAGCAGAGGGGCTCCTGTCAATAGGAAGATTTCCCGCCGCTATCAGCCTGCGCTGACAGACCTGAAATTCCTCACCCAAACCCCATGCCTGAGAGTCTTGTCATCCAGGCTTCCTCTTCATCTGGAGCATTCCCTGCCGCACCCCTGGATAGGAAATCAAAAAGACTGGACAATTTGGGGAAAAAGTTGTTTTCTTCCAACAGTCTAGCGCTGCACTCTGTGAACACCACAAGCCTTTTGGGCTGCTATTACCATGCTCTCTGGGATAAGGACGAGCAAGGTGCTGCCTAGAGTTCCGGAGGCCCAGACAAACCTTTTCCAAGCCGTAACAGATGGGTGGGATGCAGCGAAGTTCATGATTTGTTGTGGACTGAATACAACCGACTATCTGGGCACATCGGTTGCATCGACTGTGGCATTGAGACACCACGCCTGGCTGAGAACATCTGTCTTTTCAGGGGATGTCCAGTAATCCTTGATGGATATGCCCTTTGATGTCACACGTCTCTTTGGAGACAAGGCAGACTTGGCGCTCGAGCGCTTTAAGTATTCCGGAGCCACGGCCCAGCCCCTTGGCCTCGTGCCTGCTTCTATACCCCAGCAGTCCGCCTTTTGCCCCTTTTGTGGCTACAGAAGAGGCACCCAAACACATCCTTTCCCCCCTGGCCATCGAGCCACGCATGCTGTACAGCCCCTGTGCGGCGGTGGACGCGGGATCCCACGCCCCCGGGATCAGGGAGCCAGTGGGTCGCCCAGTCCACCCCACCCACTTCTCAGCCTCCAAACTTTCCTAGTCCGCGGGTACACCAGGAACCAGTTGGCGGCAGGATTCGCCATCACCTGCCCCAATGGCAATCCATTACCTCGGACAGGTGGGTCTTCCAGATTGTCCCTCCGCTGCAAGACAGCTCCTCCAACTATGCAACCTTCATGCAATCGTATATCGGAGGATCATATGGGTCTTCTCTGCGAGGAAGTCCAAGCCCTTTTGGCCAAAGGAGCTATAGAGAGGGTTTTGTTGCCAGAAGTAGGTCGTCGTTGCTATTCTGCTACTTTATGGTCTTTGTCCTATGTTAGATCTTCAGTCCCTCAACCTCTTCCTCAAAAAAGAGAAGTTCAAATGTTGACATTGGCTCAGGTCATATCTGCCCTGGATCCCGGAGACTGGATGGTAGCGTTGGACTTGCAAGACGCATACTTCCACATTCCCGTCTTGCCGGCCCACAGACGTTACCTACGATTCGTGGTAGGTCACGAGCACTTTCAGTTTACTGTGCTCCCCTTTGGCCTTACCAGTGCCCTTCGGGTGTTCACAAAAGTGATGGTAGTGGTGGCAACTCATCTGCGCAGGTTAGGCGTCCCAGTCTTCCCCTACCGCAACAATTGGCTGTTGAAGGCAAACTCACCCCAGACAGTTTTCTCACCTCAAGACTACGGCGAAACTTTTGCATTCGCTGGGGTTCACTATTAACGCCATGAAGTCACACTTGACTCCTTCTCACACACTCCCTTTCATCTGAGCTGTTCTGGATACAGTGCAGTTTTGAGCATAACCTCTTGAAAAGCAAGTCTAGGATAGTCGAGCTATGATACTGATTTTTCTGTCTCTGTCCTGGATTTCAGTGAGAATGACTCTGAGGCTTCTGGGCCTCATGGCCTCCTGCAACCTGTTAGTTCAAAATGCCAGATGGCATATTCTGGCTCTGCAGTGGGACCTGAAGTTCCAGTGGGCGCAGCATCAGGGGAATCTCTCTGACAAGGTCCAGATCGTGAAAGAAACTACGAGAGACCTGCAGTGGTTGTTAAGGAATCAGGATTAGGTCAAGGTCAGATCCCTCTCCTTTCCCCAAACAGGTCTTACAATTATGACAGATGCGTCACTCCTGGGATGGGGAGGCCACATGGGAGAGGTGGTGATCAGAGGCCTCTGGTTTCCGGCGGAAACTGGGCACCATATCAACCATCTGGAGCTCTCAGCAATTAGAATAGCATTGAAAGCATTCCTTCCCTATCTCAAGGGGAAAGCAGTGCAAGTGTTCACAGACAACACCACCACTATGTGGTACTGCAACAAACAAGGCAGAGTGAGGTCGTGGACCCTTTGTCAAGAGGCTCTTCGCCTCTGGACTTGGCTGGAACATCAGGGCATTTCCGTGGTGGTTCAACACCTGGCTGGCTCTTTGAACACCAGAGCGGACAAACTCAGCCGATGATTCGTGGTCAATCAGGAATGGCGCCTCCATCCTGAGGTGGCGCAAGGCCGTTTCCTTCAGTCGGGAGAACCTTGGTTAGACTTGTTCACCTCAATTGAGAACGCGCAATGTCAGCTATTTTGCGTGTTGGAGTATCCAAGGCGGCACTTGCTCAGCAACGGCTTTCGTTGTGAGTGGAATTCAGGCTTCCTATACGCCTTTCTGCCCATACCACTTCTGCCCAGAGTTCTGAAGAAGATCTGGCAAGACCGGGCCCAAGTTATACTTGTGGCTCCGGACTGGACACGAAGAGTCTGGTTTCTCAAGCTGTTGAGCATGGCCATAGCTCCTCCGATCAGACTGCCTCTTCAAGAGGATCTTCTGTCGCAGCAGCAAGACAGGGTCCTCCATCTGAACCTGTCCACCCTCCACCTGCTTGCATGGAGATTGAGCGGTGACAGTTGACGTCTTTTGACCTGCCACCTGAAGTCTGTAATGTTATCTTGGCTGCCAAGCGTCCCTCAACCAAAACTGTATACGCCTGTCGTTGGATGAAATTTGTGGCCTGGTGAATCGACAAATCTGCCGATCCTCTATCTGCTCCTCTTTCTCAAGTCCTCCTCTTTATTCTTTCCCTTGCCCAGCAGGGTTACACCCTGGGCACTCTTAAGGGATATCTTACTGCTATCTCTGCTTTCTTGAGTTTACCAGATAAGCCTTCCTTATTTAAATCTCCTACAGTTGGGAGGTTTCTTAAAGACCTTACACATCTCTTTCCTCCTATCCCATTCATCTAGCCCCAATGGGATCTAAACCTGGTATTAAAGTACGTTATGTGTGCCCTGTTCGAGCCGCTTCACAACTGCCCTTTATGGATCTTAACCATTAAAACTGTCTTTTTAGTTGCCATTGCCTTTGCCCGCAGAGTAAGTGAGCTCCAGGCTCTGTCATCTAAGCCACCTTTCCTTGCCATACATCCTGACAAAGTGGTACTTCGCACAAGGGCTTCTTTCCTACCGAAAGTAGTGAAACTCTTCCATGTCGGACAGTCCATCACCCTGCCTACCTTTTATGCACCCCCACATCCCTCTAATGAAGAGGAGAGACTTCAACATCTGGACCCAAAAAGAGCATTGGCGTTCTACCTTAATCGTACCAAAGATTTCTGGGTGGAAGATCAACTCTTTGTGGAATATGTGGGTGCAAAGAAGGGGAAGGCGGTGCAGAAGACGTCCATTTCATGATGGTTGCTCTTATGCATCAAAACGTGCTATGCTCTGGCTAAGAAGCAACCTCCTGAAGGTTTGCGTGCTCAGTCCACCAGTGCTACTACTGCTACCCCAGCACTAGCAAGGGGCATTCCAGTCCTGGACATCTGTCAGGCAGCGACGGGGGTATCTCTGCACACTTTTATCAAACACTACTGCGTGGACAGTCAGGTCTGAAGGGACGGCTACTTTGGCTGTTCGGTCTTGCAGGACTTCTTGGTGTGATCTTGGTTCCCAGCCCACCTCCGGTGATGGTATTACTCGGTTATCTATTCAAAGGTAAGGAATTGGCAACTAGAAGTCTCTATCAGATGTACAAGTTACTTACCTTCAGTAACAATATATCTGGTGAAGACATATTCTAGAAGCAGATTCCTTACCGACCCGCCCATCCTACCCGCACTGCGAACTGATTTCTAGGGACAGGAACTTCCCATTAAGGGCCCTAGTTTTGGCGCACCACTCTCCGTGTTCTTCATGGCTCTGTGAGACTGGCTTGGAAAGTCGTGAAAAGAAACTGACGTCAGCGCACCGGGGTGGCGCCTATATATGACTGCAATGTCATCACAGTGAACAACGTGCCAACGCCACCCTCAGAGTCGACCGACACCACCTGATGGCGCGCAGAAGTACTGCTCAAAGAAAAATCTCCGGATTCAGTCTGACGTCTGGGAAAATTCAAAGGTAAGGAATTTGCAACTAGAATATGTCTCTACCAGATATATTGTTACCGAAGGTAAGTAACTTGTACTTCAACCATCTTCTGCATGAGCCATCTGAGGGACCTGAGGTCTGTCTGAACTTAGAAGTGAGTCCAAAACAGGTATGGTCTCAGCTTCTTCAGTGCCCAGACCACAGCAAATGCTTCTCTCTCAATAGTACTTCACCTCTGTTCCCATCCTAATAGTCTTCGGCTAGTAAAGACTACTGGTTGGTCTAGGCAGTCCTCATTCATTTGTGCTAGAACCTCCTCTATGCCATGCTCTAAAGCGTCTGTCTGCACGATGAACTCTTTGGAGTAGTCAGGGGCCCTAAGCACGGGTGTTGTGCACATGGCTTCCTTCAGGGAGTCAAAGGCTTTCTGACAAGCCTCTTTCCAATTCACCAACCTAAGTTGTTTCTTAGATGTGAGTTCTGTTAAGGGGGCCACTAAGGTGCCATAGCCCTTAACAAATCTGCGGTAGTACCTGGTAAGACCCAAGAAGGCTTTCACCTCTGTCTGGGTTCTAGGTAGTTGTCAGGCTTTGATTGTCTCAATCTTGGCCTTGAGGGGCTGCACCTTGCCACCACCTACTAGGTGTCCCAAGTACACCACGGAACCCTGCCCAATCTTGCACTTACTGGCCTTGATGGTCAGGCGTGCCTGCTGCAGAGACTGAAGTACCTCCCTGAGGTGGAGCAAGTGTTCCTCCCAGCTGAAACTGTAGACGGCAATATCGTCTAGGTAGACTATGCAGAGCTCATCTTTGCCAGCTTGGACCCCATTAAGCAACCGTTGAAAGGTAGCGGGCATTTTTCAATCCAAAGGGCATTACTCTGAACTGGTAATGTCCCTCAGGAGTAGAAAAAGGAGATTTCTCTTTAGTCCCTTCAGTCAAGGCCATCTGCCAGTATCCTGATGTGAAATCATAGGTACTGAGGAATCTGGCAGCACTTAGCCTGTCTATGAGCTCATCAGCTCAAGGGATGGGGTGAATGTCTGTCTTCATGACAAAGTTGAGACCCCACTAGTCCATGCAGAACCTAAGTTCTGGCTTGGTCCTGGGAGCGGCAACCTTGAGAACCAACACCACAGAGCTGGATCAGGGATTGCTGGACATCTCAATCACCCCAAGAGCCAGCATCTTGGCAACTTCCTCTTTGATGCTAGCCCTCACCTTGTCTAACAACCTGTAAATGTTGTTCTTTATAGGGGGACTGTCTCCTGTGTCAATATCATGAACACAAAAGTGTGTGAGTCCAGGGGTGAGGGAAAACAGGGAGGAGTACTGTTCCAGTAACTGGTAGCACTTCCTTCTTTGATCCAGGATCAGGGAGTCAGAGGGATTGACACCCTCCACTGACCCATCACCTGCCTTGGCAGAGAGGAGGTCAGGAATAGGTTCACTCTCCTCTTCCACACCCTCATCTGTCACCAGAAGCATGCTGACCTCAGTCATCTCAAAATGAGGCTTCAGTTGGTTCACATGGGGCACCCTTAGAGGGTACCTAGGGGACTGGAAGTCCACTAAATAAGTGGCCTCACCTTTATGCTCCTTGATTTTAAATGGGCCAGTCCAGCAGACCTGGAGAGCTCTAGACTAAACTGGCTCCATTACCCAAACCTTGTCTCCATGCTAAAACTCCACCAGGGTGGCCTTCTGGTCATACCAGCATTTTATGACCTCTTGACTGGCCTTGAGGTTGCTCTTGGCCTTTTTACAGAAGTGTTGCATCTGGTTGCGGAGGGCTAGCATGTAGCCACCACATCCTGAGGGGGTGTCTGGGGAGTTTTCTCCAACCCTCTTTTACAATGCTTAAGGGTCCCCTGACAGGGTATTCATAGAGAAGCTCAAAGGGACTGAATCCTACGCTCTTCTGGGGCACCTCTCCGTAAGCAAAGAGAAGGCATGGTAAGGGGACATCCCACTTAGCCTCATGGCCTCAGGGAGTCCTGTGATCATGCCGTTCAAGGTCTTGTTGAATCTTTCCACAAGATCATGGATTGAGGATGATAGGTTGTGGTGAATTTATAGGTCACCCCACATGCATCCCACATGGACTTCATGGATGCAGACATTAACTTTATGCCTCTGTCAGACACAATCTCCTTTGGGAAACCCACATGGGTAAATATCCCCATCAGACTTCTAATCACCACTGGTGTAGTCACTATCCTCAGAGGGATTTCCTCTGGGTAGTGGGCGGCATGGTCATCAAAACCAGGATAAACCTGTTGCCTAAGTAGTCTTGGGGTCCAAGAGACCAATGACATTGATGCCCACCCTTTCAAAGGGGGTGCTAATGACGGGGAGTGGGATCAAGGGGGCCTTGAGCCTTTTCCCTGTCTTCCCACTTCCCTGGAAGGTTGGGCATGACCTACAGAATGCATCTGAGACCACCCAAATTCGGGGCTAACAAAAGTGGGTGACAAGCCTGGCAAAGGTCTTGTCTTGCCCTAAATGTCTTGCCAGGGGGATGTCGTGAGCCAGGTCCAGTAGGCAGGCCCGGTAACACTGGGGGACCACTAGCACACGTGCTGACCCAGCCTCCGGTACCTTGGAGAGCATTCTCCCAATATATAAGGTGATCATCAGAGGCCTCACCTGCTGCTTGAGCTGAGGGCTGTTGCCTCAAACCCTCAAAGTGGGGCACTCCTGCACTTTGCAGAATTCTTCCCTAGTTGGCCCACCCTCAACTTGCCAGCCAGGAAGCTCAGGTAGGTTACCCTGGGAAGCAATGTCCTCCCCAGTTGGGTCAGGGGCCCCCACCTCAGGGACCCCGTCAACCACCATGGGAACTTCAGTGACCGGTTTCCCGCAACCCTTTCCCCTCTACTTGGCAGCTGTCCAGGACATTGTTCCAGGCTCCAAATGCCCTTGACTCCCTTCCCAGGCAGCCATTGGACCTTGTGGTCATGTAGACCGACTCAGGCAAACCGAATATCTCCAGGTAAGACCTTAGCTCTACATCCTTCCAGGTGGTATGCTCAAGGTTGATGCCTAACAGACAATATACGGGCATGGCAGGACTCACAGCTACTTTCAGAGTACCAGAGACCCCCCCACTCAAAGGGAACCAGAGCTACCGGTAAGTGGCTCTCGCGATTTTCAGCGACTATGACCTGGTGGAATGTATTAGGGATGACCTGCTCTGCTGACAACAGCTGACCCCCGACAGTAGTCATACTGGCTCCTGTGTCATGCAGAGCCTCCACCCTTTGCCCATTAATGGTGACCCACTGCCTATACTTGGAAGTATTGAAAGGCATGTGGGCTTTTGGCACCATCTCAGCATCCCCCAGGGACACTAGGGTTACCTCTATCTGTTCCCCAAAACTGACTGGGACTACCTCCTCCCCGAGCGCTACACTAGCCAACCCAGGTGTCTGGCCTCCATTAGGGGGCTGTGCCCTCTTGGGACACTTGAAGTCACCCTTAGAGTGACCATACTTTGAGCACTCTGTACACAGGGGTACAACCCTCCCCGTCTTATCGTCAACAAAACCTTTCTTTTTAGAATCAGACTGGGACCGGTTACCACTACCTTCCTGGGAATTATTTTGGGGGCCTTTTGAGAACTCCTTATTTCCCCCCTCTTTCTTCTGGTGGGAACCCTGACCACCTTTGTGCGTGTCCCCCCAGATACATTCTTGGACACTCTGGTGTTAGCCCAGAGGTCCACCTCCTCAGCAAGCTTCCTGGGATAAGTCAGCATACTGTCAACTAGGTGCTGGGACAACTCTGTAAAGCAAACACTGAACATGTGCACTCTCAGGATCAAATTAATAACCTCACATTGGGGGTCATTACAACCCTGGCGGATGGCGGAGAACCGGCGGTAAGACCGCCAACAGGCTGGCGGTCTTACCTTGGTGAATTATGACCATGGCGGTTACCACCATGGTCATCCGCCGGTTCTCCGTCCCGCCCGCCAGGGCGGAGACAACCGCCGGGCTGGAGACCTGGGTCTCCAGCCCGGCGTCCGTCAGTATACCGCCGGCGGTATTTGGACCCGGCTTACCGCCGTAGATTTCCATCGATTTCAACCGCCATGAAATCCAAGGCGGTAAGCACTATCAGTGCCAAGGAATTCCTTCCCTGGCACTGATAGGGGTCTCCTCCCCCAACCCCACCCCGACTTCCTCCCCTACACCCCCACCACCCCTGCCACCCCCCAAAGGTGGCAGGGCCCCCCTCCCCACCCCGACCCGCAACATGACATTACTCACTCACACCTGACACGCATGCAGGCACCACCAACACACACACATACACCCTGACAAACATGCCTACATCCACACACACAGTCAGACACGCACACCCACATTCAAACATACACGCACACATCCATACATCCATCCATACAGCCATACCCACAGCCATACACGTACTCATTCCCATACACACAACACCCCCGCAAGCATACACGCACCCACACACCCTCTCTACATACACACACGCACTCCCCCATGCACGCACACAACACACAACACCCCCTCACCCCCCTCCCCTAAGAGACAATCGACTTACCTGGTCCATCGATCCTCCGGGAGGGGACGGGAGCCATGGGGGCAGCTCTGCCGATACCACACCGCCAACAGAACACCGCCACGGCGAATCACAGGACGTGATTCACTGGGCGGTGTTCTGTTGGAGTGGCGGTGGCGCAACCTCCACTTCCCCAACGCCCGCAAGTATGGCTGTTGGCGGCTCTCCGTCAAAATAACGACGGAGAGCAGCCAACAGTCATAATACGCCGAACGGCAAACCGCCTGCACAGGCGGTCTTCCGCACGGCGGTCCCTCGTCCTAATGACCCCCATAATCATTTACTTTACTGCCCCACACCTATCCATTTAGTGCCTTGCTGGAAAAAACAAAAAAGTCTACACAAGTTTGTGTGGTGAGTTTGGTGCTGCTCCTGAATCTTTGGCAATACTTCTCAGGTCAGTCTAAACTTGGCAATTAAAATGGATTTTATGAGCGGGTATGTGTTCTGGTTCTTCTTTTCTTATGTGAGAAACGTGTCCCTCCCGATTATTGATACATGTTTCCACAAGCCCACCCCCCATTTTTCTTCAGGAACCCCATAAGCCCTTAGTGCAACTTCATAGGCAATGTCAATGTCATCTCCCACCACATAATCTGGCACCACATCTCTGGATATACAAACGTTTTTGTCTCCAGCAGGTCCTGTATGTATGCTGCCACCATCACTGCTGGATTCAGACTGCCTAGACTGAGGTCCAGCTAGTTTAAACTGAGTTCATGAGCCAGAAGTAGTTTCTTTTTAGCCAAGACCCTTCCAGCCTCAGCTTGTTTGGCTTTTCTCTCAGCCTTCCTCTCCTCTGCCTCCATGTTTATCCTTGCCAATTGCAGTTGAAATTATCTCTCCTCCCTCCTTTCCTCTGCGGTCAGACCGTGACTTGAGACACTGCTCCCTGGTTTAGCAGGGGGCACAAAGGCTTTTGGCGAATCCTCTGGGGAGCCATCCTCTGACCCCTCCACCTCAACATCTTCTTGTGAACGGGCTTCTGCACAGGCCCTCTGCACCGTTTGGTACTCCTCCTTCCTGGATCCACCCTGGGTAGGTACTCCCATCCCCTTGCAGAACCCTTTCAGCTGGCTGACAATGTATGTCTCCAGCTTGGCTAGGCCAAACTCTCCAGCTCCTCCTTGAGCCCCAGCCAGAGACATGTTGTTGAGGATTAGATTAAAAATGTCAAGCAGAAAGAAATTGCAGTAAAAAGAGAAAAATCAAGTTGACCTTTAACTGTAGGTAGGTAGTGTACAGGTAGCTATTATATGTCACTGCACAAACACAAGTTCTAGCCTCACCGCTGATCACCAATGTTAGAAATTAGGTCTCTAGTTGGCAGAGGTATACACCCTTGTCCAAGTATGGACCACAATCCTAGTCAGGGTAAGTCACACACAATCCAAATGATCCAGTGCCCATCCTCTGGTAGCTTGATACTGAGCATTCAGGCTTAACTTAGAAGGCAATGTGTAAAGTATTAGTGCAATAAATCATGCAATAACACAGTGAAAACACCACAAAAACACACCGCACAAGTTTAGAAAAATATAACATATTTATCTCATTAAATTAAGGTCAAAGCGATAAAGATTCAATAAGCACCCGTTCAAATATTACTTTTGCAATGTTAAGACGAGTCTTAAATGTTAAAAATCAACAGTTGTCTCTTGTTTGCACAAAGTACCTGGTTTGCATCAAAAGAACCATGCACAGACATCGCATGCAGTCTTGGTTCCTCACTGCGATGCAGAGATCTTTGGATGCACAGGAACGATGGAGAGAAAAATCCTGGGCGTGTGGGAAGAAGTCACAGTCGTTGCTTCGATCCAGTAGGTGATGCGTCAAATTTTCTATCACACGGCAGGCGCTGCGTCGATTCTTGTAGGAGACTGGCCTGGTTTGTAGTGGGTACCTAAGATATCCCTAATTAGTGAAATGTAGGCAGTGTCTAGAAGCCAGGCTCTCTAGGGGTAGTGTGGATGAGCAGCCAAAGCCTAACTAGGACACATGCAAAGCTCATGCAATACCACTGTGTCACACAGTACTCACATGTAGAAAGGTACCCTTTTTTGGCATGGTTACCCGCATTTTTTGCCTGATGTCTGTATGTTTGACTGTGTGCACTGGGATCCTGCAACCAGCACCCCAGTGATTATGCTCTCTCTCCTCTAAATTCTGTCACTGCATACTGGTAACCTACTATTTCACCTACAATTGGCATACTGGTGCCCCCTTATATGTCCCGAGTATATGGCACTTAGGTACCTAGGGCACTGGGGTTCCAGATGCAACATTTCTTTTGCCACCTATAGGGAGCCCATACAAAGGCTTCTGCAGGACTGCCATTGCAGCCTGTGTGAAAAGGTTCATGCACCCTTTCACTGCCACTTATACTGTACCAGGTCACTGATAAGTCACCCCTATATCGCCCTTCAGCCCTGAGGGCAGAGTGCAGAGTACCTGTGTGTGTGGTCACCCCTGCACTAGCAGAGGTGCCCCCATGACCTCCAGGCCCATTTTCCTGGACCTTGGGAGTGGTGGGATGCCATTTTACGCATGTCCTGGACATAGGTCACTACCTATGTCCAGCTACATAATGGTAACTCCGAACATAGGCATGTTTGGTATCAAACATGTTAGAATCATACCCCAATGCTTTTGCAAGCATTGGTTGTATGATTCCATGCACTCTGGGGGTTCCTTAGAGGACCCCCAGTATTGCCATTCCAACCTTCTGAGGTTTTCCAGGCAGCCCCAGCTGCTGCCACCTCTCCGACAGGTTTCTGCCCTCCTGCTGCTTGAGCAGCTCAAGCCCAGGAAGGCAGAACAAAGGATTTCCTTTGGGAGAGGGATGTTACACCCTCTCCCTTTGGAAATACAGTAGGTGTTACAGGCTTTGGAGGGGTAGCCTCCCCAAGCCTCCGGAAATGCTTTGAAGGGCACAGATGGTGCCCTCCTTGCATAATCCAGTCTACACCAGTTCAGGAACCCCAGTCCCTGCTTTGGTGTGAAACTGGACAAAGAAAAGGGGGGTGACCACTCCCCTGTCCATCACCACCCCAGGGGTGGTGCTCAGAGTTCCTCCAGAGGGTCCCTGGGTTTTCCCATCTTGGATTTTAAGTTGGCAGGGCACTTTGGGAGCATCTGAGTGGCCAGTGCCAGCAGGTGACATCAGAGCCCTCCTCTGATAGGTGCTTACCTGTTTATCTCACCAACCCCCCTTTCACAGCCATTTAGGGTCTCTCTCTTGGATGGTTCTTCAGATTTCGATTGCAAGACTCCAACAGGAATCCTCTGCATCCTTTACTTCACCTTCTTACCAAAGAAACCTCATATGGACCCTCCGGGAACTCTACAAACTGTAACAAAGAAGCAAAGACAACTTCTGCAACAGTGTATCTTCAGCTCCTGCTAGCAACTGCAACTGTTTCCAGGTTGTACATCCTCTAAGAACTGCCTGTCTTCAGCCTCCACTACAAGAACGAAGTAATCTCCCTTGGAGTAAAGGAGTCACCCCCTGCTTCAGTATGCACTCCTCTGTAGCGATGACTAGTGGTGTGGGTCCCCTCTCCTGACGAAGTGCGTGGATCTAGCATCACGGGTGGTGGACTGAAGTGGTCCTGACGGTTCTGCTGTCCAACTTTGGTGGAGTTAAGAGCTTGCCTCCCCAGGCAAGAAAGTACCACTGTGCACCTCATGTTTCGTAGTTACCAAGGCTTGTTGGCATACTTCCACAAAGTTCTTAGTGCACCGTGCAGCTCTGGTCCCCAGCAGTCCTTCGCACGATGCACAGCTTCCTGAGTGGTTCTCTATCAGCGTGGGATCCCTTTGTGTAGGGATGCGTGGGCCTCCTTTTACACTTTCTTTGTCCCTGTTCTTTCTCCTGTGCACACTGCGTGGTCTTCTGAGGGGCTCTTTGAGTTGCTGAGAGGACCCTCTGATTCCTCCTCCTGGGTAGAATTCACCTTATCCCTCCTGGTCCCGGTGTAGGAAAGTACCATCTTGCCTGGCATGTTACCCCCATTTTTACTTGTGTGTCAGTTTGTTTTTGCCTGTGTCACTGGGATCCTGCTAGCCAGGACCCCAGTGCTCATAGTTTGTGGCCTATATGTGTTCCCTGTGTGGTGCCTAACTGTATCACTGAGGCTATACTAACCAGAACCCCAGTATTTATGCTCTCTCTGCTTTTTGTCACTGAAGGCTAGTGACCATTTTCACCAATTCTGATTGGCACACCGGAACACCCTTATAATTCCCTAGTATATGGTACCTAGGTTCTTACACAGGACTGCCACTGCAGCCTGAGTGAAATAACGTCCACATTATTTCACAGCCATTTTACACTACACTTAAATAACTCATAGGTCACCTATATGTCTAACCCTCACTTAGTGAAGGTTAGGTGCAAAGTTACTAAGTGTGAGGGCACCCTGGCACTAGCCAAGGTGCCCCCACAGTGTTCAGGGCAATTTCCCTAGACTTTGTGAGTGCGGGGACACCATTACACATGTGCACTACATATAGGTCCATACCTATATGTAGCTTCACGATGGTAACTCTGAACATGGCCATGTAACATGTCTAAGACCATGGAATTGTCCCCCCAAGCCAAATCCGGTATTGGGGTGCCAATCCCATGCATCCCCGGTGCTCCAACATGGACCGGGTACTGCTAAACTAGCTCTCTGGGGTTTTCTCTGCAGCTACCGCTGCTGCCAAACCTCAGGCAGGTTTCTGCCCTCCTGGGGTCTGGGGTAGTAGGGTAACTTTTCTCCTACTTTTCAGGTTCTTGGGGTATCTTGGACACACTTAGGTGGTGATTACAACTCTGGCGGACGGTGTTAAAGGTGCGGTAATACCGCAAACAGGCCGTCGGAAAAAAAAAGGGAATTATGATCGTGTCGGAAACCGCCAACATAGACAGCCACTTTAACACTCCGCCCGCCACGGTGGTACAGACAAGCAGCGCGGAGTTCACCGCCAACAGACAGGTGGGAGACAATGTACCGCCCACAGTATTACAACCCGCCAATCCGCCACCTTTTCCGGGGTGGATTCACCGCGGAAACAGCTTTTGCAATGGGAAAACGCTCACCTTAACACACTCGACGAGGAAGGAGGACACCATGGAGCCGGAATTACAAATACTCCCTGCCCTTGTCTTCCTGCTCATCTACGAACACAAGCAACTGCGGTGGCGAAGACAATGGTGAGTACTGCACCTACGACATAGGGAAGGGGGGAGGCAAAAGTCAGGGGGACACACACGCAACACCCCCACCCCCACCCTCACCCTCACACATTACAACACACACACCAATGCATTTCCAAACATCACAGTAACAACCCACAAACCCCCCGGAAGAATGCAAAGACAAAAGGAAATCAGTTCAAAAATTGTAATGTATCAAAATAAAGTTACCAAATATATACAGATATATATACACATTCAAAATTATATACATTACGAGATGTAGTGCAGGTATGCACATATCAATGTCCGTGCACCACTGGGCCAAAAATGCATGGGTGAGGCCCACACTAGATACCTGTCCACAAACGGAGAGAACACTGCAGGGGCATCAGATAGAAATACAACAGGCACCTCAGGGGGAAGGGAAGTGGGGGGCACCTCAGCGGGATTACAGCAGCACGCCAGGTCCACGACTGGGCTCCATGCCCATTGATGTATCCTGGGGAGTGCAAAGCCCCAGTCTCTCAATTCTCTACAGTGGGTGGGTTGCCCACTGTACCATCCTGGGGAGTGCAAAGCCACAGTCTCTCAAGTCTCTACAGTGGGTGGGTTGGCCACTGTACCATCCTGGGGAGTGCAAAGCCACAGTCTTTCAAGTCTCTCCAGTGGGTGGGTTGCCCACTGTACCATCCTGGGGAGTGCAAAGCCACAGTCTCTCAAGTCTCTCCAGTGGGTGGGTTGCCCACTGTACCATCCCGGGGAGTGCAAAGCCACAGTCTCTCAAGTCTCTCCAGTGGGTGGTTTGCCCACTGCTTTCTCCTGGGGAGTGCAAAGCCACAGTCTCTCAAGTGGATAACAGTCTCCACTGGTTCTGGAGGGGGACTGGTTCCCAGAGTGCTTCATCCTGTTAAGGACAGACGGAGTGGATGCATGTCTCCACTGGTTCTGGAGGGGGAATGGTGCCCAGACTGCATTAGGCTCCCCGTGACAGTTCCTGTTCCGTCACTGTCCCAGCTGCACATGGGCTAACGATGCTTGATGTGGCGGTGTTTTCCTTGTTCAGCGTTGCTTTGCCCTGTTCAGCGGTGTCTTGCCCTGTTCAGTGGTCTTCACCATGGCTGTGATGTCCTTGTTCAGCGGTGCTTTGCCATGGCGGTCTCTGACCTGTTCAACGGTGCTTTGCCCTGTTCAGCGGTTCTCAGCCCTGTTTAGCGGTGCTCTGCCCTGTTCAGCGGTGCTTTGCCCTGTTCAGCGGTGCTTCGCCCTGTTCAGCGGTCTTCACCATGGCGGTGATTTCCTTGTTCAGCGGTGCTTTGCCATGGCGGTCTCTGACCAGTTCAGCGGTGCTTTGCCCTGTTCAGCGGTCTTCACCATGGTGGTGATTTCCTTGTTCAGCGGTGCTTTGCCATGGCGGTCTCTGACCTGTTCAGCGGTGCTTTGCCCTGTTCAGCGGTGCTCTGCCCTGTTCAGCGGTGCTTTGCCCTGTTCAGCGGTCTTCACCGTGGCGGTGATTTCCTTGTTCAGCTGTGCTTTGCCATGGTGGTCTCTGACCTGTGCATTGGTGTGTGGCATGACGGTCCCTCATTGCCCAGCGGGGCTGTGGCAGCCGGGGCCCTCCTGGGCACTGACTCCGGCGGTGGTCTCCTGACCAGTGACGATACTGCTGCCCTCCTGGGCACTGACTCCGGCGGTGGTCCCCTGACCAGTGACGATACTCCTGCCCTCCTGGGCACTGACTCCAGCGGTGGTCCCCTGACCAGTGACGATACTGCTGCCCTACTGGGCACGGACTCCAGCCGTGGTCCCCTGACCAGTGACGATACTCCTGCCCTCCTGGGCACTGACTCCGGCGGTGGTCCCCTGACCAGTGACGATACTGCTGCCCTCCTGGGCACTGACTCTGGCGGTGGTCTCCTGACCACTGACGACGGTGTTGGTGGTGGCGTCCCGGCCGCCGGGGAGGATGGTGCCCTTCTCCACTGTGCTGCTCTTACCAGACTGTGCAGACTTCTTCTGGCACTTCACCACCTTTGGAGGAGTCACAGCTGACTCTGCAATCCCCCTGGGACCCTTGTGAGCAGTTTTGCCGCCAGGAGTCTTCACCCTGTCCCGTCGGCCACTTTCCAACTTGAGATGCTTTACAGGGGGTGGACTGGCAGTACTTTGGCTCCGTGTCACACTGGCTGCTGTGGTGGCCGGTGCACTCCACACACTGTAACACGCACCACTGGTACTGTAGTCTTTTTGGCTGAGGCGCTACTATGGGAGTTATGAATTGGAGGGGTGGGGGCAAAGAGGTCAACGTTGCTGAGGGAGAGTTTCTGACGAACACTGGGATGGGTAGCTGGAGGGGGTCTGGAGTGGAGGAAGAGGAGGTGGTTGTAGGAGGTGTCACTTTAGGTGTTTTGGGTACAGGTACTGGAGGCAGTCGTGAGGTGGATGGATGTTGGGTGTGTGGGTGCCCGCGTTTGTGTACTTTGGGAGGGGGCGTCACAGACACACTGGGAGAGGACACATGGGATGTGTAAATGGTAGTGGGGGTGGTGAGTGCAGGTGAGCGGGGTGTGGTGCTGGGTGTTCTGGTGCAAGTCCTAGTGCCTGTAGATGTAGTGCATGCAGGTGAGAGTGTAGACGACACTGGGAGAGAGGAGGGAGACAACGAGGAGGGGACACAGTGGAGGCAGTTGATGTTGCTGTGTCTGTATGTGGGTGATGCTTGCATGAGTGCCTGTGGGTTGTGTGGTGCCTATGTTTGCCTGAGCTACTTGTGTGTGTTGAGGTGTGTGCATGCTTGTCTGATGGTGTGGTTGGGATAGGCTGGGGTACAGGGGATTGGGTCTGGGTGGAGGAAGTTGGAGGGGGGAGGCTAGACACTGGGACAATGGCTGCCATCATTGCTGAGGCCAGAGATTGCAGGGTTCGATGATGGGCAGTCTGACCAGAATGAATGCCCTCCAGGAATGCATTAGTGTGTTGCAACTCCCTTTCTACACCCTGGATGGCAATCACAATGGTAGACTGCCCAACAGTGAGTGACCTGAGGAGGTCAATGGCCTCCTCTCTGAGGGCAGCAGGGGTGACAGGGGCAGGGGCTGAGGTGCCTGGGGCGAAGGTGATGCCCACCCTCCTGGGTGAGCAGGCACGGGGCGAACGCTGAGGGGCTGCTGGGAGGGCGGTGCTGGTAGGGGAGGTGGCGGCTGTACCTGTAGAAGTGGGGGGCACAGATGGTGCCACCACCACAAGGGAGCTCCCTTCGGCGGACAAGTCCGTGTAACTGGTTGGTGATCCGGTGACCGACGTGTAGCTCCCCTCGCCCTCTGTCCCACTGGTGCATTCTGAGTCCGTGGTGTGTCCCTCCAGGGCCATGTGGGATGCAGCTCCCTCGTGCTCCCGTGCCACTGTACCTCCGCCTGATGTTGTTGATGCACAAAAGAACAGGGAGAGCAGAAAAAGGGGGGGACGACAGAAGAAAGACAGGTTGAGTGCATGGCTTACTGCTACCGTTGGCGGACAATACAGACACAGCAGCCCCCTGCACTATGCCGTGCTCTTGGCCTCTACAGATGCAATTCCTGGGATATGGCCTACATGGCTATGGTGGACATCTGCACACATGGATGCCACAGGGGCATGTATACCTGTACTTGGCCCTCTACTGAGGTAGGGTGGAGTGGCACATGGCCTGCATTACGGAGGGGCCTAGCCTACGTAAGTCGCCCTGGCCTAGGGAAACCCACAGCCCTCCTCCCATACCCAGACCCCTTCACTGCGCGCAAATTCCCCAGAATGAGAGTGTACTCAACCCCTTGTGTCTTCTGTGATGCCCTCAAGCGCCCATCCAACTCCAGGTAGGCCACCGCCAGGATCCGGAACATCAGGGGGGTCATGGGGTGACGGGCACCCCTCCCACGTTGGAAGGCCATCCCCAGCTGAGCCTCCGCCATCTTCTTGCTCCAGCGGCGAATGTCCTCCCATCTTTTCCGGCAGTGGGTGCCTCGTCTCTGGTTGACCCCCAGGGTCCGGACGTCCTTGGCGATGGCACGCCAAATGTCTTTCTTCTGGTGGGCGCTGACCAACATGACATGCACAGGGGAAGAAGAGAAGTCATTAACAACTGCACCGTCGATGTGAGTGGCCCCCATCCCTACCCTTGCCATGTGGCACATGCATTCACAGTCCTTCATGTTCCCTGAACTCTGCCCCCTTCCCTCTTACAACCAGCCCTCTCCACCCAGGCATAGCCCATACAACGTGCTCCCTGTGTACTTACCTGTTGGTCTGGAGGACCGTAGAGTAGCGTGTACTGGGGAAGGACCCCGTCCTCGAGCTTCTCCAACTCCTGAGCAGTGAAGTCAGGGGCCCCTTCCCCAGACGCAGCAGCCATTGTCTCTTCCAGACCGAGGTCACAGCAGCACTTGCTGCACAGGTCCTCTCCTGTCGAAGATCAGGTATCGAGTGATTGAACAGATAGAAAATGGTGGTCACGTCCACAGCGGTGATGTCCACGGCGGTGCGTGTCATCACCGCCGGCGCACTTCATCATTGGCTCCTGGGACCCATAGGGTCCAATGTTAACCAATGCAGCATTGGCCTGCGGTCCACGACCGCCTACCGCGTGCGGTGTACAACGCCAGCGCAGATACCTCACATCCCATTGTCCCAGTTTAGAGGTCGGGCAGCCGCCATTTCAGGGGCCCACATGGCTTCATTTACTGCTGCGTCACACATACCTAGGCCTACACTCGACACACATACAGGAAGAGTTTTGTCTTTGGTGTCGTGTTCTGTGTATCTGTGGGTACATACCTGGGATTTTGTTGACTCTGTGGTCGCTGTTGTCCTTACTAGGCACCGTCAGCTGGGACATTTGAGAAGATGGCGGAATCCTCTGGTGTACCGACCACTGGTGGACCTGTTGACAATAGAGGAGCGACATTTAATCATCACCTACAGGTTTGACCGTGCCACTATCCAGGAACTATGTACCCAGTTGGAGCCAGACCTGATGTCACCAATCTGCCATCCCACCGGAATCCCCCCTGACGTGCAGGTGCTGTCAGTGCTCCATTTCCTTGCAAGTGGGTCTTTTCAGACAACAGTGGCCATGGCATCAGGGATGTCCCAGCCTATGTTTTCCAACGTGTTGTCCAGAGTGTTGGCTGCCATGCTGAAACACGTAAGGAGCTACATCGTTTTCCCTCAGGTGGAGGATTTGGCTACAGTGAAAGGTGACTTCTATGCCCTTGGACATATCCCCAACATCATAGGTGCTATTGATGGGACCCATGTAGCTCTGGTCCCCCCCACAGGAGTGAACAGGTGTACAGGAACCGGAAGAGTTATCATTCCATGAATGTACAGATGGTATGTTTGGCAGACCAGTACATCTCCCAGGTAAATGCTATGTTCCCTGGCTCAGTGCATGACGCCTAAATCCTGCGGAATAGCAACATTCCTTATATGATGGGTCAACTCCAAAGGCACCATGTGTGGCTATTAGAGGACTCTGGTTACCCGAACCTGTCCTGGCTATTGACCCCAGTGGGGAATCCCAGGAACAGGGCAGAGGAACGCTACAATGAGGCCCAAGGGCGGACTAGGAGGGTGATCGAACGCACCTTTGTCCTCCTGAAGGCCAGGTTCAGGTGCCTCCATGTGACAGGTGGTTCCCTATTCTACTCACCGAAGAAGGTGTGCCAGATCATCATCGCCTGCTCGATGCTTCACAATCTTGCTTTGCGACGTCAGGTGCCTTTTCTGCAGGAGGATGGTCCAGATGGCGGTGTTGTGGCAGCTGTGGAGCCTGTGGAGCCTGTGGACAGTGATGAGGAGGAAGCTGAGGAAGAAGACAACAACAACAGGGAGTCAGTCATACAGCAATATTTCCAGTGACACACAGGTGAGAACATTTTTTTTACCATTGCATTCACTTTCACACTTCTACCTCTATCCTGTCTGTCATTTAATAGCAGTATTTGGTCACTGAGTTGTACCTTTCCATTACGGTTTCACAGGTGTGGTTACCAATGTGTGTCTTCTGTTTGCATCCTTCAAGGACTTGTGATGTGTGACATAGGTATGTTGGCTTTACAATTGAGAACGCATTTTGACATTGTCATTGATAATACAAATTTATCAAATCACAGACTGACTCCAGATTGTTTTGTGATTCAAGGGTGTTTATTTAAGTGCTCAAAAGTGGAGGGGGGTTGTAATATGGTGATGGGGGACGGTGGAGGAATGTCCATGGTAGAGTCCAGTCAATTGGTCACAAAGGTGCACTGCCCATATGGGCATAGGAAGTGGAGCTGGGGCAGTTTAAGTATGGACAGGGTAACAAAGTGGGAGAGTGGGAGGACAATCAGGGTGGTCTCATTTCCTGGTGGGGGTCTTGCCATCTTGCTCTGTCCTGTTCCTGGATCTCAGGGACCGCATGCATGGTGGTTGTTCATCTGCAGGGGGTGGGGTGCTGGTGTGGTGCTCCTGTGGCGGGGCGTCCTTTCCACTAGCGCCGGTGGAGGTGGTGGGCAGTTCATCGTCCAGGCTAGTGTAGGGGGCCCTTGGAGTGCCACGGTGTCCCTCATGGTCTTTTGTATGTCCTTCAGCACCCCTACAATGGTGCCCAGGTCGGAGCTGATGGTTCTGAACTCATCCCTGAACCCCAAATACTGCTCCTCCTGCAGGCGCTGGGTCTCCTGAAACTTGCCCAGGACCGTCGCCATTGTCTCCTGGGAGTGGTGGTATGCTCCCATTATGGAGGATAGGGCCTCGTGGAGAGTGGGTTCCCTTGGCCTGTCCGCCCCCTGTCGCACAGCAGCCCTCCCAGTTCCCCTGTGTTCCTGTGCCTCAGTCCCCTGGACCGTGTGCCCACTACCACTGCCCCCAGGTCCCTGTTGTTGTTGGGGTGGTGGGTTATTCTGGGTTCCCTGTAGTGGTGGACACACCGCTGATTGACGTGTCCTTGGTACGGAGGTATGGGCCCGCTGGGTGGGTGCTGTGCTGGTGTTACCAGAGGGTGTAAAGTCAGTGTTGGGCTGTGCCTGTGCAAGGGGAACCGACTGTCCCAAGGCCCACAATGGTCCGGGCTGGTCATCAGGATCCAGTAGGGCAGAGCTGCTGTCATCACTGTGGGCCTCTTCTGTGGGTGGAGTGGAGATGCCTGGACCCTCCGGTGTGGTGACGTTCCTTAGTGGTCCTGCAGGGATATAAGAGCATGATTATTGCATCTGTGTGTGTAATGGTGTGCAATGGGTGGGTGTTTGTGTACCCCAGTGCAAGCATTCCTGTGTGTGGGTTTGTGCGATGATGGTTAGGGGGTTGTTATGGGTATGTGCAGTGAGCATGCTTTGGTGAGGGTTGACCATGCTTAGTTGTGTCATGCAGGGCTTGGTGTTGGGATGAGTGGTTTGTGTTATTAGTACATTAGTGAGGAGTTTGAGTCATGGGGGAGGGGGTGAGGGTGGGGGTATGTGATAGCATGCAGGTAGGGTGGGGGATATGATAGTTAAGATTTGACTTACCAGTGTCCATTCCTCCACCGACTCCTCTGAGGCCCTCTGGATGCATGATGGTCAAGAATTGCTCCTCCCATGTTGTTAGTAGTGGGGGAGGAGGTGGGGGTCCGCCGCCAGTCCGCTGTACCGCAATGTTGTGCCTGGAGACCATTGAATGCACCTTCCCCCGTAGGTCGTTCCACCTCTTCCTGATGTCCTCCCGATTTCTTGGATGCTGTCCCACAGCATTGACCCTGTTCACGATTCTGCGCCATAGCTCCATCTTCCTGGCTATGGAGGTGTGCTGCACCTGTGAGCCAAATAGCTGTGGCTCTACCCGTAGGATTTCCTCCACCATGACCCTGAGCTCCTCCTCGGAAAACCGGGGGTGTCTTTGGTGTGACATGGGGTGGTGTGGGTGATGTGTGGGGTGGTGTAAGTGTTGATGTGTGTGGTGATGTGTAGTGGTGTGTGGTGTTTTGTGCGTGTAATGTTGTATGGGTGATGGTGTTGTGTGCCTCTTTGTGGTGGGGTTCTCAGTTGCTGTGCTCTCTGTCTCTCTGGCCTTCGTCTGTGAATTGTGGTCGTAGGGGTTTGTGGGTGATGTGGGTGTGTGTTTTATTTTGAATTGGGTGTGTGGGAGTGGTGTTTGTCTGTGTATCAGGTGTGTGTATTTCAAATTGTCCAATGTGGCGGTGTTTTGGAGATGTGTGTGTATTTTGAGCACGGCGGTGTGTACCGCCAATGGAATACAGCGTTTGAAAGACCGCCGGGTGGACTCGTGGGTCGTGATAGCATGGGCGTGTTTCTGTTGGCGTGACGGTGGAGGAATTGTTTTCGCCAGTTTATCACTGACCTTTGGTGTGGCGGACTTGTGTGGGTGTCTGAATTTCGGCGGATTCCGAGATGTGGGTCATAATAGCTGTGGCGGAATTCCGCGGCCGCTGCGGTGTTTTGGTGGTCTTCTGCACGGCAGTAAGCGGCTTTTACCGCCGATGTTGTAATGACCCCCTCAGTGTTTTCTTACACTCCCAGCTACCCTCTACACACTACATTAGGTATGGGGTCTATTCGTGGTTCGCATTCCACTTTTGGAGTATATGATTTGTGTTGCCCCTAGGCGTATTGTGTCCTACTGCATCCTATTGTTTTCTACAGTGTTTGCACTACTTTTCTAACTGTTTACTTTTTTTGTGTGTGTATATTTTGTGTATTTTACTTACCTCCTAAGGGAGTATATCCTCTGAGATACTTTTGGCATATTGTCACTAAAATAAAGTACCTTTATTTTAGGTAACTCTGAGTATTGTGTTTCTTCTGATATAGTGCTATATGGTATAAGTGGTATAGTAGGAGCTTTGCATGCCTCCTAGTTCAGCCGAAGCTGTTCTGCTATAGCTACCTCTATCTGCCTAAGCTGCTAGAACACTACTAATCTACTAATAAAGGATAACTAGACATGGCACAAGGTGTAAGTACCATCATGTACCCACTATAAGCCAGGCCAGCCTCCTACACCAGGGCAGTGACATTTTCTGGTAACCACAAGCTTAGCTTGTGCCAAGGCTTGTTTGTGGAATCCAGCTATGTAAACCAAGCTGCAATCATCCATCCGGCGTGGGACATCTTCTGCACCAACTAGGAACCCGAATCTGTCTTCTTGGGTGCAGTACTAACTGTTGTTCTTCACTGGTGGTTCCTCTTTTGCACCTACATGCGGGTTAGCAGGAGCTGCTGTTCTCCCTGGACTCTTCAGTGCTTCTTGGACTTGGTCCCCTTCTTCCAAAGGTCATCAGGTCCAGGAATCTATTGTTGGTGTATTGTAGTCTCTTCTGGTTCTTGCATAATCTTCTTTCTCGTGTTCTTGTGTGTTCTAGGAAAGTTACTGTGATTTACTTCTGCTTTCTTGAACTAAGGGGTGGGTTCTATTACTTACCTTTGGTGTTTTATAGTATTCCCAGTGCCCCTCTACACACTACACTTGCCTAGGTGGGAAAAAGACGTTCGCATTCCACTTTCTTAGTATATAGTTTGTGTTACCCCTAGGCCCATTTCTAATTATTGTAATTTTTACTATTTCCACTGTTTTCTAACTGTTTTTACAGCTATTTCTGCATAATAGTGTATTTAATTTGTGTATTACTTACCTCCTAAAGGAGTCTAGTCTCTATGGTATTTTTGGCATTTGTGTCACCAAAATAAAGCACCTTTATCTTTGTAACACTGAGTATTTTCTTTCATGTGTGTGAGTACTGTGTGACTACAGTGGTATTGCATGAGCTTTGCATGTCTCCTAGTTAGGCCTTGGCTGCTCATCCACACTACCCCTAGAGAGCCTGGCTTCTAGACACTGTCACTACATTTCACTAATAAGGGATAACTGGACCTGGTATAAGGTGTAAGTACCTGAAGTACCCACTACAAACCATGCCAGCCTCCTACATTGGTGGTGCAGTGGTGGGATAAGTACATGCAATTGCCTTTTTACTCTGTCACCAGTGTTTTCCAAAGGGAAGAATACTCTGTACCTAGAGGTATACACATCTACCTAGTTACAGGGTTCTAGTCTCTACTTTCCTTTCCAAAAGACTAGAGGTTAGGTATTGTTAGGTTTTCCTTACAGTACACTAACACACACTACATCAATGCTACTGCTGGGCCTAGCTCTGAGGTCATGGGTACTCCCCATGAGGGCATGACCTTCACTGAATTGAAAGGGCTGTGCTCAGACAGAAGCCTAGATGCAGGGAAGAAACCCAACAAGAATTTTCTGAGCCCTCTCCTTCAGGATGATCAGGAACATGCTGATCACCAGGAGGATAAGAGGGAGGAGATTCTAACCCCTTGGATTCAGGGAATCATCCTTCAGATTCACTGGAGGTCTTTTCCAAAGAGCTTCCAACTAACAGACCTACTAGTGTAGCTGATAGTGGGAGGAGTAGTCATTCAGGTAGGGCTCTCTTCACATCCAGAGGTCAAGTCACTAGGGTCCCAAAAGTTAGGTAAAGATCTACCTCTACCCATTCTCATATTACCTACGTTTCTGAGGGATCCCATGGTTTAGCTTCAGATGATGACTCCATGGATTGGCAGCTCAGGAAACTGAGACTTGAGGAGGCCAGGCTGAGGCTGCATCAGCAACAGCTAGCACTAGATAGGGGGGCCTTGGCTGTTGAATGGGAAAGGCAGGGGTTGGGGCTTGTTCCCCATGGTGGCAGCAGCAGTTTCAGGAGTTATGGAGTTAGGCAGGATATAATTGACTCTAGAAATCTGCACAAAATTGTTCTCCCATACAAGGTAGAGGATGATATTTACAGGTGATTTGCTGCACTAGAGAGGGCCACAACTTTCAGAGGGTCCCTCAAAGCAGTGGGATGCTATTCTGTGGTTGTTTTTTCTGACAAGGTGAGGGAAAGACGTCTCACTGTCAGAGAAAAAGATTCAGACAAATATGGTGTTCTTAAAACTGCACTCTTGGATGGATTTGGCTTAACCACTGAGCAATACAGAATTAAGTTCAGAAGAACCAGAAAGGAGTCCTCACTGGATTGGATAGACTTTGTGAACTGTTCTGTTAAGGCTTTAGAAGGCTGGTTACATGGCAGCAAAGTGTCAGACTATGAAGGCTTATACAATCCGATTATGTGAGAGAATATTTTGAATAACTGTGTGTCTGATTTGTTACACCAATACTTGGCAGACTCAGATATGACCTCTTCCCAAGAATTGGGAAAGAAGGCATACAAATGGGTCAGAACAAGGGTGAGCAGGAAAGCTCATACATGGGGTGACAAAGACAAGAAGAACGATGGTAAGTCAAATGACAAAGGTGGGGACAAATATAAAAACAATGAGTCGCCATCAGGCCCACAAAAATCCTCTATAGCTGTGTCTAAATCCTCTTCTAACCATCAGAATAAAAAGCCTTGGTGCTACATGTGTAAGAACAAAGGCCATTGGGAAAGGGACAGTACTTGTCTAAAGAAAAATACCAACGCTCCCACCACCACCACTGCTTCAACTAGTGCCCTGAGCAATAGCGGTGGTGGTGGTGGGAAAAATAACACTACCAATTCAAGGTTGTAGCAGGGCTCACCCTTGGAAGTGTAGTGGGGGTTAGTTTAGTTAGGGAAACCACTGAGACTGTTTTACTCTCTGATGGTGGCATTGACCTTGCCACCCATGTGGCTTGTCCCCTTAATACGGATAAGTACAAGCAACATCCCCTAATAAATAGTGTTCAGGTTGAGGCCTTTAGGGACACATGTGCAAGTGTCGCAATGGTGACTGAGAAACTGGTGGCCCCTGAGCAACACCTACTTGGTCATCAGTACCAAGTGACAGACACCCATAACAACATTGTTAGCCACCCCATGGTTGTTGCTGATCTCAACTGGAGGGGGGCTTACTGGTCCAAAGAAAGTTGTGGCATCCACATACCTACCTGTAGAATGTCTAATAGGAAATGACTTGAGCTTGGGCTGAAGTGGACTTGGAGGCCCATGCAGCCATGCTGGGCATTCCTGGGCATATATTTGCTTTAACAAGGGCTCAGGCCAAGAAGCAAAGAGGACAGGTAAATCTGGATTGTGGAACAATGGGCCAAGAGCTTCCCAAAAGCAGGGGTAGAAAGGATAAAACGTTATCCACTATCCCTCCCTCCACTCAAGATTCCCCCTTTGAGGAGGAGGAGTCTACTCCCTGGACAGAATCTATACCAGAGAAGCTTCAGGCTGACACAGCTGAACCCTTGGGTGCAGGGGGGCCTGCCAGGGATGATTTAAGTGTGGCTCAGCAAACTAATCCCACACTTGAGGGTTTAAGACAGAAAGCTGTCAAACAAGAGGCAGGAGATGTCAGTGACACCCATAGGGTGTATTGGAAAACAATCTCCTACACAGAGAGGCAAGGGACCCAAAACCTGGTGCCACTAGGGGTCTGGTCATTCCCTTGCTGTATAGAGAAGTTCTGTTGACCCTTGCTCATGACATTCCTCTTGCTGGACATTTGGGGCAAAGTAAGACCTGGGACAGACTGGTCCCTTACTTTCACTGGGCTCACATGTCAGAGAACACAAAGGAGTTTTTTTTGCTCCTGTGTTGCTTGCTAAGCCAGTGGTAAGACTGGTGGTACCCAAAAGCCCCCCTTGATCACACTGCCAGTGGTTGGGGTGTGAAAGGATAGGGGTTGACATTGTTGGCCCCCTTGACCCACCTACTGCTTCTGGCAATGGGTTCATTTTAGTGGTAGTGGACCATTCCACTAGATAGCAAGAAGCAATACCTCTGAGGACCACTACAGCTCCTGCAGTGGACAAAGCCCTCCTGGAAATCTTTTCCAGTATGGGTTTTCTAAAAGAGGTGCAGTCTGAAGGAGGTAGCAACTTCACATCTGTATACCTAAAATAACTGTGGAAAGAGTGTGGTGTAACCTACAACTTCACCATACCTTCTAATTCCCAAACAAATGGGTTGGTTCAGAGGTTTAATAAAACCCTCAAAGGTATGATTATGGGTCTCTCTAAAAAACTCAGAAGGAGATGGGGTGTCCTGTTAACATGCCTCCATTTTGCCTACAAGAAGGTACCCCAGAAGGGAGTGGGCTACAGCCCATTTGAACTCCATTTTGGTCACCATGTTAGGGGTGCATTAGCTCTTGTGAAAGAGGGGTGGGAGCAACGCTTGAAGCACCATAAACAAGATATAGTGGACTATATACTTGGCCTAAGATGAAGAATGGCTGAGTATATGAAAAAGGCCACTAAAAACCATCAGGGAAGCCAGGAGTTACAGAAACGATGGCATGACCGGAAGGCTGTCCTGATTATGTACCAACCAGGACAGAAGGTGTGGGTACTGAAGCCTGTGGCACCCAGGGCACTCCAGGACAAATGGATTGCAAAACGGTGAGGTCACTTATTTAGTTGACCTAGGCACTCCTAGAAGTCCTCTTAGAGTACTTCATGTGAACCGCCTAAAGCCCTACTAAGACAGGGCTGACTTAACCCTGCTCATGTCCACTGATGAGAGAGAGAAATATAATAAATAATGGCCCTCTCCCTGATCTCTTCTCCAACACTGCAGCTGATGGCTCAGTGGAAGGAGTCAACCTTGCAGACTGCCTTCCTGAAGAGCAGAAGCAGGACTGCAGGAACTTCTTGTGTCAGTTTTCGGAACTCTTTTCTCTGATACTTGGTCAGACTACATGGTGTGAGCACACCATTGATACTTGAGACAGTTTACCTGTCAAAAGTAAGATTTATAGACAGCCTGACCATGTCAGAAATTGCATTAAGTCAGAGGTTCAGAAAATGATTGACCTAGGAGGGATTGAGCACTCTGATAGCCCTGTGGTGCTTATACCCAAACCTCATTCTCTGAATTTGAAAAAGGGAGATGAGGTTTTGTGCAGATTACAGAGGGCTCAATACAGTCAAAAAGACTGATGCTCACTCTATACCCAGGGAGGATGAGCTTATTGATACTTTGGCTTCTGCAGGGTATTGGCAGATCAAACTATCAGAAGATGAAAAACCTAAGACAGCTTTCTCTGTCATTGGAGGACATTATCAGTTTACTGTTATGCCCTTTGGTTTGAAGAATGCACCTGCCAGTTTTCAGTGGTTGGTGAACACAGTCCTCCAAGGCCTGGAAGCTTTTAGTGCAGCATATCCTGATGATATTGCTGTCTTCAGCTCCACCTGGGATGACCACCCGGTCTTCCTCTGGAAAAGTTTTGCAAAAGGCAGGCCTCATTATCAAGGCTTCAGAGTGCCAGATAGGGCAGGGGAAGGTGGTTCATCTGGGACACCTGTTAGGTGGAGAACAGATTGAACCACTACAGGGAAATATCCAGACTATTTTAGACTGGGCTCCCCCTACAACAAAGACCCGGGTCAGAGCCTTTCTTGGTCTCACTGGGTATTGCAGGAGGTTCAATAAGAATTATAGTTCTATTCTTGCCCCTCTGAATGACCTCACCTCAAAGAAGATGCCTAAAAAGGTATTGTGGACAGCTAGCTGTTAGAAAGCTTTTGAGGAGCTAAAGCAGGCTATGTGCACGGCACCTGTCCTAAAAAGGCCAAATGACTCCAAGACGTTTATAGTTCAAATGGATGCTTAAGAGGTAAGGGTTGGCCCAGTTCTATCACAACTAAATTCAGAGGGCCAGGATCAACCTATAGATTTTATCAGCAGAGGGTTGACCCCTACAGAAGAGCAATGGTCAGCCACAGAGAGGAGGCCTTTGCTGTGGTCTGGGCCTTGAAGAAGTTGAGGCCATACCTCTTTGTGACTCACTTCACTGTTCAAACAGACCACAAACCTCTCTTATGGTTAAAACAAATGAAAGGAGAAAACCCTAAATTGTTGAAGTGGTCCATTTCCCTACAGGGGATGGACTTTACAGTGGAACATAGACCTGGGAGTACCCACTCCAATGCAGATGGACTCTCCAGATATTTCCACTTAGACAAAGAAGACTCATCTCGGCAAAGTTAGCCTTATTGTCCCTCCTTTGGGGGGTTGTGTAGGAAGTAGGCTATTTGTGGCATGGTTTCCCCCATGTTCTGCCTGATGTCAGTGTGTTTGATTTTGTTCACTGGGATCCTCTTATCCAGGACCCCAGTGATTATGCTCTCCCCTCTACATTTTGTTACTGCATACTGGTAACCCAGTATTTCACCCAAAATTGGCATACTGGTGCCCCATTTTAAGTCCCTAGTATATGGTACTTAGGTACCTAGGGTATTGGGGTTCCAGGGGATCCATATGAGCTGCAACATTTATTTTGCCAACTATAGGGAGCCCATGCAAAGGCTTCTTCAGGACTGCCATTGTAGCCTATGTGAAAAGGTGCATGCACCCTTTCACTGCCATTTACACTGCACCAGGTCACTTATAAGGGACCCCTATAGCAGACCCTTCAGCCCTGAGGGCAGGGTGCAGAGTACCTGTGTGTGATGGCTCCCTGCATACACAGCAGAGGTGACCACTCCTCTGTCCATCACTATCCCAGGCGTAGTGCTCAGAGCTCCTCCAGAGGGTACTTGGGTTTCGCCATCTTGGATTCCAAGTTGGCAGAGAACCCTGGGAGCATCTGAGTGGCCAGTGCAGGCAGGTGACGTCAGAACCCTCCATTGGTAGGTGCTTACTTGTTTACCTGACCAATCCCCCTTTCAGGGCCATTTAGGGTCTCTCTCCTGGGTGGTTCTTCAGATTCGGATTGCAAGACTCCAGCAGGAATCCTCTGCATCCCTTACTTCACTTTGTTTCTAACTAAACTGCATCTGAACCCTGCAGGAACTCTACTAACTGCAACAAAGAAGCAAAGATGACTTCTGCAATTCAGCTCCTGCACCAACCAGGAACCCACATCCGTCTCCTTGGGTGCAGTACTGACTGTTGTTCCTCACCAGTGGTTCTTTTGCACCTTCATCCGGGATTCTTCAGTGCCATGCCCACAATCCACTGCCTATGGCATAGGCAAGTCACCCCTCTAGCAGGCCTTACAGCCCTAAGGCAGGGTGCATTATACCACAGGTGAGGGCATAGCTACATGAGCATTATTCCCCTACAGTGTCTAAGTCAAGTCAGCACCATAATGGCTACACTGAATACTGGGAAGTTTGGTATCAAACTTCTCAGCACAATAAACCCACACTGATGCCAGTGTGGGATTTATTGAGAAATGCACACAGAGGGCATCTTATAGATGCCTCCCCGTATACCAGTCCAACTACTAGTGCTAGGCTGACCAGTTTCTGCCAGCCTGTCACATCCAGACGGGTTTCTGGCCACATGGGATCAGTGCCTTTGTCACTCTTTGGCCAGGAACAAAGCCTGTACTGGGTAGAGGTGCTTCACACCTCCCCCTGCAGGAACTGTAACACCTGGCGGTGAGCCTCAAAGGCTCAAGCCTGGTGTTACAGCGCCCCAGGGCACTCCAGCTAGTGAGGATGCCCACCCCCCAGACACAGCCCCTAGTTTTGGTGGCAAGTCCAGAGGAGATAATGAGAAAAACAAGGAGGAGTCACCCTCCAGCCAGGACAACCCCTAAGGTGTCCTGAGCTGAGGTGACCCCTGCCTTAGGAAATCCTCCATCTTGCTTTGGAGGATTCCCCCCAATAGGATTAGGGATGTGCCCCCCTCCCCACAGGAAGGAGGCACAAAGAGGGTGTAGCCACCCTCAAGGACAGTAGCCATTGGCTACTGCCCTCCAGACCTAAACACACCCCTAAATTGAGTATTTAGGGGAGATCCTGAATGCAGGAAACCAGATCCGTGGTGACCTGAAACAAAGATTGCTGGCCTGAAAGCGCCGCAGACACAACGGAGATGACAACTGACTTGGCCCCAGCCCTAGTGGCCTGTCTCCCGACTCAAAGAACCTGCACAGCGACTCATCCAGCATGGTCAGCCGCCTCTGAGGACGCAGAAGACTGCCCTGCACCCAGAGGACCAAGAAACTCCCAGGGACAGCAGCTCTGTCCAAACAGCAACAAAGAAACCATCTTTAAAGGGACTCTAGCCTCACTCCGGAAGCGTGAGTACCCAACACTCTGCACCCGACGCCCCCGGCTCATGTCCAGAAGAACCAAAACTGCAGAGCGGACCCCCAGGCGACTCCAACAAAGTGGACACCCTGAGATGACCTCCCGGCAACCCCACAGCGATGTCTGCAGAGAGAATCCAGAGGCTCCCCCTGACCGCAACTGCCCGGTAAAAAAGGAACCCGACCCCTGGAAGAAGCACTGCACCCTGCAGCCCCCAGGCCCGAGAGAAACCAACTAGTGGTGCACGAGTGACTAGCAGGTGGCCCTCATCCTTGCCCAGTTAGTGGCTGGCCCAAGAAGACCCCCTGTGCCCTGCCTGTATCGCCAGAGTGACCCCCGGGTCCCTCCATTGATTTCTACCTAAACCCCGACACCTACTTCGCATACTGCACCCGGCTGCCCATGGGCCGCTCAAGGTGTATTCTGTGGGCTCTACAAAACCCACCTGGTCTGCTCCCCGAGGACGCAGCTACTTACCTGCTAGCAGAACGGAACCGGAGCACCCCTGGTCTCCATAGGCGCCTATGTTATTTGGGCCCTACTTTGACATCTGCACCTGACCGGCCCGTGTTGCTGGTGGTGAGTGTTTGGGGCTGACTTGAACCCCCAACAGTGGGCTGCCTTTGCCCAGGAGACTGAACTTGTAAGTTCTTTACTTACCTGATAAACTAACCAATACTTCACTCCCCCAGGAACTGTTAATTTTTGCAGTGTCCATTTTTAAAATAGCTTATTGCCACTTTTGCCAAAACTGTGTACAATACTGTTTTAATTCAAAGTTCCATATTTACCTATGCCAAGTACCTTACAATGTATGTACTTACTTGAATTCTGCATCTTATGGTTCTAAAATAAATCAAGAAAATAATATTTTTCTATATAAAAACCTATTGGACTGGAGTGAAGTCTTTGAGTGTGTGTTCTCATTTATTGCCCGTTTCTGTACAACAAATGCTTAACACTACCCTCTTATAAGCCTACTGCTCCACCACACTACCACAAAATAGAGCATTAGTATTATCTAATTTTGCCACTATCAACCTCTAAGGGGAACCCTTGGACTCTGTGCACACTAACTCTCACTTTGAGAAAGTATATACATAGCCAGCTTCCTACACTTCAGCACTGGTTAGCAGTAGTAAAGGGTGCAGAGTCGTAAAACCAGCAAAAACTGTGTCAGAAAAGTGGAGGGAGGCAGGCAAAAAGCTGGGGGAATGACCACCCTGAGACTGCCAGGTCTAACATATCTTTGAGGAGATTTTTGAAATTTTGGAAATGCTGTGATGACTGAAGTGGCATGCTCTTCTTTTCTTGCAGCCTTCTTTCATTTTCCTTTTTTCTTTTTTTGTGGTTGGCGTATAATCTAATATCAAATCAATGTTTGGGAGTGGAGGTAGAGGGAGTGGTTTAGGAGGTGTCTTGGTGGATGTCTTGGGTGCAGGTGCATGTGAGGAAAGCTTGTGGGTGCTGGGTGTCTGTTGGGTGTATGAGTGTGGGCGTTTTTGTGTTTTGGGGGGCGAGGTGCTGGGAGATGCCATGGTGGATGGGTGACTGTCTGTTGGGGTGGCAGTGGATGTGGTAAATGGGGTGGATGTTTAAGGGTCTACTACTGTGGTGACTGTGGGTAGGATGCGAGTTGTGGCTGTATCAGTGACTGTTGGTGTGGTACCTGCAGGTGTGTCCAGTGTAGTGTCTGTGAAAGAGGGGATGGCGGGGAAGTCAGTGCAGGTAGTGAGTGTTGGTGTGTCTGCAGGTGGGTGTTGTCTGTGTGCGTGCCGGTGGTGGGTATTGTGGTGCTTGTGTTTGTCGGCAGTAGCCTTGGATATTGAGGTGGATGCATGCTTGTCTGTCTGTGTGCTTTGGTTGGGACTGGGAATAGATATTTGGGATTGGGAAGAGGAAGGGGAAAGGGTGACTGGCTACCATCAGTGTGGAAGCCAGAGCCTGAAAGGATCTCATGTGCACCATGAATGCCCACCTGGAACGCATTACTCTGCTGGATTTGAGTTGCCAGTCCCTGGATGGCATTCATGATGGTCAACTGGCCCACAGAGATCGGCCTCAAGAGGTCAATAGCCTCCTCACTGAGGGCAGTAGGGCTGACAAGGGCAGGGGCAGAGGTGCCTGCAGTGAAGGAGACGCCCACCCTCCTGGGTGAGCGGGCACAGATTACTGAGTGGGAAGCTACTGGGAGCTACATAGAGGGTGGTGGTAGTAATGAGAGTGGTGGACAAAGATAGTGCTGGAGTTGTCCCAAAGTTCCGCCAGGGAGTGTCCACTGGAAGAGAATTACAAGGATGAGGAAGCAGAAGATCCGATCTCCTCTGTGGCACCCACCTCACCCTCCGGGTCACTAGGTCCCTCACTGTCAGTGGTATCAGTACTCCGGGTCCCATGTGCCAGCAGCATTCCCACTCGCCTGTGCCCCGTCTCCTTTGCCTGCCAATGCTGATGCACACAAATAGAGATAGAGGGAGGGACAGATAGAGATGGAGAGAGCGGGTCATCACATTCATCACGTACACACATTAGAAGACGGATGACTCTAGTTAAACATCTCCTGGCTAGGCTATGTCATCTAGTAACCCACATACCTTCCATCATGTCCCAACATGTTACTCCTATCGACCTCTTCATGGCTACCCTCTCAACATCATAATCCAAATGTGGTAGCATAACTGGAGCATTTTAAGAAATTACCTGAAAAGGTATGTCAGCATGCTCATCATGCCCTGGCTGAAGCAGAAAATCAGTCCTAATCTGGATCATAACTCTCCATACTCCTATGATCTGTAGTTAAAACAGTTTACTAATCATATCACATGCATTTATTGAATTTACACCTGGCCAGTCCATGTCCATTAAGTAACGTCCCATGATAGTAAATAAACTCAATTCACAGACCACACAGCACCTGCCATTCAATTCACATGCCTGACTGAACCCTCTGTACATATATGTCATACTGTATACTATCACTGATATACCCACAACATGAGGCACTACCACACAGGTGACATCTGATGTGTATAACAAATGTTTGGGGAACAGTCATGTGAACACATGCACCAAATTCCAGAGGAACCTCTGCAGACACTGTACACAGATATACCACATCACTTCATACATGCATGTGCAGCTACAGTGGGCTACATAACACACGTGAGACATCCACTGACAATCACTGAGTGCAATGTAAGGACACCTAAACATTATCCAGCCACCAAAAAATCATAGGGTACCTTACATACCACCTGACATGCTGTTACAGTTTCACCCCATGACTACATGATTGAAGCAGCACAACTCACACCTTTCCTGACATATGATTAGCTGTACCTAAGTGCACACAACACACATATACCACTTAAGAGATATGAACACATGATGTACACATGGAATTACACAACTGCTGTTGCACTGACAACATTTCCCACAGCAACACCTGCCTTAGAAATTGTAGTACAGCTAAACCATCATACAATGCAATTAGACGTCAATCTATAATAAATCCTGTCCAAACTGTACACCTCATCTAGCCAGAGGGTAGTGGTGATTGACCCACTGCATTATCTGTGAGCCCAAGTAACCATTGAGACATGATGTAGGCAGATAATGTCTCAATGGGACATTGGCACATATTGCATGCACAGTGCATATGGTTATAGGGTAGCACTACCTAGCTACTTACCGCCTAGGGAACAAAGCCTTTGGGCTAACTGTGATTTGCCCACATTTCAATGCCACTGACAATGATGTAAAGGACAAATAGACAACATCAGACACCCACAGTTCAAAAGCCTTCCCTTACTACCTTCACATACCCCATAGAATGAGGGAATAATGGGGATACATTTACAGACCCACATTTACTATTTTATCCTGGCCAGATCTGTGCAGAGTTAGAGAGGCCTGCCTCACATGGAGTCAATACCTGTACCATGAGAAATGTTATATGGCCCCTGTGATGTGAGGCACCCAGTTGCTAATACAGGTGATCAAGAAAGATGGGAGTGCTCAAACACCTTAGAGCTACTAGAGCACGTATGCTGAAGGATGGACCATTACATACTCAATTGGTAGGATGAAACTGCACCTCACAACCATTAAATGGTTGAGTGGCCTCAGACATGTGGCATTGACATCTGAGCATCTCCACATGCAGTCATAGATATTTCTTGACACAGGTAAAATAAACGTACACATAGCAAACCATGAATGCCAGGTCTACATCTAATAGTCAGGCAATGAGGTACTACGTATTACCACTAATCTACATATATGTAGCACCAACAACATTGTCACAGCTGCTACAGTGTGATGGCAAATACCATAGAACCAGAGCCAAGTACAAGGATACAGTCAGTACTTACCCCTTTGTGGCTGCTGTGCTGCCCTCAAACGCCCATCCACCTAAGGGTAGGCCATAGCCAAGATGCGGGCCATTAGGGGGGGTGAGAGTCTGACAAGCACCCCTTTCTCGTTGGGAGGACATCCACAACTGGGCCTCCTCAGTCTTCAGAGTCCAGAGTCTCAGCTCCTCCCACCACTTGCGACACTGGGTGCTCCACCGGCTGTGGACCACCAAGTTCCACACTTGCTTGGCGATGGCACACCATATCATCTTCTTCTGATGGGTGTTTACCTGCATGGATGACACAGACAAAAGGAGAAAGTCCTGTATACATGCACCATGCCAATAGGATTGGTTGCTACACATCTGTCACTGCAAGTAGGCACACATACCAATCCTTTCTGCTGAGACACCTTCACAACATGACATTTTCAAGCATCTACACACTCACCAGTTCACATGCCCGAATAAACATCACACACAACACCTAAAACACATGGCTGGGCCATTGAACTCACCTGTTCCTCTGGTGCCCCATATAGCTGTTCATACAGGGGTAGGACCTCCTTCACTAGCTTTTGGAGCTCTTTGAGTGTGGAGGCCGGGGACCTATCACCTTCAGGACAGTGCATGATGGCTCCCAGAGACAGTACACAGAGGCACACGTCATGGAGGTCTTGCTAGTAACAGTGTCATGAGTCAAGTGAGCATAACTGCAGAAAATGGTAGTCATGGCCGCCACATCCAGGACTGTCACCATCGGCGGTCATGCCCATTGGCCCCAGTCTGCCAAAGGCAGCAATGTTAGCCAATGAAAAGATGCACGGTGCTTGCAACCGTCTACCACCATGACGACTTCCGCTGGTGGAGTTAGGTCACTTTCAATTGTACACTACAGTAGGTTAGGCCCCTTCCATTTTAGCCACATGTAATCGATGGGTGTGCAAAATTATCTGCGTCACTCACTTACTGCCCCTATTAGCAGTGTAACCGTATGTTGGCCCTACATTGTTGTGCAACATATTGTGACTATCTTTACACAATGACGTGTTCAGGCTATCTGTACGTTGAGAACAATGTAAAGCCACTCTGTGGTACAAAGGCCACTGCTAGGTATGGGCAGATACTGAAAAATATGTGTAATGAGTCCCTGTCAGCAAAGTCACCCACACATGTACAACGACATATGTTTCATGTATACATTCCAATTTACATGTGAGGCAATTTGCAGCAATGAGGGTTAATGTGGTACATATCTGTGTTTTACATTATATATGTCAGCAGTCCAACACCACCTATACAGATGTTACATGTTAGGGTATGTACCATGTAGTAGTGATGTATGCATACTGCATAACTCATTGTACATTCTCTCCTCTCAAGATAGTTATCCTGCCATGAGGAGAGTGAGACAACCACCAGTGTGCCTTCCACTAGTTGACCTGGCAACCATAGAGGACAGGCACGTCATCCAGACATAGGTGGTGATTCTGACCTCGGCGGTAAAAGGCGCCTACCGCCGGTCAGAAATCCTCCATAATTCCGCCGCGGTCGCGGTAATCCGCCACGGTCATTCTGACCCGCAGCAGCCAAACCTCCGAAAATCCGACAGCCACAACAGACCGCCAGACCAGCGGTCGGCGGAAAAGTGGAGGTGACCAAACCTCCACCGTCACGCCAACAGAAATACGCCCATGCCATTACGACCCACGAATCCACGCGGCGGTCTTTCAACCACGGTTTTCCATTGGCGGTACACCCCGCCGCGGTCAGAATACACACAAACGAACAAAACTCAGCCACATTGGACGATTTGAATTCCACACACCTGATACACATACACACACCACTCCCACACACACAATACAATATAAAACACACACCCACATCACCCACAAACCCCTTCGACCAAAATCCAAAAAGAAGCACTGAGAGACACAGCAGCGATCACAGAACACCATCACACAGAGGCACACTACACCATCACCCACACAATATCCACACACAAAACAACACACACCACCACACTCAACACACTTAACTACACATACTCCACCCCACACATCATACACACCACTCCATGGCACCCCAAAGACACCCCCGCTTCTCAGACGAAGAACTCAGGGTCATGGTGGAGGAAATCGTTCGGGTAGAGCCCCAGCTCTTCGGCACACAGGTCCAATACACCAGCATTGCCCGGAGGACGGAGCTATGGCAGAGGATTGTCGACAGGGTCAACGCTGTGGGACAGCACCCCAGAAATCGGGAAGACATCAGGAAGCGATGGAACGACCTACGGGGGAAGGTGCGTTCCATGGTATCCAGGCAAAACATCGCCGTGCAGAAGACTGGCGGAGGACCCCCACCTCAACCCCCACAATTTACAACATGGGAGGAGGAAGTCTTGAACATCCTGCATCCTGACGGCCTCGCAGGAGTCGGCGGAGGAATGGATTCTGGTAAGTTGAAGCTTCAATACTGCTTCCCCCCCACATGCATGCCAAATCATACCCCAACCCTCACCCCCATCCTCGAACCCCACCCTCACCCCCACCCCCATCCTCACCCCCACCCTCACCCCCACCACCATCCTCACCCCCACCCTCACCCCCACCACCATCCTCACCCCCACCCCCAGCACACCTATTCCCTGCCAATGTCTCACCATCACAACCCACACATCCCAAAACCTAGGCCTGCATGCGTCCACTAAGCATGGACACCCATCACCAAAGCATGCCCAATGCATATACACATCCCCCCCACAAGCCACCCTCACCAAAGCCCCCACACACGAATGCCAGCACTTGGGGACACGGGAACCCACAGATATACCCATATGGTACACATTGAAACTATAACCATACCTCTATACCCCTGCAGGACCCGACCGCCAACACACCGCTACGGAGGGCCCAGAATTCTCCACACCCCCCACCCAAGAGGCCGTCAGCGATGACAGCAGCTCTGTCGACCTGGACACTGATGACCAGCCCGGACCATCGGGGACCTCTGGACAGTCGGTTCCCCTCAGACAGCCACAGGCCACTACAGACCCAAACCCCTCTGGGAACACCAGCACAGCTCCCACCCAGCGGGCCCATGCCTCTGTCTCCAGGGTGCGTCAATCTGCGGTGTGTCTACCACTACAGGGCACCCAGGATAACCCACCACCCCAACAACAACAGGGACCTGGGGGCAGTGGTAGTGGGCACACCGGCCAGGGGGCAGAGGCCCAGGGAAACAGGGCAACTCGGAGGGCAGCTGTGCGACAGGGGGGGGACGGGCCCAGGGAACCCACTCTCCACGAGGCCCTCACCACCATCATGGGAGCATACAACCGCTCCCAGGAGACGATGGCGACGGTACTGGCCAGGTTCCAGGAGATCCAGGTACTGCAGGAGGAACACTATCGGGGGTACAGGGAGGACATCAGAGCCCTCACCTCCACCCTGGTTACCATGGTAGGGCTGCTGCAGGAACTCATCAACACCAGGACGGACACTCAACAACAACAAAGGGCCCCTGCCACTAGCCTGGACCAAGAACAGCCAACCACCTCCGCCGGCGCTAGTGGACAGGAGGCCCCCGCACAACAGCAGCCCACCAGACCCCCACCTCCTGCAGGAGAAGAACCACCCCGCAAGAGGGCCCTGAGATCTCGCAAGAAGACAGAGTAGGATGTCAAGACCCCCGCCAGCAAAGGATACCACCTGATGTCATCCCACTGTCCCACATTGTCACCCTGTCCATCCTTGAACTGGCCATGCTCCATCTCTCCACAGGCCTATGGACAATGCACCTGTGTGACTGTTACTCTGGACTCTGCCATGGACATTCCTTCACCATAGCCCCCACCCACTTGAAACCACCCATCCCATTTTGAGCACTGAAATAATTTTGCACATAACTATCTGGAGTCTGGCTGTGATTTCAAAATATTGTAATTGACATGACAGTGCAAATATGTCCTTGTACATAGTGAAGTCAACAAACAGCTGCCACAAAGCTGTAGTCCATGGGGAAACGAAGCACAGGACTCGTAGTGGGGACCCCAGATCTGAAATAGGGAGGGAAAAGCCACAACTCAGTCATCATACACTGGGGCAAATAGACAGGCAGCAGAGATGCAGGAGAGTAGTTTACATTTACTAAATTATGTTTGAATTTTTACCTGTGTCCTATTGGAAGTACTGTTCAATGATTCTGTCCCTGTTGTCTGTTTCATCCCCGTTGTCTTCCTCCTCTTCACTCTCCACAGGTTCCACAGCTGCCACAACACCACCGTCTCGACCATCCTCCTGCAGGAAAGGCACCTGGCGGCGCAAAGCCAGGTTGTGAAGCATGCAGCAGGCCACGATGATGTGACACACCTTCTTAGGTGAGTACATTAGGGATCCACCTGTCATATGCAGGCACCGAAACCTGGCCTTTAGGAGGCCGAAGGTGCGTTCGATCACCCTCCTAGTACGCCCATGGGCCTCATTGTACCGTTCCTCTGCCCTGGTCCGGGGATTCCTTACTGGGGTCAGTAGCCACGACAGGTTGGGGTACCCAGAGTCCCCCAATAGCCATACACGTTGTCTCTCTAGCTGTTCCATCACGTAAGGGATGCTGCTATTCCTTAGGATGTAGGCGTCATGCACTGACCCAGGGAATTTGGCATTTACATGCGAGATGTACTGGTCAGCCAAACACACCACCTGGATGTTCATGGAATGGTAACTTTTTCTGTTCCTGTACACCTGCTCCCTGTCTCTTGGGGGAACCAAAGCCACATGGGTCCCATCAATGGCACCAATGACGTTGGGAATATGTCCAAGGGCATAGAAATCACCCTTCACTGTAGCCAATTCGCCCACCTCAGGGAAAAGGATGTAGCTCCTCATGTATTTCATCAGGGCAGACAACACTCTGGATAACACCTTTGAAAACATGGGCTGAGACATCCCAGAAGCAATTCCCACTGTTGTCTGAAATGACCCACTTGCCAAGAAATGGAGTACTGACAGGACCTGCACCAGAGGGGGAATCCCTGTCGGTTGGCGGATGGGGGACATCAGGTCGGGCTCCAGCTGGGCACACAGTTCATGTATAGTGGCACGGTCAAGCCGGTAGGTCAGGATAATGTGGCGTGCTTCCATTGTCGACAGGTCCACCAGCGGCCTGTACACGGGAGGATTCATCCGTCTCCTCGCCAAACCCAGCGGACGGTGCCTAGGAAGGACAACATGGAGCACACAGTCAAGCAACCCACAGGTACGTACTCACAGCTTGCACAGTAAACGATTCTCTATGCAGTGAATGGCGTGTATGAGTGGCTATGCAAGGCCTAGGCCTGTGTGACGCAGTTGAAATTCAGCCATGTGGACCCTCGAAATGGCGGCTGCCTGACCTGTGAAGTGTGACAATGGGATGTGAGGTCAATGCGCTGGCGTGGCACACCGCGGCGGTCGGCGGTCGAAGACCGCGGCGCGAAGCCGCATTGGTTAACATTGAAGCCTATGGGTTTCAGGAGCCAATGGCGAAGGGCGGTGGCGGTACGCACCGCAGCGGGCGTGACCGCCATTTTCTATCTACTTATTCACTCGCGACTTGAACTTTCACAGGAGAGGACCTATACTGCAAGTGTTGCTGTGACCTCGGTCTGGAAGGGACAATGGCTGCTGCGCCTGGGGAAAGGGCCCCTGCCTTCACTGGAGAAGAGTTGGAGAAACTTGTGGATGGGGTCCTCCCCCAGTATGCGCTACTCTACGGTCCTCCAGACCAACAAGTGAGTTTAATTCAATATGGATTTGGGGCCACTGGCTGGCTTGGGGGCCTGGCGGGGATGGGGGGCATGTTGGGCCTGGCGGAGGGCATGGCGGGGGGCCTGGCGGGGATGGGGGGCATGTTGGGCCTGGCGGGGGGCATGGCGGGGGGCCTGGCGGGGATGGGGGGCATGTTGGGCCTGGTGGGGGGCATGGCGGGGGGCCTGGCGGGGATGGGGGGCATGTTGGGCCTGGCGGGGGGCATGGCGGTGTTGGGGGGCATGTTGGGCCTGGCGGGGGGCATGGCGGGGGGCCTGGCGGGGATGGGGGGCATGTTGGGCCTGGCGGGGGGCATGGCGGGGATGGGGGGCATGTTGGGCCTGGCGGGGGGCATGGCGGGGATGGGGGGCATGTTGGGCCTGGCGGGGGGCATGGTGGGGGGCCTGGCGGGGATGGGGGGCGTTGGGCCTGGCGGGGGGCATGGCGGGGGGCCTGGCGGGGATGGGGGGCATGTTGGGCCTGGCGGGGGCATGGCGGGGGGCCTGGCGGGGATGGGGGGCATGTTGGGCCTGGCGGGGGCATGGCAGGGGGCCTGGCGGGGATGGGGGGCATGTTGGGCCTGGCGGGGGGCATGGCGGGGGGCCTGGCGGGGGCATGGCAGGGATGGGGGGCATGTTGGGCCTGGCGGGGGCATGGCGGGGGGCCTGGCGGGGATGGGGGGCATGTTGGGCCTGGCGGGGGCATGGCGGGGGGCCTGGCGGGGGCATGGCGGGGATGGGGGGCATGTTGGGCCTGGCGGGGGCATGGCGGGGGGCCTGGCGGGGATGGGGGGCGTTGGGCCACTGGCAACGAAAATGCAGACAAACTTGAACGTGGTATTTCTCCCTCCCTGTACGTGTCACATAGGTCCGCGCCCATGAGAAGATCGGGATTTGGCGTGCCATCGCCAAGGAAGTCCGGACCCTGGGGGTCCACCGTCGACGGGGCACCCACTGCCGCAAGAGGTGGGAGGACATCCGCCGCTGGACCAAGAAGACCGCCGAGTCTCTGCTGGGGATGGCCTCCCAACGTAGGCGGGGTGCCTGCCGTCAACTGACCCCCCTGATGTTCCGGATCCTGGCGGTGGCCTACCCTGATTTGGATGGGCGCGTGAGGGCAGCACAGCAGACACAAGGGGGTGAGTACAAGCATAATCTACTCTGTTGTCGCGCAGTGGAGGTGTCTGGGTGGGGGAGGAGGGCTGTGGGTCCCCCTAGGCCAGGGCGATATCTGTAGGCTGGGCACCCCCGTAAGCCCCTGTGTCCCCAACCACCACCCTCAGTAGTGTGCCAGTACAGCCATCCCTGGGCCGTGTCCTCCATGGGTGCAGTTGTCAACTCTAGGCGTGTAGGGCATGTTCCACGGAATGCGTAGCGGACCCCAAGTGCGCAACTTAGTGCAGGGGGCATCTGTGTCTGTCATGTCCGCTAACTGTACCGGTGATCCATGTACTCAAAATCTCTTTATTTCTCTCTCCCCCCCCCTTTTTGTTTGTCTTTCTGTGCTTGTGTGCATCAGCATCATCAGGCGGAGGAGAAGTGGCATCGGGGCAGGAGGGAGCTGCATCTCACATGGCCCAGGAGGGCCATGCCACAGAGTCTGACTGGACCAGTGAGACGGAGGGCGAGGGGAGCTCCACAACGGGGACGACTGGACCCTGCAGCGACACGGACACGTCCTCGGAAGGGAGCTCCCTTGCGGGGGGGGCAACATCCGTGCCCCCGCCATTACAGGTACAGCCGCCACCCAGCGCACCATCTCCGCCCTCCCAGCAGCCCCTCAGCGTTCGCCCCGTGCCCGCTCTGCCAGGAAGCCGGGCATCTCCTTCGCCCCAGGCACCTCAGGCCCTGCCCCAGTTACCCCCGCTGCCCTCAGTGAGGAGGTCATTGACCTCCTCCGAACGCTCATTGTTGGGCAGACTACCCTTTTGAATGCCATCCAGGGGGTGGAGAGGGAGGTTCATCGCAGCAATGCGTACCTGGAGGGCATTCATTCGGGTCAGGCTGCCCATCAGCGATCGTTCCAGGCTCTGGCCTCAGCACTGACGGCAGCCATTGTCCCTGTCTCCTGCCTCCCTCTACTAACTCCCTCCTCCCAGTCTCCTGTTCCTCTGCCTGTCCCACCCACACCATCAGACCAGCCTGCACACACCTCAACACCCAAGAGCAGCTCATCCAAACATAAGCACCACAGATCACGCAGACATTCACACAAGCAACATTCCGATGCAGACATGCCAACAGTCACTACCACCTCTGTGACCCCCACCTCCTCGTCTCCCTCCTCCCTCCCTGTGACGTCTACACTCACACCTTCATTCACCTCACCATCAGCCAGTGTTTCCATCACCAGCACACCCTCCAGTACAGTCCGCACACGTGCAGTCACCACCCCCACTGCCATTTACACGTCCCCTGTGTCCTCTCCCACTGTGTCTGTCACCCCCTCTTCCACAGCACACAAACGCAGCCACCCACCCACCCAACAGCCATCCACCTCACGACAGCCTCCCGCTCCTGCACCTGCACCCAAAGACAGCAAACTTGTTTCGCCTACAACCACATCCTCTCCCTCCACTCCCATACCCACTGTACCTACCACTCTCCATTGTCCCAAGAAAATCTATCTCTCTACTGCTACCTTCTTTCCTGACCCTGAGCCCCCCCCCTCCTTCTCGTCGGGGTAAGAAGAGCACCTCAGCCACCACCAGCCCTGCAGCCCCCTTGACAAGGGTGCAGGGGTATTGGAGCCCACCAGCCAGCAGGTCTGGATCTTCGCCCAGCAGCAAGGGGACAGCCAGCCCACCCCCTGGGAAGAGGAGCAGAAGGCGGAAGGGCCGCCGCAGGAGCCTGGGTTCTATATCCCCCCAGGACACTAGCCAGCCACCGTCAACAGCCACAGCTCCAAAGGGAGGAAAGGGCCACAGACTCCCGACTAAGGAGGGCAAGGGCAGCAAGGCGGAGAAGTCAGGCAGCAGGCCTGCTGCCCATGGAGGACCCGTCACAGCTGCCCAGGAGGAGCCCACAACCCCCATAGCTGCTGCCCAGGGAGGAACCGGCACAGCTGCCCAGGGAGAGCCCACCACCCCCATAGCCGCTGCCCAGGGAGGAACCGGCACAGCTGCCCAGGGAGAGCCCACCACCCCCATAGCCGCTGCCCAGGGAGGACACAGCCCAGCTGGCCAGGAGGGCCCCACCACCCACAGCCCAGGTGGGCATTGAAGGAGCACCATCCCCGCTGCCCAGGAGGGCACCACCAGGCAATGAGCAGTTGGCCATAGAATGGCCGCCGTCTCCAGCACCGCTCCGCTGGGGACCGCCGTCTCAAGAACCGCTGAACTGGGCCCTTCAAGGCAAGAACCGCTGAACTGGGCCCTTCAAGGCAAGAACCGCTGAACTGGGCCCCGCCGTCTCCAGCACCGCTCCGCTGGGGACCGCCGTCTCAAGAACCGCTGAACTGGGCCCTTCAAGGCAAGAACCGCTGAACTGGGCCCTTCAAGGCAAGAACCGCTGAACTGGGCCCTTCAAGGCAAGAACCGCTGAACTGGGCCCTTCAAGGCAAGAACCGCTGAACTGGGCCCCGCCGTCTCCAGCACCGCTCCGCTGGGGACCGCCGTCTCAAGAACCGCTGAACTGGGCCCTTCAAGGCAAGAACCGCTGAACTGGGCCCTTCAAGGCAAGAACCGCTGAACTGGGCCCTTCAAGGCAAGAACCGCTGAACTGGGCCCCGCCGTCTCCAGCACCACTCCGCTGGGGACCGCCGTCTCAAGAACCGCTGAACTGGGCCCTTCAAGGCAAGAACCGCTGAACTGGGCCCTTCAAGGCAAGAACCGCTGAACTGGGCCCCGCCGTCTCCAGCACCGCTCCGCTGGGGACCGCCGTCTCAAGAACCGCTGAACTGGGCCCTTCAAGGCAAGAACCGCTGAACTGGGCCCTTCAAGGCAAGAACCGCTGAACTGGGCCCTTCAAGGCAAGAACTGCTGGCCCTTTGGCAGACGTGGCAGGGCAGGATCTGTCTCGGGCAGGGCTGCAGGATGTCCTCTGGCCAACATGCCTCCTCCAGTGGCAGTGGAGTCTGTTATGGACTGTTTGGACTGTGGCTTTGCACTCCCCAGGATGGCCCAGTGGGCAGGCCACCCACTGTATGGACTGTATGGACTGTGGCTTTGCACTCCCCAGGATGGCCCAGTGGGCAGGCCACCCACTGTATGGACTGTGGCTTTGCACTCCCCAGGATGGCCCAGTGGGCAGGCCACCCACTGTATGGACTGTGGCTTTGCACTCCCCAGGATGGCCCAGTGGGCAGGCCACCCACTGTATGGACTGTACGGACTGTGGCTTTGCACTCCCCAGGATGGCCCAGTGGGCAGGCCACCCACTGTATGGACTGTACGGACTGTGGCTTTGCACTCCCCAGGATGGCCCAGTGGGCAGGCCACCCACTGTATGGACTGTGGCTTTGCACTCCCCAGGATGGCCCAGTGGGCAGGCCACCCACTGTATGGACTGTATGGACTGTGGCTTTGCACTCCCCAGGATGGCCCAGTGGGCAGGCCACCCACTGTATGGACTGTATGGACTGTGGCTTTGCCCTCCCCAGGATGGCCCAGTGGGCAGGCCACCCACTGTATGGACTGTGGCTTTGCACTCCCCAGGATGGCCCAGTGGGCAGGCCACCCACTGTATGGACTGTGGCTTTGCACTCCCCAGGATGGCCCAGTGGGCAGGCCACCCACTGTATGGACTGTACGGACTGTGGCTTTGCACTCCCCAGGATAGCCCAGTGGGCAGGCCACCCACTGTATGGACTGTACGGACTGTGGCTTTGCAGTCCCCAGGATGGCCCAGTGGGCAGGCCACCCACTGTATGGACTGTACGGACTGTGGCTTTGCACTCCCCAGGATGGCCCAGTGGGCAGGCCACCCACTGTATGGACTGTACGGACTGTGGCTTTGCACTCCCCAGGATGGCCCAGTGGGCAGGCCACCCACTGTATGGACTGTACGGACTGTGGCTTTGCACTCCCCAGGATGGCCCAGTGGGCAGGCCACCCACTGTATGGACTGTATGGACTGTGGCTTTGCTCTCCCCAGGATGGGCCAGTGGTCATGGAGTCCCCTCGTGGATCTGGCGTTGTGTACTCAAGTGGCTGAGGTGCCCCCCCTTCCCTTCCCCCTGAGGTGCCTGTCCTTTTTTCTTTCTGATGCCCCTGCAGTGTTCTCTCCGTGGAGTTCTTGTCGTGGGACTGGGCCTTGCCCCTTTGCTCAGGACCCCTGTGGTCCACGGACAGTGGTTGGACTACATATAGTAGATGTATATATTTTGTACATAGTTTATTTATTTATTTGGATTACTGCTGTCCATTTTTCAATATATCTGCCCGTTTAAGATCTCTTCTTTTGGTATTTGCATTATTTCGGAGGGGGGGGTTTGTGGGTTGTGACAGTGATCTGTGGGAATGCATTGATGTGTGTGTTGTAGTGGGTGTGGGTGGGTGGGTGTGTGCCGGTAATCTTTTCCCTCCCCTGTGTCATAGGTGCAGTACTCACCGATGTCTTCCGCGCCGCCGGGCTTGCCACTGGTACAGGAGTAGGTATAGGAGTGCGGGGATGACCTGTAACTCGGGTTCCATACTGCCGGAATCTCGCGTGGAGTGCGTAGAGGTGAGCGTTTTCCCGTTCGTAGTCTGTTTCCGCCGTGTTTTTATCGGCGGTGCTCCCGCCCCGGAAAAGGTGGCGGATTGGTGGGTCGTGATAGTGTGGGCGGTACATTGTCTGCCGCCTGGCTGTTGGCGGTGACCGCCGCGCTGTTTGTTTGTTCCGCCGTGGCGGTCGGAGTGTTAATGCGGCGGGCTGTGTTGGCGGTTCCCGCCAGGGTCAGAATTGCATATTTTGGACCGCCGGCGTGTTGGCGGGTTGGCCGCCGCTTTATCACCGACCGCCAGGGTCAGAATGAGGGCCATATTGTCTGAATCGTCATACCGTCATGGATCTATGTACAAGGTTGGAGCCAGGTCTGATGCCAGCCATTCACAATCTCTATTGCATACCTCCTATCCTTCAAGTCTTTTCAGTGCTACACTTCCTTGCCACAGGGTCCTTTCAAAATACTGTGGCCCTAACATCAGGGATGTCTCAGCCCATGTCATGTTCCGTCTGGTGTTGAAGGATATACTTTGTGCATTGTTGAAGTACCTGGACAGCTACATCAGGTTCCCCCAAAGAGCAGATTTGGTGTTTGTGAAGGCAGACTTTATGAAATGGGACACTTTCCTCATGTGGTAGAAGCTACTGATGGCACCCTTGTAGCCCTGGTCCCTCCCAGTGCCAATGAACAGGTGTATAGGAACAGGAAGAACTATCACTCAATCACTGTCCCACATCTGATGGCATGACCACAAACAGAGAGAGCCTGGCTGCCTGGTAAGTGTGCATTGTATTGGGTATTTCAGTGTTTTGTCACCTGTCATCACGTCATAGGCAGTCGCTGAATCCATTTATGTTTTGTTCTACCATTGTGTTCACAGGTGCCTATGGCAATCCTAACCTTCATTGGCTGTTGCTGCCAGTGAGGTACCCAGCCACTCCAGGGGAACTCCGTTTCAATTAGCCCCATGGGAGGACACGGCATGTAATTGAGCAAACATTCTGGCTCCTGAAGTCAAGATTCAGGTGCCTGGACCTATCTGTAGGTGCACTCCTCTACTCGCCTCACAAGGTATACAAAATCATCGCTGCCTGCTGCATGCTCCACAATCGTCAGATACCATTGATAACAGATGAGAGGGAGGCAGCAGGATGAGTGGCTTATAATGGTGATATACCAAGTGATGAAGAGCCAGCGGAAGAAGGAGCAGCTGACTCTATGACAGAGCTTATCAATCAGTACTTCCACTGACATCCAGGTATGTGAAGGGGACCTTTACAAGTGTTGCATGTTCACTTTTTGATGTGGATGGCTGCCATAACACCTCCTGACTAGATTCATCAGTGGTTGTGTAATGAGCTCCAATGTCTATATGTGAGTTGGAGAAGCTGACTAATAGATTGTAAAATGTACAGTTATAAAGGGAGAGCTCTTTGAGATATGTTTCTTGCGCTCCCCTATCCTTCTATCCTTCCACTCACTGAAATTGCATATTCCGGTTTGCCTCTGCAACCTCGGGCTTCAGGTATTCATTGTCAGTAGCCAATGTTAGTAGATGACGGACATGAGAGTTGTCAATGACAGATAGCAGGTAATTTGGATATAGATACAGGGTGATATGAACTTGTTCGTACTCCATTCATACATGTGGAAATGTGACTGTTTCAGCCTTTCCTAATACCATTGGGGTTGGAGGATGTGAAATAGTATTATTCATGTTAGTTGAAGTATGTGGCACTTGTGTGAAGAATAGATCATGGACTTTGGCTACACAGTGGGTGGAGTCGTTTCTGCTGACCATGGGGCCTAGCTGTGTTTGTATAACGGCGTTGCTGTACAAGGTGCAGATTACTGTACAGTGAGAATGCAATCATAAGATTACTCCAGGTATATGCCCTCGTGTTTGTGTATGGTCAATGTTCTGGGTCCTCAGTGATTTGATATGTGTGTTCCATGGGATATGTGATCATGTAGCTATGTTATGTGTATGTGATGAGTCTCTACCTGGTGATATGTAGGTCCCTACTGACTGCCCCTGCTTTGTAGGTGGGTTACCATGGGCATGACTTATGTTACCTGTATTTGTGCATTGTGTACCACCATGCCTTCCATACTGATAATACTCTCTGTCATGTGTTATTTGCAGAATGGAATACCGGCTATACTATGGTGTTGGCCTGGATTGCGAACTCTCAGAAACCTGTCCTGTGACATCTCTGTTGTAATATTTCTCATGCTGTGGGAGGCTCCGTCTGATGAACATTACACTGGCTGTTTGATGCAGGGGGGCATGAACTCACCACAGTTGGCAAGCATGGCAATTGATGAGGTATTAATAAAGACACATATTCAGTAGCTGTGCTCAATTGTGATTTATTGTGCATATCATGATAAATAAGACCAAAATCAAAGGCGTAAAATGTGAAAAGGGGTAATGAATTAGGTCATGGTAGATTAATTCATCAGAGTAGCAGCTGCACCAGTTGGTTGCACAGGTTCAGTGTCATTGTACCCTGGGAAATGGAGTTATGTCTCAGGACAGTCTACAGTGTGTCTCAGTGGCACACAAGGGTGACATATCAAGTGAGGTTCACTTCCTGGCAGTGGATTTGGTCTTAGCATCTGCTCCAGCTGGATGTCTGGGTGGACGTCCATGTTTGGGTAGGGGTTCTTCAGCTACAGAGGGAGGGGTGTCTGAGGCTTTTAGTTCCCCTGGCAAGGCCTCCATTCCACAAGCTGCCACAGATTTAGATGGGCCAGATGTTAGGTTGCTAGTGGAAAGGGGCCTGATGGTTTGTTGAGGAACCACACAGGGTGGTGTTGATCTCCCTCAGCACCCCTGCAATGGAAGCTATGATGGCATTATGTGCCTGCCACTGCTCCATGACTTCCTGGTGGTATTCCCTCTGCAGCCTTTGATTCTCCCCTAACATAGTAATAATTTGTCCCATCCTGAACTTTGGCATGCTCCCAGGACTTGGGAGATGGTTTCCTGGTCAATTGAGTCCCTTTGAGGCCCCACCCTCTGGCCCATAACATCCCTCCCACATACCCTGCCCTAGCTGCCTGTGCCCCTGGCACAGGTGTGCCCACCCCAATGGTAGCAGGACCTTCATTGTCAGGGATGATTGAAGGTTGTATTGTGGGGTACACAATAGATTGAAGGCTCTTGGGACACAGGTTGGGAGGGGAATGGTTGCTTGTGATGCAGTAGCTCCAGGGGTGGAGGGTGTTGATGTTGTCAGGGTAGGGAGTCGTTGACTGACCAGGTGTCCCAGATGGACCAGATTGTTCGTCGTTGTCCAGACGTCCAGGCGTGTTGTCCTCAATGGGGCCTTCATCCTGAGGGGACTGGCAGAGTCTGATATCCTCTTCATGGTGGCAATGGCTGGGTTACCTGTGGAAGGAATGAGACACAGAGTTCAGGTTCGAATGTGTGTTAGATTACCTCTTCAAGAGATGCATGACAGTGGCTCTAAATGATTCCCTGCAATGACATTGACAGATGCTGCACAGCATGCGCTTGTTGTACATACTACTCTGTGACATGATTTCCATACTCCATGGTCAGATATGTCATAGATGTCATATAGTTTTGGTACAGATTGCACTGCAAATATGTTCTGTTATTGTCTGATAATTGACATGGCTCTATTACCTAGTGATTTGTGAGGCTTGGTAGGTGTCACAAACTATAGCTGTAAAATACACAATTGTGTCCTAGTGGGAACACAGTATGTGGGTATGCAATGATTATAGTCCTATATCTAGATGTGTTGCATGTGTGTCAACTGAGCCATCTTAATTTCCTACACAGGTGATTCTATTTCTGGCTTGGGATCTTCGATCTTCAGCAATTAGGAATGGTCACTCAGCTGTAGCTGTATGTTGTTTTGTATGGTATTTTGAGTGTGCCATTGCATATCTGGTAATGCCATGTACTGGTCCTCACTAGGTCAATGTAGATGGTGAAGTTAGTACTGTAGACATTTTGGCATGAAATGTGATGTGTTGTGCGCATTCAAGGTGTTCAAACAATAGTGTTGGTGCAGGCTTTTAGTCGCAGTGATTTGATTTGGCAGTCGTTAACGTGCCATTGCCAAGGGCTGTGGGGCAGTTAGGCTGGGTGGAGTGGTGACATGCAGGAGATGGGAATTAGCTGAATAGGTGGGAGGTTTTGTTGATAATTAAGCGAATTAGGAAGAATTTGGTTGGTGAAGAGGCATGGAGGACAATACAGGTTGCAGAGTTCAGTCCCCCAGGTATTCCAGTCAGGCCCTCTGGATGTAGTATGTCCAAGACCTTCTTCTCCCAAGATGTGAACTGAGAGGGAGGAGGTGGGGGCCCACCGCCAGTCTTATTCATGCCAATCTGGTGGCATGATGCCATAGCAATCACCTTCCCCCATAGATCGTTCCACCTCTTTCCTGATGACGTCCCTTGTGCGTGGATGGCTGCCAACTGAGTTGACCCTGTTGAATATCCTTTGCCACAACTCCATTTTCATGGCAATCAATGTTTGTTGGACCTGTGATCCAAACATGTGTCTCTACCCTGACAATTTTGTCCACCATGACCCTCAGCTCCTCATCAGTGAAACATGAGTATTTTTGTGGGGACATGGTAGTGGTGGTAAAGACAGTAAGGAGGTGATTAAAAGGATGAATAATGTTTGTGAGGATGTGTGGGTGCTGTGATGTGAGTGGGTGATGGTTGGTGTGTATTGTGTGGTTTTGTTATTTGTGTGTTGTGTATGTTGTGCAAGTGTGGAATGTGCGCTGAGCCTATAGCTCCCAAGATTTCTCTTACATATGTCCAGCCGTTACTTAATGCTTCCAAACCCTGAACAAATCAGCTCTCCTTGCTGAAACAGTTTTCTAATGGCACCCTATCGTGGGCAGACTGTATGCCTAAAAGACATAAGAGTGCATATTGAACAGTTCTTCTTAAGGCATTTCACTACTAAAACATTTATGAATAAATGAATGAAATAAGGTTTTGCCTTTCATTGAATGTGCGCTGCATGACATTTACGTGTATACAAGCGGCCCTTGAAAAGTGCCTAACATAGCACTATCTTCACCTGCAAATAATGCTTCTTTTTTGTTCTACAGTCTTGCATCCTCATACTGCAAGCTATCTCAAAAAGCATATTCCAGATTTCTAAAATATAACATGAAAACTGACCATAACTCAAAACTTCTGATTGTTACCTTTTCTTTTTGCTTCAAATAGCTCTCTCCTTCCCTTCTATCTTCTGTATGCCTCCCGACACTATCTTCTCTGAATCACATGCTTGTCTGCCTTAATCTTTATTAATGTATTTCTGCAAACTTTCCACAACTCATTTCAAACAGCACAAACATTGTAACACATGCAAATACCACACATGCTTTTTTCACACAAGCCTTTACCACAAATGGTAAGCATAAGTAAGCATATGTAAGGTAAAAATTCCCAACCGCACACCTATGTTTCATTTTAATATTTAATTATTTTTTAAAAAAAATTTGGAGGGAGACCACCATGTTCTTAATTTACTCCTAATTTCCCTCTACCACTACCCACCCCTAAATCCTGAAATGACCCTTAACTCCCTTGACCACCACCCATAACTAAATCCAAAAATTAAAGGTAAAATGACATCTTGATGTAAAAGTAAAAATACATTTCTGCGTTGCAATGGAATGCATGGACAATAGGCAATAAATAGGTAGGTACAAACACCTACCTCTGTGGTAAAGGTACTGCATTTAAACATGGTGTTATAAAGGGTGTCTCCGCTCCCACCACACCATTAGATGCAGATCCTTATGCTAATGAATTTGAGCGCAGATACTAATTCCAAATAGCCATATGCTCCCAGCTTATTTGTAAAGAGAAGCTTCATCAATGCTCGCTGAACTCTAAATAGCACATTAGACACCTACAAGCGCTTGTACAATATCCAGTGTCAGATACTTGGCCTCACTGAGACATAGTTTGGAGAAAGCTACAATACTTCTCTTAACTATTTCCTCTACATCAAATACAAAAGTTACCAACACAAATAGATAAGGTGATGGTTACTTAGACTATACTACTGATCTGAACTGCATTGTCACCCCTTAAACTAAATATTCCTCATTCTAAAGAGTAGCTGCCTGGGTTTCAATCAATCTCAAATGTTCCCTTAGTCCAGTGTTACTTCAACACTACATAGGCTTTTGGAGTTTTCATATGGTGTTTAATCATAAATCGTATATCGTTGCATTATTATATAGAAATGTATACTCGTGTTTCAGAGTTCTATAATGTTTATGTTGAATTACACATCACTAACTTTATTGTTACCAGCTTGTACCAAGCACTGGAGCAACGTACATGGGATGCAAGAAGCAACCCTTTGATCAGGATGTCAACAGTTCAGTTGTTCTATATGAATTACAACGATTTCATATGAGATTTGGAATAAAACCTGTTGAATGAGGCTCAGACACTCTTTCCACATTTCTGAATCAACAAACAATTCTGTATATTTTAAGCTGACCATGTTTATCTGTTAATAATGATAGTAGTCAAAAAAGGTGAAAAGTGTGAATTGTAAACTTGTGTAGGCATTATGTCATATTTGATGTGCCACTATATTATGTACAACTGTAAAATAATGTATCACATTTTTGATTTCCGTAACATACGTGTTGAAAAAAATAGTTTCCAACTATATTTTTTATAAGGTCTCTCTCATTGTTGAAGAAAGAAGGTGCAGCTCACTCCTCTCCTTTCCATCAGTCTGGGAATGGCTTTCACAGACCAGCCCTGGATGTGATGTACTGAGGAGGGTCTCATCGGTCTCAGGAGGCACAAAGCACAATCTTCACTCATTCAATCAATGCATTTGTAAAGTGCGCTACTCACCCACAAGGGTCTCAAGGTGCTGAGGGGGGGAGGAGTTAGGGAGCTGCTACTGCTCGAACAGCCAGGTCTTGAGGTATCTCCTGAAGGTCAGCAGGTCCTGGGTCTGCCATGGGTGGATGGGGAGGGGGTTCCAGGTCTTGGCGGTGAGGTGGGAGAATGATCTGCCGCCGGCTTTTGTCCTGTGGATGCGTGAAACGGTGGCGAGGGCGGTGGAGTGGAGCTGTCGGTTTGGGGTGAAGAAGGTAAGTCGTTCGTTGAGGTATGCTGGTCCGACGTTGTGGAGTGCTTTGTGTGCGTGGGTGAGGAGCTTGAAGTTGATCATCTTGTTGACGGGGAGCCAGTGCAGGTCTCTCAGGTGGGCTGTGATGTGGCTGCGGCGGGGGATATCATTAATCTTACCCATCCCATAGAAGTGTTACTTCTTACAATGTTGCCTTGCCAGTCTCCTCAGGAGTGTGGATTTCTTTTAAAAATCTGCTGAACCATAGGGTAAAATGATTCACAAATCTACTTGCCTTCTAGAGAAATCCACTTGTCCTACTTATTATCTAGATCTTACTTAGCCCAAAACAGACCCGTTCATAGCTTTCTGCAAAAGAAAAAAACATGACTAGAGTTTGAACAGCTTGACGTGGTTTTGGGTGTGAAATGGTGCAATTTAGTAAGTTTTAATTTATTTTTCAAGTTGGCTCATTTTAACCCCTGTACCCTGATACAAAGCTCCTACTGGGAGTGCAGTGCTGGAATGCAGCTGCTTTATCAGGATTGGTATTTGGGATACAAAGGTGACACAGATCACTGCAGTATGCGTATTACCCACTTTTATAAAGGAGGTCGAGCGGAACCTGAGACCAATAAATTACAGATGATCTCTGCATATGGGCAATTCATGAGGCATCTAAATCACATTTTTAACACGCGACATGCAATCAACTTTTTTCAATTTATAATATTCATTTTCCTGCCCATCTTTTCGAGCACTGGTTCCCTCGCCTACAGATTCATTTCTTTCATATTTCTGCTGATATCTACTGTCTACGTGATCTACCTTTTTTCTTGGTTTATTTCCCTTCTCTGATCTTTTCTTGCTTTTCTGGCTCTTTCATCTTGTTCTCACCTCCCTGTTGAAGTAAGAGAGGAATGACTTCAAGAGCTGCTGCTTTTTAGCTATTTGTCCTAAACATCTCCCTAAAGAGAAGCTTAGCAGGTAGTCTGACAGGCCCACGAACATCTGCTAAAAAGGCACTCTGCAAAGAGGTAGGCACACAAAGCTCACTGCGGACAAGCTTCATACAGACATATGCACACCTCTAACCTGCAGACACACAGCCTCCTGCAAAGGTACATTAAAACACACATACAACCTACTAGGAGAAACTTACCCTCTTCTAGCATGCCCACACCTCCAACCTGCAGACACACAATCTCCTGCAGATGCACATTAAAAACAAAAAACATGTTCCTCTGCTTGCCAGGCCTCTGGCCTGGCAGAACCAAGTGTGTGCGCGCACATTCACACTCCACACAGGCACACAACTTGCAGACACACCACCTCTGCAGCAGACAGTGCCATAAGCAGAACAATGCACACTGTAAACAGTTGCAGGGTCAGTAACTGGGTCTTCAAAAGAGCAAGATGAAATTACAAAGAACCCTCACAGAGCAGAGAACTGGCTAATGCCTGCATGAGGTCAGAGCCCAGCAGATGGGATGAGATGAGGAGAGGAAGGACTGCAAAAATGAGGTATGATTGCTGTGGTTCTAACCTGTCTAGACACCTGTGGAGGAGGGAGAGCTCCATGTAGAATGGCAGGAAGAGGCCTGGGCAGTTTCTGGATAAGTAGTGAAGAGGGAGGGGGCAGGGGGTAAATAACGGACAAAGTCAGCACTCTCAGAATATAACTGAGGACAGAAGCACACCAGTAAGACATACACCTCTTTCTGCATCTGAACCCCAGAACCCTATCCCAGCTGGTAAAGAAGGAACTGTGCCTGGACACAAAGCTGAGAATGGCAGTGTTACACAATAAGTAGCAGAAACCTGCTGGAGAGAGTTGCAAAGCCTGGCTGAAAAAGGCTTTGGCAGAGAGAGGAATCGGAGGTCCAGAGCGAACAACAAGCATGGAGTGGTGTCCAGATACAATTGCGGGAGAAACGTGTAATCAAAAAGCTATGAGAAATAAACCCAGGATTAGCATTAAAAGTAACATTTTGAATCCATTGGAACGAGCTAGGAATGTGCAAATGAGACAGAAAGGGCAGGGCCTTCAAACAGCTCATTGTAGGACCTCAAGGGGCAAGGATGAGAGACCACATTCCACCCCCGACCTCGTAAATAACAATGCCGGACCGGTGATTGAGGGAGCTGCATTGGCTTCCACCTTCCTTGCAGTATTTTCAAGGATTTCCAGCTGCAGTACATGCTCACATCAGCGTCTGAGTAAAAGGAGGACAGAATGCTCAGTGTTCCATGTCAGCCCATCCTTAGGCAGGTCAGGAAACAGGAGATGTTTTATCTGGGGGTGGGGGCATTGTTCCTCCATCCATTCCCTGACTTGAGAACAGTCATCGCCCTCTGGCCAATCACAGGCTCTTAGGTATATTTCCACGTGGTTGGGATTTGTCTTTGGAACACTGATTGGCTGGGAACATCAGGCTTCCATAGCTCTTTTTTTTTGGTTTCGCCTGCACATCTCTTACGCTTGTGGAATCTATTGTGTTGAATAAAAATAGCAAAAGGAGCTTACATTCCACCCTTACATTTATTGGTTCATGTGCTTGTTACTTAGTTTTACTCCATTTCTATTGTCTGTTGCACACTATTTCCTGTTGTTGTTCTATGTGTGTTTGCTCTTATCAGTGTCCCGAGGTCCAAGTCAGTGCATAATTTGTAAATAAAAAGGTGCTGGTGCTAAAAGCTCTCCTCTTAAACACGCGGCTGCTGCAATTAAATGTGCGAGCACATAATACCGAGGCAGCGTCATCCTGAAACCATCTCGGGCCTCTTCAATCCATTAACAGCCACTCCCCGCCCTTTCAGCTCTCTCTCGCAGCTTCCTGCTTTTCCCTTTCTGACGCTTCTTCTTTTTTCTCTTCCTCCATCTTTCCCACGTGTCTTTTGCTCGCAGCAAATGCTTGAGGCAGAAAACTAAGCGCCGGCCCTCAGAAATAAGTGCCGGTGCTCAGCACCGGAAACAACAAGCACAAATTAAGCACTGGTCCAAGTACTCCTTTTCATCTGCCAAACTGTTTGTGAGGCTGCTCTCTTAAAAGTGGTTGTACAGGATGTTCAGCTGATGCTGAGACTCAAACCCAGCTCCCAAGTTCCAAGGGGGGCAGTTCTGGCTGTTACGCAACATCTTCTGTCCTGCCCTTTCTGTTCTATTTTTGGTACTCTTGTTAAGCAATCGTGGCCACTTTGCGGCCACTCTTCGCAAACCCCCCTCATTTTGACCCTCCTCTCAGTCTACGGCTCTTGTTCTGACTGCCCCCCTAGAATCCGCTGCTGTTGTTACAGATAAACTATTTTATTTTTTGTTGCAGTCTAAAGCTCTCTTATATCTTAATTTTGGCTTGAGTGCCACACAAAATTGGGAAATATACACATAAATAAATATTGAAGCTCATCGTGTCTTGTTCTCCTTGGAGGAGGTAGAGCCAGCTGCACTTCAGAAACCTCCCTTATTGCAGCCCCCCTTCCTTCAGCATCAGAGCTGGGTCACTTTGCCACTGCTCGTCGTAAACCCCCCTCAAAACAGCCCCCCTCTCAGGCTACAGCTGCTGGAGGTGCTGGAGGTGTCTGGTGCTCCTCGTTGTGATACAGCCAGCCAGTGGGGCAGGGCCCAGAAGTTGTGCTGTGGGACACCAATCATTGCAGTGGTTAAATTTCAGTTTACAGGGCTTGTATGTCTGTGATTGGTGGATTGCTTGGACTATGTTTTCCCTACTATTTGTAGTTTTTCTATGTTGTCTTGTATGCTGCTGTTATACATTTAGCAGGAAAAGAAAGCAGAATGGAAGCCTCCGGCCTTGAAATAAAATTTCTATACCAATGCTAACTCGAGAATACTTCAAAGTTACTCTCTGACCTGGCAGATGAGGCCTATCCTCAGTGGCAGGAAGCTTTTCACATGTTTCTGTTTAACCAGACTGTTAAGCAGCACTTATTTATATGTAACCTTTTGCTGAACCTACTCTAACTCCTGCCCTTGCTAACCTGTGAATATAGTGCTCGCAGGTCTTGAACCAAGACTACCAGAAGTTGCCATTAATAAATACTATAGCTTCTGTTATGGGGCTTCGCATCCCCTACTGTTCCTACAGTTAGGACCATATTTCCATATAAACATAGAAAAAACATTTTTTGACTAGCCTATATCCTTGCCACCATTTCACGAATCTTCCCAAAAGTTTCCAAAGTGGCCCGGTGATCCTTGTTGCGCATGGGAAGTTTTGTGGGATCCATCAAGCGGGGACCAAGAAAAAGGGGGCTCAAAAACATTATGTTTCCCATGTTAATTCCCACAGTACTTATTAACGTGTCTTCAGCCCGAACCGCTGGACGGGATTACACCAAATGTGTCAGAATGCTAGATGCCAGTACACAGATTGTGCTTTTTGTTATTTGGTGTAAATCTATCCTGTAGTTTATGAAATATTTAAGGGCTAATACGTTTCTATATCTCTGGTTGCGAATAATTCACACATTTCATGAATTTTCACAAATACCCATGCGAAAAGAAGCATTGCAACTAGCTGACTGCAACCTGACTAGAAAGTTGCGTGTGCCACTTTATTTCACTGGACAAGGTGGAATTGTGAAAATTCCAATTGAAAGTGGCATAAGTGGTCAGGATGAAGGTAACCTGACCCTATGGCTGTGTTTAGGGGAAAATTATAGGTTTAATATAAATTTGCATCACAGGGCACGATATTCACAAAAATGCACACATTTTCGCAAATGTTGTGAATTATTCGCAAAAATATTCACCATAGCGGAAAACTTTGAAAGAAAAAAACACAGACTCATTCATACACTAATTAATTTGCTCACAGAGACACTCGGACACTCATGCACCCACTCAGACTATAACTCGTATCCTTTCCATGCACAGTTTCTCTCCTTCTATCCAAAATTCTGGAAGCATATATCATCCTGGAGCTGTATAATTATTTCCATGGTTCTAATTTCTTGCACCCGCTTCAATCCAGTTTTTGACCAGGCCACATAAACTGAGAAGTGATGCTGTTGGTAATTGATAATCACCAATTGATGTGGGTCACAGCTTTGCTCCATGCGATTTTGGTGTACCGTGTGGAGGTAGTCAGGCTTTTTAGGACTGGTATTGAAGTGGATATCTTCATTCTTGAGGGGTGTCACATAGGAAGTTCAGCTTGGCCCGTTCACATCCTTCAGTTCTCAACTTACCTTAAGGTTTGTCCCTTTCAACATTGCTGTTTAATATTCACATTTTACCTTTAATTCAAGGTCTCCCCCAGTGCAACTGGAGGCTCCATCATTACACTGATGATTCTTAGCTTCCAAACTGCTATAAAGTTAATTGTGAAGTGGATGGGTAGTTGTAGAAAGTTGGCTCTGTATATACTATCTCAAAGTGAGAGATAGTGTGCACAGAGTCCAAGGGTTCCCTTTAGAGGTTGATAGTGGGAAAATTAGATAATGCTAATAATAATGCTCTATTTTGTGGTAGTGTGGTTGAGCAGTAGGCTTATCAGAGGGTAGTGTTCAGCATTTGTTTTACACACACAGGCAATACATGAGAACACGCACTCAAAGACTTAACTCCAGGCCAATAGGTTTTTATATAGAAAAATATTATTTTCTTAATTTATTTTAGAACCACAAGATTCAGAATTCAAGTAAGTACATAAATTGTAAGGTACTTGGCATAGGTAAATATGGAACTTTGAATTAATACAGTAGTGTACACAGTTTTGGCAAAAATGGCAATAAGTTATTTTAAAAGTGGACACTGCAAAAATCAACAGTTCATGGGGGTGGTAAGCACAAGTTAGTTTATCAGGTAAGTAAAGCACTTACAAGTTCAGTCTCCGGGGTGTAGGCAGCCCACCGTTGGGGTTTCAAGTAAACCCCAAACACCCAGCACCAGCAACACAGGGCTGGTCAGGCGCAGAGGTCAAAATAGGGTCCAAATAACATAGGCGCCTATGGAGACTAGTGGTGCTCCGGTTCCAGTCTGCTAGCAGGTAAGTACCTGCGTCCTCGGGAAGCATACCAGGGGAGTTTTGTAGAGCACAGGGGGGGTCACTAGCAGGCACACAAAATACACTTTCAGTGGCACAAAGGGGGTCCGGGTGCAGTGTGCTAAGTAGGTGTCGGGTTTTAGGTCGAAATCAATGGAGAGACCCAGGGGTCACTCTGGGGATGCAGGCAGGGCACAGGGGTCTTCTCGGGCCAGCCACCAACTGGGCAAGGATGAGGGCTGCCTGCTGGTCACTCCTGCACCGGTAGTTGGTTTCTCTTTCGGGGCTGGTGGCTGCGCTTGCAGTGCTTCTTCCAGGCGTTGGGTTCTTTGTTACCGGGCAGTCGGGTTCAGGGGGAGCCTCTGAATTCTCTCTTCAGGCATCGCTGTGGGGGTGCAGGGAGGTCGTCTCAGGGTGTCCATGTAATTGGAGTCACCTGGGGTCCTCTCTGCAGTGTTGGGTCTTCTGGACACAAGCCTGGGGCGTCGGGTGCCGAGTGCTGAGGACTCATGCTTCCGGAGTGAGGCTGGAGGTCCTTTAAAGATGGTTGCTTCTTTGTTGGTTGAACAGAGCCGCTGCCTCTGGAGTTTCTTGGTCCTTTGGGTTGCAAGGCAGTCTTCTGAGTCGGCAGAGGTCGCTGGTCCCGCTGGATGCGCCCTGTGCAGGTTCTTTGAGTCTGGAGACAGGCAGGTAGGGCTGGGGCCAAGTCTGTTGTCGTCTCCGTCGTCTCGGTGGGGCTTTCAGGTCAGCAGTCCTTCTTATTGTTGTAGGTCATCAGGTATCTGGTTTCCTGGGTTTAGGGTCACCCCTAAATACTCAATTTAGGGGTGTGTTTAGGTCTGGGGGCAGTTGCCAATGGCTACTGTCCTTGAGGGTGGCTACACCGTCTTTTTGCCTCCTCCCTGTGGGGACGGGGGCACATCCCTATTCCTATTGGGGGTAATCCTCCAAAGCAAGATGGAGGATTTCCTAAGGCAGGGGTCACCTCAGCTCAGGACACTTTAGGGGCTGTCCTGGCTGGAGGGGGACTCCTCCATGTTTTTCTCATGATCTCCTCTGGACTTGCCACCAAAAGTGGGGGCTGTGTCCCGGGGGCTGGCATCTCCAGTAGCTGGAGTGCCCAGGGGCGCTGTAACACCAGGCTTGAGCCTTTGAGGCTCACCGCCAGGTGTTACAGTTCCTGCAAGGGGAGGTGTGAAGCACCTCCACCCAGAGCAGGCTTTGCTCCTGGCCACAGAGTGCACAAAGGCACTCACCTCATGTGACCAGAAACCCACCTGGATGTGGCAGGCTGGCAGAAACTAGTCAGCCTAGCACTAGTAGTTGGGCTGGTACACAGGGGGCATCTCTAAGGTGCCTTCTGTGTGCATTTCTCAATAAATCCCACACTGGCATTAGTGTGGGTTTATTGTGCTGAGATGTTTGATACCAAACTTCCCAGTATTCACTGTAGCCATTATGGAACTGTGGAGATCATGTTTGACATACGCCCAGACCATATACTCTTTATGGCTACCCTGCACTGACAATGTCTAAGAATTGGCTTAGACACTGTAGGGGCATAGTGCTCATGCAGCTATGCCCTCACCTGTGGTATAGTGCATCCTGCCTTAGGGCTGTAAGGCCTAATAGAGGGGTGACTTACCTATGCCACAGGCAAGTGGGTTGTGGGCATGGCACTCTGAGGGGAGTGCCATGTCGACTTCGTCTTTTTCTCCCCACCAGCACAAACAAGCTGTGAGGCAGTGTGCATGTGCTGAGTTAGGGGTCCCTAGGGTGGCTTAATACATGCTGCAGCCCTTAGAGACCTTCCCAGGTCACAGGGCCCTTGGTACCAAGGGTATCATTTACAGGGGACTTATCTATGTGCCAGGGCTGTGTCAATTGTGGAGACAAAGGTACTTTTTAGGGAAAGAACACTGGTGCTGGGGTCTGGCTAGCAGGGTCCCAGCACACTTTCACTCATAACTAGCATCAACAAAAAGCAAAAAGTTAGGGGGTAACCATGCCAACAGTGGCATTTTCCGACAGTAGTAACTACCTCAAACTCAATGTGGATAAAACCTGATCTTGACATTCTGAAAAACTAGGCAGACCTCTGGGCAAGTACCTACTGACCTCTAGAGATTGGTGTCCACTTCTCTGAAGTCATTGGCTAACAGGTTGGGGATAGTGAAAGATATTCAGCTTTCCATAGCCTCCAAGATTGAGGCTGTCACTTCTAAGTGTATCAGACTTCTAAAACCCATCAGGAAACTGGCCTCTTTGCTGTCCTTAGAGGCATCAAAGGCCATTATTTCAGAAGTTCTATTGGCTCACCTGGACTACACCAACTCAATATATCTGATTCTCCCAGCGACCCCTCTGCACAAACTACAGGCACATCGGGTACTATATACTGATACGTAGGTTAACTTATGCCAATTGTGGGTGAGCCAATCAGATGTATGTCTTTTAGGGGTCAGAGCAATGGCACTTAGGTGCAATTGGCAGAACTCAGTGCACCTTCAGATAAGAACAAGATGCATTTCCTTACACTTCCCCTTCCACTCAGCCAGTATTTTCTCTGCCTACCTAATTATGTGCCTGATTTAGAACTCGGCGGGTGGGTTACTCTGTCACAATGGTGGGGGATATCCTGTCTGCCGAAATCAAAAATCTATTATATTCAAGGGAATTTAGATTTTGGCGGACGGGATATATGTCACCGTTGTGACAGAGTAACCTGTCCGCTGAGTTCTAAATCAGGCCCCTTGTTGTTATATTTTTAGAAGTGTTGGGGGTCGCACTTATTGACTCTACCTCTGCAATCTACTACTTTTAAAACACTTATTTTACTTCTGTGCAATGTCTTCTTATAATAATGGACACACTTGGATAGAAGGTCTGTTTCAGGAGCACTATGGCTTAGATTCATCAAGGATTCAATATATAACACGCGTCACCCCGATTTATTTGAACACATGCATGCCATCACTATGAGGGATTTGACTTGGGTGAAGGAGCATTTTCTCTTTACCGGGGGCTCAGAAAGTGAGGTGTTGGAACTCTCTAAACCTATGTTTTGGTCATATATTATGTTAAAAATGTGTCGATCCCTGGAGCCTTATCTTTTGTATAGTTAAGTCAGCAATCACATTATAGGCATTAATAATTTTAGAAATGTATAGAAATCCACGTTTTTTTATTGCAATTCTACAAAGGAGATGAGGGAGTTTTGAGGTCCCAAAGCCTCCATTGTTGAAATGCTAGCTTTGTGCCATTTAACCCCAAAGCCACCACATGCATCAGTTCTGATCCTTTTGTTATGGATCAAGGCATTTTAGTGGGTAGATTTTATTACTTTTTAATAATGACTTGGGAGGATCATGTAAGATATGTTTGGAATGGATGATTTAATTGCAGGTGGAATTTGTGTGGTTTACTGTGAGATTTCTTACAATATAACCATTCGACGGTGGAATGGAAACATCGTTTTGGGGTTAGCGAGCTACTTGTTGTATCAGATATAATGTTTGGTATGAGAAAACGTTCCCCATGTTTACACCTCCAGTGCCTTGCCGAGACTTAGTTTGCATAGAGATACACACAGCTTTTACCATTTCCAAAGGAACTTCAAAATGTATTTGTCAATTAATCTGGAAAATGCATTCAGTAGTTGGATCTGTATGACACTGAGGAGGCTCTTGACCATTATAGTGACCATCCTTTTAATAGTTTCCATTCTACCCCAGTAGCATAAACACTAGGGTGACCAAGAGTCCAGAAAAGCAATAATCTTGCCAGTCAGTATAATTTAATTATTAGCGGCTGATTTGTACCTGTCATTGTTGGGCCAAACTCCTAGGTATTTCAGATAGGAGTGTTGCCAGGATGGCTTTTGTGATTTCCAATACATCGAAGTGCTTTTGCAATTGTTGTTTACCTTCACATAAAACCGATTGAAGGCTCACCTTACACAGGTAAGAGGGATCAACTCTGGTTGGCGGTAGATCCAAGTGAGCACAAAGAATCGCAGTGGGCTTGGAATATTGAACTTACATTATCATCTTTCGTGCTCATAGTGACAGACTTAATATTTCATTTATGCACCCTACAATTCGCACGGCTGGCAAGAACCTTGCACTTTTGTTTATTCACATAAGTGTTCAGTTTGTTGAATTTGATTCCAAATCCTGGCAGTAGTGCTGGAACAATTGTCTGAGTGGGGGGTGCTGGTCTTTGGCGACCACGCGAATAGCATAAGCATTATTGCACTGAAGACAGCAACTTGTTAAAAGAGAAGGCGTTCTAGTTCTTCAAAACCATGTAGATCGCAATTACACACATTACTAGATACACAATTGCACAATATTTACCAACAGAAAGTGTGAAACAGAAACATTGTGCAATAACCGAAATATAAACTTTCAAGGTTAACAAACACGTAAAGTATGCTGTGCCCAGCTGAAAGTTGCATATCTTCTCCATTATTTTACCCATAATGCTCTCAAGGATTTTGAGTGATTCTTTCAAGTAGTTTAGTCTGTTTTCTACTTTCACCCTTGTGCACTCTGTGGGTTTTTCTCAAAGTCTATTGACAGTGCAAGAATAAAGAAAGGAAGCAGCTTGTTGTCAGAAGAGAGAGGAAGTTGGGCGAGCTCGTGCATTGTTCAGCCAGAGCAGGGCCCAGAGCAATGCCAATTGGCCAATATTCTAAAGACACGGCTCGTACTTATATGTAACGTCCGATTAAAAAATTGGGGAAATCAGCAAAACATGGTATTATTACCTTTTTCAAATTAAAACTTAAAATATAAAACTCAACAATAAGTTATTTGATTGTATTTTAGAACTTTATGAACTGTATTAAGTAACCCTAACTTTTTACAGACTGGAGGGAAAAAAGTCACAGAAGATTTTAATCACAATATGATTCCAATGACCACTACAGGCAATGACAGAATTCTGAAACAGGAACAAAGGCCCAGTATTATTCTAAGAAGAATGTGCAAATAAAGTTGAAATAAAACTTGAAGTATAAAACCTTTCAACAGATTTATATTTATTCTTGCAATTAATTCTTCCCCCTGACTAAAGCGAGCTTGTACCTTTCTCCACACCCATCGATATAGCCAATTTATCACTGCCTGACATATGTTAAAAGCTCTACCTTCCTCCTGAAAGGCACACAACATTTTTCACTGAAAGGTAATCTAAGAGCCAGAGAACTTGCCTCTCCCAGGTGCCTACAATATGGTAGACCATGCAATTTTGATGTACTGTGTGGAGGTGTCAGGCTTTTTAGGACTGGTTTTGAAGTGAATATCTTCATTCTTGAGGGGTGTCACATAGGAAGTTCAGCTTGGCCTGTTCACATTCTCCAGTTTTCAACTTACCTTAAGGTTTGTCCCTTTCAACATTGCTTTTGCTTTTTAATGTTCACATTTGAACTTTAATTCAAGGTCTCCCCCAGTGCAAATGAAGGCTCCATCATTACACTGATGATTCTTAGCTTCCAAACCGCTATAAAGTTCACTGTGAAGTGGATGGGAGGTTGTAAAAAGCTGGCTCTGTATATACTTTCTCAAAGTGAGAGATAGTGTGCACAGAGTCTAAGGGTTCCCTTTAGAGGTTGATAGTGGGAAAATTAGATAATACTAATACTAATGCTTTATTTTGTGGTAGTGTGGTCAAGCAGTAGGCTTATCAGAGGGTAGTGTTCAGCATTTGTTGTTCACACACAGGCAATAAATGAGAACACGCACTCAAAGACTTAACTCCAGGCCAATAGGTTTTTATATAGAAAAATATTATTTTCTTAATTTATTTTAGAACCACAAGATTCAGAATTCAAGTAAGTGCATAAATTGTAAGGTACTTGGCATAGGTAAATATGTAACTTTGAATTAATACAGTAATGTACACAGTTTGGGCAAAAATGGCAATAAGCTATTTTAAAAGTGGACAATGCAAAAATCAACAGTTCATGGGGGTGGTAAGCACAAGTTAGTTTATCAGGTAAGTAAAGCACTTACAAGTTCAGTCTCCGGGGCGTAGGCAGCCCACCGTTGGGGTTTCAAGTCAACCTCAAACACCCAGCACCAGCAACACAGGTGCAGAGGTCAAAATAGGGTCCAAATAACATAGGCGCCTATGGAGACTAGTGGTGCTCCGGTTCCAGTCTGCTAGCAGGTAAGTACCTGCGTCCTCGGGAAGCATACCAGGGGAGTTTTGTAGAGCACTGGGGGGGTCGCTAACAGGCACACAAAATACACTTTCAGTGGCACAAAAGGGGGCCGGGTGCAGTGTGCTAAGTAGTTGTCGGGTTTTAGGTCGAAATCAATGGAGAGACCCCGGGTCACTTTGGGGATGCAAGCAGGGCACAGGGGTTTTCTCGGGCCAGCCACCAACTGGGCAAGGATAAGGGCCGCCTGTAATTGGTTTCTCTCGGGCTTTAGGGCTGCGCGTGCAGTGCTTCTTCCAGGCGTTGGGTTCTTTGCTACCGGGCAGTCGCGGTCAGGGGGAGCCTTGAATTCTCTCTTCAGGCATTGCTGTGGGGGTGCAGGGAGGTCGTCTCAGGGTGTCCATGTAATTGGAGTCACCTGGGGTACTCTCTGCAGTGTTGGGTCTTCTGGACACAAGCCTGGGGCGTCGGGTGCCTCTTGTTATGGATCAAGGCATTTCAGTGGGTAGACTTTATCAATTGTTAGTAATGGCTTGGGAGGATCTTGTAAGATATGTTTAGAATGGAGGATTTAAGTGCAGGTGGAGTTTATATGGTTTACTATGAGATATCTTACAATTTAGCCATTCGACGGTGGAATGGAAACATCGTTTTGGAGTTAGCGAGCTACTTGTTGTATCAGATATAATGTATGGTATGAGAAAATGTTTACCATGTTTACACCTCCAGTGCATTGCCGAGACTTAGGGGGTCATTACAACCCTAGCGGACGGTGTTAAAGTTGCGGTAAGACCGCCAACAGGCCGGCGGTAAAAATTTTGCAATTACGACCGTGGCGGAAACCGCCAACAAAGACAGCCACTTTAACACTCCGACCGCCACGGCGGTACAAACAGCGTGGCAGTCACCGCCAACAGACAGGCGGGAGACAATGTACCGCCCACACTATTATGACAGGCCAATCCGCCACCTTTTCCGGGGCGGATTCACCGCGGATAAAAACACGGCAGAAACAGGCATTTCGAATGTAAAACGCTCACCTCTACACACTCCACGAGGAAGGAGAACAGCATGGACCAGGAACTTTATATTCTCCCAGCACTAGTCTACGTGCTCTTCTACGAGGAGCACCAACGCCGGCGGCGAGGACCACGGTGAGTACTGCACCTACGACATAGGGGAGGAGGGAGGCAAAAAACAGGGACACACACACTCAACACCCCAGCCCCCACCCCAACCCTCACCCACTACAACACACACACCAATGCATATCTATACATTACAGTAACACCCCCCAACTCCCCTGGAAGAATGCAAAGACAAAAGGAAATGAGTGTAACTATTGTAATATATCAAAAATCAGTAAGCAAAAATATACATTAATATATACACTATAAACAAAATATATACCACAATTAGTAGTCCAGGTTTTGCATCATTCATAGTCCGTGGACCACTGGGCCCAAAATGCATGGGCGAGGCCCACACAAGATACCCGAACATGACGGAGAGAACACTGCAGGGGCATCAGATAGAAATACTACAGGCACCTCAGGGGGAAGGGAAGGGGGGGCACCTCAGCCGGATGAGTGCACGACGCCAGATCCAAGAGGGGGCTCCATGCCCACTGATCAATCCTGGGGAGTGCAAAGCCACAGTCTCTCAAGTCTCTACAGTGGGTGGGTTGCCCACTGTACCATCCTGGGGAGTGCAAAGCCACAGTCTCTCAAGTCTCTACAGTGGGTAGTTTGCCCACTGTACCATCCTGGGGAGTGCAAAGCCACAGTCTCTCAAGTCTCTACAGTGGGTGGTTTGCCCACTGTACCATCCTGGGGAGTGCAAAGCCACAGACTCTCAAGTCTCTACAGTGGGTGGGGTGCCCACTGTACAATCCTGGGGACTGCAAAGCCATAGTCTCTCAAGTGGATAACAGTCTCCACTGGTTCTGGAGGGGGACTGGTGCCCAGAGTGCTTCAGCCTGCGCAGGACAAACGGAGTGGATGCTGTTCTCCACTGGTTCTGGAGGGGGACTGGTGCCCAGAGTGCAGTACTCACCTCGTGATGGTCCCAGTTGCGTCACTGCCCCTGCCGCTAATGGGCTAGCGGTGCATGCCATGGTGGTCTTTGCCCTGTTCAGCGGTGCTTGCCCTGTTCAGCGGTGCTTGCCATGGCGGTCTTTGCCCTGTTCAGTGGTGCTTGCCATGGCGGTCTTTGCCCTGTTCAGCGGTGCTTGAGTTGGCAGTCTCTGACCTGTTCAGCGGTGCTTGCCGTGGCGGTCTTTGCCCTGTTCAGCTGTCCATGCCCTGTTCAAAGGTGCTTGCCATGGCGGTCTTTGCCCTGTTCAGTGGTGCTTGAGTTGGCAGTCTCTGACCTGTTCAGCGGTGCTTGCCCTGTTCAGCACTGCTTGCCATGGCGGTCTTTGCCCTGTTCAGCGGTGCTTGCCATGACGGTCTTTGCCCTGCTCAGCGGTCCTTGCCCTGTTCAGCGGTGCTTGCCATGGCGGTCTTTGCCCTGTTCAGGGGTGCTTGAGTTGGCAGTCTCTGACCTGTTCAGCGGTGCTTGCCCTGTTTAGCGGTGCTTGCTATGGCGGTATTTGCCCTGTTCAGCGGTGCTTGCCCTGTTCAGCGGTGCTTGAGTTGGCAGTCTCTGACCTGTTCAGCGGTGCTTGCCCTGTTCAGCGGTGCTTGCCATGGCGGTCTTTGCCCTGTTCAGCGGTCCTTGCCCTGGCGGTCCGTCATTGCCCAGCTGGGCTGTGGCTGGCGGTCCTTCATGGGTCAGCTGGGATGTGTCTTGCGGGGCCCTCCTGGGCTGCTGGGCTGTGGCTTGCGGGCCCTCCTGGACAGCTGGGTTGTGGCTTGCTGGCCCTCCTGGGCAGCTGGGCTGTGGCTTGCGGGGCCCCCCTGGGCAGCTGGGCTGTGGCTTGCGGGGCCCTCATGGGCAGCTGGGCTGAGGCTTACAGGGCCCTCCTGGGCAGCTGGGCTGTGGCTTGCGGGGCCCTCCTGGGCAGCAACGATAGGGCTGGCGGTGGCCTCCTGGGCAGCGACAATGGGGCTGGCGGTGGCCTCCTGGCCAGCGGGGATGGTGGCGGTCTTCTCCGCCATGCTGCTCCTCACTGACTTTGCAGGTTTGTTCTGCCCCTTTCCCACCTTGGGAGGAGTCACAGCTGAGTCCCCACTCCCCCCGGGACCCCTGTGAGTGGCTTGGCTGGCTGGAGTCTTCCCCCTCTCCCGCTGGGCACTGTCCAACTTCTGGTGCTTCACAGGGGGGGGACTGGTTGTGCTGTGGCTCCGTGACAGACTGGCTGGCCTGGTGGCTGGTGCACTCCACATACCTGTAACAACAGGCACCATTGGTCCCGGAGATTTTTTGGCTGAGGTGCTAGTACGGGCCCTATGAGTAGGAGGGGGGGATGGTGGGAAATAGGTTAAGGGAGGACAGGAAAAGTTGTTTGGACACACTGGGACGGGTAGCTGGAGGAGGTTTGGGAGTGGAGGAAGAGGTGGTGGTTGTAGGAGGTGTAACTTTTGTGGATTTGGGTGCAGGTGCATGCGCTGGAGGCTGTCGTGAGGTGGATGGCTGTTGGGTGGGTGTGTGCCTGCGTTTGTTTATCTTCGGAAGGAGCGTCACAGACACACTGGTAGAGGACACAGGGGATGTGCAAATGGTAGTGGGGGTGGTGACGGCACGTGAGCGGGGTATGGTGGTGGGTGTGCTGGTGCGGGACGTAGTGGCTGTAGTGGTAGTGCATGCAGGTGCAAGTGTAGACGAGACTGGGAGGGAGGAGGGAGACGACAAGGAGGGGGACACAGTGGAGGCAGTGGATGTTGGTGTGTCTGTATGTGTGTGATGCTTGCGTGAGTGCCTGTGGGATGTGTGGTGCTTATGTTTGCCTGAATTTCCCTTGTGTGGTGAGGTGTGTGCAGGCTGGTCTGTAGGTGTGCGTTCGATATGCAGAGGTACAGGGGTTTGGGTCTGGGTGAAGGAAGTTCAAGGGGGGAGGCTAGACACAGGGACAATGGCTGCCATCAGTGCTGAGGCCAGAGTTTGAAGGGTTCGATGAACGGCAGCCTGACCAAAATGAATTCCCTCCAGGAATGCATTTGTGTGTTGCAACTCCCTTTCTACACCCTGGATGGCATTCAAAATGGTAGACTGCCCAACAGTGAGTGACCTGAGGAGGTCAGTGGCCTCCTCACTGAGGGCAGCAGAGGTGACAGGGCAGGGGCTGAGGTGCCTGGGGCGAAGGTGATGCCCACCCTCCTGGGTGAGCGGGCACGGGCGAAGGCTGAGCGGCTGCTGGGAGGGCGGTGCTGGTGGGGGGGGTGGCGGCTGTACCTGTTGAAGTGGGGGGCACAGATGTTGCCGCCACCACAAGGGAGCTCCCATCGGAGGACGAGTCCGTGTCGCTGGTTGCAGATCCTGTGACCGCCGTGGTGCTCCCCTCGCCCTCCGTCCCACTGGTGTATTCAGAGTCCGTAGTGTGGGCCTCCACGCCCATGTGGGATGCAGCTCCCTCGTGCTCCGGTGCCACTGTACCACTGCCTGATGATGCTAATGCACACAAGAACAGGGAGACCGCAAAAAAGGGGGGGGAACAGAAGAAAGACAGGTTGAGTGCATGGCTTTCTGCTACCGTTGGGGGACAATACAGACACAGCAGCCCCCTGCACTACGTCGCGCTTTTGGGCTCTACAGTGCAATTCCTGGGAAATGGCCTACAAGGCTATGGAGGACATCTGCACACATAGATGACCCTGGGGCATGAATTGCTGTACTTGGCACCCTACAGAGGTAGTGTGGGGGGCCACAGGGCACAGCAAGCCATTGTCTCTTTGGCCTACAAGGCTATGGAGGACATCTGCACACATAGATGACCCTGGGGCATGAATTGCTGTACTTGGCACCCTACAGAGGTAGTGTGGGGGGCCACAGGGCACAGCAAGCCATTGTCTCTTCCAGACCGAGGTCACAGCAGCAATTGCAGTGTAGGTCCTCTCCTGTCGAAGATCAGGTATCAAGTGATTAAACAGTTAGAAAATGGCGGTCACGTCCGCGGCCGTCATGTCCGGGGCGGTGTGTACCATCACCGCCAGCGTACATCGTCACTGGCTCCTGGGACCCATAGGGTCCCATGTTAACCAATGCAGCATTGCGCTGCGGTCTTCGACTGCGTACCGCGACGGTGTACAATGCCAGCGCAGTTACCTCACATCCCATTGTCCCGCTTTAGAGGTCAGGCAGCCGCCATTTCAGGGGCCCACATGGCCTAATTACCAACTGCGTCACACATACCTAGGCCTACTCTCAACACACATACAGGCCAGATTTTGTGTATGATTGGTGTTCTGTGTAGACTGTGGGTACATACCTCTGAGTTGTTTGACTCTGTGCTTGCTGTTGTCCTTCATAGGCACCGTCCGCTGGGACATGTGAGGAGATGGCGGAATCCTCCGGTGTACGGACCGCTGGTGGACCTGTCGACATTGGAGGAAAGACATTTGATCATCACCTACAGGTTTGACCATGCCACAATCCAGGAACTGTGTCCCTAGTTGGAGCCAGACCTGATGTCTGCAATCCGCCATCCGACTGGAATCCCCCCTCAAGTGCAGGTGCTATCAGTGCTCCATTTCCTTGCAAGTGGATCTTTTCAAACAACTGTGGCAATGGCATCAGGGATATCCCAGCCGATGTTCTCCAACTTTTGTCCAGAGTGTTGTCTGCCCTGCTGAAACACATGCGGAGCTACATCGTTTTCCCTCAGGTGGAAGACTTGCCTACAGTGAAAGGTGACTTCTATGCCCTTGGACATATCCCCAACATCATAGGTGCCATTGATGGGACGCACGTGGCTTTGGTCCCCCCCACAGGAGTGAACAGGTGTACAGGAACCGGAAGAGTTATCATTCCATGAATGTACAGATGGTATGTTTGGCAGACCAGTACATCTCCCATGTGAATGCCATGTTCCCTGGCTCAGTGCATGACGCCTACATCATGCGGAATAGCAGCATCCCTTATGTGATAGGTCAACTACAGAGGCACCGGGTGTGGCTATTAGGGGACTCTGGTTACCTCAACCTGTCATGGCTACTGACCCCCGTGAGGAATCCCAGGACCAGGGCAGAGGAACGCTACAATGAGGCCCACGGGCGGACTAGGAGGGTGATCGAACGCACCTTCGGCCTCCTGAAGGCCAGGTTTAGGTGCCTCCATATGACAGGTGGATCCCTATTCTACTCACCAAAGAAGGTGGGTCAGATCATCGTGGCCTGCTGTATGCTTCATAATTTGGCTTTGCGACGACAGGTGCCTTTTCTGCAGGAGGATGGTCCAGATGTCGGTGTTGTGGCAGCTGTGGAGCCTGTGGACAGTGATGAGGAGGACGCAGAGGAAGAAGACATTGACAACAGGGACTCAGTCATCCAGCAATATTTCCAGTGAAACACAGGTGAGAATACATTCCTTCCTACTACAAGTACTTTTACACTTCTACCTCTATCCTGTCTGTCGATTTCACCCAGTGTATGGTCACTGAGTTGTCACTTTCCCATATGGTTTCACAGGTGTGGGTTCCAACGTGTGTCATCTGTTTAGATTCCTTATGGACTAGAGCTGTGTGACATAGGTATGTTGACATTACTATTTCCTGGAAATTTTGTCACTGTAATTGTAAATACACTATTTCAAAATCACAGACAGACTCCAGATCTGTTGGTGCTTTAGGTGTGCTTATTTACATACAAATTATTTGAAGGGGAAGTTAAATGGGGAGGGGTGATGGCGGAGGAGTGTCCATGGCAGAGTCCAGTCTATTTGTCTCATAGGTGCATTGCCCATATGGGCATAGGAAGTGGAGCTGGGGCAGTTCCAATATGGACAGGGTGACGAAGTGGGACAGTGGGTTGACAATCAGGGTGGTCTCATTTTTTGGTGGGGATCTTGGCATTGTGCTCTGTCTTGTTCCTGGATCTCAGGGACCGCTTGCGGGTGGTTCTCCATCTGCAGGGGGTGGGGTGCTGGTGCAGTGGTCCTGTGGCGGTGCCTCCTGTCCACTAGCACCGGCGGAGGTGGTGGGCAGTTCATCATCCATGCTAGTGTCAGGGTCCCTTGGAGTGCCACAGTGTCCCTCCTGGTATTGAGTATTTCCTTCAGCACCCCTACGATGGTGCCCAGGGGGGAGCTGATTGTTCTGAGTTCCTCCCTGAACCCCAAATACTGTTCCTCCTGCATGCGCTGGGTCTCCTGAAACTTGGCCAGGACCGTTGCCATCGTCTCCTGGGAGTGGTGGTATGCTCCCATGATGGAGAAGAGGGCCTCGTGGAGAGTGGGTTCCCTTGGCCTGTCCGCCCCCTGTCGCACAGCAGCCCTCCCAGTTCCCCTGTGTTCCTGTGCCTCCGTCCCCTGGACCGTGTGCCCACTGCCACTGCCCCCAGGTCCCTGTTGTTGTTGGGGTGGTGGGTTATCCTGGGTTCCCTGTTTTGGTGGACACACAGCTGATTGACGTGTCCTGGGGATGGAGGTATGGGCCCGCTGGGTGGGTGCTGTGCTGGTGTTACCAGAGGGTGGAAGGCCTGTGGTGGGCTGTGCCTGTGTGAGGGGAACTGACTGTCCCGAGGCCCACGATGGTCCGGGCTGGTCATCTGGATCCAGTTGGACAGAGGTACTGTCATCACTGTGGGCCTCTTCGGTTGGTGGGGTGGACATGTCTGGACCCTCCTGTCTGGTGATGTTGGTTAGTGGTCCTTCAGGGGTGTAAAAGCTTCATTATTGCATCTGTGTGTGTCATGGTGGGCAATGGGTGGGTGACCGTGTACCCCAGTGCTTGCATTCCTATGTGGGGACTTGTGTGATGATGGTTTAGGGGGGTGTATGGGTTTGTGCATTGGGCATGCTTTAGTGATGGGCGTCCATGCGTTAGTGTTGCATGCAGGGCTTAGTGTTGGGATGGGTGGTTTGTGATAGTGGGGTATATGTATATAGGTGGTGGAGTGAGGGTACCGGTAGGAGTTTGTGATGGCATGCAGGAAGGGTGGGGGATATAGTAATAAAGATTTGACTTACCAGAGTCCATTCCTCCACCGACTCCTGCGAGGCCCTCAGGATGCAGAATCGGCAAGACCTGCTACTCCCATGTTGTTAGTTGTGGGGGAGGAAGTGGAGGTCCGCCGCCAGTCCGCTGAACCTCCAGGTGGTGTCTGGAGACCACGGAACGCACCTTCCCCAGTAGGTCGTTCCACCTCTTCCTGATGTTGTCCCGATTTCTTGGGTGCTGTCCCACTGCGTTGACCCTGTCGACTATTCTTCTCCATAGCTCCATCTTCCTTGCAATTGAGGTGTGCTGCACCTGTGCTCCTAATAGCTGTGGCTCTACCCGGACGATTTCCTCCACCATGACCCTGAGCTCCTCCTCCTAGAACCTGGGGTGTCTTTGCCGTGCCATGGGGTGGTGTAGGTGATGTGAGGGGTGGTGTGTGTGGTGATAAGTGGGGTGATATGTAGTGGTGTGTGGTGTTTTGCACGTGGAAGTTGTGTGGGTGATGGTGTTGAGTGCCTGTGGATGCTAGTTTGTGGATGGTGGTGTCTCTCTCTGGCCTTCTTTCAAGATTTATTGTCGTAGGGGTTTGTGGGTGATGTAGGTGTGTGTTTTATATTGTAATGGGTGTGTGGGAGTGGTGTGTGTATGTGTATCAGGTGTGTGTATTTTGAATTGTCCAATGTGGCTGTGTTTTGTAGAAGTGTGTGTATTTTGAGTGCTGCGGTGTGTACCGCAATGGAATACCGCGGTTGAAAGACCGCCGCATGGATTCGTGGGTCGTGATAGCGTGGGCGTATTTCTGTTGGCGTGACGGTGGAGGTTTTGTTTTCGCCAGTTTATCACTGACCTTTGGTGTGGCGGACTTGTGTGGATGTCTGACTTTTGTCGGATTTCGAGATATGGGTCATAATAGCTGTGGCGGAATTCCGCGGCTGCGGCGGTATGTTGGCGGTCTTCTGCGCGGCAGTAAGCGGCTTTTACCGCCAATGTTGTAATGACCACCTTAGTTTGCATAGAGATACACACAGCTTTTACCATTTCCAAAGGAACTTCAAAATGTATTTGTCAATTAATCTGGAAAATGCATTCAGTATTTAGATATGTAAGACACTGAGGAGGCTCTACACCATTATAGTGACCATCCTTTTAATAGTTTCCATTCTACCTCAGTTGCATAAACACTAGGGTGACCAAGAGTCCAGAAAAGCAATACTCTTGCCAGTCTGTATTATTTCATTATTAGTGGCTGATTCGTACCTGTCATTGTTGGGCCAAACTCCTAGGTATTTCAGATAGGAGTGTTGCCAGGATGGCTTTTGTGATTTCCAATACATCGAAGTGCTTTTGCAATTGTTGTTTACCTTCACATAAAACCGATTGAAGGCTCACGTTACACAGGTAAGAGGGATCAATTCTGGTTGGACGGTAGATCCAAGTGAGCACAAAGAATCGCAGTGGGCTTGGAATATTGAACTTACATTATCATTTTTTGTGCTCATAGTGACAGACTTAATATTTCATTTAAGCACCCTACAATTCGCACGGCTGGCAAGAACTTTGCACTTTTGTTTATTCACATAAGTATTCAGTTTGTTGAATTCTATTCCAAATCCTGGCAGTAATGCTGGAACAATTGTCTGAGTGGGGGGTGCTGGTCTTTGGCGACACCACGCGAATAACATATGCATTATTGCACTGAAGACAGCAACTTGTTAAAAGAGAAGGCGTTCTAGTTTTTCAAAACGATGTAGATCGCAATTACACACATTACTAGATACACAATTGCACAATATTTACCAACAGAAAGTGTGAAACAGAAACATTGTGCAATAACCGAGGTATAAACTTTCAAAGTTAACAAACACATAAAGGATGCTGTGCCCAGCTGAAAGTTGCATATCTTCTCCATTATTTTACCCATAATGCTCTCAAGGATTTTGAGTGATTCTTTCAAGTAGTTTAGTCTGTTTTCTACTTTAACCCTTGTGCACTCTGTGGGTTTTTCTCAAAGTCTATTCACAGTGCAAGAATGAAGAAAGGAAGCAGCTTGTTGTCAGAAGGCCATCGGAGAGAGGAAGTTGGGCGAGCTTGTGCATTGTTCAGCCAGAGCAGGGCCCACAGCAATGCCAATTGGCCAATATTCTAAAGACACGACTCGTACTTATATGTAATGGCCGATTAAAGAATTGGGGAAATCAGCAAAACATGGTATTATTCCCTTTTTCAAATTAAAACTTAAAATATAAAACTCAACAATAAGTTATTTGATTGTATTTTAGAACTTTATGAACTTTATTAAGTAACCCTAACTTTTTACAGACTGGAGGGAAAAAAGTCACAGAAGATTTTAATCACAATATGATTCCAATGACCGCTACAGGCAATGACAGAATTCTGAAACAGGAACAAAGGCCCAGTATTATTCTAAGAAGAATGTGCAAATAAGGTTGAAATATAACTTGAAGTATAAAACCTTTCAACAGATTTATATTTATTATTGCAATTTATTGTTCTCCCTGTCTAAAGCGAGCTTGTACCTTTCTCCACGCCCATCGATATAGCCAATTTATCACTGCCTGACATATGTTAAAAGCTCTACCTGCCTCCTGAAAGGCACACAACATTCTTCACTGAAAGGTAATCTAAGAGCCAGAGAACTTGCCTCTCCCAGGTGCCTACCATATGGTAGACCATGCGATTTTGGTGTACCGTGTGGAGGTGTCAGGCTTTTAGGATTGGTTTTGAAGTGGATATCTTCATTCTTGAGGGGTTTTACATAGGAAGTTCAGCTTGGCCTGTTCACATCCTCCAGTTCTCAACTTACCTTACGGTTTGTCCCTTTCAACATTGCTTTTTAATGTTCACATTTGAACTTTAATTCAAGGTCTCCCCCAGTGCAAATGAAGGCTCCATCATTACACTGATGATTCTTAGCTTTCAAACCGCTATAAAGTTCACTGTATAATGGATGGGAGGTTGTAGAAAGTTGGCTCTGTATATACTGTCTCAAAGTGAGAGATAGTGTGCACGGAGTACAACTTTAGAGGTTGATAGTGGGAAAATTAGATAATACCAATACTAATGCTCTATTTTGTGGGAGTGTGGTCAAGCAGTAGGCTTGTCAGAGGGTAGTGTTCAGCATTTGTTGTACACACACAGGCAATAAATGAGAATAAGCACTCAAAGACTTAACTCCAGGCCAATGGGTTTTTATATAGAAAAATATTATTTTCTTAATTTATTTTAGAACCACAAGAATCAGAATTCAAGTAAGTGCATAAATTGTAAGGTACTTGGCATAGGTAAATATGGAACTTTGAATTAATACAGTAATGTACACAGTTTTGGCAAAAATGGCAATAAGCTATTTTAAAAGTGGACACTGCAAAAATCAACAGTTCATGGGGGTGGTAAACACAAGTTAGTTTATCAGGTAAGTAAAGCACTTACAAGTTCAGTCTCCGGGGCGTAGGCAGCCCACCGTTGGGGTTTCAAGTCAACCTCAAACACCCAGCACCAGCAACACATGTGCAGAGGTCAAAATAGGGTCCAAATAACATAGGCGCCTATGGAGACTAGTGGTGCTCCGGTTCCAGTCTGCTAGCAGGTAAGTACCTGCGTCCTCGGGAAGCATACCAGGGGAGTTTTGTAGAGCACTGGGGGGGTCACTAACAGGCACATAAAATACACTTTCAGTGGCAAAAAGGGGGGCCGGGTGCAGTGCGCTAAGAAGGTGTTGGGTTTTAGGTTGAAATCAATGGAGAGACCCGGGGGTCACTCTGGGGATGCAGGCAGGGCACAGGGGTCTTCTCGGGCCAGCCACCAACTGGGCAAGGATGAGGGCTGCCTGCTGGTCACTCCTGCACTGGTAGTTGGTTTCTCTCTGGCTTGGGGGCTGCTTGTGCAGTGCTTCTTCCAGACGTTGGGTTCTTTCTTACCGGGCAGTCGCGGTCAGGGGGAGCCTCTGAATTCTCTCTTCCGGCATCGCTGTGCGTGTGCAGGGAGGCCATCTCAGGGTGTCCATGTAATTGGAGTCACCTGGGGTCCTCTCTGCAGTGTTGGGTCTTCTGGACACAAGCCTGGGGCGTTGGGTGCCAAGTGTTGAGGACTCATGCTTCCGGAGTGAGGCTGGAGGTCCTCAAAAGATGGTTGCTTCTTTGTTGGTTTAACAGAGCCGTTGTCCTCTGGAGTTTCTTTGTCCTTTGGGTTGCAGGGCAGTCCTCTGAGTTGGCAGAGGTCGCTGGTCCCACTGGATGCGTCCTGTGCAGGTTCTTTGAGTCTGGAGACAGGCGGGTAGGGCTAGGGCCAAGTCAGTTGTCGTCTCTGTCATCTCGGGGGGGCTTTCAGGTCATCATCCCTTCTTCTTCTTGTAGGTAATCAGGTATCTGGTTTCCTGGGTTTAGGGTCACCCCTAAATACTCAATTTAGGGGTGTGTTTAGGTCTGGGGGCAGTAGCCAATGGCTACTGTCCTTGAGGGTAGCTACACCCTCTTTTTGCCTCCTCCCTGTGGGGACGGGGGCACATCCTTATTCCTATTGGGGGGAATCCTCCAAAGCAAGATGGAGGATTTCCTAAGGCAGGGGTCACCTCTGCTGGCAGAAACTAGTCAGGGCTGTCCTGGCTGGAGGGGGACTCCTCCTTGTTTTTCTCATGATCTCCTCTGGACTTGCCGCCAAAAGTGGGGGTTGGGTCCGGGGGGCTGGCATCTCCACTAGCTGGAGTGCCTTGTGGCGCTGTAACACCAGGCTTGAGCCTTTGAGGCTCACCGCCAGGTGTTACAGTTCCTGCAAGGGGAGGTGTGAAGCACCTCCACCCAGTGCAGGCTTTGTTCCTGGCCACAGAGTGCACAAAGGCACTCACCTCATGTGACCAGAAACCCGTCTGGATGTGGCGGGCTGGCAGAAACTAGTCAGCCTAGCACTAGTAGTTGGGCTGGTATCTCTAAGGTGCCTTCTGTGTGCATTTCTCAATACTCAACACTGTAGGGGCATAGTGCTCATGCAGCTATGCCCTCACCTGTGGTATAGTGAATCCTGCCTTAGGGCTGTAAGGCCTACTAGAGGGGTGACTTACCTATGCCACAGGCAAGTGGATTGTGGGCATGGCACTCTGAGGGGAGTGCCATGTTGACTTAGTCTTTTTCTCCCCACCAGCACACACAAGCTGTGAGGCAGTGTGCATGTGCTGAGTGAGGGGTCCCTAGGGTGGCATAATACATGCTGCAGCCCTTAGAGACCTTCCCAGGCCACAGGGCCCTTGGTACCAAGGGTATCATTTACAGAGGACTTATCTATGTGCCAGGGCTGTGTCAATTGTGGAGACAAAGGTACTTTTTAGGGAAAGAACACTGGTGCTGGGGTCTGGCTAGCAGGGTCCCAGCACACTTTCACTCATAACTAGCATCAACAAAAAGGCAAAAAGTTAGGGGGTAACCATGCCAACAGTGGCATTTTCCGACAGTAGTAACTACCTCAAACTCAATGTGGATAAAACTGATGTTGACATTCTGAAAAACTAGGCAGACCTATGGGCCAGTACCTACTGACCTCTAGAGATTGGTGTCCACTTCTCGGAAGTCATTGGCTAACAGGTTGGGGATAGTGAAAGATATTCAGCTTTCCATAGCCTCCCAGATTGAGGCTGTCACTTCTAAGTGTATCAGACTTCCAAAGCCCATCAGGAAACTGGCCTCTTTGCTGTCCTTAGAGGCATCAAAGCCCATTATCTCAGAAGTTCTATTGGCTCACCTGGACTACACCAACTCAATATATCTGATTCTCCCAGCAACCCCTCTGCACAAACTGCAGGCACTTCGGGTATTATATACTGATACGTATGTTAACTTATGCCAATTGCGGGTGAGCCAATCAGATTAATGTCTTTTAGGGGTCTGAGCAATGGCACTTAGGTGCAATTGGCAGAACTCAGTGCACCTTCAGATAAGAACAAGATGCATTTCCTTACACTTCACCTTCCACTCAGCCAGTATTTTCTCTATCTACCAAATTATGTGCCTGATTTAGAACTCGGCGGGTGGGTTACTCTGTCACAATGGTGACGGATATCCTGTCTGCCGAAATCAAAAATCAATTATATTCAAGGGAATTTAGATTTTGGCGGATGGGATATCTGTCACCGTTGTGACCGAGTAACCTGTCCGCTGAGTTCTAAATCAGGCACCTTGTTGTTATGTTTTTAGAAGTGTTGGGGGTCATACTTATTGACTCTACCCCTGCAATCTCCTACTTTCTAAACACTTATTTTATTTATGTGCAATGTCTTCTTATAATAATGGACACACTTAGATAGAACGTTTCAGGAGCACTAAGTCTTAGATTCATCAAGGATTCAATATACAACACGCGTCACCCCGATTTATTTGAACACATGCATGCCATCACTATGAGGGATTTGACTTGGGGGAAGGAGCATTTTCTCTATACCGGGGGCTTAGAAAGTGAGGTGTTGGAACTCTCTAAACCTATGTTTCAGTCATATATTATGTTAAAAACGTGTCCATCCCTGGAGCCTTATCTTTTCTATAGTTAAGTCAGCAATCACATTATAGGCATTAATCATTTTAGAAATGTATAGAAATCCACGTTTCTGATTGCAATTCTGCAAAGGAGATGAGGGAGTTTTGAGGTCCCAAAGCCTCCATTATTGAAATGCTAGATTTGTGCCATTTAACCCCAAAGCCACCACATGCATCAGTTCTGATCCTTTTGTTATGGATCAAGGCATTTCAGTGTGTAGATTTTATCAATTTTTAGTAATGACTTGGGAGGATCATGTAAGATATGTTTAGAATGGATGATTTAATTGCAAGTGGAGTTTGTGTGGTTTACTATGAGATTCTTACAATATAGCCATTCGACGGTGGAATGGAAACATCGTTTTGGGGTTAGCGAGCTACTTGTTGTATCAGATATAATGTTTGGTATGAGAAAACGTTCACCATGTTTACACCTCCAGTGCCTTGCCGAGACTTAGGGGCATATTTATACTCTGTTTGCGCCGGATTTGCGTCGTTTTTTTTTTACGCAAATCCGACACAAAGCTAACTCCATATTTATACTTTGGCGTTAGACCCGTCTAGCGCCAAAGATCTTGGAGTTTGCGTCATTTTTTAGCGTGGACACCTACCTTGCGTTAATCATATGCAAGGTAGGAGTTCCCTTGTAAAAAATGACTCTAAGGCATGTGCGCCTTATTTAAACTCCCGTGCAAAAATGACGCACGGGAGTGGGCGGGCCTTAAAAAATTATGTCCAGCCGCTTTTGCGTCATTTTTTAACGCCTGGTCAGGGCAGGCGTTAAGGGACCTGTGGGCTCGGAAGGAGCCCAGAGGTGCCCTCCCATGCCCCCAGGGACACCCCCTGCCACCCTTGCCCACCCCAGGAGGACGCCCAAGGATGGAGGGACCCATCCCAGGGAAGTAGAGGTAAGTTGGGGTAAGTATTTTTTTCGTAATTTTTTTGTGGCATGGGGGGCCTGATTTGTGCCCCCCTACATGCCACTATGCCCAATGACCATGCCCAGTGGACTTAGGTCCCCTGGGCATGGCCATTGGGCAAGGGGGGTTGGGCGTAAAAAAAAATGGCGCAAATCGGGTTGAGGCCAAAATTTTGCCTCAGCCTGACTTGCCCCATTTTTTGACGCCCAAGCTCCATTTTCCCCTACGCCGGCGCTGCCTGGTGTGAGTCTTTTTTTTTTACGCACACCAGTCAGCTGCGCCGGCTAACGTCATTCAATAAATAAGGCGCCCGCATGGTGCTTTGGAATGGCGTTAGCCGGCGTTAAAATTTTTGACGCACAACTGCGTTGGCGCAGTTGTGCGTCAAAAAGTATAAATATGGCCCTTAGTTTGCAGTTAAAAAGGAGCTTCATCCTGTTCCAAAGGAACTTCAAAATATATTTGTCAATTAATCTGGAAAATTAATTCAGTAGTTGGATCTGTAAGACACTAAGGAGGCTCTTGACCATTGAAGTGACCATCCTTTTAATAGTTTTCATTCTACCGCAGTAGCATAAACTCTAGGGTGACCAAGAGTCCAGAAAAGCAATAATTTTGCAAGTCAGTATAACTTCATTATTAGTGGCTGATTCGTACCTGTCATTGATGGGCCAAGCTCCTAGGTAACGTAAATGTCTGAATTTTCTCTATTAAGTACGTGTCCGGATCCTGAGCATATTTTTTGTTGATGGAACTGAAGTATCGGCTTCTGTTGTGAATAGCTCAATTTCATTGGAACAATCCTTTGACCTGTAGACCAGATTCCCACATTGGGCGCCAAGTAAGGAGCCATAACTCCTAATAAAGGCCACCAATAGTGGTTCAGATGACACACGGAACAGCAGGCGTGAGAGTGAGTATCTCTGTCTTCTACCCTGTCCTTGGTCAAATGCTTCCTCATCATTAAATTGGCCTGTGATTGATTGAACATTGCCAAAACCATCCTAGTAGCAAGAACCGTCCCGGCATCCAGTATTATAGCAGTAGAGGGAGTGGGCACTTGGCTTTTAAAATGATGGAGCAAAGCTTCCTTGTGTTGTCTCTAGAGCACCTCTCTCGCAGGAAACGTGTTTACCATGAAGGTATAAGTTTATGTATGACATTTTCCGGTCTACGAGCCAGTATTCTTGCATGAATGTTGCAGTCTAGATTAAGACGTCATATCCACTTGCAGCTCAGCTCTTCTGGGGGGAGGGGGGATAGAGGGTATTTATTGTTTGGATTGTAGAGTGTCCGCTGCAGTACCCTGGACTTTGCCTGACGTCAGGACATTTGTGGAAAGGTCCACAAGGGCAGTGGTCACAATATTGCAGGAGGTTTATAAAAAAATGAGAGGAAACCAATCTGTTTACGGTGCTTTCCATTTGAATGAGGCCAGGATGGCTTTTGTGATTTCCAATACATCGAAGTGCTTTTGCAATTGTTGTTTACCTTCACATAAAACCGATTGAAGGCTCACCTTACACAGGTAAGAGGGATCAACTCTGGTTGGCGGTAGATCCAAGTGAGCACAAAGAATCGCAGTGGGCTTGGAATATTGAACTTACATTATCATCTTTTGTGCTCATAGTGACAGACTTAATATTTCATTTAAGCACCCTACAATTCGCACGGCTGGCAAGAACTTTGCACTTTTGTTTATTCACATAAGTGTTCAGTTTGTTGAATTTGATTCCAAATCCTGGCAGTAGTGCTGGAACAATTGTCTGAGTGGGGGGTGCTGGTCTTTGGCGACCACGCGAATAGCATAAGCATTATTGCACTGAAGACAGCAACTTGTTAAAAGAGAAGGCGTTCTAGTTCTTCAAAACCATGTAGATCACAATGAAACACATTAGGAGATACACAGTTGCACAATATTTACCAACAGAAAGTGTGAAACAGAAACATTGTGCAATAACCGAGGTATAAACTTTCAAGGCTAACAAACACGTAAAGTATGCTGTGCCCAGCTGAAAGTTGCATGTCTTCTCCATTATTTTACCCATAATGCCGTCAAGGATTTTGAGTGATTCTTTCAAGTAGTTTAGTCTGTTTTCTACTTTCACCCTTGTGCACTCTGTGGGTTTTTCTCAAAGTCTATTCACAGTGCAAGAATGAAGAAAGGAGGCAGCTTGTTGTCAGAAGAGAGAGGAAGTTGGGCGAGCTCGTGCATTGTTCAGCCAGAGCAGGGCCCAGAGCAATGCCAATTGGCCAATATTCTAAAGACCCGGCTCGTACTTATATGTAATGGCCGATTAAAAAATTGGGGAAATCAGCAAAACATGGTATTATTCCCTTTTTTAAATGAAAACGTAAAATATAAAACTCCAAGTTATTTGATTGTGTTTTAGAACTTTATGAACTGTATTAAGTAACCCTAACTTTTTACAGACTGGAGGGAAAAAAGTCAAAGAAGATTTTAATCACAATATTATTCCAATGACCGCTACAGGCAATGAACAAATTCTAAAACATGAACAAAGGCCCAGTATTATTCTAAGAAGAATGTGCAAATAAAGTTGAAATACAACTTGAAGTATAAAACCTTTCGACAGATTTATATTTATTCTTGCAATTAATTGTTCTCCCTGTCTAAAGCGAGCTTGTACCTTTCTCCACGCCCATCAATATAGCCAATTTATCACTGCCTGAAATATGTTAAAAGCTCTACCTGCCTCCTGAAAGGCACACAACATTCTTCACTGAAAGGTAATCTAAGAGCCAGAGAACTTGCCTCTCCCAGGTGTCAACACACTGTGATACTATATAAAGTCTTCACACTGGCTTCCATCCGAGCAACTTCATCATATCGAAGACATGAAGGTTATCTGCTGTACTCTTCTGGCTGTAGCCATGCTTTCTGGGATAGGTAAGTTCTCTAACAGGAATTACATTTTTGGTTTAATAACAAGAAGATACCTCAACAATGAAACCCAATCCAACCTGTATCCTGCTGGGCTGGATGACATGTGTGGCCTTGTGTTTTGTAGAATCTGGTATTATGGGTTCAAGTGATAGAGAACTATGTCAGAAGCCAGTTTTTTATTATTACAGCTTCCCAGGGCTGAATCACCTATTTTATTTCTTTACTTATTTTAGCAATTATATATAGTATGTACTACATCACCTGGCAGTAGAGTGCTTTACAGAGTTAACTCAATTTCCGTTTCATAATGACGGACATGTAGTTGAAAGGAGAGTCAGAAGCCATAGATAAAAGGGTAGGGTAGAAGAAAATAAGAAATACAGTAAAATCAGAAGGACCGTCAGATATTTTTCAGATATCAGATATACAAATGGCGTCTGAGCGTTCAATAGACTGAGGGGGTCATTCTGACCCTGGCGGTCATGGACCGCCAGGGCCAACGACCGCGGAAGCACCGCCAAAAGGCTGGCGGTGCTTCTGGGGCCATTCTGACCGTGACGGTACAGCCGCAGTCAGAAAAGGGAAACCGGCGGTTTCCCGCCGGTTTCCCGCGGCCCCAGGGAATCCTCCACGGCGGCGCTGCAAGCAGCGCCGCCATGGGGATTCCGACCCCCTTCCCGCCATCCTGTTTCTGGCGGTTTTCACCGCCAGAAACAGGATGGCAGAAACAGGTGTTATGGGGCCCCTGGGGGCCCCTGCAGTGCCGATGCCACTGGCATGGGCACTGCAGGGGCCCCCTAACAGGGCCCCATTAAGATTTTCAGTGTCTGCTTGGCAGACACTGAAAATCGCGACGGGTGCAACTGCACCCGTCGCACAACAGCAACTCCGCCAGCTCCATTCGGAGCCGGCTTCCTCGTTGCTGGGGCTTTCCCGCTGGGCGGGCGGCCTTTTGGCGGTCGCCCGCCAGCCCAGCGGGAAAGTCAGAATGACCGCCGCGGTCTTTTGACCGCGGTACGGTCTTCTGGCGGTTCCCGCCAGGCGGGCGGCTTCCGACACCCGCGGGGGTCAGAATGACCCCCTGAGTGACGAAGTTCTTTGTTCCACAGAGGGCAGTTGTGAAATTGGCTCTGTCAGTGCTTAATTTGAGTCAGTGGTTCTCGGTGCTCAGCAATGGCATGTAGCTGTCAACTCCAACATTTATGACTGTCTGCCACAGGGTGGTGCTGTTTCTCCGCATAAAGTTCAGCACAACATTTCTTTTTTTTACTAATTCAATCTACATTAAAATGTCTAATGACTGCCACCCATGCCCTTTTTATAACTTTGTGGCCTAGAATAGTGTGAATTGTCACACTTTTAGGGGTGTAGTGGTTAGTAATTGTGTTGGCAGGGGCAGTCGGTGGTGCAAGCTGAGGTAAATTCCTGGCAAAGGCCCTGCACCTTACTTTATTTTTTTATTTATTTTTACAAAGTAGGCGCTAGGTTTAGCTAGATGCCAGTTTGGATGGTGCTCCAGATGTTATAAAGACGTCCTGTAAGGAAATGAGAGAGTGTTTGTTGTTTCCTAAACAGGAGTATTTCCCAGAGAAGAGAATCTATGCTTAGGAAGAATTGGCAAATTCCACTAGGGTAGATTTTTCTCAGTTGGTAGTCGGGTGCGTCTTTGTGGAGAACTTTGTGTACAATAGAGCCTAGCCGTAAGTTGCTTCTTGCTTCAATGTATAGAAACTGCGCAGTGGCACACAGAGAGGTGACGTAGTCAGAATGTTTGATTTCTGAGCCTAGGTAGGTTACCAGTTAAAAAGGAGCTACCGTACCAGAGAGAACTAATGAATTGAAGGCCCTTTGAGGAATGAAGGGCTTGACTCTTTTCAGAAGTCTGAGCTGATGGTGGCCAGTTATTGCTCGAACAGAAACATGGGCTTGTATGTTGACTTTCTTACCCGGACTAAAGCGCAGAGAGTTTGTGCTGTCAACGAGCTGGTTTGCCATCCAGAGTAATTAGTGAGGTGGGCAATGACTGAATTGAGGGCGATTTATGCGGAGGCCTGATCACAAGAAATTCTGTTTCAAGGGGGCTCAGTTTGAGATGATGATCTGTCATCCAAGATAGGATGGTTGTTAGAATTGGGGTTCAGGGAGGAGAGACTGACGTACAGTTGGGTGCCATCTGCGTGAAAGGTATAGGTAATGGAGTGAGTGATGGGTAACGGCTGGAGTGATGTGGAGCAGAAAGATTCAGGAGCAAATTTATCATGATTGTGCGTTGAGGTTGTGTCACTTTTATGATATTTACTAACCCAGGCAAAGACACTTTGCGTGATTTAGTAAATACAAAGTAGTGCACTGCAGCTCACAGCGCTGCCTTGCGTAACCTTGCGTTGGGAATGCATTTCTTGTGGGAGCATGGGAGTTCCCATATATCCACCCATGCATTTTAGTGCATTCCCAGATTTACTAAAGCTAGTAAACCTGGGAGAATGCCTTCCCCAGTGAGGCGTAACAAGGAATAATATGTTTATTTCTCCTAATTACTTCCTCTTTCTTTGTGCGCTGCAAAATGCAAGATGCAAAATGAAAGCGGAATATGTCTCTAAGGATTGTTTTTGAGCAGGAAGGTGTACCTTTCAGCACAAAAATCATCATGCCCGCAATGTAAGCACCCTTGCACAATGGTTCAATGATGCCTGCTTTGATGTTAGTCACTAAACAAATACAAGAGCAGCCTAGAATGTCCATGTGTGAAGCTGGGTAAAATTATCACAAAATATAAATCCACGTGAAACTCATTTACATTCAATTTAAATATTATACAGAAAAATCATGCGAAAAATTCTTAAATGAAGACGAAAATCATCTGTATAGAATCTTTAAAAAAAACTCCACTGAATCCAGTAGTGTTTTTAATGCTTTGAAAGCTGCATCCGCATTTAATGGTGAATCATTTTTATAAGCATACTTTAGGAAAATAAACAAAGAGTGATAGTTGAAACAAGTGATCCCCAAGTGAGAAAAAAGACCCCATACCATTCACCCGTCAACTACTGAAAACATACAAGGCTCCATGTTTTCAGCATGGTTTCTGAACTACTTTTTATTTCCTATGCAGCGCGATCTCACTACACATTTGCTGATACGTTTGACTCCGATTTAACTTCTGTTTAATTTTGTGTGCTCCTTCACGCTCATGGCGTGGTGCTGTAAATCGGTTCGCTTATGTAAAACCGTATTACTTCTCATTTTCATGTGGCAATAAAAGTCCAGTTAAAACTTTACAAAGCTAATAGCTCTAAGTAGAGCAAATGCGAGACCCATTGCATTGCAAATGCTTGTTTTGACAGGTTTCTTTATGTTGAACCAAAGGGCATATTTATAATGCTTCTGTGGCCTCTGCGGCCAATGTCTCTGCGTCACTTTTCTTAAACTCCGGCTTCTCAGTATGCCCACATATATTTACAAGGTCATCTTGTGTGGCTTTTCATGCCTTATAAATATGGCCTCCTTTCATGCATAACTGTGTTAAATGGGCATTCCATGGGTGTTGCTTTGGGTGTTCCCACGCAACACCCATGGACTCTGATGCGTTCCCAGATTAACAAGGAAACTTTTAACTCAAAGAGCGACATCCTCCTAGTGAGCAAAAGAGAGCAGTGGACAGGGGCTGTAGGGGATCCCTAGCATCTGGCAAAAAGATTTAGGAGCATATTTATAGTTTTTGATGCAAAACTGCACTAACAAAGTTTTGCATCAAAAGGTTTAGCACCTGCTTGTGCCATTTCTGAGCAGCAGCCGGGCGTCATATTTATGGAATGGTACAAGCTGGTGCAAAGGGTGGGCTAGAGCAAAACAAAAGCTGCATCACTTTTTTAGATGCACTGGCAGCGCAGGCTGCAGGGCCATATTTACAAGGCCATGCAAAGGCACCTTGCGTGGCTTTCCATGGCCTTCTAAATATGGCCCACTTTCACTCCTTACTCTGTGTAAAAGGGGTGTTCCATGAATGTTGCTCAGATTTACAAGGTTTAGTAAACCTGAGAATGTGTCAATTTCCTACACCACCAGGGTGGTGCAACTGGGAGAAATAACAATATTTTTCCCTGTTAATTTCTGCAGTACATATAGAAGGAGGAAAACATCTCTTATGATTGTTTTTGTCCAGGAAGGTGTTCCTTCCTGCACAAAATCCATCACTCCCGCAACACAGGCATGCTTGCATCATGGTGCAAGGGTGCCTGTGTTGGTACGTAGCAGCAATTTGTGCAGCAGTGCAGACAAAAAGGACAGGAATGTGCTGTATCTTTTAGATATGGCACATTCCTGCCCTTTTCTTTTGCACAGCAAAAAGGCATGCAAAGTTGGCCTGCGCCAAAGCTTTGTAAATGAGGCCCTAAGGGGCATATTTATACTCTGTTTGCGCTGAATGTGCGTGAAGAATTTTGACGCACATTCGGCGCAAACCGTGCACCATATTTAAACTTTGACGCCCGAGCCCGCGGACGTCAAAATTCCTCTGTGTGAGTAAATTTTTGGATGCAGGAAACTGCCTTGCGTTAATGACATGCAAGGTAGGCGTTCCTGCCCAAAAAATGACTCTAAGGCCTGTGCGTCTTATTTATACTCCTGTGTCATTTTGACGCACAGGAGAGGGCGGGCCTTAAAAAATGGCGCACAGCCTGATGTGTGTTGTTTTTTAACGCCTGGGTCAGGGCAGGTGTTAAGGGACCTTTGGGCTCACTTCCATGCTCTCTGACCATCGAAGGAGTCCAGAGGTGCCCTTTCCTGCCCCCAGAGACACCACCTGCCACCCCCGCCCACCCCTGGAGGACAAGTATGGATGGGGGGACCCATCCTAGGTAAGTACAGGTAAGTTGAGGTAAGTATTTTTTTTTTTTTAAAGTGGCATGGGGGGCCTAATTTGGGCCACCCTACATGCCACTGTGCCCAATGACCATGGCCAGGTGACAGCAGTCCCCTGGGCGTGGCCATTGGGCAAGAGGGCATGACTCCTTTCTTTGCTAAGACAGAAGTAATTTCAATGGGGCTTGGGCATAAAAAAATGGCGCAAGTCCGGTTTGAGGCATGATTTTTGCCTCAAACCTGACTTGCACCATTTTTTTACGCACAACCCCCATTTTCCCCTACGCCAGCGCTGCCTGGATTGAGTAATTTTTTTTTACTCAGACCAGTCCGCAGCGCTGGCTAACGTCATTCCTTAAATAAGGCGCCTGCAAGGTGCATAGGAATGGCGTTAGCCGGCGGTAAACTTTTTGACGCAAACCAGCGCCGGCGCTGGTTTGCGTCAAAAAGTTAAAATATGTTCCTAAGTGTCATGGTAGTCAATAGGAGTCCTCTTTATGAAACCCTGCACATACGGTGATCATCTTATACTCAAATTGTGCCTATAAACGTAAATCCATTAAGGAAACTACAAATCTACTGCAATGGTGTCAGTCAAAATACAAGATCTAGGGAGCCATGCTGGATGTTGGCCCCCTATGGGGAGAAGTTACTGACTATATGAAGAATACTCACATACCTCAGCAATATACTACCTTACGAAAATGAAGTCGACAAGGATAGTAACCTGTAGAAATCAGACAAAATAAAAATAAAATAAATAAAATAATACTATTCAAAAATGCTCTTAGGCACAATCCATTCCTCTTCTGTAAATTGTTCTATCACCCTTTGGGGTTGAGTGCACTTGCCAAAAAATTCCAAATAAATAAACTATTTCAGATACCTCTATATTCTTCTTAACAGCTTAGTCTACAACCGATACAGAAATATTGCACTGGAACTGTATTCAAAGGTTTGTTTTGTGGTTGAGAGAGGAGTAACAATATGATAATCATTTTGGTCTCCCTACAAATAGTAGTTCAACCACAGCTGCTATGCCACATCTTCAACACCAAGACTTAACTTCTGCCAATCTGATATACACCAGTTTACAATGCAAAGGTCATTATCACTACTGCATTTTGTCCAAGTGACTCTTTGTCACCTTCTACTGGGTTGTCCTTTTCTACCGAATACTTAACATTGCCTGTAATTATCCTGATTCTCAATGCCAGTGTACATAAAGCCATAAGAACGTTTATGATTTGTTGATGACAAATATCATAAAAGGTAATGCAAAGTATAGCACACATAGAATCAATTACAAACACAGTGCAAAGCAAAAAGCACAAATACCAGAAAGATCACTATAATATTGGTTATATTGGAAATCTGATAAACTTAAAAAATATATGTAAGTAGTGTTGAGTGCAAAAGGTGCCCACATGGTGGATATAATTACAAATAAATGAGATATAGACTGTGCATATCCAAAGGCTGGTACCAGGTTGCAGAATTCACATAAATTGTAGAAAGGACATCCTTTATCAGGAACAAGGAAGCAAGGTGTCTTTGACAGTGTTTCACCCTAGTCATAAGTCTAGTGTCAACATCAGGACACAGGTAGTGAAGACTGAGCACTGCATTGAAAGGACTGCTATTTCATTGGATCTAGGGTCAAGAATGTACAAGCTATTCTGCATGTGGGGTTAGGGTAAAAAATCAGGAAGCATGCAGCTGTACAGAGAAAATAAATAGTGGTCAGGCAGGTCCGAAGTCGTGCCAATGCTGCTATAGTTGTAATATGAGAGGCACGCCAAGATTGTGACCTTGTGACCTCAGTATGCCTGTCATATCATCTGGACATTCCTTCATATCATCATTGCAGCAGCCTTCTATCTAGATCTATAGGTTTTTACTTTATTCTCTTCTGTATGGTCCAATCGTGTAATATCAGCACCTCCATACCATAAGAAGCCACTTTGAGTTCCAATCTTCTGCCATACCTTGCAGTCTCTTGTTTGACATACACGTTACCAATGCCTTTGCTGTCAGTATATCCCCTCTTCCAAGAGCCTGTACTTTAGCAATCCAGGCCTTTTCCAAAAAAAACTCTTACCTGGTAGAATGATCCTACACTTGAACCTGTCCGATGTCTCTTTGTCGCAAAATCTGTGAGTCTCCTTGCCACTACTCCTCAACTCTTCCATTCACTCACCAGTCTCTGAAGCCGCATATCACATCTGTGAACTGAGCCTCTGAATAAATGATGTCTGGTCACTACACCTGACTTTTCCCATTGAGCTCCACAAAGTGCTGCCATTTCCTCTAACATGCTTTTCCATGGCTGCAAATGTCACAGCATCAGACAGATCCATGTTTGAACTGGAAGAGTCACTTTGGCATCTGAGTGCTTCTGTACCTTGATAAGTGCCAAATTATCCTCCAGGTGCCAGACTTTATTCTTTTGTTTTGCATTTCCATGTTACACAGGTGTTTTATACCATCAGAGGAGAGATCCACAAGTGGTCCTTTTTATGCACAGATTCTATCTAGTACTTATTTTGTGCCAGTGGTGTGGGTGGCAGGCATCAGCAATCATTTTTAGGAACTATCATCAGGCATTGACCCAGAGGAAGAGAGAGAATAGCATAAAAAAGAGAATAAAGAAGGAAGAGAGAGATAGGAAACGAGAGGCAAAGCAAGAAAGAAGGGATAAACAAGAACCTGCAAGAGTGAGACAAAGAGACAGGACGTGTAGGCTGGTAGCATAAGGAGTTCTCAGATGGAATTAAGGCTATAAAAACTTGGGGACTCATTTACAAGGAATTTGCGCCACGGTCACCTCATTTTCTTTTACGCAATGGTGGTGCAACAAGTGCTTTACACCCTTCCACAATTACAAACTGACGCATTGGGCTTAATACATCAGTTTATAAAGCCTTGCATCACATTATACCTGCGCAAGGCATAATGTATACAAGGTAGGAGTTCCCTGAGGAAAAGTGATACATTTCACTGCGTCGTTCTGTGACTTCACTGTGTGAGAATTTAACTCCTGCTCAGAGCAGGCGTTAAACTGATTCAGGGCTTTTCTCTATGGGAGCCTTCCTCACATTGCTTGTGACAATAGTCCAGCAATGCATCATTTTAGGGCCACAGATGCGGCAGAATGTCTGACGCATCTGTGAAAAAATGTGCTATGGAGCTCTATAGAATAAATACAGTGCATCCATGGTGTTGTTATGGAATTGTTGGGAAGTGCAAGAAATCTGATGCATTGGGGCCAATCCGTCAGCTTCTTGTAAATGAGGCTCTTGGTATGCAGCAACTTTGGTACTTGACAGCCCTGGAAGCAGTGTCACATTAAAAGCTTCAGACTTTTGCACTTTTTTAACAATTAAGCATTGATGGTATTTAATCATGTCATTTACATATTAATCACATTAACCTTACACAACTAGGGCTGGTCAAACGTCTTACCTCTCCTCGGGACATGGAATAGCAGATGGCACAAACCACCTGATTCAAGCACCCATTCTGTACATATTGGGATTTAACCAGCATTGAAGGAGAAACATTCTTGGTGTCCTGCACCCAGTGCAACATACCCATTGGGATTGTCAAACGTAATGACAATCCAGAAAAACATTAGGGCCCATCTCCTTAACTATGTCATTTCCAAAGAGAATGACTGAAAGCAAGAGTGTAAGAAATGGGGTCTTTGGCTGGCAGTCAGGTAACCCCCTGTCCAAGCAAGGACCCTCACTCTAGTCAGGGTAAGTCACACACAATCCAATTTATCCTGTGCCCAACCTCTGGTAGCTTGGCACTGAGCAGTCAGGCTTAATTTAGAAGGCAATGTGTAAAGTATTTGTGCAATAAATCATTCAATAACCGAGTATAGCACCACAAAAATACCCCACACAGTGTTTAGAAAAGTATATGATATTTATCTGGTTAAATGCAGGTCAAAACCATCAAGATTGGATAAGTACAAGTTTAAATATCGCTTCAGAGAATGATAAAAATAGTATTTAGTCTTTAGAAAGCAACAAGTGTCTCTTGCAAGCACAAAGTACCTGGATTGAGTTAAAATTCTCCACAAGTGACCGTAGAGGAAGAGATGCGTGGAAAACGAGGAGGTATGCGTCGGTTTCTCCAGGCACATACAGACAATGCACCGCAAATTTTCCTTGCAGGGAAGACATTTGCATCGATTTCCAGTGCGCGGACTTGGATCCTCTTTGGGTTGTGGTGTTTTCAGACACCCCGGGGACAGTGCAGAGAAATCCTGGTCGTGAAGGACGAGGTCACAGGAACTTTGTCGATCAGGTGGGCGATGAGTGAAAATTTCTCTCGCACGGCAGGCACTGCGTTGATGCTTGTCGCAGGAAGTTGGGCTGCGCCATTCCAGCTCGGCTTTGCGTCAATCCAGTGGGCCGTGCATCGAAGTGCTATTCGCAATGCTAGCGCTGCGTCAATTTCCTCTTGGGGAGCCAGGCTGCGTCATTCCTCTTTGCCGTGCGGTGATTTTCTCACTGCGAATCAGGTTGTGTGTTGTTTCTGGCAGGTTGTGCTTCAAATTTTCGCTGCACAAGGAATTCTTTGCAGGATGAAGTCTTTTTGGTCCTGAGACTTCAAGGAAGAGGAGGCAAGCTCTATCCAAGCCCTTGGAGAGCACCTCTCAGCAAGGCCAGAGGGCAACAAGGCAGCAGTCCTTTGCAGAAAAGTAGTCAGTTGAGTCCTTTGGACAGCCAGGCAGTTCCTCTTGGCAGGTTGCAGGTTCTGGTTCAGAGTTTCTTCACCAGTGGTATCTTGTCCAGAAGTGTCTGAGTTGGTGGGGTCAGAGGCCCTGTTTAAATACCCAAGTGTGCCTTTGAAGTGGGGGAGACTTCAAAGAGTGGCTTAGAAGTGCACCAGGTCCCCTTTCAATTCCATCCCGTCTGCCAAGGTCCCAGTAGGGGGTTTGGCAGTCCATTGTGTGAGGGCAGGCCACTGTCCTTTGAAATGTGTCAGGCCTTCCACCCTCCCAGCCCAGGAAGACCCATTCAGTATGCAGATGTGTGCAGGTGTGCCTGAGCATCCTGTGTTTGGGGTAGTCTGAGTAAAATGCACATGGGAGCTGCTGAGTAACCTAGCCAGACGTAGAGTGTAAGGCACAGAAGGATTTAAGTGCAGAAAAATGCAAACTTTCCAAAAGTGGCATTTCTAAAATAGTAATATTAAATCCAATCTCACCAGTCAGCAGGATTTTGTTTTACCATTCTGGCCATACTAAATATGACCTTGTTACTCCTTTCAGATCAGAATCTACCACTCAAACAGTATATGAGGGTAGCCCTAATGTTAGCCTATGAAAGGAGCAGGCCTCACAGCAGTGTAAAAACAAATGTAATAGTTTTACACTACCGGGACATATAAACTGCACAGGTACATATCCTGCCTTTTATATACATAGCACCTTGCCCTAGGGGTTACCTAGGGCCTACCTTCGGGGTGACTTATATGTAGAAAAGGGAGAAAAGAAGGTTTGGCAAGTACTTTCAAATGCCAAGTCAAAGTGGCAGTGAAACTACACACACAGGCCTTGCAATGGCAGGCTTAACGCATGGTTAAGGGGCTAGTTAGGTGGGTGGCACAATCAGTGCTGCAGGCCCACTAGTAGCATTTAATCTACAGGCCCTGTGTACATGTAGTGCACTTACAAGTACATTAAATAAGACAATTAGGTATTAAACAATGTCACTATGTTTTAAGGAAGAGAGCATATGCACTTTAGCACTGGTTAGCAGTGGTAAAGTGTGCAGAGTCCTAAAACCAGCAAAAACAGTGTCCAAAAGGTGGAGGGAGGCAGGCAAAAAGTTAGGGGTGACCACATAAGGCTGTCAGGTCTAACAAAGAAAGTTAGAAATTGGGTCTCTAGTTGGCAGAGGTATGCACCCTGTCCAACTAGGGACCACAATCCTAGTCGGGGTAAGTCACAACACAACCCTAATTATTCTGTGCCCACCCTCTGATAGCAGGCTTGACTTAGAAGGCAATTAATAAAGAATTTGTGCAATATCTCATCCAGTAACACAGTGAAAACACCCCAAAAAAAACTCCACACAGAGTTAGTATAAAAGTGAATATTTATCTGAGTAATGTAAAACCAAAATGATGAAAATCCATCCAGTGGAAAGTGAGATATTCATTTTTGAAGATTAAGGGTCTGAATTAGAACTCGTCGGATGGGTTACTCCATCAAAACAGTGATGATATCTCGTCTGTTGAAATCTGAATCCCATTATGTCCTATGGGATTTAGATTTTGGCAGATGGGATATCTGTCATGGTTAGGACAGAGTAACCTGTCCAGCGAGTTCTAGATCAGGCCCTAAATGTGAAGGCAGTGCTTAGAAGTCACTAGCCATCAAAATGTTACTTGAGGTTGTGAGGGGCTGGTTCAAATCCAAAATCTAGACTGACTAAGATGGAGGGTAGGCTGGTGAAAGAACCCACGCAGGGTCAGCTGAAACAGTACCTTTGATGGAGCAAATGACCAATGCTGAGGGCACGATGCGTTGGTATTTTCCATGCAGCCGGGTCACGCCGTCGTCGGTCTCCGCGAAAGTGAATGCGATGCGTGGCCATCAGGCCAAGCAGAGTGATGCCAACTAGCCAATTTGGCTGTGAATCCACTGTCATCGGCCAGCCGCTGCATTGCCGTCAGAGAGTGATGCGACTAGTTTTCTCCTGCACTGGAGAAAATGCATCACTTTTTGCAGAAATTTCACCTGTCCATCTTTAAGTTTCAGTTCTTTTAGACTCATTTCGTGAAACAATAAAAGTTTCTTCTCAGCTAAGGCCCTTCAGCCTCAGCTCATTTGGCCTTCCCCTCAGCCTCTATCTTTAGCTTTGCCATATGCCGCTGCTTAAATTCCCTTTCCTCCCTCCTCTCCCTCATCTCCTCTGGGGATAGGCTATTCCTACTCTTAAAGAAGGCCGGAATCCAGGGTTTCCCCTCAACTGCTGCAGGTAGCTCCTCACAAGAGCCATTCACAGGCTCCTCCAACTCATCATGCTTTATGAGTGGGCCTCTGCCCTACCCAGGCCCAGGCTCCATTTATAACTTCACCTTCTTGGTGGCTTCTTGGGCAGTTACCCCCATCTCCTTGCAGAAGCCTTACAACTGGTTTACTTCATACTCCACCAGATGAGCCAGCTCAAACTCCATGGCTCCACTTCCAAAACTGACAAGAGACACAATGTAGAGGACAGATCAAAATACAAAGGAGAGAAAATTGAAGAAAAAATCAAAACTGTCTTAGTTGTTGGTGGGTGGGTAGTGTACACGTAGCTATTGTGTGCCACTGCACAAACACAAACATAAGTCCTATCCTCACTGCTGATCACCTATGTTCGAAATTGGGCCTCTAGTTGGCAGAGGTATGTACCCTGTTCAAGTAGGGACCACCATCCTAGTAGGGTAAGTCACAACACAATCTAAATTATCCTGTGCTCACCCTCTGGTAGCTTGGCACAGAGCAGGCAGGCTTAACCTAGAAGGTAACGTGTAAAGTATTTATGCAATAACTCAAATTGTAACACAGTGAAACCACCACAAAAAGGTATCTGAGTAAAACAAGACCAAAATGACAAAAATCCATACAGTGGAAGTGGAAATACACATTTTTTAAGATTAAATGTGAAAACAGTTCTTAGAAGTTACTAGCGCTCAAAAGGTTACTTGAGGTCATGAGGGACAGATGCAAATCCAAATTCCAGGACGACTGCGATGGAGAGTAGGCTAGTTACAGAACTCATGCAGGGTCTGCTAAAACAATGCATTTCATGGGGCAAAGCATCAAAGTTGAGGGCACTGCAATCAGGCTCCCTCTAAGGTGAATGCGATGCATCGTAGTCAGGCCGGGCAGAGCATTGTCAGTGAGCTGCGTAGGCTGTGAATCTGCTGTCGTTGAACACCCGCTGCTTAACCATCTGAGAGCGATGCACCAATTTTTTGCCCACAATGGAGGAGATGCGTTGCTTTTTGCAGAAAGCAGCTGCAGAACCCACTTCAGTGGCCCAGAACTTGGAAGGGGAACATCAGTCAAGGGTAGGGCTCAAAGAAGTCAAAGTCCAGCAGCACCAGTAGAGTTGTAGACAGTCTTTGATGTCCCTGAGCCTGCAGGAGAACAGGGGGCAGGCCAGCAAGCCTTTGGAGACCACTCTGGTGGGAAGACAGAGTCCTTCGAGCAGGGTCAGTCAGTGAGCAGCAGGCAGCAAGGCAGCATGCAGAAAAGCAGTCCTTCCAGAAAAGCAGTCCAGTTGAGTCCTTTGAGCAGCACAATAGTTCTTCTGACAAAGGTCCAGTTCCATGTCCAGAAGTGTCTGATTTGAGGAGTTCAGAGACCCAGTACTTATACCCAAAAGTGTCTTTGAATTGGGGAGACTTCAGAGAGCGGCATTGAAGTGCACCAGATCACTTTCAGCCCAGTCCTGTCTGCCGGGCTATCTGTGGGGGGTTAGCAATCCTTTGTGGTCAGGCCACTACCCTTCGAACCGGTGTATAAGCCCCTCCACCCTTCCTGCTCAGGAAGACCGATTAGTGTGCAAATGAATGTAGATGCAGTTGAGTGGCCTGTGTGTATGGCTCTCTGGATGGAATGCACAAATGTAGCTGTCACCCAGCGCAGTCCAGTAGTGTATTGGGAACAGGGAGTTTTTCACTACCAAGACATGTAATACTCAAAAGTACATGTCCTGCCTTTTAAATACTCTGCACCCTGCCCTATGGGTACCTAGGCCTACCTTAGGGGTGACTTATGTGTAGAAAAAGGGGTGTTCAAGGCTTGGCAAAGGGTTTAAAATGCCAAGTCAAAATGTTAGTAAACTGCTCACACAGGCCTTGCAATTGCAGGCCTGAGACATGGTTAAGGGGCTACTTATATGGGTTGTACAATCAGTTCTGCAGGCCCGGTAGTAGCATTTAATTTATAGGCCCTGGGCACATGTACTGCACTTACTAGGGACCAATAAGAAAATTAACTATGTCAATTGGGTAGGAACCAATATTACCATGTTTAGGAGAGAGAGCACAGGCACTTTAGCACTGATCTGCAGTGATAAAGTGTGCAGAGTCCTAAAACCACCAAAAACGAGATCAGAAAAATGGAGGGAGGCAAGCAAAAATTTGGGGGAATACCACCTCAAGGCTGACAAGTCTAACAAAGATCTTCATAACATAAGTTAATGTCTGACCAATCAGAAAGGACAAACTTGTACTCTGAATCCAGCAGGAGCGATGCACTCTCCTATCTCCCACCACCTCCACCAATGGCCACATATATAATAATAAGAGGGCCATTGGTAGGAGCATAGTAAAGGGAATGGAATAGCAAAGACTCCACCTGGACATCCCCGACCACCTGGGTAGGACAATTGGAACCAGCTTGGTGCTTTGGCACTGCCGTGCCAGGATGCGCTCCACAGGGTTTTCTTCTGACATCCATCAGTTTCTAATCGAAATGCCCTTCAATGGCTCTAGGCTATTTGTAGTAAAAGAGAATTCAGCCTTAGAACGATTGAAAGAGAGCAAAGCCACTGCTTGCTCTTTAGGACTAATTCCTTCTGCTCGGCAGCTCCCCAAACAAACTTACCTCTTTTCAGTCTTCAGTAGGGGATGCCATGAGAGGCAATGTCAGTACATACCTCAGCAACAACAGGCTTTCCAGTTCTTTTGAGGTAGAGGGTGGGGAGCATGTCGACAGTGTCCAATTTCCTAGAGGCAACACTATACCCAAACTGCAGCAATCCGTCTCGTGACTGCCACAAAAATGCTTGAATTTGTCCTCAGCAGCCCACAATCACCTGGCAGGAATCCAAATCAGCTTCTACCCCCCCAGGTGGAGGAGCATCACATCTGACCAATGGGTACTTCAGATTGTGAAACACGGTTTCTCCCTACACTTCCTGTCACATGCTCCAGATAAGTCACCTGCAGCTCAAAACCTACAAGAGGACCACTTGTCCATGCTTTAATTAGCAAACAGAGCTCTCTTCGCCAACAGAGCAATAGTAAGAGTGCTGGCATCAGAGATCAGGGACCGTCTGTTACTCCTGTTTTTTTCTCTGCCCCATCATCGGTTTCTGCCCTTTGAACCTCTTTCTCCTGAAGCACAAGTTCATTTTGCTTACATGGGCCCAAGTTCTGTCTGCCCTGGACCCCCAAATCTGGATAGTGGCATTGGATTTTCAGGATGCTGATTCCACAGCCCCATCTTTCACTTCCTGCGGTTTCAGGTAAGCCAAGAGCACTTTCAGTTCACTTTGCTTCCTTTTGGCCTTATCAGCTGACCTCAGTGTTTCACAAGGGTGTTTGTTACAGACATTGTGGGCAGGTTGGGAATACCAACCTTCCCATACCTTGATAATGACTGGCTACTGAAGATGGGCTCCCCTAAAACGGTTATAAACTACCTCCAGACAACAGCTGACCAGTGGACATCAATGGGCTTTTCCAGAAACATGTCAAAGTCACACCTAACTCATTACCAATGGCTCCGCTTTACTGTATCTATCTGGGACACAGTGCTTTCCCGAGCCTTCCCTCCACCTTAGTGAATCCAGGATATTCAGGCTGGGATCCTGATGTTCCAGCATTTGACCTTGGTTGCAATGAGAGTGCTTCTGAGGGTGCTTGGCCTCTTGGCTCACTGGATCCTGCTGGAGGTGGTACATGTGATCTCTCATCCTCTGGATGACGGCAGCATTCCTGCTGAAAATAGTTACGTCCATCCACACTGGACAATCCATCATCTTGCTGCCATTTCCATGGCCTATCCAAGGAAGAAGAATGGCTCCATCAAATTGATCCAAAAAGGGCCCGGAGGTTTTACATTAATTGGACCAGAGGCCACCAATTGAACGATCAACTGTTTGTGGGTTTCTCTGGTGCAAAAATGGGGAAATCAGTGCAAAAGAGAATTATTTCTCCAAGGATTGTTCTATGCATTACAGTCTGCTATGGGCTAGTCATGAAACAGCCCTCAGAAGACTTGTGCACTCACTCCACCAGAGCAAAGGCTTCTATCACTGCACTAGCATGTGTTGTGCCAGCCTTGGAAATCTGTCAGGCTGCTATGTGGATGTGCCTCCGTACATTCACAAAGTACTATTAACTGGTTTGGTGGGCACCTCGCCCAATCTGTCCTGCAGAATTTCCTGGTCTGAGTTATTCCTTAGAGCCACCACCTGGGAAAACACTGATTTGATATTTATTCAGAATGTGGGGAACCTGTGGTTCAGAAGAACATGTTACTTCCCTTTAGTAATCCCTTTTCTGGTAGAGACTTGATATAACTGCAAATCCTTCACTGTCCCACCCACCTCCCCGTTCTATGGAAAGGGCTCATACAATCCGTTAATATGTTTCCAAGCTAGAGATCTGCATACTGCCATATTTTGATTTCTATGAGCTCCACATCTGATGGTACATATATCAGAAAGAAACTGAAGTCAGTGCAAGAAGGTGTTACAGATATAGCGTCCAGAAATCACATTTGGGGCAGGGTTGAATTCAGCATGGAGCCGCACGACACCATGTAGTGACACACAAGGGAATTGCTATTAATAATCTCCCCAACCAGTCTGGTGCTTGGGAGAAATTCCCAAGGTGAGAAATGTGATGTGAAATGGAGTCTCTACCAGAAAAGGAGTTACCGAAGACGTGCAATTTGTTCTTCTTTGCAAAAGAAATCCTGCATCCACTTCGCAAAGTTCTGGCTGTGGTATTATAATTTCTGGCTGAGTTCTATTGTGCTTTACTTGAATTTGCATCCAATCTGATTGAGCACACTGCAACAATACGAATGAAGGTACAGTTCAAGCTGACATTAGTTGCAGCGAGGCCAACGAGCTGTGGTGGTGAAGTAGGTTATAGGTAGCTACAGACAGTGTAGAATCATTTGATTACCCTTCACTCCCTACACGCATAGAGAAATTGACAGGTTTTACTAATTCCACATTTCCACAGATACATTTCGACCACACCACCGTAGGCGAATTTCAAACATATTTCCTTGAAGACATAGGAGCTGAACTGGCATACATGCATATGTCTCATACCGTGTGTGTCTCTTTCCTTTTTTCAGCACACTCGTCTTTGAAGTGCTTCACATGCGTTGACCCGGCGAGCCCCATGGGGTGCATGACGCTCACCACGTGCAACGAAAATGAGACCTTCTGTAAAACAAACATCACTGTTTCAGCAGGTAAGGACAAATAGAAGTGCGTGTGTTGCTCATGACTGCAGGCATGCATTGATGGATGTGGATTCGCTGAAATATTTGGCATATCAGAAATTACGTCATATACACTTTGATTCCCACAACGGCATAAAAAGACCACCTTTTCTGCAATTCATTGACCTTTATCAGCTTCCATTCTGTTGCTAAAGTAAGGCAGGAGGATAGATAGAGCAAAAGAAAATAGACATTGGGTCCAATTCACAAGGGTAAACTTAGACCAAAATTCTAAGGCCCGTATTTATGAGAGCCTAGCGCAATTCCAATGCCACATTAGTGTCATTTTTTTATGCTAAAGTGGTGTGGGAAAGCCAAAAACACTGTGCTATATTTACAAAGTGTCACGATGCTTGCACTGCACCACTTTGTAACCCCTTGTGCCACATTATGCCTGTGCCAGGCATAATGTATGCATGGGGAGCATTCCTGCACTAGGAGGTACGAAAAAATGGCACAAAGAAATCTAAGAGATTTCTTTGCGTCAAATTTATCTGCATTTTTAACGCTTGCTAGAAGCAGACATTAAAATTAAAAAGAGGCTCCCATTGTTTTCAATGGGCCTGTGGGTGCTTTGCAAGATTAGTGTCAAAGTTTTCTTTGACGCTAATACTGCTAAGCACTGGACTAGTGTAAAAAATTATAACGCTAGTCCCCCTGACTACTGCCATGGTGTGCCGTATTTTAAATATGACACACACATGGTGGCGTAAGTGGGAGGCTAAGGGGTGCAAGCAAAGTGGTGCTGCAGAAGTCTAAACTTTTAGACTAAGTTTAGACTTTTGGACTAAATTTAGACTTTTGGTCTAAGTTTACCTTTGTGAATTGGGCCCATTATTTTTACAGTCATGTCTACTTCTTGTTCCTGCCATTTCCACCTTCAGGGCTCATGAAGCAAGGGGTAGACAGTGGCTACCTCTAACTGACATCCATGGATGTATCTTTTTCAGGAATGTAAAATGCTGCCCCCCGAACAAACTCAGAAAATGGTAAACATTCTCCTAAGCCAAGATATTAAGTCTAAAACGTACTAGAACCTGGTGTAGTCTCAGCGGCTGACTGCCGTGCCTTTATCTTGTCTCAAACGTTCTTGGGATAAAATAAATTGAAAAGGTGGCTAGATTAGAGGTATGTATAAACGTAAGGGTTACATTAACCTTTGACTTAAACTGGTATATTTGAGTGTGGGAAGTTGGATTCTACCCCCTTAAGTTTTTTTTTTTTTTTTCCGCTTTTGGACTTTTGGTTGTTGGACTCCTGCTGTCCTGTAGGATCCCTAATAGATTGACACCTACTGAAATGCTCTATGAAAAATGGATTCCAGTTGTATCCTCCATTGCTGATCATTTAAACTAGGGTATTTGCTGTGAAGCTCAGGTAAGGGGTTTTAAGAAACTTGGGTGTGTGGCCTGACACTGCACGATGGTGGACTGAACTAAGAAGAGCTCCGCCACCTGAATCACAACTTAGGGAAATAATGCAGCTCCCTGGAACCGAATGTTGGGGAGAACGATGGCGCAGAGTGGCCAAAACTCAGGGAGCTTGTGAAGCATCCTGAAATGGCTGGGGGGCCTCTCTGAGAGTGGCACTATCAACCGCAATGGGGAGGGGGGCTGCAGAGAGTACTGAGAGGGGTATATCCCCATCTTACACGATCTCCTTACCTGACCTGGAGTTGCTGAATTGGACTGCTCCCCAGACATGACCATCGAGGGGAGCGGTGGAGCTGAGCGCCTGTAGGAGGCTGGACTGGCTTGTAGTGAGTACCAAGGGGTACTTGCACCTTGCACCAGGCCCAGTTATCCCTTATTAGTGTATAGGGTGTCTAGCAGCTTAGGCTGATAGATAATGGTAGCTTAGCAGAGCAGCTTAGGCTGAACTAGGAGACGTGTGAAGCTACTACAGTACCACTTAGTGTCATATGCACAATATCATAAGAAAACACAATACACAGTTATACTAAAAATAAAGGTACTTTATTTTTATGACAATATGCCAAAGTATCTTAGAGTGTACCCTCAGTGAGAGGATAGGAAATATACACAAGATATATATACACAATAGCAAAAATATGCAGTATAGTCTTAGAAAACAGTGCAAACAATGTATAGTTACAATAGGATGCAATGGGGAAACATAGGGATAGGGGCAACACAAACCATATACTCCAAAAGTGGAATGTGAACCACGAATGGACCCCAAACCTATGTGACCTTGTAGAGGGTCGCTGGGACTATTAGAAAATAGTGAGAGTTAGAAAAATAACCCTCCCCAAGACCCTGAAAAGTGAGTGCAAAGTGCACTAAAGTTCCCCTAAGGACAAAGAAGTCGTGTTAGAGGAATAATGCAGGAAAGACACAAACCAACAATGCAACAACTGTGGATTTCCAATCTAGGGTACCTGTGGAACAAGGGGACCAAGTCCAAAAGTCACAAGCAAGTCGGAGATGGGCAGATGCCCAGGAAATGCCAGCTGCGGGTGCAAAGAAGCTTCTACTGAACAGAAGAAGCTGCGGTTTCTGCAGGAACAAAAAGGGCTAGAGACTTCCCCTTTGGTGAACGGATCCCGCTCGCCGTGGAGAGTTGTGCAGAAGTGTTTTCCTGCCAAAAGGACGCCAACAAGCCTTGCTAGCTGCAAATCGTGCAGTTGGTGTTTTTGGACGCTGCTGAGGCCCAGGAGGGACCAGGAGGTCGCAAATTGGACCAGCAGAGAGAAGGGACGTCGAGCAAGACAAGGAGCCCTCTCTAAAGCAGGTAGCACCCGGAGAAGTGCCAGAAACAGGCACTACGAGGATGCGTGAAACGGTGCTCGCCGAAGTTGCACAAAGGAGTCCCACGTCGCCGGAGACCAACTTAGAAAGTCGTGCAATGCAGGTTAGAGTGCCGTGGACCCAGGCTTGGCTGTGCACAAAGGATTTCCACCGGAAGTGCACAGGGGCCGGAGTAGCTGCAAAAGTCGCGGTTCCCAGCAATGCAGCCCAGCGAGGTGAGGCAAGGACTTACCTCCACCAAGCTTGGACTGAAGAGACACTGGACTGTGAGGGTCACTTGGACAGAGTTGCTGGATTCGAGGGACCTCGCTCGTCATGCTGAGAGGAGACCCAAGGGACCGGTAATGCAGCTTTTTGGTGCCTGCGGTTGCAGGGGGAAGATTCCGTCGACCCACGGGAGATTTCTTCGGAGCTTCTGGTGCAGAGAGGAGGCAGACTACCCCCACAGCATGCACAAGCAGGAAAACAGTCGAGAAGGCGGCAGGATCAGCGTTACAGAGTTGCAGTAGTCGTCTTTGCTAATATGTTGCAGTTTTGCAGGCTTCCAGCGCGGTCAGCAGTCGATTCCTTATCAGAAGGTGAAGAGAGAGATGCAGAGGAACTCGGCTGAGCTCTTGCATTCATTATCTAAAGTTTCCCCAGAGACAGAGACCCTAAATAGCCAGAAAAGAGGGTTTGGCTACTTAGGAGAGAGGATAGGCTAGCAACACCTGAAGGAGCCTATCACAAGGAGTCTCTGACGTCACCTGGTGGCACTGGCCACTCAGAGCAGTCCAGTGTGCCAGCAGCACCTCTGTTTCCAAGATGGCAGAGGTCTGGAGCACACTGGAGGAGCTCTGGACACCTCCCAGGGGAGGTGCAGGTCAGGGGAGTGGTCACTCCCCTTTCCTTTGTCCAGTTTCGCGCCAGAGCAGGGCTAAGGGGTCCCCTGAACCGGTGTAGACTGGCTTATGCAGAATTGGGCACATCTGTGCCCAACAAAGCATTTCCAGAGGCTGGGGGAGGCTACTCCTCCCCTGCCTTCACACCATTTTCCAAAGGGAGAGGGTGTCACACCCTCTCTCAGAGGAAGTTCTTTGTTCTGCCATCCTGGGCCAGGCCTGGCTGGACCCCAGGAGGGCAGATGCCTGTCTGAGGGGTTGGCAGCAGCAGCAGCTGCAGTGAAACCCCAGGAAGGGCAGTTTGGCAGTACCAGGGTCTGTGCTACAGACCACAGGGATCATGGAATTGTGCCAACAATGCCAGGATGGCATAGAGGGGGCAATTCCATGATCTTAGACATGTTACATGGCCATATTCGAAGTTACCATTGTGAAGCTACATATAGGTAGTGACCTATATGTAGTGCACACGTGTAATGGTGTCCCCGCACTCACAAAGTTCAGGGAATTGGCTCTGAACAATGTGGGGGCACCTTGGCTAGTGCCAGGGTGCCCTCACACTAAGTAACTTTGCACCTAACCTTTACCAGGTAAAGGTTAGACATATAGGTGACTTATAAGTTACTTAAGTGCAGTGTAAAATGGCTGTGAAATAACGTGGACGTTATTTCACTCAGGCTGCAGTGGCAGGCCTGTGTAAGAATTGTCAGAGCTCCCTATGGGTGGCAAAAGAAATGCAGCAGCCCATAGGGATCTCCTGGAACCCCAATACCCTGGGTACCTCAGTACCATATACTAGGGAATTATAAGGGTGTTCCAGTAAGCCAATGTAAATTGGTAAAATTGGTCACTAGCCTGTTAGTGACAATTTGAAATAAATGAGAGAGCATAACCACTGAGGTTCTGGTTAGCAGAGCCTCAGTGAGACAGTTAGGCACCACACAGGGAACACATACATATAGGCCACAAACTTATGAGCACTGGAGTCCTGACTAGCAGGGTCCCAGTGACACATAACAAACATACTGAAAACATAGGGTTTTCACTATGAGCACTGGGCCCTGGCTAGCAGGATCCCAGTGAGACAGTGAAAACACCCTGACATACACTCACAAACACAGAGCATGATCAGAGAGAAGGCTTGGATGCGGCGTGGGAGAGGGGCCTGCGGGGGACGCACCTACTGCCTCCCTTGCTGTCCTTCTGCTCCTTGGGACCGCAGTAGAGGAGGCGGGAATGACCGGCGAATGCAGATCTGTGGTGAGGAGGAGGGGGAACCATGGGGAGACTTGAGGGAGTGGCGTCTCCCCTACACACGGATCATTTATCTATCCTCTTGGCAGTCCCTGCGGCCTCCATAGCACCCAGAGGAGGTGGAAGGAGAGATGTCGCCTTGGAGGAGGGCCACCCAACTCCCCTACTGGTCCTGGACTCCTGGAATGTGGAGCACCCACTACTAAGCCACAGGTCCCCAGATGAGGGAGGACAGACTGCACCCCGGCATGAGATATGGGTGAGGCCAGGATGGCACTGGAGGTGCTTACGGAGACCCTCTGGTATGACACAACATTGAGATAAAGTAGAAAACTGGCCATGAAGGGCACAAGTAATGTAGGCAGGCAGGTGTAGGATATTGCAGTACTACATGGACAGATTGTCTGTTCACATGCTCGGATGTTCAAGTAGGAACCTGTCCTGATATTGCAGCGATCTACTTAACTACAGGTCAGTGAGGTGGTGCTTGGTCCCTCTTGCCCCCTCCTTGACAGGAAACAGCACCTAGCAAATCAGAACAGACAGCAACAGGCAATGCATCACTGTCAAGCTGCTTCGCTGGTGGTGAGGTGCTGTTGTAGAGGAGCTGTGCCCCCAACCACGAGATTGGCGTTATGGGGAAGAGAGGAAGTTCCAGTGCAAGTGCTCAGGAACGGAGGGCGACTGCACCTCCAAGTCTTATGGAGACGAGGAGTGTAGAGGTGGATCTGGCCGTCACCCTTCATGATGATAAATTGGACAGAATCCTAGAGGCCATAGCGACCACTGGCCAAGACTTGTGCAATAGAGTGGATGCGGTGTCAGTGGAGGCTTACTGTAGGAAGACCAGAGGAAACAATCCACAAGAGTGGCAAACACAGAGAGCGAGCTAAAAGAGTACTACCATTGCTAACAGAAATGGAGGAGAAAGTTAGCACCGTCACTAGTAAGATGAGAGAATTGGAGCACCGGGTGGAGGTTTCAGAAGGACGATCCCGCCAGAACGGGAAACACCCGGAAGAACGAGTCTGGAACCACGAGGTTGTGAAAAATGAAAGCGAAACAACGATTTTGTTTTCCACGACTACCTGGTTTTGGTACCTTAACCACACATGTCTGAACAATGTACATGCGTGGTTAAGGTACAGAAGGGAGTTGGAGTGGACGTGGTGAAGGAGGAGGTAAGTTGGGCTGGGACTGGGGCTGTTTTGGGGGTGGCGGGTGATGGGGTGGGGGGCTGGGGGTAATTTGGGTTTAGGGGGCAGGGTTTAGGTTTTAGGGGTGGGGACTCAGGGTATTTTTAGTTTTTGGGGTGGGGTGGGGGCTGGGGGAGATTAGAGTTTAGGGGGGTCAGGGTTTAGGTTTAAGAGGTGGGGTGGGGTGGGGGGCTGGGGTGGAAGCATGCTGGGTCGTGCATGCTGATTGGTAATGCCTTTACCAGGAATGCGTTTACAATGGTAAAATCTTTGTAAACGCATTCGTGGTAAAGGCATAAGTGTTTAGAACGAGGTCGTTGTTCCGACCTCGTTGTTGAGCCACAGGTGGTTTAGGCACCCGTGGTTCCGACATAGAACCCACCGGAACAACATTAGAATAGTGGGGTTCCCAGAGGGGGCGGAAGGACTAGACCCCATAGCAGTTTTTGAGACCTGGCTGGCTCAAACAGTGGGAATAGAAGCATTGTCTCCACATTACATTGTAGAACTAGCACATAGAGTTTCAACCCATAGACCGCCACCTGGAACACCACCCAGACCGGTGCTGATCTGCCTTCTTAATTATAGGGATAAAGAAGTACAGAAGGCATGCACAGCGCCACCATTTCAATATGAAAACTGACGCATCTACTTGTTTCTGGAATACACAGCTGCCGTTCAGCGACAGCAGGCTTCCTTTGTGGGAGTAAAGAAGTGCCTACACTGGGCAGGACTAACGTACTACTTGCTGTTCCCAGCCAGACTCAAGGTACTAACCAATGGCACCAGCATCTTCTTTACAGAACCTACGGATGCTTGGGACTGGGTGGAACAGCGCCTGTTTGAGGTTTCCAAGTCTTCATCCCCAAATGCACACCTGGACTGGCCGCAGAGAGGGAAGCATAACAGGAAAAGACCCCAAGAGGCTGGAATGGACAGATTGAAAGGAGCGCCTACCCCAGCAAAGGCAAGACTAAAGCAGAAACAGGCATTGACCGCTGCACAGTATTATGGATGGATGAAGGTCTGACAATATCGCAGATAAGAAAAAGGCGGCACACTGAATCGGAGTTGAAGGCCTCGGACAGTGAAACTCTATCTGATGCACTGCCAGAGGTAACCCCGCAAACAGCGGACCTGCTACTCTAGAAACACATTGACTGACAATGCAGGAGCCGGAGGCAGGATTGCTCCCCATCGTCTGCTGGGTCACGGGCGCTGCTGTCAAAGATTGCTAGTATTGCCTGTTTAAACTATGAAGCTGCATTAAGTTACTTAAGATGATATTGTAAATCAGGTGGCGCACACGCTGAAAAACATGCTCACACTGTGCTGTGGGCCAACTAACCCCCTGCCCTGCTCCCGAGCGCCCACAGTTCACACTGCTGGCCAAAATGGAGGCCCCATTGTTTGGGATTTTATGTGTTTGGGCATACCTAATTGTTCAGGGTAGCCCTGGCATGGGAGTTCTGGGGGTCAGTTCAAATCAAAATCAAGTTCAAGGAAGATGCATGAGACACACAGGCGTAGTAAATAGCCTCATTCAGCAACAGACTATGGTCTGGATGCCCTTTTAATAGATAAGATTAAATGGCAGAAACTAAAGTAGTAACATGTAATATTCGGGGTCTTTCCACCACCAGGAAAAGACATGCAATACAACAGTATATAAAGCTCCACTGGGCGCACATAGAGCTCTTTGAGGAGGCACATATGGCAGGCGACGAGTTTGCTAGATTACAGCATAGATGGGGGGACAATGCTACTGCACCACATACACTGGATTTGGGTATGGAGTCTTGGTTTGGATCTGTGCAGGAGTCCTGTTCCAATTCAATAAGAAGGAAATGGACTCCGAAGGTCGTTACATTTTTGTAGAGGGGTCCCTGAGCGGCAGCCCTGTGCTGTTTGGCAGCATTTATGCCCCTAACGTTAACCCAGCTGAGATATTTGCACATATATCCACGGTATTGGTCAAATGGGCACATCTACCATGGATTGTGAGCTGGGATTTTAACAGTGTACTTAGCGTAGAACAGGATCGCTCATATCCACCAACTTCACAGCGGCTCACTTTTCCCAATGGATGCAGTAGTGGGCGTTGTGCGATTGTTGGTGAGTATTACATCCAGAAGGCGGAGAATTCTCACACTATTCTATACCACATGACCTACACGTTCGACTGGATTGTATACTCTGTCAGCTCCCCACACAACTATTGATTAACGCAGCAAAGTATCTTGGGAAAACATTCTCATGTCATCATCCCTTATTAGCACGCTTCAATGGAGGCAGCCTGCAACTCTGGAGGCCCAGGGTTTTTGGGAAAACACAAGTGAAGCCTTAACACACCACTTGATAGATAATCAGGGCATGGCACCTGCACGTGCGTTTGCGTGGGAGGCACTAAAGGTAGTAATACTGGGGCATCGGATCAATAAAACAGTGACGGTCCGTGAGACGATGCACAAGGAATTAACATGCTTTGAAACTACGCTTAGAGAGGTAGAACTCAAGCGTCAGGCATCGCCAGAAGGAAAGCACCAGTTACTTACAGCTACAGAGACACACGCTTAGTGAATAGAACAGCTAAGATGTCTTGACTTTAGAGCGTACCAGTCAAGGATGCTCGGTGAAGGAAGGAAGTTGGGACATTTTCTGGCCTGGCTACTGCATAGCTCGGCCCCCATACCACCGACTAAGGTGATAAGATTATCCCCCACATGTCTGATTACCAGGCAAGTAGATATTCATGATGCTTTTACTGCATACTACCAATACTTATACAACCCCCACGAGTAACAGAACCCAAAGTATACAGGCCTATATGCAGGAAATAGTCCTACGGCACTACGTCCCTCTGATCTAGAAGCAAGATATCTGCGAAGCAGTACGGACCTCAGCTACAGGGAAGATACCACGAATTGATGGGTACCCTACTGAGTTTTATAAAACGTATCTACCAATGTTAGCTCCCAATCTACTAGATGTCTATCAGATGGCATTACAGGTAGGTCAACTCCCACCTTCTCTGAGGGAATCTTTGTTGATATCTCTACCCAAACTGCAGAAAACCCCACAAGAACTAGGTTCTTATCGCCCGATCTCTATGCTTGGGTCTGATTATAAAGTACTGGGTACACTGATAGCCTCAATGTTCCTATCACAGATACCCCAACTAATATATATAGACCAGAAAGGCTTTGTCCCGGGCAGATCCACAACACTTAACATACGTCGACTGTACAGAATAATGGAAAGGGCTCTGGCACAATGGCCATATGCAATGTGTTTGGTCCTACTGCCAATCTGGTGATATGCTGGTCTGGGCTACATGTTTTCCACTATAACTGCCTTTGGCATTACGGGGCACATGAATAAACTTATACAACTATTATATATGGATACTATAGCCTGAGTGAAGACAGGACAGTGTATCTCCCCTACTTTCCCGGTGACAAGAGACACGTGCCAAGGATGCCCTCTGTCCCAATTACTCTTTGCCTTGACGATGAAGCTGTTGGCACAGAAACTCCAACAGAAAGGAGCAGAATGGGGACTTCCTATCGATGGAAGTATGCATATTGCTTCCTTATATGCAGGTGATGTGCTGATTTATATATGCAATATAAGGCAGTGTGTAAGTGCCAGAAATCACTTACTGTCTGACTTTAAAGCAGCGTTGGGTTTTGGGGTTGACTTGGCTAAGTCATGTCTATACCTGTTAAGTCCCCACTGTACCTCTCAGTGTATCCAAGCGGAGGCCAAAGAAATTCATTGGGAGCCCACCACTGTCAGAAAGTAGCCTCTTTCTAGCATGGTTACCCCCATTTTTGCAAAGCAAAAATAGTATACACAGTTCCACTAAAAAAGAGAGAGAGGGAAAGAGATCCCTGTATCTAGTAGAGGAGAGAGAGAAAAGAAAAGGTCCCTGAGAGTCCAAAAATATGGGAACAAGAGCCCTCACTCACCAATTGGTAACATGCTTCATCATCGGGCTATGCTCCTCGTCAGGCCAGCACTGCAATGCCTGAAGGGCCCCACAAGGGAGCTCTTTGCCGGAGATCTTTTAGCAGTAGATGGTTGCCGGTTAGTATACACTATTTGTGTATGATTGGTATGAAAAAAGAGTGCTGTTAAAAATGGCTAGAGGTAAAACATAATTTATTTGAATATCTAACCTCTGTCATGATTAAAAACAAGAGTAAGGGGAGAGAACAAGGTTAGGTCTAGTCTTCCCAAATAAAGTCAAAAATGCCACTGACCCTCTTATCTGGGAGTGTAGTGTATGCAAGTACAGGATCCCCTATACTGCTTCTAAATTGAGGTCAACATGTTTCTCGCTTCTTTAGTCTACAAGAACTAGTGCGATTCTTCAGGACCAATAAACCTACCAAATCCAAAAACTTTATGAAGCCTATAGTAGGAAATTTCATCTTTTGCAGGGACCTATAAAATAAAAGCAGACATTTTGGGCCTGTTTGTCAGTGTGTTTGACTGTGTCACTGGGATCCTGCTAGCCAGGTCCCCAGTGCTTATGGTTTATGGCCTGTTTGTCAGTATGTTTGACTGTTTTTTCAGTATGCTTGACTGTATCACTGGGTTCCTGCTAACCAGCACCCAAGGGCTTATGCTCTCTCTGTTCTCAAATTTGTCACTACATACTGGTAACCCAGTATTTCATCCCAAATTGGCATAATGGTACCCCCTTATATGTTCCTAGTATATGGTACTTAGGTACCCAGGGAATTAGGGTTACAGGGGATCCCTTTGGGCTGCATGTAGGAAAGTGCCATCTTTCTTGGCATGTTACCCCCATTTTTACCTGTATGTCAGTATGTTTTTGCCTCTTTCATTGGGATCCTGCTGGTCAGGACCCTAGTGCGCATAGTTTAGGGCCTAATGTGTGTGTCTGTAGAGTGCTTAACTGTGTCACTGAGGCTGTGCTAATCAGAACCTCAGTGCTTATGCTCTCTCTGGTTTTAAATTTGTCACTATAGGCTAGTGACGTCATTTACCAATTTCAATTGGCACACTGGACCCCCTTATAAGTCCCTAGTATATGGTATCTAGGTACCCAGGTGTAGGAGGCTGGCCTGGCTTATAGTGGGTACCTGATGGTACTTACACCTTATTCCAGGTCCAGTTATCCCTTATTAGTGAAGTAGTAGTGTTCTAGCAGCTTAGGCTGATAGAGGTAGCTATAGCAGAGCAATGTAGGCTGAACTAGGAGACATGCAAAGCTCCTACTATATCACTTATATCATATAGGTGCCATATCATAAGAAACACAATACTCAGGGTTACTAAAAATAAAGGTACTTTATTTTAGTGACAATGTGCCGAAAATATCTCAGAGGATATAGTCCCTTAGGAGCTAAGTAAAATACACAAAATATGCACACAAACCAAAATCAGGTAAGTAAACAGAAAAGTAGCGCAAACACTGTAGAATACAATAGGATGCAATAGGCCTAGGGGCAACACAAACTACATACTAGGAAAGTGGAATGCGAACCACTTAGGGACCCGTGGCCTAGTGTTGTACGTAGCGGGTCACTGGGAGTGCCAGAAAACACTAAGGGTGTTCAAGATACCCCAGCCCAACACCCTAAAAAGTATGAGTAAAGTGACCCTACTTCCCCAGAAACACACTAAAGTCGTGATAGGAGATTCTGCAAAGACCACAACTGACTGCAAAGCACTGAAGACGGATTCCTGGACATGAGGACCTGTAAAGGAAGGGGACCAAGTCCAAGAGCAACAAAAGTGTCGGGGGGCAGGAGCCACTAAACCCCAGATGACGGTACAAAATGGCTGCCTCCGGTGGAAGAAGCTGCAGATTCTGCAACCAGCAACGGAAGGTGCCAGGAACTTCTCCTTTGCATAGAAGATGCCCTACGGAATGCTGGAGGATGCAGAGTTATTTCTTTGAAGAAAGACCGCAAACAAGCCTTGCTAGCTGCAAAGGTTGCAGTTGAAGAAAAAGGGTGCTGCCCGGGCCCAGGAATGACCAGGAGGTCGCCACTTGGAAGAGGAGACAGAGGGGGCCCTCAGCAACATAGAGAGCCCATACACAAGAAGGCAGCACCCGCAGAAGTACTTGAACACAGGTTCAAGAAAACTGATCACAGCGGTCATCTCAAAACAACAAAGAAGGGTCCCACGAAGCCGGTGGTCAACTCAGCGAGTTGAGAAATGCAGGACGGAGTGCTGGGGACCAGGGCTGTGCTTTGCATGAAGGACTCCTTGCAAAAGTGCACAGAAGCCCTAGGAGTTGCAGTTCACGCAGAACACAGGATTACTGTCTGGTGAGGAAAGGCAAAGACTTACCTCTGCCAAATTTGGACAGAAGGGCCACTGGACTGTCAGGGTCACTTGGATCCACAGCCTGTGTTCCAGGGACCATGCTTGTCAAGATGAGAGGGGACCCAGAGGACCGGTGAAGCTGAAGTTTGGTGCCTGCGTTAGCAGGGGGAAGGCTCCGTCAACCCACAGGAGATTTCTTCTTGACTTCCAGGGCAGGGTGAAGGCAGACAGCCCCAAGAGCATGCACCACCAGGAAACAGTGGAGAAAGCTGGCAGGATTAGGTGCTACAATGTCGCTGGTAGTCTTCTTGCTACTTTTTTGCAGTTTTGCAGGCGTCCTGGAGCAGTCAGCGGTTGATCCTTGGCAGAAGTCGAAGAGGGAGATGCAGAGGAACTCTGGTGATTTCTTGCACGTCTTTATCTGAGGAAAAGCCCACAAGAGAGACCCTAAATAGCCCTCAGAGGAAGATTTGCCATCTAGTCAGGTAAGCACTTATCAGGAGGGGTCTCTGACGTCACCTGCTGGCACTGGCCACTCAGAGGCCTTCATTGTGCCCTCACACCTCTGGATTCAAGATCGAAGAGGTCTGGGACACACTGGAGGAGCTCTGGGAACCACCCCTAGGGTGGTGATGGACAGGGGAGTGGTCACTCCCCCTTCCTTTGTCCAATTTTGTGCCAGAGCAGGGACTAGGGGTTCCCTTAACCGGTGTAGACTGGCTTATGCACTGAGGGCACCATCTGTGCCCTTCAAAGCATTTCCAGAGGCTGGGGGAGGCTACTCCTCCCAAGCCCTTAACACCAATGTCCAAAGGGAGAGGGTGTAACACCCTCTCTCAGAGGAAACTCTTTGTTCTGCCTTCCTGGGACTGGGCTGCCCAGAACCCAGGAGGGCAGAAGCCTGTCTGTGGGTTGGCAGCAGCAGTAGCTGCAGAGAATACCCCAGAGAGCTGAGACGTATTTACATATTCAGAAGCCTCAGGACAAAAGCTATGCTGTGTAAAATAATACTCACTACTTATTAGATTCCTATCAAGAGGGTCTGACTTAGGCTGACTATGATGAATAGCTGCTGAAAGTGCAAACAGGAGTCCGATTCCATCATTCCTATGTTTTTGGAGCAGACCCAAGATCACATATTTTAAATAGTAAAGCTCTTGAAAATGATTTTCTGGTTTGAACCCATAAGTTGTGTCGACCCCTGTTATATTGTGCTGGCGCCCGAGGACCACTACAGGGCTATGAGAGGTTACCGTTGTAAAGAAAGAAAAAAACGCAGCCCGATCGCACTATGTAAAATGCAGCGCGATCGCGTTGCGTGGAACATAAACAGACAAAGTAGTCAGGACCTCAGGCTCTAAACATTGAGCCTCGTAGGTTTTTAGTAGTTTACTGGTGCTGTGTAGGTGGGCTAAACACCGGAAAAGGCATGACGTATGCATGCCTTTCACAAATGAAAGCAAGTGGATTTTAAAAGGCAAGCCTACGAACCAATGTAAGTGACTGACGTGACATGGGCGTGGTTTGAAGCCCAAAGAGAGATTACAGAATGAACGGAGTGCTTTGGTTAGAAATGGGGGTAACATGCCAAGAAAGATGGTACTTTCCTACACAACCCCCCCACCAAACGAGGGACAATAAGGCTAACCTTATGAGTCTTCATTGTCTAAGTGGAAATATCTGGAGAGACCATCTGCGTTGGAGTGAGTACTCCCAGGTCTATGTTCCACTGTAAAGTCCATAACCTGTAGGGAAATGGACCACCTCAACAATTTAGGATTTTCACCTTTCATTTGTTTAAGCCATAATAGAGGTTTGTGTTCTTTTTGAACAATGAAGTGAGTCCCAAACAAGTAGGGTCTCAGCTTCTTCAGGGCCCAGACCACAGCAAAGGCCTCCCTCTCTATGGCAGACCAACGCTTTTCTCTAGAGGTCAACCTCCTGCTGGTAAAAGCAACAGGTTGATCCTGGCCCTCTGAATTAAGTTGTGATGGTACAGCCCCTACCCCTAATTCAGAAGCATCTGTTTGGACAATGATTTTTTTCGAGCAGTTTGGGCTCTTCAAGACAAGTGCAGAGCACATTGCCTGCTTAAGCTCCTCAAAAGCTTATGTGACTGCTAGCTGTGCATTATACCTTTTTAGGCATTTTCTTACTGGTGAGGTTATTAAGAGGGGCAACAATGGAGCCATAGTTCTTAATTAACCTCCTGTAATACCCAGTGAGACCTAAGAAGGCTCTGACCTGGGTCTGAGTAGTAGGGGGAGCCCAGTCCATAATGGTCTGAATCTTCCCCTGTAGTGGTTCAATCTGTTCCCCACCTACCAGGTGGCCCAGATAAACCACTTTCCCTGCCCTATCCACCTTTTGCATAGCCTCCAAAACTTTCAAGAGGTGGACCAGGTGTTCATCCCAGGCAGAGCTAAAGACAGCAACATCATTTAAATATGCTGCACTGAAAGCTTCCAAACCTTAGAAGACTGTATTCACCAGCCTCTGAAAAGTGGCAGGTGCATTTTTCAAACCAAAGGGCATACCTGTGAATTGATAATGCCCCTCTATGGTTGAAAATGCAATTTTGGATTAGCATGCTCTGGCAATTTGATCTGCCATTAACCTGCAGTTAAATCTAAGGTGCTTAGATACTTGGCAGATGCCAGTGTATCTATTAGTTCATCTGCTCTGGGTATAAGTGAACATCTGTTTTGGTTACTGTATTAAGACCCCTATAGTCCACAGAAAACCGCATCTCTCTCTTTCCATCTTTACTATGCGCTTTGGGGACAAGCACCACTGGGCTGCTTAGGGCCTATTTGAAGCCTCAATAACTCCAAGTTCTAACATTTTCTGAACTTTTGTTTTTATGCAATCTCTGACATCGTCAGGTTGCCTGTAAATTTTACTTTTGACAGGTAAACTGTCTCCAGTGTCAATTGTATGTTCACACCAAGTAGTTGTACCAAATGTGAGTGAGAAGAGTTCAGAAAACTAACCTAGGAGATTTTACTGTCTTCCTTCTGCTCAGCAGTAAGGCAGTGTGCAAGAACCATTCCTTCCACTAAGCCATCAGCTTCAGTGTTGGAGAAGAGGTCAGGGAGAGCATCACTCTCTTCCTCCTGCCCCTCATCTGTAGCCATGAGCAGGGTTAAGTCAGCCATGTCAGAGTAAGGTTTTAGGCGGTTGACATGAAGCACCCTAAGGGGGCTTCTGGCAGTGCCCCGGTTCTTGGGAACATAAATTACTTTGTCTTCTCACTGGTGGATCTTCTTTTGCACATTCATCCTGGTTAGCAGGGGCACCTGTTCTCCCTGGACTCCTCAGTACTTCTTGGACTTGGTCCCCTTCTTCCAAGAAGACAGATGCAGGTTCCTGGTCAGTGCAGAAGATGTTGCACGCTGGATGAATGATTGCAGTCCGATTTGTGTTGCTGGATTCCACCAACAAGCCTTGGCACATGCAAAACTCACAGTTAGTGGAAAAATGGTGCTGCCCGGGAAGAGGAGGGACCTGGTGGCCTCTACCAAGGAGGAGGAGACAGAGGTGACTCTCAGCAACTCAGAGAGCCCTCAGAAGACCAGGCAGCGTGCACAGGAGTCCCACAGCTTGGTGACAAAGGAGGTGCAAATGGAGGCCCACGCAGCACTACACAAAGGGATTCCAAGCCATCGGAGAACCACTCAGGAAGCTGTGGGTTGCAGGGTGGAGTGCTGGGGATCTAAGCTGTGCTGTGTATGAAGAACTTCTTGGAAGATCACACACAAGCCTTGGCAACTGCAAGTCATGCTGTGCACGAGGGTACTGTCTTGCGTGGGAAGGCAAGCTCTTCCCTTCACCAAAGTTGGACAGCTGGACATTGGGACTGTCAGGGTCACTTTAGTCAACTATCCGTGTTTCTGGATCCACGCTCGACGTCTGGAGAGGGGACCCACACCACCGGTCATCGCTGCAGAGAGGTGCCTGCTGAAGGTCTTCAGGTCCAGGAATCCATGGTTGGTGTCTTGCAGTCTCTTCTGGTTCTTGCATAATCCTCTATCACAACTCCTTGTGTGTTTCAGGAAACTTACTGTGATTTACTCTTGTTTTCCTGGGCTCTGGGGTGAGTTCTATTACTTTCCTTTGGTGTTTTCTGACGCTGCCAGTGCTCCTCTACACTTGTTTACTTGGGAAACCGACCTTGGCATTGAACAGTTTTAGTTAATGGTTTGTGTTCCTCCGAGGCCCATTGCATCCTATTGTGATTTTCACTATTTGCACTGTTTTCTGACTGTTTTTACAGATATTTCTGCATTCTAGTGTACATACTGTGTATATTACTTAACTCCTAAGGGACTATAGTCTCTGAGGTATTTTTGGCATTGTGTCACTACAAATAAAGTACCTTTATTTTTGTAACACTGTGTGATTTCTTTCATATGTTTAAGTGTTGTGTGACTACAGTGGCATGGCATGAGCTTTGCATGTCTCCTAGATAAGCCTTGGCTGCTCATCCACAGCTACCTCTGGAGAGCCTGGCTTCTAGACACTGCCTACACTTCACTGAGAGGGGATTACTGAACCTGGTATAAGGCGAAGTACCATAGGTACCCACCTCATACCAGGCCAGCTTCCTACGCCTGCCCACTAAATTTACTTGTGACGGACCTTAAGTTTGGCCACTGCAAACCCTACTTTCCCTCCACTGTGGCCAACCTTCTCCTATAGCCCTAGGAAGTAAGGGCCGGCAGAGAATTAGCTACATCAATGCCCACCGAATTTATTTGGGTGGACATATAGTCAAATTTTAATGTTCCTTACCGTCAGGTTTTACCTGGCAGTAGGGAACAGTAAAATCATTATAATGCCCCCTCTATAACAGAAGAACACTCCTCAAGTGAAAGGAGCATTATAGTTTTTACTTTGGGCTTTTTTTTTTTAGACAAACATTTTATTGTTTTGAACCATATAACTACCACAGTTGGTACATAGGTACATAGCAAATAGTTGGTTATGTAAAACATAGCTGTGAGAAAAGGTCTCTTTTATCATGGTTAACCCCCACTTTTTGCCTGGTATTTGATGTAGACTCAAAACTGTTAGTGCCCAGGGCCCCTGCTAACGGGATTCCCTGGGCCAGTTCTCTTTCCAAAAAACTGTTGTGATGGATTGGCACAATTGGCAACACCTTTAGCTGCCACTATAATTCCCCAGTGAATGGTAGTTAGGTGCCCAGGGCATGGGGTACTAAAGGTAAGCCCCTGAGGGCAGCAACACAGATAGTGCCACCCTCTCAGGCCATGCATCCAAAAGCTCCCAGCACTGGCATTGCAGGCTGAGTGTTCTGATACAAATCTAAAAGAAAAACTTGACACAGCTCACATTCTGTGTCCCCTGTCCACTACACATTGCATGCACTATAGATAAGTTACCCCTCTGACAGATCTTCGAGCACCAAGGCAGGGTGCACTATATAACATGTGTTTGCATAGATGCATGAGCAATATCCCCCTATTGCGGCCTTGCCAAACCTGGAACATAGTAAGTGAACAGGGCAGCCATTTTTATACATGTGCCGTACACTGGCCAGTACGAGTTTTACAATTACATGATGGCAACTCTGAACCCTGGGTTGCTTGGTATCCAACAACTCAGAATGATAAATCCAAACTGGTACCAGTATTGAATTCATTACAAAATGTATGCCCCCTGCAAAAGCAAATTACACTTGCATGGTTGCTGGTCGGTCACAACCAACCTACCACCACCAGACAAGATTCTGGAACCCTGAGGTGAGAGTCCCTGGGTACCAGAACAAAGCCCTTCCTGGGTGGTGGTGCAAACACCCCCTCCCTCAGGAATGTGCACCGCCCTGTTCCCGTGCTTCAAAGGGCTTGCCGCAATTGAAAGTCCATTTAATTTTCCTCCATCTTGCATGGAAGGGAACTAGCCAATCAGATGTGGGGAATTGACCTCTGCCCACAGGAAGTGGTCACTTAGTGGGTGTAGTCATCCAACGGTAGAAGACCCATTGGTCACTGCCAGGTACTCCCGTCAATGCCCACTAAATACAGTATTCATTGGGCATCTGTAGGAAAATGGCTCCTTGTTGCAGTTATCCCCCTACTTTTGCCTGATATTGATGCTGACTTGACTGAGAAGTGTGCTGGGACCCTGCTAACCAAGCCCCCGCACCAGTGTTGTTTCACTAAAAATGTATCAATGTTTCCACAGTTGGCACACCCCTGGCACACAGATAAGTCCCTTGTAAAATGTACCAGTGGTACCAAGGGCCCTGTGACCAGGGAAGGTCCCTAAGGGTTGCAGCATGTGTTGTGCCACCCTGAGGGACCCCTCACCTAACACATGCACACTGCCATTGCAGATTGTGCGTGTTGGTGGGGAGAAAAAGGCAAAGTCGACATGGCATCCCCCTCAGGTTGCCATACCCACAAAACACTGCCTGTGGCATAGATAAGTCACCCCTCTAGCAGGCCTTAAAGCCCTAAGGCAGGGTACACTATACCACAGGTGAGGGCATAGCTGCTTGTGCAATATGCCCCTACAGTGTCTAAGTCCGTTCTTAGCAACACAAAAGGATGATGAATGGAATGTTGAAACTTTTCAAACACTCACCCTAATCACAGATCTGGGTTTAAACCATTATTCTTTTGCTCACCATGCCACCCCAGTTTGGACCCAGCCATATGCAAATCAGTCTTGACCCTGTACCCCATGGGAACAGACCAGCCTGAACTGGCAGGCCAGGTCTTCTCTGGACTGGAAACAAGCATCCTGGGACCGGTTTCAAGGTATCACCCTTCATCAGCCAGGCTAGCTTGAATCCAGTGGCCCAGTGAGCAAGGGACCCACGTCTGGGCCTTCCGTTCCCACGTAGGGCAACTTTAGCAACACAAAAGGATGCTGGATGGAATGTTGAAACTTTTTAAACACTCACCCCCAGTCACAGAACTGGGTTTAATCCATCGTTCTTTTGTTCAGCATGCCACCCCAGTTTGGACTCAGCCATTTGCAAATCAGTCTTGACCCTGTTCTGGGACCGGTTTCAAGGTATCACCCTTCATCAGCCAGGCTAGCTTGAATCCAGTGGCCCAGTGAGCAAGGGACCCACGTCTGGGCCTTCCGTTCCCACGTAGGGCAACTTTAGCAACACAAAAGGATGCTGGATGGAATGTTGAAACTTTTTAAACACTCACCCCCAGTCACAGAACTGGGTTTAATCCATCGTTCTTTTGTTCAGCATGCCACCCCAGTTTGGACTCAGCCATTTGCAAATCAGTCTTGACCCTGTTCCCCATGGGAACAGTCCAGCCAGAACTGCCAGGCCAGGTCCTCTCTGGACCGGAAACAAGCATCCTGGGACCAGTTTCAAGGTATCACCCTTCATCAGCCAGGCTAACTTGAATCCAGTGGCACAGTGAGCAAGGGACCCATGTCTGGGCATACCCTTCCCACTTAGGGCAACTTTAGCAAAAACAAATGCTTAAAACTACCCTCTGATAAGCCTAACTGCTCGACCACACTACCACAAATAGAGCATTAGTATTATCGATTATTGCCTGTGTCAAGCCTCTTGGGGAACCCCTTGATTCTGTACACACTACATCATCTAATTTTGATATAGGACATACAGAGCCAGCTTCCCACACCATCCTTAGACCAAGAAATCAGATTTCAAGGACAAAAGAATACCAGCAACAAAGAAGACCCAAGGCTTGAGAACTGAAGTCCTACTACACCAAGAAAAGGTTGCCATACCCTGCCTGCTGCACCCAAGACTTTACAATCGCCACTGATTAGTTGCCTGGACATTGGACAGACTCTACAAACCCCCAGAGGACCTTAGAAAATAACCAAAGATCTCCCTCCAGAGTGAAGGCATCACTCTACTGCAACAAGGAACTAAAGACCCAGTGAAGGGCATTTCAATGACCGTCTACTGACCAAGGAACCGGACACCACAGCTTGCCCAAACTCCACCCAACGGACTGTAAGGACAAACCCTGCAAGTGTGCCAAGTATGGCAGCACTGCGCCCTCCAGTGGCCAAAGCGTGCAATAGCCCTTGGTACTGGTCACCTCATGTCCAAGAATAACAATCCATTCCAGACTGTAAAAGGACCGGGAGGAAGCCCCAGTCGAGGGATTTCAGAAACCACTAGGACCCCCCACCAGTGTGCCCCAGCTGACCTGCAAGTGACCCTCAACACGACCTATCTCCTGCTTCCAAGGGCACCTTTGTACACTGCTCCTGACTCACCCTTTCGCTCTACACCTGGCCGCCCTGTGCCCTGCACAGAAGATCCAAGTGTGCTCTAAAGGTCCCCCACCCCTTGTAATCTTGAAACTATAGGAAAGTAGGTAATGCAAGCTGGGGATGACCACTCTTCCTGCCTTTGTGTGGTTTCTTGATGTTGCTCCTGCCAAAAGTAGGGGTTTGCAATGGAGGCTACCATCTGCTGCTAGCAGCAGGCTTGGGGGTTGAGTTTCAAGGGCGGTAAGCCCTTTGAAGCTCGTTAACAGGGCAGTGCACCTTACATGCATTTTCAAAGTATTTTCTCCATTGGCTCCTATGGTGCATAATTATGTACAAAGACTATTTTTATTAAAACCTAAAAAATTCATAACTTAAAAAGTACTTTTACGATTTTGACGATCTTGGTCTTAAACATTTTAGAAAAATCTGAACTATGTAATTTGGTCTTGAGTTATTCTTTTGAGTATGTGGCCTCATTTATTGATATTGTGGGCACAACTAAATGCTTTGCACGTCTCCAAGATTAGCCTAACTGCTCGATCAAGCTATCATACGAATTAGATCATTAGGCAGCCTAGTTTTTACCTCTGTAAGCCAATGTGTGGTTGCCTGGATCGCTTGCACAGTGTTCCTAACTTTGCACACTTCATAGAGGGCCAGCCACCTACAACAGCAAGACATTATAAAATGAGCAGTAAACAGTCATGTCAGCAAATAGAAAGGTGCCGCTAGATTGAGACACAGTGAGGCAAACCCCAGATGACTCGAACTTCTCATATGCAGGAAGCAAGTCTCAGGTATCAGACAAGGGCATGGGTGGATGTGCCTCCAATGTCCTACTCCTACCGTCAGCTTCTGGGGGCATCCCTTTGCTAGGTACATAGGCCTTCCAGACCCATGCAATGATCCATACCCACGACCCATTTATAAATAGACTGAGCCTCCGTGGCCTTCCGTGCCAGAGCTATGTCCCTATTAGCTATCACCAACCCCAACCAAATCAATGCTGTCTGGTACCTGTCCTCCCCCATGTTCTCTGTGACATGTAGTAGGATTAGCCTGGGGTCCCTAGGTACCTTCCATTTTAGAGTCCTTTCTAATGTACTGAGCACCTCACTCCAGAAGTGAAACAGTACAGGACAATGACAAAATGTGTGTAAAAGGCCTTTGAATATGAATGTCGTACCGTATACATGTGCTTGTGGGAATGAGACTAATTTTGAACAACTTGAGCCCTAGTAAGGTAAGTGCAGGGCAAGAGTTTTAGTTGGATCAGACAAAACTGGGATGCTGTCCCCGCCTCCCTACTGGCAGCCATTGCTTCAATCTAGTCCTGATTTTCCAGTAGCCCCAAGTCCTTCTCCCATGCTTCCCTTACTCCCACCATTGGGTCTAGCATGTTACTGAGTAGCATGCTATATATTTGTGAGGGTTTTTGGCAGGGGATGTTAGTATAAAGCTTTTTAGCCTCCAAGGAGGAGGAGTCAGGAATTTCCACTACAGGCTGTACTGTATGTAGGACAGGACTGCATGTCAGAGATAGAGGTAGTGAAAAAACTTATTCCAATGCAATTCAAATTCAAAGTCTGATTGTAAGTCTTGAAAGGACTTAAATGATTCACTGCACATCACGTCCACCAGCACAGAGATCCCAATAGTATCCCAAGCAGAAAAAATATGAAGTGCCACAACCTGCGGAAAAAGGTACCCCTCCATAGTGGGGTCTCCATAGTGAGCTTGCCTGCTCAGTCCAAGGAACTCAGTGTATCCAACCACATTGATAGCACAACTCTTGTGACATTGAGCAGGATGGTCTGGCTTGTCCCTCCATAGAGCAGGTATGGGAGATAATTGCGGCCCGTTACCCAGCCCTTGACAACATTTGCTGGATTATTGAACCCTTCAAACTACCAGTCATTTAGGATGAGGTGGTGTGCTGCCTGGTAGTAACAGGGCATATCTGGGGTAGCCAACCCGCGTTCATTGGGCAGGCGGCATACCCCAAGGGCTATACATGGAAGTCCCCCACCCCATAACAGAGTTCGAATCAGTGTGTTGACCATGGTGAAGAAAGTACGGTGCACCAGGAATGGGTTGTTCAGGAGTTGGTAAAGGAGTCTCAGTAGGGAGACCATCTTCAAAATGCCAGAGCTGCCCAACAGGGTTAGTGGTAGAGCATACCAGAATTATGCTGCTGTAGCAAGTCCGTCAAGCTGTGTCTGCAAGTTGGACTTGTACGTTCGAGCCCTGCCTGAATTTATAAACACCCTCAGATGTTTGAAGCCCATTGGTAGTACCCACTGCCCAGGTGACCACGGCATGAGGAGCATTCAGTGGGCAATAGGAAAGATGGCATACTTTACCTCACTGATGCTGAGACCAGAATGGGACCCAAAAATCTGGAGAATCTTGCGAGCTCTAGGTCCCGACTCATCTGAGTCATCCAAGAACAACAGGACATCATCTATGTAGAGAAATTCTATTGCTCACCTCTGGATACCACTGAAATCTGTGCATCTGGTCATCCATTTCTATACAAACCACTAAAAGCTCAGTAGTTAAGGCAAGCAACAAAGGGTAGATGGGGCAGCCCTAGTGAGTGCCCCGCTTGATTTTAAACCATTCGGAAATGAGCCCCCCGACCTAGAACCCTTGCCCTGAGAATAATGTTGAGAATTGGCACTGATCTGATAAACCATGGGTTGAAGCCACAGCTGTGCATGAGAGCGGACATATAGTCCCAATCGACCAAGTCAAAAGCCTTCCTAAAGTAAACCATAAGCAGGGCTTGATGACCGGGCAAACTGCCACTTAGTGCCACAGCGTTGTGTACTCCACAGATGTTATGCCATGTGGCCTGGTGAGGCATGAACCCGGATTGGCCAGAATAGACAAGGTATGAAATAACTCCTGCAAGCCGATTGGCTAACATCTTGGCCCAGAATTTTACTTCAGAATTAAGAAGAGAAATTGGCTAGTATTCTTCACATTTGGTACCATTCTGGCCTGGTTTCAGGATCACCACTATTTTGGGTGCTCTGAGATTGCAAGGGATCATGCCCAGTTTAAGGGCCTCGTTGAAGGTATTCAGTAGTGGAGGGCCCCCGAGTGGCCAATGTAAATGCCACTACTCAGGCAGGAAGTTGTTAGGTCTAGGATCCTTGCCCGCTTGAAGCAGCCCAAGGGTTGCCCTGTGCTCCTCGTGTGAGACCTCTGCCTCCAAAGACTTGCGGTCCTTGTGGGACAAGCTCAGACCCTGTATGTCGGCCACATATTGGTGAAGATCATCTGAAGGTCTTGCAGGATCAGAACCATAGAAGTCACCATTGTATGACAAAGATGTGGCAGTTTTGTCCTTGCTGCCTGTTATTGGGAGCCATCAGCAACCTCAAGGTGTACCACTGGGGCCCCTCAGCATGAGGAGAGCACAGCCAGTGTAGTATTTTGCTCGCTTTGTTGCCCCACTGGTTTATGAGACTGTGCATGGCCAGCCAAACCTCCTGAGCCTCCTGCACAAGTTTCTGTTTGAGCACAGTTTTAGCATGGATGGAGTTGCAGAGGAGAACGTCCTCCTTTTTATCAATTAAATGACATTTAAGGTGTGGCACCGATGCCTCTAGGTCATCAAACCTCCGCCAAGTGACCCCTACAGAACCTGATAATGTTGCTTCGGAAGGTGGTTGAACCCTAGTTATCTTTCAGGAACCACTGACACATCTGAGAGAAAGAACTCCTCCCCCCAAAGACACCATCAGTTCAGGTGGCAGCCTGCGGCGGACTTGGGGGGGGCCCAACCTTCATCCATCGCCATCTGTGAATGATCGGCGAGGCCCTGCACCAGTAAGCAAACATCGAGGACTCAGTGGCCCCCCGACAGAGCTAGAAGGAATAATCCAAGTGTGGAAAGGACTGATGGATCCTAGAAGGTATAACCCCCACTCTGTTGGGTGGTGTGCCATCCATACATCTATCACAAACAGTTTATGTAGGAAGGTAGATAACCAAACTGGGCTCTGTCCCACAACAGTAGGTGTGGAAGAGCTGTCTAAACCTGTGTCACACACTCCGTTAAGGTCACCTCCCAGGAACTATGGGGCATCAGGCAACTTGCCAAATAGGCTGCCCAGCTTTTTTAGGCATTCAACAGGGAGGGGGGGAGGTTGGTATACGCAGATAATAGAGATTGGGAAAGAAAGCAAAGCCCCCATCACTGCCACGTAACAGCCTAGTTTGTCATGCCACACCCTGGACACCACCAGAGAGGTGTGATTTTGGACCAGCATGACCGCAGCCAGTGACGCGCAGCAGAATCTGGAGTGGTAGGCCTGCGAAAGTCCACATCGGGCCAGGAATGGGCAGTTATTGCCCAGGAGATGGGTTTCCTGGAACAGAAAAATATCTGAGCCAAACCTGAAGGACGCCCTGATCACCACTCAATGTTTCATCCTATCTAGCATACTATTCACATTCCATTATTGCCATCAATTGGGTTAACAGGAACGTTTGCCATCCACTGACTCTACCTCTAGGATATGCAGTGACGTAGATTTTAAATGGAGGGAACAGAACATTTAGTAACTGGGAGTGGACTGTCAACAGATCACAGTTTGCTCTGCAGAGGTATTTACTTTCAACAACTCAGAGTTCATAAAGCCAAAAATGATCAAACGATTGCACTGCTACTTCCCACAATAGGCTGGCCTCTATCGGATTCAGAATGGACCCATCTAGGTTTTCCCAGACCTAATTTCAAATCTGTGCTCTAAACTTCCTAGATCATTCTAACAGCCATACCAAGCATGCTCATTGCTACTTGAGGAAGCATCAGCATTCAGAGTGCAAACAGCAGACTAATTGTGCCAAAATGCACTGTTTATTGATTGTGCTGGCTGAACAATGTTGGTCTGGACAGCGGTAAACACAAAACCCACAGAGGTTCTGACAAAGAGATGCTGCCAGCACATCATCTGCTCTACGAGTATGGCATTGGAGAAGGAGTGAAAGAGATTACACAGGAACGTAAGGTGATGTTCTGAGTGACTCTTCTTTACCTTCACATCTGATCCATGGGACCAACTTACGACAGAATCAATAACAGATGTTTTTGTCTGAAAAGGGTTGCCAATGGCATATGTAGTTCTATGTGTAGGCTTTCCTATTTTTATTTTCCATTTGTTGTGAATTCCAGTGTAATTTCCTCAGTGTTTTCCAGTTTTTGAAATTGTAAATATCAGTGGTAATCAGTGTTTGCTTTTTTCAGTGTTTGCTTTTTCCAGTGTTTATAAATAAAGAATGTTGCTTTAATTTAATTCCTTCACTTGTTCATTCCTACACTCAGGTCTTTACTATGTTCCTGCTTCCCACTCCGTACCTTATAACGTTTCCTGGAATTTGCTCTTTCTTGTAACTTTTTATTATTTATCTCCCTTCCATGCCTGTATCATTGTCCAGCACTTAAACTCCTCTTACCTCAAGGCCAGCCACACTCCATGTCAAGGATGTGCATTGATGGAGAATCAATTACACTTACTTAAGATTTGATAGCACCAGGTCAGTTAATGATGGCCATTTAACATAGCTGCCTGCTGATCAATTCTTTAGACAAATGACAAAGGACCTGACTTAGAACTTGGCCGTCACCCATATATAGATGTTACAATTGGACAAGCAGTGTCCTGCCAGCAATTCGCTGACGGAGGGAGGACATGGCCAGACTCAATGGACATCGGACAATGGCAGTGGGTATGGAACACACGTGCAATACCGTTCACATATGTATCCTTGTGCATCACAGCCAACACAACTACACATTCATCTACACAAGCACATACACACACATGCACAACTACACACATCATGGCAGCAACCACCACACAACAACATGCAGCTGAATGTTGCATGCAGCAACACAACACACAACACAACAGACACAAAAACATCCATGCCATATGCAAGTGGCACACATACTGACACAACAACATCACCCACTCCACCTCCCTCCACCTCATCCAGCCAATTGCGTTGTACACACACATACTGACTCTCACACACAACTAAAAGCACAACATGACAGGTACAGGTCCCCTTGCAATGTGCACACTTTGGCACAGTTGGTAAGTGTGACTGTACTGTCATTGTGGTGCCAGCATTCATTTGGCAATGGATACTGGACCCATAGTGACAGTTGTGTATGTGCGCGATGTGTGTTTTTATCACTGTGTCTCTGTCCATGTCTCACCCACCCATGTTCCCGATATATGCACATCACAGTAATTTTCTAAACATTATTGTGACATGTATATGTCTGCAGTGGCCGGAGCCCAACACATACAGACAATGTGGGGTGCCTACCTTTATGTCCAATGATGCGGGGGTTGTGTTTTCTTTTTGGTCCCATGGCAGACCAAGACAGAGGTTTCTGTTCAGTCGTGTCCAGTCAACAACAGAAGTTGAATCGGGAGAAAAGGTTAGCTTTCACCTCCTTACCCCCACCCCCAATCTGCCAAGTCTGAAGTGTAAGCCTGACCACCATGCTTTGCTTGGCAGTAAGGCACATCCAAATCTGCTTGGTGGTAAGTGTGGCTGGAGTCCCACTGTCAGCCATGCTTTCCTGTGGAGCAGTCGCGGTGGATGGGATTCCTCAGCTGAGTGGGTGGGACTTGGGTGGCATCTCATCGCTGTTTCCACCAACATCTAAATCTGGTGGGTGGTCCTCCATGGTGGCCGATGGGTTTTCAGTCAGAAAACCAACAGCCAGACAGCTACTCCCAATATCTAAATCAGGCCCAAAGATCGGCTGTATTAAGATTTTCTACTTTGGACATAAGATATGTAGTTAGTTATTGCATGCTAGTGTCATATTGCACTGTTCTTTGCCTTGAAGAACCAAAAAATACTTTACCACTACATGTACCAATGTCATTACATCTGGGCAGAGCCCTGCTCTGTAGTAATGAGGGGGAAACTGTAAATGACTTTATGTGCAGACTATAGGGTCTTTGGTGACTTCAAACAGTGATGCGTTATGCTTTATGAAAAAGCAAGAATAATAGAAATATCATGATGATGTACAAGGTCAGAAGGGTTCCATGCACCTCTTTTGGATGAAATTGCTTTGTCTACAACATGCATTGGAAGTGCGTAGTTGTTGCCAGCTCATGCTTCTGAGCTGCACTGTTTTTTTGTTTTTTCCATATCTTTATTTATTTTAAAACATGGAACAATATCAACAGGCAGTCCAGGTCCCAAGCTGGGCTCAGGGGTGAACACAGTGAAGTTACACAAGCAAAATATTGCAAAATTCTCAATAAACAAACAGCCAAGACCAGCAGTGACATACACATAATGAGCACATAACCAAAAGATAACATCCATGTAGTTGAATCCCTATACAGAGGGTATCTGGGGTGGGTGGGTCAGTAGCTTGCTTCCTCCAGTCTGCCATTACCCACTCGGACACAGAGGAGCTCACCACAACAAGAAACTCTGTAGGTAATTTGCACAGGAGGGCTGCAGCACCAACCTTGCCACCCATGCACATCAGGGACAGCACAAGAAAGTCCACAGCAATACAGAGGTTCACAACGTCCATGCTAGGGCTGGAGTTCCCCACATCCTGACACCACAGTTTCATCAGGTCCCCATGTGCAGAACATGGCAATATAGATCAGGAGGTGTATGCAGGGTTAGTAAAGGTGGGTGTAAGCCATCTCCTGCCTCAAGATTCATAATGTATATGCCCCAAAGCGTTCCCCAAGTCCAATCGCTATCACGTCTCTGGGCCTCCACAAGAACATGAGCCTTGGTTCGAGCCCACTTCATTGAAGTGCAGAGTCAACACAGTACATTCATAGCTGCATGTTATTTCAATGACATAGCAATCTGCTGCTTGAACAACACATATGGCAGGTCAAAACATCTATGCAAATATTTATCCCCTTGGCCCTAGGACGAATGCACAATAAGCAGAATTTCAACATTGCAGAGACCGCCCCATCATCCATCTTGGAGGTGGCCCCCACAACCTCTTCCCAGGTCCTCTCAATCACTGGGTAATCCCACACCATGTGGAGGAATCCCACATGCAGTGCCTTGGGAACACTGAAGGAGCCGTTGCGTATATATGTGTGATGCGTCATGGAATGAAATATATTTTGTGGAAATAATTAAACTGTGTAAAGTGAAATCATAGATTACGTGACACCCCTTTAACCTGCTGGATGGCTTGGGACCATTGTCTGTGAATGGTATTCTCAGGTCCAGTATTCAATGCTCATGAACCCTGGTGTCCAGTCTGTAGTGATGGGTCATCAAAGCAGTGAAGAGTGCCATTATGAGTCTGCGCACACCCCTGTGGGATAAAGTTGTATGTAGCAGTATTGCTGTGGCTTGGTCAGTAAAGCCACACCCGGTGTACGTGGCGACCACAAGCTACCCCGCATTCTATGTCAGGAAGTATCCACCGGGATGTGGTAGGCATCCCTACGTTCCTGGAAGGACAAGAATGTTCCCTCCCAAAAAGGTCCCCAATGTGTTCTATTCCTGTGTCCCTATAGCTTGGTGTCTCCTGATTCCGGTAAATCCCCTGACGAACTGCTGTGTGCCAAAAAGGAAGTAATGGTGAATAGAGTGGTCAGGCCCCATTACTGCAAAATTATTTCTGCCAGCTCTGATGCACTGTCTTTATCTGGTGCGTCACTTGTAGGAGCTGCAGCTCAGGGAAGGACAACCAGGTGTATATATGCATCCCCTCAAGGATATGGTAATTGGCGGCCAACCCAACAATCGCACTGGCCATTGTAATTCAGCTGCCTTGAGATAGAGCTTGTAATCATGGGATTCCCTCTTCATGCATTGGTCTGTAGAGCTTAACGAGTGCTAACCAGTGTCTGCCTGTACCCCAGATCAGCTTCACTAGTAGCTTAAGTCTGCAAAGAAGTATGCAGGAAGCACGGAGAGCAAAGTCGCAAAATAGTACAAGCGTGAAAGAATAAGAATCTTAGAAATTGGGAGAGAACTCACTATAATATGGTTTTTAAGGTCCCATATGTCGTGCAACCTGCCACTAGCCAGCCAACCCTGGAAATGCTAGGTCATTTTGTGACAGCCAGCTCCTGCAAGCGGAGGGGGTACACTGGTCCTTAGCAAGGTCTGCGACGCAAATGAAATCCACACCTCCCTTAGTAGAAGTGACCATGCCCCTCACTTTCCAAGTCATCAGGTTAATCTGTGGTATCAGTGCTTGTGGGGATGTAGCCATTAGGTGTGTGTACACCTATCAGACCTGGGTCACCATGTGCGACTCTCTCCTGCGGTGTCCCCCGACTTGAAGCTCTTCGCCTCCCCCCCAAGGAATATATGTGCGTGATGGCACCTGTGGTGACTAGGCTAGTGTATAGGTGCAATTCCAACAATATATAACCCGGTTTGCGTATAATTTGTGTTCCATGGCAGCCGGCACACTATAATACACTGGGTGTCCATATCTGATTCGATACACCCCCACCCAACCCATCCAGTGTTTACCTTGACTTCCAAACCATGCACGGGGCTAACCAACCAGATAATCCTGAGTTATTTAAAGCAAGTCTTTCACCAGCTCTGGACTACGGCATTCCCCACCAGGAAAATCCAGAGTGTCTTTCGTGTCCAATCCAATAGTGGAGGCATGGTCTGGTTGTATAACCACAAACTGGTTACGGCTCTGGTGTAACTCCACTGCCACTGCTTGTACCCATTTCCTGGCTGCCTAGTCAGTAGCAGAACGGTGCTGCAGCCTCCAGAAGTGGCAGCGGTTGGATCTCGGGGTCAACCAGTCATTGGTTGGTTGTTCAGCCGCTAGATGTATCGCTAGGCCCTTTGCAAGTTGTCATGTCCAGACGTTCTTGAGAGTTGATAAGAAGCAGGTATCCTCCCCTTGATTACTATGAAATTTACAGGTAAGAGAAGTGTGCATTTCAATCCAGGACTCCATAACTGTTGCTTCAAAGATGGATAGAAGCTGTGATGCTGTTGCACTTCAACAGTGAAGTCAAGATATGCATTGATGGTAGTCAAATTGCCAGGGGCCCTTCGTCTTAAAAAGTTGGAGGATCAAGTCCCTGCCTCTAAAGACTCTTTTTAATGACAAAATTCATAACTTTGCTTGTGTATGTTGGATTTCTGTTGTTTTGGTCTTGTTTGATTTAGATAAATACTTGCTAATTTTCTAAACTATTGCGGTGTCCATTTTGTAGTGTTTTCACTGTGCTTCTGTGTGTGTTGGTACAGATACTTTAGCCATTGCCTTTGAGATAAGCCTGACTGCTTGTGCCAAACTAACAAGGGGGTGAGCAGAGGCTATCCTAGGTATGTATCTCCATTACTCTGACTAGAGTGAGGGGCCCTGCTTGGACAGAGTGCAAACTGGCTGCCAACCAGAGACCCCATTTCTAACAAGCAAGTTGTGTTGTGAAAATGAATTTAATCTATTTTGGACATTATTCTTAGAACATTTCTAATACTGCAAAGATTGTTGCATTACACCAGGGAGTGATCCTGCTATGGAACAACAAGAACTCTCAGAGTAAATCAGTTACACCACCTGCGTAAGTTATTTTAAGTTCCAAAAATAGTATACGATTTGCTTAGAAAGGGGCCATAGAATAATAATGCCTATTAACTACTTTTTGCTGTGGCACAAAGGTCAAGCAGCTGATATTGCTAATTTGTATGTTGCTAAATTTGAAAAAAAACACAGATACTGACTGCCAAAAATATACATAAGTCGTTACGTTACATTGATGACAACATTGATGATGTACGATTTATTTGGCATGAATCATCTGCCAAATTCAACCATGGATGGTTGAATATTCAAGATAAAAATTTGAAGTTCTCCCTTGAGTATAGCAATAATTTGATTATTTTTTGGATTTGAGAATCAAGGATGATGATGGGTTCTTATTTTTGAGACTCTTCACTAAACCTTCTAGAAATACTTTGTTGAAATACAGAAGGCACCACCTGAGAAATTTGCAGGACAACCTTCCTTTTGGTCAATGTCTAAGAATCAGGCATATTAGTACAAAAAGTAAGACTACTTTGCAGAGGTTAATGTTTTGATGTCCAAATTAGTAATGGGGGTTACTCACACAGATTGGTTAAAAGATCACTCAAGAAGAGCTTGGTATGATCAGGACGCATTACTAACGTTAAGGAAGTAAACCCATCATCCAGACTAACATGTGTGACTACCTCTGCCACTGAATCTAATAGAATGAAGAAGATCACTCTAAAAAATTGGCATTTGCTAGATACAACTCAGAAAAAGAGTGAGAAACCCTCCTTTGTTTTCAAAAGAGGGAGTAACAAATGATCGTCTGGTCATGCTTATGTAGAATCTGAACCTATGTCCCTTAGAAATCTTTGGGGTCTTTCCCCTGTGCTTGGTCATTTTCTGTGTGTTGATTGTACAGCTTGTTCAACTGTGAATAATGTGTCATTAATGAAAGGGTTTGACATTTGAAGCATTTCTCAAATTGTGGAACCAAGAAAGTGATCTATTGTATTAAATTTTCATGTGCACTCCCTATATTGGTAAAACTAGTCAAGATGTACGCAAACGTATCATACAACATCAATTCTGGATATGTTGCAATGTTGACATTGCCCCCTTAGTGGATCATTACAGACAGCATGGGCACACATGAAATGATTCATCTTGTTGTAAATGCTCCAAAAGGAGATATAGGTGGTCTTTGCAACTGAAAAGTTTGTGGTGTGCCTTGTTTACTGGTTATGCACTTGTGTGCTGTCTGTCACTAAAATTTGGTGACTAGGTTGCACAAGTGGTGTTTAATTGTGGGCAAGCGGTAGACTTTCCCATAATCCTTTGGTATACTGGTTTAGTTTTGTTTTTATATTTATTTAGGTGTATCATCCATACTGAGGCCCTCATTACGAGTTTGGCAGTCTTTTGGGAAGACCACCATGGTGGTGGCCACCCAACGACCGTCATATTACAAGTCACATACTGAAGACCGCCAAAAAACAGTCAAAAATCCGAGACCGCCAGGCCGACCGAGTGTGGTAGAGAGGTGGTCCAACCACCAGCACCAGCATGCTGACAACATCCCGCCCTTTATATTATGATTCACAAATCCGCACAATGGTCTTTGCACAGTGGAAAACTATTGGTGGTGCGAACTGCCGCGCACAAATTACCACCTCCACCAGAACCCAACACCACATTGGACAGTATGAACACACCCCATACCTGACACACATACCCACACCCACCACTATAAAACACACCCGCACACAACCCACAATACTTTGCAACTACAACCACAGACAGAGGAGCCACAAACCCATCACCTACCACTTGTACTCCATAGGCACATATACACTGCCCATGCATCACATATCACACGACTGCACCATCAACACCACCAACACATCATAACACACCAGCACACAAAACAAAGCATTCCACTCTTGCCCACGACACCCCCTGCCCCAAACCACATCACAACCATCATGTTCCCTCAAAAAACATCCACAATTCACAGACGGAGAGTTGAGATTCACGATAGATGAAATCGTCAGGGTAGCACACGTTGGGAGCAGACATCCGGCAAACATCCATAGCCAGAAAAATTGAGTTATGGCAGAGGATAGTTGGCAGGGTCAACTCAGTGGGCACCCATCCACTCACAAGGGAGGACCTTAGGGTCAGATTGCCATCAACAAGACTGCTGGTGGACCCCCACCTCCTCCCCCAGAGTTCACATCTTGGGAGGAGAGGGTCTTGTCTTGAACATCATGCATCCAGAGGGCCTGACTGTACTGGACTGGACTCTGGGAAGTCAACAACACTCCCCTGGCACCAACGACTTCTATACAGCATGCGTCCCCACCACCCTATCACTGCCTAATTCACCCCATCTCACACTTCTGCCCCCAATCACCTAATGCCCCATTCTTACATGCCACCCCACCCCACTGCCACTAGCCCCACACAGTCCCTACCTTGTACACAGATAACACTCAAAATGGCAAGCACCACAACTCCCACAATGCATTACACCCTACACATGAAAAGCGTGCAATTCCCACTTAACAGTGATACACCTGCACATAAAGCTAAAGCACCAACTACACTAACTGGATGTGCAGACTGCGTACTTCTACGTGGCAGTGACAGCAATGCTATCCACCATCCACAACTTACAAGGGTACATGGAACCAATGTCACAATCCATGTCCCACAGACAATGCCTGCAGTGCTGCTTCTGTCATTGCCATCACTGGGAAGCAAGTCAAGCCACTGCATGCACCAGACTATAAAACAAAGAGGTACACCTCCTCCACAATGTAACTCTCCCCCTCTCCATCCAAAGGTACCCTTGCCACTACCACCCTGCAGAGGATGCCAGAGACAACCAGCCCTCAACAGGATGAAGGCCCCAGTGGATGTCTGGACTATGATGACTTACCTGGCCTATCTGGGACAACTGGTCAGTCCACCACCACCCTGACCACATCTGAGTCCCCAACCCAAGTGGCAACAACAGCACAGCCAACCCCTCATCCCCAAACCTGTGTACCAAGGACTGGTCAATCAGCAGTGTGCTCCTCAGTACAGAGACCAGAGTCAACCGCTCACACCCAAGATGATGAAGTTCCTGGTGTAACTGGGAGTGGGCACACCGTGCAGGTGCACAGGCACAGGAGGCCCAGGGCAGTTGGAGGGCACCTGTGGCCAAGGGATGGGGCCCGCAAAGGAAACAACTGGCTAGGAGGCCACCACCCAAGTCCTGGGAGCATACTAGGAATCCCAGAACAAGATAGGCCATATCCTCTCAATCTTGCAGGAGAACAAGAGGCTGCAGAGAAGAAAGCCATGCCACCACAGCCTCCATTGCAGGGGTGCTCAAACTTACTACAATCCTGCGTGTGTCCTCCACCCACCAGCAGGCCCCTTCAACTAGCCACATACCAACTGAGCCATCCACTTCTGCTGCAGCTAGTGAAATGGAGGCCTTCCCAGAGGACCCTACAGGCCACTAGCACCCCTCCCTCTGTGGCTGATGAACCCCCACATAAATGAGGTTGTCCAACCAGATATCCTGCAGGACCTGATGCCAAGACCAAAACCACTGCAAGGAAGTGACCCTCGCCTGAACATTCTCCCTTGTGTGCTACTTACACACCCTGTTGACCGTCCACTGTCATATCTCCATTTTCCCATGGTCCTTGACCTGTACCACCTGCAGCTGGGCCAACTGCTCTGCTGATTATAGCCACCATTACCCCACTCTTCACCCATTACACTTGTGTATCACAATAAACAGCACTGAGCACAACTACTGCTTACCTGTCTTTATTGTAACATATAAGCTGCTGTACAAAATGTCATTATAGTTAACACATTGACCATTAAAAGTTTGGAAGATGGACAGAAGGTGGTAGAAGGTGCTGGGAGTATGACAGTAGAACAGACATATACTGAAATCTTGTGCCAAGGGAGCCACCAGTCAAGCACCACCCAACAGACCTGCAAAGAGACCAAGACAGGGACAACCATCACAATAGGAGTCAATGTTGCACAACCAACACAAATGCCGTACATTGTCGAGCTCACTAGTGCGAACACACAAGTGGAATGTAAACACATATTACCATGACAGACCCACTTGTTCCAAACATGCGTTCCCAATGGTACTTCCTTCACAGCTGACGTTACTCCACTATAGGTAAGTCCCATTGCCAGTAAAACTAATGTTCCACAAACGTCCATTGTGTACAGTGAATATAGGTAGCAATACTGTTAACCACTATAAGTGTGGCAGTCCAATTCCAGTTGACAGAGCAGTACAGGGAACATACAACATGTCCAAGTCATTGCAGATGTGATGCCATACTACAGCACTACAGCAATAATAGCTCTGACATCAGAGCAGTACCTCCTCTCCTGATGGCCAACATGTTCTCCCCCAAACCCACACAGTGGGATAGCTGTACTTGCCACCTGCACTGTTGGCAAACATCAGGAGGAGCAATGTCACATGGCAGACAGAAGTACGGTATACATACAACAGAATAAACAGAATAAACACATACCTCCATGTCATAGGAAATATTGTTGCATCAACTCTGTTCTTGTGTCAGTTGATTCCTCATCATCAGCCTCCTCATCACTATCTATGCCACCATCATCATCCACTAGTCCAGCTGCCACCTCCTCAACATCCATTAATGGGATGCAACATCTCAGGACTAGACTGTGTAGCATGCAGCAGGCAACAACTGTCTGACAGACCTTAAGTGGTCTGTGGAGCAAGGCACCTCCTGAGACATGTAGACAACAGAATCTGGCCTTCAGTAGCCCAGGGGTCCTCTTAATGACACACCTCGTCCTGCTGTGGTCCTCATTGAAATGGTTTTCCCCATCTATTGTCGGGTATCTCACTGGTGTCAGCCCCCACGGCAGATTCGAATAGCCAGAGTCACCTGTGTGCACAAAGATTTGACACATCACAATACTGGTAGTGACAGGGGGCAGTATGTGAAGAGAGATGAGACAACAGATGCACACATACAATTGCAGACATACCAATGAGCCAGGCCCTCTCTGTCTGTAGTTGTGCCATCATATGTGGGACATTGTTGTTCCTCAAAATGTAGGAGTCATGCACAGAACCAGAAAACTTGGACATCACTTAGGAGATATACTGGTCAGCGAGACACACCACTTGCACATTTATGGAGTAAACGTTTTTCCTGTTCCTGTACACTTGTTCATTGGCCCTGGGAGGTACCAAAGCAATGTGAGTGCCCTCTATGGCCTCTATCGCATAAGGGATTTGTGCCATATCATAAAAGTCTGCTTTAACAGTGGGCAAATCCACACATTGAGGGAACCTGAAGTAGCTGTCCAGATGTTTGAGTAAAGCACACAGTACATCCTTCAACACATGCCTGAACATGGGCTGTGACATCCTTGCTGCTAAGCCCACTGGAACTAGCCTGAGTCAAGGAAGTGTAGCACTGACCACACCTGCACTGTTGGAGGTATAGCATAGGGATGATGTATGGCAGACAAGAGATCTAGCTCCAACTGGTTACACAGTTCCATGATGGTCTGACGGTTCAGATGATAGTTTTGTATGATGTATCTTTCTTTCAGGGTAGAAAGACTGACATGGTCCTGTACACAGGTGCATGTCTCATTCTCACCATTGCGCGGAATCTAGGAATGGGAGAGAGGAATAGGCACGAGTTGATGTCGTCAGTTCACAAGCCACCAAACACAATACACATAGCATCACAAGAGTAGTGTGGACATAACACTGAAGTACACTGAATCCATATTGCCGTGTTAAGTAACCCTGTATGCCATCATTGATGACATTTCAAGACCCAGACAGACAGTTTGCCAGACATGATGCATTTGACACTCCCATGTTACAACATCCTATCACCACACGTAATGAGTTGTATGTCCAATTTGAACATATAGATATGGTTACCCCGTCTAAGAGGCAGCAAGTGACTGCACATGTCGTGTCATAGTTATCTGTACATCCAACAACACTATGCAAGAATATCAAATGTGTGTACCATGTTGACATGTGTGTACATAGGTCATCCGTGCACATCTCACTAGAATCATCCATGACGCACCTATCATTCACCTACAATACACAACATAAATGTAAAATGGCAGCTGCCCATCCTGCAAGCACAGGACAGTTGGAAGTGACCTAATTCCGCCGACATTTGTCATCATGGCAACTTCTCATTGGCTAACATTGTTGCCTATGGGAGACTGGGGCCACTGATGATCACCGCCAGCATTAACGGCCATTTTTTGTTGCATAGCTCACTTGACTCCTGACAATCGTGCAAACAAGACCTCCACTGCATGTGCTGCTGTGTTCTGACTTTGGAAGCCAATATGCAAACATCCTGCAGGAGATAGGGCCCCAGCCTTCAGCCAGGAGGAGCTGGAAAAGCTAGTAGACAGGCTCCTACCTCTGTATGGACATTGTGATGACGCACACCGAGTGGATGCATGCAGATGGCAAATGATTTGGTCCGTTAGTGGTGTACATGCATGTTTGTGTGGTCATGAGATGTGTCTGATGTGTGAAGCCCACTGCTGTTGTTTTGATGCCACCCTACATGAATTTCTCCTTCTGTCTGTGTAACCTATGCAGATCAGCGCCCATCAGAAGAAGGTGATTTGGCGTGCCAGAGCCAAGCAAGTGTGGATCCTGGAGGTCCATGCCCGGCGGAACACCCACTGCAGAATGTGGTGGAAGGGCCTGAGACACTGGGCCCAGAAGACTGCTGAGGCCCAGCTGGAGACGTCCTCACAATGATGGAGGGGTGCCCATTGAACACTGGCCCACCCCCCACCAATGACCTGCATTTTGGCGGTGGCCTACCCTGAGGTGGATGGGTCCTTGAGGGAAGGACAGCAGCCACAAGGGGGTAAGTACACACTCACAACTGGCTAATGGTACGCATGTATGGGTTTAGGTAGCCTACTAATGGGAAGATGTGGTGTAGATTATTGGTACTTGCACATTGGTGAGTTCTCAATCATCTGCCTCATACTGTATGTGTAGATGGCTGCAGAGGGGCTAGATATTACTGTACATATTGTAAAAGTATGTCATGGCATACAACCTTGCCATGCAGGAATCGAATGAGTAAGGGGTACAGGGTATGTCTATGTAATTGTACATGGTAGTGTGGCAAGTACTGTGCTATTGTGGATTATAGGACTCTTCATGAAGTCAAAGTGTGCCATATGTTTCCGCATCAGTAGGTTTTCACTACATGGCTTCAGTTTGTCCTATGATTTCAGACAGATGTGCATGTGCAGATGTGCATGTCAGTTCAAAGGCATGCAATGGCATGGCATGGCAGCAGATTTTAAGGTTGTTACTCTGTGTGAATGATGGGTAGGTATTCACTCGTTGCACCTTTTTTTCACTCCCACCCTTCCTCCCTTTCCTCCTCTGTCTTTGTGTGCATCAGCATCATCAGGTGAAGGAGAAAGGGCACCGATGAGTGGAGAAGCTGCAGCCCACGGGACCCAAGAGGCTGCAACCAGCAGAGCCGAGGGGACCAGTGGGACAGAGGGTGAGGAAATTGCCACAGGGGGACTGGATCAACAACATCATCTATGGATTCCTTCTCCAATAGATGCTCCCTAGTGGTGGCGGACTCATCTGGGACCAGCCCAGCACCATCCTTGTCTACTACCCCCTTACCAGCACTGCCCTCCCTGTAGCTGCCCACCCATTTGCCCGTGCCCGCTCACCCACTAGGGTGAGTGTCTCCTTCGCCACAGGCACCTCTGCCCCTGCCCCAGTTAGCCCTCCTGCCCTCAATGAGGAGGCTATTGACCTCCTCAGGTCCATCTCTGTGGGACAGTCAACCATCATGAATGCCACCCAGGGACTGGCATCACATATGCAGCAGACAGATGCCTACCTGGAAGGCATTCATGGTACCCTGACTGGCCTGCAGAGATCCTTTCAGGCTCTGGCCTCCTTCATCTTCTGTCCTCCCTCCTACTACCTGTGCCCAACCCCACACCCTTCTCCCCACACCCATCCAAAGCACACAGTCAGACCATCATTCATCCACCTCAACAGACATTGTTCGCAAAGACAAACACAGGCACCACAAGTCCCACCATTGCCATGCACACAGGCAACAGACAAATGCAGAAACAACAATATCCACTCCCTACACAGACTCCCCCACCACCTTCTCCCTCACAGACACTACACCACTCAAACCCGCTATCACCACATCAACACTCCTAGATCCAGCCACCAGTCCCTTCATGCCTACCATCACCACAATAGCAGACACCTATGAATCCACCCCATATACCACATGTACACTCACCAAGACTACCAACACCCCCACATCCAGTACATCTACCTTATCTTTACACACCACCCAAAAAGGCATTTGCAGATTACCCTGACATCTCCCTACATCTCCTCCTCCCCCTCCCAGTACACCTAAACTCCCGCACACATCCACCCAACAGACTCCCAGCACACACATGACATCCACCCACGCATCCACACCCAAGGCACATACACATACACACCTTCAAGCACTCCCTCTCCCTCCACTTCCAAACATTTTTCCCATGACCTCCCTTGTGTTCCCCAACAAATATGTTTGTATACGTTTACACTCTTCCCTCCCACTGACCCAGTCCCTGTTTTCCCCAAGTGCCCTGCTACCCTCCCCAGATCCAGTCCTTCCACCTCCCAGTCCTCCAGTGGCCCTCCTGGTACTGTCCATGTCCCTACCACGCATAAAACATGGACCCCTACAAAAGCTAGGGAGGGCACTCTAAGCCAAAACCAAGGGCCCTCCAACTAAGGCAAAGTCAAAGTACAAACCCTCCCCTCGCCTAAACCAAAGGACCCTCCTTCCAAACCCAAGCCTCGATCACCACTGAGGTGCCTGCTTGCCCCTTTGATGCCCCTGCCATGTGGAGAACACTTTTCAGTGAGGAGTCAAGTTGGGGTGAGAGACATTGTCCATTGTGCCAGGGGCACAGAGGACTATTGGACTGGCCAGTAGGCTCATTGTGTATATAGTTGTATATACATCTATTTATATATTTCAATATATCTGCTCCACTTCACCGTTGGTGTCAATGGTTACAAACTTGTTCTGGCTTCCTTCCACATGTATGTGTTGTACATGTGCGATTGGGTGTGTCTCTTCTGTGTATGTGATGTGTTTGTGTAGCACCATGAGTTGAGTGTGTGAGTTGCGCTATGGACTTGTTGTGATGTGTTGTATTGGTGTTGTGTGGCATTGTGTTGTAGTGGTGTGTGTGTTGTGATGCATCTGTGATGTATTTGTGTGTTGGGTGGACGTGGCGTATGTTCAGACAAGTTGTTTGGCAGTGTCGATGTTTGTATTGGTTCTGTGCTGTTGTTACATGTTGCTGCCAGTATGTGTTTGTAGAGGTGTGCGGTGTGGCTCTCTACCAACGCATTTGTGTGATTACGATGGTGTTGTCATTGTGTGACTCAGTGGTGTTGTGTGTAGATGTGTTTGACAATGGTGGTGGTGTGTGTGTGCGGTGTGGTTTGTGTAAGGCATGTGTATGTTGGCCATGGTGTGTGTTGTTTGTGTCTGGGTGTGTGTATGTGTGTTGTATGGGTGTATGTTTGTGTATGTGTGTGAGGGCGTGTTGTGCCATGCCGGGGTTCTGTGTTGTGTGGTAATGGCCGTCCCTCCAGTGTGTGTTAGTGGGGCGTACTTAAGGTTGTTGTCTTTCTCACTGGTTCTGAAAGAGTATGGCTAGCAGACGCAGTGGGAAGGCTTCAAGTTCAGGTTCCATAGTATCTGCAGACATGTTAGTGTTCTTGGAGGTGAGTGTCTCCTTTTCTGTTGTTTATTTCCGCCATGCTTTTTGTGACAGTGTAACCAGCCCAAAATCCTGGTGGTGAGCAACCTCGTAATATGGTTGATGGCAACATGTCTCTGCAGGCCTGAAGATGCTTCTGCCGGCCGCGGGCATCCATCCGCACTGGCAGTACTGGCGGGAACACCGCCATGCTCATGACATGGTAGACTTCTTTGTCGGGCCACTGGCGGTGCGACTGCCATTGCCACTGCCATTGCCACCATGCCAGTCATGGGACCACCACAAAAGTGGCGGTCCAACCTTCACATTGTGACTGTGCCAAAAGCCACTTTTAGCCAGCTGATGGCCGGCAGTGCTGGTGGTCTTAATCCTCCAAGCAGTGCTGCCCTGGGGATTACGACTCCCATGTCCGCAAGCTTTTGCATGGCGGTTCCACTACCATGCAAAAGCTGGCAGAGACGGGGTACCGGGGGCCAAGTACATGGGCAGTGCAGGGGCCCCCATGGACAACCTTTCACACTTTTCACTGCCTGATTTAGAAGCAGTGAAAAGAACCACGGGTGCTGTCACACGTGACACACCGGAACATTGTCACAAGCTCGATTATGACGTGCCGTCAATATTGTAGTAGGGTTCCCGCTGGGCCATTGGGAAACTCATAATAGGGCCAGCGGGCGGAAGATCAGAGTGGTGGTCTTCTGACCCAAAGAGTTTGGCATGCGGCCTCCGCCGCCCGCCAAACTCATAATGAGGCCCTGAGTCCTGATGATGGCCTCTCAGACTGGTTGGCCACTTTTGACACTGAAACGTCAACATTTTCTCCTCCTTAAACACATTGGTCAATTATACTGCTGCTATGTCCTTGACATTTTGATGAGAGTTTCCTGGGACTATAATTGATGTGATGAATGCACATTTTCAGCTAAGAGGAGTTTGTGCCTCCACACGATCCCTGGATTTGGACCTATTATGAACTGATTGTCATTGGATCCTGAGTATGAGGGTGTGAGTGTTGAATATCAGAACTTTGATTTCATTTATGCTCTCCATTAGCTTGATGTTTGATATCTATAATCTAATACATTAATGGTTGTATACCAATACACTTTGTGCTTTGTTTGCAGTTGGATTGCAATACCAACATTTAAAGAAATTTAAAATAATTCCTTCAGCAACACCTTATTGTTTGCAATTATCCTACCCAGTTCCTTGGAGAGTATAGGGTTGCTCTGTTTTTGTAAGATGCAGGCCCACTAGTAGCATTAGATTTACAGACCCTGGGCACACATAGTGCACTTTTCGAGGGGCCTAATAGTAAATCAAATATGCCAATATTGGATAAATCAATCACTAATACATTTTAGACAGGAAGCATTTGCATTTTAGCAGTGTTTAGCAGTGTTAAAGCGCATAGAGTCCTGAAGCCAACAAAAACAGTGCTGCAAAAATAGGAGGAAGGCGGCAAAACGTTGGGGATAACCCAGCAAAAAGGGCCAGGTCCAACAACACATACATATGATTCTTGCAGTTTCTCCAATATGTTTAGTGACATGTGTAGCATTAGTGGTCAAGAGTGGACAGTGAACTAGTTTAATACACTGGTGAAGGGTGGACATTGGACAACTCCAATGTGTGTATAAACAGGAGCACACACAATGTTACTCCCAGTCTACCTAAAGCCCTCTAGCTGGCTGGAGTAGAACTGTGCCTGCTATGGGGGGAATGGAAAGAATATTTTTTTATTATTTATGTGCCATTGACAAGGCAGTGTTTCCCAAGCAGAGGATGTTGTTACATTCTCTAGGTCCACTGGGATTAAAGATGTACAATCAAATGACTAAGATAGCTACTGTGGGTGGTGTTTTTGTTCACAATTCTGCCATATTGTATCATTATTCTGCACTAATAGCATGTATTTGCATTACCAGGTACATCTTTTAAACACAAGTCAATTGATCAATATGGTTCTGAAGTAAAACCTCTGGCAATTGTTTGTAAATTCAGCACCTTGCATTGCTGCTTAATTAAGGGTCACAAAATGTCCTGATTTACAGGATCTCTTATGGGTAAATGGTGTTCTGTCTTACATAAGGAGGAAATATTTTGAAGGTGTGCTAGTGCCTTAAAATTGGATGTCAGAGTTGGTGAGGTTGTCAGTAAAATGAAATGCACAATGGAGTGTACACCCACCATAAAGTATATCAAACGAAAAATGGAATACTATCATGGTATCAAGTAATATTTGACTTATAGAAAAACATGTCCAGCAGTGAAGCAAATATGCAGTGCATTTGGTGTTGTTGGCCATTTTACTAAAAGGGTGGTGAAGAAATGAATTAAGTGTGTGAGGGCTCAATAAAAAAGAAATGGTATATCAGACAATGACAGAACTGGTATGAGTAAGAATGTTATGAGCTTGAGAGGCAATTTTGTCTTAAATGTGGACTACAGTGACAGATGCAAACACAAATCAGAGTTTTAGATGACCATTGGTGATATCATCCTAAACACTTTCACTGACTCCGGGTCTCCCTACACTACTATTAAGCATGAGGTTTGAAGGGATAAATTTGTTGGTAAGGTAGGCAACAAATTTGAAATATAAATTCAACCTAAAGGTAATTGGAGCTGAGATGATGGATATGCTTGGTTTTAGATTATTGAACTTCAAAATTAAGGACAGGCAAATATATCGGAAATTGTATTTTGAGTAATTTACACTTTTGAGTAAGTTTACGTTTTGGCTATTCAGAAGTAATTTTACTCCAAAAATGTAACATACACGTCACCACCAAATTCAAGGGCATGGGGGCTATACACCATAAGGTATTTTACACTTTTGAATAAGTATACTTTTTGGCTATTCACAAAACCTGAGTATAAGTTACATGTTTGGAGTAACGTTAGACTCATATTTTGTGAATAACCAAAAAGTATTCATCTTACTCAAATGTGTGCATTACTCTAAAGTGTACATAACATTTGCAAATCAGGCCCAAATTTAGATCCTAATAGCAAGGATCAAGTTTTGGTAATTGACCAGGTGGTCACCATAAGTAATGCAATGTTGCAAAAATTTCTCAACATTTTTAGCAGGTATTTAGGGAAATTGTGTGGGTTTCAACACATACTTGTTTTAAAGAAATATGCGTGTCCAAAGATTCACAAAGTCAGGGATATTCCAATATTGCTAAGTAATTAAGTATTAAAGGAACTGGAGAAGTTAGTATCTTTGGATGTAATTAAGCCTATTGTAGCAGCTGAATGATTTCCCCCTTTTTAACTTAATAGCAATATTATCACTGACAGGTTTCCCTATCTAAAATTAATGAAATGATAACCTTGGTTAGTGGTGCCAAGTGGCTTTCTATGATGAATTTAACCTCTGCCTTTCTCTTGTTAATATTTCAATTCATTGTATCAGATTTCTCTTATTTTTATTATTATTATTACTATTTAGAATTTTATGGAGCACAACTATTATCCAAAGGGATTTCTGGTGCTAAACATTTCAAGTAGAAAGAAAAGCATGACCCTGGCAACCTATAGAATGTAGAGTCAAGATCTTAGACCCTTACCAAACTGTAATAAATTGGGACCACAGCAAAGGATTATTGGTAGAATTTTCCATAACCAAGCAGTCTGGACTGAGAATACTCTGCCTCCCATTTGAGTGAGTTTACACTTTAGTATGTTCATCAACCTTGCATCAGCAGATCATAGTTATCTGCAAGGGTTGTAGTGAGAACATTTGTTTTAAAGATAAATAGGTCGGGTCCAATGGAAGGCTCTGCATACAAATAGAGAGAATGAAAAAAAAATCCTCTTAGGAAGCAGGGGTCAATGTAATCTGTCCAGCGCAGCAGACACAGAGGACCTGTAAGGAAGAGACAGATATAGTCTAGCAGTCGCTGTCTGAATTGAGGACCAGCGTTTCAGAATGTGGTTAGGAGCACCGACTGCATCAAAATACCATAGTCCAGTCTGCTTGGGATTTTGACCTGACCAATTTGATGACTTTAATGTTGTGGCAAGAGTGGAAGTATTTTACACCATAATGTTAAAAGTGAAAAGCAGGTAGAAGACAATTCATTAGCCGGAGCAGCCAAGGAAAGGCCCACATCTGATTGGAAACCGAAATTCCTGACTGCTGATGCAATTTCAGATAAGTTTCCTCAGGCCAGTGGCAGAAGAAACTGACCTAGGTACTCCACTTGTAGAGCAGCACATTACCTCAGTTTTATTATCATTAAATTTGAGTGGTTTCTGAGTACGCCAGTCAGTTATGCTGTGCATACAGTTATGAAATGCCTTAAAAGATCCTGGGAGGGGATGATACAATGAGATGATAAACTATGTACCATTCACATAATTCATGAAAATTATGCCCAGACTATGGCTCAGTATGGCCAGTGGTCTCAAGATTAAATTAAACAACATGGGGCTCAGGGAAGAACCTTGAGGAACCCCAAACCTGCAGGACCTACACTCAGGATGCAAAGGAGTACCTTGCCTTTGCCACTGAAGGTTGAAAGCCTGACTGAGCTGGATCAAGCAACAGGTTTTTCTCCAGATGATCTGAGATTATTCTTTTAACATGATTTTCCACAATTTATTCTGGGAAAGGTAGCAGAGATATTGATCTGATGTAGGCTTTCTCAAAAGAGGGATGACTAAGGTTTTTTCCGTTTGCATAGCACCTACCCGGTAGCCAAAGAAAGATTGCAGATTGAATGTAGTGGGTCTGCTAGTGGCTACACCTTTGGTGCTAATCATGAAAAGTGCAACAATAGCGTAACAATTGATGATGCTATTGTCCCTAACCTGCGCCATGGTGCGCCCTATGTTAAATAGGGTGCACACATTGTGGCATTAGGGGAGCACAAGAAAAGTGGCGCAACATGCAATGTAGCGCCACTTTTCTAAAATCTGGGCCACAGTCTCTAAAATATGATATTAACTTTACATGTGAAGGAAATGTTATTCACCCCAAACAACATAAAACTCTGGGCTAGGGAAAATCAGCCAAATAAATAAAACTGAGATCATAAATGTGACAGGACTGCTAGTGGGACTGGACTGAGCTCGACATGTCACCTCCCCTACCGAAGAGTGAAGCCTTTTGCTGGTGTTCGAGCAACAGGAGAAGGAAGAGCAGTGCAGGCATCAGTGGGGTTGCATTTCTATTTATGCATATGACTAAAACCCACAGATGGAGCAACAGCACATTAAGTTTAAAAGATTATGCAAGTGGGTGGAACAGATCATTTGAACAGAGCAAATGGACACAGGTCAAAAGACAAATAGTGACATATTTATAAGATGCTTGCTCTGCTGGAACGTCACTTTTTTTGATGCTTCTAGAGTGCAAGCCTCTTAACCATATCTATGAGGCCACGCAAAGCCACTAGTTACGCCATCACCCAGACTATGTACTAATATTTTTGGATTAGGTATGAATTCTTCTGCCTTTATCTCATTGCCCTGACCGCTGGTGATCTATATTATTGTGTGGCTTTAATTGCCATGGAAAGCTTTCCTTAATTCTTAATGTAAATGCAATAAACTATGGGGCATATTTAAGAGGTCCTAATGCCATTCCATCACCACATTACCATCATTGTTTACGCTAATGTGGCGTTAGAAGCCAAAAAACACTGCACCATATTTACAAATGGTGCAATGCATGCATTGCTGCACTTTGTAACCCTTTGTTTTACATTATGCCTGCTCCAGGCATAATGTATGCAAACAGGGCATTTCTGCATTACGGGGGGTCCAAAAAATGGTGCAAGGAAATCTAAGAGACTTCGGCACTTTTAATGCTTGCTCAGAGCAGGTTTTTAAAAGGGGGCATACCATTATTTTCAATGGGCCACTATGTAGCACCAAAATGTTGGTGCTACTCCTACAGAGTACATCAATAGCGTCCAAAAAAATTATGCTATTGCCCCCTACCCTACGCCATTGTGTGCCATATTTTAAATACGGCGCACAGATGGTGGTGGTAGGGGGCACTAAAGGGTGCATGGAAAGTGGTGCTGTACTGGCTGCAGCGGCACTTTCTTTAAATATGCCCCTTAGTCTTTTTGTTAACGATTTGTCTCACTGCGACAAAGTCACCAATCCGATCCAACCTCCCTGGAGCCCTCTTCGGACACTTGGTAACTCTTTGTGCTATATAATGCCTGCGCCAGGCATAATATGTGCAAAGAGGGCATTTCCCCATTAGGGGGGGCCAAAAAAATGGCGCAGGTAAATTTAAGAGATTTCATTGCGCCATTGTTTTGGCACTTTTATTGCCTCCTCATGAAGGGCGTTAAAAGGAGGCTTCCATTGGTTACAATGGGCCTCTGGTTGCTTTGCAGGATTAGCGTCAGAATTTTTTATGCTAATCCTGCAAAGCTCCGGACTAGCATCAAAAATTCTGATGCTAGTCCCCTGTCTACCGACATGGTGCACCATATTTTATGTACGGCACACACATGGTGGTGTTAGGGGGGCGCTAAGATTTTCTTAAATACTCCCCAATTTTTAAATAAAATAATTGGAGATAACACTTAATGTTGCTATACAGTACTTTGCGTCATGAGGGCATGCTTTGGGTAATACTTTGACATTCCAATGCTGCCACCCATGGATTTTATTCGAAAGACATATCTACAAATATTTCCAGACTTGGCTTTGCCTCAAAAAATAACACCTCATGGTGGCTATAGTTAGGTAGGCGAAATATGTAGTTTTCCTAATATTTAACTCATTGTGTTTGTGCTGCACTGTATAGCACACATCAAATGTGTGAAATGCATTTAAGTGTGTCTAGGCATAGGGATTTGTTCTCAAATACTTCCTGTACTAAACCTATGTGAGGCACTACCTCTGCACAAAGGTGTGAAAAGATGTGTGCATGGCACTAGGCAGCCTATTTGTGAAGCAGCACAGAGGAAGACAGCAGCCGGAGACCATAATTAGTAACAATTGCTCTGTGCTGCTCTTTTCCCCTAGATTAACTTGCTGCAGCAACTTTGGTTGCTGCTGTGTGTTGCTCCATTTTTAGGTCACACGCACAAGTGCTTTGACCTGTTCTAAGTATTGTGGGCTTTTAAGCAGGCCCACCGCACACCCACCGCACGACCATCAGTTTCACTCGTTCGTGGGCTTGCCTTTCAAAAATCCTTTGTTCTAGTTGGTAAATGCTTTACGTATGTTCCTCCTTGGGGCAGCTTTGTTACTGCCTTAGACACCAGCCCTGTTACATGGATAGTTGCACATTTGTTGATATGTTTGACTGCGAGTGAGTGTGTTTTTCCTTTTGTTTCTCTCCTTTGTGCTCATGCTCATGGCAGCCGTGATGCTTTGAATCGGCTCGCTTATGTCAACTGTTTTCATTTTCAATTTATGTGGCAAGAAAAGTCCTGTTAGGAATGTACAATGCCTATAGCTCTAACTCCAGCAAACTCAAGACCAATTGTATTGCAAACGCTTGTTTAATAAACCTACCGCCTCTGGGTTACAAACAAGACCAGCATTGCTTGAAAAGTAAGGAGAGACATCAATGAGTAAAAATAAAATAAAGAAGGCACATTTAACAGACAAATAGTTTCACTTGCTAACTCACGATATAGAACAGAGACTGAGAAACAATACTTATTTTCATTAAAAAATTATTTTCTTTTTTTTAAAGGATTTTTGATAGCCAGCAAGAAGTGCGCATCTACCTGTTCACCAGTCGACGTCCCTGGTGTTTCGATCAAGTGTTGCAGCAGTTCTTTATGTAACATGTTGCCCATCAATGTGCTTGGGAACAAGAAGGTTATTGCCTAAACCAGGAGGACTTGTTATGCACCGACTCGAAGCTGAGCATACGAGGTAAGGAGGGAACTGCGGCCTCTTCTCTCCTCTGAACTTTTAGGGGCCTCTTCATGAAGGTAAATCTCGTGTATATCTATTCCTGCACCTTGGTGCAAGTCTCCTCTGGTCACACAGGGCTCATATCAAGGTGAAAATAGCAAATCTACACTTGAAGTTTTACAAACTGCATGGGCATAGATTTATTACTGTTTATAATTCATGAAATCTTCCAGAACTATGCCCCCAAAGCTGCATTAGTCACAGAATTTTGGAATACCCTCTTCAATCTTTTGAGATTTTTTGGGTAGTACCGAGGCAAACATTATACTTGATGGCTGCCTTTGTGCAATGGCACATGCTTTCATTTAAAAAAAAAAAAAATCCTCCTCCGGGATCATCCTCCTGCGACCAGTTTTGGTGGGGAGGGGTCCTTAAGCTTTCCTCCCAATGAATGATAATGAGCCTAAATCACAAAGGTGAACTTAGACTTAAGTGTGAGTTTACTACTTTTGTGATTCACAGAGGTATTTCCTAGTATTACCTTTGCTACTAATAAGTTTACTAGTGAATACCAAAAAGTAATATAACTAGACTTAAGTAGTGAATTTAGACTTAAATCTCAGTTACTTCTGTTTGGAATTCACCAAGGTAAATTGCTACTAATAACTTTACTGCTAGTAAGCATACCAGCAGTAACTTTATTACTAGTGTTGTGTGGCCATTTTAGCCAAAGTTTTAGACATTTATTTTAGCAAACTAGGCCTATCGCTGTGCACTTTAGCCTAGATATGTTTTATTCTAGCTTTGTTATATTATTTTAACAATAGCCACATTTGCGGTCCTGTTTTATTTTCTCTATCTAGCTGTTCTTCGCCTAGGTCAGCACTGCATTCTTAAACAAGACATTTCTTTCACTCTGTGCTCTTCTCAAGGCTGCAGTAAGATAGGTTGCTGGCAAAAATGATACGCTTTGTCTCCTATGTTCACAGAAACATACACACTCTTACGTGGGGATCCTTTCTTGGAACATCAGCTGTTTTATTATAAAAACACTACTTTAACCCATATACGTTAGAGGGAGATTCCGGCCAGATGACCACAACTTTATGCTGTATGCTGAGTGCTTCTCTGCAGCTGCTTATGTAGACTACAGGCCTTTTGCTCAGGTATGAGGGATGATGTCTTCCCAGGGGGAACTTGAAGGGCAGAATTAGAGCTTAACATGCTGTGCCCTAACCTAGCCTAGGTAGGAACTATTCTTAACATTTGTAGAAACAACATGGTAACGTTATTTTTGTGTTTTACTCTCCTGGTCACAATTTTACATCTGTTGTGCTCCATCAGCCTAGTTATTACAATACCTGTGTTATTGTCTAGAATGCAGTTACTTCAATAAAACCATATTGAACTTTACTCTGCCTCTGATTGTCCTTACATAAGTGAAACTAATGTAACTGAGAGAAACAGATGACATCTGAGTGACCACGATTTCCCTGAGGAGTCATTTATGTCATGCGCCTGGCTGCCCAATCATCCCTACTCTTGGTAGAGATGAGGCACTGCTAGTTAGCTGGAACAAACCCGGATTAGGCCGACAAGCATCACCTGGAAAGGGTTCAGATCACAGTCCAGGCGATTCTGCAGCTCAAATCCAGTAGTCTCATTAGGATAGTGAGAAAGCGACACCAGTACCTTTACTAGCAGTAAAGTTACTAGTAACTCACCTTTGGGAATACCAGAAACTAGCAAACTTAGAGTTAAGTCTATTGTTACCTTTGTGAATCAGCCCAATTTCTTCTGCTTCCAGAGAGTAAAGACAGACAAGTAAAATAAGTACAGAAGAGAGGGTGAAAGAGCAGAGGGGGAGTTGACAAAGGGAGGGACGGGCAAGTGGATTTTACAGAAGGGTTTCCTCCAGACAGCATGTAATGAGTTGGAGCAGATGGCTGACCAGGAGAAAGACATTGAATAGAGGTTAGGCAGCAAGAGGTGGTTTTCTCTTGTACTTCTATATACCCAGTCATTTTAGCTGATGACAACGTTTCCCTTAGCTCCTTCCTTGGAAGTTTTTATGAGGGATGACAAGCATAGCAGTTGCAAAAGTGAAAAATCAGAAGGCCTTCCCTACAAGCTGTACATGTATTGGTATTACATATATGTGTATCATAGCCAAACTTAGTGGCTGACAGTAGTTTAGGGGACAGAAACACCCGTCTGACAAACTCCTGACGGGGTTGTCGCTGCTGTGCTCGCAACCTCTCCACCGGCCTCATTAAAACTTTGCCACTGGGCTGACTGGTGGAAACCAAGGTTTCTGCCAGTCAGCCCAGTGGGAAAGATGCAGCAGCACAATGCTGCCGCACGCAGTGGGCACCAGCAGCCATTTTGTGGGTGCTGGGCAGGGGGACTCCTGCACAGCCCATACTGCATTCCAATGGCAGATTTGCACTTTACAATTACCAATAAAATAGTATAACATGATGTTAAAATAAGTAAAGACAAATAGTCTCATCACAAGTTTGGCAGTCCCACAGCAGGGACATTGCAATAGAGCATTTCCGTTGGTCAGACTGGCAGGAACAGTTAAAGGAGCCAAGTTCTATCTCGTAGCACAGAGGGGGCACCCTCAGAATGCACACTGTCTGCTTCACTACCAGCCTTTCCATGTCTGTGAAACCTCCATTGGAAAGGCTGCGGGTGAGGGGATTTATAATCATCCAGGAAGGGCTGAATTCAGTGCTGCCCTGGCTAAGTACAACTCTGACCACCACCATGCCATTAGGAACCATGTTCTTGGAAGGGACGGTTGTCCCCTGGTGCCCGCCAGGGTCATACTTAGGCGGTCGGACTACCCTGAGTGCGGCAGTACAACCGTCAATGCAAGTGTGGCAGTCCTTGGTCTGCCAAACCCGTAATGAGGTGCAACATTGTAAGCACGGTGTTAGTACCTAGATGGGGAAGTCAGTGTTCTCTTAATGTTGCCAGCTTGTCTGTATCTGGAGGTGCAGTCTTTAAGATCTCTTAGTCTATTGATGGAAGGCCCCCAGGAAGCTGGAGCCTCTCTCCGTTGAAAGAGATGAGATAAACTGCCACTGATCCTAAACATTGTGGACATTGCTAAATCATTTGTCCTTTACAGGTAGATCCTGTCGTGCTGGGTTCAGTCAAATATTGGAGCTTCAAATAGCATCTATCTGACCAATGTTTATTATCAGAATGCAAAGTGGTATAGTTTTCTATTCAAAACTTCTATTGAAACCTTGGGAGTGCGTGGAAGGGTGTAGAATGTTTTTGGGTAATTTATGTGCAGTCGGTGGAAATCTTTTCCCTTTGCTTAATTCATAATAAATCATGATTGTTGAAACTATGTATGGTTATGTATTGTATTAGAACAGAAGCTCTAAATATACACAGATTAAAAAATAATCTAAAAAAGCTCTGTGATTTTGATGAATGCAAATGCATGTATATGCTTTACACATATATGCATGCCAAAGTATGTAGATAACACATATCTACAAAGGTTGCTCTAATGGGGGTTTATGCCTCTTTGTATGATAATACATGAGATTACGTAAAGATAATTATCTGCCAGATACCTATATCAATGCATATTAGTCTTCACGCTTTCTAAATGGATATAACCATATATTTAGTTATATGAGAAATATAGTTTAACAGGGCAATCACTTATATCTGGATATGTAGACGAGGTTGTCTATTTGTATTTTGGTATGTAAATTAGTGTATGCTTCCCTTTATGGGGATATGCCCATATCTAGAAAAGTAAAAAAGAAAGTCTCTGTATATTTATGCGCAAAATACATGTGTATATCTAACCATGTCCAATTTTATCTATAAATATTACAATATCCATCTATCTATCTATCTATCTATCTATCTATCTATCTATCTATCTATCTATCTATCTATACATACCTTATACGGAGATATGATGCCATGATTTTCTATTTTCTCTATATATGTTTGTATACATTTAATACACGTATATATTAATTATATATAGTGTGTGTGTAAAAAGCCTTCAACGTCTTCCCTTCCTTTTATAAGTCAGTCATCATCTTGATAAAGGGAGATACACTATCTCATAGCAAATTGAAAACCATGAATACTGGCCAAGTGGCCTTTCATTTCTGGCTAGAATGAACAAACATCTTCTCCCATAACATCTAACCAATATGAATGCAGGAGTTTACAGGTTCCATGTGTTTGCAATGTAAACTTTCCATATCCAGCTGTACCTGTAGCCATGTTATTTCCAATCGCAATGTGCTCTAGTCCCCCATATAAAAAGTGCAAATAAATAAAAATGAAAACATAAAAACAGGTCAGTGGCAGATTCTAATAACCATACATCCTGCTTATTCTACACAGTTGGTACACTATGAGATAAGAATAATTCTGACATAACACTTTTAAACAAAGAAAGGCAAGAAAAACATATCAAGCAAGGCTGCGGTAATAATCAGAAGATATAGTCAAAATGTTCCCACACTAGACTCCAGTTTCCACAATTGTATCTCTGTATCTCTGCCCCTCGGAGAGACATCAATCCTGTCAATTCCGGAAAAGTAGTGTATCAGGGTTTTGGTTATGTTTGGTTTGCCAGTGCCTTGCTATTGAAATAAAGTATGTAAATAAGTATTAAAATGGAAATATACATTTCACATAAAAAAATATATATACCGTCCCCCAGTGGGCCTCCAGTTCTTAAAGTGCAGGGTGTACCTGCTCTGGTGCTAGAAGACCATTACTACCGTACGAGTCTAATATGAAATAAAAACACTGTCAGGCGGACACTCAAGTCCTAAAGTGCATGTGTGCCAAAACATTTAAACTGTCAATTAGTTTAATATTATTAAGACACAGAGAGCCTCCATTGTTATTTAGTGCCATGGAAAGGAGCAGAGGCCTATGTCTTTCGGTCTTAAGTGGTTGTACCAGTCAAAGCACGCTCCACTCCCTATAGGGATCTCACTGATTGGGTGATGAGTTTTTGATTATTAGAATAAAGGCAGCTGAGGACTGCATGTCTGCATTTGCAAACCCCTAATTGTACTCATAATGGGCGCAGAAGACTGCGACGATCCCTCAGAGTGCTGTTGCATAAGCAGAACATGTGAGACACAGTTTTGGGCACTAGCCTGCAGAGCCAACAAATCTCATCTTTTACGGGCCGATGCCATGGGCTCTCGTGTTTGCCCACTGGGAGGGCCCCTTGTAGCCGGGTGTCGGAAACCCCGGCTACATACGATACCGATCTCCAGTCCGGCAAATGCCCCGGGTGTCCCACGGAAGAGGAAATCGCAGAAGCCCATATATCCAGGTTTCCAAAGACATGAAAAGAGAAGTAAAACAACGCGCTCGCATCGCCGGAACAGAGGAAGACTAGGAGGAGAAGGAGGCCAGATCGGAGGAGGAGGAGAGCGCGACGGGAGACAACGCGAACACAGAGGGAGGAGAGGACGCAGGAAAAAGCATTCTGGATGCCGGGGAAGAAGAACCCCACAAAGGAAGACTCTTGAGCTCCAGAGGCGATACCACAGAGGGACAAGGTGGTCCCGAAAGGCAGCAGCTCCGCCACGTCATTGGAGGGGCGTGCCTCCAGCAGGTACGGTCCTGCCTGAAGAATAGAATAAGGGCTATAGTGGGAAGGGAAGAGGGTGGAAAGTGCGAGTAGAGGGAGGTTGGGAAGGGATATTTGGGAAAGAAAACACCAGCATGAGGGGAGCACTAATCACTTAATACGGAGCGAAGGTCGTTCTATTAGTGAAAGAAAGGAGTTTTGGGTTCCACCGAGGTGCAAACAGGACGGGACCCTGTGAACTACACCCCTCCTTTTTTTTTCATTTTTCACTCGGGTCTGGAGTCCTACACCAGACCATCACCACTCACTCTATCTCTCTCTCTCTCTCTCTCTCTCTCTCTCTCTTTCTCTCTCTCTCTCTCTCTCTCTCTCTCTCTCTCTCTCTCTCTCTCTCTCTCTCTCTCTCCACACCCTCTCCCCTCACTAAAATCATCCAAATAAACCCACCAGACTTGCGACTTACCTACCTTTTGTTCCTTTTTCCAGTCGACCTGACGACACCACTACCGGGAGAGATATCACCAACCACCAGGAACCCTGAGGAAGAAGAGAACAAAGGAAGTCACCAACACATAACGATAAAAGACAGTGACTGTTACGAAGGCACCTGTACTCTAAAATAAAACCACTCATAGTCAATCACCCACCTGAGTGTCTCATTAATCCCTATCGCTATACCCACTGCCACACCCCTAAACGATAAAGCAAGTACTTACTCTTAATGCTGTAGTTTAAGACTCATCCCAGATATGGCTGAGGGACTAGGTTCTTATAGCTGTTTAAGACTAGCCAGGCGTAATGCCTTTTCTCAAGTGTTGTCTTGTCTTCAATTTCCGATAGGTGTTTTGTTACTTTTTTGTTAAGGATTAAAATAGCTTGTGGTTGAGCTCCGAAAACCTTAAACGCTTCACACCTAGCTGCTTTTTTGAGGTATCAAGATATTTTCGAGCCGGCGAATGGGCCTTCATTGTTATTTCCTCCCATATGTTGCGATTTATGGTGTTTCCAGCTGCACTTCTCATTTTATGAGAGCAGTTAATATAGGCTACATGCCTTACAAGAGACTGTTTATGTAGGCCGGACTCCAGCCTTATCTGTGCTGGCGAGGTGTAACTTGGAAGCATGAACATTTGCCTGTATATGCTTGATATGATATCATCCAAGATCTTAGAGTCTCTACCACAGAGGACAACACTTCTATAGGCTAGCATGGGGACCACCATAGTACTGGCTACTTCCAACAGTGGGCTGAGCGTATATTTTGTTCAATTTTGCAGGCAGCGTTCGAAGCCCCAAGGAGAGTACAGTCCCTTTCTGTCATATTTCTTCTTTATGTTTGGAAAAGGAGCCATGACAGTCAAACAAGAAACCCAGGTATTCATAAGTAGCGTTTTCTTCAAGCTTTTTCCCACTTAATCCCCAGGTTGCGATCCCCTTCATGATCAAGATTTTAGCAGTTTTATTATTAATTTTTAGCCCATTCTTAAGGGAGTAATCTTCCTTGGCTTTCAAGAGACATCGCATGCCTACCTTAGTTTTACTGAGTAGTACGACGTCATCAGCATATAAGAGGTTCGACGGTTGCATCGTCCCCAGTTGTGGTGCATGGGAGTTGATGAAGAAAGTGTTTTTGAGAAGTCGGCCAGGAAAAGGTTGAATAGAGTTGAGGCCAGAACACAGCCTTGTTTTAGGCCTCTAGTCGTTGGGATCCTTCTGGTGAGGTTTGATCCATTGCCCAGTTTGAGCCTGACCCATGTACTAGAGTACAGGTTCTCAATGGCTTTCAAGAGTTGCTGGGGCATTTGCCAGCTGTTGAGTTTCCCCCAAAGCCTCTTTTGAGTGATACTATCAAATGCTGCTTTAAAGTCTATAAAACAGAGATATAGTGGAAGATTTGCAGCCATTGAAGAGTCAAGTGTGTGAGATAATGCCATGATGTTGGCTTCCGTGCCTGTATTACTACTAAACCCAGTTTGGTTTGGGGGAATTATAGATTTTCGGCCAGCCCAGTAAATGAGATGTTCAAGGAGGACCCCAGGAAAAATATTTTGTTTAGTTGTCGATCAGCGTAATCAGTCGGTAGTTTCTAGGGTCTGATTTATCCCCACTTTTGTGTATTGGTGAGATGATGGATCCCCTCCAAGATTTTGGTATTCATTCTCCAGCCAGGACTTGGTTGAAAAGGGGGATCAAAGCTTCTGCCCACTTGGGTGGGTCTGATTTATAGATGGCTCGAGGGACCCCATTTGGACCGGGTTCCCCGTCTTTCTTCCTCTCACTATTTGTCATTGGGTTTCTGCTGGAGTGACATCGTATTCACTAACCTCACTCCTGTCTTTGTGAGGGTGTAAGTCATTGGATTGGGTGAGCCAACCTAAAACTCTGGTGGGAGCGTAGTCCTTTTCACTTTTGTTTGATGAAAATGATCTTTCAAGAAGGACGCCAGTCAGCCTTCAGGAAGCTTGATTCAAATTTAGGGTCATGTGGATTAATTAGGGCCTTTACCATGTTCCAGAATTTACTTTCATTTTTGTGTTTCATGTCCCAGATGAGTTTGGCCCAGAATTTATAAGTATGTTGCCTCTTTATTCCCCAAACAGCCTGCTTTAAGTTTTGTTTTGCTTATCTCAGGTTGGTGTTTTTCTGGAACCCGACAAACTATCCGAAGTGCTTTGTTGACATTCGTCTTTAGCCTGTTTTAGGCTGTGTGACGCATGCAGCTTCTATGTGACAAGTGGGATTGTGCTCCTAGTAGTTTTGACGTTCTTGTCAAATTGCTGGGTGCCTTGCTACTGGTAACTATTGCCACAATGATTAATGGCCCTGAGTTGTTCTAATACCCTTTTCTTCTACCTATTGTAGGCCACAACGACCTTTCAGGAATTAACATAATTGTCACTGCTGCATGAAGTGAAGCTCCTAATATTAACAATCTTTCCAGTTGATAATTTTTTAGTTTTTTCTATTGGTATTCTATGTACCAAAGTGTCTCTGATTGGTTTAGGCATATTCTATGGCCCATAGAGAAACTATACAATAATTGTAAAAATATGTCTGTAATAAATGTATAGATATATGTGTGTGTGTGTGTGTGTGTGTGTAAAAAAAACCTCAACATCTTCCCTTCACTCTCTAACCCCTCCCAATTCTTTCTGTCTACTATCAACTCCCAAACATGGTTTCCAGAATCTTAATTTTTTTTTTGATCCGATTTATTTCAATAACAGGCACACGTCCACCACTCCCACTAACGTCTCCAGCCAGTGATGGACAGGAAGGATGCAGCTTGTGCTGAGTTGAAGAAATGAGTGAGGCAGTGAAGACTGTAGGAAGTAGAGACAGAAGTCAGGTGTTAACTGAAAGATAGGCGTAGAGGACAGGTGCCTAATGCAAGTAACTCTGATTTGAGTTACCCCGGCCTCTCTCAGGCCTATTCCTGAGAGGTCCCAAGTTTCTGATTCTACTGGGCTTTAATGAACAAATCTGCCTCCAGCAGTAAAATAGCTGCAGGATGAGAGTGGGTGCCTAGGGTAATTACTGCCTCATGTAAATGCCAACATTATAGAGTTTAAGCAGCATTTGGGGGCAGGGGGTGGCTGGGGTGTCACAACCCTCTAATAAAGAAGTTGGGTGCAGGTGCTTTAAGTAGGGCGCTGTGAGATGTTTGTCGGATTTCACTTGATATTTTTACACACACACACAGACAAAAACACTGACAAACACACTTGTCTCAGATTATTTACAAAATATTGAGTTTTAAGTACCCTTAACAATCCTCTCTCCTCTACCTTTCTACTGCTCCATAAAACCCCCTTCAGAGAAGCGCGTTATAAACAGAACATGTTTGAGCGTAATTCACACGCAAATGCAATGAACATATCAGACCGAGGACCCAGCACGAAGGGTTGTATGTCACCACCTAAAATACAACAGGGTTCATATACCACTATGTAGAGTCTACTACATTGAAATGAACCCCTCTGAGATTACCACTGCAGGGGTCACCACTCCTAATGTTACTACTAATGTGATTACTAAATCTGAGATTACCAGTGCAAAGATTACCTCTGCTGAGATTACCATCTTTGAAATTACCAGTGCAGCGATTACCACTGCTGAGATTACCACTGCTGTGATTACTATTTTTGAGATTACCACTGCAGGGATTACCACTGCTGAATTACCACTACTGTGATTACTACCTCTGAGATTACCCTTGCAGGGATTACCACTGCTGAGATTACCTCTACTGTGATTACTACCTCTGAGATTACCACTGCAGTGATTACCACTGCCGAATTACCACTACTGTGATTACTACCTCTGAGAGTACAACTGCAGGGATTACCACTGCTGAGATTACCACTGCTGAGATTACCACTGTTGAAATTATCACTGCAGGGATTACCACTGCTGAGCCTATCACTACTTCAATTACTACCTTTGAGATTACCACTACTGTGATTACTACCACTGAGGTTACCACTGCAGGGATTACCACTGTTGAGATTACCACTTCTGAGATTACCACTACATTGAGTAAAATAGATTCAAGAATAAGTGCACTGACCCTATGCTAACCTACACCTTAAAATGAAACCTTACTTTATAACTACCCACCACCCTATCTTTATGGCCATACAGCGCCCTCTCCTTAACCCAGTGGTTATATTGCGCCGGGCGTGCCAGTGGGCCCACCAGTACACATTTTGGAGGACCAGGATTCTTCCATGGTGTCCCATGGTGGTCCTATTGGTCTTTACAATGCATGGCTCTGCCCTGTCCATTAGTCTCACCCAGGCCTAGGCATAGACATGACTGTAGCATTCTCAAATCCCATGGACACCAAGCGCTTCATTTTCCTGCATCCATTCTTATGTTAAACCATTCTGTGCCCAGGTAAAGACGTGCTTTAATTTTCATAAAATAATATTTTGTACCCTGTAACAAGTCCAGCATTTCAGGATTTGTAATGAGTATTTCCTTGTTCTTTGTCCATGTACACAGGCATGCTATCAGTTTTAGGTGGACCAGCCCCTTTGATATTTTAGTAGATGCTGCTTTGTTTCACTCCTTTCCTTTTTTTTCGGTAGAACACAAAAAATGTGTCCCGTGCTAGACCTTCTGCTTCATGAAGGGTGTTTGGGAAAAGGCAGCTGCGTTTACTTCTTCACTTCTTGTCTCTCTGCAGTTCTAAATTGCTGTGTCCCTCACTCACTGTAACTCACATTCTCTCAGTTACTCATCCTCACTCCCATTCAGGGGCGTAGCTTCAGGGGGTATTTGGGGCATTGCACCCCCACTAATAAATGTATATTCTGATGAATTGTTGGATACAGGTGCTCTCAGTTGGGTATGGAGAGTTACTCACCTGGGATTTATGCTCACGCACACTGACAAAGCACACACATTCTCTCTCATCTCTGTTTTGAAAGCCCAAAAAATGTTAATTATTTTACAAAATATACATTATAATTTTACAAATAAGTGTTTTACTCACCTATTAATCATACCAATCTGCACTGCTCTCTCTTTCCATTGCTGCTTAAGCCACTCTCATGCGATCTGCTTGTCGTATGCTGTATTTTAACAATATATGCCAACCCGGGGCGGCTCCTATAGGGGCAAAGCTGTGTGGCGGGGGCAAAAAAATTTCAGTGATTCTTGGAATTTGCATGAATGGGTAGGATGGAAAATGAAATGCATACATACGTTTGATGAACTATGCGCCATGCGAAATTGCATAATGTTATTATCTGTCTGAACAACATAGGCCCTCATTCTGACCCTGGCGGTCGGTGATAAAGCGGCGGCCAAGCCGCCAACAGGCCGGCGGTCTAAAATATGCAATTCTGACCCTGGCGGGAACCGCCAACACAGCCCGCCAACTTAACACTCCGACCGCCACAGCGGTACAAACAAACAGCGCGGCGGTTCCCGCCAACAGCCCGGCGGCAGACAAAGTACCGCCCACCCTATTACGACCCACCAATCTGCCACCTTTTCCGGGGCGGGAGCACCGCCGATAAGAACACGGCGGAAACAGACTACGAACGGGAAAACGCTCACCTCTACGCACTCCACGCGAGATTCTGGCAGTATGGAGCCAGAGTTGCAGGTCATCCCCGCACTCCTATTCCTGCTCATATACCAGGAGCACGCCCGGCGGCGCGGAAGACATCGGTGAGTACGGCACCTACGACACAGGGGAGGGAAAAGATTACCGGCACACACCCACCCACCCACACCCACTACAACACACACATCAATGCATTCCCACAGATCACTGTCACAACCCACAAACCACCCCCCTCCGAAATAATGCAAAGACCAAAAGAAGAGATCATAAACGGGCAGATATATTGAAATATGTACACCATTAATCCCAATAAATAAATAAACTATGTACAAAATATATACAGCTACTAAATGTAGTCCAACCACTGTCCGTGGATCACAGGGGTCCTGTGCAAAGGGGCAAGGCCCAGTCCCACGACAAGAACTCCACGGAGAGAACACTGCAGGGGCATCAGAAAGAAAATAGGACAGGCACCTCAGGGGGAAGGGAAGGGGGGGCACCTCAGCCACTTGAGTACACGACGCCAGATCCACGAGGGGACTCCATGACCACTGGCCCATCCTGGGGAGAGCAAAGCCACAGTCCAAACAGTCCATACAGTGGGTGGCCTGCCCACTGGGCCATCCTGGGGAGAGCAAAGCCACAGTCCATACAGTCCATACAGTGGGTGGCCTGCCCACTGGGCCATCCTGGGGAGAGCAAAGCCACAGTCCATACAGTCCATACAGTGGGTGGCCTGCCCACTGGGCCATCCTGGGGAGAGCAAAGCCCCAGTCCATACAGTCCATACAGTGGGTGGCCTGCCCACTGGGCCATCCTGGGGAGAGCAAAGCCACAGTCCATACAGTCCATCCAGTGGGTGGCCTGCCCACTGGGCCATCCTGGGGAGAGCAAAGCCACAGTCCATACAGTCCATACAGTGGGTGGCCTGCCCACTGGGCCATCCTGGGGAGAGCAAAGCCACAGTCCATACAGTCCATACAGTGGGTGGCCTGCCCACTGGGCCATCCTGGGGAGAGCAAAGCCACAGTCCATACAGTCCATAACAGACCCCACTGCCACTGGAGGAGGCAAGTTGGCCAGAGGACATCCTGCAGCCCTGCCCGAGATAGATCCTGCCCTGCCACGTCTGCCAAAGGGCCAGCGGTTCTTGCCCTGAAGGGCCCAGTTCAGCGGTTCTTGAGACGGCGGGGCCCAGTTCAGCGGTTCTTGAGACGGCGGGGCCCAGTTCAGCGGTTCTTGAGACGGCGGGGCCCAGTTCAGCGCTCCTTGCCCTGAAGGGCCCAGTTCAGCGGTTCTTGAGACGGCGGGGCCCAGTTCAGCGGTTCTTGAGACGGCGGGGCCCAGTTCAGCGCTTCTTGCCTTGAAGGGCCCAGTTCAGCGGTTCTTGAGACGGCGGGGCCCAGTTCAGCGGTTCTTGAGACGGCGGGGCCCAGTTCAGCGCTCCTTGCCTTGAAGGGCCCAGTTCAGCGGTTCTTGAGACGGCGGGGCCCAGTTCAGCGCTCCTTGCCCTGAAGGGCCCAGTTCAGCGGTTCTTGAGACGGCGGGGCCCAGTTCAGCGGTTCTTGAGACGGCGGGGCCCAGTTCAGCGGTTCTGGAGACGGCGGGGCCCAGTTCAGCGGTTCTGGAGACGGCGGGGCCCAGTTCAGCGGTTCTTGAGACGGCGGGGCCCAGTTCAGCGCTTCTTGCCTTGAAGGGCCCAGTTCAGCGGTTCTTGAGACGGCGGGGCCCAGTTCAGCGCTCCTTGCCTTGAAGGGCCCAGTTCAGCGGTTCTTGAGACGGCGGGGCCCAGTTCAGCGCTCCTTGCCCTGAAGGGCCCAGTTCAGCGGTTCTTGAGACGGCGGGGCCCAGTTCAGCGGTTCTTGAGACGGCGGGGCCCAGTTCAGCGGTTCTGGAGACGGCGGGGCCCAGTTCCACGGTTCTGGAGACGGCGGCCGGTCTATGGCCAACTGCTAATTGCCTGGTGGTGCCCTCCTGGCCAGCGGGGATGGTGCTCCTTCACTGCCCACCTGGGCTGTGAGTGGTGGGGCCCTCCTGGCCAGCTGGGCTGGGTCCTCCCTGGGCAGCGGCTATGGGGGTGGTGGGCTCTCCCGGGGCAGCTGTGCCGGTTCCTCCCGGGGCAGCGGCTATGGGGGTTGTGGGCTCCTCCTGGGCAGCAGGCCTGCTGCCTGACCTCTCCGACTTGCTGCCCTTGCCCTCCTTAGTCGTGGGCCTGTGGCCCTTTCCTCCCTTTGGAGCTGTGGCTGGTGACTGTCTCTGGGTGGTGTCCGGGGGGGATGTAGAAGGCGGGCTCCTGCGGCGCCCCTTCCGCCTTCTGCTCCTCTTCCCAGGGGGTGGGCTGGCTGTCCCCTTGCTGCTGGGCGAAGATCCAGACATGCGGGCTGGCGGGCTCCAATACCCCTGCACCCTTGTCAAGGGGGCTGCAGGGCTGGTGGTGGCTGAGGTGCTCTTCTTACCCCGACGAGAAGGAGGGGGGGGCTCAGGGTCAGGAAAGAAGTTAGTAGTGGCGAGGAAGAGCTTCTTGGGACAATGGAGAGTGGTAGGTACAGTGGGAATGGGAGTGGAGGGAGAGGATGTGGTTGTAGGTGAGTCACGTTTGCTGTCTTTGGGTGCAGGTGCAGGAGGGATAGGCTGTCGTGAGGTGGATGGCTGTTGGGTGGGTGGGTGGCTGCGTTTGTGTGGTGTGGAAGAGGGGGTGACAGACACAGTGGGAGAGGACACAGGGGACGTGTAAATGGCAGTGGGGGTGGTGACTGCACGTGTGCGGACTGGAGTGGAGGGTGTGCTGGTGATGGAAACATTGGCTGATGGTGAGGTGAATGGAGGTGTGAGTGTAGACGTCACAGGGAGGGAGGAGGGAGACGAGGAGGTGGGGGTCACAGAGGTGGTAGTGACTGTTGGCATGTCTGCATCGGAATGTTGCGTGTGTGAATGTCTGCGTGATCTGTGGTGCTTATGTTTGGATGAGCTTCTCTTGGGTGTTGAGGTGTGTGCAGGCTGGTCTTATGGTGTGGGTGGGACAGGCAGAGGAACAGGAGACTGGGAGGAGGGAGTTAGTAGAGGCAGGCAGGAGACAGGGACAATGGCTGCCGTCAGTGCTGAGGCCAGAGCCTGGAACGATCGCTGATGGGCAGCCTGACCCGAATGAATGCCCTCCAGGTACGCATTGCTGCGATGAACCTCCCTCTCCACCCCCTGGATGGCATTCAAAAGGGTAGTCTGCCCAACAATGAGCGTTCGGAGGAGGTCAATGACCTCCTCACTGAGGGCAGCGGGGGTAACAGGGGCAGGGCCTGAGGTGCCTGGGGCGAAGGAGATACCCGGCTTCCTGGCAGAGCGGGCACGGGGCGAACGCTGAGGGGCTGCTGGGAGGGCGGAGATGGTGCGCTGGGTGGCGGCTGTACCTGTAATGGCGGGGGGCACGGATGGTGCCACCCCCGCAAGGGAGCCCCCTTCCGAGGACGTGTCCGTGTCGCTGCAGGGTCCAGTCGTCCCCGTCGTGGAGCTCCCTCGCCCTCCGTCTCACTGGTCCAGTCTGACTCTGTGGCATGGCCCTCCTGGGCCATGTGAGATGCAGCTCCCTCCTGCCCCGATGCCACTTCTCCTCCGCCTGATGATGCTGATGCACACAAGCACAGAAAGACAAACAAAAAGGGGGGGGGAGAGAGAAATAAAGGGATATTGAGTACATGGATCTCCGGTACAGTTAGCGGACATGACAGACACAGATGCCCCTTGCACTAAGTTGCACACTTGGGGTACGCTACGCATTCCGTGGAACATGGCCTACACGCCTAGAGTTGACAACTGCACCCATGGATGACACGGCCCAGGGATGGCTGTACTGACAAACTACTGAGGGTGGTGGCTGGGGACACAGGGGCTTACGGGGGTGCCCAGCCTACAGATATCGCCCTGGCCTAGGGGGACCCCCAGCCCTCCTCCCCCACCCAGACACCTCCACTGCGCGACAACAGAGTAGATAATGCTTGTACTCACCCCCTTGTGTCTGCTGTGCTGCCCTCACGCGCCCATCCAATTCAGGGTAGGCCACCGCCAGGATCCGGAACATCAGGGGGCTCAGTTGACGGCAGGCACCCCGCCTACGTTGGGAGGCCATCCCCAGCAGAGACTCGGCGGTCTTCTTGGTCCCGCGGCGGATGTCCTCCCACCTCTTGCGGCAGTGGGTGCCCCGTCGATGGTGGACCCCCAGGGCCCGGACTTCCTTGGCGATGGCACGCCAAATCCCGATCTTCTCATGGGCGCGGACCTATGTGACACGTACAGGGAGGGAGAAATACCACGTTCAAGTTTCTCAGCATTTTCCTTTCCAGTGGCCCAACGCCCCCCATCCCCGCCAGGCCCCCCGCCATGCCCAACATGCCCCCCATCCCCGCCAGGCCCCCCGCCATGCCCAACATGCCCCCCATCCCCGCCAGGCCCCCCGCCATGCCCAACATGCCCCCCATCGGCGCCAGGCCCCCCGCCATGCCCAACATGCCCCCCATCGGCGCCAGGCCCCCCGCCATGCCCAACATGCCCCCCATCCCGCCAGGCCCCCCGCCATGCCCAACATGCCCCCCATCCCCGCCATGCCCCCCGCCATGCCCAACATGCCCCCCATCCCCGCCAGGCCCCCCGCCATGCCCAACATGCCCCCCATCCCCGCCAGGCCCCCCGCCATGCCCAACATGCCCCCCATCCCCGCCATGCCCCCCGCCATGCCCAACATGCCCCCCATCCCCGCCAGGCCCCCCGCCATGCCCCCCGCCATGCCCAACATGCCCCCCATCCCCGCCAGGCCCCCCGCCAGGCCCCCCGCCAGCCCCAACATGCCCCCCATCCCCGCCAGGCCCCCAAGCCAGCCAGTGGCCCCAAATCCATATTGAATTAAACTCACTTGTTGGTCTGGAGGACCGTAGAGTAGCGCATACTGGGGGAGGACCCCATCCACAAGTTTCTCCAACTCCTCTCCAGTGAAGGCAGGGGCCCTTTCCCCAGTCGCAGCAGCCATTGTCCCTTCCAGACCGAGGTCACAGCAACACTTGCAGTATAGGTCCTCTCCTGTGAAAGTTCAAGTCGCAAGTGGATAAGTAGATAGAAAATGGCGGTCACGTCCGCGGCGGTGCGTACCGCGGCGGTGCGTCCCGCCACCGCCGGCGCCCTTCGCCATTGGCTCCTGAAACCCATAGGCTTCAATGTTAACCAATGCGGCTTCGTGCCGCGGTCTTCGCCCGCCGCCCGCCGCGGTGTGCCACGCCAGCGCATTGACCTCACATCCCATTGTCACACTTCACAGGTCAGGCAGCCGCCATTTCCAGGGCCCACATGTCTCAATTTCAACTGCGTCACACAGGCCTAGGCCTTGCATAGCCACTCAGACACGCCATTCACTGCATAGAGAATCGTATACTGTGCTAGCTGTGAGTACGTACCTGTGGGTTGCTTGACTGTGTGCTCCATGTTGTCCTTCCTAGGCACCGTCCGCTGGGTTGGGCGAGGAGACGGATGAATCCTCCCGTGTACCGACCGCTGGTGGACCTGTCGACAATGGAAGAACGCCACATTATCCTGACCTACCGTCTTAACCGTGCCACTATCCATGAACTGTGTGCCCAGCTGGAGCCCGACCTGATGTCCCCCATCCGCCAACCCACAGGGATTCCCCCTCTGGTGCAGGTCATGTCAGTACTACATTTCTTGGCAAGTGGGTCATTTCAGACAACCGTGGGAATTGCTTCCGGGATGTCTCAGCTCATGTTTTCGAAGGTGTTATCCAGAGTGTTGTCTGCCCTGATGAAATCCGTGAGGAACTACATCATTTTCCCTGAGGTGGGCGAATTGGCTACAGTGAAGGGTGATTTCTACGCCCTTGGACATATTCCCAACGTAATTGGTGCCATTGATGGGACCCATGTGGCTTTGGTTCCCCCAAGAGACAGGGAGCAGGTGTACAGGAACAGAACAAATTACCATTCAATGAACATCCAGGTGGTGTGTTTGGCTGACCAGTACATCTCGCATGTAAATGCCAAATTCCCAGGGTCAGTGCATGACGCCTACATCCTCAGGAATAGCAGCATCCCTTACGTGATGGAACAGCTACAGAGACACCGTGTATGGCTAGTGGGGGACTCTGGGTACCCCAACCTGTCGTGGCTACTGACCCCAGTAAGGAATCCCCAGACCAGGGCAGAGGAACGGTACAATGAGGCCCATGGGCGTACTAGGAGGGTGATCGAACGCACCTTTGGCCTCCTAAAGGCCAGGTTTCGCTGCCTGCATATGACAGGTGGATCCCTAATGTACTCACCTAAGAAGGTGTGTCACATCATCGTGGCCTGCTGCATGCTTCACAACCTGGCTTTGCGCCGCCAGGTGCCTTTCCTGCAGGAGGATGGTCGAGACGGTGGTGTTGTGGCAGCGGTGGAACCTGAGGAGAGTGACGAGGAGGAAGACGACGGGGCTGAAACAGACAACAGGGACAGAATCATTGAACAGTACTTCCAATAGGACACAGGTAACATTTCAAAGATAATTTAGTAAATGTTAACTACTCTCCAGCATCTCTGCTGCCTGTCTATTTGCCCCAGTGTATGATGACTGAGTTTTGGCTTTTCCCTCCCTATTTCAGATCTGGGGTCCCCACTACGAGTCCTGTGCTTCGTTTCCCCATGGACTACAGCTTTGTGGCAGCTGTTTGTTGACTTCACCATGTACAAGGACATATTTGCACTGTCATGTCAATTACAATCTATTGAAATCACAGCCAGACTCCTGATATTTTGGTGCAAAATAGGTGTTTATTGAAGTGCTCAAAATGGGATGGGTGGTTTCAAGTGGGTGGGGGCTATGGTGAAGGAATGTCCATGGCAGAGTCCAGAGTAACAGTCACACAGGTGCATTGTCCAGAGGCCTGTGGAGAGATGGAGCATGGGCAGTTCAAGGATGGACAGGGTGACAATGTGGGACAGTGGGATGACATCAGGTGGTATCCTTTGCTGGCGGGGGTCTTGACATCCTACTCTGTCTTCTTGCGAGATCTCAGGGCCCTCTTGCGGGGTGGTTCTTCTCCTGCAGGAGGTGGGGGTCTGGTGGGCTGCTGCTGTGCGGGGGCCTCCTGTCCACTAGCGCCGGCGGAGGTGGATGGCTGTTCTTGGTCCAGGCTAGTGGCAGGGGCCCTTGGGTGTTGTTCAGTATCCGCCCTGCTGTTTACGAGGTCCTGCAGCAGCCCTACCATGGTAACCAGGGTGGTGTTGATGGCTCTGATGTCCTCCCTGTACCCCCGATAGTGTTCCTCCTGCAGCACCTGGATCTCCTGGAACCGGGCCAGTACCGTCGCCATCGTCTCCTGGGAGCGGTTGTATGCTCCCATGATGGTGGTGAGGACCTCGTGGAGAGTGGGTTCCCTGGGCCTCTCCTCCCCCCCCTGTCGCACAGCTGCCCGCCGAGTTGCCCTGTTTCCCTGGGCCTCTGCCCCCTGGCCGGTGTGCCCACTACCACTGCCCCCAGGTCCCTGTTGTTGTTGGGGTGGTGGGTTATCCTGGGTGCCCTGTAGTGGTAGACACACCGCAGATTGACGCGCCCTGGAGACAGAGGCATGGGCCCGCTGGGTGGGAGCTGTGCTGGTGTTCCCAGAGGGGTTTGGGTCTGTAGTGGCCTGGGCCTGTGTGAGGGGAACCGACTGTCCAGAGGTCCCCGATGGTCCGGGCTGGTCATCGGTGTCCAGGTCGACAGAGCTGCTGTCATCGCTGACGGCCTCTTGGGTGGGGGGTGTGGATAATTCTGGCCCCTCCGCCGCGGTGTGTTGACGGTCGGGTCCTGCAGGGGTATAGAGGTATGGTTATAGTTTAAATGTGTCGCATATGGGTGTATCTGTGGGTTCTCGTGTCCCCAAGTGCTGGCATTCGTGTGTGGGGGCTTTGGTGAGGGTGGCTTGTGGGGGGGATGTGTATATGCATTGGGCATGCTTTGGTGATGGGTGTCCATGCTTAGTGGACGCATGCAGGCCTAGGTTTTGGGATGTGTGGGTTGTGATGGTGAGACATTGGCGGGGAATAGGTGTGCTGGGGGTGGGGGTGAGGATGGTGGTGGGGGTGAGGATGGTGGTGGGGGTGAGGGTGGGGGTGAGGATGGGGGTGGGGGTGAGGGTGGGGTTCGAGGATGGGGGTGAGGGTTGGGGTCTGATTTGGCATGCAGGTGGGGGGGAAGCAGTATTGAAGCTTCAACTTACCAGTATCCATTCCTCCGCCGACTCCTGCGAGGCCGTCAGGATGCAGGATGTTCAAGACTTTCTCCTCCCATGATGTGAATTGTGGGGGTTGAGGTGGGGGTCCTCCGCCAGTCTTCTGCACGGCGATGTTGTGCCTGGATACCATGGAACACACCTTCCCCCGTAGGTCGTTCCATTGCTTCCTGATGTCTTCCCGATTTCTGGGGTGCTGTCCCACTGCGTTCACCCTGTCGACAATCCTCTGCCATAGCTCCGTCCTCCGGGCAATGCTGGTGTATTGTATCTGTGTGCCGAACAGCTGGGGCTCTACCCGAACGATTTCCTCCACCATGACCCTGAGTTCTTCGTCTGTGAAGCGGGGTTGTCTTTGGGGTGCCATGGGGTGGTGTGTATGATGTGTGGGGTGGAGTATGTGTATTTAAGTGAGTTGAGTGTGGTGGTGTGTGTTGTTTTGTGTGTGGATAGTGTGTGGGTGATGGTGTTGAGTGGCTGTGGCTGTTATGTTTTGGATGCTGGTGTCTCGCTCTTGCCTTCTTTCCGAATTTTTAAGCGTAGGGGTTTGTGGGTGATGTGGGTGTGTGTTTTATATTGTATTGTGTGTGTGGGAGTGGTGTGTGTATGTGTATCAGGTGTGTGGGATTCAAATCGTCCAATGTGGCTGAGTTTTGTTCGTTTGTGTGTATTCTGACCGCGCCGGTGTGTCCCGCCAATGGAATACCGCGTTTGAATGACCGCCGCGTGGATTCGTGGGTCGTAATGGGATGGGCGTATTTCTGTTGGCGTGGCGGTGGAGGTTTGGTCACCTCCACCTTTCCGCCGACCGCTGGTCTGGCGGTCTGTTGTGGCGGTCGGATTTTCGGAGGTTTGCCTTCTGCGGGTCAGAATGACCGTGGCGGGTTTCCGCGACCGCGGCGGGATTATGGAGGATTTCTGACCGGCGGTAGGCGCCTTTTACCGCCGAGGTCAGAATGACCACCATAGTATCCTTTAGTGAATTTTTATCGACATTTTAATGTAAAACCTGCTTTGTTACCACTATATTTTAAAGACCTCTTGGGGAGGGAGAGTCATGCATAGCACACAATATAAAATTGTTAGAATGTTTCAATAGCGCACATATATAAACTCTGGATTTTCAGTCAACAAAGTACAAAAAACTTTGCGGTCAAATTCACCATTTTAACCACGCCTTTGTCAAGCCCAGGAGTTTGGTTGGTTCGTGGGCTTGCCTTTTAAAATCCGCTTGCTTTTATTAGTGAAAGGCATGCATATGTCATGCCTTTTCCGGTGTTTAGCCCTACTTGAGTGCACCGGCCAACTATGGAAACATACGAAGCTCCATGTTTTCCCTATGGTTTCTGCACTATTTTTTCTCTCCATTTGTAGGCAGTAGTAGAGCGCTTTGCATAAGATCGACTCTGTTATATGCATATTTGCACTTTTTTCAGGTTACATGGATAATTGCACTTTTGTCGATACGTTTCACTGTTTCCTTTTAAGTGTTTGCTTTGTGCTCATGGTGGCCGTCGGGTCGCTTATGTAAAACGGTTTCACTTTTCAGTTTATGTGGCAAGTTAGGAGTTTACAGCGCTAAGAGCTTTAACTCGAGTAAACGCGAGACCCATTGCATTGCAAATGCTTGTTTAAATTATGAGGGATGAGGGTCTCGCAAATAAAGATGGATCTGGAATGCATTTGCGTTTCACCACCGCCATCAGGAGATGAGCAGTGACAAGCAATGCCTCACAATAGTGTAAGGTAATGGTGTAACACAATGAGGTAAAACAATATTGTGTGCACCGATGGAGGTCATTTAGAGGTCGCAGCTGCGACTCCCTGGCTCTGCATTTGCCATCACTGGCCTCAGAGGTGGCAAATTCAGTGGCAGGAACACAGGAGCAGCTCATCCAGGGGCGTAGGAGACAATAAAGTTCTGGGGGGGAGAGGGACAGCCTTGAGGACTTTCAATCAACCCTATACAAATCGCTCGTTGTTTACGAACTGCAGGCTCTGATAAATGTACACAATCATATATATTGGAAGTGAAATTGGGAGAAAGGAAGGCATGTTTTCACAGTCTGAAAGTATCTTTTATTGTTATTTATATTCACAAAGTAATTAGCTCAAATGTGAAAATAACATGTTGATTAACCTTGCATCTTCATGCACCAAGCAAATCAAGGTAGGAGGGTAAAAAGGAAGAACATACCCTTTGCGCCCCACACCCATCATGCCCTTCGCCTCATGCCAATTGGAACCGCACTGGAGAGATTAAAAGCGATTAGGTACAATAGTTGTAAACTGTGCTCGGAAACCATAGTTCTAATAACACTTCTACTCACTCTTGGGAAGCTCAGCTCCACATCAGTCATAACTAGAAGCATTTCAACTGAAGAAGCTCTTGGAGTTACAGGCTAAAAAAACATGGATTCTCTAATCTCTGTATAAACTGCAGTCACTAATTTGTTTAGAAACAGCTGTTTGTGATGCACCAAGTCACAGCGTGTAAAGAAAAGACATTCACTGATTTTAAAGAAAATACATCAGAAAATACATCAGAAATAGGGTTATTACAGTCGATTTCTGACATTACAATGCCTTCTGCCAGAGCTAGCAGCCAAGGTAAAAGGTAGATCAGGTCACAGAGCATAATTAATGCAGCTGTTTAAAGTAAAAAATTGAATGCTGCTTTTCTTTGTTCTGCTCTACTTTAATAGCTTGGAATGACAGAAGCTATGCACTAAGGTTTTAAGTGGTTTGTGGGAAAGTTGGTGGTGTGACCATGTATTATATGGGGTAAAATACCCCCTGTGTACATAAGGATATTGCAAGTCACCTTAAAGTTCATACCTTATAAACAAGCATTGGCAAAGCCAATAGGTCTCGCCTATGCAAGTTCTATTGCCTTTGGCAATGTGTTTTAGCCATGCTGTACATTAGTGAGACTACTATTCAGCATGGCTCAAAGTTAATGGCATAAAGGAGAATGATGTGTCTTCGACTGGTGTGGCATAGTATCATGGAGTAAGTAGAGTGTCCTAGAATGGAGCAGTAAACTTAACTTTAAAGGAACAGGGGTCCCTTGAAAAACTGCAACACAACTCCCATAAACAATGATATTAAAGTAGTATGCAAATGGAATGTTTTATGCATTTATTCAATCAAAATATAAAAGATCAAATGTAGTGGGAAAACATCAACAGGGGAAATCGAGAAAGACTGGTATTCGGGCATTACACAAGTTATCTGGATGACCCAATGTCGCCAATTACAAGAAAAATGTAAAAAGTAACCTATATAGTACAGTGGTTTGGAGGAGGCTGGCCTGGTTTGTAGTGGGTACCCATGGTACTTACACCTTATACCACGTCCAGTTATCCCTTATTAGTGAAATGTAGGCAGTGTCTAGACACCAGGCTCTATAGGGGTGGCTGTAGCCAAGGCTTATCTGGGAGACATGCAAAGCTCATGCAATACCACTGTAGCCACACAATACTCACACACATGAAAGAAAATACTCACTGTTACAAAAATAAAGGTACTTTATTTTAGTGACACAAATGCCAAAAATACCGTAGAGACTATACTCCCTTAGGAGGTAAGTAATACACCAATTATATACACTATTATGCAGCAATAGCAATAAAAACAGTTAGAAAACCGTGCAATTAGTGAAAATTACAATGGTTAGAAATGGGCCTAGGGGAAACACAAACTATGTACTAAGAAAGTGGAATGCGAATGTTGGTTTCCCACCTAGGCAATTGTGGTGTGTAGAGGGGCGCTGGGAGTATTAGAAAACACCAAAGGTAAGTAATAGAACCCACCTCAGAGCCCAGGAAAGCAGGAGTAAATCACAGTAACTTTCCTAGAACACACAAGAACACGAGAAAGAAGATAATGCAAGAACCAGAAGATACTTCAAGACCCAAAGGGTGGATTCCTGGACCTAAAGACCTGTGGAATAATGGGACTAAGTCCAAGAAGCACAGAAGAGTCCAGGGAAGACAATCAAGGTGCAAAAGAAGAACCACTGGTGAAGAACAACAGTCAGTACCGCACCCATGAAGATGGATGCGGGTTTGTGTTTGGTGCAGTGATATCCCACACCGGATGGATGATTGCAGTCTGGTTTGCATCGCTGGATTCCACCAACAAGCCTTGGCACAGGCAAAGCTCATGGTTAGCGGAAAATGGCACTCCCCGGGACCAGGAAGGGACTCTACCCAGGAGGAGGATTCAGAGGGGGGCTCTCAGCAACTCAGAGAGCCCACAGAATACCAGCCAGCACACACAGGAGTCCCCCATCACGGGGACAAAGGAGTTGCAAAAGGAGGCACACGTAGCACAAAAACAAAGGATCCCACACCGCCAGAGAACCACTCAGGAAGCTGTGCATCTCAGGAAGGAGTGCTGGGGGCCGGAGCTACATTGTGCACAAAGAATTTCATACAAGGATGCCACACGCCTTGGCAACTGAAAAACACGTGGTGCACGGGGTACTGTCTTGCGTGAGAAGGCAAGCTCTCACCTCCACCAAAGTTGGACAGTAGGACGTCAGGACCATCGGGACCACTTCAGTCTACCACCTGTGATGCAGGATCCATGCAACTCGTCAGAAGAGGGGACCCATGCAGATGGTCATAATTGCAGAGAGGTGCCTGCTGAAGCTGGGGAGTGACTCCTTCACTCCAAGGGAGATTTGTTAATTTTTCTGGTGCAGACTGAAGACAGGCTGTCCTCTGAGGATGCACGATCGGGAAAAAGCTGCAGTTGCTGGCAGGAACTGAAGTTACAATGTTGCAGAAGTCGTCTTTGCTTCGTTGTTGCAGTTTGTGGAGTTCCTGGACAGTCCAGATGCAGTTTCTTCGGTGAGAAGGTGAAGTAAAGGATGCAGAGGATTCCTGCTGGAGTCTTGCAATCTGAAATTGAAGAACCTCCCAAAGGAGGGTCCCTAAATAGCCCTGAAAGGGGGATTAGTCAGCTAAACAGGTAAGCACCTATCAGGGGACGGCTCTGATACCACCTGCTGGCACTGGCCACTCAGATGCTCCCAGAGTTCGCTGCCAACTTGGAATCCAAGATGGCAAAACCCAGGGCCCCTCTGGAGGAGCTCTGAGCACCACACCTGGGGTGGTGATGGACAGGGGAGTGGTCACTCCCCTTTCCTTTGTCCAGTTTCGTGCCAGAGAGGGGACTGGGGGTACTTGAACCGGTGTAGACTGGATTATTTAAGGAGGGCACCAAATTTGCCCTTCAAAGCATTTCCAGTGGCCTGGGGAAGGAAGCTACCCCTTTCAAACCTATTTCCAAAGGGACAGGGTGTAACACCCCTCCCCCAAAGGAAATCCTTTGTTCTGCCTTCCTGGGCTTGAGCTTCTCAAGCAACAGGAGGGCAGAAACCTGTCTGAGAGGTGGCAGCAGCTGGGGCTGCCTGGAAAACCTCAGAAGGCTGGAATGGCAACACTGGGGGTCCTCTAAGGAGCCCCCAGAGTGCATGAAATCATACAACCAATGCTTGCAAAAGCCTTGGGGTTTGATTCCAACATGTTTGATACCAAACATACCTATGTTCGGAGTTACCATTATGTAGCTGGGAATAGGGAGTGACCTATTTCCAGTACACGTGTAAAATGGCATCTCCGCACTCCTGAAATCTGGGGAAATGATCCTGGAGGTCGTGGGGGCACCTCTGCTAGTGCAGGGGTGCCCTCACACACAGGTACTCTGCACCCTGCCCTCAGGGCTGGAGGGCCTGCTATAGGGGTGACTTATAAGTGACCTGGTGCAGTGTATCTGGCAGTGGAAGGGTGCATGCACCTTTTCACGCAGGCTGCAATGGCAGTCCTGCAGAAGCCTTTGCATGGGCTCCCTATGGATGGCAAAATAAATGCTGCAGCCCATAGGGATCTCCTGGAACCCCAATGCTCTGGGTACCCAAGTACCATATAATAGGGACTTATAAGGGGGCACCAGTATGCCAATCTTGGGTGAAATACTGGGTTACCAGTATGCAACAACCATAATTTAAGGGAGAGACCATAACTACTGGGGTCCTGATTAGCAGGATACCAGTAGACACACTCAAACACACTGGCAAACAAGCCAAATGTGGGGGTAGCCAAGCTAGAAAAAGGCTACTTTCCTACAAGGTTAGCATCCACAATAATGATTTACAAGCTTTTATACACCGACTTTTACATGAATGACTCAAATAGTGAATCAAGAAGTCATTAGCTCATAGTACCCATGCTTATGCCAACTTATGTACAATATCACAAAGTCAAGTCAAGGTACTTTAACAACGATATTTCAATCACTTAGACAATCAGGATCATCCTACGCCTTCGTTAAGCTTGAGTTAAAAGGGTTACAGAGTGCTTGTAACCAAAACGGCAAAGATAAATCTGACTCACGTTTCATATGAGTGACAAGGCAATCAATGGAGATCTGAATCTCTAATCAAGCACCAATGCCATAAAGTAGTAGTAGAGTGGAGTAGTGTCACAGTGTAATAGAGTGACAGAGTGGAGTGGCAGAGTGTCGTAGAGTGCAAAGGCATAAATAAGAGTGAACTGGAGTAGAGTAAAGTAACGTGAACTAGCATAGAGAAAGTTGGGTAGAGTGTTGTTGAGCATAGTACATTGTTGTATAGAGGAGTGGCATAGAAGGTTGTGCAGTGGCGTTGAGTAGAGTATCGTAGATTGAAATGGCATAGAGTGGGGTGGAGTGGCTTAGAGTGGAGCAAAGTGGAATAGAGTGGCGTATAGGGAGTTGTGTAGGGAGTTACAGAGTGGAGAAAGTGTTAGAGTTTAATGGAACGGAGTGTCAGAGTCTAGTATCATGGAGTGTAATGTCAGAATGAAGTGTCATAGAGTGGAGTTGGGTGGTCTAGAGTGAAGTGGCATAGAGTACAGTGGTGCAAAGTAGATTGGTGTAGAGTGTGGTGGTATAGAGTGCATTGGTTTTGAGTAAAGTGGTGTAGAGTGCATTGACGAAGACTGCACTGGTTTAGCGTACAGTGCCGTAGCATAGAGTGGTGAAGAGTAGAGGGGAGCAGAGTGGAGTGGCACAACATAGATTGCAGTGGTTCAGAGTGATGTGTCATAGAGTGATGCAGTGCATGGTAGAGTGGAGTGGTGCAAGGTAGAGTAGACTGGTGTAGAGTGCAGTGGTGGAGTGCAGTGATGCAGAGTAGAATGGCATAGAGTGTAGTGGCATATAGTACGTTGGTGTAGAGTGCAATAGAGTGGCATATTGCGGAGCAGTGCAGAGTAGAGTGCCGTGGTGCAGAGTAGAGAGGAGTATAGTTCAGTGGCAGAGTGCAGTGTTGCAGACTAGAGTGCCATAAAGGGCAGTGGTGTAGAGTAGAGTGGCATAGAATGCATTGGTGTAGAGTGCAGTGATGTAGAGTGATGCAGAGTAGAGAAGAGTGGCTTAGAGTACAATGGTGCAGAGTAGAATAGAGTTGTATAGAGTGCCATGGCATAGAGTAGATTGCGGCAGAGTACAGTATAGTGGTGAAGAGTAGATTGTTGCAGAGTGGAGCATAGTGATGTAGAGTGCAGTAGCATAGAGCGGTGCAGAGTGGAGTGGCGCAGGGTACATTGGAGTGGTCCAGGGTAGATTAGACTGGCATAGCATAGAGTGGAGTTACGTAGATTGCAGTGGCATAGAGGAGATGATTTCAAAGTAGAGTGAAGTGCCTACAGTGGAGTGGTGTAGAATAGAGTAGATTAGAGTGCAGTGGTGCAGAAAAGAGTGCAGTGGGACAGAGTAAAGTGGCATTGAATGCAGTGGTGCAGAGTAGAGTGGCATGGAGTTCAGTGGCAGAGTGCAATGTTGCAGATTAGAGGGTCGCAGAGTACAGTGGTGTATTGTAGAGTGGCATAGAGTGCAGTCGCCTAGAGTGCTGTGGCGCAGAGTACAGTGGCATTGAAAGCAGTGGAATAGAGTGCTGTAGTGCAGAGGAGATTGGCATAGAGTGCATTGGTTTTGAGTAAAGAGGTGAAGAGTGCACTGGCAGAGTGCAGGGGTGTAGTGTACAATAGTTAGAGTAGAATAACATAGATTGCAGTGGCGTAGTGTAGAGTGCTGCAGAGTAGAGTGATGTAGAGTGGAGTGGTACAGCATAGATTGCAGTGGCGTAGAGTAGCACAGAGTGGAGAAAACTGGTGTAGGGGGCAGTGGCATAGGGTAGATTGTTTCAGAGTACAGTGAAGAAAAGATAGAGAAAAGATAATATACTTCAATATGTCGAAGTATGTAATGATAACAACATAAATATTAAAGCTAGGCATAACGGCCCCAAATGAAATATGGCTTCTCCCTGTTAGCCACGCTATAATCAAGCCCTTCATTACCTAGATAAAAAAGCATTAAACATAAATCTTAGAAAAATATACCCTTCTAATAGCTAAATTGTTGTGTGCGAATGTAAAATCTGGGCTCAATCTCAACTTTACTGTTTCACCAACTGGTGTGATCTTAGGCAAATACAAATATTGTGTTTCACAGAGTCTCCTTTCTAGCCTGCAGGCATCAGGCTGAGTGGGACGCTGTTTCCTCCTTAGATCTTCCTCATTGTCCTGCAGCTCCTCCTGAAGGCATCCTACAGCGCTCCTCTTCAAGGCGGCAGGTGATGCAGACAGTAATTATCCAAAACTCTTTTCCTCGTGCCCTTTGTTCTTCTGAGCACCCTTAATGCCCAGAGCTGTATACAGGACAAACAAAAGGGCAGAGGGTGTAGGGGGCCTCCGGACTCACCTTCATTCTGTTGCCATCAGATTGGAAGATGGTCCCTACAGGGCTATTATAAGTAGCGCTTTTGTGCGCTAATGGCCCTCTGAATAATAGATGTAAAAGGGGAAATTATTTTGTCCCCTTGTCCCCCCCACCTTCGTCCCCCGTGTCCCCCACCCTCCAAAATCTGGGGGGATACATCCCCACGTCCCCCACACTTCCTACGCCCATGAGCTCATCCTCGGATGTTCCTTTCAAGCCATGAATCAATGTCCGATGTGAGCACTCACCAGAATATGTGTTTGTGTTTTTAGAGTCTCCATGTGAGTTAGAAAACTGAGAAGAAGAAATTATCAGGAACAAGTTAGGGGACAGAACAAGTCTAGTTCGACTTCGTGAAAGCTATGGATATTGCTAGCTGCATAAAAAGTCCAATCTCGTACATGGAGGAAATGTCCTCGCAGCACATAGCGCCAACAGTTGAGACTGTTTAATATAGGAACAAAATACAATGGGAAAATACAATGCTAGTGCAGAAAAAAGCCAACGACAAGAATGTTACAGACTTGATAAAGCTCATATTGATAACCTGCAGAAAAAATGCCTGTCTAGCAGGAGCGAAACAAACATTTTTAGAGGTTTCTCTCAAAGCTGAGAAACTAAAGCTAGTGATGAGACGTGTTGTGGGTGGATTCTGAAAGCCTACACGGAAGTACAAACACATGGCAATACAATGTTGCCATGAGTGTGAATACATTAGATGTGAGAAGATCTTTTTGTCGAAGTGAAGTTTCTTGTGAGAAGGATGGCTGACTCAAGGTCGTTTTTCACTTTGAATGATATTAGTAGTTGGAAAACTTGAATGCGGCGCTATGTAATCTGGCCAGTGTATGTTGCAAAAATCCCTTTGAGGTTTTGAGCGAATATGATATGCGAAGGAAAATATGGTTTCTGTTTGTTGGGATTGGGATAGTTTGAACAAAGACATTTGGGAACTGTATTAGACCATAAGAATCATGAGTAAGTAGTCTTGAGAAAATAATGAATGGCTGGATGTTTGGTGGACATTCGAGTACAAACGTTCTCACAGGTATTCTCAGCCAAGGTATGAAAACCTAGGGGTTTACTCATTGCATTCAGCTAAAAAGCGGTGCAAACGTAGTTTATTATCTCTTTATGGTGAAAGGGTTGCAGCTTCTGCTGTTGGCGGGGGGCAACGCTCCTCCGCCCTAATGGAGGAGCCGCCCCTGGTGAAAGAGCCCCATCTCGAAAGTTGCCGCGGTTTAAGGTGCTTTCTAAAGGTGAGAAATTTGGAGGTCAACTGAAGGAGGTTGGGCGCTCCAGTGGGCCACACCCATGCCCGAAAAGGACCTACCACCAAACCTTGGCTTCTTCCATACAGATTATTATCCAAAACCTCAAATGTCTCTACTGGTTAAAGCAGATACATCACTAGTTGCTGAGTTACAATGCGTTAAATGAAAAGAGATGAACAGTACCATATCCACGAAGACATGTACGCCCTCCGAGGGCCCACTTTAGGCTGCGATGCTTCAATGCACCATACGACAGGTTTATGCATTGCATAAGGAATTGTTTTTGTATTAGAATGGCACCCTTCTAGTATAAAATCTATCCTTTAACATGTTTTCTGTGTGCTATACAATGCAGCAGGCATGCAAAGTAGGAACATTTCTTCTTGGTAGGACTACCTCTAGGAGATGTCAGAGTTTTTGAAAATTCCTGTCTATGAATGTTTGTAGATAGTTTTTTTTTTTATCAAAACCAATGGGTGTTTGCCTGGAAACACCCATGTACCACCCATGGAACTCCAGTTTGATGTAAAATAATGCAAATCGGTGCGTATCATTACTTTGGGAAAATATGCAATGCAAATCCTGATTTGCGTTGGATAGTAAATCCCAGCATAATACTTTCCTTCAGGTTTGCTTTACAAAAGTAACGTAAATCCAGAGCAAAGCATTAGTAAGTTGGTACTACGGGGCATAACTAAGAAAAGTGGTGCTGCACATAGTGCAGCGCCACTTTTCTTGAGCTTCTTAGCGCCCCAACACCATCATGTGTGCGCCATATTTAAAATACAGTGCACCATGGTGGTAGTTAGGGGACTAGCATCAGAATTTTTTACGCTAGTCTGATGCTTTGCTCTGAGCAAGCGATAAAAGTGCTGAAAAAAATAAGGCTAGGAAATCTCTTAGATTTCTTTGCGCCATTTTTTCACCCCCCCTTACGGGGAACGCCCCCTTTGCATACATTATGCCTGGTACAGCCATAATGTAATGCAAAGGTTTACAAAGTGGCGCAATGCATTCATTGCACCACTTTGGAAATATGGCGCAGGGATTTTGGCCTTGTTGGACCACATTAGCGTAAATAAAATGATGCTAATGTGGCGCAAGGAGGCGCTAGGGGCTCTTAACTATGCCCCTTCAAGTTTATAATTTGTAAATCATGTTGCCCATCGTTGAAGCCTTGTTTTTAAAATCAGGAAGCAAAATGGCTCCAGAGGTCTATTTTAAGGGTATGTAAACAATTACAAACAACTAGCTATTCTCTTTGCATAAGGACAAGCTGATAGTAGAAGATGATCAATATTTGGGACATACACCAGAAAATGGCAGGAGAAAACACAATACATCTAGCCATCTAAAAAATGTTTATTTCTTTGAAATCCTAAATAGTAATTTTCTGTTATACTAAATGTCCTTGTCTCATTTCTCTTTAGGATGAGCTCGATAGCAGGTTTTTGCAACGTCCTGTTTCCTCACCCTAGACCATGGATGACTACAGATATCTGAAGTGTATCCTGATTGACCTTGAAAGAAAATAGTATACTTCCAAAGGAAATTAATAAAGATGCATATAAATAACTATTAGCTTTGAAATACGTTAATAAAAGGTTTATTTGACTCTTGTGTTTTTCACTTTTATGCAGGGTTGCTTACATGTCACTTTCAATCAGTTTTTTGTAGAGTGCAGCTACTCACCTGTGAGGGTCTCAAGGCGCTGGGGGGAGGAGAGAGGCTTCATTTGAAGAACCATGTCTTGAGGTTCTTCCTGAAGATGGTGAGCAACGGGCTTTGTCTGAGTTGCAGGGGGAGGTTGTTCCAGCTCTTTGCTGCAATGTAGGTGAAGAATCTTCCTCCAGCAGTAGTTTTGCGGATGCGAGGGGTGGTGGCCAGGGCCATCTGGGTGGAGCAGAGGGATCTCGCAGGGGAGTGTAAGGAGATGCGGTGGTTCAAGTAGGCTGGCCCTGCGTTGTGTATGGCCTTGTACATGTGGGTGAGTGCTAGAAATGGGGTCTTTGGTTGACAGTCAGGTTACCCCCTGTTCAAGCAAGGACCCTCACTCTAGTCAGGGTAAAAAAGAATCACCCTCAGCTAACCCCTGCTTACCCCTTTGGTAGCTTGGCAGAGCAGTAGGCTTAACTTCAGAGTTCTAGGTGTAAAGTATTTGTACCAACACACACAGTAACTTAATGAAAACACTACAAAATGCCACAACACAGGTTTAGATAAAATAGGAAATATTTATCTAAATAAAACAAGAGCAAAATGACAAAAATCCACTATACACAAGTCAAGTTATCAATTAAAAATCAAAAAGAGTCTTTAAGTAGTTTTAAAAACACACTAGCGCTGCTAGAGTTAAAATGTACCTGGTGTGCGTCAAAAATAACCCCGCACGGGCGGGTGTGCGTCAAAAATAACTCTGCACGGTGGTACGCAAGTCGAAAATTCAGCCGCACGATGATCCGAAAATCCCACAGCGCAGGTTGTGATCTCCCAGCCTCCATCAGCGATGCTGTGCGTCGTTTTTCCTGCTCCGTGCGTCGATTCTTCGGCCGCGTTTCCTGCGAGCGTCGTTTCTCAGCTGCGGAGCCGGCGGCGCGTCGTTTTTCTCAGCCGCAGAACGGAGTTGGGTCAATCTTTTCCCCGCACGGCGCTCTGTGCGTGTTTTTTCTTGTCTTTAGGCTGCCAGCTTCTCCTTTCAGAGTCCCAGGAACTGGATGGGAACCACAGGGCAGAGTAGGAGTCTCTCCAGAGACTCCAGGTGCTGGCAGAGAGAAGTCTTTGCTGTCCCTGAGACTTCAAACAACAGGAGGCAACTCTTGATCAAGCCCTTGGAGATTTCTTCTCAAGATGGAAGGCACACAAAGTCCAGTCTTTGCCCTCTTACTCTGGCAGAAGCAGCAACTGCAGGAGAGCTCCACAAAGCACAGTTACAGGCAGGGCAGCTCTTCTTCCTCAGCTATTCAGCTCTTCTCCAGGCAGAGGGTCCTCTTGTTTCCAGAAGTGTTTCTAAAGTCTGTGGTTTGGGTGCCCTTTTTATACCCAATTTCTCCTTTGAAGTAGGCTTACTTCAAAGTAAAGTCTCTTTGGAATGTGAAATCCTGCCTTGCCAGGCCAGACCCCAGACACTAACCAGGGGGTTGGAGACTGCATTGTGTGAGGGCAGGCACAGCCCTTTCAGGTGTGAATTACCACTCCTCCCCTCCCTCCTAGCACAGATGGCTCATCAGGATATGCAGGCTACACCCCAGCTCTCTTTGCGTCACTGTCTAGTGTGAGGTGCAACCAGCCCAACTGTCAAACTGACCCAGACAGGGAATCCACAAACAGGCAGAGTCACAGAAATGGTATAAGCAAGAAAATGCTCACTTTCTAAAAGTGGCATTTTCAAACACACAATCTCAAAATCAACTTTACTAAAAGATGTATTTTTAAATTGTGAGCTCAGAGACCCCAAACTCCACATGTCCATCCACTCCCAAAGGGAATCTACACTTTAATCAGATTTAAAGGTAGCCCCCATGTTAACCAATGGGAGGGACAGGCCTTGCAACAGTGAAAAACTAATTTAGCAATATTTCACTGTCAGGACATATAAAACACATTACTATATGTCCTACCTTAACCATACACTGCACCCTGCCCTTGGGGCTACCTAGCGCCTACCTTAGGGGTGTCTTACATGTAAGAAAAGGGAAGGTTTAGGCCTGGCAAGTGGGTACACTTGCCAAGTCGAATTTACAGTTAAAACTGCACACACAGACACTGCAGTGGCTATTACAAAGCTACTTATGTGGGTGGCACAATCAGTACTGCAGGCCCACTAGTGGCATTTGATTTACAGGCCCTCGAACCTCTAGTGTACTTTACTAGGGACTTACTAGTAAATCAAATATGCCAATCATGGATAAACCAATTACATACAATTTTACATAGAAAGCATTTGCACTTTAGCACTGGTTAGCAGTGGTAAAGTGCTCAGAGTTCCAAAGCAAACAGCAACAGGTCAGAAAAAATAGGAGGCAGGATGCAAAAAGATGGGGGATGACCCTGCATACGCAAAAAAGTCCAACAGTGAGTAGCTTGAAAGTGATTTGCTTCCCGCCTGGTAGGCAGTGGAGGGTCCTCAGGTGTAGGGAGATGTGCTCTCAGCGAGGGAAGTCCAGAATGAGCCTGGCGGTGAAGTTCTGGATGAGTTGTAGTGTTTTGATGGTCCTAGTTGAGGTGCCGGCATAGAGGGTGTTGCTGCAGTCAAGCTTGGTAGTGACTAAGGGTTGTGTCACTGTCCTGCGACAGTCTGCTGGGACCCATCTGAAGATCTTCTCAAGTTTTCAGAGTGTGTGTCAGCAGGAGGAGGCAAATGAGTTTACCTGGCGGGTCATGGATAGGGAGGAGTGACACATTCAAGAGTTAGAACAGGACAATTAGGCCCAGATTTAAGAGGGCCTAGCGCCATTCCAACACCATATTAGTGTCATTTTTTACACTAATGTGGCATTGGAAGGCCAAAAAGCAGCACTATATTTACAAAGTGATGCAATGCTTGCATTGTGCCACTTTGTAACCCTTTGCGCCACATTATGCCTGCACCAGGCACAATGTATGCAAGGGGGATGTTCCGGTGCTAGGGGGGCCAAAAAAATGTCCCAAAGAAATCTAAGAGATTTCTTTGCGTCATTTTTATTGGCATTTTTAATGCCTGCTAAGAGCCGGCATTAAACAGAGGCTCCCATTGTTTTCAATGGGCCTCTGTGTACTTCGCAGGATTAGCATCAACATTTCTGACGCTAATCCTGTGAAGCACCGGACTAGTGTAAAAAATGATGATACTAATACCCCTGACTACTGCCATAATGCGCCGTATTTTAAATATGGCGCACACATGGTGGTGTTAGGGGGGCACTAAAGGATGCAAGTAAAGTGGCGCTGCACTAGATGAAGCACCATGTTTCATAAATCTGCACCTATGTCAATGCTTTACCATCCTTTAATTAGCAAGTTGTAGAGTTACACAGGGGAGAAGCCAACAGCAACTGAACTCCTTGAAGTTCCTCAGAAAATTATGCAAGCCATGATAATTGAGTGGCCCATACCACAACAGCCATGTTGTGTGAAGTTTTGGAACTGTGTTTGAGGTGAGCGTATGCACGCTGCTAGATGAAGTCACCTGACGCACATGCTGCTAAAAGGCCAAACGTGTGGAGTTGGCAGCTCTATCAACTTCATGGTTTGCCTGCAAGCCATATCACTACAATGGTAGAGGGACAAAACTGAGGAGACCACATACTTGAGTATAACTGACAAATCCCATTTATGAACAGGTCGAGATTTATTTTCGCTGGGGGCCACATATGACTAGGAGAAGGCTGGTTGGCATTTAGGAAGCATTGTGCAGTTTCTTAACAATGCTCATCTGGTGGCCTCTATTTGTGTGGCACATACAGTTGTGTCTGTGGTGAAGGATTGTTGTTGCAGGGTTGTTTTGCAGTGTGAGGGCAGGGCCACACCCCAGTTTTTCTCATACAGTTGCTACTGCAGCTGTCACTGATGTTTTCAATGTACAGCTAATCAGAAGCAGGCATTTGCAAGATGCCCTGTACTACTCTAGCCACTTTACTGTGAGAGATGTATTGTAGGGGAGATATCACTGAAAATTTTGAGTGTGGGCCAATAACTCCCTATAACTCACCTCTCCCAAAAATAACCCTCCTAAAAAACCTTGTGTGAAGTGTCCAGTAGACAGTAAGCCAGTTGGTCCTACCGTTAAGATCTAAAGGCTCATATTCATGAAATATCAAAAGAATTAGCGCAAGTCAATGTCATTCCTTAGAGTCATCTGTGTGACATATGTATAAAATGATGCACAATGGCGCTAAGGAATGGATAGCTTCATGAAAAATGACACTAGCCGGGGCTTGACAGTGGTAGAAAAAATTATGCTAGGCAGATTAGCTGCAAAATATCAGCAGCTAGTCAGTGTAATTTTTTCACACACTAGCCGCCAAAAAATGACTCCTTTCTATGTATAGACAGGAGTCATTACCACAACCCCACTGCCCACCACTGGAAACCAATGTCCCCAGGACAACCCCAACATACCTATTGTTAAGTGGCCAGCAGTGTTACATAGTATTAAAACATATATACTTACCTTAACTTACCTGGGATGGGCTCACTCCACCTGTAGTGTCCCTGTGGTGTAGGTGGGGGTGATGCTGGAAGCTGAGGTGGGCATCTATGTGCCCAAAATAGGGACACCATGGTGGAATCCATGGTGTTTCCCAAAGGAAATGTGCCTAACTTCACTTTAACGCCTAAAAGTGTTACATTTTGAAGCTAATCAGCCTTAGCTTCATTTTTTGGGTCCCCTTTCCAGGTGTGTGGTTTTGGCATAGGCAGCTAAATATGGCACTAGGGGGCTAGCATCATTTTTAGGAAGGGAAGGCATACCTTGCATTTCATTGTCGCAATGAGACACAAGGTGACATGGCACTCCCTAAAAATGGCGCTACCTCCGATTTTTTTACGCTAGACGGGTCTAGCGTCAAAATATAAATATAGAGTTAGGTTTGTGCCACTTTAACGTAAACCAAAAATGATGATACGGTGGCACAAACATTTCATAAATATGGGCCATAATGTTTTGCCAATGCCTTCAGGTGATGCAATATTGCTTCAGTCCAAAACATTTTTGAGTAATGATGTGTAGCATAGCCAAAAGGGAAATAAAAAAGAAAATAAAAGGTGCACCTATGTAGGCAGGTGTTTGCAGAATCACAGGGCACAACTTTTTTTTTCACTGATCTGAGATGTATCGGTAAATGTTTAAAAAATGAAGTAGTAAAAAGTCATTCTGAAATTCTTAGCACTCCAAATAAGCTATTCCTGTATTACCTGGTGAAGTCATTCCAAACTATCCAGAAGGATTTGTATAAGGTGAAATATTTTAATGGGACTACTCTAGAGTCATCACAGTAACTTCTCTAGGATGGTGCTTGATTAATTAAATTGACAAAACAGGATGATCTTTTACAACTCAAGGAATGCTAACTGACAACTTCATGATGAGCAGTAATTACTCCAGGAGGATTTCAATACAACATGAGGAAGGGTGTGGATTACTCCAGGATTTTATTACAACTCCAGAATGAGTTTGAAATACTGCTGGATGATTGCATAGCAACTGCGCATTACTCCTGGATGAATCTAAGAACGGTTTTGGACTAATGTGGATTACACCTGAGGTTCTCTAATGTGAATAGGTTCTCCAGCTGCCACTTTGCCCCTTTACAAAATAGAACTGTGTTGGGTTTTAATAAATATTTCCTCCTTACACAATATTATGACTTCCAATTAACTTATGATCAAATCAAATAATGCATGGGTTCTGGCAGATGACTCTATGGCCCAGATTTATGACAAAGTGGTGCAAAGCGGTGCTGTGCCAAAAGTAGCAATGCTACACTGCACCACTTTTGAAATGCAGGTATGCACTATAGTTACAGAAATATGGTGCACTCCTGTGTTTCAGCTGGCGCTGAATTAAGCTGCCTGCGCAAAAGCAAGCATCCTTGCACCATAGTGCAAGAGTGTCTGCATTGAGGGGATAGATTGTTTATGTGCAGGAAGGTGTCCCTCCCTGTGCATAAACAATTTATAAAGGCAATTTGACACTTCTATGTGTGCTGCAAAATGCAGCACACATAGAAGTACCGAAGCATCATTTTGGAATGATTGTTCGTGTGCAGGAAGGGACACCTTCCTGCACATAAACAATAATTCATGGCCTATTGCAGAATGCAGCGCACATAGAAAGAGCAAAATAAAAATGAGGAAGAATAAAAGTATTCTTCCTCACTGTGCCATGCTAGCACCACTCCTGGGGTGGCATTAGTTTTTGGTGCTGCCTCAGATTTATGACTTCTTGTTAATCTGGGGCAGCGTCAAAAGCAATGGGTGTTGTGGTGGAACACTCACAGCAACACCCATTGCACACAGAAAAGTGCGTCAGAGGGGCTCATATTTACAAGGGGGCACTATGCCTTGTAAATATGGTGCAGTGAAAAGTGCTAGGGCCTTGTAAATCTGGCCCCATGTATCTTGACTGTAAAAAAGAAGACCATAGTATTAAATGAATCTGTAAGTAAAATTATGAGTCTGCAAGAATGTCACATAGGTGGTATCCAAAAACAGGCTTGCAGCTTGTGATGCTTTCCCATGCCCGATATGGCTTACCTTCGTTTGAGGGACACAACGTTAACTCAAGATTTATTTGAATAAGATGACCCTCTGTGCCAAATCATTGACAAAGATTTTGTTAAATGAAAATTGATCCTGAATCAATGTAAATATTTAGCTTTAATTAACTAAAGCATGCACTTGGCCTTATTGGGAACCATATACTGTAAAATATACTATTAAAGGGTTAATAATAACAATCAACTTTATTGTTGTCTTCTAATATAGCCTTCTGGTGCTGCATATCTTTGGGGTAAGCTTCCTTCTCATGCTACTGTTGGTCAGATGTTAGTTTCGCAAAAACGTTGCAAAAACTCTGAAAAGATAACAAAAGCATAGATACATATCTTTCACCCAGTTTATTTAGTTCTTTTAACCCCTTAGGTGCCCAACAGTTACATCCTCTGCTGCACTGTTCGAGCGCCGAGGACGTAACCTTTAAATCCAGCACTCTAGCGCTCCCCCTGCGGGCCTCCCACCCCCCTCCCCTGGGCAGGGATGGAAGGGGAATCGTTTCCCCTTCCACCCCCAACCTACCACCCCCCACTCAAGTGACGTCTGATGATGTTAGCGCGCGATTGTGCACTGACCTCATCAGAGGTTGCCCCCATTGTGCTGGAAGCTCAGCTTCCAGTGCTATCGGAAGAGAAATGCTTGCATTTCTCTTCCGATCAGGGGGTGGGGGAGATAAGAGAGGCATAAAAAGAAAGGAAAGGCTTTTCCTTTCCTTTGATGTCTTTCTGAGCATTCCTGCAGCATAGCGATCATGCTGCAGGAATGCCCACTAGACACCAGGGAGTTTGTTTACTTTGTGTAAACAAACAAGAGGAGCGGCCCCTTGGGCAAGGGTTGCTCTCCTAGGGTTTTTTTTTTTTATTAGGCTATTTATTTTAGGACATTTCCGCCCCCTTAGGGGGCAGATCAACCTATTTTATTAGGCAAATTTTCCCCCACAGGGGGCAGAAACCACTGGACACCAGGGATTTTTTATTAACATCAATTTCTCGCAAGGGGAGTGACCCCTAAGGCAAGGGTCACTCCTCTGGGGGCAATTTTATTTTAGGCCATTTCTGTCCCCCTTGGGGGCAGACCGGCCTATTTCTATTAGGATCATCTGCCCCCAAGGGGGGCAGAAACCACTTAGGCCCAGAGATTGGTGTGTGTTTTGTTTTGGGTGCAGCCCCTTGGGCAAGCGTCGCTCCCCATGGGGGCAAATTACTGTTGTCCATTTCTCTGCCTATTTTTGTAAGGCCCATCTGACCCCAAGGGGGACGAAAGTCCACTAGACACCAGAGAAGACATTTATTTTTTTTAAAAGAGGGTGGGGTATGCCCATACCCCCAGCCCAAATAAATGGGGACAGAGTTGTTCTGCCCACCGATGGGCAGATGGGGCAATTACCCCCAATCCTCTCCCCTAGGGGAAGAAAGCCTACTAGATGCCAGCAAATTAAAAAAAAAAGTGGGGTGGTGGCTACCCACCCCAACTGAAGGAGGTAACAGTCTTTCAACTCTCCCCTCCCCCACACACTAAAAGATCTTATCCCAACGGCAAGCAAGAGGACATTTGATTATTTTGGTTTTTGGTTTTACATTTGGGCCATGAGAGCTTGGCTAACTCTCAAAATATGCCCACTTGGAATGGTGAGGTCTGCACTTTTTGGACTTTGGGATGCTGCCATCTAGAAAAATCTACGAGACCTAGACACATCTGAAAACTAAACATCTGGGTGAGTACAGGGCGGTGTGCTTCACATGTACCCCACACCATTTTCTTACCCACAATGCCCTGCAAACCTCCAACTTTGCTTGAAATCACACATTTTACCCACATTTTTGTGATGGAACCTTCCAGAATCTGCAGGAATCCACAAAATTCCTATCACCCAGTATTGTCAGATCCATACCGATAGGAATTCTGCCTCACTTGTCAGCCTAAACATTTTTTTTTCAAACTGCCCTTTTGGCACCGCTTGGGTTCCTTTTAACATGTTTTTGGCTCCTCCCTGTCGCAGGCACTTGGCCCACCTGCACAAGTAAAGTATAATTTTTATCAGGAGACTGAGGGGAACGCTGGTTGGTAGGAAATTTGTGTCGGTGCAGTGATCCCACACAGAAATGTGGCGAAAATGTGATTTTATTTCCCTAAATTTGAGGTTTGCTGAGGATTCTGGGTAAGGAAACATTGGGGGATCCATGCAAGTCACACCTTCCTGGACTCCCTTGGGTGTCTAGTTTTCAGAAATGTCTGGCTTTGGTAGGTTTCCCTAGATGGCTGCTGAGCCCAAGACCAAAAACTCAGGTGCCTCCCCCCTGCAAAAACAGGTCGTTTTGTAATTGATAATTTTGACGTGTCCACGTAGTGTTTTGGGGCATTTCCTGCAGCGGGCACTAGGCCTACCCACACATGTGAGGTATAATTCTTATCGGGAGATGTGGGGGAATTCTAGGTAGAAGGGAGTTTGTGGCTCCTCTCAGATTCCAGAACTCTGCAGCACCAAAATGTGAGGAAAAAGTTTTTTTTTTGCCAAATTTTGAGTTTTGCAAATGATTCTGGGTAACAGAACCTGGTGAAAGCACCACAAGTCACCCCATCTTAGATTCCCCAAGGTGACGAGTTTTCAGAAATGTCCTGGTTTGCTAGGTTTTCCTAGGTGCTGGATGAGCTAGAGGCCAAAATCCACAGCTGGTCACGTTGCAAAAAACAGGTCAGTTTTCTAAAGAAAAATTTGATGTATCCATCTTGTGTTTTGGGGCATTTCCTGTCATGGGCACTAGGCCTACAAACACAAGCGAGGTACCATTTTTATTGGGAGACTTGGGGAAATGCTGGATGGAAGGACATTTGTGGCTCCCCCCAGTTTACAGAAATTTCTGTCACCGAAATGTGGGGAAAAAGTGTTTGTTTGCCACATTTTGAGGTTTGCAAAGGATTCTGGGTAACAGAACTTGGTGAGAGCCCCACAAATTACCTCATCTTGGATTCCCCTAGGTATGTAGTTATTAAAAATGCACAGGTTTGGTAGGTTTCCTTAGATTCCGGCTGAGCTAGAGGCCAAAATCCACAACTATGTACTTTCCAACAAACTTGTCAGATTTCAATGTAAAAATGTGATGTGTCCATGTTGCGTTTCCTGTTGCAGGCACGAGGCCTACCCACACAAGTGAGATACCATTTTTAATGGGAGACTTTTGGGAACGCAGAATTGAAGAATAAGTGTTATTGTCTCTGGTCTTTCTTGACATTTTTTCCTTCCAAATGTAAGACAGTGTGTAAAAAAGAAGTCTATTTGAGAAATACAGTGTAATTCACATGCTAGTATGGGCACCCCGGAATTCAGAGATGTGCAAATAACCACTGCTTATCAATATCTTATCTTGTGCCCATTTCGGAAATACAAAGGTTTCCTTGATACCTTTTTTTCACTCTTCATATTTCACCAAATGAATTGCTATATACCCGGTATATAATAAAAACCCATTGCAAGGTGCAGCTCATTTATTGGCTCTGGGTACCTTGTGTTCTTTATGAACCTACAAGCCCAATATATCCCCGCGACTAGAAGGGTCCAGCAGTTGTAAATGTATATGCTTTCAACAATCTGCCATAGCTGGAAAAAGTTATGGAAGAAAACTTGGACAGAAATGGCTCTTTGTTTCACCTCAATTTCAATATTTTTTTATTTTAGTTGTTACTTTCTGTAGGAAAACCTTGAAGGATCTACACAAATGACCCCTTGCTAAATTCACAATTTTGTCTACATTTCAGAAATGTTTAGCTGTACAGGCACCAGCATTGGTTTCACACCCATTTCTGTCACTAACTAGAAGGAGGCTGAAAGCACAAAAATAGTAAAAATGGGTTATGTCCCAGTAAAATGCCAAAATTGTGTTGTAAAATGTGGTTTTCTGATTGAAGTCTGCCTGTTCCTGGAAGCCGGGAAGATGGTGATTTTAGCACCGCAAACCCTTTGTAGATGCCATTTTGAGGGGGAAAAAACACATGCTGTCTTCTGCAGCACTTTTTCCCACTAAAAAAAATAAAAAATAAAAAATTGTAGCTGTATTTTGGCTAATTTCTTGGTCTCCTCCAGGGAAACCCATAAACTCTGGGTACCTCTAGAATCCCAATGATGTTGCAAAAAAATGAGGCACATTTGGTGTGGGTAGCTTATGTGGACAAAAGGTTATGAGGGCCTAAGCACGAACTACCCCAAATAGCCAAAAAAAGGCTTGGCACATGAGGGGAAAAAGGCCTGGCAGTGAAGGGGTTAATAGACTTAACGCACCTCCAAAATGCTCTGGAGTCCTCTTCATGAGATACCAGGGTTGTGGTTACAATGATTCATAAGGAGCAGGGGTGAGGATTTGTCATTGGTCAGATGGGAAATGGGGAAAGAATTAATTAATTTCTTAAACATGAGAATGGTAGAGCATGTTGAAGATATCAGGGTCAGAATTCCAAAGTATAAACGCAGTCCAACTGTTTTTAAATAAAAGGAAGGGTGTTATTTTGTTAGGTTTGGTTCTTATGAACCATTGTCATTACTTAGCTATGTGGAGTTCTGGAGTGCTTAGAGGTGAACAATAAAGACCAATTCACTTCAACTTGATGTTGGGGTTATCCCTCGTACACTTTAGAAAAAATGGAGATAGAGTATGAGAGAGAGGGCTGAGATAGAAGAGGTGAGGTGAAGTAAGTAGGGAGTAATGATGCACAAATATATTTCAGTCGTATTGCCCCCAACTGCCTGAAAGTGTAAGAGTTAAGGTAGGTGACAGGTTAAGGATTTGTGGGGACCAGGGGACCAGGGCAGGATATATTTTAGGTCCCCTGTTTGGAGCAACTTTGAATTTATTATGCTTTGTGGTTCATTCAATTCAAACTATATGATTTATATTTTAAATCTTCAAAAATGGGAGACACCCCAGAACAGACAAAAGACCAAGGTGCCTTGTGTCCGCTAGCCCAGTAGTACAAAAAGAAACCTTGAACAAGCATGATAAAGTAATTTCAATGTTAACTTTAAAAATAGATTTATTTACTTACAACAACAGTATTTTAGGATGGATTCCAATGTCTAATCAACTTTTTACTCAGATTATACAAAAAACGTGTTAGGGAGTCATTAATGGTGTTCTTGTTGTAAGAGTAAAAATTAAAGTGCTGTTCTGAGGAGTTTCATCATTCCATCAATTAAAACCTGACAGCTTTCTTCTAATTCCTTTTACCCTGCTTGTCCCTCTTCCCTTCTTTATATGTTTTCACCTTTCTGGCTAGACAGTTACCCCTGGCCCTAATGAGTAAGATTCTTTCTGAAAGGGAAATGGATGGGACAGGATACAAGAGATGGAAAGAAAGCATAAAATAGGGGGAAGCGAAGTAGAGGGACTGAGAAAATGACACATGGTGTAGAAAGATGTGAGGAAGGGAGAGAAATAAAGCATATAGTGAAAAAGGAGGTAGCCTGATGGAATTACATGGAGAGTCAGAAAGTGGAAGATGTAGGTAGAGAAAGAAAGTCAGAGAAATGGGTAACATTTTAGTAGTGGCGGTTCCTCCATGGGAGCATCACCCCCCTGCATTACTGTGCAGAAAGCGTCAAAGATAAAATGGAAATAAAATGATTTGAGTACCATTTTATTTATGATACTTTCTGCCAGCAAACAAAGTGTGAGAGCAGGGCGGGGTCAGTGCGTCACTGATGCCACTGATTGGCAGCAGTAGGGAGTGGCCCCTTTGTTTGAAGTGCGCATGATGTTTTGGCTAGCTACCTTGCTACAGCCAAACCGACACGTGCATTTCAAACCTCTCCAATTCGTCTGTCCTAGACAGGGAGTTCACTGTGGGCTTTACGCTCCAAGGACATGCTGCAGAATGAGGAAGAGCTGCAGGACATCGAGTAAGGTAAGTGTTTTTTTTTAAATATTTATATTGGTGTGCATGTTATGTGAGTATGTTATGTATGTATGCTATGTTGTTTGTGTATGTTGTCGTTTTTTGCACGCCCCCAATTTATTTGGCTGCCAGCCGTCACTGGAGTTTAGAGTTCTCTAGAAAGAGAGACAGAGAGAGGGAGTAGAAATTTAGAGAGAGGCAGCGGAGGTCAGTACAAAGGGTGCAGTTAAGAGAAAGGTTATGTAGAAAAAAGGTGAATTAGACAGAGTTGAATGCAGGTGGAGGAAGATATAGACAGAAAGCTAAAGACAAATCAAGAAATGAAACGTAGAGAGAGCAAAATGGGAAAACGTATTGATAAACTGGTCAGATAGAGTAGTGAGGAATAGAGGGGTGAAGGGCAGAGAAAAATGTGGTGGAGTGTGAAAAGTGAATTTAAGAGTCATATAAAATAAAAGAAGGGAGGTGAGGTCTAAACAGAGGTAGAGAGTTGTGAGAAAGAAAAAGAGAGTGCCAGGATCAGGGCACCCTATAGGATAATCAGGCAATGCCCATTGGGCTGGTTTGAGAGTGAGGGCTGTTTTTGTTGCAGTTGGGGGCTGGTTTTAGGACCAATTGGGACAACTTTTTACAATTGATTTCTCTGATATTACTACATTTTTAGCTACCTGCTTCGATCATAGGGGCACTTTTATTTTGGTGTCTCAGATTATTTGTTGTCCCAGTCCGAACCTGTAGGAAGGTATAAAGAAAGAGATTGAGAAAGACAGCTGAGGTGGAAGGAGTGAGTCAAAATTAACAAGGAGGTCAAGAGAGAGGTGTGTGTCTGTGTGTATGGGAGAGGGAGATAGAGCAAGAGACAGTGGAGTTGTAGATAGTAAAAAGTGGTAGAGATATCAAAACATTGGTAGCCAGAAAAAGTAAGATATTTGGAGAGGTGAAGACAATGCATCAGAAGTAAAAAGAGAAGGTGGAAAGGGTGAGCTATTAAAGTCGTTTTGGGGTAAATTCAGAGGTTAGGTAGTGATTGAAAGATCAGTGGGGTGTAGAGAGGCATGGTAATAAGTAGAGAGAGAAATGAGAGAGAGATGAGGGAGTGGTTGGTGAGCTAGGGGAAAGGCTGAGCAAGAGGTAGAGAGAGATAAGATAGAGGAAGCATGGAGGGAGTAATGGAGAGGTGAGGTATAGATGGGGTTGAGATGGTGTGAGAAGTAGTTATGACCTAGTTATGTAAGCGGTATACTCCAAATGCTGAATTTGTGTATGGCATGATTGAATGGAAACTGTGCTTTTTATGAGTCTACCAACAGTTTTTCCAAGTACAAGTTTTGCTGCATACCATGATTCCCTAGTCTTGATTCAAACCGATATGTCTTTCTATCACTAGCCTATAAGTGTGTCTCTTTATATCAGTCTTCTAGGTTCTTTTTCATCCCTGCCTTATATCTGTGCCACTAGTTTCTTTTCACTCTCTTGCTTCCTCTTTCCCTCAATCAATCAAGACATTTCAATTCAGCAACAACTGCCATAAAACAATCAACCAAAAATTTAACCATGTGAGTATGTAATTAAAAATGTTGAGCTAAAAAGACATTCCTTCTAAGTAACCAATGTAAGTAACCAAAGGTAGTAGTATACCGCTGTGTATAATTCACTCATGGTGTGCCCCTTCAATATCAAACCCATAATATTGGTGAACAGAGTACCAAGGACAAAATATTTTAAAATACATGCCAAGTGATAAGTCTAGATTTTCTATTTCTAACTCTACATATATGTACATATGGAGTATAAATATCTTCAAGGTAGTTAGATGTGTAAGTTAGCAATACTGAATATATTCATTACTATATGCACTTACCTTCTGATGTTCAGTAGTACAACTGTGTTAAGTTGTGCAATGATGAGAAAGCAGCTCAGAGCAATATTGTTTACAATCCTTGTGCAGGCGCATAAACAAGCTGCCTAGCTCCATGCACAGCCTTTGCACCATGATGCACAGTTGTATGTGTGGGCTGTCTAACAAAAAATTTGGACTGGAAGCAAATGTAAGGAACCACAGAGGATAGGTATGAGTTTGTAGGTTCTTTATTAGGAGGACTCCACCCGCACAACTAGACAAGGCTTAAATGACCTAGAATGGAACACCAGGTCAGATCATTACAAATTTCAAATATCCACACCACCATTCTAAACATCAACAATCAGCAGCTAACTACACATAATCACATACATCTATCCCCTTACAAACAGAAAGAAAAGTGACTAACATATCAAATAGTAACAATAAGCATTATGGAACAAGAAATATGGTGAACCAGAATCCTACCAACAAACTACAAATTCAACAAATTCAGGAGCATAGATATACACAGTCAAACATTATGATACTCAGCAAAGGTTTTATGATACACAATCTCTGCAGGATACAACTCTATTTAGATTTCTATGCTTCCATCATCCACCTCAATGGCAGAACAGAATACTTTAACAACCTTATGTGGACCAGAGAACTTTGCAACACCCCTTGATCTTACAGGTCACTTAATTTTGACCATGTCAAACACACTGAAATCATGATGTGCGCCAGCATTCAACAAGCCATAATTGAACTTAAACAGTTGACTACACATCTTAATCTTGTGGGAAAACCATTCTCAGACTCTCACTGAACACTACTTGATTTCTCCCAACACATTCAATCAGGAGACAATTCAGTATTAGCGTTCCTCCCCTGAACAACTCAAACTGTACTTTCCCCATTGTAGAATGCAGAGAAAATCTGTCAGCATACAGGGAGGGAGCAACTCCTGTGTTTTGTACCTTTTTTGATTAGAACATCTTCCATTTCCTTTGAGACAAATTGTAGTCAATTATCAGTAAGAATTGAATTAGGTGAACCTTTCCTACAAGAAATATCACCAAGAAATTATGTTATTTTCCTCATTTCAATCTCTCCTAGCACTCCTTTCTCAGCCCAACGTAACACTGATCTTCAAAGACTAGAAGATAGCTACATGATCCCTTACAATGTAAAGGTCCCACAGTGTCCACAACGAACATCTCCCAAGGTTTACTGGGGATATCCATACCACACCATTGGAGGACACCTCACTGTGTACACCTTATCACTCCTCAAACAATCAGCACACTCTTACTAACCTCTCACTCTCAATATCCATTCTCGACTAACAAACCCATATTTATGGACAGTTAGAGTCACCTAAGCCACATTTATGTTGACGCTAAAGCAGTGCTAACTTAACTCCATAATTATATTTTGACGCTAGACCTATCTAACATCAAAATAGTGGAGTTAGCGCCATTTCTAGGAAGTGCCAACCCACCTTGCGTCAATGAGATGCAAGATAGGCAGTCCCTTCATAGAAATTACGCTAGCCCCCCATTACCATATTGAACACCTGACGCAGTAACAGTGGGCAACTAGGAGGCAGGCCTAAATAATGACGCTAAGATTGATTAGTGTAATTATTGAATGCCTGGTTAGACCAGGCTTTAATGTGCTGGTAGGCCCATTTCCATTGGGAAATACCATGGAATAGGTACAAAGATACCCACCCTAACCCACAGCATCACCACCACCCACACCACAGGGACACTACAGGAGGAGGGAGCCCATCTCAGGTAAATTGTAGGTAAGTGTATGTGTGTGGTGTACCACTGGGGGCCCCTGGCTGGCACTAGGTATATTGGGTTTGCTATGGGGACACTGGTCCCCTGTGGTTGGCATTAGGGTAGTGGTAATGGCTCCTGTCCACACTTAGACAGGAGACATTTTTTGTCTGCTTGTGCATCAAAATATGACACTAGACTGACTAGCGGCACATATTTTGCCGCTAATCAGCCTAACTTTTGACCCACTAGCGCCTTTTCACCTAATGCCATCCATCACCGGTTAGCATCTTTTTTTGAGACTCCAGCCATTCATTAGCGGCATCGTATGTCATTTTATAAATATGGCACAAGTTTTGTGTTGGGGAATGGTGGGAACAGCGTAAGCTTGCGTTAAAAATAATGACTCACAACTGCGCTAGCGCAGTTGTGCTGCGTTTTTCATAAATCTGGGCCTAAGTCTCAAGACTCAATCTGCAACTCTGTTAAGAGAACCTGGAACACTGCAAATCTCAAACCAATAATCCTGCAAGCCTACTATCCATCTGCTAATAGGCATGGACACAGCATCTAGATCTTTTTAGTTCAAAACCTCAACCAAATGTTTGTTATCTGTCTATAAAGTAAAAGGTTCCCCACACAAAACTTGTGGATCTCTTTATGGCCGAGAAAACACTCAAGGCTTCCCTTCATATGTTTGAAATTTAGCTCCCTGCAAATATCTAGGTACATGAGCTATAGTCTCAAATTCACCTTCATCGTTCTCTTTCTGCAGTAACATACCATTGAGTGCCACTGCACTACCATCAGTCACAGTAAAGCAAGGTTTACAGAGATCAAAACATTGCAACTTATTAGCACACTCAAGACTTCTCTTCACATCAACACATTCCTTCCCACTCTCTACCCTTCAAAAGACCTTTTTTTTCTTCTTGAGTAATTCCCACGTGTTTTTGAAACCAAATTTGGAACAAACTTTGCATGAAATTCTACCATACCCAGGAAAAACATCAACTCCTCCTCTTTTGATGGACTATGTAAAGATAACAGGTTAGAAATCAACTACTCCTTGGAACAAATACTATCATATTTAGTGATGTGTTCCAAATACTCATTTTCTTTGCACCCAAATTTACACTCACTGAGCTTGATGGTCAAGCCATTCTTTCTCAGAATTTCCAATACCTGTCTTACTCTCAAATCATGATCTTCCAAAGTTTCTCCAAAGATGAGCATGTCGTCTTGAATATCGTCCCTCCATGTCTCCAAATAACGTATACATCATTCTTTGAAAAACAGGCACAGCTGCCACTAGACCAAAAGGCATGTGCACAAATCAGTACATGCCAAAGAGAGTTATAAAGGTAGTCAGATCCTTCGAATCAGGATATATTCTTACGTGGTAGTACACTGTTGTTAAGTCAAGTGTACAGAATAATCTAACTCCATGCAACATAGACTCCCACCATTTCAATAATATTCGGTAGTAGAAAATGGTCAGTGATCACGCATTTATTCAAGGCTCTTATGTCTAGACATAACCTGATCTCTCCTGATTGTTTGCACACCACCACTATGGAGAAACCCATTCTTGGCTGTTCACTGGCTCTATGACCCCTTCATCACACAATTGTTTCAACTTCATTTCTACATACCCTCTCATAGAACTTGTTACAGATCTACTTTTGTGAGCTACAGATGTGGAACTTTGATGCACGTGGCCTTTCACACATCCCATTTCCTTCTTAAAAACTTCAGGAAAACCATCTAGAAACTTCACTGTGCATCATTCTTTGCTTTCACCACTTCTACGCTTTGTATATAGGTCATTTAATATAGTCCTTTCTTATTCTGACAGAGGGAGAAGTATTCCAAGATCTCTTTGGTGCCACCAACTCAAAACGCTATTCCCCTTAACAGGAACATAAACTTTACCCTGAAAGTTGCTACTTTGAAGTTAAATTTCAGCACCAAAGAACCAACCTTATTTCTGTGGTCTGACCACCATATCCACCAGGGATAAAATTGGGATCTTTCAATTCTATTTTATCACAAAACTCCTTGTCGAATAATTCTTTGGATATCAATGTGAGCCACGCAGCAGAATCTAATAAAGTTTCCACATGCAACCCACAATCAGAGATAAAATCCTTTGGGTGTTTCTTTCTTTCCACTTCAGTAGAGACAGACAAAATATAATCATCTATAACTTTGACAGACTCAGAAGACACTTCATTGATCCACCCACTTGCTTTAGTTGAACAACAACATTTAGATTTCCAACATCGCAAACGGATGCCTTTAAACTCAAATTGATATGCATGAGCCATTTTGCTCTTGTTTTCATGTTTCAGATCAGTTTTACTAATCACGGACTTGTTGTTCTTACCCAATTCTTCAACAAAAGCTAGTCAATCTTTAATCTGTTTAGCTAATGAAATAACTTCATTTAGTGTACAATCATCCTTCAAGCTCAGTTCTTGACTCACTTTAGCAGAATTACATTGAAGCATAAACTGATTCCTTATACGTGCCTCTAATGTAGACTCAAATTTGCAAGAAGAAGCCAATTTCCTTAGATTGGTAACATACTCATCTACATTTTCTCCACATCTTTGTTGTCTCCTGCTAAAGTGATATCTTTCCAATACAGTACTAACCTTTAGAAGACAAGGTAAATCCAATTTTGCTACACCAGTATCAATTTTCCTACCCCTCGTCCTCCTCCAGATCAGGTAACTTCTCAAATATTTTCTGGCCTTCACAGCCCAAACAGTGCATACGAAGAGAAGTTTTGCTTTCAGGTGTGATACAAAAACCACATAATTTAACATGGCCAAATGTTTCCCTTCATTTTGACCATTTAAAAGGAGAATATCTTGGCAGGGTAAGAAAAATGGCAGCAGTACTATATTCTGCATTTCAAATACCTGTGGAACAAAAGAGGTTAACATCAAATAAATACACAAAAAAACATAAATAAAACCAATGATAGTCAAGAAGAGAGTAAGGAAAGAAAAGATGAGAAAATGATTGTGCATCAATATTTAGTTGAGTCTCAAAAAAAAGTTAGAAAAAAGAGAAGGCGACATGGTGGGAGTACACTGATCCCTCAGGCCAGGTGGTGGGGTACCCCTACGATCCCAAAGGGGCCAAAAAGCATTTTTTTTCTAATTTTTTAGTGAAACTGCGAATGATCCATGGATCCCAGAAAAATAAAAAATAAACAGGTGTGGTCATCCACTGTTTAAGGTTTAGCCCCCGGGTGGGTCAGGTACTGTAGGCATATAAAATTACATATTTTTCGGAGGGGTCACACACAGCACCACTCCCCATGGTCAGTCTTGGCCCCAGTGACCACCACCTCCCAGGTACAGGCTGAATGTAGATTTTATAGGAGGTGGGCTGTGTGGCCTATCTTCCAAGGCCCATTTGAGCTTTTACTTCAGTTTTGCTTTAGTGTTGTCTTTATTGGTAGACCCTGATGTGATAGCAAAATGCTATTTACCAGATGTGAGCATAGGGTACGTTCCAGCTTTATCGGCTCCTGTATATGACAATGCCGATGTAAATTACTTTTGAAGTGGCCTTTGCTTATTTGACGGCTACTTTTTCACCTCATACCAGCACCGGACATAAACTCTGAACATAAGATCATGAGTATGTTTTATCTTTGCAAACGTAACTTTCTGTGTCATTCTTTTTCTTTCTTTCTGGTTTTCTTTCTTTCTTTTTTTCTTTCTTTCTTTCATTCTTTCTTTCTTGAGACTGACCGATTGACATTTTTAAGTAAGTGTTAGCCAAGAACTTGAAATTTTACGAAAATTATGCATATATTATAGTTACTTATAGGGATTGTCTGCCAGACTTCAACCATTAGTCTGTGGTTGTGTCATTCACATTTTTCTTCCACTCACTCCAGCATGCATCAATGTGCAATGTGTCAGCCTATTTTAGCCATTGGTCTGCTTAGTATGGCTTACAGTTTGCTGTCCTTTCACAAGCAGCACATCCACACACAAAGTAGTTCCCTTCAGTGCCTGGTAGCACTATGGCAATCTGTGCTATTTTTTGACCAAAAAGTGTTTGCCATTAGCTATATGTTTTATATTGATGATGGCCCAATAGTGACCTGTACAATAAAGTTTTCCAAAAACTGTTGTAAACAAAAAAAGAATTGCCAAAAGGCTGGCAACCAATTCCATACCTAATGACTTTACCAATGTTTGCTCATATTGAAATAATCATTACAATCATTTAAGTCTACAGTTGTATTTGATTTGCTAAACTGAGATCAAAAGCAGAGCCACTGGGCCAGTACTGCCTAATTGTGATTGCCTAATTGTGAAGCAAAGATATTTCACATGTGCAAGTTCGTAAACTTATCATTCAACATGTGCCCTTGTGATAGACAGCATAAGAAATACAGCTATTCTTGGACAGTGTGTGCCTGAAAATGTGAGAGTGAAAGTGAATATCACAAACATAAAACGGGAAACAAAAAGAGAAAAAAAGGCACGGAAGGGAGAAAGCTGAGTTTAAGGGAAATTATGGTATAAGGAGGAAGAGTGTGTCTAAGAAGGTTTTATCAATGAAGGTTGGATTTAAGGGTCAGAATAGTATGTATGTGGGTGCATGTGTGTGGGAGAAAGAGGAAAGTTTTAATGAGCGGTAGATGTGAGAAAGTAGTTTCCAGAGTGTGTGTGAGAGAGACAGCAGGTTAGTAAAGGAACATGTGGGAGACAGGAGGATCATGGAAGCGTGTGAAAAGGCTGTAAAAGAAAATGTGGAAAATGTATTTGAAGGATGTTTTAAGAAAAGTCTGAGTGTGAGCAGAGCAAGGAAGAGAGTGAGGCACACGTATGCAGAGATAGTAGAAAATGTGATGGAGGAAGCAAAATCAGAGAATCAGAAGAAGGAGGAAGATGAAACTCAGAGTGGCAGACACTGAGAGGGGCTGAACTGGTAATGGCTGACATAGTGTTTTTACCTCAAACAAGGTTGACTGGCTCTGAGAGTGAATGAGACTGAGGGAGTGAGGCCAAGTGTGACTGAGACAATGTGTTTGGGTCTAAGTCTGACTCTGAATGATAATGTCTGACATTGAGACTGACCTAAAGGATTGATGCTCAGAATGAGAGTGTCTGGCACTGACAGTGGCTTGGATAGAAAGTGATTGGACCCAAGAATGGCTGAGACATATATTGTGTGACTGATAATACACGATAAATTAAGACTGAAGGAGACTGAGTGAATTAGGGTGACCGTATCTTAAAATGATTGGTTTTAAGAGTGGTTTGGACAGAGAGTGATTGGAACTGAAGACCTGAGACTAAGAATAATTAAGAGTGGCTTAGACTGAGAGTGACTGTGGCTAAGATAAAGTATTACTGGGAATGAGAGATGGAGAAATTGAGGTTGAGTCTGACTGAGAAAGACTGACAGGTAGGGTAGGGTGTGGACACATCAAATTATGCAGCTGAGTGAAAATCCAGTAGGTGAGAGTGAAGGCTACAAAACTGAGACTAAGACTGGGAAAGGCAGCTCACAAGCAGGCTACATCTCAGTCTTGAGGGGATCTCCAAGCTTGAAGGCACATGTACACAGGAGTGTGCAGCCCTTAGCAACGTCACAGAAAACTCAACTAGGACATGTGCCCAGCTGCATTCACTTTTTTCCTTCTACGATTTGAGAGCTAAAATGGATCATGGAATCTTGATGAGTATTCAGCACTGTTTCTCTTTGGGAATGTGCAGAACGTTTGCACTTCTCCTCCCCATGTAGTTCTAGTTCTGTGTGCTCAGCTGATGCACATGTTACTTGTTTTGTTCTCTGTAAATTAGGGAATCCTGTACTCATGATGCCTAAACGGTTTGTTTTCTTGCTTTCTGTGTGCTAGAGGGTGGTATGACGTATATGTTACATGTGTGGGAGAGTAGCTATCACTTTTCTTCCAGAGTGGGGGGGGCAGCAGTGCTTTTGCATGCTCTATACATGTAGCATTTGTGTGGATCTTGCACTACTGCTGCCCCTCTCAAACCTATGTGTAAAGAAACATTACATGGCTGATACCCATGTTGTATCTTTTCTCTGTGAGTGCGGGAGAAGCTTACATTACATAGTATCTATTTGAGGCTTGATGAAGTTGTAGTTGGAGGGTTCGGTGAGGAAACAGTATTGCCTGTGTATTGTAAAAACTACCTGTAAAAGATGGCCATCATTTGTGTGCTGTACCCCCAGAGTTTTGTTGTATCTATTTTAATGGCTCTAGACTAGAGGTGAAGTGCTTCCCCTTTTAGCATGGTTGAATTGGTATACCTGCTGTGACTCATTCAAGCAGCACAGCAGGATTTAATGAGGGGTGAATAAGGTTTCCCATAAGCTAGGGCTCAGCTCATCAACAGTCAGACCCTGAAGCTTCTGACAGCAATTTCAATATATATATATATATATATATATATATATATATATATATATATATATATATATATCAATCAAAATATATATATGTGTGTGTCTGTGTGTATAGTGTATATCGCTGAATGACGTGTCACTATGTAGCCCTATTTCTATGTTTGTGCCCATCCCGGTTTTTGGTTGGGAAAATCTGGTCATCCTAGCCTAGGTCCCAGTCTACCAGTTGGCTGCAGTTGATGCTTAATGCTTTATGGCCCTATTTTTATTTAAAACCTTAAAAATTCAGATCGCAGGTTTCCCTTATTGGATGATTAGCATTTTGGTGTTATTTTATTTATAATAATTTTTCTGAATGTATTTGGTATTATTATTGTGTTGTCACTTTGGGCCTGATTTGGATATTGGCAGAGCTGTTACTTAGCCACAACGGTGATAGATATGCCTTCCTCCGAAATCTAAATCCTATTAGATATAATGGGATTTAGAGTTTGGCAGACAGGATGCCTTTCACTGTCGTGACAGAATAAGCCCAATGCCAGTATTTAAATAAGGCCCCTAAAGTTAGCTTTGGGCATGTATAAATACTTTAGACAGTGTATCGAAGTTAAGTCTGTCTCATTTGTGCCATAAATAGCAAGGGGTTGAGCTCAGGTCAATTTAGTGACTGTAGTGGCTTATTGACTTTTGTGGTTTTCCCTGACAAGCATTGTCATTATCTCTTGAAGACATAGTTACCCCATTTAACTAACAACCCAATTGCTTACATTGCTGTTCAGAAGTTGGACCCATGACTTGTTTTTTACAGTACCACTCAAAGATTTAGTTGAAATGAAAAATACAGTTTTGAAATTGACAGCAAAACATTGACTTTTTGGACTTTTAACTGGCTTAAGATTTTCATTAGGTCACTAATTCCCTAATATTTTCCACACTGAATAACTAGAAGTGGATCTGAGCAACAAAGAGAGCCCTGGCACTGCAGAGCTGAGGAGGTTGTGTAAGGAAAAAGGGGTAAGGCTGAGCAGGGAGTAAAAGAAGGAGGACTACCATATTGCCTTCAGAGCTTAGGAAGAAGTCAGGCTAATATAATCCTCCTCACTGGAACATGACGATGAGGTATCAGTGTGAGCGAGGATTACATTGAGGTATCTCCCGTGAGTGTTTAACCCTAAAAACAACCTCACCTACATTAAAAAAGTCAGTAACAACATTGTCACTGGAGGAAAAGAAGTTGAAACTTGCTTTGAAGGAGAAGAAGACCTTGCTAAAGGAGTCAATGCAAGATGGACTTGAGGCAACGACAGTGAAGTGCCAAGAAGGTACTAAAGAGTCCACATTTTCAAAGACATGGAACTTAGCTATGGGTTTTGAATGATATACAGAAGTGGATTGCAGCATGTGAGGTGAACCTACATAGGCATAGAGTCCAATAGGAGAACTAGTCTCTGGAAGCACATGCCAGTTGCTGGGAAGGATTGGCAATTTGCCCTACAATTAGCTGACCACGCGAAATGTGCCTTCATGAAGTAATCCTTCATATGTATGTTTGGTTTGACTCCCTGAGGTGTATTGCCAGAAGCAGACACACCGGTCATAGATAGATTTTGTGGGCTCGTCTTTCAAAGCACTGGATGGTTGGGTGAAGGACAGCAAAATAAAAGATTATGATTGGCACTACACTCTGATTCTGAGGGAGCACATTTTTAGAAATTGTTTTAAGAGTTCTTCCGTCATCTGATAGTCACTAGGCTCACTGTGCACAGAGAGCTTGGGAAGGAAGCTGTTCTCTGGATCAACACCAGAGTGTTAAAGAAGGTAGCTGAGAGGAGCAAGAAACGTAGACCAGACACCTACCAGAAAAAGATAGGAGGCAGCAAAGATAACCAAAGAGAGTTCTCTCAAGACCCCAAGAGAGTTCCCAGGGAGATAGTCCCATTCATCTGCAGACCATAACAAGAAGGAGAAGTTTTGGTGAAAAGACACCTTACCAGTCCAGGTGGTATGACTGTCTCCTGTTAGGGCACAAATGGGGGAGATGCCATTTGTCCCAAGAAGAAGCCCCCAGTTGGTGTGGCTATACCAGGCATTGCTAGTGTAGTGCTATGGGAGGAGGTTGCCCCAGTTAATTTTGAGAATAGTACTGTGGTAACCCTGGTGCACCTGGTGACAAAGATATGGCACCTAAAGCCCGTATGGCTGACAGCACTAAAAAATACAGGTTGTGGTTTACCATCAATGGGCAGATGGTGAAATCTCTGTGAGTCCCAGGAGCTAGTAGGAAAACTGTCTGGCACCTGGTGTCCGCACAGCAGGCTGTCCCTAACATAATCTACCAAGAAGTAGTGACAGCTGACAACCAGATCAATCACTACCTTGTGTCAACTGTTACCCTGGAGTGGGGTCTCTGTCTTTCTGAAGGTTGCTGTGACTTCAACTATGCCTGTATGCCAGTGTTTCTCAAACTGTGGGTTGCGATTGAGCCAATTGTCGGTGAGTCATGAAAGTCCAAGCAATAAATAAAGATGTCTTCAAATTCTGTATTTAACATGCCAAATTTGCAGCTCTAACAAAGACAGAGGTCAAATGTTTGGCTTGGCGATTAGTTTTTACAATCACCTCTCATTGTGCAGTCAAGGAAAGAAAAGTAAAGTGAATTATGTGACAATCTTGCTGGGCTACAGAGAATATGAAAGGAAAAGATGTAAGATGTCATTTCATTTTTGTAATGCACAACAAAGTATAAATACCTGTAAATGCACTATACACTTTCAGCAGTTAGGAAAGCAAAAATAAGGCTTATTTTTTATTTCTAAATTGTGGTGGAAGGAAAGAATTTAATAGTATCAAAATAAATCAAGACACCTTTCTCAATGGTGCACAAATGATAAATATTCACTAAGACCCTATTTCCGTACATTATCATTTGTGTGAACTAATTGTATCAATATAATTGCATGTCTGTGCTATTTTAGTGGACATTTCAATGGAAGTTGTGCTCTCTGTTAGTACCAACGCACTGCACCATTCTGCTTTACTTACATTACAAATATCACCCACCTCATGTTTATTAAAGCTAGGTGGGTGTGAAAGTTTGTTGGTCATTGTTCTAAAACGTTTCTGAGGCACTGCTGTATAGAGTCTGTTGTGGAATGATCTAGAGCAAACTATATGGCAACATGGTCCATCGCAGCTCGTCAGGCAAGTGACAAGGACCTGGAGTCTGAAACAGTGTCCCAGGTTCCCACCAAGAAGAGAGGGGGTAGGGCTGTGGGAAACCAGCTATGAAGAGTCCCGGAGCCCAGGAAGAGTCCAGCTATGTCCCGCCTGAGCTGTCCAGGTGGCAAGCTACTGGAGGACAATTCCAAACAGAGGCCCTCATTACAAACATGGCGGTAATGACCGCCCTGCCAGCGGTGGCAGTCATTACTGCAAATGGCATGGTGGTTCAGACCGCCATATGATCAACACAGTACTGCTACCCACCGCCAGGCCAGATTGAACCGCTGGGCCGACGGTAGGCACTTTTGACCCGGTGCTACCGGCCAGACCGGCGGTGGGATAATGATCCCATTTCCACCAGGGATTTCCTGTTGGAATACCCCGCCAGGTAATCCCTGGCAGAAAGCATACTTATTCCTGCCACCTGTATGTGACACGAGAGGCCCCACCCCGAAGCCTCTAGAACCACCCCCACCCCCAATCCCTGAAAACCGCCCCCCATCCCTCCTTCCTCCAATCTCCTTGTAGGCCTACCCAAACCCCCCTCACCATACCCCACCCCCCACCTCCATGCAGGTCCCCCCAAACCCCAATCCCTCACATCCACATGTACCCATATTCCTACATGCACACACGCATTCATACAAGCAGACACACATCCCCCTTCACAAACACACATGCACACCCCCATGCACTCACTCACTAAACACACTGCCCCCTTCCCTCTCGGACAGCACTTACCTGTTCCACGGTACTGCTCCGGGAGGGAACCGGCATCTTGGATGCTGCTCGGCCGGCATTGCCGTGCCTCCATACACTGCCCCGCCTATGACTGCATCATTATAGGTGTGGCGGTGTCCCGACTGATGTGGTGGTGAGGGTGGAGCAGCATCCATCCCTGCCACTGACCACCAGCATGGCGCATGACAGCCCTCGCCGCCATCAATGGCGGTGAGGCTCCATGCATCAGAATATGTCTGGTTGCCTGCCGCCACCACTGGCGGTCTTTCGTCGACCGTCAGCATTGTCGGCGGCGGGCCATCCCTCCATGTTCAGAATGAGGACCAGAGTCCTGCAAGGTGCAGAAGGATTGCCCCATCTCTTAATGGTCTTAGGTGACAGACGGATGTCCAGAAAAATCGAGACACCTCTGAGTGTCCTTAAAGTGAAAGGGTTTTCCAAAACTAATTAGACGCTCCCAGTTAGTGCACTAAAGTGATAGGGCATGGCAACTTCAACAGGTTATTCTTGTTGTGGGTGGTGGGGCCCAAAACCCCAAGGTTGGCGTTGACGGGAGACACATCACTCTATCAAGACAGATCAAAGAAGCCAAGCAGGGGTTGTGTTTTCCAACTGTGTTTATTGCCTGTCATGCAAGTGTTGATCTTGACCCTTCTAGAAGGTTACTGAGTGTTTCCTGTCAATTAGAAAACTGTCTCCTGTGGGTGACTGTGGTAATTGAGGCAGGGAGCATATGCCTTTAATTAGATGGCAAGACAGCTGAACAAATAAACAACAAACAAGCATGCCTCATGACCTTGAGGGCAGCAGGAAAGAGAGGCTTTTAAATAATCAGCACCACCTGCTAGAGCAGCTGAATAAATAAGCAACAAACAGGAATATTAGTCAACCTTGAGGTCAGCAGGAAACAGAGGTTTTTAGCTAATCACTACCACCTGTTTGCATTAGCACTTAGGTAAATAGATCTTTAAACAGTGCCCTCAAACACTAAAGTACATCGCATGGCTAAATAAAGTGCACACAAAGGTGCATGGCACCCGTCCAGCTAGAAAACAGTGAAATTTGAAAAACAGAGTACATGGCACTGGCCCAACTAGAAAACAGTGAACGGTGCATAGTAGAGTACGACACCTGCCCAACTAAAAAACTGTGAAAGGTACATAACAGATTCCATGGCACCTTCCCAACTAGAAAACAGTGGAAAGTGCATAGCAAAGTCCATGGCACCTTCCCAACTAGAAAACAGTGACAACAAGCTTTGGCATAGCCAATAGGGCTCCCTTTTGGGATCATATAATTGTTTATCCATGCAGCACATTATCCTGGGAGAAATGTTCTACCCTGGTAGATGTAGGATGTGAATGAGGGCATGGGTAAAGATACAGCTCTTTGTCCCTGCTTTGTGGGAGGAAAAAGACAAAAAGGAGGGACATAGAGGAAGGACTGACGACTAGAAAGCAAAGAATTTTAAATAAAATTGAAAAAAACAAATGAAAAGGAGTAGGTGAGCTGTAAGCCCTCAAAGTATATACAACAGGCCTTGAAATAAACAAGGAAATAAAAATGCAACAGAGAAAGAAAGGAAGAGAGGGCGGAAGTAATGATAGAACAAATATGCAAAAACAAAAGAAAGACTGAAGGAAAAAAGTCAGAAAGAAAGTTGAGAAGAAAGAAGTAACATGAAACAAATAAAATTGAAAGTAAAAACATACTTAGTGGTTAAAAGGAGAAATCAATAGGAGAAAAGAAGGAAGGAAAGGATAAAGGGAATGGAGGAGAAGGAACTTGAGCTCTGTAACAGGCTCGCTTTATACACAAAGCTCAGGCTATAAACAATGCACTCACACAAATGTAGAATAGCTGCTTTGGTGTCCAATGGCACCCGTGTCTACTCTGTACCAAGCTTCATGGCGTCTGTTCTCACGTCCAACCTTTGCCCTTCCTTTGTGGGGTGAAGAGTGGTTTATGGACCTGATATTCATGAAATATACCTTTCCCAGGAATCCAAGAGAACATATACAAGATGTGCAAGGAATGCAACCTCTCTTACACTCAGACTAGCAAAGCACTAGGGTCACAGCTGCACAGCTCACAGCTGCACACACTGGGTGTGTGTAACAGGACTTTGTGTACAACAATGCATTGCACATGTTAAGGAGCGGTCCACATCTGTGTGTGAGTGTAGTGTTTTTGCACTATTGTGTGTGCACCACAAGGCCTTTTCCAGTTGTAAGAAGTAGCCCTTCTTGTGTGTTCCTCTGAGCAGCACAACATCTGTGTGTGTATGTGTGTGGATGAGTGTGTCTATGTGCATGTGCAAGATTTAGCATTTGATAGGGAAAGGCATTCAGTATGCTTGTAAATTTTTTTCTAGTTAAGGTGCAAGCACTATTTTGTGCCCAGAAATACCTTTTCAGTTGTTAAGAAGCCCATATCCTGTTTGTGCCTGTGTGTGTTTACTACAACAGTGGTCAATGAGCAGCACAACCTTGTGTGTCTCTATGTGGGCCGCTCTGTCTCACTGCACGTGCAAGGCTAAGTTGTTAAGGAGAAGCACACAGTTGTGTATGCACTGAACACAACAACATGATATCCCTCCCAGCACCGGCTTGTGGGTGAATGTCTTTATTCATTTTTCAGAAATGTACAAAACAACAAAAAGGGAATGAAATTCTTTATTACCAGAAATGAAGTGAATAAAACACCAATAAGTAATTGAAAAATCTTTCTTATTCTATAACATAGTTACTACACAACTATACCCCTTCACTGACAGCTAGTGGAAAGATACATTTATGTATTATTTTAATGATAATGATTTATGTAGATACAATATTTTAATGATGAATCGATGGGAACTCTACAAAGAAGTAGACATCCATTACTAGTCAAAAGACTTCATGTATTATCCAAAGAGAGTCCACAGAACTGCAGAAGCAGGAGATTTGGAAACCACTGATCTAGAGAGAAACAGGCAGGGACATTTTAGCATGATGAAGACAAAACAATAATGTGTACAAATGATTAAAAATAGGCAATACGCAATAGGCATTTTTATCATAAGATCAAGGACATAGCACAAAAAAGTAATAAATCTGCGCCCACAGATTTTCTTCTACGTGTGGTTGCAAATTTGCAATTTTATGGAATTCACCAATTCCTACTGGAATCAACATGGAAGGTTCACCTGGTGCAGGTTTACATGTGGATTCCACTGGGAATCAGTTGACTCCAAATTTTGCCTGCATTTGCTCTTGACAGAGTACTCCCTAATGGAGAAATCTGTACAGAGTTAACGTATTCCCTTGTGCAAATGCACTTGTCCATTTTATTTTTCTTCATGATGAATACATTTTTCACTGTGTGGAAAGCCCTTATCTCACACCCGTCTATGAGGAAATGTGAGGGTGACCCCTTCTCATTCCCACCATAGAAGATGAGTAACACCAGCACCTTGCTCAAGTATATCTCCAACCATTTCCAGGTGGGAAAGGGTGAGATCGTAGGTTGGAATGCCAACCAAGCAGGGGCAGCTCCTCTGCTATGGCAGAGAACCGTTGCCCCCATCCCCCACTAGCAGCAAGAGCTGCAATCCTTTAATAATAAAACGATAATAAACAATGTTTATTACTGTTTTATTTTTAAAGGGGCAAGGCCATGGGAGTGATGAATAGTGAGGGGAGAGCACAGAGCACTCCCCTCAGAGCCGTTTATGTTTGGCCGGCCGTCTCGGGACGGTCAAACGCACATGCGTACAGGGGCTCTCTCCAACCCGGCACTGAGTTGCCAGGTTGGAGAAGGCAAGCCCAGGCTCCCAGGCTGCGTTGGAGCACACAGCGAGGGCTCTCCAGCTAATCATAACGCTCCTCTAAGCAGCGTCATGATTGGCCGCAGGACAGTCTGGGAGCCTGCTGTGCAGCGAAGAGAGGTGGTGAGCTTCAGATACGTTATTTTTTAATATATTTATTTATTTTTGTGTTATATCCGCCACCTCCACCCCCACCACATTGCCCAGTCGCGACTGCAACCAAGTACCAAATTTGTGGGTGTTCCCAAACTTTAAAGGCAGCTACAACTTCAAACACACATCTTCCCACTCCTTTTGTGGACTCATGGCTACGAAGAATCCCTTTGTGTGGTCATAAATTTACGTTTACCACCAGATTCACCCCTGTGAATAAGGCCCAGTGTTTTCTCAAATTCCTCAGGGCACCCTCTCATGTATGTCCTAAAATAAGGAGTGGTACAACAATTTCCAGTGCATCAGGCAAAATTGCATTTTGTGTTCTGGAACAGTCATCACTCAGAAAAAGCTATAATTTGGTGCCCTTTGTAACAATCTCAATCTATTTCATTTTCCTCTGATCTCATAAGCTTGTTGCTTTCCCATAATGCAAAAATGGGGCTCTCCCATAGCAAGTGTACAACGGCTGCTGTATCTGCAGAAATATTCTGGTCATTGTCATGTGTATTTCAGGATTAAACGTGTTAAGTTTGGGGTGACCAATACTTAAACAGAATTAGATGATGTTAGGTGTATGGGCAGACCCCTTTAAAGTATTGCCTAGGTACATTCAATATTCCTTTCAAATCGACTTTGTTAAGGTGTCTATTACAGTTCTTGCTTTTTATTTCCCACAGCTACAGCAATTAAACAAATTCTCAGTGACATAAAACTATAGCAACAGTAAACTTTTGAAGATATGGTCAAAATTGTTTTTCAAACATTCCACGCTATTAGCATTGTGTAACTCTTTCTTGCAAATGTTTGTGTGAATGTTATGAAAGAAAGATGGTCCCACTAGGGCGTCTTACCTTTAAGTGCCGACTCTAAGCAAGAGTCCTTCTTTCTGGAGTTTCCCTCCCTGGTCTAGGTTCTTGAAAGGAGCTACGTTGCACAAGTATTCGTTACAGCAGGAGATGGTAGTAGCACGGCCCATGGTTGGTGAACAAGTAGATGCACACAACTTGGTGATGTGCAAAGCCCCTATTAAGGAAAAAAAGAAAAGGCTGTGATGGAGATAATTCATTTTATACCTAAACCGCACAAACCTGACTACCTACAAAAAAAATCACTACTTCTGCTTACATGTTCTGTGGGATCAAAATACCAAAGCAACGCTGAATGACTGATATGCTGTTGCCACATGCAACTAATTCTTAAGCAGAGTACTCATTTAAAACACCACACCCCACTTCTAAACCGGTTGAAAATTCCATTTGTAGAATAATCATAACTCTCCATGTATTTTCTTCATGAGTTTCAACTGTGTGATGATGTTTTCAAATACCTAAATACAGAAACGAAATAGGGTCCCACTGAAGGCCCAGCCTAGACAGGACATCCATTGGTCTGTGTTCAAGTAGCTATCACCAGAAGTTCCTCAATAGCTTTCAGAATTTGACGAATGGATTGATGGGTCTTTACAGCACAAAAGGAGGTCATCAGTGTATGATAAAATCACATGGGATCTTTCTACCAGATCTGCTACAGTAGGTGTAAAATGATCTCTAAATATACAAGCAAGTGTAAACAACATTGGTGAGAGGGGACACCTTGCTAAGTTCATGTCTGTCTTACACCTCAGTGAGATACAAACTACCCTTTTTACAACTTTCTAGGCTTCCCCAGGCCCTCTACCAGAGTGTTAATTTTCCTTAAAGCAGTTGATTTCGGCCTCCATGTGTGTGTTCCTTGAAAGGCTTTCCAACAAATCAGCAGTTCACATACACATTTAGGGATTCTTACTAAATATGCCTGAAAATATAAGCTTAAACCAGAAGAGCCTGAGGCAAAACCATTTTCCCTAAATATTCACTACTGTCTATCCAATAAAAATAATCAATGGCTATGACCATATAGTCCCTCACAGTTTAGTTTATAGACATATGAATAATGTGTTATTCTCGGCAAGACATATGCGGCAACTTTTATAGTGCTACAAATACTAAGGGCCCGATTCATGAAGGTAATTACGTGTGCCAAAGCTATGTGTGCAGAGTCTCTGCACTTGGGGTGGAGTTTCCCCACTCAGGGCCAAATGTCTGCATGGTCAATTGCACTGAGTGTAAAGACTTAGCCACAAGTGCGGCAACTCCGCCATGAGTATGGAGTCTCAGCACTCATAACTTTACTATATGCAAGTACCTTTGCGAATAAGACACACAGTTTTCAATCAAATCTCTCAGTCATCTGGATGGCACAGAGTGTATCTTGTTTAACTTGTGTCATTACACATTCTAAACCACCTGAACATTACATCATAGTCCAACTACACACTATTTTTTACTCTAACATCTTCTGGAATCCACTCATGGTTTCATCCAGCAGACAACTCTTACAAGGTCACCTGCAATGCACTCTGTTTAACCTCCCAATTACATTTGTCTTTTGTTGTCATGCATTCTGTTATATCCTTCTCTGCTAACATCTTGGTGGCAGATTTGATACACTCGAGGTCTCCAAGCTGCAGCACACTTTCCTCGACATTCCCAGGGTTCCATGAACGTTGTAGTTGGTTTCTAGAAAGTATTCATGTTCGATGGCTCAAGTATAACACTTCATTTGGCTATCAAAGGCCAGCACAGCAAATGATGTATTATTGTGTGTATTATGTGCCATGTTCTGCTATACCACCATCCACTACGCCATCACACAGCCTATATATTGGTGCATGGTCAATGTGTATGCCCCCTTAAAGCACTTCTGGCAGCAGACCGTGGTGGTCATTCTGACCCTGGCGGTCTTTGACCGCCAGGGCGGAGGACCGCGGGAGCACCGCCGACAGGCCGGCGGTGCTCCAATGGGGATTCCGACCGCGGCGGTAAAGCCGCGGTCGGACCGGCACCACTGGCGGGGTCCCGCCAGTGTACCGCGGCCCCATTGAATCCTCCGCGGCGGCGCAGCTTGCTGCACCGCCGCGGGGATTCCGACCCCCCCTACCGCCATCCAGATCCCGGCGGTCGGACCGCCGAGATCCGGATGGCGGTAGGGGGGGTCGCGGGGCCCCTGGGGGCCCCTGCAGTGCCCATGCCACTGGCATGGGCATTGCAGGGGCCCCCGTAAGAGGGCCCCTACATGTATTTCACTGTCTGCTGCGCAGACAGTGAAATACGAGACGGGTGCAACTGCACCCGTCGCACAGCTTCCACTCCGCCGGCTCGATTCCGAGCCGGCTTCATCGTGGAAGCCTCTTTCCCGCTGGGCTGGCTGGCGGTCTGAAGGCGACCGCCCGCCAGCCCAGCGGGAAAGTCAGAATTACCGCCGCGGTCTTTCGACCGCGGAACGGTAACCTGACGGCGGGACTTTGGCGGGCGGCCTCCGCCGCCCGCCAAGGTCAGAATGAGGGCCCGTGTGTCTATGTACCATGCACACACTCCACAGTTAAAAGTAGTTGTGGTCCGTCTGATGAATCACATTAATGGAAACTAGTGTGATAACTTTTTGGAAACTTGTCCTTCCAAGGTCACTAGGAGGTAAGTTGTGGGTAATTAAGGAGGGTTGGGTGAGAAGCAGAAATGTTTGTGATCAAGGGAAGTCACCACATAAGGTAGCAACTAGACTGTCAATAGAAATGGGATCTCCTGTTGCTTCTCCCTTTAGCTGGAACCTAGGTGCCAAATTTGTTTCTGGCAGGGGCACCATCTGAACAAAGGCTGTCTTTGGTAGGCACAACATAGGTGTCACATAATAATGAGGTACAAAGAACATGTGATAGACAGTAGATAACAATGCCTTGAAGAATGTTAGAGTTTCACTGAAGATGGTCTGTGGAAGCCACTTTACATTCCTGAAAAAGATACATCTCAGTCGCTGATTGTAAATCTATGTGATTTCTTACCATCTGAAATAGTGAGGTTTGTCTTGCAAAATGGCTCGTCCTCCTTGCATTTGATGGGAGTTATGCATCCATGAGGGCTCCTTGCGTCAGTACACACGTAGCACTCTAAAGCACGTGCTGTAAAAAGGAAAAAGGATTACGCAGTCAGGGATATAGTAATGCGCCATTAGACTAATGGTTAAGATCCAGGTCTTGACTGTGGAAATACTAGAAAAATGTTGGAATTTTAAGGTAAGCACAATTGGTCGCAGGATTTAGAGAATATTTGAGAAGGAGAGACTGGAGTGCAACTAAGTGAACTGGAAGCAAACATGTTCCAGGGCAGTTCGAAAAAGTTAGTAACCTTGCGAGGTCATCTCAATGTCCTAGGAGCTCCACAGGAGGATTTCTGCCTACTGAAACATAAATACACATTAGGAATATGGGAACAAGCCCAGTGGATTCTTGTCACAAAAACCAAGTGTAAGGAAATGCCTCCTTGTCATGGTTACCCCCTGACTTTTTGCCTTTGCTGATGCTATGTTTTGAATTGAAAGTGTGCTGAGGCCTGCTATCCAGGCCCCAGCACCAGTGTTCTTTCCCTAACCTGTACTTTTGTATCCACAATTGGCACACCCTGGCATCCAGGTAAGTCCCTTGTAACTGGTACTTCTGGTACCAAGGGCCCTGATGCCAGGGAAGGTCTCTAAGGGCTGCAGCATGTCTTATGCCACCCTGGAGACCCCTCACTCAGCACAGACACACTGCTTGCAAGCTTGTGTGTGCTGGTGAGAACATAATGAGTAAGTCGACATGGCACTCCCCTCAGGGTGCCATGCCAGCCTCTCACTGCCTATGCAAGTATAGATAAGTCACCCCTCTAGCAGGCCTTACAGCCCTAAGGCAGGGTGCACTATACCATAGGTGAGGGCACCAGTGCATGAGCACTGTGCCCCTACAGTGTCTAAGCCAAACCTTAGACATTGTAAGTGCAGGGTAGCCAAAAGAGTAGATGGTCTGGGAGTTGGTCAAACACGAACTCCACAGCACCATAATGCTACACTGAAAAATGGGAAGTTTGGTATCAAACTTCTCAGCACAATAAATGCACACTGATGCCAGTGTACATTTTATTGTGAAATACACCCCAGAGGGCACCTTAGAGGTGCCCCCTGAAACCTTAACCGACTATCTGTGTAGGCTGACTGGTCCTAGCAGCCTGCCACGACCGAGGCATGTTGCTGGCCCCATGGGGAGAGTGCCTTTGTCACTCTGAGGCCAGTAACAAAGCCTGCACTGGGTGGAGATGCTAACACCTCCCCCAGGCAGGAGCTGTAACACCTGACGGTGAGCCTCAAAGGCTCACCCCCTTTGTTCCAGCACCACAGGGCACTCCAGCTAGTGGAGTTGCCCGCCCCCTCCGGCCACGGCCCCACTTTTGGCGGCAAGGCCTGAGGAAATAATGAGAATAACAAGGAGAAGTCACTGGCCAGTCAGGACAGCCCCTAAGGTGTCCTGAGCTGAAGTGACTCTAACTTTTAGAAATCCTCCATCTTGCAGATGGAGGATTCCCCCAATAGGAGGATTGGGACCCCCTCCCCTTGGGAGGAGGCACAAAGAGGCTGTACCCACCCTCAGGGCTAGTAGCCATTGGCTACTAACCCCTCAGACCTAAACACGCCCTTAAATTTAGTATTTAAGGGCTCCCCTGAACCTAAAGATTTAGATTCCTGCAACTACAAGAAGAAGAGGACTGCGTAGCTGAAAAACCCCTGCAGAAGAAGAAAAGAAGACACCAACTGCTTTGGCCCCAGACCTACCGGCCTGTCTCCTGCCTTCTAAAGAAACCTGCTCCAGCGACGCTTTCCCCAGGACCAGCGACCTCTGAATCCTCAGAGGACTGCCCTGCTTCAAGAAAGACAAGAAACTCTAGAGGACAGCGGCCCTGCTCCAAAAAGACTGCAACTTTGTTACAGAGGAGCAGATTTAAAGACCCCTTGCAAATCCCCGCAAGAAGCGTGAGACTTGCAACACTGCACCTGGCGACCCCGACTCGACTGGTGGAGAACCAACACCTCAGGGAGGACCCTCCGGCGACTCCGAGACCGTGAGTAACCAAAGTTGTCCTCCCTGAGCCCCCAGAGCGACGCCTGCAGAGGGAATCCCGAGGCTCCCCCTGACCGCGACTGCTTGACTCTAAAATCCCGACGGCTGGAAAAGACCCTGCACCCGCAGCCCCCAGCACCTGAAGGAACGGAACTTCAGTGCAGGAGTGACCCCCAGGAGGCCCTCTCCCTTGCCTAGGTGGTGGCTACCCCGAGGAGCCCCCCCCCTTGCCTGCCTGCACTGCTGAAGAGACCCCTTGGTCTCCCATTGACTCCCATTGGAAACCTGACGCTTGTTTGCACACTGCACCCGGCCGCCCCCGCGCTGCTGAGGGTGTACTTTTTGTGTGGACTTGTCCCCCCCCCCGGTGCCCTACAAAACCCCCCTTGTCTGCCCTCCGAAGACGCGGGTACTTACCTGCTGGCAGACCGGAACCGGCGCACCCCCTTCTCTCCATTGAGGCCTATGTGTTTTGGGCACCACTTTGAACTCTGCACCTGACCGGCCCTGAGCTGCTGGTGTGGTGACTTTGGGGTTGCTCTGAACCCCCAACGGTGGGTTACCTTGGACCCCAATCTTAACCCGGTATGTGGTGTACTTACCTGCAAAACCTAACAATACTTTACCTCCCCCAGGAACTGTGAAAATTGCACTGTGTCCACTTTTAAAACAGCTATTTGTGTTTTATGTGAAAAGTATATATGCTACTGTAATTATTCAAAGTTCCTAAAGTACTTACCTGCAATACCTTTCAAATGAGATATTACATGTAGAATTTGAACCTGTGGCTCTTAAAATAAACTAAGAAAATATATTTTTCTATAACAAAACCTATTGGCTGGATTTGTCTCTGAGTGTGTGTTTCTCATTTATTGCTTGTGTGTATGTACAACAAATGCTTAACACTACTCCTTTGATAAGCCTACTGCTCGACCACACTACCACAAAATAGAGCATTAGTATTATCTCTTTTTGCCACTATCTTACCTCTAAGGGGAACCCTTGGACTCGGTGCATGCTATTCCTTACTTTGAAATAGCACATACAGAGCCAACTTCCTACACCAAGGACAAGGCAGGGCTGAATCCATATATCCTAAATTGAGAGAGAAAGGGGATATGGTGATTCATGAGCAAGACAAGGTAGACAAGATAACCAAGGTTTTAAATGTTTTATCAGAGTTTGCTCACTCCTAAAGCTACCTAAAATAATAATGCATACATTCAAAGGCCCTCATTGAGGGCCTATGGAGCCACTAGCCTTAAGGGTTGGATGGCAGAGGCACCGCCACAACAGTCCACCCTCAGCCAGCCCACCCTATTTAAAGACCCTTGGCAATTTAGCAGCCTCTGCTGAAACATGCAGATCTAGTTGTGCACCTATTGTCTGGAGGAATATCCCTGTCTCCATCAGAACTGCCCAAACACTGCTCCAATTTAGGATGACGCACCTTTTTTAAGAACACTACATCTCAATGCATTAACCACCCATACCAGCTACCTCTAACTATCACTTTTTGACTTATGCTTGTCTGTGACCCTTCACAGCACTCCTCTGCCATTTGGCTAAGTTTGCTTTATAAAAAATACCACATACATAAACTTTAGTTTAGGATGGCTGGAAAGCCGCAGCCTACCACAAGCCCCTTGACCTGTTACATGCCTTCTTCTTCAAGCCGTCAATAACTGACCTGTCTGGCTTCTCATGGACCGAGGCTCTTTTACTCTTCCTATTTTAATCAAAACATTTACAACTCTCTTGTAACTTCACACAGTCAGCAATACGTTTGGAAGCCAAATTTTCCACTCTCACTTCCTGAACCTCTTTTTCCTCTTAGCTTTTGGGAGGATGGCAAAAATAACTCAAAGGTGTACAAGGGGTCTCTTAGCTTGACATGGGTAAGATTTTATATTTCACTGTTTAACTCACAACAGTACAAATGCCAACAGAAGCTCATAAATTTGGTTATAAATATGGGTGCACTTTATTTTGGCCTGTGTTATCTAGTTTCATTCACAGTTTTTTTGTTCCTCAGATCTTTGAACCCATTCAGCATGTTGACTGGCCTGATGTATGCAAGTTAATGAAAAAATGACAATTGAGAAACCACAGTGGAGGAAAACTAAATCATGGAAAAACTATTTTAAAGAAAGACAATTTTAAGGAAATAAAATAGATCAAAAATTAAAGGAAACATGTTGAAGGAAGGATTCATTTGAAGCAAATAGCCAAAATCACACACTTGGCTGAAGATTAGGGGTAGTGAGCGTTTTTTTGGGGTTCAAGGACAGGTGATGTTTAGGCGCAATGAAGGGTGGAGTTTAGAGCTGGTGAATGTTTTTAAGGGTCATTGATGGGAACAGTTTTGGAGTGGGGAAGGGTTTTTAGTGTTCAGAAATGGGTGAGGTTTAGGATAGCTTGGGTTTTAATGGTTTAAGGTTTAGGGATTGGGGAGTTTAGGGCTCTAGGGGTCATGAATGGGTGGGAACTAGGGATGGTGAGGTTTTTTCGGGTTCAGGGATTAGTAGAGTTTAGGACTGGTGCAGGGATGAGGGATGAGTAGGGTAGAGGCATAGTTCATATTTAGGTTCAGGAAGAGGTGGAGTTCGAAGGTAGTGAAGGTTTTTGATTGGTTAAGAGATGGATCAAATTTAGGAGTAGAAATGGACTAACAGGGTGAGGGATGGGTGGGGTTTTGGTGTGGTGAAGGGATTTTAGGGTTCAGGGATTGCTTGAATTTAGAGTTAGAAACAGCATTTAGGGTACAGCAATTGGTGGAGTGCAGTTTATGTTTAGGACGTAATTTTGAGGGGGCAGAGATTGATGTTGTTTGAGGTAGTGAGGGTTCTGCGGATTAAAAGCATCCAAAATAATTGTTTGACAGTGTAAAAGATATAAATCTGAAATTGCCTTGATGTAAAGGAGTGAAATAGATTCCTTTGACAAAGATATTTCTGAACGTAAGGCCTGCAACTATTTCAGTTTGAACTTAAAAAGAAAATATGCCAAAGCAAATTTTGAAGAAAAAGACATGCTATGTATTGGTTCATGTACAATTGTAAATGCCATTCACCCTGACAATTTCAATTAAACATTTTAGGTGAAATGGTTTCTCAGTTACTATATTCTACTAAATTGTTTTACCATGAAATTACATACAACCTGCCCACTCTTAATGTGCACGGTTGCCAAGTTGTTTCTTATCACCCAACATATCAGTCTAACCTATATTCTTCAAATCTTTTGATTTCCTTCTTTTTGATACTCATAAATACCTTCCTCAAATGGCCTATGAAACTGTTCTTCTTATACTCCTCACAGATTCTCTGGCCATGATCATCAGAGCTATCAAGTAAGTTTCAGTCCTGCTAAAGGATAGGTGTACATAGGTCACTCCCGAAAATAACAAACCAAGTAATGCACAGATCCCTCATTGTTGCTTCTCTAAAACTACAAGCATTCATGTACATGTGCTTTCCACCTGCCCAATCTAATAAACTCCTTCTTGGTCATCCCAATCCCCACCTCTTTGATGGCTGTCTGAATTTGGAGAGAATGGGTGTTGAATGAGGCAGCAGGCAACTTTTGTCTGTAAAGGCAAATCCTCATAACCACTAGCACCTAGAATCCTTTCACTCTTCTTCCGTCTGATCTCAGAGGAAACACTTAACTCATTATATACTCTTACTACAGCCCTTGGGCATACAGAAACCTCCATCTAAACTCTGCAATCACACCACATTGGTCTTTGACTTCCCTTTTCACAGAGCCCCCCCCCCACTTCATCCATTTCCACTTCTTCTCACCACAAACCAGCACTATGGAAACCCCATTACCACCTCATCACTCTGAAAGCTCTAAGAAATGTTGTGAAAAACAGTGCCCTTTGTAACACACTCTCCTAACAAGAATAAAACATGATGCCCAAACATTTCACAAACCTACTTCAAGCTGTCTGCCACCACAGTGTTCTCCAATCTACAGTGTCCTCTCTCATCCATGAGCAACATTCAGGCATCCTTCTACTCAATTCAGTCCCAACATGCCATATTCCAATATATTTTCTTGAAATGTTGGAGGGGCAACATTCTTCTTGCTCAAGTGATTCTTTGCCCCGGACACAAACTCTCTCTACACCATCTTGTTAGTACCTAAAGTGGTAGCAGCAACCGAGTCTTCCAACATTCGTCTTGCGGTCATCTTCCCAGCTGCCACAGGATTTCTGGCATCGGCGTGGGTCTCTTTCTGGCCTCCGGAGTCAAGCCACAGAACCTCTCCCACTGGGAATGAGACATCACATAAGCTATTTTGTTGGACACACCAGGAACATGGCGTGCGCGGAAAACAACATACAGAGCCAAGCATCTCAACACAAGAGCTCAACCTATACAACCACCTATCCTATGCTGACATCTTATCTAAAACATACACCAGCATCACATTATCCATTGGAAATATTGCTCTGCAGTCGGGCATGCTTCACCTCACACCACCAAAGTCACCCACACATGGAACAAGGCTAAAAATGCAATTCTGTTTTTTTTTTTTTGCATTCAATCCTTTGACCATCTCTCAGCACTTGTTCTGAGTAATCACTCAAGCCCAAAGAGCCTGCAGAATCCAAGCATAATTCTCATTGCCATTGTTTGCCTTCCTCATTCAGTGGGTGTCATTCTCTGGAGAAATATTCCCTGACCAGAAACAATGGGACCTCCCTGTCTCAGTGAAAGTCATCCACCATCTTGGTATCCAGCTGGACTTCAATTTGACAGTTGAATCACAGGTGAAGAAGGCAGTAAATACCCGCTTTGGCCAACTACCAACCATCAAAAGAACCTTCCCTTAATTTACATCAACTTTCACCTTCCAGTTGTGAGTGTTTCATGAAATTGAAAACTAGACTAGACTAATCTATATATTTACCAGTTCCTACAAAAACGATTCCATCCCTTGCAAACTGTACACATATTTGTGGTTCCTGGAGCAATTTATCAGAACTCCTTTATCTTTTTTGGCCCTGAAGATGCCTGTTTATTTCCTTAGTATATACCTGTGTACATCAAAACAAGACTTGCTCATGGTACTAAAATCAAGATCAGTGACCTATGGAAGAAGGGTGTTCTTCATACCCACTGTCATATTATGGATCTAATGTGTAAGAAGAAACAAGCTAATAATTTTTATAAAGCACTATGTCTTCTAGATCTCAATGACATACTGAATTCTCTCTAAGCCACTCCTTAGGAAGATGATGTCTTACCATCGACCTTCATCAAAGCTCTCTCGAGGTGCTCTCTTACTCCTACTTACTATTGTCAACACCAGCCTCACTCAAGGCATCTTCTAAGAAGCTCTCAAGAGAAGCCAGAACATCCCCCATTCCTATAGAAACCTACAGCAGACCCTGATGACCTCTTCAATTGCTGGTGACATCGCTCACCTACCATTCATTAGCAAAATCAATGAAAAAACAGTCTATGTTCAACTCCACGACCACAACAGTGCTAAGCATCTCCTGCATGACTAACACTCTGGCTTCTGATGAGGCTGCAACATGGAACGTGCTACCTTATTTTAAGAAATAGAGCCTTATCACTGGGAACCAAGTACCCCGTTATAGCAGTTGACTGTCTCAGTGTGGCAAAGCAGTCCTAGGCCTATTCAGGGTAGGTGCTGTAGGCTAACAATCCCAATATGCTGGCAAGGAACAACAGCACTCAATAAATTACTGTCTAGTCAGTGTTTTTTCTTTTTCAAAAGGTACATTACTTACACGCACACTAGGTAGATGTATATACTTTGGTAAGACCCACATACCACATTCTACCCTTAGTGGGTCCTGAGCCCCATGATCACTGTAATAGCACACTATGAGAGAGTGGTGTTACTTATTAGGCAGGTCTACAGACTTTGTCAAGGGGAAACACATCAAAATAAATAAGGCAGGGCAATTGGTTTTATCAGGGTGTTGACTCATTACTAATGATAATCACATGTTAAATTTCATCATTAAAACTAATAGAATCAAAAACCATACTAAAATGCATTAATTATTAATGTGAATATTGCAATGTTCATCCATATTATTTGTCAATAAGTATTATAAATAAAGCATTTAATTTCAACACAATCAGAAACCTGTGTCATAGTATTTCGTTTACATGTCTCAGACCACATAATGCAGCTATACAGCCAACCACAAGAAATGCCCAAATCCAGATCTCTTGAGCCAAAACTCCAACTCTACTGTAGGTGTGCCTTTAAACTAGTAGAAACATTCTCCCAAAGTCACGTTTACTAGGGGCCAGGAGACTTAGGGTCGGTTTATTAAACAATGCTGGGGCTGCTGTAATCCCTGCTGCATCCCACAATACTTGGCCAATTCATTGATATTGCCACTGTCCCTCCCTGCAACACCACAAGAAAGAAATCATGCACACATAAAGCCCTTGAAGGGCTTTATGGATTGCTCCTCTCTGTAACAGTAAATATTTAATGAACAGCTATCTCAACTCTGTTTTTGCATGGATTCACGCCACCTGTCTTCTTTCCATGTTTTTTCTCTGGGCCCATCCAGTGCAAAAACAATGCGGTGACGGATGAAATGCTTGAATTTCTCTCAGCCAATGTCAATTGCTCTAGCCGCATTCCAATCCATCATTTTTCACCCACCATCCCACCTCAGGTTGGATCCAGCCATATGCAAATCAGCCCTGACGCTGCTCCTCATAGGAATAGTCCAGCCCAGACTGCCAGGTCAGGTCCTCCCTGAAACAGAACACTAGCATTTTAGAAGCAGTTTAGCTATAGTTAGGACTCTTCAGCCAAGTGCAGCTTGATTCTAGTGGCACAATGAGCCTAGGACCCACATCTGGGCATACCCAGCACACTTAGGGCATCAAATGGAAAAACAACAAGGTCATAGATGGAATACTTGAATTAATCTAAGCCACTTCAATCGCTTGGGCGGAATCCCATTCTATCATTTTTCACCCACCATGCCATCTCAGTTTCGACCACCAATATGCAAATTAGTCTTGACCCTGCTTCTCATGGGAAGAGTCCAGCCAGAACTGCCAGGAAATGTCCTCCCTGAATGGGAACACAAGCAACCTCAGACTGATTTCTCCCTAGTTAGGGCTCCTCAGCCAGGTTTAGCTTGGTTCCAGTGGCGCTGTGAGCCCAGGACCCACGTCAGGACATCTCCAGTGCACTTAGGGCATCAAATGCAATAACACAAGGTGATAGGTGGAATGCTTCAATTAATGTCAGCCACAGGCAATAGCTTGGGCTGCATCCCAATCCATTGTTTTTCACCCACCATGCCACCTCAGTTTGGATCAGCCAAATGCAAATCATTCTTGACCCTGCTCCACTGGGAACAGTCAAGCCTGAACAGCCAAGCCAGGTCCTCCCTGAACCAGGCAACTTGGGATCTGTTTCCCACTTGTTAGGGGCTCATTAGTTAGGTATTGCTTGAGTCCAGTGTTGCAGTGAGCATGGGACCCATGCTTGGGCATACCCGTCACAGTTAGGGCATTAACTGCAACAACAAGGTGATCAATGAGATGCTTGAATTAATCTCAGCCTCTGGCAATAGCTCGGGCCATATCCCACTCCATCTTTTTTCACCCACCATGCCACCTCAGTTTGGTGCACTTTAGCATGTCACCCTAATTGGGACAGAAACTAAGCTATACCCGGCTGATGAGATTGTAACAAGGCCAGAACCAGTCCTGGGTTGCTCATGCTCCATTTCAGGAAAGACTTGGCTTGGCAGTCAGGGCTTGACTGTTCTCATTGGAGCAGGGTCAAACCTGGTTTGCATATAGCTGGGTGTGTGCAATAAAAATGGATGGGATACAGCCTGCGTGATTACCAGCGGTTGATATAAATTCAAGCATTCTATCCATCACTTTTTATGCACCCTAATATTATAAGGCCTACACCAGGTGAGCACATATCCTCTTAGAGTCCCTTCTGCTCCAGGCTACCTGTGCACAATTACCGGGCTGCGCACTACAGTAGTCTTCCCCCCACAGCCTGCACATGTGTGCAAGTGCACACTTGTTCATGGGTAGCCAGCTGAGTGCCTCTTATCCTAGATGTGTCACAGAGGCATCCTCTTAAAAGGTGGCAACTGTGGTAAACACAATCAGACCAATTACTGTGAATTGGCAGTGAATCAGAGGTAGTCAGACTCACCCACTGTAAAGATCCAAAAACAGAGCAGTCATAGGTGAAACATCTAGGTGGACTAAATGAGCAGAACTTATGTGCTACACTCAATCAATCAATCAATCATAGCATTTGTAAATCGCAGCACTATCACCCCTAAGGGTATCTGGGTACTGACGGTGCCGTGTCTCAGTTGAAGAGCCACATCTTGAGTCTCCTTTTGAAGTCCCCCAGGGAGGGAGCTGTTCAGAGGTGTAGGACAAGCTGTTCCAGGACTTGGCTGCTGCATAGGAGAAGGAGTGGCCTATGTAGCATCTGCGATGGATGCGGGGGTGTGTGTGTGTGTGTGTGAGGTTTAGAGACGTGGAGCGTAGTTGTCTTGCTGGCATGGTCAGTCGATAGTTAATGTAGGATGGCCCTATGTTGTGGAGAGCCTTGTAATCGAGTGTGAGGATTTTGAATTGGCATCTCTGTTGAATGGGGAGCCAATGGAGGATCTTGAGGTGCAGGATGATGCTTGAGCACCTGGGGAGGTTGAAGATGAGTCTGGCTGCAGTGTTCTGTAGAGTCTGAAGTCTTTTAAGTTGCTGGAAGGACACTCTCACATAGAGAGAGCTGCCATAGTTGAGGCAGGTGGTGACCAGAGTATCCGTGACTGACTTTCTGGTGTCGGTAGGGATTAATTTGAAGATTCTGTGGAGCATATGGAGGATGTAGAAGCAAGAGGAGGGGACTGAGTTTACTTGTCGATTCATGGATAGTTGGCAGTCGAGGATGCCGCTAAGGTATTGCCTGTGGTCCGATGGAGAGGGCTTTAGTCCGAGATCTGCTGGCCATCAGCTGTGGTTTAATACAAGGTGTTCTTCCCGGAGATCAGGACCTCTGTTTTGGCATGGTGATCCTGTTGTGGAAGTAGTCTGATAGGGTGTCACTGAGTTCCTGGGATGAGTAGATGCATGTCTCATTGGCTATTGGGTTAGATAATTCCTTGATGATTCTGAAAAGTTATTTTGTGTGGCTGGCTGTGGTGACGATGCAGGTAGTGATTGCTGCTCTTTTTGCTGCCTTGATGTGGTGGTGGTAGTTGTTGAGGGCTGCATTGTAGGCGGCTCAGTCAGAGGGGTCATTGGTCACGTGCCATTGTGTCTCCAGTCGGTGGAAGTTGCATTGGGAGTTTCTGAGCTCCTGATTGTACCATCTCACTGGCTGGGAGGTGTTGTTGCTTTTAGCTGGTTTCAGCAGGGTGACTCTGTCTGTGGGTTTGGTGGTCCAGATGATAAAGTTTTGGACGGCCTGGTGCCTAGGACCTGTGTCCAAAGGGTCTTGGTTATCTTGCCCCAGCTTCAGTGGGGGGTGCTGAGGTGCTTGGATGTAGTGTGCTGGGAATTAGAGATGGTAAAGTGGATGATGACGTGGTTGGTCCAAGTGAGTTCAGTCACATGGGTGAAATAGATTCTGTCGCTTCACATGGGTGAAATTGATTCTGTCGCTAGAAGTGAAGATTGCATCCAGTGTGTGTCTGGCTTTATGCGTGGTTTTGGTGACCAGTTGGGTGAGGCCGATGTTGCTGAGGTTCTGTATGAGGGAAGGGGAGTTGGTGTAGTTAGGGTCATTAAGGTGGAAATTGAGATCACTGAGTAGGATGCAGTGGAGGGAGTCCATGGCAAGGGGAGTGATGAGGTTGGCGAGGGCATGTCAGAAAGCTGTGTGTGGTCCCCGGGGACTGTATGTGAGTGTGCCTTGCTTCATGGTATTGGAATTGGTCTGGAGTCGGAAGTTGAGGTGTTCCATGGGCGGTGTTGGGTCATTATCGATGATGGCGCATTGGATGGTTCCCTTAAAGATGATGGCATTGCCCCGGCCGTGTTTGATGGTGCGGTCTCGTTGTATCATCTTGTAGCTATTAGGGATGCCCGTCGCAATGTTGGAGTTTGAAGAGGGTGTTAGCCATGTTTCGGTGATGAAGGTGACATCCAGGTCATGGGTGGTGATGGTGTCCTAGTTTCCATGGCCTATTTGCATAAGGAGCAGGTGTGCAGCAGGATGCACTGGAGTGGCACTTGGTTGTTTCTTAATTTTCTGTCTGGGTGCAGTGTGGGCATTAGTGTGCTCAGGTTTGCCCTCGTTGTAGGAGGAACTGCAGTATAGGCAGGTGAAGGGCCCCTTGGTTGAGCGTGGGGAGACCATGAAGCAGCTGTTGATGGGGTGTCTGACCTTCAGGGAACGGAGCTCCTTGTTGGTGTAGCAGTGTGGAGTGGGAGGACGAGGGGCCCTGGCACTGTGCATGATTCAGGTGCAGACCGGCGCAGACAGGCTTGCCTTTACTGTGCCTTCGGAGCACCTGCAATGCGGCCATGCTTCAACCTCCATTATATGTCCTGGGAGGTGGGGTGGACTGTGGTGAGAGGTGGGATGGTGGGAGGGCAGGAGTGGCGGTGGTACAAAGGAGGTGTTGGCAGGGGCATGGGAAGAGGCAATTAGTCTCAGAAATGTGGGCGGAGCTGTCACAATCAGGCTCAGGAATGTGGGGTGGAGCTGTTGCAATCATGCTCAGGAATGCCTACGGAGCTGTCAGTGGCAGACAGGCGGGCTATGGAGCTGCTGGGGAGCTGTGACTGGCCCAATGGCACATCCTAACCAATGCTCTCTTGACCACAGATCAAGATGACAACCTTCCTTTTGCTATTGTTGGACAACTTAGTTGCCTTTGACACAGTCAACCATCCCACCCTCATACGCACCCTGGAGTGTTGTATGGGATTCACCAGCAATGATCAAAAAGAGGAACAAGGAGACTGATAAAGGTCCATCAAATGTCCTCTCTAGAACTTAAACCTATATCAAAAAGTGTAATGTTCTGGATAGCTCCCTAACCTCCATTGGGAGTAACAAACTAAAAATAAATATAATGGTTTTATTTATTTCTCCACTGGTCATAGGAATGGCCTTTTCAGAATGCAAGGATCCTTACCCTCCTAAGTGGTATGTATCATCATTGGATCCTTCTACACACCAGGGAGGCTGAGTAATGCCTAGTGGTCCCTTCAAATAGGGGCACTGTGGTAGAGATTTTTTTTCTGCCCTTTAAGTAATGATAGTGAGCCAGTGATGATAGTGGTTTGTGGTGTATAGTAAAGGATAAAATAAAACTGCCTGTAAATGCCACGGTAAATCTCTTATTTTATATTGGGATCCCAGTGAACACAGTGAAACACACTGACATCAGGCAGAAAATGGGGGTAACCATGCCAAGAAAGAGGGTACTTTCCTACAGGGCAATAACATTTGTTCTTCTATTCCGTGTCCCCGCAAGTCTCCAGATAGAAATGGTACCTCACTTGTGTGGGTAGGTCTAATGCCCATGACAGGAAACGCAACATGGACACATCACATTTTTACCTTGAAATCTGATGTGCTTTTTGGAAAGTGCTAGCAGTGGATTTTGGTCTCTAGCTCAGCCGGGCACCTAGGGAAACCTACCAAACCTGTGTATTTTTAAAAACTAGACACCTAGGGGAAGCCAGGATTGAGTGACTTGTGGGGCTCTCACAAGGTTCTGTTACCCAGATTCCTTTGCAAACGTCATAATTTGGCAAAAGAAAACGTGTTCCTCACATTTCGGTGACTGAAAGTTCTGGAATTTGAGAGAAGCCACAAATTTCCTTCCACCTAGCATTACCCCAAGTCTCCCGATAAAAATGGTACCTCACTTGTGTGTGTGGGCAGGCCTAGTGCCCATGACAGGAAATGCCCCAAAACACAACATGGACACATCACATTTCCCAAAGAAAACTCACCTGTTTTTTGCAAAGTGCCTAGCTGTCGATTTTGGCCTCTAGCTCAGCCGGGCACCTAGGAAAACCTACCAAACCTGTGCATTTTTTAAAACTGTACACCTAAGGGAATTGAGGATGGGGTGACTTGTGGGGCTCCCACCAGGTTCCGTTACCCAGAAACCTTTGCAAACCTCAAAATTTGGATTAAAACACACTTTTTCTTTACATATTGATGAAAGAACGTTCTGGAATCTGAGAGGAGCCAACATTTTCTTCCACCCAGCTTTTCCCGAAGTCTCCCAAAAAAAATGGTATCTTACTCGTGTTGGTACGGCTAGCGCCCCTGACAGGAAACGCCCCATAACACAACATGAACACATCACATTTCCCAAAGAAAACTCACCTGTTTTTTGCAAAGTGCCTAGCTGTGGATTTTGACGTGTAGCTCATCCGGCACCTAGGAAAACCTAGCAAACCTGGACATTTCTGAAAACCTAAAACCTTGTGGAACCCAGGATGGGGTGACTTCTGGGGCTCTCACCAGGCTCTGTTACCCAGAATCCTTTGAAAACCTCAAATGTTTCCAATACTTTTTCCCCACATTTCGGTGATGGAAAGTTCTGGAATCTGAGGGGAGCTGCAAACTTCCTTTCACCCAGTATTCCCCCAGCACTCTTGATAAAAATGTCATCTCACTTGTGTGGGTAGGTTTAGTGACCCCGACAGGAAATGCCCCAAAACACTATGTGGACTCATCAAAATGATCAAATACAAAACTGCCTGTTTTTGTGGGGGGAATCTGCGTTTTTGGTCCTGGGCTCAGCAGCCATCTATGGAAACCTAGCAAACCCAGACATTTCTGAAAACTAGACACCTGAGGGAGTTCAGGGAGATGTGACTTGCATGGACCCCCCAGTGTTTTCTTACCCAGAATCCTCAGGAAACGTCAAATTTAGCTAAAAGACTCCCACTAAAAATGATACCTCACTTGTGTAGGTGGTCCAAGTGCCTGTGGCAGGGAAGAGCACAACACATGTCGAAATTGAGGGGGAACCAAAGCGAGTCCAAAAGGGAAGTTTGAAAAAAACATTTTTAGGCTGACAAGTGGGGCAGAATTTTTATTGGTATAGATGCAATAATGCTGGGTGGTAGGAATTTTGTGAATTCCTGCAGATTCCGAAAGGTTCCATCACAAAAATGTGGCAAAAATGTGTGATTTCAAGCACAGTTGGAGGTTTGCAGGGCATTGTAGGTAAGAAAATGGTGGGGGGTGTATGTGAAGCACACCATCCTGGACTCACCCAGATGTTTAGTTTTTAGATGTGTCTAAGTCTTGTTGATTTTTCTACAAGGCAGTGTCCCAAAGTCCAAAAGATGCAGCCCTCACCATTCCAAGTGGGACGATTTGGGGAGTTAGCCAAGCTCTCATGGCCTAAATGTAAAACCAAAACTCAAAATAATCAAATTTCCTCTTGCTTGCCTTTGGGATAAGACCTTTTAGTGTGCGGGGGAGAGCTGAAAGACTGTTACACCTTTCAGTTGGAGTGGGGGCATAACCATGCCCATACTGGCTGGTAGCCACCAACCCACTATTTGTATTTTAAATTCCTCAGCATCTATTAGGCTTTCTACCCCCCAGGGAGTGCATCGGGGGTAATTGCCCCATCTGTCCACCGGTGGGAAGAACACCTTTGTCCCCATTCATTTGGGGTGGGGGTATGGCCCAAGGGGGCAGAAATGGCCAACTGCAATGTGCCCCCAGGGTGAGCGACCCTTGCCCAAGGGGCTGCACCCACAAACAAAACACACACAACCCCCAATCCCTGGTGCCTAAGTGGTGTCTGCCCCCCTGGGGGTGAATCAGGCTAATAGTAATAGGACGACCAGCCCCCAAGGGTGCCAGAAATGGCCTAAAATAAATTTGCCCTCCGGTGGGGCGACCCTTGCTTAAGTGGTCGCTCCCCATCTGTAAAAAATAAAAAAATTAAAAGTCCCTGGTGCCCAAGGGGAGCAGAGATGGCCCAAAATAAAGAGCGACCCTTGCCTAGGGGTTAGCTGCCCTTGTGTGAAATTGGTGCAGAAACAAATCCCCCAATCGGAAGAGAAATTAAAGCCTTTCTCTTCCAAGTTTCTAGCGCAATTGGAGCGGCGTCCGATGAGGTGAGCACACAATCGTGCACTAATGTCATCAGACGTCACTGGGGGCGAGGGTGGAAAGGGAAGCGATTTGTCATTTGGCACAGGTGCAGGATGTAATTGTTACGTCCTCGGCACCCGAGCGGTGCTGCCGAGGACGTAACCGTTATGTCCCTAGCACCAAAGGTGTTAAAGACCACTACATCAAAATGTATTACACATTCACAACCCAGCCTCCTCTCCTCTTACTTGAGTTTAGCTTGTCCTTGACCATGTACAGTGATCCATTTCCTTTTGGCTAGGTTTGCCCCTTAGAAGTACCATAATGTTAGAAATAACTAGATACAGACATCTTTTTAGAAAACTCTTGAAAACATGACATTTTTAATGCATAGGTTCCATTTAGCCTTTTTTGACTCATTATAACTTTCCTACTTGTTGTATTCTGAATTCTTAGTGCCAAAAAGGTCTGTGATCCTACACTCAAGAAACAAAACATAACATAACAATGCCCCAAGACTGAGCATGACCCAAAATACGGTGGTCTCAGCTGCACCACCACAAGTAGAACTTCTCTGGTGCGTTGAGAGTAGCTCTCCTGTTGCAGGCAAAAGTAAATATTGCTGACAACTTAGCAGATGCAAGGGTAGGCAATCTGAGGCCATTGGTGTGAGGTCAAGGGAATTCTAGTTGCTGTGTTGGTATGAAACACAGCAAGCGTAATGCTGAGATTGAAGGACAGCTGAGCACTGGAGCGCCCTCACAGGTATCATCAGCAAAGGTGAGCACAACAGTTGCTGCATGCGTGGAGATTTCAAGAAGGTGAGCTGCAGACTCAAGAAGTGGTGCAACCAACCCTGTTGAAAAAATGGCCTGTAAACAGTTGAGCTTTACCATGAGGGAACCACATTATGAATGGCAGGTGTCTTGTTAGGACATTAGGACGAGACATTGTGGGCCATGACCACCTACAGGAATGGGGTTTTACATAGAGTATGTATAAAGTGTAAAGAGAAAAAATCCTAGATTGACAACAGTTTAGGGTAAAGCTAAGTTACATGGACATAATATGGAGGTGTTTTGGGATACAGACACTGATGAGAGAAAGTGTAAGAGGCATACAGTTATTCCAATAACTGACTAAAGGACAACAATTACAGAGTACAGCCCCTAGAAAGAGATGCAATACGAAGAGCAAATGCCCATGAATAATTAAGGAGTGAAGTCTGCTCACCGGGCATCTGCTGATGCTGGTATAGTGAGCCAAGGTGGAGAAGGTGATTGGTCAGAGAAGCATGAGGGGAAGGCCAGGGCACCTTCAAGGGCAGATGATTGTTGTAATTTGCCATTGCAAGAGAAAGTGAGGCAGGAGACGGTGCCCAACAAAGGTAGTGAGAATCAACAAACAGTTCAAGAACCTTGAGGAAGCAATTTGTTATTAAGGTATTTTCAAGTTTGGACAATGAAATGGGTGTTGACACTGCCGAATGTGCCACAGCGTAGCAGAGTCTGCTCTGAAGGTAATTTAGGACCAAAGCAGGATTGCTTATGGGTTTCCTGGGCAATCAAGTGAAGCCTAGAAGAAGGGCAGCACATATGCTCTGAAGCTTCTTGGTGTCAACGGAAACTGCATGGAGATCAAGTAGAACATAGAGGGATTCTGCTTTGGAGTGGTGGCGGGGAGCACATGGGGAGCAGGTGTCCGGTGAATGCTCACTGGGAAAAAAAGGAAGTGTCTGGTTGGTGTGTGGAACTGCATGTGGTTGCTGAGGTATGCTGAGCCTTGGTTGTGTACTGTTTGGTATGTGTTAAGAGGATGAAAAGGGTGCATTTGTGGATAGAGTGGCAGTTGAGGTGCTTGAGGTGCTTGGATATGTAAGTGCTGAGAGGTAGTCTGGCAGTGAGTATAAATCCTGTATTCTGGATGATTTGAAGTCTTTTGTCTGCTTGTGATCAGGAGTTGAATGACCAATTTATGAGTGTCCAGCAGGGGTCATCAGAAGACTTTCGTGAGGAGCTTGATGATATGGAAATAGGTGGTTGCAGTGGTCCTGACTTGGTTGGACATCGTGAATTGATTGCTGATCAGGATCCCCTGGCTCCTAGGCCAAGTTGGACTTGCTTTATGTCAGCCCCAATACTAAAGGCCACCAGACCGAGGCCCAGAGAGAGGTGTCTTTTCTGAATATGAGCACTTGCTTTTTTTCTGTGTTGAGGTTTAAGCAGCTAGTTTTCATTTAGTTTGTGACCTTGACTTAACAGCTGATGAAGTTCACTACAGTGTTTGAGGTGTCTTTTGAGAGGGAGAGGAAGCACTGGGTGTTCCTTGTACCTGGGAGCTCAGATGACACCATCTGTGTTTTAGGCCTTGGAATAATGCTAAAGAGGAAAAGCTCAGATCTCTAAGGGACTGTTCTACCCACAAGCTATTTAGTTTTATCATGATAGTCCACTTAACTCCTTGTATGGGGGAGCATTACCAGAACATGTGCATAAAAGTAGCGTCAGTTGTATTCCATCTCAGACATAGATTCTACATGTTAGGATGCCAGGAAGGTTCTTCATGTATGTGTGTTTTTAAATGGTGAAAAAGTTTGTTTTAACAATTTACAAATGATCAGTCAAGTAACATGGTTGAACTTACCAAATGACATATCAACAAAAGAAATTACAAAGCAAACAAAAAGAATGAATATTTGTCAGATAGATTGATGTGTGTGAGTTAATGGAAAACTAAAACTGAGAAACCACATTGGAGTAAATCAAATCACAGAAAACCAATTTCAAGGAAAGACAATTTTAATGAAATACAAAAAAATGAAAAATTTAAGGAAACATGTTAAAAAGAAAGATAATTTGGGGGGAAAACCCAAAGTTATAATAAACTTGTTCAGGAATGCATAATTTTTAGGTTGATGTTTTTTTTTTAAGAGTTAAGGATGATTGGCATTTGGGCAAAGAAAGGGGTTTTTAAGGTTCGGAGATGGGAGGAGTGTAAGGGGTTTAGAGGGGTTTTAGGGTTCATGGATGGACCGAGTTTAGGACTGATGAGATTTTTAAGGTACAAATATGGGTAGCAGCTGACATAGCGAGGCGCTTTAAGTATTCAGGGATTGTTTGAGTTTAGATGTAGAATGATTTTAGGGCGTTCAGGGATGAGTATTTTAGGGTGATGAGGAGTTCTTATGGGTCATGGATTTAAGGGAGTTGAAGATTTTTTAAGGCTCAGGGATGGCTGGAATTTGCTTGTGTTGATATGTTTTAAGAGGTATGGGATGGTTGGGGTTTAGGTGTAGAAAGGGTTTTCTATTGGTGGTGATGGGTCAGCAAATGAAAAGTATTTGAAGTAATTGTTTGACAATGTAAAATATATAATTATGAATGAATGTCCCATGAAATAAAGCACAGAAATAAATATCTCCAACAAACCTTTTTCTGGAAGTAAGACATGCAACCATTACATTTACTTTAAAAAAAATAAGCATTCAAAAGCCAATTTCTGCCAAAAATACATTCTATGAATGTGTTTCAATAAAAAGGTAAATGTCATTCATTCTGAAAATGTCCATTACAATGTTTAGAGGAAATAGTTTCCCAGTAATGGTATTCCATGAAATAGTTTTTTTCAATGAAATCACATAAACCCAAAGACATATCCATCAGTAGGAATACACAAGAATGTTGAAGGCAGAAAATTAATTCTTGAACATAAGTCAATAAAGTGATCTGTACTTCAAGAGAGAAATTTCTGAGGCAGGAGAATATAATAGTGTGTACAGTAAAGAGGTGGGAAAGCTTACGTAAATAGAAGATAATATAAAAAATGTTCAAGTAAGGGGTAAGAGAAAACAGAGAAGAATGGGGTAACAAAGATAAGAGAAGGCAAAATTGTGGGAGTATCCCAAGAGGTATTGTCAGATTCACAATGCATAGGTCACAAAAACATAAAATAGTTTATAGGAAGGATGGTCAATGCAAGTGAAGCAAGAACAGAATTCAGAAGGAAAATACATAGAAATTAGGCATTCATGGCATTAGAAAGGATCAATGTTTATGGAACCAGATTTCAAGTGACTTTGCAAAACATTTGACAGTCAATGTTCCCTTAATTCCAATAATAGGTGACTTGCAGAGAAAAAACACCCTGTCTTTAAAATAGTAGGTGCAGAGCAGGATATTGGTTTTGAGAGCAATTTCACTCAATACTTTAGGAGTGACCAGTGCATGAGGGAGCACCCAGGTCGATATTGTGACCTGGAAGCAAATTAACAAGTAAGAGGAGAAAAGTCTGAAAGCAGCATGCAGCCTAAGAGCATCAAGTCATCTCTAAGTCAGTCAGGGTTGAATACCTTACCACCAGGACCAAGACTTGTTATGCATTGTTTGAGTTTAGATGTAGAATAAGACAAGACAAGATTACGCAATTCACTAAAAGATGTTATGAGAGCCTTATCAGCAGCCCATCAATATTAACACGCCTCTTATGTGCTAGGAGTTGTAGTTTGATACATTTAGACACTACATTACTGCATGTACCTGGTCATCGTAGCGCCCTGGTGTAGATACTGCAAAGTAATGTCACCTAACTCAACATCGTGTACAGACCCTAGAACCTTCATGTCTCCAGTTCCTCAGAAAAGATGACCGGAGAAATGACCACAATTCTGTGCCTGCCCGGCAGCCTAAAAGGACAGCAGTGCTTAAGTGGGAGAGAGACAATTGCTAACAGGGCAAAATCTCATGGAACCTGACACAGAAAGATGGACTCCGGGTGCTGCAAAATGTTTTATATTTTAGTTTGGTCATTGCTGAGCCTGTTTTCATGCAGATGCACACTTACTCTAGCTATTCATTATTTAATTGTTTGTAATATAAAATGAAACCTTTCTTAAAGTGTTGGAAAGTATAGAGGATTTTGTACACCTAGCTAGTGAGTTCCAATGTCTGGTAGTCATGGTATGCTACATTGTAGTTTTTACATGTGACAACTGCCAGGATTGCATTTGCTTCACCTGCGGATCTGTCCCGCTTTCTCTCTTCATATGCCAAAACTTGGGCCCGCTTCATGCCTTCTGACACATTTATGACCACTTCTTGAGCTCCGTCGTAGTCATGCACCACAGCCGGTTTCTTCTCTTTGTGTCCACCTCCATCTGTATGGACTATTTGACTCTGTGAGGTACATGGATGTCTTTGATCTCATTATGTAGAAATCCAATCATCCAAATATACGTGGCTTGATTGATGGCATCCTCAGTCTTGCAGTTGAGAGACTTTTTTCCCTGGACAGCCTTGTCTAGCACGACACCTCTGCCCGCAGTGTGATTTGAGCCAGCAGAGTTACTGTATACTCATAATCTTCTACTCTATTGCTTGCCTTACAAGGATCAGATTATCCAAAGGTCTGGAACTCCTTCAGGATGTAGTGACACATTACCAAAACTGATTGCTCAGTGACTTTGATGACTATTTCTTTCAGACTGTGGACATATCTAATCCTGTTAGAACAGAGATGTGGAAATCTTTACCCGGCTCAAAGTATCTTGTGAAACCTGCCCATGCGCTCTATCCTGCGCCCTTCCTGTATGGGACAAACAAGATCATAGGGGTCCACTCTACAAGAACCTTTGGCCAACTCCTCAGCACATGGCAGCTGCAGCATGGTATCAGGATTTATCATTGAGATATGTGTTGGTAAGTGAAGGTAAGCTAGACAGGGGTTGGAACAACACTCTACGTTGTGTACAACTACTCATTCACAGTCTTGGAATTGTGGAAGGTGAAGCAGCACGGCAGGTCTTGTGAGGAAGATTATCAAGTTAATATAGATTGGGAACGTATTTTAATGGTGAAAATGAACATAAAGGTCACGCGTCCAGAGGCATGAGAAAATGGAACCTAGAGAAGAGAGATGTTGATGATGGGATGCTTTTTAGGGTAAAGGTAGTGGAACTAGACAATTTATTTATTGGTACTATTTAATATTAGGCCGAACATAGCTGTTTTGCATTAGGTGGAAAAGGTTAGACACCAACCAAAAGTTGTCATAGCAATGACTGCCTCTCATTGACAAAGCTCGGCAAGGTTTGAATGGGAGGAATTGGACTATGGTTGCAATTGAGCACATGCATGGTGAAGCTCTCTAACCTATGGATGTTGAAAGGGCAATCTACTAGAAATACTGTGAAGAAACAATAAGTTAACACGAACCTAGCCAGACATTTAAATTGCCCTTAATTACAGTTGCCTTCTCTCCCCTTAAGTATTAATCTATTTTGATGGCAAACAAAGTACTACAGCTAGAGAGTGTTTTAAAATGAAACATGTGTCCAAATTGTGTATTTTGGAATTTAGAATTTACTTAGTATTTTACACTTCTTTTTTCTTCTGTTCTACATTTTATCTTCATGCATTTTATTTACTTTTTTACTTTCCCTTTTTTAGAGTAACTACTCAAACTTCTTATTTTCTTCTAATTTTGCATGCCGTTCGTCCTCATCTTATTCCTGAATCCTCCTCTGGCTTCATCTCTTTTATTAATTGTTCTTATGCCACAACTTTTACTTCCCCTCTTCGTTTCCCCGGATTTTTCTGTTTTTTTTCCCCTTCATACCCTATTGTTTCTGAATTTATATCAGTTTTGTTATTCTTAGAAGTAAACGTTAGCAAGAAGTGTATCGGGAAGTAACAAATTTGTAGGGGCAAATGTACTCATGCTTCATGCAATGCATGGCACCATCCAAAGTTGCTGCACTGTGTTGCATGAAAGGGAGAGAGCAGAACAACCCCATTTCTACCGAGCTGTGGAGATGTGTTCTTCTCTCGGGATTGTGTGTGATGCCAAACTTAAGGTTGTATCAAAACGGTACTAGGAGGGTACTGTTTCAGAACAAAATACTATGTGTAGATATAGTTTAACACTTTTCCCACTTTTCAAGTGTGCCGTACAGTGCAACGCACATGTTAAGTTGGATTTGTTTGGAGAAATAAAAACATTTCTCCAAGTTAAGGCCAGTCTTAAATAGGTGTTACTTTTTGTGCCAAGCCCTGTCTACGATGTCAATAGGGCCCTGTTGTGATGTAAACCCAGTGCAAATTGAGGGTAAATGTGCCCAAGGGTTGTGATAATACCCACATAGATGGTGTACCATAACTGAAATGAAGATTTCAAGTTCATGGTGTAAAAGCAAGGCAAGAGAAACATCTGATTACTTGGTTAAATTCCAAGTTCTCAATAGATTAATCTGGGAACGGATTACTTCCAGTCTAACTGTGTACCTCATTGCAGAAGATGATCAAAAGCAAGACCATGGTAGCAGATATATAAACTGAAAAACTGTAGGTCATCGCTGGAGCAGTGCTTAATTTGTAAATACAGAGGTGCCAGTGCCCAAAGCCCTACTCTTAAACACGTGGCTGCTGTAATTAAATGTGTGAACATGGAATACTCAGGTGGCGTAATCCTGAAGCCATCTTGGGCCTCTTTAATCCATTTACAGCCACTCGCTGCCCCCTCAGCTCACTCTTGCAGCTTTTTACTTTCTCCTTTTGTGACGCTTTTTCGTTTTCCCTTCATCCTTCTTTCCCATGTGTGTCTTTTGTTCATAGCAAATGGTTGAGGCATACGAATAAGCCCCGGCCCTCAAAAATAAGTGCCAGTGATCAGCACTGGAAAGAACAACCACAAATTAAGCAGTGCGCTGGAGTTACCACAGCGGCGAAGGCTTCTTTCAGCGGTATTCAGTAGAAACTTTCAAACCAAACTTGTGATCCCATAAGGGCATTGCATCAAATGATATTAGAACTCCTTTTGGTATCAAACATTTGGCCCACCTGAGGCCATTATCAAAGGTGATCTCTTAAATGGGAAGGAAGAAACTGCTTCGAGGCTCTTGTTATCAAGCGTCTGAGACTCACTGGTTCACGTCAATTCGATTGTGCTTTATCAATATGTTGTTGCTAAGTTACGTTGCAGGAGTAACCAATGCTGGTCCAGCAATATGACAGATACTACTAGGTGCGTAGTAGGGTGCAGAGTCCCACCTCTTTCGGGATGCTCGAGCTAAAAGTAACTAAAGTTAAATAAAACAAAATCTCTAACTATAATGTTAAATCAGGGTGAAGATTGGATTTGTGAAACCCTCCTGAGCATTTCTTTGAATATGAGTTATTAATTAATTCAGATGTTGTATTGCATTGAGTTTTAGCAATTCGGGCCAAAACAATGGTTGATCCAAGCTCGGAGTGTAACACAAAGAAGGATGCTAATTTTCAGTGTACAGCTAACATGTAGGATCAAAAGTTTACTTTTGGAGAGTCGAGTGACGTTTCCTGAAATCAATTTGTGAGGCTGGAGTAATACCTTTATTAACAACTCGGGAAGTGATCATTGACAGCAAACGGTAGATACCTGGATCAGTCTTGATTCACTGGCATGAATCGACCATGTTTGTTGCCCAGCACCAGATTTCACGAATTCTGACAGATGGTGAAGTATTCTCAAGCAGTACCACCCATAACCGGGCTTCGAATTAATCCCTCGCTTGGGATGGTTAGCGTTCTAGCCTTTCTGGCCAATCGGTGTACAATGCTTGCAGTCTCATATGAACGCAGTGATGGTTTTAAAAGTAGGAGCAGTGATCATCTTAGGACAGTTTCACGTTTTCTCCTAGATAGTAAGACATCATCTGACCAGCTGGAGCTGTCAATTAAAGCAATAATGCTGGGGCAGAAGACACCAGACACCTACATGAAGACCTGGAATTGGTGCTGAACTTCCAAATGACCTTCTTGTAAATATTTTTAAGCCTTTTGATAATGGTAATTCCCCATGAACGTTTCTTTCAGCGACTATAAAGTGATGCTCGTTATGTCAATTCATTAAAATGATATAAGCTGCATACACTTGTAACCCGGTTGTAGAAATAAATAAATACATTAGGTTGTTAAAAAGCTATTCTGCTCCTTGAGTTATACCCAGTCACGCCATTTTTAAAAAGAGAGTCCGACACCTTGTCATTGGTTATTTCAATTACATTCAGCATCTTCTGTCAATGTGTGTTTGCTATCACTTCCATTCATGTAAGAGGGTCCGCAGCATCACTTTTGCACCTTCTGATAGCATCAGAAGCAGTCATGGGATATGGGCCCTAAATGTGCGCCATGTGAAGCTCAGCTGTTACACCGCGCCTTGTATGAACCAGCTGCTCATCCATACTGGACTATCGGAAGGATTCTGAGGTTTGAAGCTGTCAAAAGATAGCCTTAATTTTAAATGCATTTCAGAAAAGCCTCAATCTTTGACTTCTAGCTCCATTTGACATTATATTGTGTCTCAAGAATTAAAGCTTTAGAATTCCAGGGGCAAATATCTGATAACTGCAGCCCCGGGTGGACTTGAAGCAGAATGAAAAAGAATTTGAGAATTTTTGGCAACTAATTGCCCTGAGGTCTGGCTTCTGGAGAGAAGGTATTCCACCTTGAATTCCTCACTCACTCCCGACTTACCTGCGCCGGCCACCATGGCCGTAGCCAGCAGCAAGATGCAGTTCGCCTTCATTTCTTCAGCCTGATTACCCGCTCCAAAGAGAGGAAATGCGTCTGCGATGGCTTTATATACAGAAGCAGTGAAAAAACCCGGAGAGGCAGGTTCTTTGGCTCTCAGGTACCATTAAAGAGTGTGTCATTTATTTCACTTGAGTGCTCTCGCGCCGTGCGTTCTAGGAGGATGGAGAAGGCGTCACAGTGTGCCAGACAGTGATGGATTGTCTCCTTTGATGGGAGCGGTGGGAGGCAGGAGGTGCTGAAGGAAAAATAAACAAAAGCCCAAATTCCTCCGGACACAGGGCGGCGCTCCACGAACATGCTGAAATGTGGGCCCTCGGCATAGGTTTGTAAGACGCGCTTCTCAGGATTCGCATTCTTATATCGATGTATATTTATTTTATATATAATTAATCCTCAATTTGGGTGCAAAAGATCTATCCCAGTGCACATACATATAAAACCCGAAAGCAGATAGGGGAACCAGCGCGAACACAACGGGCAATCGTAATGTGGCAGAAGGCCACTTTTAGGGGAACAGGCCTTAAAACATCCTCTGGCATACTGCCTTACAAGTTAACAAAACTCATCACAGTACTTCACTAACTCCCCTAGTCTTAAACTTTTTGTTCTCAACCATTCCTCACACTTCAGAACTTTTAATCTCTCTTTGTTACTCCATTCCCTCTGCGCCAGGGCTGGCTCGTTTGTCCAGGAAGCTAGCCAGCCCATCTATCACTCCTCTGCCCTTAAAACCGCCACAGAAGGAACATCTTCCCTGGTTATTTCCCCACCCCCTACACTTCAATCACACAGCTTCACTCCCAGCAGCCCTCCACCTTCCCCCATATAACCACCAAATATAATTATTTGCCCATAAAAGGCAAATGCACCAGGTTAGCAATAAACACCTCAAACTCTTCAGACAGGTTGGACCCGTGCATCAGCAGTTCTTATCCATCCTTTCCAAGATTAGGGCCAAATTCACATGTAGCTGCCAATACTGTGAGAGATGATATAAATTCTTCCACATTTTCATCACACAGCTGTTTGTGTTAATAAACATGATGGCGTTCCAACAAAAAGCTAGGCTCATCCGAAAATTGTTTGTTCAGTCTTGCTATGGCCTCTAGAAATAAATTCCATTATCCATCTCCAGATTGTGCTTGAGGAGGGGGGATAGTTGGTATACTGCAAAATCTCTGCTGTGCTGCTTGCCCCAGACTAACAAATAGCAGGCAGACTTGCGGACCGGATTATACCCATTTGCCTCAATGGCTACCAAGTGGTTCTCAAACAACCTGAACCATTGTGACCATTTTATAACCAGTTTACCCGGCTTTCTTAGAAATGGCGGACGCTGAGTAATTTGATGCAGAGTTGCCATTATGTTACTTCACCTGTGCATAAATCCACCTTATATTTCTCTATAATGTGTGGTTATTGTAGAGATACTTTGCACGAGCTCTATAGAAAATATGCACAGACTGGGGGATATTGAATATAGGCCCTCATTACGAGTCTGGCAGTCACAAGACCGTCAGACTTGCGGATAGTGGTCTGGCAGCCCCAAATGTGGGAGTCTGAGCGCCATATTTCAACCCTGGCGATCGGGTCTCACTGGGACCGCCAGCATTGTCAGGATCAGTGATCTCGGCGGTCTGGCAGGAGGTAGCGGTCCTAATCCGCAAGCAGCACTGCCCTGGGGATTATGATGTCATTCTCTGCAAGCGATTTCATGGTGGTAGGACTGCCATGAAAAGGCTGGTAGAGAATGGCTGCTGAGGGCCCCAGGGGTGTCCCTGCATTGCCCATGCACTTGCCCATGAGGCCAGCACCCTCACAATGTTCACTGTCTGCTTTACAGACACTGAATACTGCGAGGGTGCTGGTGCACCCTACATCCTACAGCATGCCGCTGGCTCGATTACGAGCCGGAGACAATGTTGTAGCCTGTTTCCTGCTAGGCCAGTGGACGGAAACTCAGTTTTCCACCGGCTGACCTTGTGGGAAACTCTTAATGGACCAGGCGGAGAGGTAGCAAGTATGGTGGCAACCTCCCCATCAGAAGTTTGGCAGATGGTGTAAGCTGTCTGCCGACGGCTCATAATCAGGCCCATAATATCATTGAGTCAGTTTGGGAGTCACCAAAATTATGTAAATGAAAGCAAATTGATATGCTGGAGATGCTGCAAGAAATAATATATTATTTATTGCCTACAATGTCTGTAACTGTTGGACAGGCCTGTTACTAAGGGCTAGATGTACAGCTATTTATTTTGTGAGGCTTTAATTGCGATTCATTGTGAATGGCAGTTAGAGACTTGCAAAATTAAATGTACAAATGTGTCTGAGACAGAATTAGCGATTCCCAATGGGGTCGCAAATTAACTACCTCATTAATATTCATGAGGTATATTGAAATTTGCGACCCATTGGGAATGGCCGCACTCACAGGGATGGTGGCCTGCAGGGGACAGCAGACCACCATGTCTGTGACTGCTTTTTAAATAAAGCAGATTTTTTTTTAAATTCACCCCATTTTCCTTAAAGGAAAACGGGATGTATTTCAAACAAAAAATAAAAAGTTTTATTGGCACCACTACCTGCTCTGAAAATATATTTTCGCTTCCATTCACAAAGGGACCCCTCCCCGTTTGCAAATGAGTTACCACCAACTTGAAGTTGGTGGTAACTGCAATTGTTTTGCGACCGCATTCATGGTAGAAAAACAATCTAACATGGCCCTGCGGCTTGCCATTAGGAAGAGACGCAATTGGCGTGCCCCTTCCTAATAAAGACTCGCAAAAACATTTTGCAATTCGGTAATTGATTTGTGAATCGAAAAATGGGGTCTGTACATCCAGAAATGCTTTTTTTCTGGTCGTAAACACCCTGATTCTTGAAAAAGCATTTTACATCTGGCCCTTAGGCACTCAGGGCGTCGGGCACTCTGGTTGTTGTTAAACTGAGCTATTTAGTTGCTCTTGTTACTGCCAGCTGATGCTCCCAGAACCAGCAGCCATAATCAATATGGACACCATGCATAAAGTTGTAACGTAGCACTGCGTCATGACATGGTATCACACTGATCACAAGGGTACCGTACAATGCTGAGCGAGTGCACGCATGTCTGTGACCAAAAAATGTAGCGTGCCTTACATGGAGCTCTTCATGCCCCTTGGTTGCAGGGTTAAAACTCCACAGCCCTTCACAGCTGGAGACTGAGTTTCTTGTGCTGCTCTACCACAGAAACGACTCCTCGATGAAGATCCAGAAATGTGGCTCCAAAATCAAATCCTCAAAAATTCTGGCATGGGTGTACTGGTGGGTGATATACTATTGTTGCTAAATGTGGTAAATAAGCCAACTCAAAACAGGCAACAAATAAAGCTTATTTATTTGTACATATCATTTACCAACGGCCAACGGCATGCTGCGTTCAACTGACTTGGAGATCCGACAGCAACTGTCTGTTGCTGCTAATACTTACCAGTGTCCGCTTCATGCACTAGTGCACTAAAATATGAATAATAACAAGATGTACAGAATGTCAGAAGGACATAGCACGAGGCGCATAGCACAAGGTAAAATGTGCACAGGATACGTGTCCTACATCACAGCAGTTACAGATCCCGGGGTTGGACTGAGTCAGAAATTAGGCTTGGGCATAAAAGTGGCTTCCATTAGTGACTTAGATGACCATAAAAGTGGCCCATATTCAAAATCTATGCAATATTACATTAAATATTGAACTAAGATTGTCATGGGTCCATTTTAGTTCCCTGCCTGGGCACAGGAGATAGCTTAGCTTTTAGCTCGTGGACATGTTGCCCTTTTTACCTGATCCCCTTTGACCTATTTTTATGCTCTGTTTTATTTCATTTAATTTTTTATTTCCTTTTAGCACTGATTGCAGATTTGTGCCTTTTAGAGAAATGCTTCCCTTCTCCTGATCAGTGTTATTCTGAGAAAGCATCAATATCAGTAATGTACATGGGTAATGTCAACATGCTCCTTTGTTTCACATTTATTAGAACAAAATGCGGACTTGTCAGGTATTTGTTATGTAACTGAACACACAAGTTTGCGTGCATAAAATTATATTTAGGTACATACGTCAGGATTCCTGCTCAAACAATAACATGTGCCCTGTAAAAACACCTCACAAGACCAAGGTAATTAGAGGGCGTTCCACCAGGATACATGATCTAGACTCCATGCTACATTGCAGCGAATCACAGATTTGTGTCTACAATTCCTGATACGGAGACCAGTCGTGGCTCACAGCATGCGGAAGGGGTGGGGCGGCGAGTTGGGGTGATAAAAATTCAATAAAAAAATAATAAATAAACACCTTGCTCGCCACACCGCTCCATCAGCGCCTCCATCCTCGAGTGCAGGTACAGGCCGCCTGCTTGCCCGGCTGCCAATCCTGACGCTGCTCAAAGCAGCATCAGAATTGTCTGGGAGTGTCCAGCCAGAGCGCTCCCAAGCAGACTGGGAGCCTGTGCAGGCTCTCTCCAGCCCGGCAACTGTGTTGCTGGGCTGGAGAGAGCCTACTGCGCATGTGTGTTTGGTCGGCCCGAGGCAGCCAGCCAAACACACATGCACTCTGAGGGGGAGTGCTGTACACTCTCCCTCACTGCTCATCACCCCGGTGGCCCTGCCCCTTTACAAGGAAACAATAAGAAACTCAGTTTATTATTGTTTCACTGTGAAGTTTTTCCAGCTGTTGCTGCTTGCGGGGGAAAAGAGGGGTGACGGTCCTCCGCCCTGATCGAGGACCTGCCTCTGCCGGAGACTAAGTGGGCCAATCTCACCCCAAGGTAACGTGGTTGGGGGCGTTTCTCATGGACACTGTAGTGACAGATTAGGCTTATATTGTCCAGCTCTCACTTTAGGGTAGGGTTTAGGCCTTCTTACTAGGAATTGCATATCTCATGTTTATTGTACTATGTTGGGAGTTTTCATATTTACCACTTTTATCCTCACCATTCTGCTTCTGTTATTTCTAATTGTCATAATCATGCAGCACATGCATTTTTTCGTAGATTTCCGTCTTATCATTAATATATATTAAAAACTGACCTTCATCTTCTTCATTACCTATGTTTGTGTGAGAGACGTATTCCTAATGGGAGAAAAGGGGTGAGATTTGGTACACCACGAATTCCCTGAGAGGTTACCAGATCCATGCGCTAGGCTGTCAGAAATCACCTTTACTATTTAGGCTTTGGGTGAGGTACTGCTAGAGAGCCGGGAAGTTTGGGCCCAGTTGTTGATGCAATTCACACTATTACACACGGTACTCCCACACCTGCTAATTTGCCAGAGGTGTTGAAACAAATTCAAAATGAATATGGGGCTACCACAGCCATAGACTATGGGATGACACTGATGCACAACTTTGACACAGCCTCCTCAATTATTCTTAGTAACATTAAAGGGGAAGTAGCTGTCATGGCAATCCGCTAGTGGCTCTGGAAGCTGACCATACCAAACAGACAGGAGAGACAGTTGCAGCATAATGGACCATGAAGGGCAGGAGGGTGGAGGCAGTGGCAGCACATTGGACCATGCACGGAAGGAGAGACAGGGCTGATGCATGGACTCGGACAGCAGAGGGTAGGGAGGAGGTGGATCGGGCAGCAAGCTAACTGTTCAGGGCTGGTGGGAAGGGCTGTGGCAGAACAACGGTCACACAGTCCATTAATGAGGGAGGAGGGGCATAGACTTGGACAATTGATGGCAAGGAGGGTGCCGGAGCAGCAAGCTTGGGTGGGGGCAGCACAATGCCAGTCCAGGCCCACATCCAACTCTCCATGCATTGCGATGGGCATCTTACTCAACGTTAAAAAAAACCTTGAGTAATTTGTAGTCTGTGTTGAGTATAGATAATGGTCTATATGACGCTATGAAATTTACATCTCTATTTGGCTTAAGTATGGCTGTCATCACTGATTCCCTAATTATATCAGGAAACAACATCTTATTCTATCTACATTACACATTGTGAGAAGTTTAGGCACTAGAAGAGGGATGCCAAAGTGCCTGGCTCCAACATGGCTGTGATCTAGTAAGGCTCCTTGTGCCGGCTTATCTGTCCGTCGCCATCTGAGCAGGATCTACTCAACAAAAGACTCTTTTGGGCCCAAATGGCCCACCCTATTTATGTGCCCTGATTGCCGCTGTCACCAGCTTAATTTGGAGGAGTGGGCCCTGAAACAGACTGAGAAGCCTTGCATTGGCCTTGCCGAATCTGGCGGAGGCCGTGGGCCAGGACGACCTATTGTGCTGCAGCCTTGGAATGCCAGGTGCCTGCTGCCCGCTATTGTTTGTCTGTCCTGGTTCTGGCCCGAGTAGGCATGTGGCCTTGGGAGTGGAACTGGTGGTGAGTACAACCTCCAAGAGGTAGGGGACCTGAGAGGGCTGTCGGCCACGGGGACGCTGGTGGCAGCTAATGAGATCTGGGGGAAGAGCAGGTGACTTGTTAGGGCCTGCTCATGCCTCCCTGGTGCTGTGAGTTAGCCGGTAGGCAGGGCCCTGCACTCCCCCCTCCCTGCTGTGGGCTGCCTTTATGGGAGCATCCCATATTGGTCCTGCTGGCAGGTGAGGAGAATTGGAGGAGAACGGAACAAACTGTCGGGACTGCTCATGCCTCTCGGTTCTGTGAATTGGTCCAGCGGCAAGGCCCGACCTCCATCCCTGTATTGTTTGCTGCCACCGAGGCCCTAAGGTCTGTGATCCGCGAGCTTATGAGGTGGTGCGAGGGGCTGAGGCAGTGGTGGAGTAAGGTCCGAGCCCCGTGGGAACTGTGCCCTGGCCCCCCCACACTCACTGTGGCACTGAAGAGAGGCACTGCATACTTGGTACACTTACCCTGACAGCTGCTGGGACCAGGACTGGACCCTTGCGGGTCCCAAAAGACATTTTCAGCACACAAAGCATCCATTATCTATTTGGGCAGTGATGCAGCAGGCAGGCCCCTAGTGAGGAAGCTTCTGACTGTGAGATATTCTGGGACTGGTCTCAGTGTAGAGTGAGATGTTCGCTGCTGACAACCCCCTGCAGATTAGCTTATTATGATGGAGAAGCCTGAGCCTAGTGGCCAAGCTGCAATTTGAGACCAAGAGGGTAGCCAACTCACAACATGCCCCTGAGTACTCCGCCTCTCGTGACCTCTCACCAAAGCCAGAGATGGATGTGCATAGATAAATGCTATATATCCAAAAGAGCCTTACATCAGTGGACACCAAAATAAATAACCCCACCACCAGAGTAGATACACTAACTAATGCATCATCACTGCAGAGAACCACATTTCACAGTTGGAAGATGATACTACTGAATGCAATGATAAACTCCTGGACATGGGGAAGGTGCTCATCATCAAAAAAGCAAAGAATTGAAACTTAGAGACCAGGTTGCACAGCAAACAATCTGCAAATAGTATGCCTCCCTGAGTCATTTGCCACAACCTATATGGGAGACTATATTGAGTCTCTAATAAAGTCATTCCTGGAATCTGACCACTTTTCCTCTTTTTTTGCAATTGGAAGGGCACCGGTCCCTGGGCCAAGGCCCCCGTACCCAATAATTGATAGACAGTTTAACTACCAATACTAGGACGCTGCAGTGAGATTAGCTGGAAAAAAGCAGGACCTTAAGTCTGAGGGCTCGAATATCTTGACTTTCCTAAGACTTTATCCTCTCTGTAGAGGAGGCTCACCGCAAGTATGTGCCCATAAAATGTAAACAATGTCTGGCTGGAGTACTATACGCCATGCTGTACCATGCGCGCCTGAAAATCACTCACAGCGGAAAAACTCACCTTTTGCCACACCTCAGAAAGCTGAGATGTTCATGAAGAAGTTACTAAAGGATCAGCGTGGGACGTTGCATAAGGAAATGCGGGCACTGGAGGCTGAAGCAAGCGACACAGAATAGGTCTTCTATGCTCACATGGACCACAACACGGTATCAGAGTAAACTGGTCCAGACGTGCCCATTCTGCCCACTTTGCCTGATAAGGGTGCCCTCATGCAATTGTTTTGGATGACTGTCAATGCCTTTTAGTTCCCTTTTATTGCCTGGCAGGCAGCCTCGCGGTGGTGGAGTTGACAGGCTGGCAATCCCCTAGGGGTGAACCGTTATTTGATCAGGGAAACTCTCAATATGTTGTTTCTGTTTTTTGGAATTTTTTGTAGGTTGTTTGTTTTATCTTGGGTGCTTTCACTGGCAGGTTGGGATGGCTGTGGTGGGAGGGGAGTATAAGGAATGTATGCTGCTGGAACAAAACTTTAAGATGAGCAATTGCACTCATAGGGCACATGGAAATCCTAACTACAGTGATCGACTCAGCGACCTGACCACTCACAAAACACAAGGTATTCCTGTGTGCCCCATGACACTCATAGTGTCATTTACAAGAATATGATGCATCGCCATTGATGCTTCAGATTTCTTGCACTTCTGCACATCCTTTAATGATGCCATCAAAGCACTGTATTTACAATACAGAGCTCCATTATGCATGTTTTCACAGATGCATCAGAAATTCTGACACATCAGTTGGCGCTAAACTCACGCATTACTGGAGAAGTGTTGTTAAACTGACGCAGCTCCAGCAATGCGAGGAGTCTCCCATAGGAAGGGCTTTACTAACAGATGCACTGGGCCCAATGTGTCAGTTTGTAAATAGGAAGCACTGCTATTGCCACTGCTGCTTAAAAAAAAAAATGACACAGTGGCGGCACAAAGGGCTTGGAACTTAGGTTCTCAATATTCTACTATGTTATTTTGTCCACTGTACTGTTTGGAATTGCCATTGTGCCTTTGTTTTTGCCCATTTTGCTTTACTGTGCCTGTTTTTAGAGCCTGCCCGGCTCAGCCGGCTCTCATCGGTCTCCCAGCCCCTGCCGGTGCATCCCCTGCAGCCCACCCTCCCGTGCACCCATTGGTCCCTCGCCTCCCGCCTCCCAGCTGTTCCTCCCTCCCACCTCCCCCTCTTAATGGCGCCCGCTGCGGAGCCCCGTGTGACCCCCTGACCTGTTTCTGGCCAGGAGTCCACTTGGCTCCACCAGCCGCCTCTGTGCCACTGATCCCCGTCAGCCGCCTGGAGATCAAGGCCCTCCAACACCCGCAGACACCCGCCTGCGCCTCATACCTGGTGCCTAGCTAGTGGTAGGCTTACTGTGTCATTGCATTTAGCCTTTTTCATTGTTTAGAACTGTTTTTTTATTCACTGTACTGTTTGGAGTTGCCATTGTGTCTTTGTTTTTGCCAGTTTTGTTTTACTGTGCCTGTTTTTAGTGCCCGCCCGGCGCAGCTGGCTCACACTGGTTTGCCAGCCCCTGCCGCTGTGTCCCCGCCCGCCTCGCGTACCCATTGGTCCCTCGCCTCCCGCCTCCCAGTTGTTCCTCCCTCCCACCTCCCCCTCTTAATGGCCGACGATGTGCAGCCGCGCCACTGGCGCGCTGGAGGCGCACCAGAGGCAAGCACCACTGGCGCCCTTTCACGCCTGGACCGTGCCTAGTGCCGCTCCCCCTGGTCCTCTCAACCCTTACCCCCCTAGACAACACTACTCAGCCACCACGCTCCACCTCCTCAACCCAGATCTACACCCCACCTGTGGCCAAGCCAACCCCAAGCACACATATGGACCCTTTACATGCTATGCATGCTGGTTCACCAGCACCCCCACAAACACCAAAAACACCCACACTCTCCACGCCAACCCCAACATGCCCCACAACAATGCTAGCACGTTTTACAACAACACTAACACAACCTAAAACAACACTAACACCCCCCACAACAACACCACCACGCTCCACAACAACAACACCAAAAACACTGACACGATCCACGCCAACCCCAATACGCCCCACTCCAACACCAACACGCCCCACAACAACGCTAGCACGCTATACAACAACACTAACACCCCACAACAACACTAACACCCCCCACAACAACACCATCACGCACCACAACAAGAACAGTCCCCGCAACCACCTTAACTGCATGCTCCTAAACACCCAATCCGTACATAAGCACACCGTCAAACTCTGGGACCTGATCACGTCACACTCCCCGGACATTGCCTTCCTCACGGAAACTTGGATGAATCCCTCACCTGAGCCCGACATAGCCATAGCCATCCCAGAAGGCTACAAAATCTATCGTAGAGATCGTCTAAACAAACCAGGAGGTGACATCGCCATTGTACATAAAAACACCATAAAGATCACCACCAACACACATGACACCCTAGACAGCGTAGAACACCCACACTTCCTAATTCACATAAACACCAACACCACCCTCAGAGGAACCCTCATTTACAGACCACCAGGACCTCACCCCCCCCCTTCTGTGAAGCCATGACTGACACCATCAGCCCCCACGCCCTCACTTCCACAGACTACATCCTCCTTGGTGACATTAACTTTCACCTGGAGAACCCACACAACCACAACTCCACATCCCAACTAGACAACCTCACGAACCTAGGACTCAAGCAATTAGTCACCTCACCCACCCACTCAGCAGGACACATGCTAGATACGATTTTCACCTCCAGCAACCACATAACCTTCACACACACCACCGAACTCCACTGGACAGACCACCACTGCGTCCACTTCTCCTTCTCGAAACCCCCCACCCACCACCACCAACACACCACACCCTACCGTTTGTGGTACAAGATCCCCACAAAACACCTGAACGCCCACCTCGCACATAACCCCCCCAACACCACTGACCCCAACATTGCTGCCCATAACCTCACACAATGGATTACAACTTGCGCTGACTCACTCGCCCCTCTTAGAAGGAACATCACCACCCTCAACATCAAGAACGCCCCCTGGTTCACCACTGAACTCCAAGAGTAAATGCCGCAAAACCGAGAAAGTTTGGCACCAGGAACCCTCAATGACCAACTTCTCCACCTTCAAAACCACCATATGCAAACATCACCAACTCATACAGACCACCAAAAGGGCTTACTACAAGGAACGCATAGACAGTAACTCACATAACAGCAAGGAACTCTTTACCATCATCAAAGAGCTCACCAAACCCAAATCCTGCAACATCAACCCCACTCACACACAAAACCTGTGCAACTCCCTTTCCAACCACTTCCACCTCAAAACGTTTAGACATACACAACAGCTTCACACCACCAGCACCCACCACCTCCACCACCGACACGACCAACAACAACACTCCCCCCTCCCCAACCTACTACACACCTGGGCCCATACCAACGATGAAGAAACCAAAAAAAACATTAATTCCATCCACTCAGGCTCCCCCATTGGACCTCTGCCACCACCGCATCTTCAACAAGGCCGACCCAACCATCGCTCCCAAGCTTCACAAAATAAGCAACAGCTTCTTCAACGCTGCCACCTTCCCAGACTCCTGGAAGCACACAGAAGTAACCTCACTCATGAAAAAAACCAAATCAGACCCTGATGACCTCACAAACTACCAAGCTACACTTGTTATTTGATGTTGGTTTTCCTCTTTTTTGTGTTCCTTCCTGGTTTTAGCTGTCAGTCTGTACATGGCATCCTTCCCCAGCTAAAAATCCAACGGAATGTCTTACTTCTTGCTGATGGGGGCCCCTAGTGTACTGCACTGGTCAGTGGGGGGAGTTGGAATCCTGTGAGGAAGTGTGTCAAGGCCTTGTCCTTTTGCATTTCTAAGATTATGAATATGCTAGTGTAGTATTACCTGAGTGTAGTATTTATTAATTTCTGTGTCTGAAATCAATTCTCCCCTATTGTTTCAGAGGGAAAGGATTGGGGTGGGTGACTGTGGCAGTTTAGTTATCCATGCTAAGAGTCGGCCAGCCGTGTCTCCTTCTGTATGTTGTAGCTCAGCGGGGTCTAAGTGGGCCAGCTGTTGGAGACACTCTGTGAGTTCCACATAGTTATCCTGTTCCCAAGCAAGATCATTCCCTAGCTTGATGTCCTCTACCTCAGCTTTCTTTAAGGTTCTCAATATCTGCTCTGAAGATTTCCGACTGGTTTCCACTAATCTGCACAACCCCCCCGGTCACACCAAAAATGTGCCTCGCATTGTGACCTTAAAAGCTCCTCATTCTATACGTGGGGCAGGAGGATGTTCCCTTGTTATCATGAAAATAATTTTGAAGAGCTGTATGTAGACCCTCTTTGATCACTGGGTCCATCAGCCATGTCTGCTAGAGTTTCTATATGGGGACAAGCCTGGGTATGGTGCCCCACTGGAATAGTGGCGGTCAGTATGAACATTGCGGGAAAGACCGCCGACAGCCGTAGCTGCGGTAAACAGAATCCCGCCATTGGTGGTGAATGGAAACCCGCCATTTAATGAACGAAAATCCCAACATCACCAAACATCACCGGTCCACCACTCTCCGCCATGACACCGTCGGCGGGAATCCCGGACCTCCCCACCCCGTCACCGCCAAGCACACCCACATCCTGCCCTCCAATACGCCCCACTCCAACACCAACACGCCCCACAACAACGCTAGCACGCTATACAACAACACTAACACCCCACAACAACACTAACACCCCCCACAACAACACCATCACGCACCACAACAAGAACAGTCCCCGCAACCACCTTAACTGCATGCTCCTAAACACCCAATCCGTACATAAGCACACCGTCAAACTCTGGGACCTGATCACGTCACACTCCCAGGACATTGCCTTCCTCACGGAAACTTGGATGAATCCCTCACCTGAGCCCGACATAGCCATAGCCATCCCAGAAGGCTACAAAATCTATCGTAGAGATCGTCTAAACAAACCAGGAGGTGACATCGCCATTGTACATAAAAACACCATAAAGATCACCACCAACACACATGACACCCTAGACAGCGTAGAACACCCACACTTCCTAATTCACATAAACACCAACACCACCCTCAGAGGAGCCCTCATTTACAGACCACCAGGACCTCACCCCCCCCTTCTGTGAAGCCATGACTGACACCATCAGCCCCCACGCCCTCACTTCCACAGACTACATCCTCCTTGGTGACATTAACTTTCACCTGGAGAACCCACACAACCACAACTCCACATCCCAACTAGACAACCTCACGAACCTAGGACTCAAGCAATTAGTCACCTCACCCACCCACTCAGCAGGACACATGCTAGATACGATTTTCACCTCCAGCAACCACATAACCTTCACACACACCACCGAACTCCACTGGACAGACCACCACTGCGTCCACTTCTCCTTCTCGAAACCCCCCACCCACCACCACCAACACACCACACCCTACCGTTTGTGGTACAAGATCCCCACAAAACACCTGAACGCCCACCTCGCACATAACCCCCCCAACACCACTGACCCCAACATTGCTGCCCATAACCTCACACAATGGATTACAACTTGCGCTGACTCACTCGCCCCTCTTAGAAGGAACATCACCACCCTCAACATCAAGAACGCCCCCTGGTTCACCACTGAACTCCAAGAGTAAATGCCGCAAAACCGAGAAAGTTTGGCACCAGGAACCCTCAATGACCAACTTCTCCACCTTCAAAACCACCATATGCAAACATCACCAACTCATACAGACCACCAAAAGGGCTTACTACAAGGAACGCATAGACAGTAACTCACATAACAGCAAGGAACTCTTTACCATCATCAAAGAGCTCACCAAACCCAAATCCTGCAACATCAACCCCACTCACACACAAAACCTGTGCAACTCCCTTTCCAACCACTTCCACCTCAAAACGTTTAGACATACACAACAGCTTCACACCACCAGCACCCACCACCTCCACCACCGACACGACCAACAACAACACTCCCCCCTCCCCAACCTACTACACACCTGGGCCCATACCAACGATGAAGAAACCAAAAAAAACATTAATTCCATCCACTCAGGCTCCCCCATTGGACCTCTGCCACCACCGCATCTTCAACAAGGCCGACCCAACCATCGCTCCCAAGCTTCACAAAATAAGCAACAGCTTCTTCGACGCTGCCACCTTCCCAGACTCCTGGAAGCACACAGAAGTAACCGCACTCATGAAAAAAACCAAATCAGACCCTGATGACCTCACAAACTACTGCCCAATTTCTCTTCTCCCCTTCCCCGCCAAGGTCACTGAGAAGTTAGTGAACGCCCGCCTGTCTGACTTCCTAGAGTAAAACAACGCACTCAACGCCTCCGAGTCTATATTCCGCAAGAACCACAGCACTGAGACCGCCCTCATCGCCTGTACTGATGACATCAGAACCAGAGTCGACAAGGGCGAGACCATCGCACTCATCCTCCTGGACCTCTCTTCAGCCTTTGACACTGTCTGCCACCAAATACTCCGTACACGCCTCTATGACGCAGGAATCCGACACAAGGCCTTGGACTGGCTCGCCTCCTTCCTCGCCGAAAGGACCCAGAAAGTCCGCCTCCCTCCCTTCCAATCCCCAGCAACCAAGATCATCTGCGGAGTTCCCCAAGGGTCCTTCCTCAGCCCCACCCTTTCCAACATTTACATGGCCCCACTCACCAACATCCTCCGCCCACACGGAATCACCATCATATCGAACGCAGATGACACCCAGCTCGTCATCTCCCTCGCCAGGAACCCACCACCGCCAAGACCAACCTTCACGCCGGACTCCTAGACACCGCCAAATGGATGACAGCAAGCCACCTCAAATTAAACTCCAACAAAACTGAAATCATCATCTTCGGCTCCAACAAAACAATATGGGACGACTCCTGGTGGTCTACCGCCCTAGGATTACCCCCAACACGCACCACCTACGCATGCAACCTCGGCGTCATCTTAGATTCTTCTCTCTCCATGACCCAGCAAATCAACTCTATCACCTCCTCCTGTTTCAACACCCACCGCATGCTGCGAAAAACCTTCAAGTGGATACCCATAGAAACCAGAAAGACCGTCACCCATGCACTCATCAGCAGCAGGCTAGACTACGGAAACGCCCTCTACGCTGGCACCACAGTCAAGCTTCAGCAGAAACTCCATAGGATCCAGAACGCAGCCGCAAGCCTCAACGTGAACCTCCCACGCCATGAACACATCTCCGCCCACCTCAGATTCCTTCACTGGCTTCCTATCAGCAAAAGGGTCATCTTCAAAATCCTCATCCATGCACACAAATCCCTCCACAACACTGGAACAGCCTACCTCAACGAAAGAGTGAACTTCCACATTCCCACTGGCCACCTCTGCTCCGCCGCCCTCGCCCTCACCACAGTCCCCTGCATCCAATGCACCACCTCCGGAGGCAGATCCTTCTCCTACCTTGCCCCCAAAACCTGGAACTCTCTCCCCACCAACCTTCGCAAGACCCAGGACCTCCTGTCCTTCAGAAAACACCTCAAGACATGGCTTTTCGAACAGTAAAACGGCAGCCCGTCCCCCCCCCTTATTTTCTCCCCCCCAGTGGATTGAGACCCTTACGGGTGAGTAGCGCGTTCTATACATTTTTTGATTGATTGATTGATTGACTATGTAAATGAGCAGGTTAACAGAATCCCTTCCTCTCCGACTGTTAAACTGGAATGTGAGAGGGCTTAATAACCTCTGTAAAGCATGGCAGGTGCTGGCATAGCTTGATGGTCACAAAATACACATCACTCTCCCGCAGGAGACACAATTTGCGCCACATTCCTAGACCCACTTTGCCTCTGGGTTGGGTGACTACTGCTTCTTATCTAATTACTTCTCCTATGCTTGGGGGACAGCTATTGCTATCAAGAGGGGAGTGCCTTATTGCTTGATGTATGAACGCATTCACTCCTATGCCCCCAACAAAGACGACCCTGACTTTGTAAGCAGTCTATAGACAAAATGCCAAGTTCTGGCTCTCCCGTTATACTCTGGGGAGGGGACTTCAATCTGGTGCTAGGTAGGCATCTTCATTGCTCTAATGCTATCACCCGCATTCACCCAGCAGCTGTGACTGCCCTTTCCAATATCATAACCACACACAACCCTGAGGGACCTTTGGAGGATCCGCTTTGCCCCCTGCACAGAGGGCATGCATCTTTCTACCTCCCACAGGTCTTGGGTATACTTAGACTATTAACTGAGCATTCTGGACATATGTGGGTGGGCAATTGACATAGACCACCTCCCACGCACCCTGTCTGACTACTCACCTGTTAAGTTGACTATAAATACACCTGCTCCCAGGCATTGCTCCTTCACATGGCACCTATCCCCGCAAGCTCTACTTAACACAGTGTTTGCAAATGAGGTGGAAACCAAAATATTACAGTACTTTCAGACTAATGAGGGATTGGTACGCTCTCTTAGAGTGATTTGGGAGGCATTCAAAAGTATGATAGGGGTATTTGCATACCGAAACAACATGGAGTGCGGAATGCTCTTCGAACCAGTATTGAGCATATTTTTGGGAACTAAAAACCTTAGAGATTGCAGCAGCACTTTAAAAAATAAGGTGCAAACAGACTGAATTTTCAGAAACAGAAGAGCTAAAGGCCAACCACTCACATAAATATTCATGGGTTCAAGCCTACGGCAAAGTAGAGAGGCCAAACAGGAAACTAACTATAAACCAGATAGATGCCTCCAAGCCAAAAGGGGGCTAGCACTACAATATACAAGGCGACTGACATTTAGTTGGAACTGGTTGACTACTACACCACTCTGTATGCCTTCTGCATCACACCACACTGCGAGGGTTAAATACAGTACTTAGCCTGAAGTGAATGACCGAAGTGATGATTCCTGGACGAACCAACTGCTTTTGAGGAAGTCCAGTTAGCTATAGCTAGGCTCTCTCAGTGTAGCTTGGAAGGGAAAGGGGACAGGTTTCTGACTACGTTTTATAAATAGTATTCACCCCTAGTAGCCTTGCAGTTATTGCAGGTATACATTGAGGTGCACCAGGGTGGAAGTCCCCCCTTTGAAGCAGGAATCTATCCTTCTTATGATGCTAAAGCCCAGAAAAACCACCTGATATCCTGACTCTTAGAGACCATTATCACTCACAAACCTAAGGCCAAATTGATGGAGATTTGTGTAGGGCAGCACAGCAAGTCATATTTATGCAACATGGTGCTTTTCTGTCCATTCACCCTGTGCTTGTGCCATTTTAGCAACCTAGAGCCAACGCCGGCACCCTTGCACTATGGTGCAAGGGTGCCTTCGTTGGATGCAGGATTGTTTTTGTGCAGGAAGGGGCACCTTCCTGCACAAAAACAATCCTGAGAGGTGTTTCCTCTTTCTATGTGTGCTGTGGACACAATGTTGGCCAGCGTTCCCTGCATGAGGGGCGCGTGGTTGCTGTGTGTGCTGTGTCCTGATTGGCTAAGTATACTTCCCTACATGTGGCTTCTAACTTCATTTTGTTCTTGGGAATGTACGCATCCCTCTGGCCATGTGTGTTTTATTGGGGCCAATCTCCGGGGACTATTGCTGCATGGGTGTTGCTGCATATCAGTGGGATCTGATCTACGTTTTCCTGATTGTGTGTTTGGCTGTTGGCTAAGTGTCACCCCACCTGTGATCTGTCACTCATTATCCTCAGGCCTAGGTCTCAGAGCCTGCCTGACCACGTACCTACGTGCCAGGGTTGACGGAGAGTTCACCATGTGGGAATCTAATAATGATGATGCTATTTTGTTTGTGTATATGAATGTATCGCTGTGTGTGTCAACATCAACGAGTCCAATATTAACACTACTGGCGGTGTAAAGGGTGAGTTTCTTGTGTGAGCGGGGCTGCTGTTGGACCAGGAACTCAGGACAAGCTGAAACATATGGTATATTGTAATGACCAGCTGGAACTCTACTATTCCATGATCTCCCCAACGGACCAAGAATAACGGCGGCCCCTTGCAGTCGTACTTGCTGGGCCATAACATTGACTAACTGCCTTCCCACATTGGGAAAATACAGGCCTTTGCCGTACCCAGGTGGTCACAAGCTATGGACCCACTAAGACGCATGTGAGATAGGTAGCATGGTACCCGGATGGCAATGTTGGACTGGCCCTAAGACTGAGAGTGGGACCTTACCATAAGACAGGCTGAATGCTCACTGCACACGCCTTGAAAACAATGTCAATTGCCTTGCTCTATGTGACTTAGAATGCCAAGCTACACTTGTTATTTGATGTTGGTTTTCCTCTTTTTTGTGTTCCTTCCTGGTTTTAGCTGTCAGTCTGTACATGGCATCCTTCCCCAGCTAAAAATCCAACGGAATGTCTTACTTCTTGCTGATGGGGGCCCCTAGTGTACTGCACTGGTCAGTGGGGGGAGTTGGAATCCTGTGAGGAAGTGTGTCAAGGCCTTGTCCTTTTGCATTTCTAAGATTATGAATATGCTAGTGTAGTATTACCTGAGTGTAGTATTTATTAATTTCTGTGTCTGAAATCAATTCTCCCCTATTGTTTCAGAGGGAAAGGATGGGGGTGGGTGACTGTGGCAGTTTAGTTATCCATGCTAAGAGTCGGCCAGCCGTGTCTCCTTCTGTATGTTGTAGCTCAGCGGGGTCTAAGTGGGCCAGCTGTTGGAGACACTCTGTGAGTTCCACATAGTTATCCTGTTCCCAAGCAAGATCATTCCCTAGCTTGATGTCCTCTACCTCAGCTTTCTTTAAGGTTCTCAATATCTGCTCTGAAGATTTCCGACTGGTTTCCACTAATCTGCACAACCCCCCCGGTCACACCAAAAATGTGCCTCGCATTGTGACCTTAAAAGCTCCTCATTCTATACGTGGGGCAGGAGGATGTTCCCTTGTTATCATGAAAATAATCTTGAAGAGCTGTATGTAGACCCTCTTTGATCACTGGGTCCATCAGCCATGTCTGCTAGAGTTTCTATATGGGGACAAGCCTGGGTATGGTGCCCCACTGGAATAGTGGCGGTCAGTATGAACATTGCGGGAAAGACCGCCGACAGCCGTAGCTGCGGTAAACAGAATCCCGCCATTGGTGGTGAATGGAAACCCGCCATTTAATGAACGAAAATCCCAACATCACCAAACATCACCGGTCCACCACTCTCCGCCATGACACCGTCGGCGGGAATCCCGGACCTCCCCACCCCGTCACCGCCAAGCACACCCACATCCTGCCCTCCAAATAATGATGCACAAATCACATCGGCGGACAGTGGAGGCCGGACGACCATTGACGCTGCGACCGCCACGGGCGGCAAGTGGCCTCAACAGCAAGAAGTGCACACATTAGATAGGCGTATGACCCACACACCTGACATACATCCAGAACCCCATAAAACACCCCCAGACACTCCCCACAATCCCTTGCAATGAAAGCAGGACAAGAAGACAGAGAGCACCAGAACCAGACAGCGAACACCAGCATACAGGACACGCCTCCGACGCACAGAAGAGCACCCCTATCTCCTTCCCAGGGAAGACACCATTCCCCACACTCACCATGTCCCCCCAAACATCCACGCTTCACCGAAAGAGAGTTAAGGACCATGGCGGACGCGATCTTGAAGGTGGAGCCACAAATGTTTGGGCCCGAGGTGCAGCACACACCCATCGCAAAGAAAATGGAGCTGTGGCAGACCATTGTGAACAGGGTCAATGCAGTGGGACACCATCAATGCACCAGGAACAACATCCGGAACAGATGGAATGACCTGTGAGGGAAGGTCCAGGGCATGGCATCAAGGCACCACATTGCAGCGCAGAAGACTGGAGGAGGACCGCCACCAACACCACCCGACTACACTGACTGGGAGGAAAAGGTACTGGCCATACTGCACCCAGAGGCACTCACTGGACTCACTGGAGTAAGTGATCTACAATCACCCCATATCCACCACACCTGTAATGCATGCACCACCCTACCTCACCCACACCCACTAGGACCTACACCCCACCCAGGCATCAGCCACTACATTCAACCCCCTGCATGACCACAAACCCACTAACAGGCACACATCCCCCGTGCACAGTCACCCACCCCTGCACGTACCTACAATGGAATGATACCCCCCACCACAATGCAACCCCACACTGGTGCAAAATGCAATGTCAACCTCACAAAGGCACCCTGAAAGGCCACTGAAAGTAACCCCAGCACAAAATAGCCCAGTCTTGTACACCTCAAACGTTCATGCAGATGTAACAGACATGTCTATGTCCCCCAACAGGCACCACCACCCAGGCCACCCTCACGGACGGGACAAGGAGTGCCAGTGCCCCCCCTGGAGACAGAGGCACCTCACAGGACACTGGTGAAGGATCCCTGGACACCGATGAGCAGGCAGGCCCCTCACACAGTCCCGGACTCTCACCATGCAGCACCCTTACCCAGGAAACCACTGTCACCCCTACCACCCAGTCAAGCCCAGCAGCCCAGAGCAGGCATACCCACACCAGTTTACCCAAGGCACAGACTGGTGGAACACAGGTACAGAGGCCACAGTCTCCCACTCCCAACATGCAGGAAGGCGAGTGTCTCAGTACAATTGGTACTGTTGAAGTAAGCCTCAGCAAGGCCTACTAGTGCAAGGGGTTCACCTTTCTCTGCACAAAGTCCTCAGACCCTGTAGGAAGAAGTTGGCACAGAAACTGAAATAAAAGACAAAAGTTTATTAACCTCATGAGGTGGTACTACAGTTCAAACAGCACCCTTTGGTAATGTTTGAAGTAGCACACTGAACTGAGAGAGCATGGTCCTTTTATACCCATGCAGGGGCTAAAAGGAGGTGGTACAATTATAGAAGCAAGACTTCTATACATATAGGGTCATGTGGAAATGCACAGTCGACAGGTAGGAGGAGTTAACAGTTTTCAAGGACTAACAGCTGCAGACCTTACTGAGCATGTGTGAAAGTGGGAGTTGCTAAATATAACTTGTTACTAGGCAGATTTTCAAGAGTAGTTCACAGAAAGGTAGGACAGAGCAAATGGCAGCATGTGGCAGAGAAAATGGCTGCCATGAATACAAAATGGATTCCGCGAATTGTTCACAATAGTTGCTAAATACAAGATGTCTTCCGCTAATGCTTAATCTAATCGCTGCTAAACTACAACAGAACTGCCAGACCTGTGCAGGGGACACAAGCACAGGTGGCTAGGGCAAGTGCAAGGGTCGCAGTGGGCCAGGGGGGAGACCACAGGATGGATGCAGCAGCCCAGGACGTGATCTCTGAGGTAATGGGGGCATACCAACATACTCATGACAGGTTGGCACAGATTGTGTCCACCCTGAAGCACAGTCAGAGAATGCGGCAGGAACAACACCAACAGGCCATGGAGCAGTAGAAAGAGCACAATGCCACAATGGCCACCATAGCAGAAGCACTGCTACAGCTGGTCAAAAATCAGTCTGACACCCACACAGGACAAGAGGCCCCCACAACAGCACCGGACAACCAGCATCAGATCACCCCAGTAGCAGAAACATCCACACAGGAAACACAAGGGCCTACCATGTCATCCCATGAAGCTCAACAGCAGGCGCCCAAACGGACCCTCAGGCAATGATATAGCACTGGAACCCAAGCTAAGAACAAGGCCCCCTCCAACAATTAACTCTGCAACAAATGCAAAGCAACCATCCCACCCAATCACCAACCACACATTGTTGAGAGGCAAGATGAAATACTGTTAGACAAGATGGACCCATGAATACTACGAACAAGGCTGCCACCATGTTGGTCTTGAGGACACCCCACCCTTACGACTTCCCATCAGTGTAAATTGCACAATTCACTCAGTTCAACCAATAAAACACTTTTCACACCAGTAACACTGTCCCCTGTGTTAAATTGTGAACAAAGTGGAGTATGGATGCAACAGGCAGAGAACAACTGTATTGTCGAATCTGTGCATGATGGGAGTCCTGTGTGCCCATAGGGTGGCAAGGAGGAAATGCGTATATTTTCAGTAAGTACCATGCAGAAGTGGGCTATGTTTCGCCTGTCATTACCAACTCCCCCATATGACAGAGCACACTGACAGTATTAGTCACCAACCCCAATGACAGGCCTAAGTCCCACACAGTTACTGGAAGTAGAGTTGTATCAGTTGGTTCCTGGAATTGACATCTTCCCCTTCCTCATCATCACCAGCACGCTCCTCACCTCTCTGAGGAAGCTGATCAGGACCTATAGCACCCTCCACCTCCAGGAGGGGGATAGGATGTCTCACTGCCACGTTGTGCAGCATGCAGCAGGCCACCACTGTTGTACACACCTTATCAGGCCCATAGGCCAGGGAACCCCAAGAGATATGTAGACACCTGAATCTAGCCTTCAGGAGACCTATAGTTCGCTCTATTACCCTCCTAGTACATCCATGGGCCTCATTGTAATTCCTCTCTGCATCCTTCCTGGGATTCCTCACTGGTGTCAGGAGCCAACACAAGTTTGGGTAGCCAGAATCACCTAGAAAATGGTGCAATACAGACTCGTCATTGGTATGACCCTTAGTCAGACAGGCAGTTTTTCTGCAATGTGTCAGTTGCTGACAGGCACACTTACCTACGATCCACCCTCTGTCCTCTTGTAGTTGTTCCATCTTCTGCGGCACACTACTGTTCCTCAACACAAAGGAATCATGGACTGAACCTAGGAACATGGCATTCACATGAGAAAGGTACTGGTCTGCAGTACATACCAATTGAATGTTCATGGAGTGAAAGTTCTTCCTGTTTCTGTTCACCTGTTCTCTCACTCTTGGGGGGATAATCGGTATGTGGGTGCCATCTATGGCACCTATCACATGGGGTATGTTGGTAGAGGCATAGAATTCAGACTTGATGGCAGGAAGGTCAGTACTTTGGGGAAACCTCACATAGGACTGCAGATGTTGGACAAATGCATTCAGAAATCTTGTCAGTACCATGCTGAACATTGGCTGTGAAAAACCAGCACCCATGCCCACTGTCACTTGAAATGAGCCTCTGGCCAGGAAATGGAGTGCGGAGAGCACCTGCACTTCAGTTGGAATGGCATGCTGATTACGATTTTCTGGAGTGAGTGCAGGATCCAGTAATGCACAAAGGTCCTGAATGGTACCACGTGTGAGTCTGTAAGTGATTATGATCTGACGCTCCACCATGGTCCCCATATCCACAAGTGGTCTGTACACCGATGGTGCCCTTCCTCGCCACAAGGGTCGGTACCTACGAGGGGTTACAAAAAGGAGTGATGAAGACACATACATAGGCACACTTGTCATCATTTGTGCACTGCATTGTTCATTGTAGTGTCTCTACAATAACTGCTACCTGACAGATATACATGTACATCACAAGGAGGGAACAGAGTATTTCATGTGTGCTACTATACTGAATGGACAGAGGCCTAGGTGCTTCATGTGGCTAGCAGGGCCTGCATTGTGAGTAGTAATTAATTCTAGATGCGTAGGTGATGGCAAAATGTCTGCCCACTGTAGATCTGCCCTTTTGTTGTGGAAGTGACCTCATACCGCTAGCAGTTGATGTCACAGCGTAAGGTGCTGTATACTGCTGTTCGCACCCTCATTGGCTAACATGGATGCCAATGGGGAATCCTGGCGTATCATGATCACCACCGGTGGTGACGGTGCATACTGCCGCGGACCGTACGCACGTTCGTCATCACTTGATCTCGTGCGGTAATGTACTCCACTCTTTGTACTGGTGTGGCCTGCCTCTGGCTATGGATGTGCCACGTGTTGCAGGGGAAAGGGCCCCGGCCTTCACCCAGGAGGAACTGGAGAAGCTAGTTGACAGGGTCCTGCCCCTGTACACGAAACTGTACAGACGGCCAGACGTACAGGTGAGTCTGGGTTGCGGGGGCACTGTGTGTGTGTAATGGATGGTGTTGATTGGACATATGTGTGCACCTCCATGCCTGCATGGGCCATGGTGCATGGCAAGCTGCGTGCGACTGTCCTGTAAGTCTGAGAGTACTGTCCGTCCCATAGTAGACGATTAGCCAGCTGTTCCTATTGTGCAAGTGCCTGACCTCTGTGTTCCATTTCTGTGTATCCCTTTTAGGTCAGTGCCCACCAGAAGAGGGCACATTGGCATGCCATCGCCAAGGAGGTGCGGACATTGGGGGTCTACAACCGGTGGAGCACCCACTGTAAAAAGAGTTGGGAGGACCTGCGGCGCTGGGCGTGAAAGATCAGTGAAGCCCAGCTGGGGAAGTCCTCCCAACGTGGAATGGGTGCCTGTCGAGCACTGACCCCCCTCATGCAACGGATCCTGGCGGTGGCGTACCCAGACCTGGATGGGCTCTTGAAGGCTGCACAGTAGTCACAAGGGGGTGAGTACTCATTTCTCATACTTCAGTCTGGAAGGATGTCTGAGTGTGCATTGGGGTTCATGCTGCTTAGAGCCAGGGACTTTCACTGGTGTCCATCTACTTTATGTTCCCAAAGGGGTGTAGGGGTGTCTTTGGCAGGTCTCCCATACGTTGCCTCCTGAGGTAGTCCAGGGGATGGGTGTAGAGCAGTATTCTGGTCACTAGAGAGGGGCATGGCCATGGGCATAGTGAATGGTGCTGCCTGTTGGGTGTGTCTTCTGGCTAGGTGTAAGTCTGGCCATTATGTACCTGTATTCAGCTTTTTACAAGTGTCTCTCCTGTTTTGTCTCCCCATCCCTGTTCTCTTGTGTTGGTTTGGTACAGATTCAACATCAGGTGAGGGAGCTGAGGCACCGGCAAGTGGGGAGGCAGCAGCCCACGGATCCTCCGAGGCAGAGACAACCGATGCCCAGGGGACCAGTGGGTGGGAGGGCAAGGGGAGTTCCACGCGGGAGACTACTGCCACAGGAGGAAGTGACTCTGAGACCTCCTCCGATGGGGGCTCCCCGGCGGTGGCAGACCCTAGTGCACACACCACTACCGTGACATCTTTCGCCACCCCCAATCCATCACCGCCCTCCCTTCTGCTCCCCACCGAGTTGCCCGTGCCCGCTCACCCAGAAAGGTGGGCATCTCCTTCGCCCCAGGCACCTCCTCCCCTGCCCCAGTCAGCCCTGTTGCCCTCACAAAGGAGGCTATTGACCTCCTGAGAACCATCTCTGTGGGGCAGACAACCATCGTCAATGCCATCCAGGGGCTAGCATCAGAGGTGCAGCAGGCTAATGCCTATTTGGATGGCATTCACGGTGCTGTGTCAGCCCAACAGAGATCTTTTCTGGCTCTGGCCTCCTCTCGGACGGCAGCCAGTTTCCCTGGCCATTCCGTCCCCCCTCCAACCTCCTCTACCCCTTCCAGCACCCCACTCCATTCACCCGTCCAAGGCACACATTCAGACACCCAGTCAAGCACATCAACACACAAAAAAACACACTTCAAAACATATGCACCACACCTCCCACCACAAGCATTCACACAGCCAACAGAGACCTGCACACACAACAACGTCCACTTCTCCCAGTGTGCCTACCTCTTCCGCCTGTCCCTTCTATATCCACACCCTCATGCACTGCACCTTTACTCACTGTTGCTGCTCCTCTTCCTGCACTCACCACAATAGCAGACATCCATACATGCATCCTATACACCACACCTGCACTCACTACCACTACTGTAGTCAACACATGCAGCACACTCACCAGACTTGCAGACACCCACACAACATACATCCACACTAGTTGTCTGTCTTCTCCCACTGTGTCCACCCCATTCCTCCAAAAACGCACAAACACACCATGACACCCACCGCTCAGACATCCACCACACAACAGCATACTGAGCAGTCACCTGCACCCACTACACACACCCCTACATCACATACATCCACACCCTCTGCCTCCACTCCCACGCCCTCATCCATGCCCACCCCAATTGCTCCAAAGAAACTTTTCCTCTCCTGTGCTGACCTCTTCCAACCGACTGGCTCACCCTGTCTTGTCCCCAAACGTGCACACCTCCGTGCCCTTTCCGCTCCTCCCACATCACAGCCCACCCCTGTCCACCCTTCACATTCCCTTGCCCCTTCCCCAGATAAGAAAAAGGCCCCGACTGAGCCTAGGCCATCTAGCTCCACCCGTTCCAAACAGCCCCCACACCCTTCAAAGGACAAGCCCACCCCCCTCCACCTTCCAAAAGAAAGTCAAAGGCCCACCCCGTTGAAAATCCCAACCCCCACCACCCACGGCCACCCTTCCGTGAGGTGCCTGGATGCCCATATGGTGCCCCGGGAGGTGGAGTACCATCCACTTGTGGGAGTAAGGCTGGGCCCGTTGTGGCCCAAGGCAATTGTCGACACACGGACTGGCCATTGGCCCTGTTTAAACTGTTTGGCTCGTTGAGCTTCATATTAAAGTTTCTGTGTGGCCTGTGTTTGGGCTGCATGCTGTTGAACCCTGGTCTTTTGTTTCATTTGTTATGGGTGTGGGGCATTTGTATGTACTATGGTCATGTTGGATTAGCCTTGTGTCGGGTAAGTACCTCTTGATAATGGGGGTATTGGTTGTGCTGCTGTGAAGTGTTGGGGGGGCGTTGCAGGGTGGGTGGGTATGTGACTGTGCCCTTTCTTCCCTTGTTCAGAAGTTTGCGGTACTTACCGTCGTCGTCTTAGTCGGCGGTCTCGGTCGTGGAGGTATATGGCAAGGAGCAGGGCTGGCATGATCTGCAGCTCTCTATCCATGTCTGCCATGGTGCGTTCTGCGGGACTCTGGTGAGTGTTTCCTTATAGTTGGTTCATTGCTGCCTGGCTTTGTGTGGCAGTGGTTCCTGCCCCGGAACTGGCGGCGGAATGGTGGTTCATAATTTGATGGGCGGGTTGGGCCTTTCCAACGGCCTGCGGGCAGACTCTGCCGTCGTCATCGGCACTCCTCTGCTGGCGATGGGTGGTTCGCGGGATGCCTGAATTTCATTTGGACCATTATTTGGCGGTCCGGCCCGCTCCTCTGTTGGTGGTTTCTGCCGCCACCGCCGGCAGAGCGGAACGGACCGCCATGTTCATAATGAGGCCCATTATTTCTAGTGGGTTATGATCTGACAGGGTTTTACATGGGTAGGTGACAAAGGTGATGATTGTGAAAAGACCCCCTGTGCACTCTACACAATCGAGTCGCACAAGCAGGTTATTTGGTGTCGAGCAATAGGATCACTCTTGCAGTCCCTCATTTATGATCATCCATACATCGAGGATTCCCCAGTCTGTTAGCCACTTCTGGTGGGCCTTGGCATTACGAATCACCAGCATACTCAATAAGCAATGATGGGAACAATTCATCCATACATCTAATGCTTTATTGAAATGCCCACATATCACCCATGGTAGTCCTGCACGGTGTGCCAGTGTTCTTGATAGTATTTCTAGGATTTGTGGCTGATTGACATTAGGGAAGTAGATGCTGCTTAGTACTACTGGATCCCCATCCAGCCTGTCCTTTACAACCAATTATTATACCTCCCAATCTAGTTAGACTTCCTGCTTGTTAAAAGGCATCCCCACTCTCATCTAGATTGCCATGCCCCAGGCATATGCTGAGTGGATGTGTAAAATAGATGACCTAGCTATCTCTTCTGAAGTCTACTGCCTCATGTGTCTGTCAAGTGATTTTTCTGGAGAAATGCAATGTGTGTACCACATCTCCACAATTGCATATGTATTTTGTAGCACACATTTATTGACCTCGTGCCCCTAACTTTCCAGGCAGTAATGACAAACCTATCCTGTGTCCCTGTCATTAAACAGTGTTCTGTGTGATCTCACTTTTTGCCCCATATGGCGCTATTGCCAATTGTGGCCTCTTACCAGCAGCATATACCTTGTTCTATTATAGTACACATCTCTAAGGGGTGTGCTGTACTTCCCCCCCAAAAAAAACAATAATACAAAAGGAATAGCAACATTAGACTGATGCTTGCATGAGGGGGCTAGCAAAACCATGGTGTGTGTTCTGCTTTAGTTGGACTGTGCCCGGTCACTCATTCTATATGATCAGGCATAAGTGCCTGCCCGTGATGTTGAAAATCTATCTTCTATCAAAAATCATCTCATTTTCGGAGACAGTGATGGCTGAAAGTCCATGGACACAGGTTTGTGTGTGGCTCTTCAAATGGATTGTGTTTCATGGGAACTGTGTGGTCTGGCCCGAGCAGCTGTCCATGGCTATGTATGATCAGTGTAAGATCAATGTACATAAGCATCCTCCCTCCAGGTGAGGATTTGAAAGTCCAATACCACATATGATGGGCATGTGTCAGTACTTGATGGAACTTTTCATTGCTGGTCAGAGGATATAGTTAATGGTATGACCAGGTGCAGAACCCTCAAGTCTCCACTAATGTCAAAGTCTCATGTGTCATCTTTTCATCCTCCCCTGATGTGACTGACTCCTTTGTTTGGAAAGTAGTTGCTACTTCGATGACAGCTTGGCATGATAGTGTTTCTCCTTCGGTTGGGTATGCCTCCTGCAGCAAGGGCAGGGCCGGTGTGTACATTATCCACCTCATCTTGAACTGATGACCCCCAGGGATAATATTGGTGGAATCAGAGTTGGGCATCTTCAGGTGGCATGAAAAGATAGGTTTTCTGGTCTGCCAAAATCTTCAGGTGAGAGGGGAAACAACATTGCATTCTTCAAACTTATCTCTCATAGTCCCTTTTTCACTGGTAGAAAATATGCTCTAAAGTGTTGTATTCATATTGTAAAGTCTGGAAAGATTATCATTCTAGAATTGCCTGTAGTAAGTGGACATGCTACATGTGCTTTCTGCAAAAACGAGTCTCTGTTGTGGTAGTTGAAAATCCGTGCAGCAGTCCTCATATTTCGCAAACCTTACACATTGAATACAATCAAATTACACTGCATCTAGACACATGACTATACTGTTGAGCCCTTTTTGGGATGGTGGCATGGCAATCCACAAACATATGTATGTTTTTTTATGTAATTTCTCCCTGGTGTCTAGTGAGCTTTCAGCCCACCCCATGCACAGAGTGGAGTGATAACCCCCAACTGAAAGACTGTTGAGGCCTGCTTGGGGTGGGGGCATGACCAATATTTTTATTTATTTTTTCCCTAGCATCTAGTAGACTCCCACCCCTCCCCCTACCGGGGGGATAGCTTGGGAGTAATCACCTCCTACTATCCCTGGGAGGGGGTGTGAAAGACTAAAATATTAGGTGGGGTGGAGGGAGCATAAGCCCTTGCCTAAGGAGCCACTCCCCCAATTCTCTGGTGTCTAGTGAGTGGATCACTTGGGTATTGTTCTTCTGTGACAATCCCCATATAAGGATCCACTGGACAGAGGTACCATTTGAAAGGGGAGGTCCTCCCCTTTCCAATGATGCCTCACCCAAGACAATAAGTACTTGGTAAGATGAGATATGCCCTCCTGAGCACTGATGCAGTGAAAGTGAAATTAGCCCTTTGGGTCATTTTACTTTCACTTTTGAATGTAATGACGTCAGTGCGACCTGTGTGCTTATCGTCATAACAAACAAAAAAAGGCCCAGGCTGCTCAAAAAGCTCTTCTGGACAAGCCCAAGCAAAAATCAAAGGAAAGGAAACCCTCTGGTGGAAGCACCAGAGGGATCTTTATTGTCCTCCCCAGTGTTGGCCAATGGTTGACAGACTCACTGGGGAAGGAGTGTTGCCATTGGCCGCACTTAAGGGGTTAAAATATAACATTTAAAAAAAAAAAAAAAGAGAGAAATGTACCACCTATAGTTATCTTAAGTAACTATAGCTCGTGCCCTAAAGTAACTATAACTCACGCCATGCACTGCTTGTACCCTCACAAAATACTTTACTCATGTGACTGCAATGACATCTGAAGTTACAATATTGATAACAACACTCACAATTTATAGTTACTTTGGGGCACAAGTTATAGTCCCTAATAATGTTGACAAAAAACCTAAGAATTATCCCCCATGTCAGAAGCAATAAAGTGTGCCAACATTACAACCAAGAATGCTGCTCCCTCATCAATAAACCAAAAGGAATAATCCCAGAAGGCTGGAAAAGCTGTCTCAGTTCTGTGCTATGATATGGGTTCAGACCTGCCTGCGACTAGAATGGAGTTTGGGCCAGGTTTATATCTTGTTGTGCGGCCTGTTTCTCTGCCGTGGTGCCGGAGAAAATTACTTTGTCGCCCTGACCGAGTCGCTACCCACCGAATTATGAAATGTCCACTGGCCCAGCAGACATTTCATGCATTGACAGTAACAGTCATCTGTCAAAGTTACATTGGCTTTTTCTTTTCAAAATAATAAAAAAACAATACCACCCTTTGCCATGGGAGTTTTCTCCCATGGCGAGGGGATTATTGAGCCCTTTCCAATGCCCCTCACTACCAGGTTTTTCCAGGCGGTAATGGGCACTGAAAAATGGCTATATTGAGCCATCTAAATTAGGCAGGTGGACATACAGCTAAACTTCTGATTCCCTTTACCATACCCCCATCAAGCTGTTGGAGGAGTTTGACCACCATGTAGGCTTCACTGTTGTTAATCTATGGTCCACCATAGATTACCTGGGTCTGCCGGCCCATTGTTTTGGTGGGGAGGAACCTTTGTCACCATTACGATGGTGTTCCCTCTCCCTCAAGATAAAAATTGGCTCCATTGTGTCTAGGAAATGTTATAGCGCTTAAACATTAGCTTTTTTAATGTTTTAGCCAACACTAGAAGAGTGGTTATATGAGGAAAAGAATTTAGGGGGGGTTCACAGAAACCTGCTTTTGAAAGTTAGATAGTTAGGAACAAAGGATTCCAAGAAGGGAAAATTGATAAGGTGGCAGACAATTGGAGAACATGTGCACCTATTTGTTCATATCCATCTAGGTGCAAGGGGTATCTGGGAGTCAGGAAGCTTTAAGCTATTGTGTATTGTGCTGATTTCTTCTGGAGTAACCAGAGGTACCTGAAAGATGATGTTATATATGGATGAATCGTAGTGACCAAAGCTTGCAGTATTTCAAGGTTTTCATAATTAAGGACATTATTCAATATAGTACAACCTAGAACAATGAGCATTAGCTGGCAAACAGGATTGTGTTGTGTTGAGCCTTTGACAGATGAGGCTCTAGGTTTGAAAACTATTGCTTGCTATTGCTTGCTATTGACTGCCTTACTGATTTTTGAGCCTCAATAATATTTCTTGGTATTCCTCTTTAAGGACAGAATTTGTCTTTTCTACCATTCTTCTGGCACTTCTAACAGAGGGCCTTGAGATCAGGGGTAAACCAAGGCATTATGCATGATTGATCTCTGTAGGGATTGTGAGAAGAACTATTTTCTATGGAAGATTTCACAGAGATGGTTGAACATATGATCAAGAAATACCCTTAATTATTCTCCCTGCCATTAGGACAATTTCAAACATATGAAGTTATTACCAATGTTTGGTATAAGTGACACCTTATCAGAAGCAGCAGTCAAAACAGCAGCTCATCAGCAGAAGACCCTTCTACACTCTCATTTTTCATTCCTTCTCCCCCTTCTAGGAAAAGACCACATACTTCAAAGTTATGCACATTTCTTCAACATATGAGTAGGATGTTGATGTCCCAAGCATGTGTGCTAGAAAAAGCATGAATAATATCTACAGAGTATCTAGGGCCATATTTATACTTTTTGACGCAATACTGCGCTAACGCAGTTTTGTGGCCAAAAAATTAGCGCCGGCTAACGCCATTCTGAAGCGCCATGCGGGCGCCGTATTTATTGAATGCCGTTAGCCGGCGTTAGCTGACCGGCGCTGCCTGGTGTGCGTGAAAAAAAACAACGTACACCAGGCGTTTGGGCGTCCAAAAATGGGGCAAGTCAGGCTGAGGCAAAAAAATCGTCTTAACCCGATTTGCGCCATTTTTTTGGGGCGCCCAAACGCCATTAACATGACTCCTGTCTTAGCAAAGACAGGAGTCATGCCCCCATGCCCAATGGCCATGCCCAGGGGACTTATGTCCCCTGGGCATGGTCATTGGGCATAGTGGCATGTAGGGGGGCACAAATCAGGCCCCCCTATGCCACAAAAATAAAAATAAAAAAAATACTTACCACAACTTACCTTTTCTTCCCTGGGATGGGTCCCTCCATCCTTGGGTGTCCTCCTGGGGTGGGCAAGGGTGGCAGGGGGTGTCCCTGGGGGCAGGGGAGGGCACCTCTGGGCTCATTCTGAGCCCACAGGTCCCTTAACGCCTGCCCTGACCCAGGCGTTAAAAAGAGGCGCAAATGTGGTTTTTTTTGCCCCGCCCACTCCGGGGCGTCATTTTTGCCCGGGAGTATAAATACCACGCACATGCCTGGGAGTCATTTTTTAAGACGGGAACGCCTACCTTGCATCTCATTAACGCAAGGAAGGTGTTCACGCCAAAAAATGACGCTAACTCCATGAACTTTGGCGCTAGACGCATCTAACGCCAAAGTATAAATATGGAGTTAGTTTTGCGTCGAATTTGCGTCAAAAAAAACAATGCAAATTCGGCACAAACGGAGTATAAATATGCCCCCTAGTGTGTTTTCTTCTAAGTCGGGACTGGGCACTCCACCATCTGTACAGGTTGCTTCCAAACTTAGAACCAGGCCCTAGATGTTCAGCACAAGCACACAGACAAACAGCCCGTAATCAGTAAGCAAACTCACTGCTTTCATGACTTTATTGTGCAACGAATGTCCTGTTCAGACCGCCCTGCCTCCTTGTAAGAACAATGCACAGCCAAGACCTCTTTGAGTTATTTGTAATTTGTCTCATATCATATTCTTGACTGTTCTTGCAGATGTAGGGCAGGCACTCATACTTTAACCAGAGACTTGTGAGGAGCTGCCCGTGTCCATCTGCAAGTTTCAGCATGGGGGAACAGACCATTCCCAGCTAAAGTGAAGGAAACTCTGCTCCCCCACTACCCTCTGCCCCACTCTTTCTGCCAGGGCCAAAGAATTTTCCCAGGCAGGAGGAAAACGTTTGTGGATTTGGGATGGGTATTTAACCCATAAGGCCACCTAACTCACAAGGAGATTGACAGATGAAAGATGGGGTGACATGAGTCTTGTAGACAAACGCTCAAATAGAAAACCCAGATTGATACTTCAGATAGGAAGCAACACCACAATAGTTGTAGGAGAGTGGCTCCCAATAAAACACATTTGGCCAGAAGGGCACACGTTCCCAAAACACCATAAAAGTGAAATACCACATGAACTTAGGAACACTAACAAGCAGTGATCACGCATTCCTCATGCTGGAAATCTGGACATGTTACCTAATGGCCTGCATTTTGTCCATGCAAGTTTGAGACCCACCTGAGCACTTTATCTGATGGTCAAACTTATCTATCAGACTAGGGCCCATATGTATACTCTGTTTGTGCCGGATTTGCTTCATTTTGTTTTTACGCAAATCCGGTGCAAACTTAACTCCATATTTATATTTTGACGCTAGACCTATCTAGCATAAAAAAATATGGAGTTTGCATCATTTTCTGGATGCGTGAAATCGCCTTGCGTCAATGAGATGCAAAGTAGGCATTCCCGTCCAAATAATGACTCAATCATCTTAGCGCCATATTTATCCAACAGGGCAAAAATGACGTACGGGTGGGACGGGGACCCAAAAAATGGCGCAAAGCCCGATTTGCGTCAAATTTTAATGCCTGGGTCAGGGCAGGGGTTAAAATGAGGCAAACATACCACTACTTAAGGAAAACATACACAAGCAACATAATTGCTCAATAAAGACAACATGGAGGTGCTACTGATGCAGCATGGTAGAGGACACAGAGCACAGGACCAACAGAAGCAGCCACCACCACCACAAAGTGGCCCCCAAAGGCAACACAGAAGGCAGGGGAGGGTCTTCAGGACCATGACAACCCTCCAGGGCCTCAGTGGAACAGGTACTGTGGAAGAGCTGTACAATGTGTATTGCTGCAGGTCAAATACCATAAGACACATAGCATGATGATGCAGACTCACATGTAGGTGACACGGAAATACTAAGGCAGTCCCAACATCATACATCACTCCTGGGGTGCCGTGCCAGGTAGTAATAACGACTGCACTATGAACACATATTGATGTGCCACTAATGCAAACTGCACACTGCTGCACACACTTAGAGAGCCAATTGTCCATCAAAATAACAGATGTACAGGCAGATGGCTCTTCCTGCACAGATACATCCACCTCCACAAGGCAGTTAGCCAGGTTACCTGGAGCAAGTTTGGTAGTGTAGGTGCACGGTTGTACATGAGCCAATGGCAGAGGGAACTACAAAGGTTTGCATAGAACCAAGTCACACATGGGACAATTGTGCATTGTCAATACTGAACACCTCAGTGCTGCCAACTTAGTGAGATGTGTTGTACATTGTCACCAAGCCTAATCAAAGGGGCTCACTGTTGCATTTCATCTGCAATGACATATGTCTAATTGGATGGGATGTCCAGGCCATGTAGTGCAACCACGTTACCACCACATCGGAATCTATTGTGTGTGTGGAAGTATCATGTCCCCTCCAGTGAAAGTACACTAAAACATGTTGCTCACTGTACAACGCATGGTACATACATACTGACCAGCAGTTTGGAAACAAATTCATAGATACCAGGACAATGAGCCAAACACAAGTTGTCAAGTCAAACAACCCACTGCAGAAAAAAACTCACAGAAGCCCAGGATCTCACACAATGCCACAAACACATATGAGTCACAGACGACACAAGAGATCAACTGCCATACTACATGACATTCCTGTTGCAAGCACTAACAAAATACTCCTATATTATTTTTCAGCTGATCAGGATTATGGGATCCAGCCATGGATCATGACCCCATTCCCCAACCCAAGAACAGCAGCAGAGCGTGTCTATAATGAGGCACATCGGAGGACACGCACCATTGTGGAAAGGACCTTTGGCATCCTGAAGTCCAGATTCAGGTGTCTGGACATCACAGGAGGCATCCTCATATATATGCCCCAGAAATGGTCTGCAAGATCATATTGACTTGTGCCATCCTGCACAACATTTGTGTGAGGAGGAACATCCCCCTATGTAAACCCGAGCAAGAACTGCCTAAGGAGGAGGAGGAGGAGGAGGAGGATAGTGTCAGGGAAAATGAGGGGGAGCATCCAAACACAGCTGCAGGAATGCGCTGCAGAAAGCAGATTGTTCAAAACATTTTTCATCAATAGTCACTCTAAACACATTGTTGGGATATGTAATTAAACACCTCACTGTATCACACAATCCTGCTCTGGTTACATATTTCTCCATCACATGTTCTTTAGGAATACGAGTTTTACCTCAGGGAGCATGTCACAAAGACAAATCTGACAACTTCTGATGCAACATCACATGTGATGCGTACGATTGTACATTAAACATCACACACATATAAAAAAATCATCTTTTGAATTTCACATATGAAGGATGAAATCATAGGACCACAGCATATGACACACATCCATGTTGCCAACATGGTCTACTGTAGCACATGACACACAACTATGACAACTCCAATCATAAGATAAATAAGCGCCTCATACATGATGCAGTGGACGTGAAATATCAGTGGTCACAGGAATGTATGAACAGACCCCTGACATTTGTAAGTGTGACATTTGCTATCTCTGCAAGGAGCTTGTGTGACAAAAGTTGCATCATTTCTGAAAATGGATAGCATGAATGTCCCAGGTATGACAAGCAATAAATTAAGTCTCTGCCCTCCCATCTCTAGGGGACACTGTAAATGGACTATCTGTACCCTGGGAATCACCATTAACACTCACCCAGACTCCCATTCTGACTTCTGTTTGCTTCCCTTTTCCGTATGGCATGCCATAGAAGAAATACATTAGCATGCATGGACTTCAGGTCCCATAAGGTACTGCCTGGTAGTCGGTAAGACCTGTAATCTGTCCACTGCTTCCCATGGGAAAAGTCCATTTGTCCCTTTATACTGGATTATCTCCTCCAGTACTTGTGAGAGACTGAAGCTGCACACACCTGTGACCTCTCTCGTGCAGCCCAGCCACATGACTCTGCCCTGGCCTTGCTGCTGCCTGGAACTGCTTAGAAGCTGCCATTCCCTGAAACTGCTTGTCGTGCATTGGAGTACAATTCATTTGTGTTCCAGAGCCCTTGTTGGATTGTGTTAGAGTCCTGATTACGCCTGAACCTGCTCTCTGTTTACACAGTGCTGTTTCTGCTTGTTCCAGTCAGACTCTGCTCCCTGTTTCTCAGCCTTGTTCATGTTTTTTTCTGCCAGAGCCTACTTTCTGTTACCCAGACCTGTTCCAGCCTTTGCGTCAACCAGAGCCTGTTCCCTGTGCCTGGCTTTGCCTCCTAGTTGGTTCCCTTGCCTTCTGTTTCCCTTGCCTTCTGTTTCCTCTTGGGGTATCAAGTCTGGTAAGTGTACTATCAGTCCTCACCTGTCTAGAAGTGTTTAACTTTGTATTTGTTCTGGCATATGGTTTCCGTGAGGCTAATCCAGCCCCCATCCTTTGTCTAGTGTTGCATGCAGTCATTAGTGCCTAAAAGTGACAGTGTGCTATGGCTCTAACCCAGGAATTGTTAGTGTCTCCAGTCCGACAAACAAGAGCTAGTGTTGTGTATGTAAGGACAATCCTTGTTTGTGCCCTAAGGGTACAGACACAGATTCACTTCTGCTGCCACCTTTCTATGGGGCTTGCATGGTGACTAGCTGTGAGATTTATCTACACAGAGGCACTGACGTTCCCTGTTGCTGTGGGAAGTTCTGAGCCCTGTCCTATGTACAATCTTAGTGATAAGCCCTGCATGTTTGTCCATCACTGACCCATTCCATATTTGTCCACACTAAGGTTGCTTTGTATTCACTCTTCCGTATTATCTGCCTTACCATAGCTGCCCTATCCCCTTGTATGCCTTTAGCTGCATTTCTGCTTCGATACACTTCCTCCTTGCAAGATACTCTGTGAACTCAAGGATTGCCCCAACTGACTCCTGACTAGACCTGCACGAAACCGTAACACTATAGAGCTCAGTAGTGACACAGGGTACACATACCCACACACTTGAACAGGACACTTCTGTGGAATGCACATCTGAAAATATGTGAACACATGCAGCCAGGGCAGCAGGTCCACCACAGCAGCATGAGTAACATAGGTAATTTTCATTAGTCCAACTGACGTGTGCATAACAATTTTATGAGTGGAATTAAAGCACAGTGTTGCAAAAACTGTACCTACCAACCATGTATAAATGGCCAAAGTATGGGTAGTCACACACAAGTCACCATGAAGTCGTAACCAACAATTAATGACATATGAGAGGTAACATATCTGACATAGCCCTTATCAGCCATCCTCAATCATCCCTGTGTTTTGTTTGTCGTGGGAAATGTAATGACCCCAAAGTTAAACAACTACACATCAAATGAATCAACACATATTACAAACACATATCATAACTGTTGTACATCACTGATTGCCATCTGATGTAGATACCCATTTGTAACACAAGTGTATTTTGTAAGTTTGCGTCAGAAAATGAAGGAAATGCGGCGCAAAGATAGTATAAATGTGGGCCGCAGTTGCATGTTCTACCACATGTGGCCAACCACTGTACCACGCACTGCAGGCCATCCCATCCTATTTTCATCTTGATACAGGGTGCTTTCATGTTAAATAATTAAAAACCACTCAAACACAGTTTGCGTCAAAAAAACAATGCAAATGCTAAATAAACAGACATGGGCCCTTAGCCTTAATTCCTCCAGTGCACCCCAAACATGCGGATAGCCATTAAAATCGAAGTTTCCTGGTAATGCGTGGTATTTTGCTACACATGTAGGTTATGGGTCAAATATATTCAGGGAAACTACGTATACGTAAAAAAAAATAGACGCAAGATGGAAAATGGGCTGCAAAGGGGAACTTTCACTTTACAGTCTGGGCTTTTTCTTGACTGTGTGGCTGTGTCTTGGTGTTGCTCGTGTTTGGATTGCATTTATTGTGTCTTGTGGTGTCTCTCTTGTGTCTTTTTGTGTATTCTATTTGTATATTGTACCTGTTTAAGTGTTTTTGTGTAGTTTAGTGTTTTTTGGATTGCATTTGTACTGTCGGGTGTCTGTTTAGGGGTCAGATTAGTTGGGTTAAATAGGGTTTGTATTTTGGGTTGTAAGTTTCAGTTTTTCAGATTTATTTTCTTTCTTTTTTCCCTTTTTCTGTTTAAATTGTTGTGCACTAACATGTCGGGAAGGGCGAGGCTGACCCGCATGGCCGAGGAGGAGATTGGAGCCTTTGTGTGGCTGGTGTGCCACTTTCTGCGGATGATGCTGGAGTTGGGTGGGCATGTGATACAGGGGTATCACAGAGAGGCAAGGTGGCTACGTTGGGGCAAAGTGCTCTACCACCTCAAACGTGTCTTCAACACATCAAGGAACAAGCACCAGCTGAAGCATCACTGGATTGACATGGTGGCCTGAGAACAGGACCTGCTGGACCACCTGGGTGTGGTAATTGGTGGCCCTGTTGGTGAGTATCATATTGACAAATGTGTACAGTAGAATGCTCCTAGTGACAGTAGAAGATTTCTTGACGTGCTGCATGCAATGTTTGTGGCCACGTTGAATGCAAGTAGAACAAATTGTTAGTGTCCCAGTACTGAGATGTTTTCCACATGTTTATACATGTTAACAATGCAGTCCTGAGCTTTGATGAGTCATGTCCGACTATTACTTAGGGCCACATGTACCGAGCTATTTATAACTCTCACAAAGGGCCTATTTTTCAGATTTTTTGTGTTTACATCAGGAAAAATATTCATTCAAATATACATCCCCAATTTTGCCATTCTGCTATCATATTGCCCAATCACAAAACAGGGTTTGCTAGTGGCATTTAAGAAGGGGCGTTTCTTTCCTATTATCGAAGTCGCAGTCCACTGATTGATTCTTTCTTGAGCACAAATGCTGGCACTAAACAATTGTAGATACCATCCGTTTCAAGTTGGTGCTAACCCATTTGCAAAAGGGGAGGGGTCCCAATGGGATCCCTTCCCCTTTGTGAATGCATGCCCAAAAATTGTTTCTGAGCAGGAAGTTGTCCCATGGATCATTGACTGCTTCCAAAAAATTATTTCAGTCATAATATTGGTTTTTGAAATGCTTTCTGTTTACCCCTGCTGAAAAAAGCTGGAATAAAACGAAAATGTACATCCCTATTTGAAAGCAGTCACAGACATGGTGGTCTGCTGAGCCCAGCAGACCAGCATCTCTGTGAGTGCCGCCATTCCCAAGAGGTTTGCAAAATGAGACCTACCTCATCAAAATTTATGAGGTAGGTCATTTGCTACCCCATTTGTGAATTGCAAACAGTGTCATTGACAGTGTTGTACCTCAGATCATCCTACCTGCTAATTGCTAGTCTCGCAATGTGTGACTCACAAAACCTGATCTTGATACATGTGGCCCTGAGTAACACATTTCAGGTGCAATGACAACACCTGTGCCCGTGTATTCTGTCAATAATGATCAGCTAAGACCCTGTCAGCATACCACATTTCACTGTTTTAGGACAGCAAAGTGGGCTATCCATGTTTAGCGCTACATTGTCATCATTATACACACATGATCCCTGCCATCATGTTGGCAAATGAGGCACATACGGCTTAGGGGACACTGCCAATGGGGCATTTGTTACCTACATACAACTGTGCCACATCTGTTATGGAGCACTGAATGCACAATAATTGCTGACTGAAAATTGACCCACATGTCCATCACACAGTTACTCATTGTCCCTTGATGCACAAGCCACAATACCTGACTCACTTGTATTGCAGTGCACTAGGGAAGTGGCATTGAAATTGTCACCCAATTACAAATCATGACATGGAGTACCATTTGAAATGGATTAGCCACAAATCTTTGTAGTCAGGTTTAGCACCACATGCTTGTTAGGCCCAGTGCATGTGTGCATATGTGTGTCTATCACTCAGTGGAGTGTCAGTGTCAATGCGAGTTTGCAGTGGTATGTCTGTTGGAGTGTTTACATGCAGGCTCAGCAGCTCACGGATATAAAATGTTACACACTGTGATATGTTGTCCACACGTTTGTACAGTGATCAGACATTGAGCATATATTTCCTTTCGATGTCTTACAGGTGGACCGGCCCTCTGTACTATCTGGGAAGTCGCTCTATTTGAGGACCCAGACGTATCCAGTAAGTGTGAAAATGTCTGTCCTGTGTAGTGATTGCAGCTGTTGTATGAGTGACTCTTGTGTGTGGCACTCATTGCAAGATATGATGAGCTGGCATGTGATCTGATATATTACTTGACTGGAGGTTGACATAGTGTTTCATGCAAGGGTTAGACATTTACAGGCAGAGTGTCGTATCTTGGGAGTCTTGTGCTGCGTAAGAGACAGCAGCATGTGAACAAGGTGATTAGTAGCCACATGTAGGCCCACATTTGACTTGGAAGTGCTCCAGTGTCAGAATATTGTCACTGAGTCATACTCTTATTTTCACAAGGCAGTGATGCATCAGTTTTCCACACACAATTGCGCATCCCTGTATTGTAATGTACATGTAGGACTGTATGGGTAACTATCCCCAAGCATCTAGCCCCATATATTGTACTCTATTTACGTGACACTTATGTGGTATGTAAGAGGCGCGCATGCAGGTCAAGGCCAAACGTGTGCTGTCATCAATGTGGGTGATTTTGGAAATGTGTTGGCAGATCAGGTGTTGATGGTTGTCCACAAATGGAAACATGAATATAGATGTGATTGACCAATGGATACATCATTCCAAGGTGGCAGCCTTCCTTGCATGTGTTTCACTCACTAAATCCATGTACAGGTGGACATGGCTTTGTGGTTGTCTTCGACAGTTGTGATGATGTATTGCATGCCCATCCCCCCGAGGCACAGGGGTAGGGGAAGAACATATATGTAGGTAGATGTGATGGTCACAGTGTAGATGACAGTCATCTCATTGAAGCATGCATGTGTCCCAAGCAACACTGACCCCTTACGATTAGCAATGGCATACCAACCTGCCAATTACATATACAAATCACTGGTGTTGGGTGCCTTGAAGTTGACTCAGATGATACTGATTAGTCGGCCTGGCCCACGTGAAGTACTTGCTGCATTTGCATTGTGACACATTGCACTACATCAATGCACATATCACTTTATTTGGTACACCTCTTGTTGTGCTTTGCTGTGCTGTTAAAACCTTGATGGTTAGGCAGAGTTGCCATTTCATTCCTCAGGGACAATATCATCTGTACTGTGATTTGGACTGCATGTGCAATTTGAGGGAGAGTGTTATATTATCATCTGTACATGCATCACACAATAATGATGCTAATTTTTACAGCTGCCAACATGAATGCAGCGGAGATCAGGGATTTTCAGAGGGGGCAGTGACGTACAGGCGCATCTTGGATGTCGTGCCTGGGTTCCAGAGGATGGCAAGATGCTATTGGAGAGAGAGAGTGTTGGAAAATTGGTTATTGGTAGGGCAGGTAGGTACCTACACCTAGCAACAAGCCACTAACCTCCACATAGGTACAGTTAGGTCTCAGTAAATTAATCTCAGCTCAACCCTTGGTAGCTTGGCATCGAGCGTCAAGGCTTAACTTAGGAGACAAAGTGTAAAGCATTCAAATATCCCACAACAGTAATTAAATAAAACACAGGAAACAGTTTAAAAATCCAAAACCACTTTATAAAAATAGCTTATATTTTTATCTTTAAAATGACACAAAAACGATTAAAATCGGTTCAGGGGAACCGGAGATATGAATTTTTAAAGAATTATTACTTTTCTAGCGCTTAGAAACAAAAAGCGCCAATCGGGTCATCTGGTTGCACCTCGACCGGGGCAAAGTCAAACTTTCAGGCCGACCGCGATGGAGCCCTGCTCGGCTACAGGTCGCGGGAGGCCTCGGTTAAAAAGTTACCTTCTGACTTAGTCTTTATTTTGAAGTTTTTCTTCACCGGGACGAACCTGCCAGTTGAATCCGACCTCCTGGAGCCCTTGTCCGGATACGCGATCTGGGTTTCCTCGGTGGAGACTTTTACCTTCGGACTTAGTCGTTTTTTCGAGATGAAAATCCTTCGACCGGGGTAAACCTGGATCTTGATCCGACGTCCATGGAGCCCTTCTCGGATACGATGGCTGGGAGGTCCCGGTCAACTTTTTACGTTCGGACTTAGGCCCTCATTCTGACCTTGGCGGGCGGCGGAGGCCGCCCGCCAAAGTCCCGCCGTCAGGTTACCGTTCCGCGGTCGAAAGACCGCGGCGGTAATTCTGACTTTCCCGCTGGGCTGGCGGGCGGTCGCCTTCAGACCGCCAGCCAGCCCAGCGGGAAAGAGGCTTCCACGATGAAGCCGGCTCGGAATCGAGCCGGCGGAGTGGAAGCTGTGCGACGGGTGCAGTTGCACCCGTCGCGTATTTCACTGTCTGCGCAGCAGACAGTGAAATACATGTAGGGGCCCTCTTACGGGGGCCCCTGCAATGCCCATGCCAGTGGCATGGGCACTGCAGGGGCCCCCAGGGGCCCCGCGACCCCCCCTACCGCCATCCGGATCTCGGCGGTCCGACCGCCGGGATCTGGATGGCGGTAGGGGGGGTCGGAATCCCCGCGGCAGTGCAGCAAGCTGCGCCGCCGCGGAGGATTCAATGGGGCCGCGGTACACTGGCGGGACCCCGCCAGTGGTGCCGGTCCGACCGCGGCTTTACCGCCGCGGTCGGAATCCCCATTGGAGCACCGCCGGCCTGTCGGCGGTGCTCCCGCGGTCCTCCGCCCTGGCGGTCAAAGACCGCCAGGGTCAGAATGAGGGCCTTAGTCTCTTTTTTGGATGTTTTTCTTTACCGGGACGAACCACGAAGTCAGGCCGGGTCGCGGTTGAGGCAAGCCAGCTAGAATTTCCGCGGCGGGTCGGTCCCTCTCTGGAGCTTTTTTCCAAAAATTCTCAAATCTTTTCCAAACTTCTGGGGCTTCACCCAGATGTTCTTTTAAGGTTCTTTTGGGGTCCACAGCTCACCCCAAGGGTCCAGAAGTTCTGTGATCCTTGGGGGGTGCGGACTTCAACTCCCAGAATGCACCTGGCGCAAACTCCTTTTTGGCCACTGGACAGTGGTCAGCTGGTCGCTTTCTTCAGGAGTTGGTGCAGGGGACTCTGGTTTAGCAATTTTTCACCTGTAGCAAACAGGGAGTCCCTCCTTGAACCAGTTGAAGCCAGGCAAAGTCCTTCTTGTGGTGAAGCCCAAGTGTGCAGCTGGTGCAGTCCTTCTGAGTGCAGGGTCCAGGTGCAGGCCAGGGGTCCAGCAGGGCAGTCCTTCTTCTTCTTTTGTTCCTTTCTTGTTGAATTCTGGAGGGGATCTGAGGTGTGGGTGCAGGTTTGCCAGTTTTATCCTTGCTCCTGGGTGAAAAGCAGGGGGGTCCTGGTTCTCCAATCAGGGACAGGGTCGTCCCCCTGTGATGACCACTTCCTGGGAAGTGTGGCAAAAATCCATCCCAGAAGGCAACAGTCTCTAAAAATCCAAAATGGATGAATCTGATTTTTGGAGGAGAGATCTGGCTGAGCCCACCCACTGGTGTGGCTAAAAATCATAAACACACCCCTCTCCTGCCCTCTCCTAATCTAATCAAGGGGGCACCTAGCTGTCTGGGGTTGCAGGATGTGGGGGTGTTGCTGGGTGCTCCAGATGTCCTTCTCTGCCTTTGAAGACCAGTTTGGCAGCCCTCCCCCTTCCTGCCTCACCATCTGCTGAGGGGAGATTCTCTCCCCCAAGCACATTCCTTTGTGTGAAGCCAGGCCACTTCACACCTCATTAAAGTAGCCTGGCAGAAGCTGCTGCAGGCTGGCCAATCAGAGCACAGCAGCAAAAACAATGCAGAGCTGAAATTGGCAACTTTTTAGGTAAAGTCTAAACTTTTTACCTGCACTAGTTATATTAAATCCAACAACTGGAAGTTGTGGGATTTATTATAACAATCAATTTGATACCAAATTCTTGGTATGTGACATTTAAGGAGACTTTAAAATTTAAAATAAAGTCTGCCCATTCTAGCCTATGAAGGCCATTTACTTCAATGAGGGAAAAACGAATTTGGCTGTTTTTACCTCACCAGGGCTTATAAATCTATTTTGATAAAGTCCCTGCTTATAGTTACATGGCACCCAGCCCTAGGGGCACATAGGGCACACCTTAGGGGTGACATATGTAAAAATAAGGTAGTTTAAGACTTTGGAAGTACCTTTAATTCCAAAGTCGATTTTGCATATAACTTTAATTTAAAAGCAGCCAGCAAGGCAGGCTTGCTTTTAAAATGACACTGGGCACCTCAGCAATGCACCTAGGTGTGCACCACCTATGCTGTGGTCCCTAAACCTACATGCCCTACCATATACTAGGGACTTATAGGTAGGTTAACTTAGCCAATTATAATTAGCCTAATTTGCATATCCATTTTACACAGAGCACAGGCCCTGGGACTGGTTAGCAGTACCCAGGGCACCATCAGAGTCAGGAAAACACCAGCATAAAGTGGAAAATGGGGGCAAAAAGTTATGGGGCCTCTGCAATCAGCCCTAGTTTCTCACACAACCCCCCCCCCCCCCCAGCCCACACGCCCAGGAGACTCAGCCCAACCCTGGGAGAGTCTTCCTGGCTTGTTAGGCGAGGAAGACAGTGAAGAAAACTGGCTGTCCCTTTGCAGGGCCTACTCTGCCTTACATCCTCCTGTCAGGGTCACTCCCTCTGGGTAGTGAAGCCATCCCAACAGTAAAAGGACCCAATTCAAACTGAAACATCCCTCTAGGGGGGTCTTCCTCCTCTCTCTCTGCCAACTTGGGTAGTGAGGTGCCCACCTCCCCTACTCCAAACTTTGCTAGGGCAACACCTAGCTTACCCAAAGAGGTCACCCAACACTTGAGCAACCCCACCATGACCAATAGGGTCAGGGGGCCTACTTTGCTATTGGCCCTGGGGTCTGTCTCCCAGGCCAAGTACAGTGCTGCCAGGAAGGCTAGCACCCAGCAGAGGCTACTGACAGCTGTCAGTACCCAGAACCACACCCTAAGCTCTCCACTGACAGGTGGCTGAGCTGCTTCAAGGGCAACTTTGGGGTCCTGGCACCCCTCTTGCTGTCTAGAGTGGGGGGCTACCACCTCCTGTGGCAGACACCCTCCTTCCACTCTCCCTTCTGTGAGTGCAGGGGCAACACCCTTCATCTGGACAGCTGCCTGACTACTCAGGACTTCCTTGGGGTCAGGGGAGGCCTCACAGTGCCAACTCTGGGCTCCCCCCCAACTGGGGCAGAAGGCCTTTGGCTCCCTGGAACTCTCTTTAAGAGTGGCCTACCCTTCCTTTTCTTCTTTCCTTTTCTTGGGGACCCCTGTCTCCTAACTGTAGGGACTGACTCCCCAGGACTTTGGGTTGGGGGGGTGCCCTGGGCGACCACCCCATCTGTGACCAGACTCACCTCTGGGAGGTCATTGCCCAGGATACAATCTAGGGGGAGGTCAGCACTGACTACCACCCTAATCCAGTCAAGGATACCCTCCCTCTCTAGGGGCACTATGGCTACAGGTTTGGAGGGGACCTCCCCTGTGGCTATCCTGACTTTCTTTGTCTTTCCTGGGACATACATGTCTGGCATCACTAACCGGTCACTCACTATAGTGTGACTGGCACATGTGTCTCTCAGGCCAGTGGTAGGGATCCCATTCACTTGAATGTGGTGGAAGTGCCTACTCCCACCCTTAGGGATCACCAGCTTACCATCTGGTCCTGTCTCCCAGCTAAATGCTAGGAGGACTTCATCATCTGAGGAATCCTCCTCTATGGCTACACTGGACAGCCCAGTGCTAACCACCTTCTTTGGACAGGCTGCATCTCCTCTGAAGTGACCTGTCTGCTGACAGTCAAAGCAAGCCCTACTGTCCAAGAGCTTTTTCAACCCTGGGTCTCCCTGTCTCTGCTTGTCAGAGTGGGAGTGGGATTTTCTCTCCTCCTCCTTAGGGTTCTGGGGTACAGAGGGAGTCTCTGTGGTGGGCTTACCACCTCCCTCCTTAGGTTTTTGGGGACCTGACCCCCCCTTCTTGGAGTCTCCCCCCTGGGACTTGACAACCACCCTGGTTCTCAACCACTCATCAGCTGCCTCCCCTAGCTCTCTAGGGTTGGTCTGCTTAGAGTCCACTAGATGCTGGCGTAACCTTTCTTGGGTACAATTGGTCAAGATGTGCTCTCTCATGATCAGATTGTATAACCCCTCATAAGTATCTACTTTGTTACCAATAATCCAGCCCTCTAGTGCCTTTAGTGAAATGTCCACAAAGTCAACCCAAGACTGGGTACTGACCTTCTGGGTGTCCCTGAACTTCATTCTATATTGCTCTGGGGTCAGACCAAACTTCTTGGCTAAGCACCTCTTCATACTAGGGTATGAATCTGCCTCCTCCCCCCTTAAGGTCAGAAGCCTATCCCTCCCTGAGTTGGGGACCAACTCCCACAAAAGGGAACCCCAGTATTGAGGCCTAACCCTTCTCATTTGGAGTGCCCTCTCAAACGCCCCCAGCCACTTATCTATGTCATCCCCCTCTACATAAGCAGGAACTACCCCCTTGGGTAATCTGGGGCAAACTCCCCCACCCATGGACACCTCAGCTTCTTTATCGCTGCTTCCATCTCTTTTCTCTTTGTATGCCCACTTTTTCTTTTCTAGGGCCAGCTTCTCTGCTTCCAAAGCTATGTATGCTAGCTGGGCCTCCAGCTCTCTTTCTCTGATGGATGGGTTCTCTCCTCCTGAAAGGACCCCCTTCCCACCACTAGCTTTGGATCTGCCCCTAGTGACTGTATTTACTGAGGACCGTTCTTCCTCATCCTCACTTGGGCTCAGATGCCTTCCCTCCCCTGAGTGGTTAGAGCTTGCATCCTCCCTTCTTTCTCCCTCCTCTGGAGCTTCTTCTGACTCTACCTCTTGGGCCTCAGCCCATGCTGTCAGGGATGTGATCAGGATTTGCTTCCTGAGATCAGTGGTTGCAGGCAACCCTCTTTCAATACACAACCCCCTAAGCTGGACTACTGTCAGTGTGGGTAGGCTAGCCAGATCAAGCTCCATGGTTCCCTAGTTTTGTGTCAACAAAAACTTTTTTGCAAAAATTGGAAACAAGAATTTAGAAAAATTGCAAAAATTCAATAATTGAAATTAATCCAAATTAAAAAAAAAAAATGTTTGCACTAGGACAATTTAAAGGATTTTTAATTTGTTTTACCTAAAACTGTAACGTGATATTGAACACAAGTACAGGATCCCACCGCTGCCACCAATTATGTTGGAAAATGGGTTATTGGTAGGGCAGGTAGGTACCTACACCTAGCAACAAGCCACTAACCTCCACATAGGTACGGTTAGGTCTCAGTAAATTTATCCCAGCTCAACCCTTGGTAGCTTGGCATCGAGCGTCAAGGCTTAACTTAGGAGACAAAGTGTAAAGCATTCAAAAATCACACAACAGTAATTAAATAAAACACAGGAAACAGTTTAAAAATCCAAAACCAATTTATAAAAATAGCGTATATTTTTATCTTTAAATTGACACAAAAACGATTAAAATCGGTTCAGGGGAACCGGAGATATGAATTTTTAAAGAATTATTACTTTTCTAGCGCTTAGAAACAAAAAGCGCCAATCGGGTCATCTGGTTGCACCTCGACCGGGGCAAAGTCAAACTTTCAGGCCGACCGCGATGGAGCCCTGCTCGGCTACAGGTCGCGGGAGGCCTCGGTTAAAAAGTTACCTTCTGACTTAGTCTTTATTTTGAAGTTTTTCTTCACCGGGACGAACCTGCCAGTTGAATCCGACCTCCTGGAGCCCTTGTCCGGATACGCGATCTGGGTTTCCTCAGTGGAGACTTTTACCTTCAGACTTAGTCGTTTTTTCAAGATGAAAATCCTTCGACCGGGGTAAACCTGGATCTTGATCCGACGTCCATGGAGCCCTTCTCGGATACGATGGCTGGGAGGTCCCGGTCAACTTTTTACGTTCGGACTTAGTCTCTTTTTTGGATGTTTTTCTTTACCGGGACGAACCACGAAGTCAGGCCGGGTCGCGGTTGAGGCAAGCCGGCTAGAATTTCCGCGGCGGGTCGGTCCCTCTCTGGAGCTTTTTTCCCAAAATTCTCAAATCTTTTCCAAACTTCTGGGGCTTCACCCAGATGTTCTTTTAAGGTTCTTTTGGGGTCCACAGCTCACCCCAAGGGTCCAGAAGTTCTGTGATGGTCCTTGGGGGGTGCGGACTTCAACTCCCAGAAGCAACCTGGCGCAAACTCCTTTTTGGCCACTGGACAGTGGTCAGCTGGTCGCTTTCTTCAGGAGTTGGTGCAGGGGACTCTGGTTTAGCAATTTTTCACCTGTAGCAAACAGGGAGTCCCTCCTTGAACCAGTTGAAGCCAGGCAAAGTCCTTCTTGTGGTGAAGCCCAAGTGTGCAGCTGGTGCAGTCCTTCTGAGTGCAGGGTCCAGGTGCAGGCCAGGGGTCCAGCAGGGCAGTCCTTCTTCTTCTTTAGTTCCTTTCTTGTTGAATTCTGGAGGGGATCTGAGGTGTGGGTGCAGGTTTGCCAGTTTTATCCTTGCTCCTGGGTGAAAAGCAGGGGGGTCCTGGTTCTCCAATCAGGGACAGGGTCGTCCCCCTGTGATGACCACTTCCTGGGAAGTGTGGCAAAAATCCATCCCAGAAGGCAACAGTCTCTAAAAATCCAAAATGGATGAATCTGATTTTTGGAGGAGAGATCTGGCTGAGCCCACCCACTGGTGTGGCTAAAAATCATAAACACACCCCTCTCCTGCCCTCTCCTAATCTAATCAAGGGGGCACCTAGCTGTCTGGGGTTGCAGGATGTGGGGGTGTTGCTGGGTGCTCCAGATGTCCTTCTCTGCCTTTGAAGACCAGTTTGGCAGCCCTCCCCCTTCCTGCCTCACCATCTGCTGAGGGGAGATTCTCTCCCCCAAGCACATTCCTTTGTGTGAAGCCAGGCCACTTCACACCTCATTAAAGTAGCCTGGCAGAAGCTGCTGCAGGCTGGCCAATCAGAGCACAGCAGCAAAAACAATGCAGAGCTGAAATTGGCAACTTTTTAGGTAAAGTCTAAACTTTTTACCTGCACTAGTTATATTAAATCCAACAACTGGAAGTTGTGGGATTTATTATAACAATCAATTTGATACCAAATTCTTGGTATGTGACATTTAAGGAGACTTTAAAATTTAAAATAAAGTCTGCCCATTCTAGCCTATGAAGGCCATTTACTTCAATGAGGGAAAAACGAATTTGGCTGTTTTTACCTCACCAGGGCTTATAAATCTATTTTGATAAAGTCCCTGCTTATAGTTACATGGCACCCAGCCCTAGGGGCACATAGGGCACACCTTAGGGGTGACTTATATGTAAAAATAAGGTAGTTTAAGACTTTGGAAGTACCTTTAATTCCAAAGTCGAATTTGCATATAACTTTAATTTAAAAGCAGCCAGCAAGGCAGGCTTGCTTTTAAAATGACACTGGGCACCTCAGCAATGCACCTAGGTGTGCACCACCTATGCTGTGGTCCCTAAACCTACATGCCCTACCATATACTAGGGACTTATAGGTAGGTTAACTTAGCCAATTATAATTAGCCTAATTTGCATATCCATTTTACACAGAGCACAGGCCCTGGGACTGGTTAGCAGTACCCAGGGCACCATCAGAGTCAGGAAAACACCAGCATAAAGTGGAAAATGGGGGCAAAAAGTTATGGGGCCTCTGCAATCAGCCCTAGTTTCTCACAGAGAGCCACAGGAGAATCGCGGGCTTTCAGCCAAGGGGCACTGGCATTGCCCACAACAGGTGGAGCCACCACCACAACTGCAGCCAGTAGCACAGCGGCCACCATAACATCAGCCCCACCTGCTGCACCCTCAACCTTGGGATCAACACCCACCACACCTGCTGCATCGTCCATTTCAGCACCACCGACTACCATACCTGCTGGAGAAACTACGTCTGGAACACAGACCACCACATCTGCTGCTTTGGACATGGTTGCCACTATCCAGCTGCAGGGGACATGCGTAAAGTCATGAAAAAGCTTGACACTCTCCAGCGGGACGTGAACAGAAATAGCCGGAGGCTAAAATCTGTTAAGAAAACTCTGAAGAGGGCAAACCTCTGAACTACTCCCTCCCTTCACCCCTAATTCCGTCACCTCCCTCCTCTTTCCTTATCCAGTTTTTTAGAGGGTTTAGCGAGTTTAGTGATAGGTTAGAGTAGGGTAGTAGTTTAGATAGGATAAGTAGAGTAGGGTAGTAGTTTAGATAGGATAAGTAGGTGGGGGGTTCATATTATTACATGTTAGTTTTTGGTTAATGATGGGGCTTTTGTGTATTCCAATAAAAAAATATATAAAACTTTAGAAAAATTCAAAGAAATATATATTTGTTTAGTATTAGTTAGTATCTGTTTAGCTTAGTGTATGTTGTACCACATGTGTCTTGTCATATTAAGGGGGTGGGGCAAATGTTTAGAGTGTGTTGTTAAATGTGGTAAGTAAGCTTAGCATAGGGTAGTTAGGGTCAGTTGTGGGTAATGTATAGTTAGGATAGATTAGGTTAGTATGGGTGTGTGACATAGTTTTAAGTTCTGTTTTGTACATAGTTATTAAAGTTTTAGGTACTCCCTTACGACATGTGTCATATGCTTGGGGACCCAGGTCTTTGCATGAGTGTACAGTGTCAATTTTCTGTGACCTGTATATTCTGTCCTGCATCCACATCCCACTCTTGACATGTTAATTCCCACTTCCAACTGAGCTGTCACAATGGCAGCTACAACAAATCCAAATCTCTATGCATCTGCCATCCATTGTACCCACCACTCAATGTGACTTTTAAAGCTGTTATCGTTTGGGTCCTGTGTTGGAATGTTGGGCACTGTGGGACATCTGCCTGCAGCCTGATGTTCATGTGAACACTGCTAAACTGATTAGTGTCAATTTCTGATGAGATCAAGTATACAAAATGCACACCTATGTGTTTTAATTGTACTCTGAGCTGATGTTTTGGGCCAAACACTCTTACACAGACATTCCTGCTGTATGTTGTGGGTGAGGCATGTATGTTTCAAAGCAAATGTCACATGCACAATGACTGCCTTGTAGGGGATGTGGCCAGCATTGAGTTTCATTTTGTAGATACCTTGGGCCAGAAATATACTATTATTACACTGCATTTGCCTCATTTTGTAACGTAAAAGCAGCACAAACTTACAAATTACAATGATATTTTGTAAGTTTGTGCTGCTTTTACTTACAAAATGAGGCAAAAGCAGCTCAGAAGTATTAGAGTCATGGCCCTTGTGCGTAAATATCTGCTCACATTATTTCTGCACTCTGGTATTGACACTCTGTGACCACTGACATGTTGCATGCATCACAAATCTCCAGCAAAGTAGATGTGTCACATTAAACAGAGACAAAGTGGTTGTGTGGATGCTGTTTATTTTAAAGTGCTGTAGTGCAATATTTACGTAGTCCAGGTTTGTGACCCAATTAGTGTAAAGCATTCTATTGTGACGCAACACAAGTGCAAGGTTGAGGGACATGTCATTGTACATGGTAAGATGAAGTGTCATTCAGTGCAGAGGAACATGAATTGCCAATTGAGTAGTGAGAAACAATTGCAGTCCATAGTGGTAAGGTTAACAGTGTGTCAGTGAAAAGTGCATGTCACCAACTGTAGCAACACTGGCATGCTGTCATGCACAGGACAAAGGAAAACAGTGCCCATGTGGCATGGGCTGGTGCTACAGGGTACTCCTACGGGTGAATATTATCTGTTCCACATCCTCATCCTCTGATGTGTGTGTCGTCTCCTTTGCCCTTGATGGTGGTGGTGGTGGGTTTGAGGGGGCAAAACACACTTCAGTGGATGGAGAAGTGGACTCCGAATTCCTGGCAGCTGCCATCTGTGGAACTAGATATGGCATCACTGCAGCAAGGAGGAGCTGCTGATTATTGAGTATGGCAGCAACATCCCTGTGCTAGGCAGCCATGTCTGCCCTGAGGGAGTCTAGCTTGTTGTCATGCATGCAGCTGCAAGATTGGTAGGGAAGGTGTTGTGGCAACTCCCTCACAACAGTGGTGAGGCCCTTCACACTGTTGTACTCCTTGCAGTGGGGATTGTGTGACTTCTATGGCTGCTAACTGTTCTGCGGATGTCATCATGCACATGCGCATCCCCTCAAGGCTGGCTGCCATAGTTTGCATCCCCTCCGCACCACCTTGGCCAGCTCCCGCTGTTCTCCCACTACTGCCCTCTCAAAGGTGGTCCCAGTGTCATCAGAGTCCTCAGCTGTGTTTGAGCTGGCAGGTTGTACTATTGGGGTGTTGGGTGGGTCCTCAGGGATGGCTGCTACATTTGTGCTCCTCCTTGTGACTGGAGATGGTGTCTGGAGGGTTCCTGGTGGTTGTCAGCTGGTCATCCAGGCAATCAGGGTAGTCCAGGACAGACAGATCCACAGGAGAGCCATCATCCTCTGCAATGAGATATTGTACAATTAATGTGTCTGTGTTGTGGCAGTTGTAATGTGATGTCACTGACTTCCTGTTGGTGGTACATTGTAATCTAGGTTCCCATACATTGTTCTTGTAATAAATGTTTGCAGTCTCTCAGGCATATGCCCCACCTGCATGTCACATGTAGTGTGGGCAGTTTGGGGAATTGTCTGTGTCACATCTTCTCGGTGTGGGTTCTGTCCAAATTGTGGCTTGCCACCTTCTTGTCCTAATCAACCTTCCCTCTGCTTCCATTAGCACTGTGAGGCCTTACAATAAAAGTTGGTGTGCTGATGCCATATGCACCATACATAACAATATGGCCGTGTCCCAGTCATTTTTCACATATACCTATAGGTGCTGAGACCTAGCACCATACCAAGTATTGCATTTCCATGAAACAATACAGATGTCACCATTGATAGTCTCGCATGTTGATGTTTGCATATGTGTGCTACATTGCACTGCACGGATGGGCCTGGCAGAGTTCCATTTCCTCTTATGACTGTGCTGGTGTGTTTACCTAGCTACAGACATATGTCTTCACCCTCAATGCTGTTGTATTGGCACTATGACACCTGAGATGTTGCATGGTGGTATTTCAGCTATTGTGACACAGGGGTAGACCCTGGAATGGGCAGCATGGGTATGAGATTACTGCTGTGTACTTCATAATGTATGTGACAGTGCCTGATGTTTATTGAGTCTATAGACATGAGCAGTTGACAAGAGTGGCACTTGGATAGAGAATGATGGGGATTGATCACGTAGTCATACTGATCCCTCATTTTGAGTGTGTTTGTGCCATGGGCACCTAACTGCCATTTCCCAATTGACCAGCACACACAGCATAGGTGGTAGTGGCAAGTGTTGTCAATGGTAAATGTCGCTTGAGTCAATAACCTACGACTGAGCATTGTCCTCTAGTTTACATTCTGACAATACCAGCTGTCCTGTGACAGCAGCCCAGTTTTATGTTCTACCCTACTCTCCTGGTCTGCTTCAGCATTTCTAGCAGCCTTGACATCGCGGTGTACCCCCATGCAAAGGTTGTTGGTGTTGTGTTGTGCTGTGCCCCTGGATGCACCTGCACAGCCCATGCACCGATGCTGTGCCTCTTTGCCCTTTCCACTGCCTCATTTTCAAGGCTGACATGCATTGTGTATTAGGTATCTGCCTTCCCCTTCTTGCACTTGACATTTGAGCATTTTTGCCCCCATGCAACTTACCCTGCATATGTGTTGTTTCCTGGTAGTCTGTGCTGTCCTGCAATACCAGTGATGATTTCCTCTGGGATGACGGCTGCAACCATCTCCTCCATCTCGTCCAGGTCCTCTTGTGGTGCTGGACTCCCACCTCCGGTCTGCAGTGCTGCCTTCCTGTTCCTTTCCATTTTCTCCTTTGTCCTGTGCTCACAATCATGCCAGAGTTTCTTGAACTCTGTGACAGTTCTCCTGACCTCTGCCACACTGTTAATCTTGTCCACAATCTGTTGCCAAATTACCTCTCTCCTCCCAACTGGCAATTCAGAGGTGATGAATAGGTGATGCTGTTGCTCCGTCACCTCTATGACCAGGATTTCATGCTCCTCTGCACTGAAGCGACACTTCCTCTTCTTCTTGTGTCTCCCTGGGTCTTGTCTGTGTCCTCCTGGCTGGTTCCTGGTTGTGTGGGGTCTCCCTAGGGTCTCTCCTGGCTTCTGGGGTCCATTTTGGGGCTCCTTAGCACTGTTTGCTGTGTTTGCATCACTTTTTGATGCTATTGCAGTGAAAAATGGCACATATCCGTTTTGCGATGTTTGTCCATGTCGCAAACCAGATTAGAGTAACTTTTCCTGTGTTTAATGTCATTTTGCCTTGCTACAAGGCACAATGGTTAGCATCAGAAAAAAAGACTCTAACCCAGTGGTCTTCAAACCTTTTAATGCCGCGCCCCCCCTAGTTGAAAAATAAAAATCATTGGGCCCCCCTCAGAATTTTTCACAATTATTTTAGAAAGATGGCAATGTTTAAATATGTCTAAACCTATTTAAACATTGCAGTTAAGTACTGTTACCTTTTTAAAACTGCAATAACATGCTTCTGCTTAAAACAAAGGCATTTTGGGGGTTATTCCAACTTTGGAGGAGGTGTTATTCCGTCCCAAAAGTGACTGTAAAGTGACGGATATACCACCAGCCGTATTACGAGTTCTATAGGATATAATGGACTCGTAATACGGCTGGTGGTATATCCGTCACTTTACCGTCACTTTTGGGACGTATTAACACCTCCTCCAAAGTTGGAATAACCCCCTTTATCTGTATAATATTTCTTTTGGCCAGAGTTTGGCGCCCCCCCTGGGATCACTTAAGGCCCCCCAAGGGGGGCCCGCCCCCCAGTTTGAAGACCTCTGCTCTAACCTGTTCTTAGTGCCACCGTTTGTCAAAGTATAAATATGACGCACAGGTGATGTTAAGAAATGACGCTAGCCAGCCCTAAAATGTTTGACGCAAAACTGCATTTGTGCAGTTTTGAGTCAAAAAGTATAAATCTGGCCCTAACTTTGTACGCCTGCGGAATTCCAGATAAAGAATGGGCCGGGGATACTGCATCCATTATCCATCAACTAAAGGATATCAGCGATTCTTTTTTCCCTTTACAGGATAAATCAAATTTGATAAATAAAGAGCCTAATTTTATAAATAGTTTAGACCTTCCCAAATAGAATTGCAATTTCATTTGACATCTAATAGGTGTCATTGTCACTCTTGCAATGAATCTGATAAATCAATCAAGGTTGGGAGAACTATCTCCTGGTTCTTGTGAAAAGAAAAAGCAACTGCAGGAATAAATATTGTACCAAGTTTGAGAACAATTCCATCCAATGGTTCGGTGGCCATTGGTGCTCACAGTTTCCCAGTCCTCCTGGCAGAGGTTATTGCCACCAGGTAAACAAATTTCATGGTTAAGAACTTACTGTTAACCACAGAGAGGTGTTTGAAAGGGTCGAAAAAATAAGTCTTCTAGAACCAACATTAGGCACCACAGAAGTTCCAAAACTTTTATTACAGAGTGAGAAAGGGAAAAGATCTTAAGTAAGAGGGATACTAGTTCATCATTATCAGATACATTTCCCCAAAGATTCCTTAATGTGAATTGCGCATTCAAGGTAGTCACAGTACGATATTTGTCATATCCTCCCAGATCAACTGTATTATCTTGCTATGATTATATTCCACAGGGGAAAACATTGTGGAGGGAGCACCTTTTCTGAAAGTTTCCGGCTGTCTACCCTACGATTTCAAGGAGGAAGGTCTATAAGACCTATAAGGCTAATGTCTTGATAATCCATTGCTCTACAATCTCCTCCTTTCAACTTCCACACTGACAGCTATACCATCTGGGAAAAAAATTGTTTGAGGGCAGCCCTACAGGGGGCAGGGGTCAAGAGAAAGAATCTAGTACTTTGAAGTTGACATGGATTTCTGAATAGGGAACCATGATCTTCTCTCTGTTCTCTGTCTGGAGTTTTGCTAGATGTTTGGTGATTAATGGCATTGGAGGAAAAGCATAAAATAAGTGACTGGGCCATGGACATGTTAAAGAATCCATTATCATGCTACCACCTGAATGTTTCTGGAGCAGAACCTTGAGAGCTCTGCATTGTGCTGCGAGGCAAATTCCTCTAGTAACGGTCCTCGAAACATACTGCAAATGGCTTGAAAGGTTGGTTTGGAAAATTATTATTTCCTGAGAGGAAAGATCAATCTTTCCTCTGGTGTTATGTTGACTGTCCCCTTTATGTGAGTTGCCACCAGAGAAAACAGATGAAGTGCTACCAGGTTTAGGGATTTGGATCTGGCTCCACCCTGGTGGTTCACGTAAACCACTGTCACCATATTGTTTGATTTCAAGTACAAATTGGATATCACAATCCATTCTTCGAAATGCATCACCGCTCTCAAAACTACAGTGAGCTATCTCCTTTTGGATGAGCTGCACCACTCCGATATTGATCATTTGGACTGGAATGTCGTTGAATCCAAAGTTGCCCTCCATCCAAATCACATCTGTAGTTAGGACATTTTGAGGGTCTTGTTGAAGATAAATTCCCTCGTTCATAGAATCTGGGAGTAGGCACCAGCTGAGCCCCGTCTTGATCTCTTGTGCTACTGGCACCAAACAGTCAAAATCCTCTGACCCGGAACTCCAGAATTTGAGAAGGTGCAATCTTGCCCAAAGCACTCTGAAGACACATGCTGCCATATGTCCCTGGAGTTGTAGCCATTGCCTTACTGGAAGCTTTTGGCTCTGAATGATGTTCACTTGCACATTCCTTAAGGACACTGCCCAGGTCTCAGGAAGGATAGCTTTGTTGAGATCTGTACAAAATCTCACCCCTATAAAAGTCATATCCTTTTATGCTGGAGTAGCACCATTTAGACTCCATCCTTCATGTATCATCAGTACGCAATTATGCATTTATATTTGACATTATCTTCACTGTGTGCCTTAATAATATTAACACAAGTGAAACATTTAAATGCATTAACCTCTTGGGTGCCTTGGACGTAACGGTTATGTCCTTGGCAATACCACTCGCGTGCCAAGGATGTAACTGTTATGTCCTGTACCCTGCCCACACGGGAACTCTAGCACTCGCCCATGGGCCTTCCACTCCTCTCCCCTCGGCAGGGATGGAAAGGGAACTTCCCCTTCTACCCCGACCCCTCTGTGCCCCCAGTGACGTCTGATGATGTCAGCGCGTGATCATGCGCTGACTTCATAAGAGGCCCCCCCCATCACACTGGAATCTCAGCTTCCAGTGCGATCGGAAGAGAGCAGGCAGGCAGAGGACATGAAAGGAAAGGAAAGGCCTTTCTTTCCTTTCATGTCTGTCTTAGCATTCACGTTTGGGCTGCAGAAATACCCACTACACCAGTGGTTGTCAACCTTTTGACTTCTGTGGACCTCCACTTTATCATTAGTGGAACCTGGGGACCCCCACTGAATCATTATTATTAGAATCCAGGGACCCCTCACTGAGTCACTACCGGAAACCGGGAACTCCAGCCTTAACCTTGTTGATGATTTCAACCGCCAAAAATTACACACAAAAACAGAAACAAGCATTCCATCAAGCACACAAATAAATGATAACACATTTTATTTAATTTGCAAACAAAATAACAAATAAAAAATAGGACAGTTGGAGTGTTTTTAAATTCAATTGAAGACACACATCGTCCATACTACATTCTGTTTGATGCATCTGCACTACTTCTACTAACTGATCTGAGGATACCACTTCAATTTTAAGCCTCAATTTCAAATTCCTTGACACTTACAGTACGTTTTACCATTTTCAGTTATATATTTAGCCACACACTTTATTAATCTGTTAATATTAGTTAATTTGCTAAGCAGTCACAGACCCCCTGAGGAGACTTTGCGGACCGCAGGGGTCCCCAGACCACAGGTTGGGAACCGCTGCACTAGACACCAGGAATAGTTTCCTTCTAATAAACAATAAAGGAGAGCGATCCCTTAAGCAAGGGTCGCTACTCTGGGGTGCATGTTTTTAAGGCATTTTCTGGCTGCCCCCGGGGGGGGGGCGGAAGCCACTAGACACCAGGGATCTTTCTTTTTTATTGTGTAGACTTGGGGAGCGACTCGTTAGGCAAGGGTCGCTCCCCTGGGGTGGCAAATTCTTTTTAGGCCATTTCTGCCCCCCTTGGGGGCAGATCAACCTATTTTTATTAAGCTGATCTGCCCCCCAGGGTGGCAGAAACCACTACGCACCAGGGATTTTTTAGAATTTTTTTATTTGTTTTACAGATGGAGAGTGACCACTTAGGCAAGAGTTGCTCCCCTGGGCGGCAACTTTTTTTTTGCCCATTTCTGCCTACCTTGGAGGGGGCCAGAAACCACTAGACACCAGGGATTTTTTTTTGCCCCAATTTCACACAAGGGGAGCGACCCCTTTGGCTAGGGTTGCTCCCCTGCGGGGGCAAATTTATTTTAGGTAATTTCTGCCCCCCTTGGGGGTAGATCGGCCTATTTTAATTAGGCTGATCTGCCCCCAAGGGGTGCAGAAACCACTAGGTACCAGGGATTTATTTTTTATTTTTTACAGATGGGGAGCAACCCAATATGCAAGGGTCGCTTGCCTGGGGGGCAAATTTATTTTAGGTCATTTCTGCCCCCGGGGGGGCATAAACCACTTAGGCACCATAGATTGGTGTGTGTGTCTTGTTTCGGGGGGCAGCCCCTTGGCCAAGGGTTGCTCCCCATAGGGGCACATTACTGTTGGCCATTTCTGCTCTTCTTGGGGGCAGATTGGCCTATTTTTGTAAGGGGCAAAAAGCCCAGCAGAGACCAGGAAAGATTTTTTTTAAAAAAGAGGGTGGGGGTATGGCCATACCTCCACCCCAAACAATGGGGACAAAGTTGTTCTGCCCAATGGTGGGCAGATGGGGCAATTACCCCCAACCCACTCCCCAGAGGAAGCAGAAAGCCTACTAGATGCCAGGAAATTAAAAAAATTGTGGGCTGGTGGTTGCCAACCAGTATGGGCATGGTTATGCCCCCACCCTAACTAAAAGGGGAAACAGTCTTGCAGCTCTACCCCGCACACTAAAGATCTTATCCCAGTGGCAAGCAAAAGGGCAGTTGAGTATTTTGGGTTTTGGTTTTACATTTGGGCCATGAGAATTTGGCTAATTCTCAAAATCGTCCCACTTGGAATGGTGAGGGCGGCACTTTTTGGACCATGGGATGCTGCCATGTAGAAAAATCCATGAAACCTAGACACATCTGAAAACTAAACATCTGGGTGAGTCCAGGGTGGTGTGCTTCACATGCATCCCATACCATTTTCCTACCCACAATGCCCTGCAAACCTCCAACTTTGTTTGAAATCCCACATTTTCCCCACATTTTTGTGATGGAACCTTTCGGTATCTGCAGGAATCTACAAAATTTCTGCCACCCAGTATTGTTGCATTTATACCGATGAAAATTCTGCTGCACTTATCAACCTAAAAACTTTTTTTTTTAAACTGCCCTTTTGGACCCGCTTTGGTTCAATTTCAACATGTTTTTGGCTCTTCCCTGTCACAGGCACTTGGCCCACCTACACAAGTGAGGTATCATTTTTATCAGGAGACTGAGAGGAAAGTTAAGTGATAGGAAATTTGTGGTGGTGTGGTGATCCCACATAGAGATGTGGAAAAAATTATATTTTTTAGCTAAATTTGAGGTTTGCTGAGGATTCTGAGTAAGAAAACACTGGTGGATCCACACAAGTCTCACCTCCCTGTACTTCCTTGTGTGTCTAGTTTTCAGAAATGCCTGTGTTTGGTCGGTTTCCCTAGGTGGCCTCTGAGCCCAGGACCAAAAACACAGGTGCTGCCCCGCAGAAACATGTCGTTTTGTATTTGATAATTTTGGTGTGTACACATAGGCCCTCATTACATCCCTGGAGGTTGGTGTAAAAGTGGCTGTAATACCGCTAACAGGCTGGCGGTAATTACTGCCAAATCATAACAATGGTGGATAGATCTCAGATAGACAGCCACTTTACCACACCAACCGCCAGGGTGGAAACAACAGCCACTATGGCGGTAGCCGCCTACAGCCAGGCAGAAGTCAATGTTCCGCCCACCATATTAAGACCCTGGAAACCGCCACCTTTTCCGGGGTGGTACCAACGACATCAAAAGCCTGGCAGAAACAGACCTCGCCACCATGGAGCCACCATGGAGCCCGAGCTGCATGTCTTCCCCAAGCCCTTCTACGTGCTGCTCCACCACAAACCCAAACAACGGCAAAGACTACGATGGTGAGTACAGCTGCCTAGCACACAAGTGGCGGGTAGGAAAAAGAGAGTGACATACACACGAACAACACCCCCCGAACAACTCAATACACACAACCAGATGCACAAGAAAACAAGTATTTCCCCTAAATCGGCTGAATAATGCAAGGACAAAATGAATTTACTAAAGTGAGTGTAATATGATCAACACAGTATAAAAATAACTTAGCCAATGTTACAGATACATACAATTGTACAGTTTAAGGGACACTGCCCATTCCTTAGTTTGTGAGGGCCACATAGCCACAGGGCAAAGTCCAAGGCCCCACTTGTCACCTCCATCAACACAGAGAGAACACCTCAGCCAGGAGATAGAACAAGACCATTGGTTCTGGAGGGAGCAACATGCCCTGTGCTTGGTCCTGGGGAGTACAAGGCCACAGTCTCTCAAGTGAGTGACTTTCCCACATGTTCTGGAGGGGGCAACACGCCCTGTGCTTGGTCCTGGGGAGTGCAATGCCACAGTCTCTCTAGTGGGTGACTTGCCCACATGCTCTGGAGGGGGCATTGTGCCCTGTGCTTTTGATCCTCTTGATCCTGGGTAAGATGGGGTTGGTGGGTGTCTTACCCCCTGGTTCTGGAGGGGCATCGTGACCTGTGCTCTTGATCCTGGGGAGGCTGGGGTTGCTGGGTGTCTTACCCGCTGGTTCTATAGGGGGCATCGTGCCCTGTGCTCGTGATCCTGGGAAGGCTGACATAGGTGGGTTTCTTACCCACTAGTTCTGGAGGGAGCATTGTGCCCTATGCTCTTGATCCTGGGGAGTGCAAGTTCACAGTCTCTCAGGTGGGTGTCATACCCACAGGATTTGCAGGGGGCAGGCCGCACAGCAGCCCATGGAGGCAGGACTACATACCATCCGCTGGCGGTGATGGCTGCTCAGTGGTGTAAGTGGTGCTGCTGCTGCTGGTGAGGGGAGGCTCCAGCCCATTCCCTGCAGCCTCGGATGGCTTCCCACTAGTGGTGGTGGTGCTGCTGCGTCGGGTGGGGGGAGGCTCCAGCCCATCCTCTGCAGCCTCGGATGGCTGCCCACTAGTGGTGGTGGTGCTGCTGCTGCTGGTGGGGGGAGGCTCCAGCCCATCCCCTTCAGCCTCGGATGGCTGCACTACCATGGTTGGTGGTGGGGGCTCCGTCAGAGTTCCTGCCCCAGGCCCCTTGCCCTTTCTGCCTGCTGGTGCTAGCTTCTTGGTCTTCTTGGCAGCAGCTGGGGCAGGGTCCTTGGTTTTCCTGGCAGCAGCTTGGGCAGGCTTCTTGGTCTTCCTGGCAGCAGCTGGGGCAGGATCCTTGTTCTTCCTGGCAGCAGCTGGGGCAGGCTCCTTACCCTTGAGGCTGCCTGGGGCAGGCTTCTTCACCCTCAGGACATGTGCCCTTGATCATTTCCCACCACAAGTGGATATGGTGACTACTGGGCCCGTGGACTGTGTGGCTGAGGTGCTTGGCAGGGTTTTTGCTACCCTGGCCAGACGTGAGGGATGGGGGGGGAGCGGTAGAGAAGAGGTCAATGGTGGATAGGAAAAGCTTTTGAGGGACATTGGGGTGGGAAGAGGGAGAAGATTTGGGAGTGGAGGAAGAGGGAGTGGTTGTAGGAGGCGTCTGTCTGCTGATTTTGGGTGCAGGTGCATGGGCTGGATGCTGTTGTGAGGTGGATGGCTGTTGGGTGTCTGAGTGCTTGTGTTTGTGTACTTTAGGAGGGGGGACAGACACAGTGGGAGAGGACACAGGGAACATGTGCATGGCTGTTGTGGAGGTGTCTGCCAGTAAAGTCTGTGTTCTGCTAGGTGTGGTGGTGATGCTGGTAGTGGATGAGGATGTAGTGCATGCAGGTGTGAGTAGAGACGCTACTGGGAGAGAGGTGGATGAGGAGGAGGAAGGCGACACAGTGGAGGCAGTGGATGTTGGTGTGTCTGCTTCTGGATGGTGTTTGTGTGAGTGCCTGTGGGATGATGTGTGGTGCTTGTGTTTGCCTGTGCCACTCTTGTGTGTTGTCTTGTCTGCATGCTCATCTGACTCTGTGCTTGGGATAGGATGGGTTTGAGGGGAATGGGATTGGGAAGAGGAAGTTGGAGGGGGAGGGTGGAAACAGGGACAGTGGCTGTCATCAGAGAGGAGGCCAGAGCCTGGATTGATCTCTGTTGGGCCGCCAAGCCAGTGTGAATGCCCTCCAGGAATGCATTAGTCTGTTGCATCTGGGCTGCCAGTCCCTGGATGGCATTAACAATGTTTGACTACCCTACGGAAATGGATCTCATGAGGTCAATAGCCTCCTCACTCAGGGCAGCAGGGCTAACTGGGGCAGGGCCTGAGGGGCCTACGGTGAAGGAGATGCCCACCCTCCTGGGTAAGCACGCATGGACAACTCGATGAAGGGCTGCTTGGAGGGCGGTGCTGGTATGCAGGGTGGAAGCTGTACCTGTAATTGGGGCAGTCACAGAGGTGTTGGCCACCACCAGGGAGCGTCCATCGGAGGCGGTATCTGTGTCTGAACTGTCCCCTCCAGTCTCTGCCGTTGTGCTCCCCTTGCCCTCCATCCCACTGGTGCCCTCAGTGTTAGTGGACTCTGCCTCCTGGGTCCTGTGGAATGCAGCTCCCTCGTCGCCAGTGCCTCTGCTCCTCTGCCAGATGATGCTAAGGCACATAAGACAGGATGACAAAACAAAAAGGGGGGAAGAGACAAAAGATACACTTGGTCAATGGCTGCACCAACACCACCGTTGGCGTACACAGCACACTCACACACAGGGTACAGGCCTACACACTATACATTGCACTACCAGTGATATTGCTAGTCACCAAGGCATGGGGAGGGGTACACACCGGCAAACCCAGCACACCTGGGACCCACGCAGCCTTGACTAGTAGTGGATGCCTACGAGCTAGGTAGCAGGATTATCCCTTCTGGACCCTTGACCTATGGTGCAATATCAGGTCTGGCCTAAGGGCACCCACTGACACACATTCCCCACCCAGATACCACACTACCATGCATAAGTTGTAATGATGGGTACTGTACTCACTCCCTTGTGGCTGCTGTGATGCCCTCAAGCACCCATCCAGCTCAGAATAGGCCACTGCCAGTATATGGGCCGTCAGAGGGGTCAGGTTTCGACGGACACCCCTTCCCAGCTGGGCCTCTGCCGTCTTCCGTGCCTAGCACCTCAGGTCCTCCCACCGTTTCCGACTGTGGGTGCTCCGCCTGCAATAGAACCCCAGGGTCCACACATCCTTGGCTATGGCACGCCATATACCCTTCTTTCGATGGGCGCTGACCTGCAGAGGAAATACACATTGTAAAATATTATTAGTCAGACAGTCCTGCCTGTTACACTTATGGCCCACCATACCGCTTCACATCACCATTTACACACACATGGGCCAGCACACAACCTGTACGCCGCCCAGGGGACATCCATCTACCCCCTTACACAATGCCTTCACACCCCACTCCATGCATTCATGCCCCATGCATTGTGCCAACAGTGTACTCACCTGTTGGTCTGGAGGCCCATACAGCAGTCCATATTGGGGTATGACCCCATCCACCAGTCTCTCCAAATCCACTGAAGTGAAGGCAGGGGCCCTTTCCCAAGTCACAAGGGCCATGGTAGGTTCCAGACACAGGTCACAGCAGCATATGCAGTGTAGGTCCTCTCCTGTTGAAGGTCAGGTAGCAAGTGAGGAATATGATAGAAAATGGCAGTCACGTCCACGGCGGTACATACGGTCACCACCGGCGTACATCACCATTGGCCACTGTAACCCATAGGGCTCAATGTTAACCAATGAGGAGTTCCCGACCGCCTCCTGCAACGGCACACAATGTCAGCGGAATTACCTCACTTCCACCTGTCCCTCCACACAGGACAGGCAGACACCATTTCAGGGGGTGGGCAGGCCCTGGATAATTACTGCATCATTGTTTAAATTTGGACATACAAGACAATTCTCACTGACCCATTACAATTTGACAGCATGCATCGTACTGTTGTTGCCCCATTGTTCAGTTTGTGACCGGCTCCTTACTCTTTTGACCCTTAGATTGCTACCGCTGCGAATGAATAGGAGATGGAGACATACCCCTGTGTACAGACCCCTGGTGAACTTGGCAATAGTGGAGGACAGGCACATCATCCTCACCTATAGACTTGACAGCGTCACAATCACAGAGCTGTGTGCCCAATTGGAGCCTGACCTGGTATCTGCTATCCAAAACCCCACTGGGATCCCCCCTCTTGTGCAAGTTCTATCAGTGCTCCATTTCCTGGCAACTGGTTCTTTCCAAGCGACAGTGGGCTTGGCAGCAGGAATATCACAGCCAATGTTCTCAATTGTGCTGACCAGAGTGTTGTCTGCCCTGATTAAACACATGTGCAGCTACATTGTTTTTCCCCAGGTGGAAGATTTGGCCACAGTGAAGGCTGACTTCTATGCAGTGGGACATATCCTCAACATAATTGGTGCGATTAATGGAACACATATTGCATTTGTCCCCCTCCCTGTCAAAATGAACAGGTGTACAGAAATCGTAAGAGTTTTCACTCAATGATTGTACAGATGGTGTGCTTGGTGGACCAGTACATCTCCCACGTCAATTCTAAGTATCCTGGGTCGGTGCATGATGCCTTTGTCTAGAGGAATAGCAGCGTCCCAAATGTGATGGCCCAACTACAGAGGCACAGGATGTGGCTAATAGGTGAGCCTTGGTTCCCACCCAGTAGATGTTGGGGTATGGGTATGGTGTGGGCCATATGGGATGGAGTGTGGTTACATGTTGTCCCTTAATATTTGCAGGTGACTCTGGTTACCCCAACCTATCATGGCTAATGACCCCTCTGAGGAATGCCAGGACAAGGGCAGAAGAATGTTATAATGAGGCACATGGGCGAACCAGAAGGATCATAGAAAGAACCTTTGGCCTTCTGAAGGCCTGGTTTTGGTGCCTCCATCTGACAGGTAGATCCCTGTGCTACTCACCCAAGAAGGTCTGCCAGATAATAGTGGCATGCTGCATGTTGCACAACCTTGCCCTGATACGCCATGTACCTTTACTGCAGGAGGAGGAGGCTGAAGATGCCTGTGTGGCAGTAGTGGACCCTGTGGACAGTGAGAATGAGGAGGCAGAGGATGAGGACAACAGAACAGCAGTGATCAGACAATATTTCTAATGACACACAGGTAAGACAGTTTTACTTCACATTTCATTGTCATTATTTTGAAATTCGTTGGCACTGACATGCTGTTATTTCCCACTTCTATACCCACTTACCGTATCGTTTGGCAATTCATTTTTACAGATGTTGATGTCTCACAATAGCTCCTGGGGTGATCACTGCAGCCTACTTCAGGTCTTTCATTTGTGCACATTTACTGTACAGTTGAATTGCCATGTTTGTACATGGTTAAACGTATACATACTTACAAAATGTGACATACTCCATACTTTTATTTTTTTCAAGGGTGTTTATTTAAGTGCTAAGATATTGAGGGGCAAGTGCAATGGGATGGGGTAATGATGGAGGAAATTCCAGGATATAGTTCCAGGCTGTAGCACAGGTGAATTGTCCATGGGGACATAGGAAGGGGAGCAATGGCAGTTCAAGGTGGACAGGTTGACAGAGTGGGACACAAGGGTGTCTAATTTCCTGGCGGGGGTCTTGTCAATAGTCTCTGGCTTCTGCCTGGATCACAGGGAATGTTTGTGGGGTGGTTCTCCTTCTGCAGGGGGAGGAGTGCTAGTGGCCTGTGAGTACTGTGGCGGGGCCTCCTGTCCACTAGCGGCAGTGGAGGTGGAAGGCAGTTCAGATGTCTGGCTAGTGGCAGGGGCCCGCTGTTGTGAGACTGCCTCCCTCATAATATTGGCCATGTCTGCCAGCACCCCTGCTATGGAGACAAGGGTGGTATTGATGGCCTGCAAGTCCTCCCTGATCCTCTGGTACTGTCCCTCCAGCAGCCGCCTGTTCTCCTGCACATTGTCCAGGATCTGGCACATCCTGCCCTGGGAATATTGGTATGCTCCCAGAATATCTGCAAGTCCAACATGGAGAGTCGATTCCATGGGCCTGTCCTCCCCCTGGCGCACAACACTCCTCACAGTTTCCCTGTTGTCCTGTGCCTCTGTCCCCTGAACTGAGTGCCCAATGCCACTGACCCCAGGTCCCTGATTGTCATGAGTTTGAGGTGTGCCCTGGGGTCCCTGTAGAGGTGGACACACTGCTGATTGACGTGCCCTGGGGACAGAGGTGTGGGTTTGCTGGGTGGGTGCTGTGGTGGTGTTTCCAAATGGGGGAGGTTCTGTGGTTGTCTGTGACTGGGCTTGGGTTACCAACTGTCCAGAGGTCCCTGATGGGCCAGGTTGGTCATCCAGATCCAGGCAACTAGAGTTACTGTCATCACTGTGGGCCTCTTCAGTTGGGGGACTGGATATTGCTGGCACCTCCTCTCCGGTGACATTGGCTGGGATACCTGTGGGGATGTATATGATGTGTTATTGTTTTTGTGCCTGACATATTGTGTATCAGTGGCTTGCCCTCTTTGGTTGGATTTGACCTGGCAGCTTTCACTTGTGTAAGTTGGTATGTGGTGGGCTAGCTGATTCTCTCTAGTGTGCATCCTTTAGTGAAAGGTGTCCATGCAGGTCTGTGAGTGGTGTCCATGCATTGGTATGGCATGCAGGGCTTGGCATTGGGATGAGTGAGATGTGATGGTGGGGTGTGCGGGAAGTGGTGGAGTGATGGGAGTGAGGGTGAGGGTGACGGTATGTGATGGCATTCAGGTAGGAGGGTAGTAGTAGTAGAGAGATGACTTACCAGAGTCCAGTCCTCCTCCTACTCTGGCAAGGCCCTCAGGATGCAAGATTGCCAAGACTTGTTCCTTCCATGTTGTTATTTGTGGGGGAGGAGGTGGTGGTCCACCGCCAGTCCTCTGTACAGCGAGTTAGTGTCTTGCTGCAATGGAACGTACCTCCCCCCGTAGGTCGTTCCACCTCTTCCTAATGTCATCCCTGGTTCTTGGGTGCTCCCCCACGGCGTTGACCCTGTCCATGATTCTTCGCCATAGCTCCATCTTCCTAGCTGTAGATATCTGCTGCAGCTGTGCTCCATATTGCTGTGGCACTACCCTGATGATTTCCTCCACCATGACCCTTAGCTCCTCCTCTGAGAATCTGTAATGTCTTGGTAGTGCGATGGCTTTTGTGTGAGTTGTGTAGGTGAGGGTGTGTAGGGTGATGTGTTGGGGTGTGTGATGTGGGGTGTGTGGGTGATATATAGGTGTAAGTAGTGTATGGCTCTGGTTTTGTCTGTGGTCGAGGTGTCTGTCTCCTGCCAATGGTTTGTAGTCCTAAATGGTTGTGGGTAATGTGGGTGGGTGTTTTATAGTGGTGTGGGTGTGGTGTTTGTATGGGTGTCAGGTGTGTGTTGTTTGAATTGTCCAATGTGGTGTTGTTTTGTTTGAGTGTGTGTATTGTGAGCGTGGCGGTATGTACCGCCAATGTTTTACAGCCAATGAATGTCCGCCATGGTGATTCATGCGTCATAATGTGATGGGCGTTGTTCTGTTGGTGTAACTGTGTGGGTTTTGATACCGTCAGTTTATCACTGGCCTTTGGTGTGGTGGATTTGTATGTGTGAGACATAATATGGTGAACGGATAGCTGATGCAGCGGCTGTATGTTGGCGGCAGTCAGCGTGGTAGTAAGTGGGATTTACCGCCAATGTCATAAAGAGGGCCATAGTGTTTTGGGGCATTTCCTGTCACGGGCAATAGGCCTACCCACACAGGTGAGGTATCAGACCAGGGGGGATGCTGGGTAGAAGGAAGATTGTGGCTCTCTTCAGATTCCAGAACTTTGCAGCACCGAAATGTGAGGAAAAAGTGTTTTTTTGGCCTAATTGTGAGGTTTGCTAAGGATTCTGGGTAACAGAACCTGGTGAGAGTGCCACAAGTTACCCCATCCTGGATTCCCCTAGGTGTCTAGTTTTCTGAAATGTCCACGTTTGCTAGGTTTTTCTAGGTGCCGGATGAGCTAGAGACCAAAATCCACAGCTAGGCACTTTGCAAAAAAGAGGCCAGTTTTCTTTGGGAAAATGTGATTTGTCCATGTTGTGTTTTGGGGAATTTCCTGATATGGGCACTAGGCCCACCCACACAAGTGAGGTACAATTTTTATCTTTATTTTTCACCAAATTAATTGCTGTATACCGGTATCCAATGAAAACCCATTGCAAGGTGCAGCTCCTTTAATTGCTCTGGGAACCTAGGGTTCTTGATGAACCTACAAGCCCTATATATCCCTGCAACCAGAAGTGTTGCAGAGACGTAATGGTATATTGTTTTAAAAAATCTGCTACTGACGAAAAAAGTTATAGAGTAAAACATGGACAGAAATGGCTTTTTTTAACCTCAATTTCAATATTTTTTTATTTTAGCTGTTACTTTCTGTAGGAAAACCTTGAAGGATCTACACAAATAACCCCTTTCTGAGTTCAGTATTTTTATTGACTTTTCAGAAATGTTTAGCTGTCCGGGATTAAGCATTAGTTTCACACCCATTTCTGTCACTAACTGTAAGGAGGCTAAAGGCACACAAAATAGTAAAAATGGGGTATGTCCCAGTAAAATGCCAAAATTATGTTGAAAAATGTGGTTTTCTGATTCAAGTCTGCCTGTTCCTGAAAGCTGAGAAGATGGTGATTTTAGCACCACAAACCCTTTGTTGATTGCATTTTCAGGGGAAAAACTCATGCTTTCTTCTGCAGCCCTTTTTCCCATTTTATGTTAAAAAACAAAGTTTTAGCTGTATTTTGGCTAAATTCTTGGTCTCCTCCAGAGGAACCCACAAACTCTGGGTACCTCTAGAAACCCTACTATGTTGGAAAAAAAGGACCCAAATTTGGCATGGGTAGCTTATGTGGACAAAACGTTATGAGGGACTAAGCGCAAACTGCCCCAAATAGCCAAAAAAAGGCCTGTCACCTGAGTGGGAAAAGGCCTGTCAGTGAAGGGGTAAATAAAATGTAACCATTGCAATGACTAAAGACTTTTGAAAGTGTGCACTAACCTTAGTTTAAAATGCTTACATGTATGTATTAGTCACGTTTTATATTTACACTTCCAGCTATAGTTGCAAAAGTAAGCTTGTATTATTATATTCATGTTTGCATTTAATTTGAAAGCTATACGCATCAAGTATAATCATGAATTCGAAATGTACATTAAGTGGTTAGGAAAGGTTAGCCTGACCGAAGGCCTGTTTTTAAAATGTACTTTGCATGGTTAGCATGTTGGTTCCTTTGAGGGAGCGTTTGTAGGAAACTACCCTCTTTCTCGGCATGGTTATCCCCTTTTTCTGCCTAATGTTAATGTGCTTGACTGTGTTCACAGGGATCCTGCTAACCAGGACACTAGTGATTATGCTCTCTCTTCCAAAACCCTGTATTTCACCCACAACTGGCATGCTCATGCCCCCTTATAAGTCATCAGTATATGGTACCTAGGTACCCAGGGCACAGGGTTCCAGGGGATCCCTATTGGCTGTAGCATATATTTAGCCACCCATCGGGAGCCCATGCAAAGGCTTCTGCAGGACTGCCATTGCAGCCTGCATGAAAAGGTGCAAGCAGCCTTTCACTGTCAATTTCACAGCACCAGGTCACTAATAAGTCACCCATAAGTGCAAAGTACCTGAGTGTGAGGGCACCCCTGCCCTAGCAGAAGTGTCCCCACAAACTCTCGACCCATTTACCCAGAATTCTTGAGTGCGGGGAAACCCTTTTACACATAGGGTACTACCTATGTCCAGCTACATAATGGTAACTCTGAATATAGGCATGTTTGGTATCAAATATGTTAGAATCATACCCCAAGGCTGTTGTAAACATTGGTTGTATGATTCCAAGCACTCTGGAGAGGACCCCCAGTATTGCCATTAAAACATTCTGAGGTTTTCCAGGCAGCCCCAGCTGCTGCCGCCTCACAGATGGGTTTCTGCCCTCCTGTTGCCTGAAAAACTCAAGCCCAGGAAGCCAGAACAGGTGTCACACCCTCTTCTTTTGGAAATAGGTGCTACTAGCTGTGGACGGTTAAGCCTCACCAAGCCACTGGAAATGCTTTGAAGGGCACATTTGGTGCCGTCCTTGCATAACCCAGTGTACACTGGTTCAGGGACCCCCAGTTCCTGCTGTGGTGTGAAACTGGACAAAGGAAAGGGGAGGGACCACTTCCCTGTCTATCGCCACCCCAGGGGTAATGCTCAGAGGTCCTGGTTTCCAAGGTTGGCGGAGAACTCTGGGAGCATCTGAGTGGCCAGTGCCAGCAGGTGACGTCAGAGCCCTCCCCTGATTGGTGCTTACCTGGTTAGGTGACCAGTCCCCCTTTCAGAGCTATTTAGGGTCTCTCCTTTGGGTGGTTCCTCAGATTCGGATTGCAAGGCTCCAGCAGGAATCCTCTGCATCCTCCACTTCGACTTCTCACTGAAGAAACTGCATCTGGACCCTCCAGGAACCTACAAGTTGCAACAAAGATGCAACACGCTTCCTGCAACATTGTATCTCCGGCTCCTGCCAGCAACTGCAACAGTTTCTTGGTTGTGCATACTCTGAAGACAGCCCGTCTTCAGTCTGCATCAGAAGGAAGAAGGAATCTCCCTTGGGGTGAAGGAGTCACTCCCCTGCTTTTGCAGGCAGCAACTGCGACGACGACTAGCTGTGTGGATCCCCTCTCCTGCTTAGCTGTGTGGATCCTGCATCACAGGTGGTGGACTGAAGTGGCCCCAATGGTCCTCTCTTCCAACTGTCCCACTTTGGTGGAGGTAAGGCGTTGCCTCCCATGCAAGACAGTACCCCTGTGCACCACATCTTTTGCAGCTGCCAAGGCTTGTTGGCATCCTTCCTCCAAGTCCTTCATGCATCTTCTAGCTCCGACCCCTACCACTCTATCCTGCGATGCACAGCTTCCTGAGTGGTTCTCCAGCGGCGTGGGAATCTTTGTCATTGTGCTGCATGGGCCTTTTCTGCAACTTTCCTGTCTCAGTCCTGTGGGACTCCTGTGTGTGCTACCTGGTTTTCTGTGGGCTCTCTGACTTGCTAAGAGCCCCCACTAACTCCCACTCCTGGGTAGAGTCCACCTGGTCATTCCTGGTCCCAGGCAGTGCCATTTTCCACTAACTATGAGCTTTGCATGTACCAAGGCTTGTTGGCAGACTCTGACAACACAAACCTGACTGCAATCCTCCATCCAGCGTGAAACATCACTTGCACTCTTCAGGAACCCGACTTCGTCTTCTTGGGTGCAGTGCTGACTTTTCTTCTCAACCGGTGGTTCTCCTTTTGCACCTTCATTTGGGTTACCAGAGGCTCCAGCTCTTCCTGGACTCTCTGTGCTTCTTGGATTTGGCCCTCTTCTTCTACAGGTCTTCTTGTCTAGGAATCCACTGTTGGTGTCTTGCAGTCTCTTCTGGGTTTTACATAATTCTTCTTCTCATCTCTGTGTGTGTTCTGGGAAAGTTACTGTGATTTACTCCTGCTTTTCCTATGGAGAGCCTGGCTTCTAGACACTGCCTACACTACACTAATAAGGGATAGCTGGACGTGGTGTAAGTACCAAAGGAACCCACCACACACAAGGCCAGCCGCTGTCAGAGTCACCAGATCCTCGGGGTCTGCGCACGTTCTCAACATGTCCACCACTGAACAGCTCCAAGACTCTGATAGATAAATCACAGAGGCTAAGAGAGTTCAAGAGGGGAAGGGGTGATTAGGAAGGGAAACAGTTGGGAAGGAGACCTGTAGTAAGAAAAAGGTTAGAACACACAATATGAAAATTATATCTCCTGAAATCAATACTAGACTATGATTCTAAGCATAGTCATTCTGAAAACATGAACAATCTAAGAATTAAGTTTAAAATGACTTAGTTTCAAGATGGCCGGATACCTGTAAGGGAATCAAGATAGATTAAATGAAAACTTTCTTATTCAAGTACTTTCCTTTACATGAGAATCAGATAAACATTCTGACTAAATTTTAAACCAGTCATATAAATCCTTTTTTGAGAATGCATACTAGGACCATACAATATTGCATCTAGAAACTCTGATCTTCTGTGCACTCTTAAAATGCTTCAACACAAATTGCGCATATTGTAGATTTATATATATATATATATATAGTAAACACCATAAAAGGATTGTGCACCATGAATAAAACAATATGGATTCAGGAAAACAAATCACATAACTTGTCAACTCGAATATTATATGATAAATATCTTAGAATAGTGGCATACAATAAACAACATATATTAAACTCGAGGAGAGAATCGTGCGTCTTGCTGATTCAAGTGTCACCATGTAAAATGCCAAGAAATGGTAGTACGCAATGAATATCAAAGTCAAATCATCATTAAATGAATCGCGCATCTTGCCGATTCGTAAACCACGATGTAAATGCCAAGAAATAACAGCTCACAATGAATAACAAGATCAAAGTACAATGAAACGAATTGCGCATCTTTTGCCGATTCTTAAGCCACCATGTAAATGTCAAGAAATGGTAGCGCGCATTGAACAACAAAGTTGAAACACCATAAAACGAATTGAGCATCTTGCCGATTCTTAAGCCACCATGCAAATGTCAAGAAATGGTAGCGGGCAATGAATAACAAGATTAAATTATCATGAAACAAATCGCGCGTCTTGCCGATCCGCAAGTCACCTTGCAAATGTCACAAACACTCAAGCACATATTTCACACGCGCAAAGTACTCTGTCAAATCATAAAAGAATTAGGCCCAGGAACATGGGAGTTCTCGATAACGGCGTCGGGAGGCCACCCCAACAACCGTCTTACCGCCCAGAACAAGGATCTCCAAATGAAGAACGAAACATGTTTGGAAGATCAAATAGGCCACTGGGACAGGAGCTCAGGAAGTAGCTGCTGCTCTGCACCGGGACCTCTGAATAGTGAGCACTTGGAGCTGGGCTGGCTCCTTTTTATAGAGTCTTGGCCCAGCCCACAACCACACCCAGGCATGTTGCAGGGAAAGTCTCTAGAAGGCCATGGAAAGGGACCACACCCTAACACACTCTTAAATCCTGCATTGTAAGCACATTAAAAACTAAGGGGGTGATTCTAACTCTGACGGGCGGCGGAGGCCGCCCGCCAGAGTTCCCCCCTCCAGAACACCGCTCCGCGGTCATAAGACCGCTGCGGTGATTCTGGGTTTTCCACTGGGCTGGCGGGCGACCGCCAAAAGGCCGCCCGCCAGCCCAGTGGAAAACACCCTTCCCACGAGGACGCCGGCTCCGAATGGGGCCGGCGGAGTGGGAAGGTGCGACGGGTGCAGTTGCACCCATCGCGAATTTCAGTGTCTGCTGAGCAGACACTGAAATTCTTTGTGGGGCCCTCTTACGGGGGCCCCTGCAGTGCCCATGCCATTGGCATGGGCACTGCAGGGGCCCCCAGGGGCCCCACAACACCCCATACCGCCATCCTGTTCCTGGCGGGAGAACCGGTATGGCGGTATGGGGTGTCAGAATCCCCATGGAGGATTCATTTGGGCAGCGGAAAACCGGCGGGAGACCGCCGGTTTTCCACTTCTGACCGCAGCCAAACCGCTGCGGTCAGAATGCCCTGCGGGGCACCGCCAGCCTGTTGGCGGTGCTCCCGCCAACCCTGGCCCCGGCGGTCCATGACCGCCGGGGTCAGAATGACCCCCTAAGTCTTCAGGGTTGAACTCTGCAATGCAAAAGGTTAAACAACAACCTATCAGCATAATGCATAAATTACGTTTTTTGAGAGTGCTGGGTTTTTGCATTCTAGTCGCCAATAGAGCACACACTGGTGTTGACAGCCGCCTACTGCATTCATATGATTTTCATTAGCTAGGGAAAGGAGTATTGTTTTATGTTTTAGTTTACTGACTGTAAGGCCTGAGAAGACAAATCTTGGCGAGAAGAGTGGAGACTTAGGGCTTGATTTAGATGTGGCGGTAACGGTCCCTCCATGGACTTTTCACTAGTATACCTGCCAGCCATTGTGACGGTCCGTCCGCTCTATTTAGATCTCAGCCGAAGAATAGGCAAAGACCATTAACGGTCCACCATTACCACCAAGAATCTTTACCAGCGTTAACGGCATCATAGGCAAAAGCGGCTGGCGTAGTACGACAGCCCCTTTTACCGCTGAGTGAATCACGATGTGCAGTCCCACTGACGCAACTGTTGTGGCTAAATCTCCACACCTGTGTTGGCAGATTGGAAGCTATATCAACACAAAAGTCACCTTTTTTTACACTTTTCCTCTTTCCTGCCGGCATGAACCCAATTGTTGTGATGGTACCTCTGATGCTGGACTCAGATAAAAACTGACACTATTGTTGCCGGAACAGGAGGTAAGTCACAGCATTTCCTGTTACCCACAGACTTGAGACAGTACAACAGCACAGGACGCAACACATTTCGTGCAGACGCACATTTTCATGTTGTCATAGCACCAACTTACCAATGTCAGCTTCAATACATCAGCTTCATTACAATTGCATAGTTTGCCACAATTGCCAGTAATGGGGCTTACATTCACTACACAAATTTGTGACATACCTTCCCACCTGACCCAATCATAACATTTGCTGGTTTATTGTCTCTGCACACTTTTTCATTGGTGATCAGTGCTAAAGTGCAAGTGCTCCCTAAGTAAATTGCACTGTCATTGGTCTATCTTTGATAGGCATATTTGATTTACTGGTAAGTCCCTAGTAAAGTGCACCAGAGGTGCCCAGTCCCTGTAAATCAAATGCTACTATTGGGCCTGCAGCACTGATTGTGCCACCCGCATAAGTAGCCCTCTAAACATGGCTCAGACTTGCCACTGCAGTGTCTGTGTGTGCAGTTTTAAACTGACAGTTCGACCTGGAAAGTGTACCCACTTGCCAGGCCCAAACTTCCCTTTTGATAAATGTAAGGCATCTCTAAGGTAGGCCCTAGGTATTCTCATGGGCAGGGTTCAGTGTATTTAAACATGTACTGGTGTTGTTTATATATCCTAACAGGGAAAATCTTTGGGTTTCACTGTTGCAAGGCCTATCTGTCTCATAGGTTAACATGGGGCTACCTTTAAATAACTTTAAAGTGCAGCTTCCCTTTGAGAGCAGATAGAAATAGGGAGTTTATGGTCTCTGAACTCACAATTTAAAAATACATCTTTTAGTGGTTTTTGAAATGTGATTTTGAAAATGCCACTTTGAGAAAGTAGGCATTTTCTTGCTCTAACCATTCTGTAACTTTGCCGGTGTGTGGATTACCCATCTGGGTCAGTTTGACAGTTGGGCTGTTTACACCTCTCCTCTAGACAGTGACACAAATGGAGCTGGGGTGTAGCCTGCATATCTTGATTAGCCATCTGAGCTAGAGTGGATGGAGGAGGGGTCGCTTGCACCTGAAAGGACTTTGCCCGACCTCACGAAATGCAGTCTCCAACCCCCTGGTGTGTGCTGGGGCCTGGCCTGGACAAGGAAGGATCTTGCAAACACTTGAGACTTTGCTTTGAAGTTTGCCACCTTCAAAGGCAGAAAGGGGTATAAGCAGTGGACCCAAAACCATAGACTTTTAGAATCCTTCTGGAATCAAGAGGAACCTCTGTCCAGGAGAAGAGCTGAAGAGCTGGAGGAGTAGTAATGTCCCTTTGCTGTGTTGCTTTGCTGAACTAGCCTGCAGTTGCTGCATCTGCTTGACAAGAGTGCAAAAGGCAAACTTTGCTGTGTATCCTGCTTCAGAAAGTTCTCAGAGAGCTTGGAGTAGATCTTGCCTCCTGTTGGAAATCTTAGGGACACCAAAGACTTCAGTTTCCTCGACCTGCAGCACTGGGAACTGTGCTGTTCAAAAGGAGAAACCATGACAATGACAGCAATAGCGCCACTGGCCTGCACCGTGACCTGCCGACGCCATACGGAGCTGCACTGTCCCACTTTGCACGGCGACCCTGGTCTCACCAATGCTGTCATTGGACGACTTCACTGAGCTGCTGCTCGCACCACGACCTGTGGGGCCCACACTCCGGCATCGCCTTTCTCACACCTCAGCCTGGGAATCCCCAACGCCTCCGCTCTTGCTCACATCGGGGTCGCTGCCTGCACTGTGGCCTGTGGATACCGCTTGTGAGTTACACAAAGTACCCTCCCATCAGCACCGCAGCCCTGGTCCACTGAGGCTAGCACCATTGACTCAACTGTCGTCACCAGGCATCCTTGCCTGCACCGCAGCCTGTGGGGGTCATGAAGCGACATCCCGTCCCGCTTCGCTAGCTTGGGCCTAACAATGACAGCGCTTCAACAACAACAACGATGCTGCCTGAACCATGACCTGGTGACACTGCACTTCACACCACCCCACTTCACATCGCAGCCATGGCCTCACCGATGCCGCTGGATGCTGTCACCGAGCCTCTGTCTGCACTGTGACCTCTTAGCACTGCAAGTTGCATCATCCCACTTTGCACTGCAGCCCCGATACAATCCATACCAGCACTCCTGACTTCATCAGCAAGGAGTTTGATCCACACCGCGTGTGACTTTACGGGCCTTATGACTCCCGCATCGACTCCGGAACGCACACAGCGATGCCAGCGACGCCGCTCTCCGGAACTACCGCAAGGATCACAACCCCCTGCAGTTCCAAAGGTACTGTTTGCGGGTCTTCCCGACACCGTAGCTGGCCCGCGACTCCGCGGCCAGCCTGAACTGTTGGTTTTGGTAATCTGGACGCCGTGATAGCCCCAGGTGGAGCTATCGACTTCAATGAACTGTATTTTTTAGTAAATCTTGCAGAATTCATATATTTGTTACTGCCTGTTGGATGTTTATGGTATTTGGTCTTGTTCTATATAGATACATTTTGGCAATTTTTCTAAAACTGGTGTGGTGTTTTTATGTATTACTATGTGTTATGTGCAAATGCTTTACAATTTGCAGCTGAGATAAGCCTGACTGCTCATGCCAATCTACCAAGGGGTGAGCAGGGGTTATCTGAGTGGGTATCTCCCTTATCCTGACTAGAGTGAGGGTCTCTACTTGGACAGGGTGCAAACCATTTCTAACTTTGGTTGTCAGCGGTGAGGATAGGACTTGCATTTGCACTTGACCTACAGTGATTGGTGTACACTACTACCATATCACAGACCACTACGTGCCACATACAGATTTTTGTTTTAGATTTTTTTCTCTTTGACCTATTTTGGATCTTGAGTTCAAGTGAACTCCAAGAAAATCATGTCTCAGTCAAGAGCATTCTCAGTTGCATCCCAGGATTTGCTTTGTGAGGAGGATAGGTTGGAAACCTATACCATGAAGGAACTGAAGGCAGTTTGTAAAGACCTCAAAGTCCAGGTCAGAGGCCTCACCAAAAAGGAGGAGCTACAAAAGGTGCTGAGGGCCTGGGTAGCAGTCTGAGGATCCAAAGGGGGAGTTTGCGGACACAAATCCTGGAGAAGAGGTGCTAGGGGTGCAGGAGCTGCTAGGGGGGAGGTACCACCTGGGTCAGGCAGCAGTGTTGGTTCTAAGAGCCTGATTCCAGAGGAGCTGGAGAACAGGAGAGAACCCAGGAGGCACCAGATGGAGTTGGAGAGATTGTAAATGGAAGAGAAGAAAATGCTCTTAGAGCATGAGCTTAGATTAAAGGAGCTGGGTGTGAGGAACAGGTCCAGCAATGATGGTGGCAGCAATACATCAGTGCAGTTAGATAGAATTGTGCACATTCCTAAGAACGAAGGGAGAGAGTACAAATGGGAGATGACATGTGCAGGTGGTTTCAAGGATATGAGATATCCATCCACATGAATTTGGTCCCTGAGAAGAATTGGGGGGGGGGCCAAGATTGTGGAGCTACTTCACAGAGGAGGGTAGGGACACTTTGCTAGTTTTGGGTAAAGGATACAACCTCACCTATGCTGACATGAAGGAGGCCCTTCTCACTAGGTATGGTCTCACTCCTGAGAAGTACAGGGATCAGTTTAGGCAGAGTAGGAAATCTGATTCCCAGACATGGTTAGAATGTGTAGAATCCTTTTGCAAAGCACTGGATGGTTGGGTAAAGGGCAGTAATGTGACAGATTTTTAGGGGCTGTACAACTTAATTGTGTGGATGCACTTGTCTAGTCTGTGTTTTGCAGAGCTGCGGCAGCACTTGACTGATAGTAAGCTGACTGACCCCATAGATGGGCCGCCGGGTGAGTACCAGAGTCCACAAAAAGGCACATGGGGAGGATTATGCCAAAGGTGGGCAGGGTTCCCAGCAGCAGAGTGGGGAGACAAGGGTGAACAAAAGGAGTCTTCCAAAGGGCTTCAATCTAGTAACCAGGGAAAGAAATCCCATCCCCCAGGAGAGAAGAAACCATGAGCTTCTTCAGGAAAGCCTGCAGAGGCAGAGAACCATGAATGCTTTTCATGTGACCAGTTGGGGCACATGAAGGGAGATACCAAATGTCCCAAGTGGACACCGCCACCCAGCGGTGGACAGACGAAGGGGTTGGCCAGTGTATCAATTGGGGAGGAGGTGGTCCCAGGTGGGTGTCGGAATCCCAGAGAGATGACCCTTGTCTCACTAGGGTATGGTGAGATGGTCCAGAGAAACCTAATGCCTGATAACACTTTGAAATACAGGCAGTGGGTGACCATCAATGGGCAGAGGGTAGAGGCTCTCAGAAATACTGGAGCCAGTGTGACCATGGTCTGGTGCCACCTGGTGTCTGAAGAGCAAATAGTCCCTAGTGCATTCCACCAAGTAGTTGCAGCGGACAACTCGGAGCCCCAATCTAAGGTGGCACAGGTTCCCTTTAAGTGGGGAGGAGTCTCAGGTTCCTTGAAGGTAGCTGTGAGTCCCACCATGCCAATTGAATATCTGCTAGGGAACGACATGGAGACTTCTGCCTAGAAGGAGGTGGAGCTCAGGTCACACTTGGGGATGTTGGGGTTGCCAGAGTGGGCATTCGTGACCACTCGGTCCATGGCAGCCAGACAGGGTGATTAGACAGACCTGGAGCCTGAAAAAGTGGCCAAGGTGACTGCCAAGAGAAAAGGCAAAGGGCGTGATAAACCCACCCCAGAGGGTCCCACGGTCCAGGAGGTGGCTGACCTCGAGAGGGACGCCCCAGCACCTACAGGGGAACAAGTGGCCGAACTGAGAGAACTACCTGAGCTGACACATTGGCAGCAGGAAGGAGATCCCACCAGGGAGGAGTTCTGCGCAGAGCAGAAGGTGTGCCCTACTCTTGTGGGTCTTAGACAGCAGGCCAAAGACCAGGAAACTAGCACTGAGCCCAAGCATCACCTGATCTACTGGGAGAATAATCTCCTGTATAGTGAGCCTAAGTTTGCTGAGCCTGGGGCAGCCCATGTGCTGGTGGTACCCCAGTGGTTCAGAGCCTTTCTACTGGGTTTGGCTCATGATGTGCCTCTGGTAGGGCATTTGGGGCAGGGCAAGACCTTTGACAGTCTTGTCACCCACTTCTATTGGCCCCAAATGGGAAAGCTTTCAGATGCATTCTGTAGATCCTGTCAGACTTGCCAAGCAAGTGGCAAAAGTGGAGGGAAATGTAAAGCCCCCCTCTAACCCTTTCCTGTTGTGAACAGACCTTTTGAGCTGGTGGGCATCGACATAGTGGGTCCTCTGGACCCCAAGACAGAAACAGGTTCATCCTGATCTTGGTGGACCATGCCACCTGGTACCCGGAAGCTATCCCTCTGATGACAGTGCCCTTTGTGGCCCGGGCACTGATGGGGATCTTTACCTGCGTGGGTTTCCCCAAGGAGGTGGTATATGAGCGGGGTACGTACTTTAAGTACATATAGTTCATGTGGAAGGAGTGTGGAGTGAACTACAAATTCACCACACCCTACCACCCCTAAATTAACAGGTTGGTTGAGAGATTCGACCAAACACTGAAGGGCATGATTGGGGGGTGTCAGACTCCATGGGGCATAAGTGGGACATCCTCTTACCATGTCTTCTCTTTGCCTACCGGGAAGTACCGCAGAAAAGGATTGGCTTTAGCCCCTTTGAACTGTTCTATGGGCACCCGGTCAGTGGACCTCTGAGTCTCGTGAAAGAAGGCTGGGAGCAAGCTCCTAGGAAGCCACCCGAGGATGTATTTAGCTACATGCTGGCATTGAGAAACCAGACCGCACGCTTCAGGAAGCTCGCGCAGGAGAACCCAGAGGCAAGTCAGGAGGACATGAAATACTGATAGGACCAGATTACTGCTCTCATTGAGTTTCAGCCTGGCCGGAAAGTGTGGGTAATGGCTCCAGTAGAGCCTTGTGCTTTGCAGGACATGTGGTCAGGGCCATTTGAGGTGAAGGAGCGCAATAGTGAAGTCACCTATCTGGTGGACTTGCAGACTCCAAGGAAACCCTTGAGAGTTCTCCACGTGAACCGCCTCAAGCCCCACTTTGAGAGTTCTGAGTTAACCATGCTTCTGGCTACAAATAATGGTGCAGAAGAGGAGAGTGAAGCTCTCCTGACCAACTGTGGGCCAAGGAGCAGGATGGGTCAGTAGAAGACGCAGTCCTCTCCCCTTGTTTGACTCTAGCACAGCAGAGTGAGTGTCACCAGTTACTTGGACACTTTGTCAATCTGTTCACACTCACTCTAGGTGTCATCCATCTATGCACGCATAATGTGGACACTGGGGACAGCCTGCCTGTGAAAAACAAGGTTTATAGGTTGGCTGACCAAGGGAAGGCTAGCATCAAGGAGGAGGTGTGGGAGGTGTGGGAGGCTGGCCTGGTTTGTAGTGGGTGCCAAATGTACTTACTGTAGGAGGCTGTCCTGGCTTATAGTGGGTACCTGATGGTACTTACACCTTGTGCCAGGTCCAGTTATCCCTTATTATTAGTAGATTAGTAGTGTTCTAGCAGCTTAGGCTGATATAGGTAGCTATAGCAGAGCAGCTTAGGCTGAACTAGGAGACATGCAAAGCTCCTATTATACCACTTATATCATGTAGCACTATATCATAAGAATCACAATATTCAAAGTTACTAACAATAAAGGTACTTTATTTTAGTGACAATATGGCAAAAATATCTCAGAGGATATACTCCCTTAGGAGGCAAGTAAAATACACAAAATATATACACAAACCAAAATCAGGTTGCAATAGGCCTAGGGGCAACACAAACCATATACTAAGAAAGTGGAATGCGAACCACTTAGGGACCCCAGGCCTTGTGTAGGGTGTGGAGGGTCGCTGGGAGTGTTATAAAACACTAAGGTTGTCCAAGATTCCCCACCCCAAGACCCTGAAAAGTAGGAGTAAAGTTGCGCTACTTCCCCAGAAACACATTAAAGTCGTGATAGGAGATTCTGCAAGGACAACAACTGACTGCAAAGCACTGAAGACGGATTCCTGGACCTGAGGACCTGTAAAGGAAGGGAACTAAGTCCAAGAGTCACGAAAGTGTACCAGGGGGGCAGGAGCCCAATAACCCTGGATGAAGGTGCAAAATGGCTGCCTCTTGGTAGAAGAAGCTGAAGATTCTGCAACAACAGAAGATGCCAGGAACTTCTCCTTTGCAAATAAGATGTCCCACAGCATGCTGGAGGATGCAGAGTTGTTTCCATGCAGAAAGACCGCAGACAAGCCTTGCTATCTGCAAAGGTCACGGTTGAAGAAAATGGTTGCTGCACGGACCCAGCAAGGACCAGGAGGTGGCCCCTTGGAGAAGGAGACAGAGGGGACGCTCAGCAGCACAGAGTGCCCACGCAGAAGCAGGCAGCACCCACAGAAGCACTTGAACAGGGTTCAAGAAAACTGAGCACAGCGGTCATCTCAACACTACAAAGGAGAGTCTCACGAAGCCGATGGTCAACTCAGCGAGTTGAGCAATTGAAGATGGAGTGCTGGGGACCTGGGCTCTTCTGTGCAGAAAGGATTCCTTGCAAAAGTGCACAGAAGCCCTAGCAGCGGCAGTTCACGCAGTACACAGGATTACTGTCTGGTGGGGGAAGCAAGGACTTACCTCCACCAAATTTGGACAGATGGACCACTTGACTGTCAGGGTCACTTGGATCCAGCTCCTGTGTTCCAGGGACCATGCTCGTCAAGATGAGAGGGGACCCAGAGGAACGGTGATGCAGAAGTTTGATGCCTGCGTTAGCAGGGGGAAGATTCCATCGGCCCACGAGAGATGTCTTCTTCGCTTCCAGTGCAGGGTGAAGGCAGACAGGAAAAAGTCGAGAAAGCCAGCAGGATTAGGCGCTACAATGTTGCTGGTAGTCGTCTTGCTACTTTATTGCAGTTTTGCAGGCGTCCTGGAGCAGTCAGCGGTCGATCCTTGGCAGACGTTGAAGAGGGAGATGCAGAGGAACTCTGGTGAGCTCTTGCATTGGTTATCTGATGAGAAGCCCACAGGAGAGATCCTAAATAACCCTCAGAGGAGGGTTGGCCACCTAGTCAGGTAAGCACCTATCAGGAGGGGTCTCTGACATCACCTGCTGGCACTGGCTACTCAGAGGCCTTCACTGTACCCTCACACCTCTGCATTCAAGATGGCAGAGGTCTGAAACACACTGGAGGAGCTCTGGGCACCACCCCTCGGGTGGTGATGGACAGGGGAGTGGTCACTCCCCTTTCCTTTGTCCAGTTTCACGCAAGAGCAGGGGCTAGGGAATCCCTGAACCGGTGTAGACTGGTTTATGCAAGGAGGGTACCAACTGTGCCAATCAAAGCATTCCCACAGGCCAGGTGAGGCTACTCCTCTCTGGCCCTTAAAACCTATTTCCAAAGGGAGAGGGTGTAACACCCTCTCTCAGAGGAAATCCTTTGTTCTGCCTTCCTGGGCGTGGGCTGCCCAGACCCCAGGAGGGCAGAAGCCTGTCTGTAGGTTGGCAGCAGTGGTAGCTGCAGTGAAAACCCCAGAGGGCTAGTTTGGCAGTACCCAGGGACCATGCTGGAGCCCCAGGGGTGCATGGGATTGGCACCCAAAAAACAGATTTAGCATGGGGGGACAATTCCATGATCTTAGACACGTTACATGGCCATATTCGGAGTTACCATTGTGAAGCTACATATAGGTATTGACCTATATGTAGTGCACACGTGTAATGGTGTCCCCGCACTCACGAAGTCCGGGGAAATTGCCCTGAACTATGTGGAGGTACCTTGGCTAGTGCCAGGGTGCCCTCACACTTAGTAACTTTGCACCTAACCTTCACTAAGTGAGGGTTAGACATATAGGTGACTTATAAGTTACTTAAGTGCAGTGTAAAATGGCTGTGAAATAACATGGACGTTATTTCACTCAGGCTGCAGTGGCAGTCCTGTGTAAAAATTGTCTGAGCTCCTTATGGGTGGCAAAAGATATGCTGCAGCCCATAGGGATCTCCTGGAACCCCAATACCCTGGGTACCTAGGTACCATATACTAGAGAATGATAAGGGTGTTCCAATGTGCCAATTAGAATTGGTAAAAAGTGGTCACTAGCCTGCAGTGACAATTTTAAAAGCAGAGAGAGCATAAGCACTGAGGTTCTGGTAAGCAGAGCCTCAGTGACACAGTTAGGCACCACACATGGAATACATTCAGGCCACAACCTATGAGCACTGGGGCCCTGGCTAGCAGGATCCCAGTGAGACAGTAAAAACACCCTGACATATACTCACAAACAGGCCAAAAGTGGGGGTAACAAGGCTAGAAAGAGGCTACCTTCCTACACTTACACCTTATACCAGGTCCAGTTATCCCTTAGGAGGTAATTAATATACACAGTATGTCCACTAGAAAGCAGATATAACTGTAAAAAACTGTTATAAAACAGTGCAAATAGTGGAATGAGAAAGTCGGTTTCTCACATAGGCAAGTGTAGTGTGTAGAGGGGCACTGGGAGTGTAAGAAAACACCAAAGATAAGTTTCCAGAGCCCAGGAAAACAGGAGGAGGCCACAGTATGTTTCCTAGAACACACAAGAAGTCGTGATAGAGGATAATGCAAGAACCAGAAGAGACTGCAAGACACCAGCAATGGATTCCTGGACCTGAAGACCTGTGGAAAAAGGTGACCAAGTCCAAGAAGCCCTGAAGAGTCGAGGGAGAACAGGAGCTCCTGCTAACCCGCATGAAGGTGCAAAAGAAGAACCACCGGTGAGAAGACAAAGTCAGTTATGCACCCAAGAAGACAGATGCGAGTTTCTAGTTGGTGCAGAAGATGTCCTGCACTGGATGGATGATTAAAGTCTGGTTTGCATTGCTGGACTCGCCAGCAAGCCTTGGCACACACAAAGCTCACGGTTATCAGGAAATGGTGCTGCCTGGGGCCAGGAGGGACCTGGTGGCTTCTACCCAGGAGGGGGAGATAGAGGGGGCTCTCAGCAACTCAGCGAGCCCTCAGAAGACCAGGCAGCGCACACAGGAGTCCCAAAGAATGGGGACAAAGAAGGTGCAAATGGAGACCAATGCAGCATGACACAAAGGGATCCCACTCTGCCAGAGAACCACTCAAGAAGCTGTGCATCGCAGGATGGAGTACTGGGGGTCTAAGCTGTGCTGTGCATGAAGAACTTCGTGGAAGGTCGCACACAAGCCTTGGCAACTGCCAGTCACGCGGTGCATGGGGGTACTGTCTTGCGTGGGGAAGCAAGCTTACCTCCACCAAAGTTGGACAGCTGGATCTTTGGGACTGCCAGGGTCACTTTAGTCCACCACCCATGTTGCTGGATCAAAGCTTGTCATCAGGAGAGGCGACCCGCGGCACCAGTCGTCACTGCAGAGGAGTGCCTGCTGAAGCAGGGATGTTAGACTTTTCATCCTTGGCGTGGTCTCCCTTCACTTTTTGCCTCTGTTTCCCAGGTTGTTGATGTGTGCCAAGTGCAAGTGCTCCTATACAAAATGTGTATGTAATTGGTTCATCCATCATTGGCATATTTGATTTACTAGGAAGTCCCTAGTACAGTGCACTAGATGTGCCCAGGGCCTGTAAATAAAATGCGACTAGTGGGTCTGCACTGGTTGTGCCACCCACATTAGTAGCTCTGTAAAAATGGCTCAGACCTGCCACTGCAGTGTCTGTGTGTGCAGTTTTAAACTGTAAATTCGACTTGGCAAGTGTACCCACTTGCCAGGCCTAAACCTTCCCTTTCTTACATGTAAGACACCCCTAAGGTAGGCCCTAGGTAGCCCCAAGGGCAGGGTGCAGTGTGTGGTTAAGGTAGGACATATAGTAATGTGTTTTATATGTCCTGACAGTGTAATACTGCTAAATTCGTTTTTCACTGTTGCAAGGCCTGTCGCTCTCATAAGTTAACATGGGGACTACCTTTAAATATGAATAAAGTGTAGATTCCCTTTGGGAGCGGACTGACATGTGGAGTTGGGGGTCTTTGAGTTCACAATTTAAAAAAACATCTTTCAGTAATGTTGATTTTAAGATTGTGTGTTTGAAAATGTCACTTTTAGAAAGTCTGCATTTTCTTGCTTAAACTATTTCTGTGACTCTGCCTGTTTGTGGATTCCCTGTCTGGGACAGTTTGACAGTTCGGCTGGTTACACCTCTCACTAGACAGTGACACAAAGGGAGATGGGGTGTAGTCTGCATATCCTGATGAGCCATCTGTGCTGGAGGGAGGGGAGGAGTGGTCACTCACACCTGAAAGGGCTGTACCTTCCCTCACACAATGCAGTCTCCAACCCCCTGGTGTGTGTCTGTGGCCAGGCCTGGGCAAGGCAGGATTTCACAAACAAGAGAGACTTTCCTTTGAAGTAAGCCTACTTCAAAGGGCATTATGGGTATAAGAAGGGCACCCAAAATCACAGACTTGAGAACACTTCTGGAAACCAAGAGGAACCTCTGCCTGGAGAAGAGCTGAAGAGCTGAGGAAGAAGAGCTGCCCTGCCTGTGACTGTGCTTTGTGGAGCCCTCCTGCAGTTGTTGCTTCTGCCTGTGCTAGAGGACAAACACTGGACTTTGTGTTGCCTTCCTTCTTTTGAAGAACTCTCCAAAGGCTTGATTTAGAGCTTGCCTCCTGTTGTTTGAAGTCTCAGGGACAGCAAAGACTTGTCTCTGCCAGCACCTGGAGCCTCTGCTGAGACTTCTACTCTGCCAAGTGGTGCCCATCCAGTTCCTGGGACCCTGAAAGGAGAAGCTGGCAGCCCAAGAGTGAGAAATTCACGCACCGACTGCAGTGCGGGGAAAAGATCAACACAACTCCGATCTGCAGCTGAAAAATCGATGCGCTGCCGGCTTCACGGCTGAAAATCGACGCTCACCTGCAATGTGACCGGAAGATCAACGCCCGCGGCTGGAGAAACGATGCGCAGCATCGCTGACGGAGACCATTGAGATCGTTACTTGCACTGCGTGGTGTCCAGCTCGTCGTGTGGCTGAATTTGTGACACAACCAACGCTAGGTGTGCAAAAACGACGCAAGACCTGCCGGGATCCAAGAGTGCGGACCAGACTGACGCATCGCTTTCCTGCGGAGAGAAGAAACGATGCACGCCGACCCGACTGAAGGAGAAACGACGCAAGGCCTCGTTTGTGAGTGATATCGACGCATTGCAAGCCCTTTTTGACATTAACATAATGTTTAAAACTACCAGAAGGCTCTTTTTAATTGATAACTTGACTTGTGTATTGTGGATTTTTGTCATTTTGGTCTTGTTTTGTTTAGGTAAATATTTCCTACTTTTCTAAACCTGTGTTGTGTCATTTTGTAGTGTTTTCATTAAGCTAATGCGAGTGTTGGTACAAATACTTTACACCTAGCACTCTAAAGTTAAGTCTACTGCTCGTGCCAAGCTACCAAGGAAGTGAGCGGGGGTTAGCTGAGGGTGATTCTCTTTTACCCTGACTAGATTGAGGGTCCTTGCTTGGACAGGGGTTAACCTGACTGTCAACCAAAGATTCCATTTCTAACAGGAACATATCAGTCTACTTTAGTAATTTGTTAGGAATGGTCAGTGCAGGAACGTCCAAGGCAAAGATGTTAGTGGATCAGAGTTTCCCTACATTGAGTACTATGGTCTTTAACAAGATTAAGTGTGATTGTGCTAAGTGTGTGTGTGTTCATAACTTGTAATTTGAGATCGATTTAATTTGTGATAACATTAATTTTCCCTTGTTATTCTGTTTCATGGTCCTTCATCATGTGATCTTAATTTGGACATTTCAAAGATCTGACATTTGCAGTGATATGTTGCCGTTTAATAGTACAAAGTGAACATATTTTGATCCTGGGACACAGACCCATTTGGGATGGACACATCTTTTACAGAAACAACTTGCATTCTGATAGTAGGGAAGTTCATAAGCTTGTATCAGACCTGTTTTCTGTGTGATGCTACCATCAAGGCAATATGTGCTACTTGACTTTCTCAAATCATATGTGCATGTCAAGCTCTAGCATACTGTTATTCCTTCACATTGGCCAAATCTTCAATTTGTGGACGATGGTGGTAGCTGCTAATGTGTCTCCTTATAGTTGATAGAACTTTTTTTTAGCACACCATGGAATGGTGAATGTATCATTGCGCCAGGTACTGCCACAGTGTCCTGAAATGGTGACCACATATGTTGTTAGTGATATGATGTAGACTACTGGTGTTATTGATCTAGGATTTCTATTGTGAAGATAGGATGTATGGCTCCAACTGAGCACACACGTCAGTGATAGTTTGCCTATTTAATTTGATCCCATTCCATATCCCCTTTCCTCCCTGGTGTCAAGGCCATGGAGAATACAACCCTGAATGGCACAGACTATCGGTGTTAGGCCTGGTTATTGAAACTCTGATTTCATTTCTTCAAGGATTTGTGGCCAACCTATGTAGGTTCCAAATACATTCTGATTTGAGTTTGTTTTCTTTGAATACTTTGCCTCTTTGTCATTTCAATTATATTTGGGCAAATGAATGTTCAAATGATTTGACAACATGATTGTGGAAGATGGACATGACAATGAAAAGCCACAAATAATCCTACAAGAGTCTTGTCGTCTATGTCCATACCATTTATTTGCATGACCCAACAGAACGGAAAGGTGAATAAAAAAAAAACATGAAATGAAAAAATAAAGTCTATATGGTAGATGGAAACATGGTAGTACAGCCAAAAACCGTTTGGAGTCCAATGTCCAACTGTGCTCAGAAAAGGCAAATCGGTACATGAGAGGCAATGTGTGCCACTTGACTTGCAGATAAGGGTGGAAACATAGCGATTATGAACCGTAAGGATTATGAAATGGAAATATATGCACAATTACACAATAATGATTGTTATGAAAAGATAAAGAACAATCTTGTTGAAATGTTGAAATTATTGCATGCTAAATGTCTATAGGATGATGAGGAGTATGCATATTTACTGGTTGATCGTCCTAAATTTCCGTGTATTTATACATTACCGAAGATACATAAGGAGCTTGCGTTTCCTCCAGGAAGACTTATAGTTTATAGCCATATTTTTACAACCTTTTGTTATTAATCTTCCATCACACATAAGAGATACCAAACACATACTGAGTTTATTGTCAGATATACAATGGGAATCCAATATGTTGATGGTAACATTGGATGTTGTGGCCTTATATACCAGTATAAAACATGAATCAGGTATTCAGGCAATAAAATAGGAGATCGGTCAGTTTAATGGAACACACTGATATGTTGTTGCAAATGATAGATCTTATTTTACATCACATTTACTTTTTATTCGAAAATGAATGGTTTAGGCAAAAACAAGGTGTAGCAATGGCATATGCAAACTTATTCATGGGATGGTTTGAAGAAAAATTAATTTGGGGACCTGGAGCAATGGAATGGCACTTGGACCACTGCCTACTCTGAAAAAAACGAAACCAAATGGTTTCGGATTTTTTTCTTTTTGCTCGTTCCTTTAAGGAAAACAGGCTGCAAAAAGAAAGAAAAAAACTGCTTTATTAAAAAAGCATTCACGGACATGGTGGTCTGCTGTCTCCAGCAGGCCACCATCCTTGTGAGTGCCTAGACTCGCTATGGGGTCGCAAACTGCGACCCACCTCATTAATATTCATGAGGTGGGTCTTTGCGACCCCATAGCGAGTTGCAGAAGGTGTCCGAGACACCTTTCGGCATCTCGGATTGCGAGTTGCAATTTGGGAGTCATTATGACTCACAAATTGCAAGTCGCAATTGAATACCTACCTACATCTGGCCCCATGTCTCTTAATCAGGTGTTCTCTCAGTTAATTGAATTTTCAGACCCGGTTATTATGATGGGGGATTTTAATGTGGTGCTGGACAATAAATTGGATAGAACGGATACTTGTAGATCCTTAGGCACGCCAAAATCTCAGCAATATCTAAGGAGAATGATGAAAGAGCTAGGCCTGTGTGATATATGGCGGAAGAGGGGAGTGGATGCAAGGATTTTCTCATTCAGTAATAAGAAATATAGCCATGCTTCACGCATCAACAATGTTTTGGTTGATAGTAGGTTGCTGGAGAACGTGGATGATGTAGAATATTTACCGTCTCATCTATCAGACTGCTCAGCGGTGTTGTTGCACTTAACCTTGTCTCAGAGGAGAATGTATAATAGATGGACACTGGAGCGTGCATTATTAATGGAGGATGATGTGATATCTCAATTACGCAGGGAAACAGATTTTTTTTTTAATACTAATGTAGGCTCTGCATCACTGTCAGTGGTATGGGATACTTTCAAGGCCGTTATAAGAGGGATGATCACGAGCATCGCATGCTATAAGCGTAAAATGTTTAGAAATTAAATACGTTTCTTAGAACAGGAAATGTTAAAAAAAAGCGAGAAGTTGTTTGGAAAAGAGGAAACGTCTCAGTCAGAGGCAGTGAGGGTGGAATTGGCCGAGTTAAGACAACATATGGAAAATATTTTACAAGCAAGAATTGTTAAAAGATGGGAGGCAAGCAAACTGAAGCACTTTGAATATGGTGAAAATTCAGGGAAGCTGCTTGCTTGGAAGATTAAATCGGACCAGGTCAGGAACCATATTAAGGAAATCAATTTGGATGAGTTAGGGGTGAAAGTGACACGATGTGAGGATATTGAGTGTGGGTTCCAGGAATTTTTTGCATCCCTGTATACTGAAAGTGTAGAGGGGCGAGAAGAGTTGGTGGAAGACTGGTTAGTTCCAGGAGTTTCTTAATGGCCCTATAACTATTGACGAAGTACGGGCGGTGTTGTTCGGAGGCAAAGACGGGAAAGCCCCTGGTCCTGATGGTATCCCAGTGGAGCTGCATGAAGTATTAGGTGATACAATTATCCCAATTTTGACAGAGTTGTTCGGGAAGATTTTTAAAAATGAAATAGATATCCCAATTACATGGAATGAGGCGATTATCATGCTGATTTTGAAACCAGGAAAAAATGCAACAAAATGCGCTTCTTATAGGCCTATTTCACTATTAAATAGTGATTATAAACTGTTTGCCAAAATAGTGGCAGATAGGTTGAATAGAGTAGTTAATAATCTGATACATCCAGACCAGAAGGGCTTCTCGAAGGGTAGATATTTGTATGAGTGGACATATGATCTGATTGGGGCTATAGACGTGGCTACGTCTTTTGATTCCGCTTTGGGGGTCATTACTATTGATGCAGCGAAAGCCTTCGATCAAGGAAGTTAGGGCTATCTAAAATCAGTTTTAAAACGAGCTAATTTGGGAGATAACTTCTGTGGGGTTGTGAATCAGATATATAGGGCTCCTACAGCAAGAATACTCGTTAATGGAAATCTTACTGGAATCATTACAATAACTAGGAATAATAGACAGGGATGTCCATTATCTCCCGCTCTATTCAACTTATATATCGAGCCATTTGCTAGAAAGATTCGGCAAAATTCTGTGATTTCTCCTTCTCGTTGTAGGGTTTGGGAAAGGAAACTTGCTTTCTATGCGGACGATCTTTTGGTGTATACAGATAATCTATCATCTGCAATTCCTGAGATTTTTAGACTAGCCGAAGGATTTGGTAAGGTATCAGGCTATAAGGTAAATGTGGAAAAGACGGAGGCCATGGCATGGAATATGGAACATAGATCAGTTTATAGTAAGAAGGAAATAAGGTATTTGGGTGTCCTGGTGACCCAGAATATCAAACAGTTAGTAGAGAGGAATCAGCAAAATCTGCTACTGGAGTGTAAGGGATTATCGCAGGGTTGGGTTCATCTTCTCTTAACAATTATTGGAAGGGTTAATTTGGTAAAAATGTCCATTCTTCAAAAGTGTAAATTCTTGTTTTCTGCTTCCCCACTACCTATGCAGAAAAAATGTTTAGATAAGATGCAGCAGCTTATAAATTATTTTATATGGAGTTCTAAAGGGGTTAGAATTTCTCGGAGAAAGCTGCGTAGGTGTAAGGAAAAGGGTGGTTTGGCATTACCATAACTACAGTATACTTGGGCTTTCCTCTTGAAGAACACCAGGATTCTATTTCTTTCTCCAGATTCTACGACAACAGGTCTCATGTTTAAGGTGATGGCATCTACCATCAAGGGTGCGTTAAGTAATTTCATTTTTAAATTCGGTGATCCTAAGTTTAAAAAAAAGGTAAAATAGAAACTTATGCAGGGATTGGCAGAATGTTGGTATCAGCTTAGACTAGTTGCAAAGGTTTCATATTACAACTGCAATGCACCTATTTGGGATTCTCCGGGTACACCAGAGTGTTTTCAAGATGTTTTGGCTTTACCAATTAAACGGGCAGGTATAGAGTACTGGGGAGACCTCTTTCAGGAGGGGGTACCCCTTTCCTGGGAAGAGTTGAAGCAACAAACGGCTGGCTCCCTGACTAGATGGACGTTTTTGCAGATAAGGGATTGGGCACAGGGGGTTAAGGGAGGAGTCAGTATGCCCAATGCTTTGGAAGATGTTGTTCCGAGCCCATTGGTAGGCCCCCATAGAGTGGTATTGGGGGATTCTAGAAGGGGTGGATGGTGAGGTCGAACTTACTACGGCTTTGTGGAGTAAATTCTTTTCTAAAGAGTTAGTTCATATGTGGTGGAAGAAGTAATTAACTTTTCTGTTTGATACAGTTAAGTCGGCTGCTTTGAGGAAGAACCACTATTATACGATCCATAGAGCTTATATTTCTCCTGAGAAGTTGTCCAAAATGAAAGGAAGGCAGGAGGTGAAATGTCCAAAATGTGGTTTAATACAAGCAACTGATATCCATATGTTCTGGGAATGTCCGGATATTCGTTATTTTTGGGAAAAGGTATGTGAGACTGTTTCGAGTATACTGGAGTGGGAAATTGCAGCATCTCTCTCTTTAGTAATTTTTGGTCAACCACAAGATCGGGAGGAGTGGAAGAGGTACAACCCTAAATCTCAAATTTGTATTTTATGCAGTTTTGTTGGAGAGAAGGGAAATATGCAGAAAATGGATGTCGGCTTCCCCTCCAGTATATTCGGAATGGCTTAATGATGTGTTTCGTACTGCAGATTTGGATTTAATGTTACAGAAGAGTAATAGGACGGGGGGGAATTTTTGGGCCCCATTATTGATTTGGAAACATTGATTAGGTAATGGTAATTTGTCAAAAATATTATGTGATAATAAGCTATTTGTTTTTGTTACTTGTCCAATGATTTTAGCCCCTGCTCTGAAATCCTCATGGAATCTAGGTAGATGGAGGATTGTTTGATAGTTAAGGGCGTCCCTTGGCCTGGATTACTCTACTACTGGTAAAGTAAGAGGGGTTGTTTAATGGCCACGGTGAATGGGGACAAAGAAATAAAACAATTTAAAAAAGAGAAATAAAGAGCAACTCAAGTTAAATATTGGACTCTGATTGATATAAGGATCTTGAATACTTTAGTCATACTAGTTACTATTGACTTTCAAAATTCGACGAGTGCTTGGTGTATTTAAGGGTCCATGAGATAGTCTACAGAATAAATAGTAGACACACACAGGAGGAAATTATATTCTGTGTCTCTTGGGGATGGTGGTGTTAGCCTTGCCATTCTCTCCTGCTGGTCCGGATGATGGCACCCTCCGGGAAGGAGGACTGGGGTGTGAGGAGCAGGCTCCTCATGTGGCAGGGCCTCCCTGTCTGTGGCTGACAGTGGTGTACTTGGTGCAGACGTGGAGAGAACCCAGACAGGGGTAGATGGAATGGAAAAGCCCTGCACATATGAGGTAGATGTAAAAAAGCACCTCAGAGAGCTCATTCTTTCATTATGATTCCATAGTTCCAAGATGAACCCCCTCTGCACCTCGATTGACTGGAGCTCAGTTACAGCCTGGCCCATCACATCTTGGGGCTGTTGTACTGATTCCAAGATTTGGTCAATGGTGGCCTGGCTAACAAAGAACCCAGTGGCCTTACTTGGCTGGCCCACAGATTCTCTACCCCTGCTACCCTTGAATCAGTGTGCCTCATCCCACTAGGTCCTGTCAAAGCTGGAGGTGGTTTTGTTGTTGTCTCAACAGCAGCCAGGACTGGGGGGCACAGGACTGGTGTGTATCTCCTGGGTGCACAGGCAGTAGAGATGTCCTCATGCTGAGGTGTTCTGCCAGCTGTGGTAGGAGGGGTTTGTGTGGACTGAGTGCAACTCATTGGAGCTGTCTGGCCAGACAGAACAGATGGTCCAGCTGGCTTCTGATCATCAGGACATACATCAGTGGAATCCTCACTGAAGGTTTGCTCCTGGGCTGAAGTGGAGGCTGGCAGATGGTGGTCCACTGGGCTGGGTGAATTGACCTGTGAAAGTTGCAGAGAATATGTAATTAATATATAGGTTGAATTTTGTGTGTCTTTGTCTACAAAAGGGCCAACCTAAAAACTAGAAAGAGACTGATAGACTGATTACACTTTTGCATGATTTTCATTGTTTTACACATGCATCCCGATTTACACATATGACAAATCCAGTGCAGACCCTATATAGATGTCCTGAAATGCAAAAGTGCTATTTCAGATTTGTAGGTTACATGTGACAGACAATCAAACCAACAAACCGAGTAGATTGGAGTACTGAACCATTCCAAGGCCCAGCAGGCTGCAATACACTGGATTCAAAGTGGTTCATATTACAAATTAAACTGAAATTGGTCATCATATGGACAGTGCAAAATAACTTGGGTGTGGCTACTTCTTCCATTCCACATGCCACAACACAGTTTTGGAAATCATGGATTCAAAAGACAATGAATTATGTAAGCATGTTCATCATGAGCAGGTGTCAACATGTTTGAGATACACAAGAAGTCACATTTTAATCCGCAGCATGACATGAGGACTGTCAAATGGATTTGTTTTTTAAATGTGTGGACATAGGAAAGTAAAGGATAGTGGATCAACATTACATTGCACTATTGTTTTTTCAGATCCAAAAACAGAGCATCATGGTAGTTATAATCATCTATTGACACCGTAGATAATACATGTTTAAAAAGTAAGTTACACACATCAATTTCAATTACTATATTAGAGATGAACACATATTTGCAACATGTACACACATATGGGTATGATGTGAATATGAGCAAATACCACTTAGAAACAGTATACTTTCCTGTGAAAATGGATGTCGTTTTGGACCTGTTTTTAGAAGAACAACAACATACACTGATAGTAAGTAAGGGGCGGAGCTATGCAAGGGATGATCCATGGGAAACTGCATACAATCTGAATGTATATATTGCAGATTGTTAAAAGGAGAACTACAAGCATATTAGTAATTGGTTTGTATGACACAATATATTTTGTGGAGTCAAGTTCAGATATATATGTTTTGCTAAGGGTGTTTAAGCATTCTAAATGTCAAACTTAAGGGCAGGACTCGACTTGTGATGGTTGAGACATTGCTAAGTGTAATTTACCAGACTACACTCCACCAGGGATTTCTGTCAAACATTCAGGATGTAGAATCTGCAAGACCTCCTCCCAGGAAAATAGTTGTAATAGGGGACCGGGAGAACCACCACCAGTCCGCTGGGCTTCCAGTTGACTTTTCGGGGTCAGTGATTGAACTTTGTCCCACAGGTCATTCTACCATTCCCGATCTCCACCTGTGTGCTCAGATTGTTAGCTACAGCATTCACTTGGGCAACTATTATGGACCACATTTGCCTCTTCTGGGATATGGCAGTAGTTTGGACCTGTGCGCAAAACAATTGTCGCTCTACTCTTAAGATTTCATCCACAATGGCAGACAACTCTCCCTCCCTGCCATAGTGAATCATTGTGAAACACTAAACTAGTGCCCATAAAGATGAAGGATACTCCAGTAAATATGTTAGAAGAAAACAGAGGGTTAAAAACAGAAAAACACCCTGTCTCCTGTGGGGCAATTATTTCATCCAAGTTGTTTGTTGCAGTGTCATGGCAAAGGGTTATGATCTGAAATGGAGTGTGTTTTATAGTGTGTTTTGCAGGTGTTCACAATTGTCCAATATACAACAGGTGTGAGCTGCTAGCATCTAATCAATCAATGGCCACAGCCATAGTACTGTACTGAAAGGATTCCCCAATGGATTCCTGCCGTCATGGCCCCGCCACTGACACACAACTGTATAATCTAAATAGGCTTATTGGGATGTCGCTATCAAGATGGTAATGGACGGCATTCCCAATCAGCACTGAAGTCTGCTGCATCGGCTGTGGGATGCAGTTAGCGTGACAGAACACACCCCATTGTGGTGGTCTTTAACTTAGCTGCAATACATCTAAATTCATCAGGCAGAAGACAGCCAACAGGATGGTCTTTGCAGGCCCATCGCCGATGCGACTTGGCGGTAATACTGCCAAGATCTAAATCAGGGTCTAAGGCCCTCATTAAAACCCTGGCGGTCGGTGACAAAGAGGCGGTAATACCACCAACAGGTCGCGGTAAGAAAAGTGGAATTATGATCACAGTGGAAACCATCAACACATACAGCCACTTTAACACTCCGACCGCCACAGCGATAGTTACAAACACCGCGGCGGTAACTGCCAACAGCCAGGCAGAAGAAAATGTACTGCCTACTCTATTATGACACACCAATCAGCCACCTTTTCCAGGGTGGTACCAACGCCATCAAAAGAATGGCGGAAACAGTACACAGAAGGGAAACCACTCACCTCTCGACACACAAGGAAGAACCACGACGCCATGGAGCCCGAACTGCACATATTTCCAATGCTAGTCTACCTCCTCCAACACCAGGAACACGAATGGCGGCGAAGACGACCACGGTGAGTACTGCAACTAGCACAAAAGGGAGGGGGGGAGGAAAAAGAGAGTGACACACACATGCAACACCCCCACCCCCAACACCACACACACAAACAGATGCAACAACATCACATATACACCCCGTAACCCTCAGGAATAACGCAAGGACAAAAGGAATTGATTAAAGTGAGTGCAATATTAAAAATGTAGATAAATATGTCCTTAAAGCAATAAACAGTATGTAGAAATATATATAAATGGAGGGACAATGCCCACTCCAAAATGTTCGTGGCCATAACACATAGGTCAAGGCCACACTTGACTCCTGCCTCAATATGGAGAGAACACTGCAGGGGCATCAGGGCGAAAATACACAGGCACCTCAGGGCGACGGGGAATGTGGGGGCACCTCAGCCGGAAGATGGTACATCACCAATGCTCCTGGAGGGGGCTACATGCCCTCTGCGATGTCCTGGGGAATGCAAAGCCACAGTCTCTAAAGGAGGTGGTTTGCCCACTGCTTGGTCCAGGGGAGTGCAATGCCCCAGTCTCTTAAGTGGATGGCTTCTCCACTGGTTCTGAAGGGGGCTTTGTGCCCAGTGTGCTTCATCCTGGCAAGGAGGGGGTGGGTGGATGCCTTCTTCCACTGGTTCTGGAGGGAGCCTTGTGCCCAGTGTGATTCTTCCTGCCAAGGAGGGGGTGAGTGGATGCCTGCTTCCACCGGTTCTGGAGGGGGCCTTGTGCCCAGTGTGCTTCATCCTTGCAAGGAGGGGGTGAGTGGATGCCTTCTTCCACTGGTTCTGGAGGGAGCCTTTTGCACATTGTGCTTCAGCCTGCCAAGGAGGGGGTGAGTGGATGTCTTCTTTCACTCGTTCTGGAGGGGGCCTTGTACCCAGTGTGCTTCATCCTGCCAAGGAGGGGGTGAGTCGATGGCTTCTTCCACTGGTTCTGGAGGGGGCTTTTTGCCCAGTGTGCTTCATCCTTACAAGGAGGGGGTAAGTGGATGCCTTCTTCCACTGGTTCTGGAGGGGACCTTGTACCCAGTGTGCTTCATCTTGCCAAGGAGGGGGTGAGTGGATGCCTTCTTCCACTGGTTCTGGAGGGGGCCTTGTACCCAGTGTGCTTCATCCTGCCAAGGAGGGGGTGAGTCGATGCCTTCTTTCACTGGTTCTGGAGGGGGCTTTTTGCCCAGTGTGCTTCATCCTGGCAAGGAGGGGGTGAGTGGATGCCTTCTTCCACTGGTTCTGGAGGGGGCCCTGTGCTCTGTGATGCTGATCTTCGATGGTGCAGGGTCACAGTCTGTCACCTGGGTGTCACACGTACAGGTGTTGCAGGGGCCAGGATGCACTACAGCCAATGTAGTCACTACTACACACTGCTCGCCGGCTGTGATGGCTGCTCAGTAGATGGCAGTTGCGCTGCCGGTGGCGGTGCTGTCGGTGGTGGGGGGAGGTTCCAGCCCTTCCCCTGCAGCCTCAGGCAGCTGCCCACTGGGGCTGGTGCTGGCAGTGGTGCTGCTGGCGGTGCAGGTGGCGGTGCTTCTGGTGGTGCAGGTGGCGGTGCTGCCGGCGGTGCAGGTGGCGGTACTGTCAGTGGTGGGGGGAGGCTCCAGCCCTTCCCCTGCATCCTTGGATGGCTGCCCACTGGGGCTGCTGCTGCTGGCAGTGCTGCTGCTGGCGGTGCAGGTGGTGGTGCCAGCGGTGCAGGTGGCGGTGCTGTCAGTAGTGGTGGGAGGCTCCAGCCCTTCCCCTGCAGCCTCGGACGGCTGCCCACTGAGGCTTCTGCTGCTGGCAGTGGTTCTGCTGGCGGTGCAGGTGGCGGTGCTGTCAGTGGTGTGGAGAGGCTCCAGCCCTTCCTCTGCATCCTCGGACAGCTGAAGTGCCATGGCTGCTGTTGTTTACTCAGATGCTGCTCCAGCCCCAGGGACCAGATCCATCCTGCCTGCGGCGTCAATTCCCTTTACATTGGCCTTGGCAGCTGTTGTCCCCTTCCTGACCTTGGCAGATGGTGGTGACTCCTTGCTTCTGCCAGCTGGTGTTCCCTTCCTGCCCTTGCTGGCTAGTGTTCCCTCCTTCCCCTTGCTGGCTGTTGGTTCGTCCTTCCCCTTGCTGGCTGGTGGTGCCTCCTTGTGGTGCCTCCTCCCCCTCGCTGGCTGGTGGTGCCTCCTTCCCCTTGCTGGCTGGTGGTGCCTCCTTCCTCTTGCTGGCTAGTGTCCCCTTCTTGCCCTTGCTAGCTGGCGGCCCCTTCTTCTCCTTGGCAGGTGGTGCAGGCACACTGGATGTGCAGATGGGTGCCTCCTTGGGGTCTTTCACACCTGCAGTAGCTACAGAAACTACAGTGGCCGTGGACTGGGTGGCTGAGGTGCTGGCCTAGGTTCTACCCACCCTGGCCCGAAGGGGAAGGGAATAGATCAAGAGTGGAGAGGAAAAGCCTTTTACGGACACTGGGGCTGGAAGAGGGTGAAGGTTTGGGAGTGGAGAAGGAGGAAGTAGTGGTAGGAGGTGTCAGTCTGGTATGTTTGGGTGCAGGTGCATGGGCTGGATGCTGTTGTGAGGTGGGTGGCTGTTGGGTGTCTGAGTGCTTGCGTTTGTGTACTTTGGGAGGAGGGGGGCAGAGACATAGTGGGAGAGGCCACAGGGGACGTGTGCATGGATTTGGGGGGTGACTGCCAGTGAGGGCCGTGTTGTGATAGGTGTGCTGGTGATGGAAGTAGTGGATGAGGAAGTAGTGCATGCAGGTGTGAGTGGAGATGCAACTGGGAGGGAGGTGGACAAGGATGAGGAGGGGGACAGAGTGGAGGCAGTGGATGTTGGTGTGTCTGCATCTGGATGGTGCATGTGAAAGTGCCTGTGGGATGAAGTGTGGTGCTTGTGTTTGCCTGAGCCAGTTGTGTGTGTTGACTTAGGTGCATGCAGGTCTGAAGGTGTGCTTGGGATAGGCTGGGTTTGAGGGGAATGGGACTGGGTAGAGGAAGTTGGAGGGGGGAGGCTAGAGACAGGGACAATGGCTGTTATCAGTGAGTTGGCCAGAGCCTGGAATGCTCACTGTTGGGCTGCCACGCCAGAGTGAATACCCTACAGGTATGCATTTGTTTGTTGCAAATGCCTGCTAGACCCTGGATGGCATTCAGTATGGTTGACTGCCCAACAGGGAGGGATCTCAGGAGGTCAATAGCCTCCTCACCAAGGGCAGCAGTGCTGACTGGGGCAGGGCCTGAGGTGCCTGGGACGAAGGAGATGCCCACCCTCCTGGGTGAGCAGGCACAGGACACTCGCTGAGGGGCTGATGGGAGGGCGGTGCTGGTACGGGGGTGGTGGCTGTACCTTTAGTTGGGGTGGCCACAGAGGTGTCCCCCACTGCAAGGGAGCTTCCATCGGAGGAGGTGTCACTGTCAGAACTGTCCCCTCCTGTCTCGGTTGTGGTGCTCTCCTCGCCCTCCGTCTCACTGGTGCCCTCACCCTCAGTGTATTCGGCCTCCAGGCCCATGTGGGATGCACCTCCCTCCGTCGCCGATGCCTCTGCTCCTCCGCCAGATAATGCTAATGCACACAAGGACAGGATGACAAAAAAAAGGGGGGGAAGAGGCAGAGGATACACTTGGTCAATGCCAGCAACACCACTACGGTTGGCATACACAACTCACAGGGAACAGCCCTATGAACTAGGCCATGCACTACCAGTTACAATGCTAGTCACCAGGCCGTGGGGTACAATGCCTAACGCCATTAGCTGCACACCTGAAACTCACAGAACCCTGCCCAGTAGTAGATGCCCACTAGCATTATTGGGGTTGTAGTGCATCTGAGCTTGCCCATCATGGAACCAACCCTGCCATGTTTGCCCTGGCCTAGGGGCACCCACAGACCCATTTCCCCCACCCAGGAAACACCTTAACACGCACAAAGTCATGATTATGAATCTGTACTCACCCCCTAATGGCTGCTGTGATGCCTTAAAGTGCCCAATCATCTCCAGATAGGCCACCACCAGGATGCGGAACATTAGGGGAGTCAGGGTACAATGGGCACCCCTTCCTCGTTGGGAGGCCAGCCCCAGCTGGGCCTGCTCCATCTTCCTTGCCCAGTGGCGCAGGTTGTCCTACCATTTGCGACAGTGGGTGCTCCGCCTGTCAAAGACCCCCAGGGTCCACACCTTCTTGGCGATGGCACGCCAAATACCATTTTTCTGATGGGCGCTGACCTGCAGAAAAAGATACAGAAGAAAAGGTATTATTCATACCGTCCGGACTGATATACGCATGGCCCACCATATCCCTCCCATCCCCTCACGAACAGACATTGCCCACTGAACATGCAGCACTCTGCCCAGGACCCCTCAGCCACCCCCTACACGAGGCTTACACACACAGCACTCCATACATTCATTCCATAAGCATCGTGCTCACAGTGTACTCATCTGTTTGTCTGGAGGACCATAAAGTAAAGGGTATTGGGTTAGGACCCCATCCACTAGTCTCTACAACTCCTCTTAAGTGAAGGCAGGGGTCCTTTCCCCAGACACTCGAGCCATGGTCGCTTCCAGACATAGGTCACAGCAGCACTTGCAGTGTAGGCCCTCTCCTGTTGAAGGTCAGGTTGCAAGTGAGTGAACAGATAGAAAATAGCAGTCACGTCTGCGGCGGTGCGTACCGTCACCGCCGGTGTACATCACCATCGGCTCCTGGAACCCGTAGGCCCCAATAATAACCAATGATGTGTTGCACAGCGGTCGTCCACCTCCTCCCGCAACAGCGCACTATGCCAGCAGAATTGCTTAATTTCCACTTGTCCCTCCTCACAGGTCAGGCGGCACCCATTTCAGGGGGGCACATGCCATGGCACCTAACTGCATCACAGCAGACATAGGCACATCAACGGACCTACACGTTCACATACTGTTTCTGTAAAAAAAAAGCAAGGCATATTAATCTTAGTATATGTTTGAATATGACCATCTGCTCACCGTTTTTCACCCTAGAATTCAACCGCTGAGGATGAATAGGAGATGGAGACATACCCCGTGTACAGACCCCTGGTGGACCTGGTGCCAATGGAGGACAGGCACATTATCCTAACCTACGGACTTGATAGGGCCACAATCCAAGAGCTGTTTGCCCAACTGGAGCCAGACCTGATTTCAGCTATCCGCCACCCCACAGGTATCCCCCTTCTAGTGCAGGTCCTGTCAGTGCTCCATTTCTTGGCAAGTGGTTCCTTCCAAGCGACAGTGCCTATGGCATCAGGGATGTCACAGCCTATGTTTTCAAATGTGCTTACAAGAGTGTTGTTTGCCCTGATAAAACACATGCGCAGCTACATCGTATTCCCCCAGGTGGATGATTTGGCCACAGTGAAGCTGACTTCTATGTAATGGGACATATCCCCAACGTCATTGGTGCTATTGATGGTACACATATTGCCTTTGTCCCACCCCGGAGAATTGAACATGTGTTCAGAAATCGAAAGAGCTTTCAATCTTTGAATGTGCAGGTGCTGTGTTTGGCGGGCCAGTACATCTCCCATGTCAATGCAAAGTATCCTGGCTCTGTGCATGATGCCTTTATCTTGAGGGATAGGAGCATCCCATATGTGATGTTTCAACTCCAGAGGCACAGGGTGTGGCTAATAGGTGAGCCAATGGTCCCCACTCAGTTGTTGTAGCTACATGGGTGTGGGGTTGGCCCTAGGGGTGAGTGTCTGGGTAACAGGTATCCCTCGATATTTACAGGTGACTCTGGTTACCCCAACCTCTCATGGCTACTGACCCCAGTGAGGAATGCCAGGACAAGGGCAGAGGAACGTTACAATAAGGCACATGGGCGAACAAGGAGGATCATTGAGTGCACCTTTGGCCTCCTGAAGGCCAGGTTCAGGTGCCTCCATCTGACAGGTGGATCCTTGTACTATTCACCCAAGAAGGTGTGCCAGATCATCGTTGCATGTTGCGCAACCTGGCCTTGAGAAGCCAGGTGCCTTTTCTGCAGGAGGATGAGGCTGGAGATGGGCATGTGGCAGCGGTGGAGCCTGTGGACAGTGACGAAGAGGAGGCAGAGGAAGAGGATTTGGACAACAGAACTACTATAATTCAACAGTACTTCCAGTGACACACAGGTAAGACACTGTAACTTCACCTTCCATTGCGGTTTTGTGTTGGACATTGTACATGGCAGCCTGATTTTCCTATTTCTATGGCCACTTACTGTCCCCTTGGCATCTCTATTTTCAGATATCTGTGCCCCGCTCTGGCTCCTGGTGTGTTTACTGCTGCCCACTACAGGTCATACCTATGTATATATAACTGTACATTTGAATTGCAATGTTTACAGCTTGTTAAACTAATACATTTTTCAATCAATTGACAGACTCCATACTTGTATTAGCTCCAAGGGTGTTTATTTCTGTGATAATGAGTGCAGGGGGTATTGCAGTGGGCTGGGTTGATGGCGGAGGAATGTTCAGGATAGAGTACAGTCTATTGGTATCACAGATGCATTGTCCAAGGGGGCATAGGGAGTGGGGCAATGACAGTTCAAGGTGGACAGGGTAACAGAGTGGGGCACAAGAGTGACAAGCAGGGGAGTCTTATTTCCTGGCTGGGGTCTTGGCAATTTTCTCTGGCTTCTGCCTGGATTGCAGGGACCGTTTGCGTGGTGGTTCTCCTTCTTCAGGGGGAGGGGTGCTGGTGGCCTGTTGTTCCTGTGGCAGGGCCTCCAGTCCACTAGCCTGCATTGGTGGCCGGTTTGGTGTGGATGTCTCCCAGGTCCTCCCTTATCCCCAGGTACTGTCCCTCCTGCAGCCGCTGGGGCTCCTGCAGCTTGGCCAGTATCTGGCCCATGGTCTCCTGGGAATGGTGGTATGCTCCAAGGATATTGGTGAGTGCCTTGTGTAGAGTCGGTTCCCTGGGCCTGTCCTCCCCCTGTCGCATAGCAGTCCTCCCAGCTTCCCTGTTGTCCTGTGCCTCTGTCCTCTGAACCGTGTGCCCACTGCCACTGACTCCAGGTCCGATTGTCCTGTGTTTGTGGGGTTGCCTGGGGTCCCTGTAGTGGTGGACACATTGCTGATTGACGTGTCCTGGGGATAGAGGGATGGGCCCACTGGGTGGGTGCTGTGGTGTTGTGTTCTGAGGGGGAGTCTCTGTGGTGGTTTGGGACTGTGACAGGGTCACTGACTGTCCAGAGGTCCCTGATGGGCCAGGTTGGTCATCCTGATCCAGGCGTGCAGAGCTGCTGTCTTCACTGTGGGTCTCTTCTGCAGGGGGCTGGATGTTGATGGCACCTTCTCTCCGGTGACGTTGTGTGGGAGTCCTGTAGGGATGTAAATGCAGTGTTATTATGTTCTGCATGTGACATCTTGTGCATGGGTATGTTTCCCTCTATGGTTATTACCAAGGCAGCTTTTGCTTGTGTGAGTTGTGATTTGGTTGGCTAAGTGATTGTCACATGCTGTGGTGATGGGTGTCCATGCAGGTCTGTGATGGGGGTCCATGCATTGGTGTTGCACGCAGGGCTTGGTTTTGGGATGGGTGAGTTGTGATGGTGGGGTATATGTGAGGTGGTGGTGCGATGGGAATGAGGGTAGGGGTAGGAGTTTGTGATGGCATGCAGGTGGGGGTGTGAAAGTAGTAATGATTTGACTTACCAGAGTCCAGTCCTCCTGCTACTCATGCTAGGCCCTCAGGATGCATGATCGCCAAGACTTGCTCCTCCCATGTTGTTAGTTGTGGGGGAGGAGGTGGGTGTCCACTGCCATTCCTCTGTACAGCTATCGGGTGTCTTGCAACCACGAACGCACCTTCTCCTGTAGGTCGTTCCACCTCTTCCTGATGTCATCCCTTGTTCTTGGGTGCTGTCCCATGGTGTTGACCCAGTCCACGACTCTCCGCCATAGCTCCATCTTCCTAGCAATGGACGTCTGCTGCACCTGTGATACGAATAGCTATGGCTTTACCTGGATGATTTCCTCCACCATGACCCTTAGCTCCTTCCCTGAGAACATGGGGTGTCTTTGTGGTGCCATGGGTGTAGTGTATGTGGAGTGTGGGAGGATGTGTGAGGTGATGTGTTGGGGTGTGTGCTGTGAGGTGCGTGGATGGTGTATGGGTGATGGTGTTCTGTGGCTCTGATTCAGCGGGTGCACCTCGCATGTGTCTGTCTCAGTTGTCAATTTTGTTTGTCGTAAAGGGTTGCAGGTAGTGTGGGTGGGTGTTTTATAATGGTGTGGGTATGGTGTGTGTATGTGTGTCAGGTGTGTGTAGTGTGTATTGTTCAATGTAGTGTTGTTTTGTATGTGTGTGTGTATTTTGAGCACAGCGGTATGTACCGCCAATGGTTTACTGTGGTTGAATGTCCGCTGTGGTGATTCGTGGGTCAGAATGCTTTGGGTGTATTTCTGTTGGCGTAACGGTGTGGGTTTTGGTACCAATATTTTATCACTGATCTTTGGGCTGGCGGACTTGTGTGTGTGTCTGTATAGCGGCGGATTTCTATGTGTCGGTCATAATATGCGTAGCGGTATACTGCCGCGGTCGCGACATGTTGGCGGCAGTCAGCATGCCGGTAATCGCCAATGTCATATTGAGGGCCTAAGTGAGCAGATGAAGCCTCCTATTCAATGTGTACCAGGAACAAGAGATGCTCAAGGTTGCAGTAACTATGTTTCTGTGGGATGGGAAATTCAGGTGTGCACACCACAAGAAATTAAATGATTGGTTCTTGGTGGGGTAGGAAGAGATACGAATGTTGCTGAAGTTTTTGTTTGTTTTAGCTAATGTTCACACAAATAGGATTTAGAGCAGATTCCCTTAGACTTTGATGAGTACAGACCTCTCTGCTTCCTTTATTCTTGCAAGTGGGAAGCTTTATGTTAAACACTTAGGGGGTCATTTTGACCTCGCCGGTCTTTTTTACAGATCGCCGAGAGACCGCCATGCGGAAGACCGCCAGTGCAGGCGGTTTGCCGCTCTGCCTATTATGACCGTTGGCAGCTCTCTGTCCCTTTACGGACGGAGAGCCGCCAACAGCCATACTGGCGGGCGGCGGGGCAGTGGAGGTTGCTCCACCTCCACGGCCACGCCAACAGAACACCGCCCAGCGAATGACGTCCTGTGATTCGCCGTGGTGGTGTTCTGTTGGCGGTGTGGTGTCGGCGGAGCTGCCCCATGGCTCCCGTCCCCTCCCAGAGAATCGACGGAACAGGTAAGTCAATCGTCCTTTAGGGGAGGGGGGTGGGAGGGTGTTGTGTGTTGTGTGCGTGCATGGGGGTGTGCGTCTGAGTATGTAGAGGGGGTGTGTGAGTGCGTGGGGGTGATGCGTGTTTGGGAATGAGTGCATGTATGTCTGTGGGTATGTCTGTATGGATGTGTGCGTGTATGTTTCAATGTGGGTGTGCATGTCTGACTGTGTGTGTGGATGTTGGCATGTATGTTGGGGTGTGTGCGTTTGGTGGTGCCTGCATACGTGTCGTGTGTGTGTGAGTTATATGATGTTGGGGGTCGGGGTGGGGAGGGGGGCCCTGCCACCTTTGGGGGGTGGCAGGGGTGGTGGGGGGTGTAGGGGAGGGAGTCGGGGTGGGGATGGGGGTGGGAGAGACCCCTATCAGTGCCAGGGAAGGAATTCCCTGGCACTGATAGTGCTTACCGCCATGGATTCCACTTTGGAAGCCGGGTCCAAATACCGCCGGCGGTTTAGTGACGGCTGCCGGGCTGGAGACCCAGGTCTCCAGCCCGGCGGTCGTCTCCGCCCTGGCGGGCGGAACGGAGGACCGGCGGATGACCATGGTGGTAACCGCCATGGTCATAATTCCACAAGGTTAGACCGCCAGCCTGTTGGCAGTCTTACCTCCGGCTCTCCGCCTTCCGCCAGGGTCGTAATGACCCCCTTATTCCTTTTTCTGGATGACTTCTACTGAAGCCTTATTATGCTTACACCTTCTTGCAATCCTGAATTTCCTTGCGACCTTATTCTTAATTTAGAGCTCTGATTGGATGACTTTAGAATTATTTCGTGTTTAGGAGAGAGAATCGAAATGTGGTTATGGAACAGCTAATTCTAATTCTCAGGTTCTATATTGCACTGGTGTTGCTGTTTTGTATTTAATGTTACAGAGTCTGAGCCTATTGCGATATTTCAGCTTGCCAGCTGTATTGCTGTATCTTTTGAATATATTTGTGGTATGGCTATATAAATATACATTGGATTGATTAATAATTAAATACATCTTTTAGCATCAGTCACTGAATCCAGGTCCTTATCGTGTGGATTTAGCATCACAAGATTTGAAATATATTATTATTGTTAACTCTTTTTCACGATTCATGCCAACTTAAAAAGGTTCATCAGATTGAGAGGTTGTGAATTATGCTCTTGTGCACTCTCAATAGAATCACTTTGCATTTAGCAATATTCAGCAGGAATTCATGAATCTGACTCTACCTGCAAGCTACCTCCATTTCTGGAGAACATGGTGGGCTGCAGCAGCGCTGCCGTGCGCTGAGCACCGCATCTTCGGGTTAGGGTGGGGGTGGGGCAAGAGCTCCCCGTTTGTGCTGATGTGCCGGCTCGAACTGCAGGAACTCCCGAGGTCGCGGGAGCCACGAGGCGGCTCCAACACTGGTTTTGGCTCCCCAGGGGCTCTGTGGGACAGAGCAGCCCTGGAGCTTCGACGCTCCCAGAGGACCGTAGCACAGGTCCCCCTCCGTGGTGAAGCAGGCAGGGGCAGAGTCAGCACAGGCAAAGGCTGGCTTAGCCCTGAACGGCTTAAGGCTCATCCAGGAGGCTGCAGGAAGGTGAGGAGTGAGAGTGGAGCATCAGAAGGGCCTGTAAAGCTTTCAGGGGGCCAACAAGGACGGCCCTTGCTGTGGAACACGTGGAGTGGGGCTCAACTACAAGGTAGGAGGGTCTAGGACCCTTTATATTTGGAGACTGCTGGTCATCTTTCTAACTCTACTTGCTTAGGTGATGGTGAAGGGCCCCGGGAACCCAGGGATGAAGCCATTACCACCTGTGTATTGGGCCAGGCCCTAAAAAAATGGTCTAGACGTCTGTGTGGCAAAACAAAATAGCAACGTTGCCCCTAAAATGACCCCATCTCTGAGATCTTTCTTTAAGCTTAAGCCTGGGATGGAAGTCTTTCCATTAGAGACTGTACAGGAAAAGGACTCCCAAGGCACTACAGAGGTGCAGGAGCAATCAGATACAAGGGTTATTGGACTTGGGGGGTCCCTCCAAGTAATAGAGATTCTATTCAGCACGGGCGAGGAGTCGTCCCGGGGGGGGGTGAGGGGTCCCTCTCCTCAGGCAGTTGGCTGCGATGCTCCTCCTGCTGAGGTAACACAAAGCTCTTTGGAGGATAGTGTCCTGTGTCAGGTCCCGGTTGATCAGTCGGACCCCTCTCGACATGCTTCTGGCAAGGAGCCCTCATTTGAATCAATGAAACTTTCCCTTTCTAAGGATATCGGGAAAGGTTTTTCCATTTCGGAAAAAAATCAGGTAGAGATTAGAGAGGCCTGTGAGGCTTTGGAAAGGAAGCTTGATCTCCTGTCATTAAGAACGCAGGTCTTGAAAGCTACGGTGGGGACTATGAAAGAGGAAATTGAAGTGCACAAAGTCGATATTCAGGCCTTGAAAGACTCTGAACAGGTTTTCCAGAGTAAACTGGAACAATTAGAAAATAGTTCAAGGAAAAATAATTTGAGAGTTCTGCATGTTCCGGAAGGGGCAGAACGAGATGATTTGAAGGCTTTTCTAGTATCACTTTTGAAGTCCGTGCTCCCATTAGAGGAGAGTGAAGAAGAAATTGCGCAATACATTCAGAGGATACATAGAGACCCCTTCAGGAAAAATCCAAATATCAGCAAGCCTAGGAAAATCCTGATTAATTTTCTAACATATGGTTTGAATGAATTTTTTTTGCAAAAAGGCACTTAAATTGAGAACCTTAAAAGCACAGGATTTTTCATTTGAGATCAAATCAGACCTCGCCAGGATCACCATCAACAGGCAGTCGGAGTTGGGGCAATGGCTAGAGGAGTTTAGATCATTTGGAGCGTCTGCACAACTTAAGTTCTCCGCTATTCTTAAGGTTATGTTTAATAATAAGATGTACAATGTGAGGGATGGGAAGGCTGCGGATGAGTTGCTGGCAGCGTTTAAGTCAGAGGGCTGTGCGACAGGAAAGTAACATCGGTGGCCCTTACCCAGGAGTCACGTGTGCTCTAATTGTGAACATATTATGGTCCACTATTCAAAGGGGGTTCTCCAAGGGAAGGGTAGGAGGTGGGAGGGGGCGGGTCACAGGGTGGGGAGCATGTAGGGAAAAAAACAAAAAAAGGTACCTCATTCACGTCAATCAATGTGGCACCCAGGGGACAATGGCTGGTGAGAGAAGTGATTGCCGGGACCCCAGTTCTTTCCAGATACTTTCTGGGAACGTGAATGGTTTAAGAACAAAGGGTGGGAGAGATAACATCTTGCAATATCTAAAAGACTCCCCTGCTCAAATTTTAATTCTACAGGAGACCCATCTGAACAGAGGTGAGGGGGTTGAACTCTTTAAAAATCAAACATGGTTACACTCTCATGCCTGCACGGAGCACAATTTCAATACTTGGAGAGTGGCTATTTTAGTTAAGCATGGGATTAAGGCAGGATTATTAGAGGTACGATCTGATTCAGTAGGAAGATGGCTTATAGTTAAATTACAAATCTATAACAGAAGATTCACAGTGGCAGGGTTCTACGGTCCGAACTGTGATGAGATTGTCCCTCTCGAAAAATGCTTCTCACAGCTAGTTGATTTTCCAGATTAAGTTTTAATCGCCGGAGACTTTAATGCTTTGCTAGTTAATAAACTAGATAGATCCAAGAAGTGCAGGTCACTAGGGACTCCAAAATCTCAACTTTTTTTTAAAGGAATGATGAAAGAGTGGGGGTTAAGGGATTTATGGCGGCAGAGGAAGAGAGATCTAAGGGAGTTCTCCTTTTGCAATAAAAAAATCAAAAAAGCATGCCTCTAGTATAGAATATTTTCTTATTGATTTGAGGCATGAGGGCTTGGTAGGCAACATTACTTATCTACCGTCCCACCTCCCAGATCATGCAGCAGTGATATTAGATTTAAGGGTGGTTGGAGAGTCGGGTGTTAGTACATGGACGTTTGACCGTATGCTACTATAAGATTTGGAGACCCTCGATCAGTTGCGAACAGAGACGGAGGTCTTCTTTAAAGCTAATTTGGGTTCTGCTTCCTTGGCAATGGTATGGGGTACCTTTAAAGCAGTTATGAGAGATAAAATTATGAGTATAGCCAGCTATAAGAATATGCAGTTTAGGGCTGCTATTTCCCAGTTGGAACAGGAAATGCTCAAAGTAAGGAGGCAACTATTGGGGAACACTAAGAAGGAGGAGGGTGAGGTTTTGGAGAACAAGTTGACGGAGTTGAGATTTCAGTTGGAGGAGGTGTTCCAAGCCAAAGTCGTCAAAAGAGCAGAGGCTACTAAACTAGCTCACTTTGAGTACGGTGAGAATTCAGGCAAGTAACTAGCCTGGAAATGTAAGCGGGATTTAGTGAGGAACTATATTAAGGAAGTAGAGATAAATCAAGTAGGCAAGAGATCATCAAATAGCGAGGAAATGGAGGCAGCTTTTCAGTCTTTCTTTTCTGAATTGTATAAAGAAGAGGCTGAGGTAAGAGAGGAGGACATCGGAAAATGGTTGGCGGCTGATATACTCCCAACTATCTCACAAGAAGAACGAGTTGCTTTGAATAGCCCGATTTCAGCTGGGGAAATTAGGAAGGTGTTGATGGGTAGTAAGGATGGCAAGGCACCTGGGCCAGATGGCATTCCTATGGAATTCTATAAAACAATGGCTGAGTTAATAATTTCAGTCTTGGTAGAATTATTTGCAGCGATAATTGAAGACAGGGCCCCTATCCCGGGTTCATGGAATGATGCTACGATTGCCTTAATTCTGAAATCGGGTAACAGTCCGATTAAGTGTGAGTCTTATGGGCCTATCTCCTTGCTGAACTGCGATTATAAGATATTTGCTAAAATTCTTGCTGATAGACTCAGCAGAGTGGTGGGTCAATTAATTCATCCTGATCAAAAAGGATTTATTAAGGGAAGGTTTCTACATGAATTGACGTCTTTTTTGGTGGGGGCAATAGACATGGCCACATCTTTTGAAATGCCTTTGGCTGTGGTTACCCTGGATGCAGTGAAGGCCTTTGATAGGGTGAACTGGAAATACCTAGCATTCATTTTGAGATCAGTTGGTCTAGGAGAAAATCTGTCTGGAGCAATAGGTCTTATATATATAGACCCCATTGCTAGAGTCTTAGTAAACCTCAATCTTACTGAGCCTTTGAAGATCACAAGGGGTACTAGGCAGGGTTGTCCTCTCTCCCCACTGCTGTTTGACTTGTATATAGAGCCATTGGCTAGGAAAATAAGAGGAAATTTGGTTATTGTACCCTTTAGGTGTAATGGATGGGTGAAAAAGGTGGCCCTGTATGCTGACGACCTCTTAGTATATATGGCAGACCTGTTATCTGTCTTGCCCATGCTTTTGTCCTTAGCTGAAGACTTTGGTAAAGTTTCGGGGTTTTGGGTAAATACGGAGAAAACAGAGGCTCTGGCTTGGAATCATATGTCGGTGGGACAGATACAACTGAAGAGAGAAATTAGATATTTAGGGATTTCATTCACTCAGGACATTGATCTGCTTGCAATGACGAACCTAAAACCAGTGGTAGAGGAAGGGTGCAGATCTCTTCAGAGATGGATGTACTTTCCCCTGACATTGGTAGGGAGGGATAATTTGGTAAAAATGATGATTCTGCCTAAACTTAATTTTTTGTATAGCTCTATACCTTTATAAATGCATAAGCAGTATTTGCTAAAGCTTCAACAGGCTATTACTTCTTTTATTTGGGCATCAAAAGGCTATAGGATTTCATGGAAAAAATTTAGGTGAAAGAGGAAAAAAGGGGGGTTGGCGCTTCCGGATTTAAACTATTATGCTTGGGCATTCCAATTGAACCCTGTAAAAATGCTGTTTTCCATTCCTGACTCCTCAGCTATTGGCGTAATGTTTAAAGCTATGTTGGGCACTGTCAAGGGAGCCTCTAAGGGATATATTTACAAGTCTGGAGATCCAAAATTCTTTAAAAAAATTTAATTGAAAATCCTCTGCGATCTTGTGGCAAGTTAGTACTATTTGAGGGTGGCGGCAGGAGTCAGTTATTACAGCCCATATGCTCCGACTTGGGACTACCCAGGTACTCCTGAATGCTTAAAGGATGTTTTAGCACTGCCACTGAAGAATGCAGGGATAGTGTCTTGGGGGGATCTATTTAGCAAAGGAGTAGTAATATCTCTGGAGGATCTTGAGGTTAAGCTGGAGGGGACTTTCTCTAGACCGAAGTATGCTCAAATAAAAGGCTGGTTATGGGAATCACGAGTATCATGTGGGGCTGCCGACTTTTTGGAGGAATGTAATTAACAGAGTCCCCCAGACTCAAGCGGGTTTCAAATTTGTATTGGGAGATATCAGAAGATTTGGATGGGGAATTTACACTGCCCATCTCCCTCTGGGGGAAGGTTATGCCGCAAGGAAAAGTTGTGCAGTGGTGGGAATCTTCTATGTTAACCCGGTTTAGGATAGCAAAGCCGGCATCTCTGCGGAGGAATCATTTGTTTACGGTACATAAAGCATACCTATCTCCAGGAAGGCTCTCTAAAATATGCAGCAATAAAGCAATTAGGGCCTCATTCCGACCCTGGCGGTACAAGACCGCCAGGGCCGGGGGCAACGGAAGCACCGCCAACAGGCTGGCGGTGCTTCATCGCGGTCAGAAAAGGGAATCTGGCGGATTCCCGACGGATTTCCCCTGCTTGGGCAGAACCTCCATGGCGGCGCTGCAAGCAGCGCCGCCATGGAGATTCCGACCCCCTTCCCGCCATCCTGTTTCTGGTGGTTTTTACCGCCAGGAACAGGATGGCTGGAACGGGTGTCGTGGGGCCCCTGGGGGCCCCTGCACTGCCCATGCCACTGGCATGGGCAGTGCAGGGGCCCCCTAACAGGGCCCCAGAGAGATTTTCACTGTCTGCATTGCAGACAGTGAAAATCGCGACAGGTGCAACTGCACCCGTCGCACCCCTGCAACTCCGCCGGCTCCATTCGGAGCCGGCTTCATTGTTGCAGGGCCTTTCCCGCTGGGCCGGCGGGCGCTCCTTTGGCAGGCGCCCGCCGGCCCAGCGGGAAAGCCAGAATGGCCTCCGCGGTCTTTTGACCGCAGAGCGGGCAAGTGGCGGTTCCCGTTTGGCTGGCGGCAACCGCCGCCAGCCAAACTCAGAATAACCCCCTAAGTGTCCTAAATGTGACTTGCAGCTTGCTTCTGATGTTCATAAGTTTATGAGTGTCCAGGGGTGGAGTTCTTCTGGAAAGATCTATGTAAATATCTCTCTCTCATGTTGGGGTCGGAGGTTTTGGTAACTCTCCCTCTGATTATCTTTGGGCAGACACAAGGGGTAGGTGGTGAAACTCACAACGGTAGTAAAGCTCATAAGAACTTCATTTTTTATTCTATTTTGGTGGCCAGGAGGGAAATATGTTGAAAATGGACAGTGAATACTCCTCCTCTTCTCAAGGAGTGGCTGCAAGCCCTCCTCTACTTTGCAAGAATGGATCTGGCGGTGGGCGGCTCAAGTAAGAGGAAAGAGAAAATGTGGGCCCCTCTGCTCAAGTGGCAAGGAAGCTGAGTATGCCCATAGTGCAATAGGGAGGGTATAAAGTGAGGCCTTGTTTGTTAATGTCCAATGATTATTTCTCCTCCTCCCCCTCTTTTGTTAGACTGGTTGGTGTGGGTATACCATCCACCGCTCGATGTCTATTTGAGAGGAGATGGGGGCTCCTTGGCATGATCAGCTTCTCTCTGGAAATGGTGCCAGGATCAACTATGGGGCTGATATAGGAGTTTTCGTGAGGTGTATGAGGACAAAAAAAAAAGCTACCTCCATTTCTTGATGCAGCTAATATCTCATCAGGGCATGCAACGCCGAGTGGTCTAAATAAGAATAAATCCTTATTTCCTGGCGATGAAGTGAGGACACCAATGGAGCTACCACCTTTATGAACACAAGGAGTGCAATCAAATGGCAACCCCTTGAACTGGAAGTTTTTTTTGCCTGATGCTGATTGCTGATATTTTTGATGAATGAGCCATATCACCACATGGAACTATGCACCCTGCAGGTTATTGTGCTCATGTGCTGGTCTTCGGATACTATAACAAATATCCTCTGTAATGTTTCAACTTTGAATGGCAATGTTGTGACAAACTTGCTGAGGTGTTTCAGGTCTAATACCATCCTGTAATCTCCTGATACTTTCTGAACTAGGAGAATTATTGATTACAAACCCTTCCCTGACTCTTCTTGGGGAACTACTGAAATAGATTCCTTTAGTAAAAGAGGGTCCATTCCCTGCAGCAGAGCCAGGCTTTTCTCTTTATTTAAAGGTCATGGAGTTGGTCTTACTGATGACTCCTGGGGGATACCCGAGAATTCTATCCTGTAACCAGATCTGGCAATTTGGAGAACCCATTTATCTGAGGTGGATACTTTCCAGGCTGCCAGGAATTCCCAACACATACCCTTGGCCAGCTCCAACATACTCAGGACCTCTACTTGTTTGGAGATTTTGACTTTTTATAACCTCCATTCCTTCGCTTGAATTTGCTTTGGTATTTAGAATGTTACTTATGTGAGGACTGTTAAAAGTGATTTTTTCTTCAGATTGTGAGAAGAGAAGGAACTATGTTTACATGCAGAAGAATGTTTCTTCTCCTTGAATAGTTTGTAGACCTTTGCCTCCAACTCTGGTCCAAAAAGATGAGGTGTGCCGAAAGTCATCTTTAAATCTGATACTTTTTGTCTTGAGTCAGTGCACCAGTCTTTCATCAACAAAGTACAACTGGCAACAGTCAAAGCTCTTTCTGATAAAGCGGTAGCCCTAAGAATGTCAAAAGAAATGCACAAAATGTATTCAATCTGCCTTTCAATGTTCACCAACCGAGATGAAAAATCAGCACTATCCTCCATGGATTTTAACAAATGCTTAACCCCTTCGCTGCCAGGCCTTTTCCCCCTCCTGTGCCGAGCCTTTTTTTGGCTAATTGGAGCACTTCGCGCTTAGGCCCTCATAACTTTTTGTTCACATAAGCTACCCACGCCAAATTGGCGTCCTTTTTTTTCAACACCCTAGGGATTCTAGAGGTACCCAGACTTTGTGGGTTCCCCAGAAGGAGGCCAAGAAATTAGCCAAAAAACAGTGAAAATTTAGTTTTTTTCAAAAAAATGGGAAAAATGGGCTGCAGAAGAAGGCTTGTGGTTTTTCCCCTGAAAAGGGCATCAACAAAGGGTTTCCGGTGCTAAAATCACCAGCTTCCCAGCTTTCAGGAACAGGCAGACTTGAATCAGAAAACCCAATTTTTCAACACAATTTTGGCATTTTACTGGGACATACCCAATTTTTATGATTTTTTGTGCTTTCAGCCTCCTTCCAGTCAGTGACAGAAATGGGCATGAAACCAATGCTGGATCCCAGAAACTGCAACATTTCTGAAAAGTAGACAGAATTCTGAATTCAGCAAGGGGTAATTTGTGTAGATCCTACAAGGGTTTCCTACAGAAAATAACAACTGAAAAAGAAAAATATTGAAATTGAGGTGAAAAAAACATCACTTTTTCTCTACGTTTTACTCTGTAACTTTTACCTGCAATGTCAGATTTTTTAAAGCAATATACCGTTAGGTCTGCTGGACTCTCTTGGTTGCGGGGACATATAGGGCATGTAGGTTCATCAAGAACTCTAGATACCCAGAGCCAATAAATGACCTGCACCCTGCAGTGGGTTTTCATTCTATGCCGGGTATACAGCAATTCATTTGCTGAAATACAAAGAGTAAAAAATAGCTATCAAGAAAACCTTTGTATTTCAAAAATGGGCACAAGATAAGGTGTTGAGAAGCAGTGGTTATTTGCACATCTCTGAATTCCGGGGTGCCCATACTAGCATGTGAATTACAGAGCATTTCTCAAATACACGTCTTTTTTACACACTGTCTTACATTTGGAAGGGAAAAATGTAGAGAAAGACAAGGGGCAATAACACTTGTTTTGCTATTCTATGTTCCCCCAAGTCTCCCGATAAAAATGATACCTCACTTGTGTGGGTAGGCCTAGCGCCCGCAACAGGATATGCCCCAAAACACAACGTGGACACATCACAGAAAACAGAGCTGTTTTTAGCAACGTGACTACCTGTAGATTTTGGCCTCTAGCTCAGCCGCCACCTAGGAAAACCTACCAAACCTGTGCATTTCTGAAAACTAGAGACATAGGGGAATCCAAGATGGGGTGACTTGTGTGGCTCGGACCAGGTTCTGTTACCCAGAATCCTTTGCAAACCTCAAAATTTTGCTAAAAAAACACATTTTCCTCACATTTCTGTGGCAGAAAGTTCTGGAATCTGAAGGGAGCCACAAATTTCCTTCCACCCAGCGTTCCCCCATGTCTCCCGATAAAAATGATACCTCACTTGTGTGGGTAGGCCTAGCGCCCGCGACAGGAAACGCCCCAAAGCTCAACGTGGACACAGCCAAATTTTTGAAGGAAAACAGAGGTGTTTTTTGCAAAGTGCCTACCTGTAGATTTTGGCCTGTAGCTCACCCGCCACCTAGGGAAACCTACCAAACCTGTGCATTTCTGAAAACTAGAGACCTAGGGGAATCCAAGATGGGGTGACTTGTGTGGCTCGGACCAGGTTCTGTTACCCAGAATCCTTTGCAAACCTCAAAATTTGGCTAAAAAACCACATGTTCCTCACATTTCTGTGGCAGAAAGTTCTGGAATCTGAGAGGAGCCACAAATTTCCTTCCACCCAGCGTTCCCCCACGTCTCCTGATAAAAATGATACCTCACTTGTGTGGGTAGGCCTAGCGCCCGCGACAGGAAAGGCCCCAAAGCGCAACGTGGACACAGCCAAATTTTTGAAGGAAAACAGAGGTGTTTTTTGCAAAGTGCCTACCTGTAGATTTTGGCCTGTAGCTCAGCCGCCACCTAGGGAAACCTACCAAACCTGTGCATTTCTGAAAACTAGAGACCTAGGGGAATCCAAGATGGGGTGACTTGTGTGGCTCGGACCAGGTTCTGTTACCCAGAATCCTTTGCAAACCTCAAAATTTGGCTAAAAAAACACATGTTCCTCACATTTCTGTGGCAGAAAGTTCTGGAATCTGAGAGGAGCCACAAAATTCCTTCCACCCAGCGTTCCCCCACGTCTCCCGATAAAAATGATACCTCACTTGTGTGGGTAGGCCTAGCGCCCGCGACAGGAAACGCCCCAAAGCGCAACGTGGACACAGCCAAATATTTGAAGGAAAACAGAGGTGTTTTTTGCAAAGTGCCTACCTGTAGATTTTGGCCTGTAGCTCAGCCGCCACCTAGGGAAACCTACCAAACCTGTGCATTTCTGAAAACTAGAGACCTAGGGGAATCAAAGATGGGGTGACTTGTGTGGCTCGGACCAGGTTCTGTTACCCAGAATCCTTTGCAAACCTCAAAATTTTGCTAAAAAACCACATGTTCCTCACATTTCTGTGGCAGAAAGTTCTGGAATCTGAGAGGAGCCACAAATTTCCTTCCACCCAGCGTTCCCCCACGTCTCCCGATAAAAATGATACCTCACTTGTGTGGGTAGGCCTAGCGCCCGCGACAGGAAAGGCCCCAAAGCGCAACGTGGACACAGCCAAATTTTTTAAGGAAAACAGAGGTGTTTTTTGCAAAGTGCCTACCTGTAGATTTTGGCCTGTAGCTCAGCCGCCACCTAGGGAAACCTACCAAACCTGTGCATTTCTGAAAACTAGAGACCTAGGGGAATCCAAGATGGGGTGACTTGTGTGGCTCGGACCAGGTTCTGTTACCCAGAATCCTTTGCAAACCTCAAAATTTGGCTAAAAAAACACATGTTCCTCACATTTCTGTGGCAGAAAGTTCTGGAATCTGAGAGGAGCCACAAAATTCCTTCCACCCAGCGTTCCCCCATGTCTCCCGATAAAAATGATACCTCACTTGTGTGGGTAGGCCTAGCGCCCGCAACAGGAAACGCCCCAAAGCGCAACGTGGACACAGCCAAATTTTTGAAGGAAAACAGAGGTGTTTTTTGCAAAGTGCCTACCTGTAGAAGTGCCTACCTGTAGAGTTTGACCTGTAGCTCAGCCGCCACCTAGGGAAACCTACCAATCCTGTGCATTTCTGAAAACTAGAGACCTAGGGGAATCCAAGATGGGGTGACTTGTGTGGCTCGGACCAGGTTCTGTTACCCAGAATCCTTTGCAAAAAAATGCCCCCCCTGGGAGCGACCCTTGCCCAAGAAATTCACGCGCAAAAAAAAACTCCCTGGTGTCTAATGGTTTCTGCGGCCTCATCAAAATAGGCCAATCTGCCCCCAAGGGGGGCAGAAATGGCCTAAGTATAATTTGCCCCCTAGGGGAGCGACCCTTGCCTAAGGGGTCGCTCCCCACACCTAAAACACAAAAGAAAACAAATAAAAAAACAAAAAAAACAAAAGTATCCCTGGTGTCTACAGGTTTCTGCCCCCACTGGGGGCAGATCGGCCTTAAAAAAAAATTACCCCCTGGGAGCGACCCCTATCCAAGGGGTCGCTCCCTTTTTGTCACTTTCCCCCACCAAAAAAACATCCCTGGTGTCTAGTGGGGTTTCAAAAGCCGGATTGCAAGCAATCCGGCTTTTGAAACCCTGGGAGAGACTTCAAAGGGAAGGAAATACATTTCCTTCCCTTTGAAGCCCCTCCGGGCCTCCCTCACGTGATCGAAAGAGAAATGCTGAGCATTTCTCTTTCGATCGCGCTGGAAGCTCTGCTCTGCTCTGCTTCCAGCGCGATGGGGGAGGTTGTGTGATTGTCAGCGCGCACTTGCGCGCTGACGTCACAGGGGGGGTGGGGGGGGGGGGTCGGGGGTTGAAGGGGAAGGGATTCCCCTGTCAGCCCTGACCTAGGGGGGTGGGGGGGCGGCCCTCGGTGGGAGCGCTAGCGCTTCTCCCGAGGGCAGCATTCAGGACGTAATGGTTACGTCCATGGCGCCACATGGGCGCTGCCATGGACGTAACCATTACGTCCGTGGTGGGGAAGGGGTTAAAATCTGTGATCAAGAATTGTGATTGCGTGCCATAGATACCGGCTCCTAAAACTATATGTGCCCAAAAATAGGCCTTCTTAAGAGGAGAATTGATCTTTTTATAGGCTTGATATTCGGTAATGGATTACTCAGTTTGTGGTACTGAAAATTCTGGACCCGTGTTATAAACATCGTCGTATCACAACGATTTTGGTATCAGCAGACCGAGAATGATTAGAATAGTATGCACAAGCATTGTATTCATATTCGGGTGACGAAATCACCCGAATATCAGAGTTTCCGTCCTGAACCCTCGGGTTCCATTTAAACGACAGACATTTTGTGATTGCCCTCACATAGGCCAATGACTAATGCCGAAAACGAGTCTGAAGGACACGTACATCTTTGCTGACTCCTCTGTGACCTGGGCAAGCTGACTCCACTGGCTGAAGCCAAACCTGTTCGGCCGGTTTCTTTCCCAGTGGCCGAATGAGATTAGTATCAAGGCACAACACATAATAAAACCTTTCATCACACACAAACCATGCCTAATCTTACACGCACCTGTCCCTGTTTCTTTCTTTATGACTTGCTTTACGAGGAGGAGGTGCCTGTTTATATTGGGGGTCCGTCGATATCTGATGAAAGTACTGAGCCTTGCCGGGTAATTGATTGAGGGCTGGACAAACTGAAATATGGGCTTGTCATCATAACCCTGCTATTTATTTGTAGTGAAAATATGTGAATTGTCAACTGTAAAATAAGGAATGTTTGCCTAAAGCATAATATTTTGTATAAAAGAGAAGGTTAGCTTTGCAAGGGAAGCAGTCTCCTGAGAATATACACCGTGTTGTACTTCTAGGATACCTGTTACTGGCTGCAGCCAATAAACAAGATTTTTGACTTCACCAAGAAGACTCTGTGTTTCTGTAGTCTGAAACAGGAAGGACTCGAAGTCTTAGGGTGTGTTCCCTGGCACCACTGGGTTCTGAAAAACCCAGTACTTCAGTTGGCGCCCAACGTGGGGCGATTTCAACAGTAACGGTCCAAGCCAGAGGTTCGTGAGGAGCTTCGTGAGAAAATTCTGGAGGGAGGCCGCCACTTCATCGACCCCTGTATGTCGACGTGGTCCGAAAGTCTTTGCTGCGAGGTTCCCCGCTTCCCGACGGCTACGAAGGACTGCTGCCCTGACTATCGCCCTGTTTTGGACCCTTGATGATTTGGTAGAGCGAAACGATAAACGAGTCTTCTGGTGACGTCATCGATACCTCAGTTAAGTATAAGTGGAGCGTCTCCCAGTCCTTAGTTTGGTTCTTAGTTTGATATCCCCTTGGGATCTTTGATTTGGAACTTGCAAGTACCAAAGCAGAGGGATTCGTGTATTCACGAGACTATCGTATTCGATAATCCTTTGAAGCTTGACGCTAGACTGGAGAGCGAAGATGCCTGGTCTTAGCAGACATGGACATTTGTTTTGTCTTGGTTATAATAGGGATTCCCGATTGGATGACTCGTGTCCGGTTCCTCCGATTGGAACTCCAATCTATGAATTATATGTGAAACATGGCATAGGCCCCCTCACATATAATGAAGTATGGATCCAATACACCAGGAAAGATGGTGTTTTAAAATGGCCCCAATATGGTAGTTTTGACACAGAGATTCTGGATAATCTGGAGGTTAAACTTTTTAAGAAGAAAGCCCGGCCGGCGATGTTTGACTCTTTCCGCCTGTGGCGTAAGGAAGCCAAACAAAAGGAAATTAAATTAGCAAAGAGAAATAAGAGGGAAGAGAGTATCTCGATAATGCAAGCTGCCATGCAGTTTAAAGATGATGAAGAAGAACAGATGAATGAGCAGTTGCACAGGCAACGTAAAATGGTGACCGATAAATGTTATCCAGTTTTTCCGCTTCTTCAGCAAGATGCAGCAAAAGAACTTGAGAAAGATCCTTTAACGTCACACTTGTTGAGTTCACCACCCCCTTATGCGCAGAATGCTACAGCACCCCCGCAACCTTTAGCTGTGCAACCTCCGGTTATTGTGCCTCAGGTTCTTCCACAGCCGCCAGCTCCTCTTCAGTTGGCTCCTACTACTATGGCGCAGCCCCTTCAAGGGCCGCCGACCTCGCTACCTGCTCCATCTGTACCTCCTACGACTTTATGTACTACATCGACTGCCTCTTCTGGTGTTCTTCCTGATACTGCCTCTGCGTCTGCCTCTGCGTCTGCCTTGCCTCCCTCTGTTTTTCCTCCTGTTCTTTCATCAACTTCTCCTTCTGTCCGACAGAGAATGACAGATACTGTTGCCAGCCTTATATTTCCTCTCTTTGGGTCGTCTGGTGTGACCCCAGATTCGGAGCATAAGCAGTCGCGTAGTCAACTGCCTAATTCTCGAGAGAGAGAAATGTTTGACCGTATGGCGCGTAAATGGGTTGTTTACCCTTAAAGATACCATGTAGAGTATGTTATGGATGTCTTCTGTCAATAGGAAGCACTGAAACAAAGATACGTTTTTGAGAAAATGTGTGCTTTCCTTTGTGAGGAATTGGAGGATAATGATTTGGAAACAAATCCGCCTGATTTGTGCCGTGTACGGTTTGAGTTTGCAAAGGGCACGATTGTGGGTTCCGATGTTGAGAAAGCAGTTGCGACGTTGTTGTCCTTTAGGAATAAGGATCCTTCTCAGTCATTGTTCCAACATGACTCCTCTGTTAAAAAAAAGGTGCGGCAGTACCCAATGAGATAAGTCCCTCCGGTATGGAAGGACGCCGAGGCGGCTGATGTTGCTAATCAAATTGATGCTGTCCCAGCTAATTTTCAGCGTGTTTGGGTACATGTTCCGTGGAAGCGAGCTGAAGTTTTAGCCCTTAAGCAGACTTTGCCTGATCCCCGTAAAAACCCTGCAGGGTATTATAAGGAATTATCACAGACTGCAGACTCGTGCATTATGAATTTAGCCGACATAGACATGTTATTTGGGAATGTTGTTCCACAGACTTTGTGAGGATTGATTCGCCATACAGATCATGCACAAGAGTTAGGTGACTCATGGGCTAATATTAGTGCTGCAAATGATAGACAAGTTGGTGGTGCCAAGCCTGAGCCTTTGGTAGCAGAACTGCCTGCTAGGATCATTACTTACATGAAGACTTTAATGCCTGCGATGCGTGTGAATTGGGATAAATTGTCTGCGTGTAAGCAGAAGAAAGATGAAACAGTGTCTGATTTCTTCACCAGGTTTGAGGAAACGTTTATCGACCACAGTGGTCAAGATATGAGTACAGAAGGTGGTCAACGGTTGTTCGTCGACAAGTTTGTGCAGAATTTGCTTGCCGAGCTGTGTAAGAAATTGAAGGATTCAGAGAGTTCTTGGGCCATTTCCTCTTCAGCACAAATATAGGCTACTGCACAGTACTACGAAAATAGGGATAAAGATGAGAAGGATAGAGCAGACAAGAAAACTAAAGAATTAAAGACAAAGGTTCTTTTACAACAGGCGTATCCACCACGTGGTGGTCAGAGTAACTATCAGCAACCTCAACAGTTCCAGAGAAACTCGCAAAGGTTCGAGTTTTCTCAACCACGTGTTCCTGTAGGTCCCAATCAGTGTTCATATTGTAAAGAAGAGGGTCATTTCAAGTATAGTTGTCCTATTTTGTTACAGCGTATGAATGGTGCTTCTGGCGCAAGAGGTCGAGGTGTTCAACAAGCTCCTAGAGGTAGAGGACGTGGAAGTTTCCCCAAGAACACGCGTTCCTTTCCGTCTCAAAACTCAATGAATAGTTTTGACCAGCAACATAACGCGTCTGGTAGGACGGCTCAGTACTATGCTGACTACTACTATGCAGAAGATGAGAATCTGGAAGGTAATAATTGCTAGGACAGCCATAGACGAAGAGAGGGAGTTTTTTTAGTTCCAGTAGATCAGAATGGACCTTATGTTAAGGTGATTACATCAGGTGTGTCAGAGCCTTTTCTGTTGGATACTGGTGCTACAAAGAGTTCTATTATGCACTCAAAACTCCCTGGCGCACCTTTGTCTGGCGGGATGAATGTTTCAGTAGGTTTTTCTGGCGCCCCGGTTAGGAACCCGATTTCTAGTCCTATGTCCCTTTCTGTTGGACCTTGTGAATTGGAAGCACCCCTTATTCTGACGACAGGTTGTGGTGAAAACTTGTTAGGATTGGATTTGTTGAAAAGATTGTATGCAACATTATATTGTTCTCCTTCGGGAGTACAACTTACACTGGGTAGGAAAATGGTCTCTCCCATGTATTTGTCGAAGGATAAATTTCCGACTGATTGTCGTTTCTTCCCGATATCATTTGGGCTATTGGTCCCAATGATGTGGGTCTGTTGGAAATACCGCTTTATGTTGTGACATTGAAAGCCAATGTTAAATTACCACGCATTCAACAATACAAGATCTCTAGTGAAGGTGAAAAGGCGTTGCTAGCGATCTTTTATGATTTAATTGAAAAAGATGTAATTGAAGAGACAAGAGGCAACGTTTGTAATAGTCCTGTTCTGCCTGTTTTGAAACGTACTGACCCCTCTAAGCCACCTGTTTACAGGCTCGTGATTGATCTCAGAGAGGTAAATAAAATAGTTGTGCCACAGTTTCCAGTTGTTCCTAATATCACTGCCCTATTGACTATGATTCCAGCTTCCGCCACCTGGTTCTCAGTGATTGACTTAAAGAATGCTTTCTTCAGCATCCCGATTGCTGAGGAGAGCAGGGATATTTTTGGCTTCAGTTTAGGAGGCCGAAGTTTCTGCTTCAAACGCGCTCCACAAGGCTACTGTGAAAGTCCATCAATATATAGTCAGGCTTTAAAAACACAGTTTGATGCAATTGTTTTACCTGACGGCGCTACCCTTATTCAGTACGTCGATGATTTGCTAGTCGCTACAGATACTGAAGAGATTTGTAAAGAAGCCACCTTGTCGTTGTTGCGTCATTTATCTGATTTACATCACAAAGTGTTCCTTTCAAAACTGCAATATTGTCGACAAGAAGTGACCTACTTAGGTCATCTCTTATTAAAGGAGGGAAGGAAACTGACCTCAGAAAGAATTCAGGCAATTGCAAAATTGAGTGTGCCAAGGACACAGAGAGAAGTACGTGCTTTCTTGGGCATTACATCATACTGCAGACAATGGATACCGAATTTTTCTTTGCTGGCCAAACCTTTGGTAGCATTGACCTATAAATATACACCGAACCCCGTTCCGTGGTCTGAAGATTGTCAGAAAAGTTTTTCCGAATTGCGTAATGCATTGTGTTCGGCTCCTGTGTTGGGTACCCCCGACTACAGTAAGCCCTTTACACTGTATGTCCATGAGAAAGAGGGTTGTGCATTGTCAGTGCTGACACAGTCTTTTGGAGACAAGCAGCGCCCATGCGCATATTTTTCGTCAACTTTGGATCCGGTAGCTAAAGCATTGCCGAGTTGCTTGAGAGCCACAGCGTCAGCAGCTGTTTCTATTCGACAGTCTGCTGGGTTAGTGATGAATAATATGTTGATTGTGATGGTTCCACATGCAGTGGACACTTTGTTAAACAGGACCAAGACACAGCATTTAACTAGTGCTCGATTGTCAGGTTACGAGTTGACACTGTTAGCGAATCATGTGCACATAAAGAGGTGCAATACGTTGAATCCAGCCACGTTATTGCCGATTTCAGTAGAGACAGATGATGTTGAACAACATGATTGTTTTCTTAGGACAGAAGAAGAAACAAAAGGGAGAGTAGATCTTAAAGATACTCCTCTTGTAAAGTGTGATGGTACCTTATGGGTGGATGGTTCATGCTTCAAGCTTCCGAATGGTGATACGACTGCAGCATATGCTGTCACAACTTTGCATACGATTGTTGAAGCTGCACTTATACCACATAATTCAGCTCAAGCAGCAGAGCTGATTGCACTTACGAGAGCGTGTGTGTTATCGAAAGGAATGAAAGTGACCATATATACCGACAGCCAGTATGAGTTTGGTGTGGCCCATAGTTTTGGACGATTGTGGAAAGAACGTGGGTTCCTGACTTCGCATGGAGCTAAAATTCAGCATGGTCAGTTGGTGAATGAGCTTCTTGAGTCACTGACCTTGCCATTACAAGTTGCAATTGTGAAATGCAGTGCACACAAGAAGGTTACTGATGATGTCGGTCGTGGCAATGCATTTGCTGACGAAATCGCAAAAGAAACAGCAAAAGATGTGATGAATCGAATGTATGTTGCAGGCCCCGCAAGATGGGTTGGTGACGTTGGAATGTGTGAAGATACGATAGAGGGTGTGAAGTCTCTTCAAGCTGAAGCTTCAGAGAAAGAGTAGAATGTGTGGAAAGAAAGTACGGGTAAATTGGATGAAAATGGTTGTTGGGTTGACTTGTCAGAACATCAGCGATGGTTGTTACCCAATGCGTATGTGCTTGCAGTGGTGACAATGGCTCATGGAATGGCCCATATCAGTGTGAAAGGGATTTGTAAGTTGTTGGCTCCAGTATGGCAAAATGCTGGAATTCCTAAATGTGCAGAGAATGTGGTCAAGAATTGCATGGTGTGTCTGAAATACAATCCTGGTAGGGGAACCCCAACTCCAGCTGGTCATTTTGCGCCTCCAACGTATCCGTTCGAGATTTTGCAGCTAGATTTCATCCACATGGAAAGGTGCAACAATCTGAAATACGTACTCGTTGTTGTTTGTGCTTTTTCAAGATGGGTAGAAGCATATCCCTTAAAAGACAACACTGCCTTATCCACAGCTAAAGCCCTTGCCAAAGAATTCTTCCCTAGGTTTGGAATGCCGAGAATGGTCTGGAGTGATAATGGGAGTGAATTTGTGGGTCGAGTGATGAAAAAAGTATGTGAGGGGCTAGGTATCCAGCAAAATTTCCACGCTGCAAATCACCCCCAATCAGCTGGACTAGTAGAGTGCTATAATGGCACGCTAAAACTGAAGTTGGCAAAGATACAAGCGAGCTCTGGTCTTAAATGGCCTGACGCTTTGCCTTTAGCACTCCTATCAACAAGAATGACTGTGCATTCGCGAGTGGGACTTAGTCCCTATGAAATTGTGTTCGGCCGCCCGGCCAACATATGGGGAGTGCCAAGACCAACAAAATTCAGTGAGATCGAACACCCTGTACTGCTTGGTTATTTGTATGAATTGACGGCTAAATTGCGTGTTCTACACCAACAGGTTCACGATACTCTGCCTCAGGTCTCTGAAGCTCCAGGACATCTTATCGATCCTGGATCATGGGTGCTGGTCAAGAACTTCCAGCGGACAAAGAATGACCAGCCCCGTTGGACCGGCCCCCACCTCGTCCTTCTCTCAACAAGATCAGCTGTTCGAGTGGAAGGGAAAAAGAACTGGATCCACGGCGTACACTGCAAGAGTGTCCCTTTTCCTCTACCGTATGACCGGTGGGTCCAGGAGGGGATCGCTGACTCTGAGACTGAGACTGTGCCTCGTTTTTTGCCATTTAGCGATGCACGTGTAAAAGGAACAATTTCTGAACAAGAAAGTGACAATAATTTGCAAGAAGCTGTGCCACCGTCAATTTGATTGAACACTACAGAGCCTGAACTCTTGTTCCAGAACCAGACAGTATCTGGAAAAAGCCGTTATAATTTGAGACCAAGAACTAAGGACAAATAATTTTTTCCCGTTCCTTTGCTATTTTTTTTTAAAGTGCGGCTCTCTCATCTGAGAAACTTTCTTATTTTTGTTTTCTTTTCTTTTCGAACCGCCATCCGGGTTCAGCTGTAGGGTCGTGGTTGCCCAAGTCTTTGGAGTGCAGCTGAAGACGTTAGGTCGACAGTTCTGGTCGGTCTAAGGGAGTTGCCCTGGACTGACAGAAGCATTCCCTAGCATAGAACACCCTACCACCGCAAGCAGCAATTAGAGAGGATGGAGTTTTTCAAGAATGAGAGACCTGCCAGACAGATGGACTTTAAAGCCAGAATGTGTATAATAATGACAAAGAAACGATTTTTGATATTATGTATTTTCATGTTGCTTAGTGTAATGACGTTTTTAATAGGATATGTTTTATTCTCTTTTCAAGTGACTTTTGCACCCATTACACAGCCCATACCTCCTTCTACTGTTTCCTCGCATTCTTTTCACCCCCTGCCTGAACACGAGTCTGCCAGAAGATTAGAATTTGTCAACAATTCATTCATTCAGCTTCTACACCAACACCAATTAGTAGTGAACACAACTAACTGTTGGGTGTGTGGTCGTATGCCTCATACTACTGATAAAGGTATCCCTTATCTGGTCCTGCCTTTCAGCCATAATGGTTCTGTGTGGGCATATAGAACGGTGTTCATATACGCGTATGAAGCCAACCCCCTACGTTCTGTGAAAGATAATCCTAAGAATAGTGCTCTAGCTAAGGGTATAGTAGATATGATTAGGGAAGATATTTCCTATGAGACTATCCCGAGAGATGAGACACTAGCATATATTGGATGGAACATAACAGGATATGGAGTTACTCAGAGTGGGAACCAGCGAGCAAAGAGATCCTCCCCAATTTGGATTGTACCCCATCAGGGTCACCTATGTCTGCAAGGTAATGGCAAGAATCCCAGAGCTCAGTTAGGGAAAAGTATCTGCACTGAAACATATGTTTTTGCGTCTCAGACTTCTCCTTCGTTCTTAGCAGCTAAGGGTACCTATTTCATCTGCCATAATAGAGCCTATACATGGTTGCCCCCTGACTTCTCAGGCACATGTTTTGTTTCGTTCCTGTTACCTCCCACCTACAAGGCCGCGGCAGATTACCATAAGACAAGGATAGTTAGAGGTGTCATAAGTAAAGAAGACACTACAGGACAAGAATTTGGAGATTTCGTAAAGGGTTTTCTGCCGTTTTGGGGTCCTATGGTTAACAGCAGGAACATAAGGCAATTGACAAGGGTGGTTGAATCCACGGTAGTTGAAACCGCCAGGCCTCACAGTAGTGGAAAACCAGTTTAGGACATTTCCACTACCAGGACATATAAACCACACATGTACATGTCCTGCCTTTTAATTACATAGCACCCTGCCCCATGGGTTATCTGGGGCCTAAGTAGGGGTGATCTATATGTAGAAAAAGGGGAGTTTAGGGCTTGGCAAGTACTTTTAAATGCCAAGACAAAGTGGCATTGAAACTTCACACACAGGCCTTGCAATGACAGGCCTAAGACGTGGTTGAGGGGCTACTTATGTGGGTAGCACAACCAGTGCTGCAGCCTCTAGCATCATTCAATCTACAGTCCCAGGGCACATGTAGTACACTTTTATAGGGACAAACAAGTAAATTAAGCAAGCCAATTGAGTATGAGCCAACGTTACCATGTTTTAGGGAGAGCGTTCATGCACTTTAGCACTGGTTAGAGTCCTAAAGCCACAACAAATAAGGTAGTTGAAACCGCCGGTGCCCTTAGTAATTTGACTGCTGAGCTCCAGTCGGATCGCCTTATGACTCTTCAGAACAGGGTCGCATTAGACGTCATACTTGCAGACCGAGGTGGTGTATGTAAAGTGATCCAATCAAGTTGCTGTGTTTTCATCCCAGATAACGCTCCGACAGTCTACCAAGCCATTTCCAAACTGCATAAGATCTCCGAATCTATTCACGTGGATAAAGGAGATTGGTCATTGATGGGGTGGTTCTGGGAGCTGATATCCGCCTGGGGATGGAAGACTCTGGTAGTCATTGGGATGATCTTAGCCATTCTTTTCCTGTCCTGTCTGTGTGTACAGTGTGCTTCTGCAATATGTGGCCTCTGTGCTACATCGTGTGTAAGGAAACCTGTATCAAAAGACGAGCTAGGTAATAGGATGATGCTACAGCAACATCTCAACGACTTTATGAATATAGACCTGGACTCAGATTAGTGTGAGTATGGGTTATTGCCTATGTAAGGGCAAAAGGAGGGTCTGTGGTACTGAAAATTCTGGACCCGTGTTATAAACATTGTCGTATCACAACGATTTTGGTATCAGCAGACCGAGAATGATTAGAATAGTATGCACAAGCATTGTATTCATATTCGGGTGACGAAATCACCCGAATATCAGAGTTTCCGTCCTGAACCCTCGGGTTCCATTTAAACGACAGCCATTTTGTGATTGCCCTCACATAGGCCAATGACTAATGCCGAAAACGAGTCTGAAGGACACGTACATCTTTGCTGACTCCTCTGTGACCTGGGCAAGCTGACTCCACTGGCTGAAGCCAAACCTGTTCGGCCAGTTTCTTTCCCAGTGGCCGAATGAGATTAGTATCAAGGCACAACACATCATAAAACCTTTCATCACACACAAACCATGCCTAATCTTACACGCACCTGTCCCTGTTTCTTTCTTTATGACTTGCTTTACAAGGAGGAGGTGCCTGTTTATATTGGGGGTCCGTCGATATCTGATGAAAGTACTGAGCCTTGCCGGGTAATTGATTGAGGGCTGGACAAACTGAAATATGGGCTTGTCATCATAACCCTGCTATTTCTTTGTAGTGAAAATATGTGAATTGTCAACTGTAAAATAAGGAATGTTTGCCTAAAGCATAATATTTTGTATAAAAGAGAAGGTTAGCTTTGCAAGGGAAGCAGTCTCCTGAGAATATACACCGTGTTGTACTTCTAGGATACCTGTTACTGGCTGCAGCCAATAAACAAGATCTTTGACTTCACCAAGAAGACTCTGTGTTTCTGGAGTTTGAAACAGGAAGGACTCGAAGCCTTAGGGTGTGTTCCCTGGCACCACTGGGTTCTGAAAAACCCAGTACTTCAAGTTAGGGAGCTTCTGCCCACCAGGCTGGCCACCAAGGAATCAATAGAAATATTATCAGACTTCTGAATGTCAGCCAGAGGGTATGGTTTGGCCATAAATAGTGGAAGTATTATCTTGTCTGGGTCTTTATTTTCTCTTTTTAATGCTTCTGGTATCTGAACATAAACTGGGAAATCCAAATGGTGACTGCTGAAAATGCTTCAGTATATGACTTTAGAGGCTTCTGGCACCTCTTCCTCCTGGAAATTCACATTAGCCATAATATGAGCAGGAATATTTGGCAACATCTCCATGGAAATGTATCTTCTTCTTTGTTCATTCGGGAGATGCCCTCCTCCTCTAATCAGAAGAGAAAGCTGCCAAAATATTTGCTAATTTATCAGGAATAGAAGAGGCTTGATCCAGTTTCAACTTGAGGGAAGTTTCTTTTATTAACCTTTTCAATCTTTCTTCCTCCTCCTCATTTCTGCTTGTTCTCCTTTCTCTTAGGGGAGGGAGAGGAAGATGAGCCAGAGTGTACAAACTTTCTTTTGGGAGTGCTTTCTTATTGCATAATTTAGTAACCGCAATGGAGACAGAGAAAATCACTGGTTTCATTAAGAGAATAATGACCCCACAATTGTTCAATCCAGCCTCACTCACCTGCATTGCACGGCTTCTGTAACTCTTCTTTCCAAACAGTCCTGTGATAGGAAAGGAAAGGGTGTGCGCATGTGAAGATCCATGAAAAAGCTCCAAAACCAGAAGAATGACCTTGGGGAAGAACTTGTGATCTCCCCAACTAAGCCAGCATGGCAGTCAAGCCCAGAAGGACTGGATTTATACAGCCAGAGGTCACCATGTCATTCCTGGTGGCCCTATAGGGTCAAGCTATAGTGGGCAGGGTGGGGCAATCACATAAGCCCTCCCATGCTTCTTTCTGTCTATCGAGGGGAACAAGAGGATAGGGGGGATGGTATTTATCTGGAAAAACCTTTATCTGAAATACTTTTAGGCACTGATTACTGTTGGCCCGATTGATTTCGAATTGTTCAATATCTACGGTCACCCCAGATATTGCAACTACATGTTGTGTAATAAGCACCCTATGTGGATTTTGGCTGCTTAAAAAGCCAACATTTATTGGAGGGAAAATGACTAATAAATCATGAGACATGGAATTTAGTGCATTCTCAAGTAGCACCAGTGCCTCCAGAACCTGTTCTGTTGGGGTTTGTTAACCACACTCTGAACATGTCCTGCAGTCACGTCTAGTGCTAAATGACCATGTTCCCAGAACATGGTGCACATGGTGCCCACAACAATTGGACATGTTCAGAAGGCTCTGGGAGCAGTGTGTGCTTCAGTCAAGTCCTGCACCCATTTCTTCACCACAGAACCTGCTGGCTAACCCAGAGTGCTCTGGCCAGCAGGCTTGGCCTTCACCCTTGCCTGTTTCCCATGCCCATAGAAGCCACTGCATGTGGTCTATGGCCATGTGTTGTGCTCTCTGTGCTGACAGCTAGAACTTCTGTTGCACCTTTTAATCTATTACCCGTGACACACCTCCACTCAGCACAGGGGCATTTCTTGCACACAGGCCTTGCCTTTTACCCCAAGATCCACTTGCATATGATAGGTAAGTTAGCTCAGTGGGCTAATTTTACTATTCTGGAAATCTGTGGGGAGCTTGAAATTCAAAGCAGGATGCAGCAAACTTGAGTTTACATCATTCTATTGCTTATAAAATAAATATCACTGAATGGTGTGATAACACTGATTTACATTGCTACGCTGCTACTTTAGTATGACTAAAAACCTCCCTAGTGTCTAAGGGTCTGATTTATATCTTGGTGGAGGGGAATACTCCATGATAAATGTGACGGACATCCTGCCCACTGCATTACAATACTATGATATCCCATGAAGATACGTAATAAGGCGTACAGGATGTCCCTCTTGTTTGTGATGGAGTATTTTCTCTGCCGCTGCAAAAGGCCGAACCTATTTATTGCATGTTTTATTTGGATTCTGGGTTTCTTGTGTTCTTTTTCCACTGATGGTGTAGTCCAAGACCCATTTACTAACCTGTCATATGCCACCTGTTCATGAGTCTTGTTGATTAGTGACTACCCATCCAGTTTTGCTCAACACCCTTGATGCGACAGACATCAATCAATGTTGCTGATCAGAGGAATGAGGAGAAATGTGGACTGGAGAGTCATAGCACTTGGGTTTACACTTGGTCTGTCGCTAGTCTCTTTGCACTAGAATGGTTTGGAAAGGTAAGTAAGATGGAAACTCTAATATAAATACATTTCAGAACAGAATATGATGCATATGTTATTTTTCAGTGCTCAGAGCCCATTCAACATTAGAAGGGATGCAAGGGGGCCTTCTGCTTGATTGTGTTAATGTTGAAGAACACAAGGCAAGCAGGATATGCAAACTGGTATCCTGAATTGTGTACTAGAAGTGTGACAGTTGATTTTCCATCAATAAACAGAATAATGAGCTAAGCTTATCTTAACATTAGATTGTGTTTACACTGTCCTCCATTTTGCCTCAACGTCATAAGGTTTCATGTGATGACTACTGTTGATTCCTTTTCTAAAGAAAGTAATCAATTGGATAAGCAAATAGTGTTCTCAGGAAAGATTTTTGTGATTTTACTAAATCAAGGACGCTTCTTGGTGTCTGTTACAAATTGGGTCTCTAGTTGGCAGAGGTATACACCCTTGTCCAAATAGGAACCACAATCCTGGTCAGGGTAAATCACACTTAATCCAAATTATTCTGTGCCCACCCTCTGGTAGCTTGGCACTGAACAGTCAGGCTTAACTGAGAATGCAATCCGTAAAGTATTTGTGAAATAAATCATAGAGTAACACAGTGAAAACACCACAAAAATACACCACTCAAGTTTAGAAAAATATAGGCTATTTATCTGGTTAAAATAAGGTCAAAACGATAAATATTCAATGAGCACAAGTTGAGATATCACTTTTACAGGATTAAAAAGAGTCTTAAATCTTAGAAATCAACAGCCTGTTGTTTGCACAAAGAACCTGGTTTGCGTCACAAATAACATGCACGGAGACCGCAGAGGAGGAGATACGTGGAAAAATAGGGTGTGCGTTGGATTTTCTAACGCAGCACAGATGATGCGTTGTTTCTTTCCACGCTGCAAGGGGGGAGGACGAAAGGTCACGTGCACACACATACGCGATACACCCACCCCCCCAAACCATGTACACACCAATGCAGAGCAATAAGTCACAGTGAAACCACCCAAACCCCCGTAAAGAAAACAAGGACATAATTAAATAGTGACTCGAAATTTATGGGAAAAAAAAAACACTGATAAGTCACGGTAAAATAGCAATAACAACTCAAAAATCCAAATTCAATATCCAGTGCATACGAAAAACCGAGGCAATAAGTCCTGCACAACTAACGAGATTCAAAGTGTCCGTGGGCCAAAGTGTAGCAACACAAGGGCAAAGCCCACACAGGAGACCTGAGTCCTTTGGAGAGAACACTGCAGGGGCATCTGATGAAATAACTGCAGGCACCTCAGGGGGAAGGGAAGGGGGGGCACCACAGCCACATGAGTCCACGACGCCAGATCCACGAAAGGGGCCACCATGCCCACTCGGTCATCCTGGGGAGTGCAAAGCCACAGTCTCTCAAGTCTCTACAGTGGGTGGGTTGCCCACTCGGCCATCCTGGGGAGTGCAAAGCCACAGTCTCTCAAGTCTCTACAGTGGGTGGCTTGCCCACTGATCAATCCTGGGGAGTGCAAAGCCACAGTCTCACAAGTCTCTACAGTGGGTGGCTTGCCCACTGATCAATCCTGGGGAGTGCAAAGCCACAGTGCCACAAGTCTCTACAGTGGGTGGCTTGCCCACTCGGCCATCCTGGGGAGTGCAAAGCCACAGTCTCTCAAGTCTCTACAGTGGGTGGCTTGCCCACTGATCAATCCTGGGGAGTGCAAAGCCACAGTCTCACAAGTCTCTACAGTGGGTGGCTTGCCCACTCGGCCATCCTGGGGAGTGCAAAGCCACAGTCTCTCAAGTCTCAACAGTGGGTGGCTTGCCCACTGATCAATCCTGGGGAGTGCAAAGCCACAGTCCATGAGGTGGATTACAGTCTCCACTGGTCAAGGAGGATGCATGGTGGGCACAGTGAACCGTTAACAGTGCTTGAGACGGCGGGGCCCAGCGGAGCGGTGCTTGGGATGGAGGGCCCAGCGGAGCGGTGCTTTGGATGAAGGGCCCAGCGGAGCGGTGCTTGGGATGGAGGGCCCAGCGGAGCGGTGCTTTGGATGAAGGGCCCAGCGGAGCGGTGCTTGAGATGGCGGGGCCCAGCGAAGCGGTGCTTGAGACGGCGGGGCCCAGCGGAGCGGTGCTTGAGACGGCGGTGCCCAGCGGAGCGGTGCTTGAGATGAAGGGCCCAGCGGAGCGGTGCTTGAGACGGCGGGGCCCAGCGGAGCGGTGCTTGAGACTGCGGGGCCCAGCGGAGCGGTGCTTGAGATGAAGGGCCCAGCGGAGCGGTGCTTGAGACGGCGGGGCCCAGCGGAGCGGTGCTTGAGACGGCGGGGCCCAGCGGAGCGGTGCTTGAGATGGCGGGGCCCAGCGGAGCGGTGCTTGAGATGAAGGGCCCAGCGGAGCGGTGCTTGAGACGGCGGGGCCCAGCGGAGCGGTGCTTGAGACGGCGGGGCCCTGTTCAGCGGTGCTCTTCTGCACGGCGGGCCCTGTTCAGCGGTGCTCTTCTGCAGGGCGGGGCCCTGTTCAGCGGTGCTCTTCTGCACGGTGTGAGAAGGTAGCCCTTTCTAGCCTTGTTACCCCCACTTTTGGCCTGTTTGTGAGTGTATGTCAGGGTGTTTGTCACTGTTTTCACTGTCTCACTGGGATCCTGATAGCCAGGCCTCAGTGCTCATAGTGAAAACACTATGTTTTCAGTATGTTTGTTATGTGTCACTGGGATCCTGCTGGTCAGGACCCCAGTGCTCATAGGTTTGTGGCCTATATGTATGTGTCACTGGGACCCTGTCACACAGGGCCCCAGTGCTCATAGGTGTGCATGTATATGTTCCCTGTGTGGTGCCTAACTGTCTCACTGAGGCTCTGCTAACCAGAACCTCAGTGGTTATGCTCTCTCATTACTTTCAAATTGTCACTGACAGGCTAGTGACCATTTTTACCAATTTACATTGGCTTACTGGAACACCCTTATAATTCCCTAGTATATGGTACTGAGGTACCCAGGGTATTGGGGTTCCAGGAGATCCCTATGGGCTGCAGCATTTCTTTTGCCACCCATAGGGAGCTCTGACAATTCTTACACAGGCCTGCCACTGCAGCCTGAGTGAAATAACGTCCACGTTATTTCACAGCCATTTTACACTGCACTTAAGTAACTTATAAGTCACCTATATGTCTAACCTTTACCTGGTAAAGGTTAGGTGCAAAGTTACTTAGTGTGAGGGCACCCTGGCACTAGCCAAGGTGCCCCCACATTGTTCAGAGCCAATTCACTGAACTTTGTGAGTGCGGGGACACCATTACACGCGTGCACTACATATAGGTCACTACCTATATGTAGCTTCACCATGGTAACTCCGAATATGGCCATGTAACATGTCTATGATCATGGAATTGCCCCCTCTATGCCATCCTGGCATTGTTGGTACAATTCCATGATCCCAGTGGTCTGTAGCACAGACCCTGGTACTACCAGACTGCCCTTCCTGGGGTTTCACTGCAGCTGCTGCTGCTGCCAACCCCTCAGACAGGCAGCTGCCCTCCTGGGGTCCAGCCAGGCCTGGCCCAGGATGGCAGAACAAAGAACTTCCTCTGAGAGAGGGTGTGACACCCTCTCCCTTTGGAAAATGGTGTGAAGGCAGGGGAGGAGTAGCCTCCCCCAGCCTCTGGAAATGCTTTGTTGGGCACAGATGTGCCCAATTCTGCATAAGCCAGTCTACACCGGTTCAGGGACCCCTTAGCCCCTGCTCTGGCGCGAAACTGGACAAAGGAAAGGGGAGTGACCACTCCCCTGACCTGCACCTCCCCTGGGAGGTGTCCAGAGCTCCTCCAGTGTGCTCCAGACCTCTGCCATCTTGGAAACAGAGGTGCTGCTGGCACACTGGACTGCTCTGAGTGGCCAGTGCCACCAGGTGACGTCAGAGACTCCTGCTGATAGGCTCCTTCAGGTGTTAGTAGCCTTTCCTCTCTCCTAGGTAGCTAAACCCTCTTTTCTGGCTATTTAGGGTCTCTGTCTCTGGGGAAACTTTAGATAACGAATGCATGAGCTCAGCCGAGTTCCTCTGCATCTCCCTCTTCACCTTCTGATAAGGAATCGACCGCTGACCGCGCTGGAAGCCTGCAAACCTGCAACATAGTAGCAAAGACGACTACTGCAACTCTGTAACGCTGATCCTGCCGCCTTCTCGACTGTTTTCCTGCTTGTGCATGCTGTGGGGGTAGCCTGCCTCCTCTCTGCACCAGAAGCTCCGAAGAAATCTCCCGTGGGTCGACGGAATCTTCCCCCTGCAACCGCAGGCACCAAAAAACTGCATTTCCGGTCCCTTGGGTCTCCTCTCAGCACGACGAGCGAGGTCCCTCGAATCCAGCGACACCGTCCAAGTGACCCCCACAGTCCAGTGACTATTCAGCCCAAGTTTGGTGGAGGTAAGTCCTTGCCTCACCTCGCTGGGCTGCATTGCTGGGAACTGCGACTTTGCAAGCTTCTCCGGCCCCTGTGCACTTCCGGCGGAAATCCTTTGTGCACAGCCAAGCCTGGGTCCACGGCACTCTAACCTGCATTGCACGACTTTCTAAGTTGGTCTCCGGCGACGTGGGACTCCTTTGTGCAACTTCGGCGAGCACCGTTTCACGCATCCCCGTAGTGCCTGTTTCTGGCACTTCTCCGGGTGCTACCTGCTTCAGTGAGGGCTCTTTGTTTTGCTCGACGTCCCTTCTCTCTGCAGGTCCAATTTGCGACCTCCTGGTCCCTCCTGGGCCCCAGCAGCGTCCAAAAACGCCAAACGCACGATTTGCGTGTAGCAAGGCTTGTTGGCGTCCATCCGGCGGGAAAACACTTCTGCACGACTCTCCAAGGCGTGGGGGATCCATCCTCCAAAGGGGAAGTCTCTAGCCCTTGTCGTTCCTGCAGTATTCACAGTTCTTCAGCCTAGTAAGAGCTTCTTTGCACCAACCGCTGGCATTTCTTGGGCATCTGCCCATCTCCGAGCTGCTTGTGACTTTTGGACTTGGTCCCCTTGTTCCACAGGTACCTTCAGACAGGAATCCATCGTTGTTGCATTGCTGATTTGTGTTTTCCTTGCATTCTCCCTCTAACACGACTATTTTGTCCTTAGGGGAACTTTGGTGCACTTTGCACTCACTTTTCAGGGTCTTGGGGAGGGTTATTTTTCTAACTCTCACTATTTTCTAATAGTCCCAGCGACCCTCTACAAGGTCACATAGGTTTGGGGTCCATTCGTGGTTCACATTCCACTTTTGGAGTATATGGTTTGTGTTGCCCCTATCCCTATGTTTCCCCATTGCATCCTATTGTAATTATACATTGTTTGCACTGTTTTCTAAGACTATACTGCATATTTTTGCTATTGTGTATATATATCTTGTGTATATTTCCTATCCTCTTACTGAGGGTACACTCTAAGATACTTTGGCATATTGTCATAAAAATAAAGTACCTTTATTTTTAGTATAACTGTGTATTGTGTTTTCTTATGATATTGTGCATATGACACTAAGTGGTACTGTAGTAGCTTCACACGTCTCCTAGTTCAGCCTAAGCTGCTCTGCTAAGCTACCATTATCTATCAGCCTAAGCTGCTAGACACCCTATACACTAATAAGGGATAACTGGGCCTGGTGCAAGGTGCAAGTACCCCTTGGTACTCACTACAAGCCAGTCCAGCCTCCTACATTGGTTGTGCAGCGGTGGGATAAGTGCTTTGAGACTACTTACCACTCTTGTCATTGTACTTTTCATAAGAGAAAAATATACAAAACAAGGTCAGTGTATATACACATAGCCAAAAAGTTTTGCATTTCCTCTTTTCACTCTTTTCTAAGTGCTGAAAAGTACTTCTAAACTTTCAAAAAGTTCTTAAAAGTTTAAAAAGTTTTTTCTGTCTTTCCAAAAAGTTCTGAAAACTTTTTTCTCTTTGTCTATCACTTTAACTCTCTCTAAAAAATGTCTGGCACAGGCCAAAAAGTTGAACTGTCCAAACTTGCATATGATCACCTTAGCTGGAAAGGAGCAAGGAGTCTCTGCATAGAGAGAGGTTTGAGTGTAGGGAAGAATCCTTCCTTAGAACTGTTAATTAATATGCTTAGAGTACAGGATAAGGCCATAAGTGCCCAATCTGTAGAAAAAGTAGCTAATGGTTCTCAATCTGATCCAGGGACTCCCCCAGGAAAAGGTTCAGGAAAGAAACTTCTCAGCCTGCCCATTACTAGACAGTCTAGCATAGTTGGTACAGAGGTTGAATCACACCATACTAATGGTGTGCTCTCACATTATACTGGTAGCCAAGCTGTTAGGGTGCCCTCTGTAAGGGACAGGTCTCCTTCTGTTCATTCCCATCATACCTCTGTATCTAGAAATGTCCCTCCCACCCACCCTGATGACAGATTGTTAGAAAGGGAGCTCAATAGATTGAGAGTGGAACAAACCAGACTGAAGCTCAAGAAGCAACAGCTGGATTTGGATAGACAGTCTTTAGAAATAGAGAGGGAAAGACAGAAGATGGGTTTAGATACCCATGGTGGCAGCAGCAGTATTCCCCATAGTCATCCTGCAAAAGAGCATGATTCCAGGAATCTGCACAAGATAGTTCCCCCTTATAAGGAGGGGGATGACATTAACAAGTGGTTTGCTGCACTTGAGAGGGCCTGTGCTGTACAGGATGTCCCTCAAAAGCAGTGGGCTGCTATCCTATGGCTATCATTTAGTGGAAAGGGTAGGGATAGACTCCTTACTGTGAAAGAAAGTGATGCCAATAATTTTACAGTTCTTAAGAATGCACTCCTGGATGGTTATGGCTTAACCACTGAACAGTACAGGATAAAGTTCAGAGAGACCAAAAAGGAGTCTTCACAAGACTGGGTTGATTTCATTGACCATTCAGTGAAGGCCTTGGAGGGGTGGTTACATGGCAGTAAAGTTACTGATTATGAAAGCCTGTATAACACAATCCTGAGAGAGCATATACTTAATAATTGTGTGTCTGATTTGTTGCACCAGTACCTGGTAGACTCTGATCTGACCTCTCCCCAAGAATTGGGAAAGAAGGCAGACAAATGGGTCAGAACAAGGGTGAACAGAAAAGTTCATACAGGGGGTGACAAAGATGGCAATAAGAAGAAAGATGGTGAAAAATCTCAAGATAAGCATGGGGATAAGGGTAAAACCAAAGATCCCACTTCAAATCTTAAACACTCTTCAGAGGGTGGGGATAAAACAAATTCTTCCTCTTCTTCCCAACCTGCACACATTAAAAAGCCTTGGTGCTTTGTGTGTAAAAATAGAGGAAATAGGCCAGGGGATAAGTCCTGTCCAGGTAAACCCCCTGAGCCTACCACCACTAATACATCAAGCTCTAGTGCCCCTAGCAGTAGTGGTACTAGTGGTGGGACTGCTGGCAACAGTCTAACAAAGGGTGTAGTTGGGTTCACTTATGGGTCCATAGTGGAAACTGATGTCATCAGTCCCAAGACAGTTTCTGTCACACCTAGTGGCATTGGCCTTGCCACACTGGCTGCTTGTCCCCTTACAATGGATAAGTACAGGCAGACAGTTTCAATAAATGGTGTTGAGGCCTTGGCCTACAGGGACACAGGTGCCAGTTTCACTTTGGTGACTGACAACCTAGTGCACCCTGATCAACACATCATTGGACAACAGTATAAGATTATTGATGTCCATAACTCCACTAAGTTTCTTCCCTTAGCTATAATTCAGTTTAGTTGGGGTGGAGTTACTGGCCCTAAGCAGGTGGTGGTATCACCTAGCTTACCTGTAGACTGTCTCTTAGGTAATGACCTAGAGGCCTCAGGTTGGGCTGATGTAGAGTTTTATGGCCATGCAGCCATGCTGGGCATCCCTGAGGAATTGTTCCCTCTCATTTCAAGTGAAATGAAAAAGCAAAGGAGAGAAGGCCTGAAAACTCAGGATCCCTCTCCATCAACAGGTAAAAAGGGTATCACAGTATCCCCTAACCACCCTACCATTCAGGATACCATTCCTGTGGTGGGAGAAACCTCTCCTGGGGTGGCACCTGTTCCAAGGGAATCATCAGCTGGCAAAGCTGGACTCCCTGAGGTGGAAGTACCTCTCTGTGGGATAACTAACATTGGTGAGAAAAACAGCACCATTTTAGTTAACATGGAGCATCCCTCCAACCCTCCCAGAGAAACTTTAGTGCAGAAACCCTGCACTACCTCACAACACTTAGGACAGCATCCCTGCCCTAGTGTGGAGCTCATAGGACAGCATCCCTGCCCTGCTCCAACTCAAGAGAAACAGCATCCCTGTTCTCTCTTCCAGCCAAATGGACAAAGTTTTTGCCCAGCTATGGCTTTACTGAGACAGCATCCCTGTCTGGCATTTCCATCATTACAAATAGGTTCAGTGGATAATTCCCACTGCTCTAAACTAAAACTTACTGATAGAAACTCGGAAAATACATCTTCACATTGTTGGTTAGCTAAAAAACTTCAAACAGGGTGGTTTACATCCCCACAGGGAAGTAACCATATAGTGGATGATAAAGGGAGTAACCAGTCTATTGCAGAGCTACTCTCTACTTATCACCACTTAGACAATAAAGTCTCAACTGGCCAAGGTTAGCCTTATTGTCCTTCGTTTGGGGGGGGGTTGTGTGAGAAGGTAGCCCTTTCTAGCCTTGTTACCCCCACTTTTGGCCTGTTTGTGAGTGTATGTCAGGGTGTTTGTCACTGTTTTCACTGTCTCACTGGGATCCTGATAGCCAGGCCTCAGTGCTCATAGTGAAAACACTATGTTTTCAGTATGTTTGTTATGTGTCACTGGGATCCTGCTGGTCAGGACCCCAGTGCTCATAGGTTTGTGGCCTATATGTATGTGTCACTGGGACCCTGTCACACAGGGCCCCAGTGCTCATAGGTGTGCATGTATATGTTCCCTGTGTGGTGCCTAACTGTCTCACTGAGGCTCTGCTAACCAGAACCTCAGTGGTTATGCTCTCTCATTACTTTCAAATTGTCACTGACAGGCTAGTGACCATTTTTACCAATTTACATTGGCTTACTGGAACACCCTTATAATTCCCTAGTATATGGTACTGAGGTACCCAGGGTATTGGGGTTCCAGGAGATCCCTATGGGCTGCAGCATTTCTTTTGCCACCCATAGGGAGCTCTGACAATTCTTACACAGGCCTGCCACTGCAGCCTGAGTGAAATAACGTCCACGTTATTTCACAGCCATTTTACACTGCACTTAAGTAACTTATAAGTCACCTATATGTCTAACCTTTACCTGGTAAAGGTTAGGTGCAAAGTTACTTAGTGTGAGGGCACCCTGGCACTAGCCAAGGTGCCCCCACATTGTTCAGAGCCAATTCACTGAACTTTGTGAGTGCGGGGACACCATTACACGCGTGCACTACATATAGGTCACTACCTATATGTAGCTTCACCATGGTAACTCCGAATATGGCCATGTAACATGTCTATGATCATGGAATTGCCCCCTCTATGCCATCCTGGCATTGTTGGTACAATTCCATGATCCCAGTGGTCTGTAGCACAGACCCTGGTACTACCAGACTGCCCTTCCTGGGGTTTCACTGCAGCTGCTGCTGCTGCCAACCCCTCAGACAGGCAGCTGCCCTCCTGGGGTCCAGCCAGGCCTGGCCCAGGATGGCAGAACAAAGAACTTCCTCTGAGAGAGGGTGTGACACCCTCTCCCTTTGGAAAATGGTGTGAAGGCAGGGGAGGAGTAGCCTCCCCCAGCCTCTGGAAATGCTTTGTTGGGCACAGATGTGCCCAATTCTGCATAAGCCAGTCTACACCGGTTCAGGGACCCCTTAGCCCCTGCTCTGGCGCGAAACTGGACAAAGGAAAGGGGAGTGACCACTCCCCTGACCTGCACCTCCCCTGGGAGGTGTCCAGAGCTCCTCCAGTGTGCTCCAGACCTCTGCCATCTTGGAAACAGAGGTGCTGCTGGCACACTGGACTGCTCTGAGTGGCCAGTGCCACCAGGTGACGTCAGAGACTCCTGCTGATAGGCTCCTTCAGGTGTTAGTAGCCTTTCCTCTCTCCTAGGTAGCTAAACCCTCTTTTCTGGCTATTTAGGGTCTCTGTCTCTGGGGAAACTTTAGATAACGAATGCATGAGCTCAGCCGAGTTCCTCTGCATCTCCCTCTTCACCTTCTGATAAGGAATCGACCGCTGACCGCGCTGGAAGCCTGCAAACCTGCAACATAGTAGCAAAGACGACTACTGCAACTCTGTAACGCTGATCCTGCCGCCTTCTCGACTGTTTTCCTGCTTGTGCATGCTGTGGGGGTAGCCTGCCTCCTCTCTGCACCAGAAGCTCCGAAGAAATCTCCCGTGGGTCGACGGAATCTTCCCCCTGCAACCGCAGGCACCAAAAAACTGCATTTCCGGTCCCTTGGGTCTCCTCTCAGCACGACGAGCGAGGTCCCTCGAATCCAGCGACACCGTCCAAGTGACCCCCACAGTCCAGTGACTATTCAGCCCAAGTTTGGTGGAGGTAAGTCCTTGCCTCACCTCGCTGGGCTGCATTGCTGGGAACTGCGACTTTGCAAGCTTCTCCGGCCCCTGTGCACTTCCGGCGGAAATCCTTTGTGCACAGCCAAGCCTGGGTCCACGGCACTCTAACCTGCATTGCACGACTTTCTAAGTTGGTCTCCGGCGACGTGGGACTCCTTTGTGCAACTTCGGCGAGCACCGTTTCACGCATCCCCGTAGTGCCTGTTTCTGGCACTTCTCCGGGTGCTACCTGCTTCAGTGAGGGCTCTTTGTCTTGCTCGACGTCCCTTCTCTCTGCAGGTCCAATTTGCGACCTCCTGGTCCCTCCTGGGCCCCAGCAGCGTCCAAAAACGCCAAACGCACGATTTGCGTGTAGCAAGGCTTGTTGGCGTCCATCCGGCGGGAAAACACTTCTGCACGACTCTCCAAGGCGTGGGGGATCCATCCTCCAAAGGGGAAGTCTCTAGCCCTTGTCGTTCCTGCAGTATTCACAGTTCTTCAGCCTAGTAAGAGCTTCTTTGCACCAACCGCTGGCATTTCTTGGGCATCTGCCCATCTCCGAGCTGCTTGTGACTTTTGGACTTGGTCCCCTTGTTCCACAGGTACCTTCAGACAGGAATCCATCGTTGTTGCATTGCTGATTTGTGTTTTCCTTGCATTCTCCCTCTAACACGACTATTTTGTCCTTAGGGGAACTTTGGTGCACTTTGCACTCACTTTTCAGGGTCTTGGGGAGGGTTATTTTTCTAACTCTCACTATTTTCTAATAGTCCCAGCGACCCTCTACAAGGTCACATAGGTTTGGGGTCCATTCGTGGTTCACATTCCACTTTTGGAGTATATGGTTTGTGTTGCCCCTATCCCTATGTTTCCCCATTGCATCCTATTGTAATTATACATTGTTTGCACTGTTTTCTAAGACTATACTGCATATTTTTGCTATTGTGTATATATATCTTGTGTATATTTCCTATCCTCTTACTGAGGGTACACTCTAAGATACTTTGGCATATTGTCATAAAAATAAAGTACCTTTATTTTTAGTATAACTGTGTATTGTGTTTTCTTATGATATTGTGCATATGACACTAAGTGGTACTGTAGTAGCTTCACACGTCTCCTAGTTCAGCCTAAGCTGCTCTGCTAAGCTACCATTATCTATCAGCCTAAGCTGCTAGACACCCTATACACTAATAAGGGATAACTGGGCCTGGTGCAAGGTGCAAGTACCCCTTGGTACTCACTACAAGCCAGTCCAGCCTCCTACACACGGCGAGGCTCTGTTCAGCGGTGCTCTTCTGCACGGCAGGGCCCTCTTCAGCGGTGCTCTTCTGCACGGCGGGGCCCTCTTCAGCGGTGCTCTTCTGCACAGCGGGGCCCTGTTCAGCGGTGCTCTTCTGCACGGCGGGGCCCTGTTCAGCGGTGCTCTTCTGCACGGCGGAGCCCTCTTTAGCGGTGCTCTTCTGCACGGCGGGGCCCTTTTCAGCGGTGCTCTTCTGCACGGCGGGGCCCTATTCAGCGGTGCTCTTCTGCACGGCGGGGCCCTGTTCAGCGGTGCTCTTCTGCACGGCGGGGCCCTGTTCAGCGGTGCTCTTCTGCACGGCGGGGCCCTCTTCAGCGGTGCTCTTCTGCACGGCGGGGCCCTCTTCAGCGGTGCTCTTCTGCACGGCGGGGCCCTGTTCAGCGGTGCTCTTCTGCACGGCGGGCCCTCTTCAGCGGTGCTCTTCTGCACAGCGGGGCCCTGTTCAGCTGTGCTCGTCCAGTAGGTCAAGGGAGCCAGACCTGGCCTGGACTCCCTGCTCAGTCGCCCTCCGACCGTGCTGTTGCTGGACCCCTCGGTGACGGAGTCCTGGGCCCTTTGGTGTCCTTCCTAACACCCGGGATGGGGCTTGTGGGCCCCTCCTGCTCCGCGCTCCTGCTGGCTGACTCTTCCGCCCTGCTGCCCTTTCGCTCCTTAGATGGGGCTCTCGGGCCCTTGCCTCCCCTAGCTGTTGTGGCTGGTGAAGTGGGCGAACTTGGCTCCTTGGGGGCAGCCGTGTCAGTCCTCTCACGGCGGCCCTTCAGCTTCCTGGTCTTCTTGCCTGGTGGGGGGCTGGCTGTCCCCTTGCTGCTGATTGAGGTGTCACTGCTGGCAAAGGGTGGGCTCCAGAACCCATGCACCACAGTGACACTCAAAGCTGGGCTGGTGGTGGCTGAGGTGCTCTTGGGACTCTTTGCAGATGGAGGGGGTGGGTCAATGGAGGGAAAGAGGTCAAGATTAGCAAGGAAAAGTTTCTTAGGACCAAAGTAAAAGGTAGGAGAAGTGGAGATGGAAGTGGAGGAAGAGGATGTGGTTGTAGGAGAGTCAGGTGTGCTGTCTTTGGGTGCAGGTGCATGTGCTGGAGGCTGTCGTGAGGTGGATGGCTGTTGGGTGGGTGGCTGCCTGCGTTTGTGTGTCTTGGAAGAGGGGGTGACAGACACAGTGGGAGAGGACACAGGGGACGTGTAAATGGCAGTGGGGGTGGTGACTGCACGTGTGCGGACTGGACTGGAGGGTGTGCTGGTGATGGAAGCACTGGCTGATGGTGGTGTGCATGCAGGTGTGAGTGTAGACGTCACAGGGAGGGAGGAGGGAGACGAGGAGGAGGGGGACACAGAGGTGGTAGTGACTGTTGGAATGTCTGCATCTGGGTGTTGCTTGCGTGAATGCTTGTGGGTTCTGTGGTGCTTGTGTATGGATGAGCTGCCCTTGGGTGTTGAGGTGTGTACAGGCTGGTCTGATGGTGTGGATGGGATAGGCTGAGGAACAGGAGACAGAGACAGGGTGGAGGCAGTCAGAAGAGGGAGGCTGGAAACAGGGACAATGGCTGCCTTCAGTGCTGAGGGCAGAGTATTGAACGATCGTTGATGGGCAGCCTGACCCGAATGAATGCCCTCCAGGTAGGCATTGCTCCGATGCACCTCCCTTTCTACCCCCTGGATGGCATTCAAAAGGGTAGTCTGCCCAACAATGAGTGTCCTGAGGAGATCAATGACCTCCTCACTGAGGGCAGCAGGGGTAACAGGGGCAGGGGCTGAGGTGCCTGGGGCGAAGGAGACGCCCGCCTTCCTGGGTGAGCGGGCACGGAGCGTAGGCTGAGGGGCTGCTGGGAGGGCGGGGCTGGTGCGCTGGGTGGCGGCTGTACCTGTAGAGGCGGGGGGCCCGGATGTTGCCGCCACCGCTAGGGAGCTCCCATCCGAGGACGTGTCACTGTCGCTGGTGTCACCAACGGTCCCCGTTGTGGTGCTCCCCTCACCCTCCGGATCACTGGTGCCCTCGGTGTCTGTTCCTGGTCCCACCGGGGCCTTTTGACTTGCAGCTCCCTCGTGCTCCGATGCCAAATCTCCTCCGCCTGATGATGCTAATGCACACATGCACAAGAAGACGAAGAAGAAGGGTGGGGGGAGAAAAATGAAGACCAGGTTGAGTGCATGCAATGTCAACACCGTTGGCGGAGAGGACAGACACAGGAGCCTCATGCACTAAGCTGCGCATTCGGGGTACACTACTCAGTACTTCTGACTAGGACAACAGGTCTAGAGACGACAAAGGCGCACATGTGTGATGCTGGACCATCGATAGCTGTACTTGTCACCCTACAGAGGTGGGGGCCGGGAGCACAGGGCCATGCCTAAAGGAGAGGACTACACTACAGAAAGCGCCCTGGCCTAATGTCACCCCCAACCCTCCTCCCCCACCCAGACGCCTCCACTGCGCAGAGAGATAGCAGAATGTGCTGATACTCACCCCCTTGTGTCTGCTGTGATGTCCTCAAGCGCCCATCCAAATCAGGGTAGGCCACCGCCAGGATCCGGGACATCAGGGGGGTCAGGGTACAACTGGCACCCCTCCTAGGTTGGGAGGACATCCCCAGCAGTGACTCGGCGGTCTTCCTGGTCCCGCGGCGGATGTCCTCCCACCTCTTGCGGCAGTGGGTGCCCCGTCTGTTGTGGACCCCCAGGGTCCGGACGTCCTTGGCGATGGCACGCCATATGTCCACTGTCCACTTTCTGATGGGCGCTGACCTATTTGACATGTACAGGGTGGGAAGGAGAAATCATCATATTCCTGCATGTTAGATGCGATTGGCCCCCCCTCCCCAACCTTGCCATATGGCACATGCTCTCATCTGTCGTGCGCTGCACTCCTCATTCGCCCCCCACCCCACCAACTTAGCATCCACCCCACTCCACACAGGCATAGCCCATTCAATGTGCACCCAGTGGACTTACCTGTTGGTCTGGAGGACCGTAGAGTAACGCATACTGGGGGAGGACCCCGTCCACGAGCTTCTCCAACTCTTCGGAACTGAAGGCGGGGGCCCTTTCCCCAGTCGCAGCAGCCATTGTCGCGTCCAGACCGAGGTCACAGCAGCACTTGCAGTATAGGTCCTCTCCTGTGGAAGATCAGGTCTCGAGTGATTAAGCAGATAGAAAATGGCGGTCACGCCCGCGGCGGTGCGTACCGCGGCGGTGCGTACCGCGACCGCCGGCGCACCTCATTATTGGCTCCTGAAACCCATAGGCTTCAATGTTAGCCAATGCGGCTTCGTATAGCGGTCTTCGACCGCCTACCGCCACGGTGTGCCACGCCAGCGCATTAACCTCACATCCCATTGTCCCACTTCACAGGTCAGGCAGCCGCCATTTCAAGGCCCCACATGGCATAATTTGTACTGCGTCACACAGGCCTAGGCCTTGCATTGCCACACATACACGCCTTTCAATACACAGATAATCGTCTGCTATGCATGCAGTGGTGAACGTACCTGTGACTTGCTTGACTCTGTGCTCCATGTTGTCCTTCCTAGGCACCGTCCGCTGGGACTTGCGAGGAGAAGGATGAATCCTCGCGTGTACCGACCGCTGGTGGACCTGTCGACAATGGAAGAACGCCACATCATACTACGATACCGACTTGACCGAGCCACTATACATGAACTGTGTGCCCAGCTGGAGCCAGCCCTGATGTCCCCCATCCGCCAACCCACAGGAATTCCCCCTCTAGTGCAGGTTCTGTCAGTCCTCCATTTTCTGGCAAGTGGCTCATTCCAGACAACAGTGGCCATGTCATCTGGAATGTCTCAGCCTATGTTTTAAAAAATCTTGTCTAGAGTGTTGTCTGCCCTGACGAAACACATGCGGCGCTACATTGTATTCCCTGAGGAGGTAGATTTGGCCACTGTGAAGGGTGATTTTTATGCCCTTGGACATATCCCCAACATAATTGGTGCCATTGATGGGACCCATGTGGCTTTAGTACCCCCAAAAGACGATGAGCAGGTGTACAGAAACAGGAAAAGTTACCATTCGATGAACGTTCAAGTGGTCTGTTTGGCTGACCAGTACATCTCCCATGTGAATGCCATGTTCCCTGGGTCAGTGCATGACGCATATGTGATGCGAAATAGCAGCATCCCTTATGTGATGGAACAGCTACAGAGACAACGTGTGTGGCTAATTGGTGACTCTGGTTACCCCAACCTGCCTTGGCTATTGACCCCAGTGAGGAATCCCCGGACCAGGGCAGAGGAACGGTACAATGAGGCCCATGGGCGAACTAGGAGGATCATTGAAAGAACCTTTGGCCTCCTGAAGGCCAGGTTTAGGTGCCTACATATGACAGGGGGATCCCTGATGTACTCACCAAAGAAGGTGTGCCAGATCATCGTGGCCTGCTGTATGCTTCACAATCTGGCATTGCGACGTCAGGTGCCCTTCCTGCAGGAGGATGGTCCAGATGGTGGGGTTGAAGCAGCTGTGGAGCCTGCGGAGAGTGAAGAGGAGGAAGACGAAGAGGACGACCCAGACAACAGGGACTGAGTTATCCAACAGTATTTTCAGTAGCACACAGGTAGGAATCACCCACGCCATTTAACTTTTACTGAATGCCCCCTGCATCTTTACTTTGTGTATTTCCCCCCAGTTCTTTTAAACTGAAGTTTACTTTTCCCTTCCCTTTTCAGTGCTGTATGACCCACTGCGTGACTTCAACTTGGTTAGCCCATGGACTAATGCTTATAGACATCGGTATGTTGTCCACACATAAATTACAGAACATTATTGATAAGTAATGTGTTATACATTTGTAAGTAATACAGGCTGAATCAAGAATGATTTATGTGCAATGAGTGATTTATTTTTAGTGCTATATATTGGTACATGGTATTAAAACGGTGAAGGGTGAGGGTGGAGTTATGTCCATGGCAGAGTCCAGTTCTAGGTCGCACAGGTGCATTGTTCATATGGCTGTGGAAGGATGGAGCAGGGGCAGTTCAAGGTTGGACAGGGTGACACTGTGGGACAGTTGAATGACATCCGGGGGGATATTAGGCTGGCAGGGGTCTTGGCATCCTACTCTGTCTTCCTTTTGAGATCTCAGGTTCCTCTTGCGGGGTGGTTGTTCTTCAGCAGGAGGTGGGGTTCTGGGGGTCCGTCATTGTGTGGGGGCCCCCTGACCACTAGCGCCGGCGGAGGGGGTAGGCTGTTCCTGGCTAGTGACATGGTCCCGCAATGTGGTTTCTATCCGGTTGAGGCCCTGGACTATGGTCCCCATAGCGGTAGCGATGTCCCGGAGTTCATTGCTGAACCCCATGTACCGTTCCTCCTGCTGTGCCTGGATCTCGGTGAACCTGGCCAGTACCGTCGCCATCGTCTCCTGGGAGTGATGGTATGCTCCCATGCTGGTGGTGAGGGCCTCTTGGAGAGTCGGTTCCCTGGGCCTGTCCTCCCCCCCCTGTCGCACAGCAGCCCTCCCAGTTGCCCTGTTTCCCCGGGCCTCTGTCCCCTGGACGGTGTGCCCACTACCACTGCCCCCAGGTCCCTGTTGTTGTTGGGGTGTTGGGTCAGCCTGGGTGCCCTGTAGTGGCGGACACACCGCTGATTGACGCGTCCGCGAGACAGAGGCATGGGCCCGCTGGGTTGGAGCTGTGCTGGTGTTCCCAGGGGGGTTTGGGTCTGCTGTGGCCTGTGTCTGTGTGTGGGGAACCGACTGTCCAGAGGTCCCCGATGGTCCGGGCTGGTCGTCAGGTTCTAGGTCGACAGAGCTGCTGTCCTCGCTGGGGGCCTGTTCTGGGGGTGGGATGGACATCTCTGGACCCTCCGTGGCGGTGTGTTGGCGTTCGGGCCCTGCAGGGGTGAAGGAGTATGGTTATTGTTTCTGTGTGTGCCATGGCGTGCATTTTGAGTGCCCTTGTCCCCCAGTGCTGGCATTCCCTTGTGGGAGGTGTTGTGAGGGTTTGGGGGTGGTGTATGGGTATGTGCAATGGTCATGCTTTGGTGGTGGCTGTCTATGGTTTGTGTTGGCATTCAGGGGTTGGTGTTGTTTAGGGTGGGTTGTGGTGGTGAGACATTGGCAGGGAGGTTATGTGCTGGGGTGTGATATTGGGGGTGAGGGAGGGGGGGGGGTTGGCATGCTGGTGGTTGGGGGGGGTGAAGTAGTTGAGATTCGACTTACCAGAGTCCATTCCTCCGTGTACTCCAGCGAGGCCATCAGGATGCAGGATGTTTACCACCTCTTGCTCCCATGCTGTGAATTGGGGTGGGGTGGGTGGGGGTCCGCCGCCAGTCTTCTGCACAGCGATGTTGTGCCTGGAGATCATCGAGCGCACCTTCCCCCGTAGGTCGTTCCATCGCTTTCTGATATCTTCCCGATTTCTGGGATGCTGTCCCACAGCGTTGACCCTGTCTACGATCCTTTGCCATAGCTCACCCTTCCTTGATATGGTGGTGTGCTGCACCTGTGTGCCGAAGAGCTGGGGCTCAACCCTCATGATTTCCTCCACCATGACCCGGAGTTCTTGATCCGAAAACCTTGGGTGTCTTTGGGGTGCCATGGGGTGGTGTGGATGGGGTGTGGGGTGGTGTTTGTGGTGTTGTGCGTGGTGATATGTGGTGATGTGTGCGTAGATGTGGTGTGGGTGATGAAGTTGGGTTCCTGTGTGTGTTGGGGTTTTCTATTGCTGTGCTCGCTATCTCTATCTCTCTCGCTCTCGCCTACGCTCCGATTTCCAACTAGTGGGGGTTTGTGGGTGATGTGGGTGTGTGTTTTATAGTTGATTGGATGTGTGGGAGCGTTGTTTGTATGTGTCTCAGGTGTGCGTATTTCAGAATGTCCAATGTGGCAGTGTTTTGGAGCTGGGTGTGTATTTTGACCGCGGCGGTGTGTACTGCCATTGGAATACCGCGGTTGAAAGACCGCCGCGTGGATTCGTGGGTCAGAATGGCATGGGCGTGTTTGTGTTGGCGTGACAGTGGAGGTTTGTTCATCTCCAGTTTTCCGCGGCCCGCTGATGTGGCGGCCTTCCTTGGATGTCGGATTTTTGGCGGTTTCACAGTTGGTGGTCAGAATGACTGTGGCGGTCTACCGCGGCCGCGGCGGTAGGATGGCAGACTTCTGACCGGCGGTAAGGGCCTTTTACCGCCGGGGTCAGAATCACCCCCAAAGTCTTTTTGGCCCTCAGACTTCAGAAAACAGGAGGCAAGCTCAATCCAAGCCCTTGGAGAGCACTTCTCAGCAAAACCAGAGGGCAGCAAGGCAGCAGGGTAGCAGCAGGGCAGCAGTCCTTCTCAGCAAAGCAGTCCAAAAGAGTCCTTTGGGCACCCAGGCAGTTCCTCTTGACAGGTTTCATGTTCAGGTCAAGAAGTGTCTGAGTTGTTGGGGTCAGAGACCCAGTTTATGTACCCAAAAATGCATTTGAATTGGGGGGGACTTCAAACAGTGGTTCAGTACAGGTCTGTCTCCCAGTAGGGGGTTTAGCAGTCCATTGTGTGAGGGCAGGCTAATAGCCTTTAAAATGTAATTGTCAGGCCCTCCACCCTTCCAGCCCAGGAAGACCCATTCAGTATGCAGATGAGTGCAGGTGTGACTGAGTGTCCTGTGTTTGGCTGGGTGAAATACACAAGGAAGCTGTCAGCCAGCCCAGATGTTGATTGGAGACAGGCTGTAAGGCACAGATGGTTTTAAGTGTAGAGATTTTCTATTACCATTTTGACCATAATAAATATGACCTGGTTACCCCTTTCTGATCAGAATCTATCACTCAAACAGTATATGAGGGTAGCCCTAAGGCCAGCCTATGAAAAGACCAGGCCTCACAGTAGTGGAAAACCAGTTTAGGACATTTCCACTACCAGGACATATAAACCACACATGTACATGTCCTGCCTTTTAATTACATAGCACCCTGCCCCATGGGTTATCTGGGGCCTAAGTAGGGGTGATCTATATGTAGAAAAAGGGGAGTTTAGGGTTTGGCAAGTACTTTTAAATGCCAAGACAAAGTGGCATTGAAACTTCACACACAGGCCTTGCAATGGCAGGCCTAAGACGTGGTTGAGGGGCTACTTATGTGGGTAGCACAACCAGTGCTGCAGCCTCTAGCATCATTCAATCTACAGTCTCAGGGCACATGTAGTACACTTTTATAGGGACAAACAAGTAAATTAAGCAAGCCAATTGAGTATGAGCCAACGTTACCATGTTTTAGGGAGAGCGTTCATGCACTTTAGCACTGGTTAGAGTCCTAAAGCCACAACAAATAAGGTCAGAAAAAGAAGATGAGGAAGGCAAAAGGTGTGGGGGTGACCCTGCAGGCGGGCCATTTCCAACTATCTCTAGCTGATGCTAAAACAATGTATCAGTTAACTCTACAGCTAAGACTGTGAGAATGACTGAATCGCAAAGTATTGCTGTCCTGAGAGAATCCTCAAATGTATTCTATAGCAAAATGTTTCTTCTAAGCTTCTATTCTATTGGTCCAAACCCTGAGAATTATGTATTCCCACAGAATGTATGAAAGTCTTTGCCTAAATCCCTATAAAGATACGTGGATTTCTGTGACTAGAGAGTCCCCCTTTTCCCCTCCTTGGAGACAAATCTATGCCGGATTATATTTAGAGCTGTACTGATTTCTTTGTACTTATGATTTATATGCTTTACTGCAAGACTTCCTCATGGCACCTAATTGTAATCTGCCTATAAATATTTTTTATATAAAGCGCTGAACCCAAAAATCCTTCTGTCATTCTTATGAGAAGGTTCCAGCCTGAATGTACCTATTCCTCAAATTAGAAGATTGATGGTTCCAGTAGGGGAGCAACAAAGTCCACAATGGGACTACACTCCTCCCAGTCCTATCAGCTGGCACACCTCATTTTAGGAAAGTAGCATCTTTCTGGCGTAGTTACCCCTACTTTTTGCCTGGTGTCATTGTGTTTCGACTGTAGTACAGTGGAATCCTGCTATCCAGGATGCAGTGTCAGTGCTCTCACCTCTAATTTTGGGTATATGAACATTTATACCCCACAATTGGCATACTGGTGCACCCATGTAAGCCCCCAGTATACAGTAAACAAGTTCCCAGGGCAATGGCACAACAGGGGTCACCCATGGGCTGCAACATATATTATGCCACCCATGAAAGCCAATACAAAATGTGTCTACAGAGCTGCAATCGCCCAGATCTGCCTGAACAGCCTTGCAGGGTATGCCTGCCAACCTGTGCTGCTGCCGACCCTAGACACTGTTCTGCCCTCCTGCTGATGAGCCTAACTTGAGCGTGGAAAGCAGAACCTCTGGTTCCAGCTCTGGTGTGAAACCACACAAGGACAGGGGAGTGACAACCACCCTGTGCAGCTCCTCCCCTAGGGAAGTGCACAGAGCTCTGCAAGATGGCAAGTTGACTCTGCCATTTTGGAAACAAGATGTGCAGAGGCCCCTGAGAACATCTGACTGGATTCGTCGAGCAAGACTCTACAAAGGAACTCTCTGCAAGACTCCTGGCCTCTGGAACCACTGCTGGTCTGCCTTAGGAACCGAAACAAGAATTTATCCAGTTGGGAGGGCTTCCACTGCAACATTGTTTCTCCGGCTCTTGCAAGAATTCTGCAACATCTGTGGCTGTGCATCCTCCAGGGTCACAAGGACTCTGTGTGCATCAGGAAACAAGAAGGAGTCTCCCTTCGAGTGAAGGAGTCACACTCTTGCATCCACAGGTACCTTAAGATGACAAGGACTAGCTGGTGGATCCTGCTTCCCCACAGACATTGAAAGGCTCTGCAATACAAGTGGTGGTTTTGTTGTCCTCTCCGGGTCCAACATGTCTTCCGACCAACTCGGGAGACGGTGGGCCCTTGCTGCAGCCACTGGAATGGAACCCCTGTGTGCCTCAACTGTTGCTCTTACCAAGGCTTATTGACTCTTCCTCCAAGACATCTTCATGCTTCTTGAAGCCCCAGCTCCAACACTGTACTGCTGAGTCCTCCCTGCAACTCCCTGTGCCTGCTGCCATAGTGTCCCTCGGGGGTGTCAAATGATTCCTTCTGGCTCTCCTGTGTGCTGAGGGTCATCCCTGACTCCCCTCAAAGGATTGAGTCTCTTAGACACTGTTGGACCCCAAAAACCTGCAAACTTCTCTGCAACTTCTTTTGTATTTACCACTTCTGGTGGGTGGTCCAGCTGACCACTGACCCTCCTGAAATCCGACAACCAATGTAGGACAACTTGTGGGTGACTTCAAAGATCTTCCTGCATCTCTGGGACTTCGCAGCTGGACTTCTTCCTTCACCGATCTGTAGGAACTTCACCTCTAGGAGAGGGAAGCATTGTCTATCTGAGCCGCTTGGACATCTCTGAGTGGTCTAAACTCTGTCCCATTCTTTTTCAGGTTCTTCCTGTCTGGAATTCAACCTTAGGTTCCACCGACCAGGTCCACGGATCGCAACAGCAGCTGGCCCGACGAGACTCCCATTGGCTCCAAGGTTTCCGACGTCACTTCACCCATGTGCACCTGGGCTCCCTGGTGTACTACTCCACTCTTCTGGGTATCCACAGGTGGGGCACTATCCAACCTCCCTTGTGCCAACTGGTTTCCTCAGGGTCCTCTGGGAAGGGTCCTGAATCCTAAAAAATCCAACAATGACTTCCTTTTTTTAGCCTACGAGACGACAGAGTAGATAACCACTCTGCACCTAGGCACTGGTGACATTTCTGGTACTTACCTTGGATGTTTTTATAGTTCCCCAGCCTTTAGCCTCCTAACATTCTTACCTTGGTTGGATACTCCATTAGCATTCCATTATTTTGGTATGTGGTTTGTCCCCCCATTGGGCCCTAAGTATTCCTATGCTTGTCCTGCTTGTTGCTAAGTATTTTCATTGTGTGCAGATATCCCTGAGTGGAGATATACCAACGTTAGGTTAGTAATAGTGTTATGATAAAAACAACTTTATTTTTGTAACACTCGTGCGGTTCTTTTTTGTATGAGAATTACTGACTGACTATTATGGTATTGCAAGTTCTTCATACTTCTCCTGAATAGGCTTTAGCTGCTCTCCACAGCTACCCCTAGAGAGCTTTTGCGATCTGGGCACATAAACTCTATCATTAAGCATTGCCTGGACTCAGTACAGTGTGCCACAACATAGTTGTACACCATAAACTGAGGCAGCCTCCTATACTCATGAGTTAGAATTTAAGACCAATCTGCGCTCTCACACAGTTAGCACACTGACTTATTATTTGAGTACTTGCAGCTTTAATAATGGTGTCCTCAAGTACCTTACAAGATCTTGTGTGCTCTTTTTGTAGCTCACTTTTAGATATTCACACTGAAAAAAATACTTAATCATCCACAGTAATGCTATTATCAAACACTCTAGTATTTAGTACTGTTATGTTCTATGACAGTGACCACTCTTCGATACCTAATGCTGCATTCTTATATGCATTTGTACTCTGCCTCTTTTTTGCAGAAAGTCCTGTGTTTTCTTGAATATTGCATTGCAGTTATAGTTAAGTATTGCACTGTCTAGTCTGACTTTTATTCTTGCACATGAATAGCTGTGGTTGTTTGTGTGCTTATCTCTCTGTTCCAATTAATATTTAGCACCAGCAAATGTCTTATTTGAATGTCTGCCCTAGGTGCCACACTGAAAAAAAATTCTGTTATTTTGAGTTACTGGCATTTAATAGCACCCACTGGCCTCATCACTGGTGCCTCGAGGCCTTGCTTAAAGTGATGCCATGGCCTTAAAAAGATCGCTTGCACATTACTTCCTTTTTTTCCAGGTCTCAATGGATGCGCAATCTGGAAACTCCAAGAGGATGCAAGTTTTTTTCAATACTAAAGTGTTCTATTTATTCTTCCAAGAGGCCATATTTCATCCAGAATCATTGGGTTTCAAGTCTTGCAATTTATGGTGCAGACTTCTGTCTATTACCAAGCTGCATATCTATTTTCTGTTTGTCAGTAAAAACATAGGACCCCATTATGACATTGGCAGTCTTTTGCGAAGGCTGCAGTGGTGACGGCCGCCAACAGACCGCCGCGGAGGTGGCAATCTGCCTGCCACATTATGACACACAAGCACAAAACTGAAAGAAACCAGCCACAGCCACAAATCCGCCAGACCCAAAAGAGGCAAAAAACTGTTGCACCCACCACACTTTCCGCTACGCCTGCAACACACTGCCCTCCAAATAATGAACCACGAATCACCTGAGAGGTCACTCAACAGCAGTTACCCATTTGTGATGCAGACCTCCACGGTCGAATTGGCCACTCCCCACCATCAGAAGCCAACATTGGCCACATTGAAAAGCCCATACCTGTCACAGATACACACACCCTACACACACCCCAACAGCACTGTAAGACAAACCCCCACACAACCCACAAGTCTTTACAAATGTGAAAACCTACTTACATGTTGCCAGGCCTAACATTTACAGAACTGCACGCACAGACCACAACCACCTATACACCTATATGACTGTCATGCATCACACACCCCACACCATACCTGAACACCTGACACCCTCTTCACAACACACACACCACACAATAGGCATGTCCCCACAAAAGAACCCCTCTTTCACAGATGAGGATTTGTGGGTGGAAGAAATCATCATGATACAGCCACAACTGTTCAGTCCAGCAAATATCCATTGCCAGGAAGATGGAGCAATGGCGGAGGACCGTGGATAAGGTGAACTCCATGGGAACGCATCCACATACAAGGAACGACATTGGGAAGAGGTGGAACACCCTATGAAGGAAGGTGCATTCCATGGCATCCTGGCACCACATTGCCATCATGAAGACTGGGGGTGGCTCCACACCCCCTCTCCCACAGATGACAGCATGGGAGGAGAAAGTCTTTGCTATCCTGCATCCAGAGGGCCTCATTGGAATCACTGGGGGGATGGACACTGGTAAGTCACCATTACTACCCCACCACCACCAATACCTGCATGACTCCACCTCACTCCATCCCATACAGAGAAAAAAACCCATTACCACCCTCAACTGTGTACCCCTGCATGCCCTACCCACTGCAAGCACACCCCTCCTAGCTCTGCATGCACACACAACAGAAACACATAAGCAGCATGTAGCAGTACCAATCCCATAATCCATCACCAGACACTAACCAAAGGTGAAGGCACAACACCCATCCCATAGGGTAAGTCAGAAATGCTGAATATGTAACTGACAATGACTGTAACAAATTCTTTACACGTCCACAGGTGCCCCAGCCCATGACAGCAGCGACCATGTTCCACAGCAACCCAGTCCTCCACCAGAAGAAGTCCTCAGTGATGAAAGCAACTCTGGAAGTCTCGATCTGGATGATCTCCCTGGCCCATCTGGGATCACTGGTCAGTCAGGTACCACTACCAACACCCAGTCCACCACAGGGCCCCCCCATCCGACTCCAACACCACAGCAGCCAACCAACGTCCCAAGACCTGTGTCCCCAGGACACAGCGATCAACAATGTGCCCACCTGTACAGTGACCCGAGTCCACACCACACAGGCACGACGATAAAGGTCATGGTGTAAGTGAGAGTGGGCACACAGTTCAGGGGACACAGGCACAGGGGTCCAGGGCCAGTGGGAGATAGGTGTGTGCCAAGGGGAGGCCCAACCCAGGGAACGGACTGCTCAGGAGGCACTCACACATGTCTTGGGAGCCTACCAGAAATCCAAGGACAGGATGGGCCAGGTGATTACTATCTTGCAGGAGAACCAGCGGCTGCAGGGGGAACACCACCAGGAGGTCATGCAGCAGTTGCAGGCCTTAAATGGCAACATGGCCTCCATTACAGGGGTGCTGGGTGACAGGGCCAAAATAATGCGTGAGTATACCTCACACCAGCGGGCCCCTTCCATTAGCAAGTGTATTCACCAGCCTTACACATCTGCTGCAGCTAGAGGACAGGAGGACCTGCCAAAAGACTTACAGGCCACCAGCACCCCTCCCCCTGCAGCAGGAGAACCACCTCACAAATGTTTCCTGTGATCCAGACAGTCACTAGAGAATGTAGCCAAGACCCAAACCACTGCCAGGAAATGAGTCCCTCCTGAATGTCTCCCTTGTGTGCCACTGAGACATCTTGTTCACTATGGACTGCCATTGCTCCTTTTCCTATGGCCCCACGGATACTGGACCTGTGCTACAAACCAACTGGGCCACTACACTGAAGATTTAATTTGCAATCACCCCACTCTAGTGGACTATCATGCCTTTTTGTCACTTCAATAAACACCCTTGAACTCAACTGAAGAATCTGTGCTTCATTCACAACAAAATGCAATGTCTTGACCTGTATAATATCCTGTGCAAATGTAATGTAAAGTGTGAATCCATCCATCAAATGTGTGAAAGCTGTCTGTAGTCATCACATCAGTTCTCAGTTGTGACCACACCAACATCTGCAAAAAGGGAAAGCATTAGTGACAGTAAATTGAGAAGTAAAGGTATTAGAGCAACATGAGCCCCTGTAACACAACAGCCTACATTCAGCTGGTCACTGCTACTCAGTAATTTGCACAGCAATTGACTCCAAACAACATCAGTGAGTAGTAACAACCCATTTCAGGCCTTCACACAAGATGCCACGGTATTAGCTATGCCATGTTGTCAGCATGCCAATCCCTCCTCTGGACCACCAAGTCTGGCCAACACTGGCATGGAAATAGAAGTCACAGATCGGTTGCGTAAGCACATTGTAACTCACGTGACATTCCTAGCAACATATGCTAAGTACTGTATGGGATGAGGACACAGTTTGCAGTGGCCATGTATTTGAGTAATCTAAACCACCGACAAATTGCATGGGCAGATTTAACTTGTTCAACATTACCATAACACTGGCCTGACTGACTACCAATGGAACAGTGCCAGCTCACATAATGCAGACATTTTTGCCTGGCACAACACAGCAGCCACACAGCACTTAACTGTAATGGAGGTATGAACAGAAGTCCAATCTTACCTGAGTGTCATTGGGAGTACTGCTGTATCAGATGTGTCCTGTTGTCCACATCCTCCTCATCATTGTCTTCAGTGTCCTCTGCTGCCACAGGTGCATTGTCTTCCCCCTTCTCCTGCAGGAATGGCACATGGTGTCTGAGGGCCAAATTGTACATCATGCAGCAAGCACCACTATGTGGCAGACCTTCCCAGGGGTGCAGAGTAAGAATCCACTAGATACATGGAGGCACCGCAAACTAGCTTTCAGTAGCCCAAATGTCCTCTCAATAACCCTTCTGGTCCGACCATGTGCTTCATTGTACCGATTCTCTGCCCCGTCCTCCATTCCTCACTGGTGTCAACAGCCAAGATGGGTTTGGGTAGTCAGAATCACCTGGAAGTAGTGAGAGACACACATCACTCATGTACAATGGCACAGAGGTCAGCTTCAGGTGGCGTACAGTGACATACATTGTGTGGAAACTCAGGCTCACCTATGAGCTACACTCTCTCCCTCTGTAGCCGTGCCATCACCTGTTGGGCGCTGCTATTCCTCAATGCATAGGCATCATGCACAGAGCCAGGAAACTTGGCAGTAACGTGATTGATGTATTGATCTGCAAGGTACACCATCTGGACATTTATTGAGTGGTAACTCTGCCTATTCTTGTAGACCTGCCCATATCTCCTGGGAGAGACCAAGGCAATATGAATCCCGTCAATGGCCCAAGCACATGTGGCATGTGTTCCGTGGTGTAGAATGCAGCCTTCACAGTGGGCAAATATTCACTCTGAGGGAATGGGATATAGCTGGTCATGTGTTTCATCAAGGAAGCCAAAACTCTTTTAAGCAAAATCGAAAACATTGGCTGTGAGATTCCTGCAGGCAAACCCACAGTCACCTGGAAAGAATCACTTGCCAGGAAGTGGAGCACTGTTAGGATCTGTACTGTAGGGGTATAGCTACAGTTCTATGAAGAGAAGGAATCAGATCTGTCTCCAGTTGTTGACACACTTCAGTAATTGTGGCCCTGTCCAGACTATAGGTCATAATAATGTGCTGTTCCTTCAGTGTAGCCAAGTCGACTAGGGATCTGTACACAGGTGCTTGCCTCCTCCTACTCCACAGTGTTTAGTATCTAGGCAAACCAAACATCGGAAGTGTGTGACTACAGGGAGGTTGGACACAAAATATCACAATACACAGAGCAGGCACATCCAATGTATACAAACAATGATTGTAATGTGCACTGGGGGCTTTTACATTCAAGCGGACTTCCTCAAAAACTAGCACTACTGTTAGCCATTGTGTCACACAGATGTAGTCGGAGTTGTGTGTCATGATTAGTAGCATCCCTTTTGAAATGTACTGTCAACTACTCATCTTCATGCAGTGCATTGGTATGAGATTTAATCTGAGTGCTAGAGTCCACAAACCAACCAAATTATTTTTATGTAGCGGAATGGAATTGCATTGGTGTCTACCATCCGTACCTGTGACGCACATTATATTGGCCGCCATGAGTACCAGCATTAGGAATTGGCAACAGCCTGTCCTGTATGCAGGGACAGGTGGAAATGACCTCACTCGGATGGCGTTTGGCATCACGATGGATGGCGGTCTGCACCCCCATGCAACTCCTCATTGGTTAACATGGAAGTCTATGGAGCGCAGGGACCAATGATGATTTCCGTAGGTGGTAACGGTGTTCACTGGTACAGACGTGAACGCCATTTTCTGCATCCCACTTCACTTGATTCCTGACTCTCACCACATCAACATCTCCACTGCATGCGCTGCTGTGTCCTGTGTCTGGAAGTCATGATGGACCGTGCTATGGGGGATAGGGCCCCAGCCTTCACATTGGAGGAACTGGAGATGCTGGTGGATAGGATCCTACCCTTGTATGGACAGTTTTATGGGCCTCCAGATCAACAGGTGAGGTCCTTTTGGGGACTTTGTATGCAACAGGGATGTATGTAGAAGTATGTGTGTGCTGGCACACTGTCATTTGGGGAGTGTATTTTTGCTGCATGCAATGTGTATGTAGAGGTACGAGTAATGTATGAGGTCAAGGTGGCATCAATGCAGTATGTAAGCCATTGCTGTAACAGAATGTAGTGTTGAGTTCATGGTGTCCTTTCGTCTGTGTTTCCTATGCAGGCCAGCACCCATCAGAACAAAGGGTTATGGTGTGCCATAGCCAAGGACGTGTGGACCCTGGGGTTCCATATCCGGCGGAGCACCCACTGCAGAAAGAGATGGGAAGACCTGCGACGCTGGGACAGGAAGGCTGTGGAGGCCTAGCTAGGGACGTCCTCCCAATGAGTGAGGGGTGCCCGTCGGACCCTGACCCCCCTAATTGCCCGCATACTGGTGGTGGCCATTCCGGAGTTGGATGGGCACTTGAGGTCAGCACAGCAGCCACAAGGGACTTGGTACACACTGTGTGGAATGCTTTCTTGATGCCTGCCATGTTGCATGGGTGCAAGGTTCTAGTCAGTGTATGGTCCAATATGCCCATTAAGCTACTCTTGTAGAGTCCTGCATAGCAATGAAGAGTGGTATGTACATTTGGTATTGACAAGTAGCTGGCATACCATGACAGACATGGCTCAGTGAGTCCCAGTTGGTGTGCAGATCATAGTGTCTTTGTTAATTTCTGCTGTAGTTCCCAGGCAATGGTTTGGTATTGTTGTTCATACTGGACAGTGTTAGTCCCAGTGAGTCCTTGTGATGTGCCTGCCATATGTGCTGTTGATTCTGAAATTGACCCTGTGCTCCCTTTCTTTCTCCCCCACCCTCTCTCCTTTTGTCATCCTGTCCCTGTGTGCATCAGCATCATCTGGTGAAGGAGCAGAGGCATCGGCCAGTGGGGAAGCTGCAGCCCACGCGAACCAGGAGGCGGCGATCACAGATGCTGAGGGGACCAGTGAGTTGGAGGGCAAAGGGAGCACCATGGGGGGGGCAGCAGCTGATATTACTGAGTCTGATTCCTCCTCTGATGGAAGCTCCCTGGTGGTGACAGACCCCTCTAGGACCACCCCAGCTACTTCATCTTCTGCCACCCCGTACCATCACCGCCCTCCCACAAGCCCCCCACCCAGTTACCTGTGGCTGCTCACCAAGGAGGGTGGGTATCTCCTTCGCCCCATGCACCTCTGGCCTTGCCCCAGTCAGCCCGGCTGCTCTCAATAAGGAGGATATTGACCTCCTGAGATCCATCTCTGTATGGCAGTCAACCATAGTGAATGCCATCCAAGGGCTGGCATCCCAGATGCAGCAATGCAATGCCTACCTGGAGGGCATACAAAGTGACTTTACTGCCCTGCAAAGATTGTTATGTCCTCCTCTTTGATGGCATCCAGTGTCCCTAGTTCTTCTGTCCCCCCTCCAACTACCTGTTCCCAGTCCCAAAGCCCTCTCCTCCCACCCATCCCAAGCACACAATCAGACCTGCATGCACCCAAGTCAACAGACAGGACTTGCACAGACAAGCAGAGGCACCACAGATCACACCACAGGCATACACACAGCCAACACAGAAGCACACACAACAACAGCCACTGCCTCCACTGTCTCCCCTCCTCATCTTCCTCCCTCACAGTCACATCAGCACTCACACTTGCAAGCACTGCATCATCAGTCCCAGATCCTGCCACCTGTACCGCCTTGCCCACAGTCACCAAAACAGTAGACAGGCAGACTAGCTCCCCATTCACCACATGTGCATTCACTATCACCAGTGTCACTACACATGCAGCACACCCACCTCACTTGCAGACACCACCATGACATACATGCACATAACCTGATTGTCCTCTCCCACCCTGTCTGCCCAACTCCCTTCCAAAACACATAAACACTCCCACTCAGACACTAAATAGCCATCCACTTCACATATGCGCACTGAACAAGCACCTGCAACCCCGTCCAGCACAACTACACCTCCTACAACCACTCCCTGTACCTCCATTTCCAAACCTGCTTCCACAGTCCACCCCACTGTACCGAAGAAACTGTTCCTTGCCCACCTTGACCTCTTCCCTCCTTCTCCCCTACCACATCCTGTTCGGAAAAGGAAGGCCCGCTGCCCCAGCCCAGTGCCTCCAGCTCATGTCCCTCCCCCTACAGCATAACCTGTCACTAAGGGGCACAATCCTGTATTTCGATACCCCGCTCCAGGCCCACTCTGCCACCCCCTAAACAAAAGAGCAAAGACCCACCCCCACCCAGACCCAAACCCAAGGACTCCCCCTCACAAGAAAAAGCCAGTGGTTTTTGGTGCTCAACACCACTCTTAATTGTCACCATCTGCACTCATGACAGTCTGCCAGATGGTGACACTGTTTGTGCAATGTACACATAAGCACAACAACAGTTGATCATGATTACAATCTACATAAAACATGACTACTAAAAGCCACAATTAACTCCTGCTGCTCTAGGATCCATGTCAGGACCTTCAGTCCCTCTTCGTTTTTCACATCCTGAATCCTGAAAGTTTGGTGGTTCAGGCATCAGTCTCTAAAGTTACTCATAATAACATGTCTTCTTCTCAACTGGACTATTAATTAACATATTTATTCCTGCGAGCCAAATTGTTTGCTCTGCATTATGGTAGTGCCACCTCGTTGTTGGTCCACTGCTCACATGCTCCTTGGGATCTGGCAGCATTAGCAACTCCTAGTTATGTTCAACACATGATGAAGCCTTTCAATGATATATATCAAGAAAGATTATATATATGCTGGTAAGCAAGCAGTTCAGGCAGTCGTGGACGTAGCAGATGTCACTGCATGCTCCATGGACATTACAGGGTTTTCTGACATCTGTAAGGCTCTGTTAGAGCTACAGTAGGACCCTTGGGCTTAGCTTCTTCCTCCTAGATAATACAGGCTTTGGGCCCATGACCATTAGATGTTTTTTTGCCAGTTTAGGAGACAAGCGTCGGACAGAGGTATGTAGCCGAAATCATCACCTTCCCTCTCCTGCATCCACACCACTGTCCGGCTCCTCATGAACTCAGAACTCAAGGAACCAGTGAGGGGCATCTGTGCCCCAGCACTTAAAGAACTGCCATTGGAGCAAAGTGTCTTTTACATAATATGATCAGGATACTCCCTTAACCCATCCGTCTTGCCCCCTCCTCTGCAGACATCTTGACAAGGTGATCTCTGTGCTTGCCAAAGAGAAAGTGAAGGTGGTTGCTCTTGCTCTGAGGTGCAAAGTGGATATTCCAAATATCACTTGTGCCCAATGAACCAATGACGTTGTACGGTTTGTGATTCCTAAACAAGTGCAAGTATTGCCAATCCAAGTTGGGCACTCCTTCATCAGGCCATCTGTGGCACAAGAACCTTGATCTTTCATATCTCTATTGAAAATAAACACCTGAGATACTTCAGGGTCACTGTGCAGCCTTTTCCTAATCCATTTGGCATGATTATAGCACCCTGAGTCAAAGGCAATAGTGGTTGTTGTTGCTCATTTACATGTGAGGGGTATTCTTAATAACCTTCACCTGAATAACTGACTTTTGGAGGTTTCCAGCCCGGAGATTGGACAAAAAAAGTTATTTCTCATCTCATCCAGTCAGTGTTTTGCTCAATATGGCATTTTGAGAGAATGAGAAATCGTATCTAGTTCCTGCACAGATGCTCTAGTTCATAAGGGTGATGCCCAGGATGTATCTGAAGAGAGTCGGACCTCTGATGGAAAGGCTGCTTCAATCCGTAGTGGCCATCTTCTCATGCAAACTTCTTCAGATGGCACTTGCGATTATAAGACTGTAGAGCTCATAACATTTGCCTCTCCCTACATGATTGCCAGGCCGCATATGTGTCAGTTTCTATAGAGATGTAGATCCTTGCAGAATTGGTTTCATGGCAGGTTGAACAATATAATTTATGTTTGTTCAGATACAGACAAATCCTTGCTCTTGTAGACCTTTCTCTGCATCTCATAACAGGAGAATGGTTTCAGACATCTTGGGCCTAATTGACTCTAGCGGCAGACTCTTCCCTGGCATGTATGGCGCTCGTCTTGATATGAAGTTCAGTGCTCCTTGCTTGATCAAGAAGAACTCAGTCCACATCAATGTTTCAAGCCTTTACATTATTGACATTTGTGTCAACTCAGAGTTCTTTCAGGAAGGTGGCTTTCCTGATGACCATAAGTTCTGCTAGGCATGTGAGTGAGCTTCAGTCTGTTTCAGCCAGGTTATGACGATTGTAGGAGGCTGGCCTGGTTTGTAGCGGGTACTTTGGGTACTTACACCTTATACCAGGTCCATTATCCCTTATTAGTGAAATGTAGTAATGTTCTAGCAGCTTAGGCTGATAGAGCTAGCTATAGCAGAGCAGCTGAGGCTGAACCAGTGCTTAATTTGAGCTTATTGTTTCCGGTGCTGAGCTCCGGCCCTTATTTTTAACGGCCGGTGCTTATTCTTCTGCCTCAAGCATTTGCTGCTAGCAAAAGACACATATGGGAAAGATGGAGGAAGAGAAAAAGGAAAGAGAGTCACTATGGTAGAAAGCAGAAAGCTGCCAGAGTGAGCTGAAGGGGCAGGGAGTGGCTTTTAACGGATTGAAGAGGCCCAAGATGGCTTCAGAATTAAGCTGCCTCAGTATTCCCTGCTCGCACGTTTAAATGCAGCAGCCGTGTGTTTAAGAGAAGGGTTTTGGGCACCGGCACGTTTTTATTGACAAATTAAGCACTGGGCTGAACTAGGAGACATGCAAAGCTCTTGCACTACCACTTATAGTCACATAGTGCTTATACACAAGTAAAGACAATACTCAGTGTTACCAAAAATAAAGGTAGTTTATTTGGGTGACATAAGGCCAAAATTATCCTAGAGGCAATACTCCTTCTGGAAGTAAGTATTATACACAATATATACAATAGACACCAAAATAAAGTTAGTAATTAGACATAGGACAGTGCAAACAATAGGAAATGCTATAGAATGCAATGGGAGAAAAGAGGTCTATGGGCAACACAAACCATTTACTAAACAAGCATTTGCAATGCAATAGGTCGCACGTTTGTGAGAGTTAGAAGTATTGGCTCTGTAAATGTTGTTTACTTATGTGTTTTGGAGTGTGTATATGTGGTGTGTACTGGAATTATGTGGAGTGATGTGAATAACAATATAGGCCAATAGATAAAGAGGGCTTCTTATATCCTCTGTATGTTCTGACACAAGCTTAGCAAAATCAAAAAGCTGCATCTAAAAAATATGTCTCTATCAAGTACAGACATTTGTAGAGAAACAGAAAAAAACTGTGAATTTTAACACACAGGCAGATAGACAAGCGTCTCGATGCAGGTGAGCAGCACTACAACATTCTGTGTGCGTCTGAAAAGTAATATCAAGTAACATATTATAAAATCATGTACCTTCCCTCTTCTGCATCACTTTGGATTGTTCCAGCAACAGAAATGCAGTAAAAGTGCTGCTCAAGCTCCAACAAAATGCACACAGAAGAGTTACTAACTATATTGTTCGCTTGTCATGGGCCAAGACGCAGTTTCATGGCATCTGTCGTTTATGGGTAAATTGGTAACACAAACAAAATCCAGCCTTGAAGATGGGACTTTGTGTTTGACAGAAGAATTGCAACAATGCATGTAATATGCAGTTTGGTGAATGAAGCTAAAAATAAGGCTTCCCCTTGAGTAAAATGTGCATGTAATGTAACCAAAGTAGGCAGAAGGAAAAATGAATTTGAAAAGCAGTAAACATTTACCCCACACGCAAAGGAAAAACTGAAAAAAAACAAAGTGTTACCGTTTTGCAAAGCCACAGTTGCACAGCAGCAGCCGAGCGAAGAAAAAATTGTAAAAGAGACTAAAATCAGTCGTGAAAACGTTGTGGTGTGTATTGAGTATTTTAAGAAGCGATTAATAATGTGCGTGAAATGATGTTAGGTGAACACATTTATTTATTCAAAAAACGATGCAGTCCTAAAGAAATTGTGCATGTACTGAAAGGAAGCAGAAGTTAAAGTTATTCCTAAATGTCAATCTGATAAACATCATTTGCAGCTCGTTTTATTGCTTGTTCTGGGCAGGTAGGGAATGGGGAAATGCGGCCACCCGTAATGAAAACGTCCTCACAGACCAATGCAACTCATTTATAATGACAAACCATCTTATAAAATCATCCCAGTCTTCCTGAAAATGTGCAAAAATGTTGTTTTTACAGCTAAGCATTTAAGTGGCTGGATTTTTGTAAAAAAGTAAAGACTGTCCATGGTTTACCAATGTGAAAGCAAATGTCATCAAACGCATATATTTTGAAATGCACCCAAACACAGCAATTTATAAGCAAAACATGCCACATAACATTGTCGACTGGAGACCTGGATACAAATTTTATTTATAGTAGAGGTGTGGGGAAGCTAAAAAAAAAGTTTCACCGTGCAACAAAACAAAATATTAACCAGAGACATACCTCACTAAAACTTTCAGTTTTCCAAATAAAAAGCACCATACTTGGTTTACAAATAATAAAGTACACGCAGTCAGGCATATTTATTTGTAAAGGCACACAAACACAAAATTCAGAAAACACGAGGAGAGCCTGGAATAAAGGTTACTGTGTGCCCTCCCAGTAAAAACAAAACAGTAGTAAAACACATGACATGCCTAAAACATGCAGCAAATACTGTATGTGCTTTAGCTACAAGTCTGGGTCAGCCGCCTGCTACTCCACGAGGCCCAGTGTCAAAAGAAAACAAGCATTTGGCATGCAATAGTCTTGTGTTTGCTCGAGTTAGAGCTCATAGCGTTGTAAATTACTGACTGGACTTTTATTGCCAGACAGACTGAAAATAACAAAAGGAAGAGAGCGAGGGTGAGCTGGCCCTGGAAAAGCCCCCCTCTGCTGTTGGTTTATGTTTACAGAGGGAGCTGGTGGGGAGGAGGGGCTGAACAAGCACCCACACTGTTGAAGTGAAACAGGAAAATGCACAAAAAAAAGTCCCTTACAGAAGAGATAAACAGGACATAGCGTAATTACACAGTACTTTGTGCTGCTCCCAAAGTGAAAAAAGGCTGGACAAAGAGGCAGAACTGACCACTTGCAAGCAAGGATTTTTGAAGGACACTGCAACTAACAAATCAGAACGCTGAAACTCACTCTATTGTATACTTTAGTATACAGCAGGCCAAATGCTAACGCTCGACCTAAAAAGTGGAATGCGAATCACAAATTCCCCCTAGACAAGTGTAGTTTGTAGAGAATCGCTAGGAGAGTAAGATTACAGCAAAGGTAAGTAAAATACCCCACCCCAGAGCCCAGAAAAGTAGGAGTAAAGTATTGCAAGTTTCCTACAGACACACTGCAAGTCGTGATTAGAGTTATTGCAAGAACCAAGAAAGACTGCAAACAACAAATGGTGGATTCCTGGACCTGAAGACCTGCAAAGGACGGAGAACAAGTCCAGAAGTCGGAAGAAGTTCCAGGAAGGACAGGTGCCCCTGCCAACCAAGACGAGGGTGAAAAAGAAGAGTTCCTGGTTGGATGAAGACTGCAGAAATGCACCCAAGGAAGATGTCAGAGGGCTCCTGTATGATGCACTGGATGTCCCACGAAGAGAAGTTGGATGCAGGTGAGTTTTGGTGCTGGATTCGTCCAACAAGCCTTGGTTTCGGCAAAGTCGTGTTTTGCGTCAAAGTGGCGCTGTCTGGACCCAGGAGGGACTTGGGGGGGGGCATCAACTCTACGTGAGGAGGAAGAGGGGGCTCTCAGCACTCCAGAGAGCCCTCAGAAGATCAGACAGCACCCACAGGAGTCCCAGTACATGGGACTAAGGAGGTGCAAAATGCAGTTGGTGCAGCACTACAAAGAATGGTTCCACGCCACCGGAGGTCAACTCAGTGTGTTGAGTGTCACAGGATAGAGTGCTGGGGCCTAGGCCAGGCTGTGGACAAAGGAATTTAGCAAATAGTGCATAGAGGCCTCAGGAGGTGAAGACGATATGATGCATATGGGTACTGTCGTTCTCAGGGAAGGCAACGTATTACCTCCTCCAAATTGGGACAGCAGGAACTCAGGACAGTCTGTGTGAAAGGGGTCCACCCTCTGTGTTCCAAGGAGCACGCTCATCACCAGGAGAGGAGTCCAAGAGAACCGGCCGTTGACTTAGAAGGTGCCTGCTTGAGCAGGGGAGTGACTCCGTCACTCCACAGGAGATTTATTCGGTCCTTCTGGTGCAGGGTGAAGACAGAGAGTCCCCAGAGTGTGCACACCATGGAAACTGTTGCAGTTGCTGGTTGGAGCTGAAGTTGCAGAGGAAATGTAGCCCTTCTAGATACTTTGTTGCTGTTACAGCGGTTCCTGGAGCAGTCTGTGGTTGGTCAGAGGATGAAGTAGTAGTTGCAGACGATTCCTGATGAAAACTTGCAAGTAGAATCTGAAGAGAAACCCACAGGAGAGACCCTAAATAGCCCTGAGTGGGGGAATGGCCACTTAATCAGGTATGGACCTAAAAGGAGGGGTCTCTGATGTCACCTGATGCCACTGGCCACGGAGAGGCCTCCAGAGTGTCCCCATACCTTGGAAAACAAGATGGCTGAAGTCTGGGACACACTGGAGGAGGTCTGGGCACCACCCCAGGGGTGGTGATGGACAGGGGAGTGGTCACTCCCCTTTCCTTTGTCCAGTTTGTGCCAGAGCAGGGACTGGGGGTCCCTGAACTGGTGTAGACTGGCTTATGCAAGAAGGGCAGCATCTGTGCCCTTTAAAGCGTTTCCAGGGGCTGGGGGAGGCTACCCCTCCCCAGCCTGTAACACCTATTTCCAAAGGGAGAGGGTGTAACACCCTGCTCCCAAAGGAAATGCTTTGTTCTACCTTCCTGGCACTGAGCTGCTCAGACTCCAGGAGGGCAGAACCCCTGTCTGTGAGGTGGCAGCAGCTGTAGCTGCATTGCAAGCCCCAGAGAGCTGGTTTGGAAGTACTGGGGATCCTTGGTGGAGCCCCCAGGATGCATGGAATTGGCTCCCCAATACCAGATTTGGAATGGGGGCACAATTCCTTGCTCTTAGACACCTCACATGGCCATATTCGGAGTTTCCATTGTGAAGCTACATATAGGTATTGTCATATATGTAGTGCACCCGTGTAATGGCATCCCCGCACTCATAAAGTCCCGGGAATTAGCCCTGAACTATGTGAGGGCACCTTTGCTACTGCAAGTGTGCCCTCACACTTAGTAACTTTGCACCTAAACTTCAGAAAATGTAGGTGACTTATAGGTTACTTAATTGCAGTGAAAATGGCTGTGAAATAGTGTGTGCACTATTTCACGCAGGATACAGTGGCAGTCCTGTGAAAGGGTTTGTCTGAGCTACTTATGGGTGGCAAAAGAAATGCTGCAGCCCATACGTATCTCCTGGAACCCCAATGCCCTGGGTACCTAGGTACCATATACTAGGGACTTATAAGATTGGTCCAGTGTGCCAATTGAAATTGGTTAATGAAGTCACCAGTCTATAGGGACACATTTAAAAGCAGCAAGAGCATAAGCACTGAGGTTTGGGTTAGCAGAGCCTCGGTGACACAGTTAAGCACTACACACAACACACACATTAGGCCATAAACTATGAGCACTAGGGTCCTGACCAGCAGGATCCCACTGAGACAGGCAAAAACATACTGACATACAGGTACAAATGGGGATAGCATGCCAAGAAAGATGGTACTTTCCTACACCCATTCACTGCATTTTTAAGAACAATGTGGTGCTGGCGGTTAGGCCATCTTTTCTACCCACGTGAGCCTCTGAGTTTCAAATTTTATAAGTAGTTTACTTATTAACTTTTCTTTTTCACTCCAGTCACTCAAATAAGTTACATGTAGGCAGGTCAAACATGCCGGCATTTAACAGGGGAAATTATGGCATTTACCATGTGGCTTGATTAACAAAATCTGCATGTTATTCCCCACAGACTGGTAATATGAGTTATTTATCACACACAAAAAATAAAGCACCCCATGGTAACATTATTTACCATACGCCACAAATAGCACCTAAACTCGTCATCATGCCCTATGTCTCAGTAAGTTTCTTTCTGATGGATATGGCAGTGCCCATAAGACCTGCCTATCTCTCCATATATTCTTATTTCTGTATTTATTTTGCCTCTGTTCTTAGTCTTTTGTTTGGGCATGGAAAATAGGTACAGCTGTCTTCACCAGCAAGGACTGGCCTCAAATATAGCAGTTATGACACTTCTAGAAAGGCCTTGAGATGCTGATGAGACCGTATGGCAACGAAAGAACACTGGTGACTAGACATAACTGAACCTTTCTACAGATCCAGAGTGGCGCTGGGGGTAGAGGTTAAAACTAGTGATTCTGCTGGAGTTGTCATATCCTTTAGAAGCAACATTACAGATGGTAAGTAGTATGTCCTTCTCAAAGGGGCTGACGCGGACTGACATAGCCATGTTCACAAAGAACACTGCAACCCTAGGCAAAAGTAGTAGGAGGGACAGCTGGCATTGTGCTGAGAACTTGCACATTAATAATTTTGATTTTCTTTTGTTACAGGCGTTTCTTCAGAAGACAGCTAATTGGTACTGTGCCCTCAGAAGACAAAGCTGGTAGAGGGCCACCTGGAGCTCGGACAGAACACTCTGATGTGATGCCAAGCTCAGGAAGGGAGTCAATGGTAGCTGAGCATGTGCATCTTTTATAGCAGAACCACACCTAAGATATCCAAGGCCGGGCTGGGAATCCGAAGCAGCCCTGGCACATTTTGTCAGACCAGCCCCCATGGGGTGCATAGCGAGGGATTGGGGTGCTCTCTACCTAAGTAAATCTGGAAAAAATGTCAAAAACATTCTGCAACACGTTTAATTATTCATGCAATTGTATTAGTTTTAAAATGTTGTAAATGGTGACCTTACAGTGCACCGGGATGCAGCAGTCTTTATTAGGGGGCTTCAATGATTCCCCCACACCACTTTCTCATCTCTCTATAGCCCCTCTCCCACATGTATTTCATTTGTTTTATAGCGCCTCTCTTACCAGTGTTTGGAGCTCTTTACATCACACACATTCAGAGACAATGAATCATGTGTGTGTAAATCAGTGGATAGAAAATGTTTCATAAGACAAAGTGGACTACAAGGTGTACGAGTCGCATCATCCATACCTGTAGGCATTTTGCAAGAGTGTTTCGTCTGGAGAAGCATAAACTGAGGATTCAGAATGTAACACAGTGGTTAGGAATGTCTTTACTACTAACACTTGAATTCTTTCCAAACAAATACTTTTTATCAAAATTAGGATAAACAAAGACCGGGGAAAACATAACTTTCTAACCTGTACCATGCAGTTTGCATGCAGCTCTTCGATGGAAGTTCATAGCTCACTGCACTAGATTATGATTTTAACTTATGAACTGCACAGTAACAAAAGGAGCTCTGTGACAAAAGCAGTGCCCCACTGACCACTGCACATAAAATAGCGTTCTGTTATCCGCACAATACACATTATTTGCAGCAGGCATATTAACCCACTGCACTACCTTAGAGAAGGCAAACCTGCCACAAGGCAAAACTCCGATCTCTCTCCAGCAGGTACATTAAACACCAGAGTTATCTTGGCACTTTTATTGTCGGCTGAAAAGTGTCAGATATGGAAGGAACTCTGCAGTGTTTTTAAAACTGCTGCACTGCTACAAACTGTGCCCCCAAGTAACAAAAGCACCTCCAGCCTCCCGTGAAACGCCCGATACTTGGCATAGGCAGCCGGCCTTGAAGATATCCACAGCTGTTATGGGCACACCAATCTTAGAAGAAAGTGGTGCTTCTCCAAGACTCAACATTCCCAAGACTGTGCTAGCACTGCAGCTCCTAAGGCCTATGGTTACTTTGTTTCCTTACTGGTCTCAGATTTCCTTCCCATTACTGCTTCACGGGTGACAAGTGGGGCAATGATGCCTGGGCGCAGGAGACCACTTCAGGAACAGAGAAGACACGGGGCTGATGGTGCTAAGAGAACAGAACACCTGCATGGACCAAAAGAGGTCGCATTAGGGATGGTAACTTTTTTTTTGTGGCTTTCGTCTTTAAACTCTTTTTCGGGGTCTGTACCTTCTCTTTAACATTCTCTGCTTAGGTCGTAATCTCTTTGTGGATTTCATGTTTAGTCCTTTTTTCTTTAAGCATCGTAATCCTTTCTTTTCCTGCAGGTTCCTTTCACCTCATTTCTCAATGGTCCTGTTTGCAGTATCTCTTCCTCTATGGATCACTTGGTGTCCATACCTTTCTTTTTTAGTTAGTTCCTGTTTGTACTTGGTAAACCTACTTTAATTTTGTCAGGGTGCTGACTCTACCTGATCCTGAAGGTTTGCTGCTCTTCTTCTCACTCTGCATCCTTCAAACCACCAGTCCCAGAAGGGATCTTCTACTGTCCCACATGTCCTGCGGTCCACGTTGCTCCAAGCAAGCATTTGTTTTACAAGATTGGTCTTCACTTTCTATTGATGCTTCCTGAGCAATTCTGCTAGTCAGATGTTCATTTTGGCTGCCTTGAATGTTCATCAGGGGATTCTTCCAGTCCGCAGCTCACAGTTTTGAAGTAGTGACAGGCTCAGAGTTTTCCTGCTGCAGCCTGTGTGACTTTATATACTTATTTTTCTTTTCTATAGTGCAGCATAACCAACATGGGGTCTGTTCATAGTACCTTGTAATCACCAACTAAAAATAACGGGAGTAAAGCACATGCCAGTTACTAGCTTGAGCACTTTTTCAAAGTCTTATTTCCAACGATTAGGTCATTTTATTTAAAGGCCCCACATTTGGACTCTGTAGTTTGGCAGGTATCACTTGATATGATACTCTTCCAGTACACAGATTACGCCTTGTAAAATTGCTGCCTTATGAGAGATTGTGGAGTCATGTATTTGGTAGTGAGATGACCACTTTGTGCTTTCAAAAACCCTCATCACCAAACACCAAACACTCAAACCTAACACCTTTTTACCATTTGTACTGAATTCTGTGATTGTTCTACCTTTATTAATAATTGCGTATCTTGCTTTTTTAATTAAATTAAAGACGCTTACTTAATTACATTTTTGTCCTGTGGTAGGTTTTGCAATCATAAAGAACAAGCACAGACTTATCTTGCTTCACTTGCACCTTGGGGGGCAGCTGTTTCCCATCTTCATTAATAAGTAAACTAAGTAATACGGCAACTATAAAACTCCTGTATGATTGCTTGAGTCATTCAAGTTCCTTTGCTGTGGACTCACCCTAAAAACTACTTGGGCATAATTCAATGTAAGGACAATTTTAGTTATCCGGATCGGCCCTCCCAGACACCTTCACTTATCTTGACATCTTACTTGCTACATCCCATGCATACAGAAAACCATACCTCGCAGTTGAGCCTTCTCGTACATCGCTCATAAAGCATGGAACAACTTGCCGCTGCACATTAGAGCCTCCTCCTCACTTTTGAATTGCCCATAGGTGTGGTTAACCTCACACCTGCTCATTGCCAGGATAACCTCCCAGGTGATAGGGCACTGTACACATTTGCATAACAGAACCGCTCTTGGAGCCGCAGGGTACACAGGGACTACTGGGACCCAACTGTGGTGGTTGATGTTGTTTGCCACTGGTGTCCTGGAGTCTGTTCTACTGTGGCTTCAGGGAAATCATGACTGCTATATATTGCAACAAGCAGGGTAGAGTGGGTTCATATGTTCTGTGCCAGAAGGTGCTATGCCGCCTGTGATGACTGGACCAGCAGAGAACATCTCCATAGTTACCAACCCCCTAGTGGAGTCTCTGAACATCAGAGCAGACGATCTGAACAGGTGTCAACTGGCAAACAAGTAGCATTTTCATCCAGAGATATCACTGGGTGTTTTTAATCAGTAGGGTACTCCCTGTCTAGATGTATTCCCCACTGGCAAGAATGCACAGTGTCAACAATTCAGTGGATTAAAGTTTTCTCCAAAGTGCTATTTAGGTGATGCATTCTGGCTGGAATGGAAAGACGGACTCCTGTACACCCTTCCACTGATACCTCTCCTGCCTCACGTTTTGAGGAAGATCAAGACAGACGGAATCTGACTCATTGTCATTGTCCCGGACTGGGCCAGAACATTGTGGTACCTGAAGCTTCTGAGCATAAGTCTTTGTCCTCCAATGAGTCTCTAAGCAGTAGGACATAGTGCTCCATCCGAGCCACTTGACACATCCATGCATGGATGTTGTGCAGTAGCTGCTTAATGCATTTGACTAGCTGACCAAGGTGGTTGATGTCATCCTCGCAACCAGAGACCCATCAGCTAAGTCTATGTGGGGCATTGGGACACATTTGTCACTTGGTATGGTACCCAAAACACTGACCTCTTGCAGGCTAAACTTTCAGACATCCTTTTGTTTATTCTTTCATTAGCCCAGAAAGGACTTGCGGACAGAAAGGCCAAAAGGTATTTTGTATTTACTTGACCAACCATTTTTAATGCACTGGTTATAATGTTTTTTTATGAATGTTTTGATTCACATGCTTCCTTCCAAACTTTCTGTTATGCCATAATGGGACCCTCAACTCAATCTTGACATTTCTCATATGCTCTCCGTTCAAATCGCCTCTACAACTTTCTTTTTGGATGTCGGGCCTGCAAACCCAAATATGCTCCAGAACCCACATCTCCTGTTTAGTAAAGTGTGTCCCTAAGACAATCATCTACCCTTTAATGGGTCAATGATTGTTGTTGCCTTTGAGAAATGTTTGCTTCAGCCAATGCTTGGTTTAGAATTAGTATAGGAATCTGGGGCACATGCCACATTGTTGCCTGAGCTTGTGGTATCCTCATGACTGGGTGTGGCCAGGTACAGAAGCCTCATAACTCAGACTGCGTGTGGCCAGGTGAATCAGACTGGGTGTAGCCAGATGCAGCAGGTATTTAAAGCCACACCAATCTTGAGGTGATTGCTTGCTCTCATAGGTCTTCAGATGCAGAGTGGGATTCTCTGCTCCTCTGTGCTTGTTCCTAGATCATCTATTCCACAGCTCAGCATTGCGGATGGCGATCCAAGAAAAGAAGAGATTGAGATGTTTAGTATCATAAAAGGAGGTAACGCGCTGCACGCGCTTGAAAGGCTTCTTACCGGTTACCTTTGATAATTGAATGCCAGATGGTCAGACGGGCAGGGCCCACTAGAAGGGCATGTTATCATTGTCCTTGATTACTTGAATACTTGTTGTCTGCTGAATAATAATGCTCATTGTTGTTAACTTGCAATGACTGTAGAGATGTGAGCATGTGTTGTTGACAATTGTTATTTTAACAATGTATAATGAACATGTTTGTTATAGTTGAGCTTTATGTAGCATTTGTGTTATACCAATCATTGCCTATGATAAAGAACACTCAGTGCATGTCACACACTTGTTTCAAAACGTGAATCAAAGATCTGTTATTTCCATTTTCATGTACCAGTGATGACACCAATTGCATATGAAAGTGAGCTTTAGTATATTAACCCTATGCTCTCAGTGTGGTTAACAACACTGAACTGTGTTCTTTCCAATACTAACACACTTCGCTGATTAATTCCTGAATGTTTGAGGAATCTAAATGCTTAAGAACTGATTTTCATTCTTTATCGCCGGTTATATGACTATGATTGTGAGTGTGATTGTGTTTTAGAAAGTTTTATCAAGACCCAATGAGCAAGACATACACTCAATTTCTGGAACACTTTAAGTAGGTCTTCCAGTGGGGCCACATTGACTTGGGAACAAGGTGAGAATGCATGTAGATGGTATAGAAGGGTAACATTGCATCTGGTTGCAGGTTCCGTACTGTTCTTTCAAGAACCCTAGAGAGTGGGGAGGAGAATCAAAAGTGGGAAAGGGACCCTGACAGGTACACCTAGATTGTGGGAATTGGCAAGGAATAGTTTTAGTATATCGGTAACATTAAAAGTGTTATTTGGCTAAATGTTTAACTCATTATAGGAGATATCTGTTCTTTGAGGACCACCGCTTGGCATCGTGATCCTGCCAGGCGACGTCTGTGTTTTTCTCTCTCTCTCACCCATCCCCTTTCCCCCAGAACGTTCCCTTGCCAATCACCCACAACTAAGCAGGAGGTAACGTCTAAGTGGAGTTGGAAACAAGCCATTTGGGTCAGCATTGTGTCTCCATGAGATGAGAAGGTTAGTGCAGTACTCTTGACAAATTGCTACTGAGAAATGAGGCAGCCTTCCTATCTAAGATCATGACCCCCTTCCACACAGGCCAATCTTTCTTGATCATTCTGCCAGAGTTTTTCACCCTACCCCAGTCAAGTGAAGAATGAAAAAGGCTTCATCGCCTGAACCCTAACAGAGCACACAGTTTTAACATCGACTGCACTAAGGATTTTCAGCTCATTTTGGGGGATACCAAGTGCAAAGGTGCAAAGTTCCCATGTACACAATGTTCTTCCAGCGTGACATGCACTCATGGATCTGGCAATGGCAGTTGTGACACCATGTCACTCATTTGGTATGTATGGGTGTATATTGTGTGGATGGTATCACCTCAACTGCCCTGGATTATATTTTACACTGAGAGGCTGGTGCCCATGTAATGTAAGCCACCACCAACATCAGTGTATGTCCATGGACCCATGCATGTGTCAGTGTAATGCATGTCTGGTTTGTTACCACCTACCTAGGGAGGACCTCCAAGAAAACTATCTCATCCATATTCCGTCTCTTCACACATATATGGTGAACACATAACATTGAGTGGACTAGAGTGGCGGCAACTACCTACCACCAAATTTAGCTACATTAACATGACACTTAGGATGTAGAATTGTATGGTGTATCTGCGCATGCACTGCATTTGACATCACATAAATTGTTTGAAGAGTCTCCTGTAAACGTCAGTCCACCAGTATTAGTGACACATCATGTGATTACATTTTGGAGACGTGCATGACAATACCACTACACATGACACACATGGGCAGGAATGTACCCAATGCAGTTATCCTAGACATTTCAGCTGACCAAGGCTATGGGATACAGCAGTAGGAAATGACCACATGTGCAAACCCCCAGACAGATCCGGAGAATGCATACAACCAGGTGCACATCAGGACTCGTAATGTTGTGTGGGCTTTTGGACTCTCATCTGCAGAGTCCACTGCTGGATGTATCTGGGGTTAGATTGCTCTATTCACCCACCCCCCAATCGGCAAAATTATATTAGTGTGTGCTGTACTGCACAACATATGTGTGCGCACAAATGTCCTCTGGGATGGAGATCAACCACAGAAAGACCCAATGGAGGAGGAGTAGGAGGCAGCTTAGGAGACATCCAAACACTGCTTCAGGCACTCAGAGATATACATATAATAGGGGGTCATTACGACCTTGGCGGTAACCATTGGAGCCGGAGGTGTGGCGGCCGTGCGACGGGTGCAGTTGCTATGCAGACAGTGAAAAGTTGGCCGGGACCCTGTTAGGGGGCCCCTGCACTGCCCATGCCGGTGGCATGGGCAGTGCATGGGCCCCAGGGGCACCAGGACACCCCTTACCGCCAGCCTCTTCCTGGCGGTGCAAACCGTCAGAAACAGGCTGGCGGTAGAGGGGTCATAATCCCCAGGGCAGCGCTGCAAGCAGCGCTACCCTGGCGGATTACATCCGCCGGGGCCATTGTGGCGGTAAACCGCCGGCCCCGGCGGTGCGACCGCAAAAATACGCAGGGAGGCACCGCCAGTCTGTTGGCGGTGCTCCTGTCATTTTGGCCCTGCGGTTATAATACCGCCAGGGTCATAATGACCACCATTGTGTGCAAAATTTCATAACCTGAATCACATGTCTGTGAATGTATCACCAATCCTGGAGCCTGAATATGTCTATGGGCCGATTACTCTACTCACCACCAATGGTCTGCAATATACTAGCATGCTGTATATTGCACAATATTTGTGTATAGACCAATGTACCATCACTGAGGAGCAGGATGATGAGGATGAGGAAGCTGAGGGGCAAGCTCATCTCCCATCAGTAGCAACAACACTGCAGAGGGACCATACAGTACAACTTCTTTCAACAAATGTGCAAATGACTTTCACAATGTCACAAAATTCTGACAAAATTAATGGAGTACCTTTATGAAAATAACCAACTAAGCACTACCAGTTTGTAAACAAGTTAACAACATAGTCACAGTAAGATCTGAACACTCACATCACATCTGCTAATAATTGCCATACAGAAAATGTATATAGCTATGTGTGGGAAACAGCGCTGACCAACATCTGGTACATCTTTTATTGATATGGTGGTATCCTAAAGAATAGGCGTATTGCTTTTTTGCACCTGTTCCTGCTGTGGTTTTTGTTTCCACACATAAACTTTGGGCTTGGAACCGCCCTGATGAAGGTGGCCTCCAAATGAGAGGAATACTGAAACGCCTGAAGGCTCTAGGTTCCTACGGTCCTTTGGATTGATTCACACTAATACAGTGTTTTATATTTTGTGTTTTATCATATATGATTAGTGAATCTATTGCTATATCCTATTTTTATGTGTTAATATGTATCTGATGTGTGATGTTCTATGTATTAGGTTTTTCTTTTGTATAGATCTTTATGTACTGTGGATATGAGTTTTTGTGACTTTGTATTATTGAGTTTATTGTCATTGGGTCTGTTTATTATGTGTGGGTGGGTCTATTGATATTTATTGTGTACATACTTTTTAGTTATTTCATGTATAGTATTGTGTTCCATTTTTTGTTTTTGGTTTTCATATATATATATAATAAAATATTGTTGAAATAAGTGATTGATCTTATGATATATGATTTTCTTGAACAGATAGATTTTTCAGTACTGTATTGGTTATCCTCAGACGGGACATATAGGATAATGAAAGTTTGACATACATTATATATTTTTTATTATACTTACATCCTAATGTTTTTCTATATATATCTATATATAGTGGTGTTTGATAGTAGCTCTGTTCTCTTCTTCTGTTTCAATGACTATTTCCCTGGATGAGCTTCTTTATTTAATCAGGGACCCTCTATGGTTCTTTTTCATCCAAAATAGTGCCCATAGCAACAACCTGTACCAAATAGTCCTTTGTTGCCAGCCACAATGAACATGGTGCGCTCATGTAGATAGTGTGCAATTACTGTGTGGGTCTCTTCTACAGCTAGCTATTCTAACCGCCTCATTCTTGTGGAAGAAAGCAGAGTTTACTCATAGTATGATCACTGTGAAGTGAACCACATAGTATGTGCATGGGAACACATTCCAACCCCTACAGTCTACCTATGCAACATACAATTCTGCAACCACATATCAAATCCATTACGAGATCTCATATCACACTGACAAATGATAAATACTATATTTTGCCAGTACAATAGTTTCTACCTAGTAACAATTTGCCCACATTTGCCTACTAGGCCAAGATGCCACTGGAAAAAGTAGTGATGTAGCCTACCATGCTGGTGTGTTGCACTCAGATACAAACAATGGCTTCACTCCCATGAGTACAGTCTTAGTGCATATTTGAAGACACAGCACCAATATATTCTGAGTATGAAACAATTGTCCAATAGAAATCACAAAAAGCAAGGATCATCTCCACAAGGTGCCAGGCACTGATGCATCCCAAGATATGGTGTTTGAATGTGACTGGTAATTTGCAGGTGAACATCATTCTGGATGCATACTTTTTACTCAACTTCAAGTAATCTCACATTATAAACACATATTGTGATGGGTGTCAATAGCAAACATATTTATGATTGGACTTCACCTGACTAGATTTAGCTAGACAAGCTGGCCTTGTGATCTACAAATTAGAGTAAGCCTGTGGGTAAAGAGAAGGCACTGTTGTATGTGAATGTGCAACACATATTTTCCAACACACAATGCCATACAACCAATGTTTGTATAGCACAACATGCTAGGGTGTGTGTGAAGGCTCTCTGGTAACTGTCAGTATACACATATCAACATTGTTCATCAATGCTACCACACATACATAGCAAATGTAAAGAGCCAAATTGTCACCTGCATGCCACTTACACTATAGATTGGCTGAAACACACAATGTTGGTCATTCCCTGAGTGGGTATATGTAGGAGGCTGGCCTGGCTTATAGTGGGTACCTGATGGAACTTACACCTTGTGCCAGGTCCAGTTACCCCTTATTAGTAGATTAGTAGTGTTCTAGCAGCTTAGGCTGATAGAGGTAGCTATAGCAGAGAAGCTTAGGCTGAACTAGGAAACATGCAAAGCTCCTACTATACCACTTATATCATGTAGCACTATATCATAAGAATCACAATACTCAGAGTTACTAAAAATAAAAGTACTTTATTGTAGTGACAATGTGCCCAAAATATCTCAGAGGATATATTCCCTTAGGAGGTAAGTAAAATACACACAATATACACACAAACCAAAATCAGGTATGTAAACAGTTAGAAAAGTAGTGCAAACACTGTAGAATACAAAAGGATGCAATAGGCCTAGGGGCAACACAAACCATATACTAAGAAAGTGGAATGCGAACCACAAATGGACCCCAGGCCTAGTGTAAAGTGTAGAGGGTCACTGGGAGTGTAAGAAAACACGAAGGGTGTCCAAGATACCCCACCCCAAGACCCTAAAAAGTAGGTCGAAGAGTCACGAAAGTGTCCAGGGGGGGCAGGAGCCCACTAAACCACGGATGAAGGTGCAAAAGGGCTGCCTCTGGGTGGAAGAAGCTGAAGATTCTGCAACAACAGAAGATGCCAGGAACTTCTCCTTTGCACAGAAGATATCCCACGGTGTGCTGGAGGATGCAGAGTTGTTTTCACACATAAAGACTGCAAACAAGCCTTGCTATCTGCAAAGGTCGTGATTGAAGAAAATGGATGCTGCCCGGGCCCAGGAAGGACCAGGAGGTCGCCCGGTGGAGGAGGAGACAGAGGAGGCGCTTAGCAGCACAGAGAGCCCATGCAGAAGCAGGCAGCACCCACAGAAGTACTTGAACAGGCATTCAAGAAACCTGAGCACAGCAGTTTTCTCAACACGACAAAGGAGGGACCCACGAAGTCGGTGGTCAACTCAGTAAGTTGAGCAATGCAGGACGGAGTGCTGGGGACCTGGGCTATACTGTGCATAAAGCATTCCTTGCAAAGGTGCACAGAAGCCCTAGCAGCTGCAGATCATGTAGAACACAGGATTACTGTCTGGCGTGGGGAGGCAAGGACTTACCTCCACCAACTTTGGACAGAAGGACCACTGGACTGTCATGGTCACTTGGATCCAGATTCTGTGTTCCAGGGACCACACTCGTGGAGGGGACCCAGAGGACCATTGATGCAGAAATTCGGTGCCTGCATTAGCAGGGGGAAGATTCCGTCGACCCACTGGTGATTTCTTCCTGGCTTCCAGTGCAGGGTGAAGGCAGACAGCCCTTGGAGCATGCACCACCAGGAAACAGTCAAGAAAGCCGGTAGGATTAGGCGCTACAATGTTGCTGGTAGTCATCTTGCTACTTTGTTGTGGTTTTGCAGGCGTCCTGGAGCAGTCAGCAGTCGATCCTTGGCAGAAGTCGAAGCGAGAGATGCAGAGGAACTCTGGTGAGCTCTTGCATTTGTTATCTGAAGAGAAACCCACAGGGGAGACCCTAAATAGCCCTCAGAGGAGGATTGGCCACCTAACCAGGTAAGCACCTATCAGGAGGGGTCTCTGACGTCCACTGCTGGCACTGGCCACTCAGAGGCCTCCATTGTGCCCTCACACCTCTGCATTCAAGATGGCAGACGTCTGGGACACACTGGAGGAGCTCTGGGCACCACCCCTTGGTGGTGATGGACAGGGGAGTGGTCACTCCGCTTTCCTTTGTCCAGTTGTGTGCCAGAGCAGGGGCTGGGGAATCCCTGAACCAGTGTAGACTGGCTTATGCAAGGAGGGCACCATCTGTGCCCTTCAAGGCATAACCAGAGGCTGGGGGAGGCCTCTCCTCCCCATCCCTTAACACCTATTTCCAAAGGGAGTGGGGGTAACACCCTCTCTCAGAGGAAATCCTTTGTTCTGCCTTCCTGGGACTGGGCTGCCCCGACCCCAGGAGGGCAGAAGCCTGTCTGTGGGTTGGCAGTAGCGGTAGCTGCAGTGAAAACCCCAGAGAGATAGTTTGTCAGTACCCGGGGTCCATGCTGGAGACCCGGGATGCATGGAATTGGCACCCCAATACCAGATTTGGCAAGGGGGGACAATTCCATGATCTTAGGCATGTTACATGGTCATATTCGGAGTTACCATTGTGAAGCTACATATAGGTATTGACCTATATGTAGTGCAAGGGTGTATTGGTGTCCCCCCACTCACAAAGTCCGGGGAAATTGCCCTGAACAATGTGGGGGCACCTTGGCTAGTGCCAGGGTGCCCTCACACTTAGTAACTTTGCACTTAACCTTCACTAAGTGAGGTTTAGACATGTAGGTGACTTATAAGTTAGTTAAGTGCAGTGTAAAATGGGTGTGAAATTATGTGGATGTTATTTCACTCAGGCTGCAGTGGCAGTCCTGTGTAAGAATTGTCTGAGCTCCCTATGGGTGGCAAAAGAAATGCTGCAGCCCATAGGGCTCTCCTGGAACCCCAATACCCTGTGTACCGAGGTACCATATACTAGGGAATTATAAGTGTGTTCCAGTGTGACAATTAGAATTGTTAAAAATGGTCACTAGCCTGCAGTGACAATTTTAAAAGCAGAGAGAGCATAAGCACTGAGATTATGGTTAGCAGAGTTTCAGTGACACAGTTAGGCACCACACAGGGAACACATTTAGGCCACAAACTATGAGCACTGGGGTCCTTGCTAGCAGGATCCCAGTGAGACAGGCAAAATAAAACTGACACACAAGTGAAAATGGGGGTAACATGCCAGGCAAGATGGTACTTTCCTACAGTATACTACAACCACAAGGCATCCTAGGATAGCAAGTTATACAAGTGTAGGTCTGGGGACCACAACACTGGTGTCACACCAGTCTTGGTCGATCTGGTGTCACAAGCTTCTCAACAATATCCATGAGGCCGTGCAAAGTCTAGCCGTGCGGCTTATCCTGGACTCCCCCTGGATACACCCCAAGAGGCTCCATAGTTTTATTCTGTGTAATGGGTGTATTGCAGGGATCTTTTTAGTGCATAATTGCTGGATAACCTCCATGGATAATCAGGATGACTCCTAGAAGCATATGGATGCAAACATGAGGCTGTAGAAAAGGTTCACATCTACATCCAATCTGCTGTCAACTAGCATTACAGTTCTCTCAACACTTTCCTCCACATAAACCATTCATGGAATAGTCCTACATGGTCAATGGTGAGCAACAGAATGCAGGACACATGGAAATAGATGAGCCAAGGTCACATCAATTTATATGTCCTTCTTCAGGCTCTTCTGGGTAAGTCTGACAGGTTTGGCACTGTACCAGAGTCTCATTACCTGTCACAGTGTCAAACTACATGGGTGTTGCATGTGAACACCCACTGCTGGGCACAAGCAACACCGCCTTGATGCAGAGTGCAGTAATTGTTGATGTAAGCTACCTGCTGTCCTCAATATTTGGGAGGTTATGCCAAGGCACGCATGGTGGCCTAGCATTGCACTATAAGCATGAGTGATAATCATGTGTCCCCCAAATCACTATAATTTGACTATTATGGGCATCTTTACATGCTAGCCAATTTGAAAAAGACACTTTAAGTGCCACAGTATCCACACCAAGGTCCTCATTATGAACTTGGCGGCAATCACTGCTGACCACCGCAGCAAAGGTGAACAGAAGACCACCAGTGGCAGAAGACTGGACACTGCTGAATTATGATGGCAAAAAGTCAATCCCCCAAAAATGCTGCAAACTCGACCCACTCCCAGGACCTACATTGGTGGAAAGGCGGTACACACCACCCCGCCACTGCCATGCAGACAAATCCTCAACTCACCAAACAATGAAGCACAAATCAGTGTGGTGGATAGTGGATGCTGAACGACCATTGGCGGTACGGACCGCCAGGGCCAGCAATGGGACCCACCAACAAAAAATGCACACATTGGCAACTTTGAAACCCACACCTGACACACATCCACAACACTATCAAAAATACACGTACACACACCACAATCCTTTGCATCGCCAATAGCACAACTGAGATTGACAACACACATACACTGAACACAACATAACACAAGCCACATGCACAAAAACATCACCAAAACACATTCAAACCCCAAACACCTTTATAAGCCACACTCATAACCACACAACAGCACCCTGACCAATACACCCACAACCCACAACACACACCATGGCACCCGCTAAGCACCCCCGCTGCACAGACAGGGAGATAAGGACCATGGTGGACGAAATACTCAGGTTCGAGCCACAACTATTCGGGGCACAGGGGCAGCAGACACCCATGGCCAGGAAGATGGAGCTATGGCAGATAATAGTCAACAAGGTCAACACAGTGAGAAACCATCCACACACAAGGGATGACATCCGGAAGAGATGGAACGACCTGCGCGGGAAGGTTCGGTCTTTGGCATCCAGGCACAACATCACCATACAAAAGACTGGTGGAGGTCAAACACCTACAGCCCCAGATTACACTGACTGGGAGGAGAAGGTCCTGGCTATCCTGCACCTGGAGGGCCTCACTGGACTCACTAGAGGACTGGACTTGGGTAAGTCAACTACAATACTTGGACAGTCACCGCACCTATAATGCATGCATCACCCCACCCCTCTCACTACCACAAGGACCCCATCCCCAACCAGTTCACAACAACCACATTCAACTACCCTGCATGCCCACAATCCCACAAACAGACCTCCATCCTGGCCCCTGTGCACATTCACCTACCCCTGCATGGATTCCCAGTGGCACTATAGCACCCACAATGCACCTCCACCCTCACATAAAATGCAAAGATATGTACACAAAAGGACCTTGCATGCCACAACAGGGGAATATAAGCACAAAATAGGGCAGAGCTGTGCATCAATTGCCGAAAAAGTACCTGACACTCACATGTCCATTCCCCCGCACAGCCACCACCACCCATGCCACCCGGACAGAAATGCCACGGAGTACCAGGGCCCCACACAGAGACAGAGGCCCCACTCAGGAGAGTGGGAGTGATGTATGGAAATTGAGGAATAACCTGGCACATCACACAGTCCTGGACTGTCACCCTCTAGCAGTCCCACCCAGCATACCACTGACAGCCCTACCACCCAGCCACCATCATCAGCTGTAGCCAAACAACCCCACACCAGTGTCTCCCGGCCACAGACTGGCGACCCACATTCACAGAGGCCACAGTCTCCAACCACCAACAGGCAGGATGATGAAGGGCCCAGTGCAGGTGGGAGTGCCAGACCTGTGCTGGGGACACAGGCACAGGGGGCGAGGGCCAGTGGGAGGACATCAGTGGCCCAGGGGGTAGCCAAAGGATGGATGCAGCAGCCCAGGAGGTGATATCTGAGGTACTGGGAGCATACCACCATACCCAGGACAGGATGGGCCAGATCCCGGCCACCTTCGAGCAGAATCAGAGGCTGCAGATAGCACACCACCAGGAGGCCATAGAGCAATGGAAACAGCTAAATGCCCCCATGGCCACTGTTAGAAATGGGGTCTTTGGTTGACTGTCAGGTTACCCCCTGTTCAAGCAAGGACCCTCACTGTAGTCAGGGTAAAAGAGAATCACCCTCAGCTAACCCCTGCTCACCCCCTTGGTAGCTTGGCAGAGCAGTAGGCTTTACTTCAGAGTGCCAGGTGTAAAGTATATGTACCAACACACACAGTAACTTAATAAAAACACTACATAATGACACAACACCAGTTTAGAACAATAGGAAATATTTATCTAAACAAAACAAGACCAAAACGAAAAAAATCCGACATACACACATCAAGTTATGATTTTTCAAAGATTAAACTCAAAAATAGCGCTTAGAAGCACAAAATGCTTTGATGAGGTGTTAACACGGCGTTGTGACGGAGTCGTTCCCAACAAGCCAACACCAGCAGCGCTGGACAGGGAGTCGCGTAGACCCCCAAGTACAGTACCTTTGGTGAAGAGTGAAAACAAGCCGATGCGCGAAGTCGGGGATTGCGGCATCTGTGCGAAAGGGTGAATCTGCGCACTTCGAGCGGCGTCGATCACAATGTGGTGTGATGAATTCCACGGAGTCACAGACTTCAGCAGGGCTGCAGCGGCGTCGGGCCTGTGAAGGTCGTCGCGTTCCAGGGAAGATCACGGAGTCGGGTGCAGGCGGCATCACCGGATTCAGCAGCGGCGTCGGTCTGAAGTCGTCCAAAGTCGATTTCCTTGGATTTCCACCAGTTTTCCTTTCAAGGGCCCAGGGACTGGATAGGGCACCACTTGTCAGAGCAGGAGTCTCTCCAGAGACTCCAAGTTCTGTCAGAGAGAAGTCTTTGCTGTCCCTGAGACTTCAAACAACAGTAGGCAAGCTCTAAATTAAGCCCTTGGAGATTTCTTCACAAGATGGAAGGCACACAAAGTCCAGTCTTTGCCCTCTTCCTCTGGCAGAAGCAGCAACTGCAGGATAGCTCCACAAAGCACAGTCACAGGCAGGGCATCACTTCTCCTCGGCTCCTCAGCTCTTCTCCAGGCATGAGGTTCCTCTTGTTTCCAGAAGTGTTCTAAAGTCTGTGGTTTTGGGTACCCTTCTTATACCCAGTTTCTCCTTTGAAGTAGGCCTACTTCAAAGTAAAGTCTCTTTGGAATGTGAAATCCTGCCTTGCCCAAGCCAGAACCCAGACACTCACCAGGGGGTTGGAGACTGCATTGTGTGAGGGCAGGCACAGCCCTTTCAGGTGCGAGTGACCACTCCTTCGCTCCCTCCTAGCACAGATGGCTCATCAGGATATGCAGGCTACACCCCAGCTCCCTTTGTGTCACTGTCTAGTGTGAGGTGCAACCAGACCAACTGTCAAACTGACCCAGATAGGGAATCCACAAACAGGCTGAGTCACAGAAATGGTATAAGCAAGAAAATGCTCACTTTCTAAAAGTGGCATTTATAAACGCACAATCTTAAAATCAACTTTACTAGAAGATGTACTGTTAAATTGTGACCTCAGAGACCCCAAACTCCCCCTGCCCATCCACTCCAAAAGGGAATCTACACTTTAATAAGATTTAAATTTAGCCCCAATGTTAACCTATGAGAGGGACAGGCCTTGAAAAAGTGAAAAACTAATTTAGCAATATTTCACTGTCAGGACATATAAAACACATTACTATATGTCCTACCTTAACCATACACTGCACCCTGCCCTTGGGGCTACCTAGGGCCTACCTTAGGGGTGTCTGACATGTAAGAAAAGGCCTTCCCTCCTTTTCTTACATGTCAGACACCCCTAAGTGGGTACACTTGCCAAGTCGAATTTACAGGTAAAACTGCACACACAGACACTGCAGTGGCAGGTCTGAGACATGATTACAGAGCTATTTATGTGGGTGGCACACCTGTGCTGCAGGCCCACTAGTAGCATTTGATTTACCGGCCCTGGCACCTCTAGTGCACTTTACTAGAGACTTTCTAGTAAACCAAATATGCCAATCATGGATAAGCCAATTACATACACATTTTGTAAAGGAGCACTTGCACTTTAGCACTGGTTAGCAGAGTCCAGCACACATCAACAACCTGGGGGAACAGAGGCAAAAAGTTAAGGGAGACCACGGCAAGGATGAAAAGTCTAACACGTGCCCCCCCAGCTGCAAGTAGGGAGCGACTACCCAACCTCATTGGAGTTCTCATCACTAAAGCGGAAGAACCTGGACAGACCATCAGCATTGGCATGTTCTGTACCAGGACAGTGTTCCACCGTAAAGTCCATCCCATGTAGGGAAATGGACCACCTCAACAGTTTTGGATTCTCACCCCTCATATGCATTAACCATCTAGGGGCCTGTGGTCGGTCTGAACTCGGAAGTGAGTCCCAAACAAGTAGGGTCTTAGCTTCTTCAGTGCCCAGACCACAGCAAACGCTTCACGTTCTATGGCACTCCACCTACGTTCCCTGGGTAGTAACCTCCTACTAATGAAGGCTACGGGTTGATCTAGGCCCTCTTCATTAAGCTGTGAGAGTACTGCTCCAATACCATGCTCTGAGGCGTCTGTTTGCACAACAAACTCCTTGGAGTAGTCAGGTGCCTTCAGCACTGGTGCTGTGCACATGGCAGCCTTTAGGGCATCAAAAGCGTTCTGGCAAGCCTCTGTCCAGATCACTTTCCTGGGTTGCTTCTTAGAAGTCAACTCAGTTAAGGGGGTAACAATGGTACCATATCCATTAAAAAACTTCTGGTAATATCCTGTGAGACCTAAAAAAGGCTCTCACTTCAGTCTGGGTCTTGGGAGGCTACCAAGCCAGAATCGTGTCAATCTTAGGCTGTAGGGGTGCCACCTGGCCACTCCCCACCTGGTATCCTAAGTACACCACAGAACCCTGCCCTATTTGGCACTTGCTCGCCTTAATAGTGAGGCCTGCCTTCTGCAGGGCCTCTAACACTCTCTAGAGGTGTTGCAGGTTCCATGTGGAACTAAACACAGCAGTGCCATCCAGGTAGGTTGCACTGAACTCATCCAGCCCAGCCAACACCTGGTTGACCAACCTCTGATAGGTGGCAGGGGCATTCTTCATCCCAAATGGTATCACTTTGAATTGAAAGTGTCCATCTGGTGTAGAGAATGCTGACCTCTTCTTGGCCCCCTCAGTTAAGGCAATCTGCCAGTACCCAGATGTTAAATCAAATGTACTGAGGTACTTGGCAGCTCCCAACCGGTCAATGAGCTCATCATCTCAGAGGATGGGGTGTGCGTCAGTCTTGCTGACCGCATTCAGTCCCCGGTAGTCCACACAGAACCTGAGTTCTGGAGTGGCACCAGGGGCAGCAGCCTTTGGGACCAATACCACTGGGCTGGCCCAAGGACTGCTGGAGTGCTCAATAACCCCTAGGGTAAGCATTTTGGATACCTCATCCTTAATGCATGCCCTGACCCTGTCAGTCCCCCTGTAAACCTTCTGTTTAATGGGTGTACTGTCCCCAGTGTCCACATCATGTGTGCACAAATGTGTAACTCCTGGGATCAGGGAAAACAGTGAGGAAAACTGTGCCAACATGTGGCGACAGTCACCTTGCTGCTCCACAGTCAGGGAGGTGAAGAGGATCACTCCCTCCACTGACCCATCTTTTTCTCCTGCACACAGGAGGTCAGGAAGAGGCTCACTCTCCTCTTCTACCCCATCATCTGTCGCAAGGAGCATGGACAGTTCAGTCCGCTCAAAGTGAGGTTTGAGGCGGTTGACATGCAGGACCCTTACAGGGTTCCTTGGAGACCGCAAGTCCACCAGGTAGGTGACTTCACTCTTGCACTCCACCACCTCAAATGGCCCAGTCCACTTATCCTGGAGCACCCTAGACTCCACTGGTGCCATCACCCACACTTTTTGTCCAGGTTGAAACTCGACCAGAGTGGCATTCTGGTCATACCAGCATTTCATGTCCTCCTGGCTTGCTTCCAGGTTCTCCTGAGCGAGACTCCTGAAGCGGGCAGTCTGGTTTCTTAAAGCTAGCATGTAACTGAATACATCATGGGGGAGTTTACTAGGAGCTTTCTCCAAAGCTTCTTTAATCAGACTCAAAAGTCCCCTCACAGGGTGGCCATAAATTAGCTCAAAGGGGCTAACCCAAGTCCCTTTTGAGGCACCTTCCTGTAGGCGAACAGAAGGCATGGCAAGAGGACGTCCCACTTCCACCTCAAGGGCTCTGACAGGTCCATGATCATGCCTTTTAAGGTGCGGTTGAATCTCTCAACCAGACCATTACTTTGGGGGTGGTAAGGGGTGGTGAACTTGTAGGTTACCCCACACTCCTTCCACAAAGACTTCATATACGTGGATATGAAGTTGGTACTCCTATCAGATACCACTTCCTTGGGGAACCCCATGCAGGTAAAAACCCCCATCAGTGCACGGCCCACGCCTGGGGAAGTGATTGATCTCAAAGGAATGGCTTCTGGGTACCGGGTGGCGTGGTCTACCAAGACCAGGATAAACCTCTTGCCCATGGCTGTCTTAGGATCCAGAGGCCCCACAATGTCAATGCCTACCCTTTCAAAGGGAGTACTGACAACAGGAAAAGGCTGGAGGGGAGCTTTACATTTCCTCCCACTCTTGCCACTTGCCTGACAAGTCTGACAAGCCCTGCAGTGTGCATCTGAGTGCCTGCGAATTAGGGGCCAGTAAAAGTGGGTGACAAGCCTCTAAAAGGTCTTGTCCTGCCCCCAAATGTCCAGCTAAAGGCACATCATGAGCCAACCCCAGTAGGAAGGCCCTGAAGCAATGGGGTATCACCAGCACATGGGCTGACCCAGGCTCAAGAACCTTAGGCTCACTATACAGGAGGTCATCCTCCCAATAAATCAGGTGTGATCCTGGCTCCTTGTCATCCGCCTGGTCTGCAGCCTGCTGCCGCAAACCTTCCAAAGTAGGGCATGTCTTCTGAGCTGCACAGAATGCTTCCCTGGTGGGCCCCCCTTCCTGCTGACACTGCGACAGCTCAGGGACCTCCCCCAGTTCAGCCACCTGTTGCCCTGTAGGCTTTGGGGCATCACCCTCAGGCTCCGCCTCCTCCCGGACCTTGGGAACATCTGGGGCCGGTTTGTTGCACCCCCTGCCCTTCCTCTTCTTGGCGGTCCCCTGGGCCACTGTTTCAGGCTCCAGGGGCTCTTGAATACCCTGACGGGCTGCCATTGACCCGGTGGATACGCATACCCACCCAGGCAGACCCAACATCTCCAAGTGAGACCTGTGTTCCACCTCCTTCCAAGGGGAATCCTCCTGGTCATTGCCTAGCAAACAATCAACAGGCATGGTTGCTCTCACAGCTACCTTCAAGGAACCTGAGACCCCCCCCCATTCAAAGGGAACCTGCGCCACTCTGCACAGGTGCTCTGAGTTGTCCACTGCAACTACTTGGTGAAGTACCCGGGGATCAATCTGCTCTTCAGACACCAGCTGACTCCTCACTGTAGTTACACTGGCTCCTGTGTCTCTCAGAGCCTCCACCCTCTGTCCATTAATGGTCACCCACTGCCTGTACTTCTTAGTGTTTTCAGGCACTAGGATTCTCTAGACCATCTCAGTGTCCCCTAGTGAGCCAAGGGTCATCTCAGCTGGTTCCCACCCACCTGAAACCAACTCCTCCCCAAGCGCTACACTGGCCAAACCCTGGGACGGCGCACCAGTGGGTGCCGGTGTACTTTTGGGGCATTTGGGGTCCCCCCTCACATGACCCACCTGGTCACATGCATAGCACTTATGTGGGGACCACCTGCCACTGGCTTCCCTTTGGAGAACCATGGCTTCTTTTCATTGGGGGGTTGGGAATCCTTACCCTGGGAATCAGTTTGGGGCCCTTTAGAGAACTCCCCCTGTTTACCCATAGCCCCCTTTCTTCTGAGAGGGACCCTGCCCACCCTTGGCGTGGTCTCCCCCATACCTCTTTTGGACCCTGGTGCTCTCCCAGCGGTCCGCTTCCTGCGCAAGCTTCCTGGGGTCAGTTAGTTTGCTGTCAATCAGGTGCTGGCGCAGCTCTGGAAAACATAAACTGTACAAGTGCTCCCAAGTAATCAGATTGTAAAGCTCCTCATACGTAGTTACCTTACTGCCCTTCACCCAACCATCCAGTGACCTGCAATAAGAATCAACACATTCCAACCATGTTTGGAATTCCTTCTTCTTGTAGGACCTAAACGTATCCTTGTACTGCTCAGGGGTAAGACCATACCTTGTAAGCAAGGCATCCTTCATGTTAGAGTAGGTGAGATTCTGAGTATCCCCTAGGGCTGTCAGTGTATCCCTCCCCTCTCCCTCAAAGTGTTTCCACAGTCACGCCCCCCAATGAGCTTCAGGGACCAGATTCATGTGGAGAGCAGACTCATACCCATTGAACCACAAGTATATGTCATCCTCCCTCTTGTAATCTTTCACAGAGTCTTTAGGAATGTGCACCCTCCTCTCAGGCTGCACTGTAGGGTTGCTTTCACCATCTCTTCTGGACTGGCTTCTATGATCCATCTCTCTCAAGCTAAGCTCATGAGCCATCGTTAACTTCCTCTCCTCAAGGGCTAGCCTTCTCTGCTCCAATTGGTACTCCCTTTCTGCCTGTCTGTCCTGTAACTCCTCAGGTGTCAGACCCTTGGATGAGACACTGCTACCTGCCCTGGAGACCTTCTCCCTGGACATAACAGGCCCACCCACAATACCATTGTGTATGGAACACTCTTCCTCCTCCTCATCTCCCTCATCCTCTGTGTGCCCTTCAGTGCTTTTGGCTGTCACCCAGGCCCTCAGCGCCTTTTGCACCTCCTCCTTCCTAGATGAGCTCTTAATGGGACAGTCAAAACTTTTACAGAACTGCTTCAACTGAGCTTTAGTATAACTCTCCAATTTCTCAAGATCAAAGTCAGCTCCAACTGATGCATCTCCAGCTTGGGACATGATGAAGATTCAAAAACAAGTGCAAAGTTCCAAAGGCAGAAAAACAAGTTCCCAAATCAAGTTCCAAAGAAAGGTCAATCAAGGAATCAGTGAAACAATGGAAGTAGAACAAAAAACAGTCCCAAAGAGAAAAATCAAAAGATCACCAAACAAGTAGTATGTGGTCACGTAATGGTCTGCACTCTAAATAGTAGTGTACACGTAATCACTGTATGTCAAGTACAAATACAAGTCCAAATCCCAACCACTGATCACCAATGTTAGAACGTGGGTCTTTGGTTGACAATCAGGTTACCCCCTGTTCAAGCAAGGACCCTCACTCTAGTCAGGGTAAAAGAGAATCACCCTCAGCTAACCCCTGCTTACCCCCTTGGTGGCTTGGCAGATCAGTAGGCTTAACTTCAGAGTGCTAGGTGTAAAGTATTTGTACCAACACACACAGTAACTTAACGAAAACACTACAAAATGACACAACACCAGTTTAGAAAAATAGGAAATATTTATCTAAACAAAACAAGACCAAAACGACAAAAATCCAACATACACAAGTCAAGTTATGAATTTTTAAGGATTAAACTCAAAAATAGCGCTTAGGAACAAAAATGCTTCGATGAGGTGTTAACACGGCGTCGTGATGGGGTCGTTCCCTACAAGCCGACACCAGCCGCGCCAGACACGGAGTCGCGTAGACCCCCAAGTACAGTACCTTTGGTGAAGTGTGAAAACAAGTCGGTGCATGAAGTCGGGGATCGCAGCGTCAGTGCGAAACGTTGAATTCGCGCACTTCGAGCGGCGTCGGTCACGATGTGGTGCGGTGACTTCCACGGAGACATGGACTTCAGTGGGGCTGCAGCGGCGTCTGGCCTGCGAAGAGCATTGCGTTCCAGCAAAGGTCACGGCGTGGGGTGCAGGTGGCGTCACCGGATTCAGCAGCAGCGTCGTTCCGGAGTCATCTGAAGTCGATTTCCTTGGATTTCCACCAGCTTTCCTTTCAAGGGCCCAGGGACTGGATAGGGCACCACTTGTCAAAGCAGGAGTCTCTCCAGAGACTCCAAGTGCTGGCAGAGAGAAGTCTTTGCTGGCAGAGAGAAGTCCCTGAGACTTCAAACAACAGGAGGCAAGCTCTAAATCAAGCCCTTGGAGATTTCTTCACAAGATGGAAGGCACACAAAGTCCAGTCTTTTCCCTCTTACTCTGGCAGAAGCAGCAACTGCATGATAGCTCTTCAGCTCTTCTCCAGGCAGAGGTTCCTCTTGTTTCCAGAAGTGTTCTAAAGTCTGTGGTTTTGGGTGCCCTTCTTATACCCAGTTTCTCCTTTGAAGTAGGCCTACTTCAAAGTAAAGTCTCTTTGGAATGTGAAATCCTTCCTTGCCCAGGCCAGGCCCCAGACACTCACCAGGGGGTTGGAGACTGCATTGTTTGAGGGCAGGCACAGCCCTTTCAGGTGCGATTGACAACTCCTCCCCCCTAGCACAGATGGCTCATCAGGAAATGCAGACCATACCCCAGCTCCCTTTGTGTCACTGTCTAGAGAGAGGTGCAAACAGCCCAACTGTCAAACTGACCCAGACAGGGAATCCACAAACAGGCAGAGTCACAGAAATGGTATAAGCAAGAAAATGCTCACTTTCTAAAAGTGGCATTTTCAAACGCACAATCTTAAAATCAACTTTACTAAACAATGTATTTTTAAATTGTGAGCTCAGAGACCCCAAACTCCACATGTCCATCCACTTCCAAAGGGAATCTACACTTTAATCAGATTTAAAGGTAGCCCCCATGTTAACCTATGAGAGGGACAGGCCTTGCAACAGTGAAAAACGAATTCAGCAATATTTCACTGTCAGGACATATAAAACACATTACTATATATCCTATCTTAACCATACACTGCACCCTGCCCTTGGGGCTACCTAGGGCCTACCTTAGGGGTGTCTGACATGTAAGAAAAGGGAAGGGTTAGGCCTGGCAAGTGGGTACACTTGCCAAGTTGAATTTACAGGTAAAATTGCACACACAGACACTGCAGTGGCAGGTTTGAGACATGATTACAGAGCTACTTATGTGGGTGGCACAACCAGTGCGGCAGGCCCACTAGTAGCATTTGATTTACAGGCCCTGGCACCTCTAGTGCACTTGACTAGGGACTTACTAATTACATACACATTTTGTAAAGGAACACTTGCACTTTAGCACTGGTTAGCAGTGGTAAAGTGCCCAGAGTAACAAAAACAGCAAAATCAGAGTCCAGCACACATCAACAACCTGGGGAACAGAGGCAAAAAGTTAAAGGAGACCACACCAAGGATGAAAAGTCTAACAAGTGTCAAAAAATGCCTCAGCTTAAAATGTGACACATCCACATAGGAAGTGAAGTAATGGATCAGTCATGCTGCAAACCAGGAACTGTGAAGTTACTTTCATTTTCTCCTTTACTCACAGTCCATTTGTCTGTGCTTGTGAAAGGGTGTGATTTGGTTGTGCTGGTGAGAGGAGTTGTGTTTTTGGAGTTTGTTATACTGTTTTCTGTCCCTGTTGTGTCCCTAACATGTAAATTGTCTGTTTGTAATTGTCTATTGTATTGTTTTGTGCTGTGTTTTGTCGGGTGTACGTCTTTATGGGTATCATTGTTGTTGGGGTAGTTGTGCAGTTTTGAGTTTTTTTTTTTTTTTTGCTTCAGATTGGGTTTGGGGAGGCACTTGATCTGGGAGGGAAGGTATTGGCACATCCGCAAGTAACAAAAGCCTATTGGACTATGGACAAAAAATGTGAACACTAGAAACCATCTGTGAAAGGGTGTGCCTTCCCACAGGGACTAGCAACAGTTGACAGGCGTACCAAAGGCAAGGCAGGAGAAGAAGACCAGGGTTGGTCTGCAGGACCAGTTCGAAGCACCTCCACTAGAAAGCACACAGGACAACAGGTTCACCACGCTCCACCAACAGGACCCACTGTCACCTTTGAGCAGGACATGTGTAAGGAATTTTCTAATCTGAAATTCAGAGTGGCAGAGCCAGAGCACAAAATGGACAATGTTATCCTGCTATTGTCTGAAATCAAGCAGGATGTGCATAAACCATCACGCCTAAAATGAGCCACAGGGACCCTTTCTTCCCTTCCCCTTGTATATCATTGTTGTTAGTATAAGATGTTGTTATAGCTTAGTTTAGGTTAGTTGTTGTAGAATAGGGTACGTTTAGTATTTTATAGGTTTTAGAATGGGTGGGTAAATTTTTAGTGGTTTGATGTTAAATATGGGGGTGCTGATGTGTTACATATATGTTTACACATACAAAAATAATATAACATTTGTAGTTGATGTCTAGATGTAGTTTCTGTTCTCTGTCTGAAGATGTGTTTTGAGGGGAGGTTTGATGTTTATCATGTGGTTGTAAATGTATAGAGTAAGTTAAGTTAAGATAGTTGTAGTTAGTATTTAGGATAAGGTATTGTAGGTTAGGGTACAATAGAATAGAATAGAATAGTTAGGCTTTGTAGGTTAGGTAGTTTTAGTCAAATATATTAGTAAGGTTTCAATATCATTGTTTGCCTCATACAAGTCTAAATCATTATTTACTGTGTAGGAGTTAGCATTTCTGCTCAGGTACTGATAAGTACATGCCTTTGGCTTTGCTAGCAGTGTATGGCAATATATGTAACTAAGTGATGTTCCTATGGATAAGTATCTGCCAGGTTAGCCATAGAATCACATGAGCTCTCTGCAATCATCAAGCAGTATACACTGCAATCTGGATGTGAATGGATACAACACAGCCCAACACAGGTATTGACATACAGTTGCTCTGTGTATGTACGTAATGTAACATGCATTTAAGGATGTTGTTTTTAAAGCATTCTCCTTAATCCAAGGATTTATAACTCACACACTATCTGCCCCTTACACATTCACACTTGCGCCATTTGCTTGTCACAGTTATGTTGTTTGTTTGCTACTATTAATCGGTAGAACAGCCACCTGTGTTGTGATACCTGTTGCACTTCGTGCTTGCGAGCTTGAGACAGCTGCTAGCTAGTGAACATATATTGTATTAACAAAATGTTTCACTCTATCTGTGTAGTTTTGTACTTGGCTCCAATCTGCACATGCCCCTTTGGCAAGTAGTTGGTGTATAATCCTCATACAATGCACCATGTTCAACTTAGTCCTGCCTCAAACACACATACAACACACAGGTTGTACTAAGTGCTTTCGTTTACATGTGCAAATAATTAGGAGCTTCACAGGGACCGTTCATAGAACAAAAGCCACAAAGATGTAGAGAGCCAGTAGATATCTGGACAGGGTCCAAGGGGGAAACACGTCATGGGGCTTGTAGAGGAGGAGGAAGATAACATTGCCATCAGGGTAGATTAGCCACATTGACAGTCCATAAGTGTGTGAGGTCAACAGAGGTGTTGTAGACTCCTGGTGTAGTAACAAGACTGCTGGATTTTTAGGCGGCAGCACCACAAAGCAGGGGGGACTGAGCCTAATTCCACATCATTTGACAGCTGTCAGCCTAAACCTTTCCAGCAAGCTTGCGGCACCTCACAAGTATCATAGGTAGAAGTGATCTTTGGCAGCCTATCACATGACATTAAGACTCCTCAGGGAAGTTGTGGTAGAAGAGATCTTATCCCTTTATCTCAGTTATACAAGTCTCAATCATGCAAAGACAGAATAGAAGCAGGATTTTAGTTCAATAGGTTTTATTGAAGCAACTGCGTTCTATGTAAAAAGTCATGAATTGTGATTATGAGGATAATGAAACACAGCATTATTACAGCAGTGATAAGAAAAGTGAAATCGTATTGTCAAAATAACATGTCTAACACCCCCACTACACTGCTCAATTTCTACATGAGAGCAAGTAGCAATGGTAACCTTATACCCCCTGCTTCTGGTCTCAGGAAGGAAGCCCAACCTCCATACCTATGTTCAGAGGAAAAGAAGAGGTCTGTTAGTCTGCTGGGAGTCCTGCCATGTAGATGAAGAGGCACTAAAAGGTTACAGAAGAATCTGTGACGATATGCATCATCAGATGTTAAACTGTCTGGAATGTCCCCACCATGATGGTGTGGACATTGTGATTTTTTATAATAATATATCTGTTGTTCTAAGAACTGCCCTGACTTGACAACACATATTGTTCTGTATACGGTAGACAATGTACCCTTATGACCGGCAATAACCATTAAACATCATGTACAGCCTTGGGTTGAGCAAAGGATGAAATGCTGTGCGAAGAAATGAATACCAGATTCTGCAAGAAAGGACAACTGATAAAAGAATAAAAAACATTTCCACTAAAACAACGCTTTTCTAAAATAAAAAAGGAATAAAAGTGAAATGTCACAAGGTCAGAGGGGCACAGGCCTCAGCCCCAGAGCTAAATAATGTGTCAGTGTAAATGCTAAAAAAACTGCACAACAGGGGGAGAATGAACTTGAGGACAGTGCCATTTGATTTTACACTGGCATGGTCATAGGTTATATGCAAAGGAAACAGTGAGTATGTGGCACAGAGAAATGCTACTGGGCACTTTTGTGTGAAAGAGGCAAAGTCTACATCTTCCTCCCCTGATGTATGTGGTACCTCCGTTGAGAGGGATGTTGTAGGTGACAGAGTAGAGGTGGGCACACACACACCAGGGGCTAAAGATGTGAATCCCAGGTCCACAGCAGATTTCTTGAGTGGCAACAGATGTAAGGCAGCTCAACAGCAAGGAAGATCTGCTGGTTTTGCAACACAGCAGCAAAGTCACAGTGGTAGGCACCCATGGTAGCAAGGAAGGAGTCCTGCTTCCGCTCCATGGACTCCAAGATGTTTCTGATTGCCCCCAGCTAGTTGGCAAACTTGCTAGTGCCACTTTGGCAAGAAATTTGCACATGTCTCTGCCTCATGACACCAGCGATGTCAGCCAAGGACTGCTGGAGGTTGCGGAAATTAGGTGCCCCTTATGGTGGCAGAGTTGTCCTTATTTGGAGTGAGGCACATATGGGCTGCCTCTAGGGTGCCTGCCATGGTCTCCATCCCAACCCACACCTAAACTGCCAGCTCCCACTGGACTCTTACCGTAGTCTGTTGGAATCTTATTTGTGGGTCCTGGGAGTCCATGGCTCTGGGTGGGGTGGCAGATGGTATCTGTTGGAAGGTAGGCGGATCAGCTGGAGACCCGGCAACACTGTCAAGCCTTCCCGCGACTGGAGATGGTGTCTGTATGGAGCCCATGATTTGATAGAGCGTGTCTGTGTTTATGGTTTGCAGGTTGTCATTCTCATTATCGCTGAAGTCTGGAACAGTCTGCTGGCTAGGAGGTATGGGTTTGTACACTGCAATGAGATAGAGAAATGGTAATGGTGATCTCTGGTAGATGTTGACATGAGTGAGCAGGTTGACAATCAAAGTTTCAAATTTAGCACTTTCAGTTCAACAATAATGCATAGGACACCTGTTATGCTTGGGTATTGATGGCAAATTGCACTCTAGTACCCTTACAGATTGCAGTATCTCTGCATTGTTCTTGCAAGGACTGTGTGTCTACTCTGAGGAAATGGGCCCTGTCCTAATGGGTAGGTTACGATCACTGACATTAACTCCATTTCATTTTGATCAGAGTTGGTTATCTGCAGAGTATCACATGTCATGTGAGTCAGGCCCACGCCATTGTATGTGTACAGGCTTCCTCTGGTTACCCGCTTTGGGGTCATGGGACATGGGTTAATGCCACACAGTGATGCTATTCATATCATACATTCATTTGCATGTGGCTATGATAGGTAGAGTAGGTGTGACCATATCCAATGGAACTACATGTTGGATTGTTATTGAGGGCTACGGATCAGGCATGATCCCACTTAGAAGTATTGCTGGAAATAGTAGCAGGTACCTATCTATGTTTCCCACCTCACTAGGCCAACCCACTTCAGCATGGGACCGTTCACGACTCCTGTCATTTGTGGTGGCTAAGTAGTTCTTATTATCCCTTGTCAAGTCCCCATCCTATAGCCTATACATGTGGCACTGTGAGACAATGTTGCATCAGACTCCCCCTTGGCACGTGCTACATCTTACCCCAGGTCCACATGACATGTAGTATGTAGTACCCAAAGTGCAGGTGCACAAGTGTGGCACAGTCAGACACAGCAGTGCATGTCTATTGGTGAGGGTACTTTGCAGTACATATGTCCATTCTCACCTCCTAGGTATGCACAGTCTCCCCATTCAAATCCAGTGGCAGTTTTACATGAAGAGCCAGCACCTACAATGCACAACACTAGCAGTGACCCGCCAGGCCCACACATCATCATTAGTTTGGACACACATGGTCCTCTGGTGTGAATCTCTTGCATCCCCCTGTCCAATTTAGGAGGTGAGAGGAGTCAGGTGGCCCCTTCCATGGCACCTGTGTGCTCTCATTCTGCACACCAGTTGTGGAAGGTACTGTAGGCATCTCTCTTGACATGTCCCTATGTGTAGATACTTCCCATGGCCCACACCTGAACCCCCTTTCAGATGAGTGGTTTCTCCTCTGACACACCCAATTCACTCCAAATATTTACATTCTAGCTTATTTTAGCTTAGAGTGCATGGGCCCAAGTGAGACTGAGAAGCTTCATGGTGCAAGGTGGCCTGCATTGCCACAGTCGGGTTGTGCAAGGTAACAGTGTGTGTGCATGATGTATTGTTCCTGTCCCTGTTTTTTGTTCTATATTCTGGGAGTTGTAGTTGTGGTGAGTGAGGGTGTACATTCCACTGCAAGGGGCCAGTATACAAAGAAAGGTAAACGTGGACTGATGCTGAACTTCACACATTGAAGGGAGGAAGGTGACGGATCTGGACTGAACTGTGCAAATTGTAACTGGTCAGTGCAAATTATTTTAATTTGATGTTTATCCATAGATAAACTGGCATACTGCCCTCTGGCCTGCAGACGTGAGGGAGCGTTGGAGCACTGTGACATACCTGTCTGCACCTTACCTAGTCGCGCATTGCCCCTTCTTGCAACTTACCATATGGGTCTTGTTGTTCATCATAGGCTTCTCCGTCCTGTCTCCTCAAACTTATTCAACTGCTCCTGGGGCACCTGGCTTCCACCTCTGGTCTGCAAGGCTGCTTGAGGTTGCTGGCCAATTTCTCTTTTGTCCTGCGCTTGCAATCATGTCAGCACTTCTTACAGTCGGTCACTGTTCTTTTGACTTATGCCGCACTGTTAACCTTGTCTACAATGGACTGCCATATAGCCTCTTTCCTCCCTATTGGCAATTTTGAGGTGACGAATAGCTAGTGTTGGTGCTCCGTCACCTCAGTGATCATGATGTTATTCTCCTCCTCACTAAATTTGCTCTTTTTTCCTTTGCCCTGGGAGTCTCTTTGGGCATTCTCGCTGGGACTGGGATTGCTGGGGTTGTCCTGGACTCTGTGGTCTCCTCTGTCCTTCATGGCTGCTTCAGGAGAGGGTTCCTTTTTTTAGTCCAATGTAGCATTTTTTAACCTCTTTTTTTATGCATTTGGCACACAAAAGTGATGCTTGCATTGAAATGAAAATCAGCCTAGCGTCACTTTTACAGCAGTAGCGGCAGCTTTCCTAACAACTTGGCACACAGGTTAGCATTACTTTTCTTGACACAGCCAGGATTCTTATGCCATGGGGCACTGTACCACAGCATTAAATGTTTAGAGCATTGCGTCATTTCTTGTAAGGGAGGCCCTTTGTATGTTAATATTTACAGGCAGAAAGTATGTTGTGACCTATGCTCTAGGTGGAGGCCATGGCCATTAAAAGCTGGCCTTGCACAATGGCGCAGATGGTTGAGGAAAAAAGCGGTCCAGTTTGTGAGAACTCTGGCTGCCCAGAGATGGAGCAAAGAAGTGTGTTGCTTACCTTTTACCAGTTGTTCTGAGTAATTGTACCACAACAGGCTTCTGCTACTCAGAAGTGCCACTATGGGGAGCTTCTAGTTTTCCTTGAAGGCCTAAAGAATAGCCCTGTTGGTACCTGGAAGGTCAGGCATGGTTTTTGTTGCAGTGAGAAAATGGCATTTTACCTGTGGCTCAGGAAACTGTTGCACTAATGTTGGATAGTATGAAATATTTGCTTGATTATACCTCAGGAGCTTTCAAAAGGCAAAGATGGTTTGTAACTCTGTAAGGCCAGTAAACAGAGCTGAAAGTAAACTCTAAGAAATATTGTTGACAGTGGGAAAACTATCATGGGATAAAAGGTTCCAAAGCAGTGTGGCCTTCCCAGATACCAGTTAATACTGAAAAAATATAAAAACACAGAGGCCCTCATTACAACACTGGCGGTAAGTGCCGCTTACCGCCATGCTGACTGCTTCCAATATACTGTGGCGGTATACAGCTACCTGTATTATGACCCACACATAGAAATCTGCCCCTATACAGTCACACACAGAAGTCCGCCAGACCAAAGGTCAGTGATAAACTGGTGGTACCCAAACCCACACCATTACGCCAACAAAAATACCCTTACAGCATCATGACCGACGAATCACCGCAGCGGTCATATAACCGTGGTAAACCATTGGAGGTACTGTGTGCTCAAAATACACACACCTGACACACATACACACACCACACCCACACACCCACAACACTATAAAACACACACCCACAATACCCACAACCCTTTAAGACCCAAAGATTTTGGCCAGTGAGAGAGAGACAAGCCAGGAGCACCCACTGAATCTAACCCACAAAACACCATCACCCATACACCATCTACACACCTCACAGCACAAACCCCAACACATCACCCCACACACCCTCACACATATCACTCACACTACACCCATGGCACCACAAAGACACCCCTGGTTCTCAGAGGATGAGCTAGGGGTCATGGTGGAGGAAATCATCCGGGTAGAGCCACAGCTATTCGGATCACAGGTGCAGCAGACATCTATTGCAAAGAAGATGGAGCTATGTCAGAGAGTCGTGGACAGGGTCAACGCGTGGAACAGCACCCCAGAACAAGGAATTACATCAGGTAAAGGTGGAACGACCTGCGTTCTGTGGTTGCAAGACACCAGATGGCTGTACAGAGGACTGGCGGTGGACTCCCACCTCCTACCCCAACAACATGGAAGGAGCAAGTCTTGGCAATCATGCATCCTGAGGGCCTGGCAGGAGTAGCAGGGGGACTGGATTCTAGTAAGTAAACTCTTTACTGCTTTATCCCCCCACCAGCATGCCATCACAAACAACAACCCCTACCCACGCCCCCATCACCCCACCACCTCACACATACACCACCATCACAATCCACCCATCCCAATACCAAGCCCTGCATGGACACAACTCACAGACCTGCATGGACACCCATCACCACAGCATGCACACTAGTGACAATCACTTACCCAAACCAATCTCAACTCACACAAGCCAAAGCTGCCTTGCTAATAACAACCATAGAGGGAAACATATCCATGCACAAGATGGCACACGCTGATACAATAACACTGTATTTACATCCCCACAGGACCCCCACTCAACGTCACCGGAAAGGAGGTGCCAGCCACATCCAGTCCTCCCCCCAGAAGAGGCACACAGTGGTGACAGCAGCTCAGCATGCCTGGATCACGATGACCAACCTGGCCCATCAGGGACCTCTGGACAGTCGGTTACCCAGGCGCAGTCTCAACCCACCACAGAGCCTCCCATTGCTCCCTTTCCTATGCCCCCTTGGACAATTCACCTGTGATACAAATAGACTGGACTCTACCTCGGACTTTCCTCCATCAGCAACCCAGCCCATTGCAATACCCCCTCCACTTATTAGCATCAAAATAAACACCCTTGGAAAAAAATCAAATATGGAGTCTGTCAATTGTTTGACAAATGTATTAGTTTCACAAACTGTGAACATTGCAATTCAAATGCACAGTAATATTCACAATAGTATGACCTGTAGTGGGCAGCGGTAAACACACCAGGAGCCAGAGTGGGGCACAGAGATTTGAAAATAGAGATGCCAAAGGGTACAGTAAGTGGCAAAAGAAAAAGGGAATTCAGGCAGCCATGTACAATGTCAAACACAAAACTGCAATGGAAGGTGAAGTTACAGTGGCTTACCTGTGTGTCACTGGAAGTACTGTTGAATTACTGTAGTTCTGTTGTCCACATCTTCTTCCTCTGCCTCCTCTTTGTCACTGTCCACAGGCTCCACCGCTGCCACACGACCATCCCCAGGCTCATCCTCCTGCAGAAAAGGCATCTGGTGTCTCAAGGCCAGGTTGGGCAACATGCAACGATGATCTGGCACACCTTCTTGGGTGAGTAGTACAGGGATCCACCTGTTAGATGGAGGCACCGGAATCTGGCCTTCAGGAGGCCAAAGGTTTGCTCAATTATCCTTCTTGTTCGCCCATATGCCTGATTGTAACGTTCCTCTGCCCTTGTCCTGGCATTCCTCACTAGGGGCAGTAGCCATGAGAGGTTGAGGTAACCAGAGTCACCTGCAAATATCGAGGGATACCTGTTAGCCACACACTCACCCTTAGGGCCAAACCCACACCCATATACCTACATCATCTGGATGGGGGCCATGGGCTCACCTATTAGCCACACCCAGTGCCTCTGGAGATGAGCCATCACATATGGGATGCTGCTATTCCTCAGTATATAGGCATCATGCACAGAGCCAGGATACTGGCATTGACATGGGAGATGTATTGGTCCGCCAAACGCACCATCTGCACATTCAGAGAGTGAAAGCTTTTTCTATTTCTGAACACGTGTTCATTTCTCTGGGGGGACAAATGCAATATGTGTACCATCAATGGCACCAATGATGTTGGGAATATGTCCCAGTGCATAGAAGTCAGCCTTCACTGAGGCCAAATCCTCCACCTGGGGGAATATGCTGAAGCTGCACATGTGTTTCAGCAGGGCAGACAACACTCTGGTCAGCACGTTTGAGAACATAGGCTGTGACATCCCTGATGCCATGGCCACTGTTGCTTGGAAGGAACCACTTGCCAGGAAATGGAGCACTGACAGGACCTGCACTGGAGGGGGGATACCTGTGGGGTGGCCGATAGCTGAGATCAGGTCTGGCTCCAATTGGGCACACAGTTCTTGGATTGTGGCCCTATCAAGTCTGTAGGTCAGGATAATGTGCCTGTCCTCCATTGTCGCCAGGTCCACCAGGCGTCTGTACATGGGGGATGTCTCCATCTTCTATTCATCCTCAGTGATTGAACTCTAGGGTGAAAAACGATGAGCAGAAGGTCATATTCACAAATATTTCAACATTGATATGCAATTTTTGCTTTACAGAAACAGTACGTGAACTCGTAAGTCAGTTGATGTGCCAATGTCTGCTGTGATGCAGTTATGTGCAATGGCCTATGCCCCACCTGAAATGGCGGCTGCCTGACCTGAGAGGAGGGACATGTGGAAATGAAGTAATTCCGCTGGCGTTGTGTGTCGTTGCTGTTGGCGGTCGACGACCACCGCGCAACACCGCATTGGTTATAATTGGGCCCTATGAGTTCCAGGAGCCAATGGGGATGTACGCCAGCTGTGACGGTATATACTGCCGCGGACGTGACCGCCATTTTCTATCTGTGCACTCACTTGCTACCTGACCTTCAACAGGAGAGGACCTACACTGCAAGTACTGCTATGACCTGTGCCTGGAAGCAACAATGTATCGAGTGTCTGGGGAAAGGGACCCTGCCTTCACTTCGGAGGAGTTGGAGAGACTGGTGGATGGGGTCTTACCCCAGTACACTTTACTTTATGGTCCTCCAGACAAACAGGTGAGTACACTGTGAGCATGAAGCGTGGGCCATGAATGTATGGATTGCTGTGTGTTTAAACCTCGTGTGGGGGGGGTCTGAGGGGTCCTCGGCAGAGGGCTGCATGTATGGTGGTCAATGTATGTGTTTAAGGGGATGGAGATATATGTTGGGCCATGAGTATAACAGTCCGGACGGTATGACTAATACCTTTTCTGCTGTATTTTTTCTGCAGGTCAGCGCCCATCAGAAAAAGGGTATTTGCCGTGCTATCGCCAAGGAGGTGTGGACCCTGGGGGTCTTTGACAGGCAAGGCACCCACTGCCGCAAATGATGGGAGGAACTGCACCGCTGGGCAAGGAAGACGGCAGAGGCCCAGCTGGGGCTGGCCTCCTAACGAGGAAGGGGTGCCTGGCGTACCCTGGCTACCCCTGATGTTCCACATTATGGCAGTGGCCTACCCAGAGTTGGATGGGCGCTTGAAGGCATCACAGCAGCCACAAGGGGGTGAGTACAGATCCTGAATCATGACTTTGCACGTGTTAAGGTATTACCTGTGTGGGGGATGTGGGCTGTGGGTACCCCTAGGCCAGGGGGAACATGGCAGGGTATGTTCAATGATGGGCAAGCTAAGATTCACTCCAACCTCAATAATGTTAGTGGGCATCTACTACTGGGCAGGGTCCTGTGGGTTTCAGGTGTGCAGCTAATGGTGTTAGGCATTGTCCCCCATGGGCTGGTGACTAGCATTGTAACTGGTCGTGCATGGCCTAGTGCATAGGGCTGTTCCCTGTGAGTTGTGTACGCCAACGCCATAAGAGTTATGCTGTTCCTGGAATTAACCAAGTATATCATTGGTCTCTCCCCCCTTTTTGTTTTGTCACCCTGTCCTTGTGTGCATTATCATCATCTGGCCGAGGAGCAGAGGCACCGGCAATGGAGGGAGCTGCATCCCACATGGGCCTGGAGGCTGAATTCACCGACGGTGAGGCCACCAGTGGGATGGAGGGCGAGGGGAGCACCACAACAGAGACAGGAGGGAACACTGCCAACAGCGACATCTCCTCCGATGGCAGCTTCCTGGCAGTGGCGGACACCTCTATGGCCACCCCAACTACAGGTACAGCTGCCACCCTGTACCAGTACCGCCCTGCCAGCAGCCCCTCAGCGTGTTTCCCGTGCCCGCTCACCCAGGAGGGTGGGCATCTCCTTTGCCTAAGGCACCTCAGGCCCTGCCCCAGTCAGCCCTGCTGCCCTCAGTGAGGAGGCTATTGACCTCCTCAGATCCCTCTCTGTTGGGCAGTCAACCATACTGAATGCCATCCAGGGTGTAGCAGGGCATTTGCAACAAACAAATGCATACCTGGAGGGCATTCACTCTGGCATGGCGGCCCAACCGAGAGCATTCCAGGCTCTGGCCAATGCACTGATGGCAGCCATTGTCCCTGTCTCCAGCCTCCCTCCTCCAACTTCCTCTACCCAGTCCCAATCCCCTTAACCCCAGCCTATCCCAAGCACACCTTCAGACCAGCAATCACCCAAATCAACACACAGGAGTGGCTCAGGCAAACACAAGCACCACACTTCATCTCACAAGCACTCACACAAGCACCATCCACATGCAGCCACACCAATATCCATTGCCTCCACTGTGTCCCCCTGCTCCTCGTTGTCATCCTCCCTCCCAGTAGCGTCTCCACTCACACCTGCTGGCACTACATCCTCATCCACTACCTCCCTCACCAGCTCGCCTATCACAACACACCCCTCACTGGCAGTCACCATCCCACATCAATGCACACGTCCCTTGTGTCCTCTCCCACTGTGTCTGTGCCCGCTCCTCTCAAAGTACACAACCGCCATCCAACTCAAAACAGCATCCAGCCCATGCAACTGCACCCAAACACAGCATACTGACACCTCCTACAACCACTCCCTCTTCCTCCACTCCCAAACCTTCACCCTCTTCCTGCCCCAGTGTCCCTAAGAAGCTTTTTCTCGCCACCCTTGACCTATTCCATACCGCACCCCCGTCCTTCACTTCGGCCAGGGTGGCCAGAACTCAGCCCAGCACCTCAGCCACCCTGTCCACGGCCACTGTGGTTTCTGCAGCAACTGCAGGTGTGAGAGGCTCCAAAGAGGCACCCGTCATCCCAGCCAGTGTGCCAGCACCACCTGCCAAGGCCAAAAAGGGTCCACCACCTATCAAGAGCAAGAAGGGGACACCAGCCAGCAAGGGAAAGGAGGCACCATCCGGCCAGCAAGGGCAAGAAAAAGACACAAGCTAGCAGAAGCAAGGAGGCACCACCATCTGCCAAGGGCAGGAAGGGGCACACAACACCAGCCATGGCACTTCAGTCATCCAAGGCTGCAGGTGAAGGCCTGGAGGCTACCTCCACCACTGCCAGCACCGCCACCTGCACAGCGGCCAGCACTGCCACATGCACCACCACCAGCAACACCACTGCCAGCTGCAGCAGCCCCAGTGGGCATACGTCCGAGGCTGCAGGTGAAGACCTGGAGGCTACCACCACCACTGCCAGCACTGCCATCTGCACCGCGACAGAACCGCCACATGCATCGCCACCAGCAGCACCACTGCCTGTAGCAGCAGCCCAGTGGTCAGCTGTCCGAGGCTGCAGGTGAAGGCCTGGGGGATATAACCACCACTGCCAGCACCGACACCTGCAGCACAATTGGCATCCACTGAGCAGCCGTTTCCACGGGCGAACAGTGTTTAGTGGTGACTACATGGGCTGCAGTGCATCCTGGCCCCTGCAACACCTGTCGGTGTGACACACAGGTGAGAGACTGTGACCTTGCCCCATACAGGATGTAGCACACTGGGCACAAGGCCCCCTCCAGCACCTGTGGAAGATTGCATCCACTCAGCCCCTCCTTGCCAGGATGATGCACACTGGGCACAAGGCCCCCTCCAGAACCTGTGGAAGAAGGCATCCACTCAGCCCCTCCTTGCCAGGATAATGCACACTGGGCGCAAGGCCCCCTCCAAAACCTGTGGAAGAAGGCATCCACTCAGCCCCTCCATGCCAGGATGAAGCACACTGGGCACAAGGCCACTTCCAGAACCACTGGAAGAAAGCATCCACTAGAGAGACTGTGGTCTTGCACTCCCCAGGACCAAGCAGTGGGCAAACTACCCACTTGAGAGACTGTGGCTTTGTACTCCCCAGGACCAAGCAGTGGGCATGGAGCCCCCTCTAGGCCAGTGGCGTTGTACCATCTTCCGGCTGAGGTACCCCCCCCATTCCCTGTCCCCCTGAGGTGCCTGTGTGTTTTCGACCTGATCCCCCTGCAGTGTTCTCTCCGTATTGAGGCAGGAGTCAAGTGTGGCCTTGGCCTATGTGTTTTGGCCCAGTGAGCCACAGACATTTTGGAGTGGGCATTGTCCCTCCTTTTGTATATAAGTATATATTGTACATACTGTTTATTGATTTAAGTACATATTTTTCTAAAACTGTACTATTGCACTCATTGTACTCCATTCCTTTTGTCTTTGCGTTATTCCTGAGGGTAACAGGATGTATATGTAATGTTGTTGCATCTGTTTGTGTGTATGGGTTTAAGGGTGGGGGTGTTGCGTGTGTGTGTCACTCTCTTTTTCCTCCGCCCCTCACTTGTGTGCCAGGTGCAGTACTCACCGTGGTCATCTTCACCTGCGTTCGTGTTCCTAGTGGATGAGAAGGTACACCAGCATTGGGAAACAGTGCAGCTCGGGCTCTATGGTGTTGTGGTTCTTCCTTGAGAATCACGAGGTGAGTCGTTTCCCTTTAGAGTATTGTTTCCGCCGTGCTTTTGATGGCATTGGTACCGCCCCGGAAAAGGTGGTGGATAGGCGTGTTGTAATGCAGTGGGTGGTACATTGTCTTCAGCCTGGCTGTTGGTGGTTACCGCTGCAGTGTTTGTTGCTACCGCCGTGACAGTTGATGTGTTAAAGTGGCTGTCTGTGTTGGCGGTTTCCGCCGCGGTCATGATTCCAATTTTTTTACTGCCGGCCTGTTGGCTGTGTTACCTCTGCTTTATCACCAACCACCAGGGTTGTAATGAGGGCCAGAGTGTTTGGTACCAAAATGTCACCTGACAAAGCTAGTTTGTCCTAAATATTGTTAAAACAACTATCGCCCTATGAGTGTTACCAAGAGAAAATCTACACTCAGAGGGGCTATATTTAAGTAAAGAATACTTATAATAAGATAATTGCATCCAGCGATATTTTTGCAAATATGTCCTGACACACCACCCTGGGATCATTGACAATGAAAGTTGTTATTAATCATTTCATCTGGACACTACTCTAGGTGTTATACTGCAAATTGCACAACATGACCAAATACAGACCATTCCATTGTATTAGGGAATGTCTGAGCACAGTAAATCAAACTTCTACTCAAGCAAATATATTTTAATTACACATTTTCCATTGGTGTGCCATAAATGACAAATGAAAAATGTACTACATCACCAGCCAATTACAACGCGGACTCATCATGCAACAAACCAGCTAACCAAGGAACGCCCATCACAGTATCCATGCCAACACCGCCATATTAAAGGAGGTTGCGGTATGTACAAGACACCATTATTTTGGCCTGTCAGAAGACTCAGCAGTGCCTCCACTCTAAGCAATAAATAGATTTTTGTTTCAAAATTGTGATCATTATGCCACCAGAACGGATGCTGATCCACATCTTCCCTGCCAGCAGAACTGCATTTGCTGTCTCCAAGATGCAACCACAGGACCCGGATTCGCCCCCCAGGAGGAAGGCATTGAACCTCAGTCTAGCAATTTCCCTGTGGCCTTGGATCACGCATATGCGAGGGGTTGTGTCCAATCACTAATGAGTCCTTGCTTTCAACATTATGATACCCAGGGCACACAGGCTCATGGACCTGGGTGGTGATTGAGAAGTTTCAGACTCTACTGGACTAGATAGTCAAAGGATATTTCCTAATTCAATTGGAACCCTAAAGCCTTGAAGGGTCGGCCCACCAAAAGTGCTATTTCCTAAACAGTAACCGCAGTATTGCACTTAGAGGAACATCTACAAGTGCTAAACTATTGAGTATGCTTAAACTGAACAATGCTTCACATTTCAGACTGCTGAGCCCAGTTAAAAATTACCATTTTATAGACATTGTAATTTCCATTTGCTAATTGTCTTTTTTAAGCTAATGCTCACCTGTATCTCGAGCGACTCCACTTCAGTCTGGACCTTCTGTCTACAAAGTTAAGCACTTTCTTAAAAATTGCTAATTCAGTCATGGCACTTCGAAGTGACCTCTAAACTTTATCACTCATACTGGAGTCATCAGTTTGCACTGAACAAAACTGCACCAAATTTCGCAGAAACCTGCATCTTTACACAGAAAGTGTGTTTACATGATTTGGTGTAAATCCGTTTAGCCATTTTGGAGATGTTCAAAGAATTGTGCTGTGTGGTTCACTCCCAGCAGTGCTTAATTTGTGCTTGTTGTTTCCGGTGCTGAGCACCGGCACTTATTTGTGAGGGACGGAGCTTATTCTTATGCCTCAAGCATTTGCTGCGAGCAAAGGACACATATGGGAAAGACGGAAGAAGGGAAAAACTAAAACGGGTCATAAAGAGAGAAAATAGGAAGTTGCAGAATGTGCTGAAGGGGCAGGGAGAGGCCGTAAATGGATTGAAGAGGCCCGAAATGGCTTCAGAATTACGCTGCCTCAGTATTCAGTGCTGGCAGGTTTAATTACAGCAGCCTCGTGTTTAAGAGAAGGGCTTTGAGCACCGGCACCTCTTAATTTACAAATTAAGCACTGACTCCCAGAATCTAAAAATAAAACATTCTTATTGGTCAAGAGGCCTTTTTTTCGCATTGGCCAACTCACTCCTCTGAGACCAAAAGGGGACTTGTGGAACTGAGAGCTTTGATAGGCTGGAAAAAACTTGAAGAGGAACGTTGCAGTCGCCATTACAGGAATCTGAGCCTGATTTAGAACAGACGGGCGACTCAATCATAATGGTGACAGATATCCTGTCCCCTGAAATCTAAACCCCTTAGAATATAATGGGATTCAAATTTCAGCAGACAGGATATCCGTCACCATTGAGACAGAGTAACACATCCGCTGAGTTCTAAATCAGACCCTCTGTCCCTGAATACTGGAAAATAAATGTAAAAAAATGTTAGAGCCATCCTGATCCCCTAGCTTTGCAGGGCCAAAATAAAAACAACGTGAGTCTGGCACGACCAAAGAATAAAAAAATGGAAGTTGTAGCCAGTTGACCACTCACAGAGTTGAGTGGAAGGCAGATGGCCATGTGCAGCAAATATATTTCCACAGACATATGCTTCTAACCTTTTACTTTACAATACAAAACATAGAAATTCACTAAAAAACAAAGGTTACATTGAAGTCATACATAAGTCAAGTAGTAAGATTTTAACTTGTGATAAAAAACCGCACAAATGCACTGAAAAACAAAGATTAAAATGGAGCCAAACTGACATGAGTAACACGTGCACCACTATGGTGCACTGCTTGTGACCTCACATATTAATTCACTGATGACATCTGAAATGTACTGCAGTGCAAGTTATGCTTATGTCAGCTATGAATAAGTGGCGAATTTTAGCTTTTTCTTGTTCTTTAAATGTTAGTTTTTTTTATTTCTAGAAAACCTATGTATACCTCCATTTCAACATGTTTCATTGAATCTATCTATCTATCTATCTATCTATCTATCTATCTATCTATCTATCTATCTATCTATCTATCTATCTATCTATCTATCTCTCCATATATATATATTTCCAAAACCAACAATTGTCAGACAATTGATTCGTTGCACTCCAGGAGAGTTTTATTTCTTCTATCCAAAGAAGTGTAAAAAGACACCACCAATGCATTTCAACCTCTCGGTCTTGATCACAGAAACTGGATAGAAGCAATAAAACTCTTCTAGAGTGCAACAAATCAATTGTCTGACAATTGTTGGTTTTGGAGATTGCAGAGGAATGGTCCTTTCCTCACGTTTGCATCCGTAAAATTTACGTGCCAGAAGGTGGGCCTTTGGATGGTGTTATATATATATATATATATATATATATATATATATATATGTATATGTATATACATATGTGTGTGTGTGTATATATATATATATATATATATATATACATATATATATATATATATATATATGTATATATATATACAGAATGTTGTTATTTGGTGTAAATCCATTAAGTAGTTTTAGGAAAAGTAAAGGAATTCCAAATTTGTATACCAAATTTGTATACCTAGGGTCATGACGACTTTGTGAATACTCTCAATCTCATGCAGAGATCTGGTTGGCACCCAACACTTAAACCAGAAATTGTTGGCAGCCATTTTAGGACTCAGCTTCAGCTGAGTACCAAAACAAATAGCAGAAAAAAGAAAAGGGGGCAAGTTAGGAATATCCTAAGCCCCTAGTCTGGGTCCAGGGGTCCCCCTGGGTGCCTCCAGAACAAAACAAAGCATTTTTAAAAATTTCACAACCAAATTTGCAAATATTAACAAATTTCACAGTGATTTTAACTTTGCCAGGTCCTGGGATTTTGTAGCATTAATAAAAAAGGAGGGGGGCACATGAAGCCCCCTCCTAGGGCTCTTAAAAGCCCCAGGTACCCCCACCACCTTAGGGCTATATTTCAAAATTATATGGGGACACTGTGGACCCTCATGGGCCCTGTGGCCCACCACCTCCCTAGGGCTTAAACTGAAAAATTATGCAAGCCCCGGGGGCACCACCTCCCCGGGGCTACATTTTTTAAATATACAGGGAGTGTGTGGACCCCACTGGGCCCTGGGGAGCGCCACTTCCCTGAGGCTAGATATTAAAAATTGTTGGGGGCTCACGCAGACCCCCAACCCCTGTGGAATTAACACTATTTAATAACCAAATAAATGTAGCATCCAATTAAAAATTAATTAAACACCAACAAATAATGTAAAGAAAAATAAACCTAATTATCTAAAAACGAAATTACATAGAAAAGCTGATTACATATTAAAAACAAATTATATAAAAACTTCACACCTCAAACTCAAACAAACTCGGCAACCCGTTGCTAAATTAATAATTTGTAATTCAATTTAAAAAATGAAATTGCATTTAAAAGCTTACATATTATAACAAATTGAACACAGGTATTATGTAATAGCAATAACGTATAATACTAAAATAACTGATATCAATCAAACTAATTAAAAAAATACAAAATTAATTAAAAAGGATTTTATAGACAGCTAAATGTAAACATATCTCAGGAACGTGCCATATAAACTAAGATATGGCACATTCCTGCTCCCTCTTTGTGCTGGTGCATTGGTGGCTGCCAAGAGCCAAAGCAGTCACCCTTGCGCCATAATGCAAGGTTCCGAGACTGCAGGCAGGATTATGTTTGTGCACAAAGGGATACCTTCCTACACTAAAACAATCTGCTGAGTCTTTTTCTTCTTTCTATGTGTGCTGCAGAATGCAGCGCATGCAGTCAAAGGTAAAAATGAGAAAAAATAAACATATTTCTCCTTGCTATGCCTCCTCTGGGAAGACATACCATTTTGATGAATTCCCAGGTTTACTAAATCGTGGATTGGACCAAAAGTCATCATTCGGTTCATTGGAACACCCATACTCCACCCACTGAAGGCCTTTCCAGGGAAGAGAAATGCAAGGCAGCGACGTGCGCTGCCTTGCGTTAATCCATATTTACCATACCAGACAGAGCCCCACAAGGTGGCTCCGCCTGGCATAATGAATTTTACTTAAGAGCTTGAATTGCCCTTCTGTCACCTTGTGTTTAAAACAAAAAAACTTGTTAAACTTATTTCAAGTAACTTTAACTTGTGCCCCCTCATAGTGTTGTCGTTAGTGATATCAGTTCAGTTGTCATTAGTAATGTTATCAATGATGTCACAGAACATGTTGTTGTGTTGTAATATTTGAGGTCATAAGCTGTGCATGGCAAGGGCTTTAGTTATAGTTACTTGAAATAACTATAACTGTATGAAATTATTACCACATCTAATTAGGATGTCATATCAACTTTTGTTTTTGTCAGTGAATGTCTAGTTTTTTTTTTTTTTTGCCATTTTTTTTGAAGAGACAAGGCATACAAACATATATTATGCAGAGCATACTTCCACATACAACTGTGAGCAGCAACAAACACAGGGCTTAAACAGGGTCTTTCAACATTTGGGTAGTCTAAAAGGGGAGAAGAGGGGAGAGAAGACAGGAAAAGGGGGGGAAGGGGAGGAATAGGGGAGAGGAAATAGGAACTACAGAATAATAGCTGCAGTTTAAAGAGGAGGGGGAAGGCTGGAAAGAGGATGGGCTAGGTATAGAGCCCCCTCAGTAGGTGGGGGGAGTGAGGGGAAGGGTATGAAGACACCAGAGCAGTGTATAGATTGATGAGAATGTAGAGGTAGAATGTTATATAGGAAGAATTGCAGCCTGTTTAGCCAGGAATAGTGCTCATCCTGATCAGCATAAGGGCAACAATTCTGGTAGCCAGCAGGGGAAAGGGGGGGCGAAAGGGAAGCGCTAGTCACCATACAGTACTTCAAAACTTCCACGATTGCGGTCCTCCCAGATATCTCAGTCTTTCACCAGTATCTCTATGGAATGGATAAGTATGTAGAAAAGGAAGAGACGAGTGGACGAGATCGAGGAGGTAGGGGAGAGCAACCGGGGATATAGTGGAAAAGTGGGAGTGCAAGATCTAGTGAAACGATGGAGGAGGAGGGGTGTGGGATGCAGGGGAGGCAGAGGTATTAAGATAGTGGGAAAGGAGGGCAGATAGCAGAGCATAGAAGCATAAGAGTTGAGGAGTTGAGGGCACCCAGTACCCCCTCAGGTGGGAAGGGGAGGTGAGAAAACAACCCAGTATGGAAGGCATCAGTCCGAAGCAGAGGGAAGAGAGGCACGGGTGTGTAGATTTGTTCCTCAAGAGTACCAATGTGGAGTCTGTGGCTTTGCCATGGGCAAATCGTGCTGTATTCATAAATGTGTTGCATATAGGGAGAACGTAACAGACTACGATGCTTGGGGGAGGAAGGGTGCCCATATCTGGGTAAATAGGGCGGCTTGGTCCTGTAGATTGTAAATGGCACGTTCATGCATTGCAGTCTGTATCATTGCCACCATCCACTCTTCCGGGGTAGGCGGGTTGAGTGATCTCCAATGGCGAAGGTTGCATAGCTTGGCCAATGCGAGGGCAGTGTGTAATAGGTGACGTTGTGGTTTGGATAGATCAGGGAGGTTACCCGTGTCATGCAGGAGGATAAGGGAAGAAGGAAGTGGTTGGCGGAGACGGATGGAGTTTTCAAGAATGTTACTCACGGATTCCCCAAAAAAACATATTGGGGTCTCAGTCACAGACAATATGGATGATATCACTATATGTCTCACTGCACCGCCAGCAGTGGGCATGCGGCAGCAGGCCCATTTTGCACAGTTTAGCTTGGGTCCTGTACCAGTCATTTAGTATTTTAAAGAGGCAGAATTTTGTTTGGGCCTCTCACGTGCCCCTGTCCAGGACATTCAGGATGTCTGCCCAGTATTCATCCTCAAATGATGTATGACGGTATGAAGGTGGTGCTGCCATCTTGACCGTAGGTTGTTAAGAAGGGGTTGCGAATAGAGATGTTGAGTGGGCACTCCATAGAGGCCCGACATCACCCCCTTAGTGCGCCCCAGGTGTTGAAGGAAAATAGTACAGGAGAGGATTGGCAGGACCAAGGGAAGGCCCAAAGCACTGTGAGGCAGTGTTCAAGTTGTAGGTATTGCCACATTTGATCGGGGTGAAGGCCGTATTCATCCAAAGAAGTAATACCTGCCATGCTCCATTGAGGCCATGAAATAGTGGATCTCCCTATTCTTAACTGGTCATCACCCCATAGGTGGGGGTGTATGCCAAGAAGTCGGTGCGTCTGTCGCCAAGCTGCTAGGGTGCCTCGAGTATCGGGTATTTGTGAGGAGTCTGAGGTTTGTAGTCTCTGTATAGGTTGCTGAGGCCACCGACATTTGAGAGTAATTGACGCTCGATCTGGACCCATGGCGGGGGTTCTGAGGCACCCAGTAACATGTACGCCAGCTGAGACAGGTGGAGGGCCAAGGTATATTGTTCGACTGACAGAAGTCCCATACCGCCACTGGACTGGTGAGCCATAAGTTTGGCAGTAGAAAGGCGGGGCAGGCTGTACCCCACACAAAGACTCTCATTAGTGCATCAATTTTTCTGAGGGTCCCCACATGGTAAGCCCCAGGTGAGTCCATTTGTCAAAATCCTGAGACATACGAGACAATAGGGGAGCCAGATTGTCCGCCACCATATGATCCAGGCCTCTATTAAGTAGGATTTCTAAGTATTTAAGATGAGATGGTTTCCATCTGAACGGGAAGCCATGAATCGCTGCTCATGTAGTAATAGTGCATAGGGTTAGGGCTGTACTGTTATCCCAATTCACTGATAACCAGATAAGAGGGCAAATCCATCTATGATCTCCAACAAGGCTGGGATGGAATGGTCTAGATCTATTAGGGTGAGCAGGATGTTGTCTGCATATAGGTAGAGTTTAGATACTTCCCCCTGGATTAACAGTCCAGTAAGAAGAGGAGAGCGGCGTATAGCAGCTGCTAAGGGTTCCAATGCGAGGAGGAATAATAGGAGCGATAGCAGGCACCCTTGTCTCGTCCCTCTGCGGATCGCGAAGGGATTGGAGATGAACCCGCCGCAGTTGACCTGTGCTGTAGGTTTATCATAACGCAGGTGCACTTGGGAGATAAAGTGATCACCGAGGTCAAATTTCTTGAGGGTGGCTTTCTAGGGTTTTTTTAACATAAAGTTATATTTTATTGCAATACGTAAGGGTAATATCTAGCTGAAGGCTGTGTCTCCAGCTTGGTCCTGCTCTTAACCCCTCACGGGCAGCCAACTTCCAGTCTCGCAGGGCCCTCCGCAGACACAAGGGGACTTATTTACCAGCTCCAGTTTGTCACTGTGACGTACCAGTGGCGCATTGAACAGGTCCATATCTACAAGGCCAAGAGAAGCCACTTTGCATGACTTTTCATGGTTTTGTAGATATGTTGTAGGGCAACTCAAAACCCATGGGTTTTGATGCATTCACAGATTCACAAGAATCCATGAACTGGGCATGCATCAAAATCTTATGCCTCCCCAGGTTGGACCGCCAAAGCGGCCTCACTGTGAGAAAGTAGCCTCTTTCTAGCCTTGTTAGCCCCACTTTTGGCCTGTTTGTGAGTATATGTCAGGGTGTTTTCACTGTCTCACTGGGATCCTGCTAGCCAGGCCCCAGTGCTCATAGTGAAAACCCTATGTTTTCAGTATGTTTGTTATGTGTCACTGGGACCCTGCTAGTCAGGACCCCAGTGCTCATAAGTTTGTGACCTATATGTATGTGTTCCCTGTGTGATGCCTAACTGTCTCACTGAGGCTCTGCTAACAAGAACCTCAGTGGTTATGCTCTCTCTTTGCCAATTGTCACTAACAGGCTAGTGACCAATTTCACCAATTCACATTGGCATACTGGAACACCCTTATAATTCCCTAGTATATGGTACTGAGGTACCCAGGGTATTGGGGTTCCAGGAGATCCCTATGGGCTGCAGCATTTCTTTTGCCACCCATAGGGAGCTCTGACAATTCTTACACAGGCCTGCCACTGCAGCCTGAGTGAAATAACGTCCACGTTATTTCACAGCCATTTACCACTGCACTTAAGTAACTTATAAGTCACCTATATGTCTAACCTTTACCTGGTAAAGGTTGGGTGCTAAGTTACTTAGTGTGTGGGCACCCTGGCACTAGCCAAGGTGCCCCCACATTGTTCAGGGTAAATTCCCCGGACTCTGTGAGTGCGGGGACACCATTACACACGTGCACTATACATAGGTCACTATCTATGTATAGCGTCACAATGGTAACTCCGAACATGGCCGTGTAACATGTCTAAGATCATGGAATTGTCACCCCAATCATGATCCTCCGAGTCTCTAGCACAGACCCGGGTACTGCCAAACTACCTTTCCTGGGGTTTTACTGCAGCTGCTGCCAACCCCTCAGACAGGTTTCTGCCCTCCTGGGGTCCAGCCAGGCTTGGCCCAGGAAGGCAGAACAAAGGAATTTCTCAGAGAGAGGGTGTTACACCCTCTCCCTTTGGAAAAAGGTGCCAGGGCTGGGGAGGAGTAGCCTCCCCCAGCCTCTGAAAATGCTTTGATGGGCACAGATGGTGCCCATCTCTGCATAAGCCAGTCTACACCGGTTCAGGGATCCCCCAGCCCTGCTCTGGCGCGAAACTGGACAAAGGAAAGGGGAGTGACCACTCCCCTGACCTGCACCTCCCCTGGGAGGTGCCCAGAGCTCCTCCAGTGTGCTCCAGACCTCTGCCATCTTGGAAACAGAGGTGCTGCTGGCACACTGGACTGCTCTGAGTGGCCAGGGCCAGCAGGTGACGTCAGAGACTCCTTCTGATAGGCTCTTACCTGTGTTGCTAGCCTATCCTCCTTCCTAAGTAGCCAAACCTCCTTTTCTGGCTATTTAGGGTATCTGCTTTGGGGAATTCCTTAGATAACGAATGCAAGAGCTCATCAGAGTTCCTCTGCATCTCTCTCTTCACCTTCTGCCAAGGAATCGACCGCTGACTGCTCTGGACGCCTCCAAACCGCAACAAAGTAGCAAAGATGACTACTGCAACCTTGTATCGCTGATCAAGCCGCCTTCTCGTCTGCTTTCCTGGTGGTGCATGCTGTGGGGGTAGTCTGCCTCCTCTCTGCACTAGAATCTCCAAAGAAGTCTCCCGTGGGTCGACGGAATCTTCCCCCTGTAACCGCAGACACCAAAAGACTGCATCACCGGTCCTCTGGGGCCCCTCTCAGCATGACGAGCGTGGTCCCTGGAACTCAGCAACTCTGTCCAAGTGACTCCCACAGTCCAGTGACTCTTCAGTCCAAGTTTAGTGGAGGTAAGTCCTTTCCTCACCACGCTAGACTGCATTGCTGGGTACTGCGTGATTTGCAGCTGCTCCGGCTCCTGTGCACTCTTCCAGGATTTCCTTTGTGCACAGCCAAGCCTGGGTCCCCGACACTCTAACCTGCAGTGCACGACCTCCTGAGTTGTCCTCCGGCATCGTGGGACCTTCTTTTGTGACTTCGGGTGAGCTCCGGTTCACTCTTCTTCGTAGTGCCTGTTCCGGCACTTCTGCGGGTGCTGCCTGCTTCTGTGAGGGCTCCTTGTCTTGATGGGCGCCCCCTCTGTCTCCTCATGCAATTGGCGATATCCTGGTCCCTCCTGGGCCACAGCAGCATCCAAAAACCCTAACCGCGACCCTTGCAGCTAGCAAGGCTTGTTTGCGGTCTTTCTGCGTGGGAACACCTCTGCAAGCTTTTTCACGACATGGGACATCCATCCTCCAAAGCAAAAGTTCCTAGTCCTCTTCGTTCTTGCAGAATCCACAGCTTCTACCATCCGGTGGCAGCTTCTTTGCACCCTCAACTGGCATTTCCTGGGCATCTGCCCACTCACGACTTGAGTGTGACTCTTGGACTTGGTCCCCTTGTTCCACAGGTACTCTCGTCTGGAAATCCATCGTTGTTGCATTGCTGGTGTTGGTCTTCCTTGCAGAATTCCCCTACCACGACTTCTGTGCTCTCTGGGGAACTTAGGTGCACTTTGCACCCACTTTTCAGGGTCTTGGGGTGGGCTGTTTTTCTAACCCTCACTGTTTTCTTACAGTCCCAGCGACCCTCTACAAGTTCACATAGGTTTGGGGTCCATTCGTGATTCGCATTCCACTTTTGGAGTATATGGTTTGTGTTGCCTCTATACCCATGTGCTCTCATTGCAATCTATTGTGACTGTACATTGCTTGCATTGCTTTCTATTGCTATTACTGCATATTTTTGGTATTGTGTACATATATCTTGTGTATATTTGCTATCCTCATACTGAGGGTACTCACTGAGATACTTTTGGCATATTGTCATAAAAATAAAGTACCTTTATTTTTAGTATATCTGTGTATTGTGTTTTCTTATGATATTGTGCATATGACACCAGTGGTATAGTAGGAGCTTTGCATGTCTCCTAGTTCAGCCTAAGCTGCTCTGCTAAGCTACCTTTTCTATCAGCCAAAGCTGCTAGACACCTCTTCTACACTAATAAGGGATACCTGGACCTGGTGGAGAGTGTAAGTACCCCTTGGTACCCACTACAAACCACGCCAGCCTCCTACACTCACCCCCCCATAGTATTATGGTGTTTCCACCAGGCTGACAGGAGAAAACATCATATTACGATGTTTCTGCGTGTCAGCCCAGCGAAAACAGTGCAACGGCATTGGCCTCGACTCCCTTAAGGGAGCCGAGGCCAATGCCATCGCACAACAGCATCCTCGGAATGCACACTGTGTGCACAACAGACAGTGTGCATTCCCAGGGTGCTGGCAGGGTGGGGGGGGCTGCACTGCCCATGCCATGGACATCAGCAATACAGGGGCACTCCTGTGGCCCATACCACTGGCTTTCTGACAGCTTTTTCATGGTGGTGAAACTGCCAGGGAAAGGCTTGCGGAAAGTGGACTTGTGCTCAGCACCATGGTGCTGCCATGGGCAGTACAGTGGCTGACCATGACTCCTACTGCCACCACCCTGTCGGGATCCATGATCGTGGTGGTAGAGGTGGTCCCCTGGCAGTCTGACCACCAGGGTTGCAATCTGGTGGTTGGATTGCCAGGTGTGCGGTGGTCCAACCGACACAGCGAGTTTGAGGCCCTGTGTTGAGAAACAAGTGTGGCTAATACCATCCTCAAAAATTATTGAAAGGTATCTGGGGTTTGTTATATTGTTGTACCAAGACACACAACAATAGTCCTAAAAGTACATTCCTTGTTGTGTTGTAGCAATCACAGTTCAAACTACACTTAAGTGTATATTAAAAGTTTTATTCATCCAATGCATCATGAATACAGAGAAACAACAGCCAACACGTGTTTCGTCAACAAGACTTTCTCAAGGCCCAAGTGTAAGTACAGTCTAATGTCCCACAAATGTTGCAAGGTTCAAAAGTTCGAGAAAGAGCATAAATCTTGAATTGTAGTTGCCAAGTCCAGGGAGACTATGTGATATAGCCGCTGGACGTATGTAAATAGTACCGCATACTTACATGAACTGAGTATTCAGGCAGGGGTTTCTATTCTCACATGATACATTAAAATTTTTAAAAAATGTGTGTTTTAAAAATTACTTATTGATCATTATAGAAATACTTGCCAGATTTAAGCAAAAGGTTTGGAGTGCTCGAAGAAACATTAAGGGAGGCTGAAACACTCAGAAAAAGCTTACCGCGTGCTTGTGTTTCTTCGTTTGTTGTGCATAGCTGCAACCTGTCTGCCTCTTTAAGCCCAGATGAAAGACTTGCACCAAGGTGCACATGGCGATGATACACTGTATCATCCTTGCCTCTGCCAATCAGTACAGAAACTGGGTCATGGCCTCCTCTGTGTATGAGAGAAAAGAGAAGTGTTTGTCTCTCATGAGCTAAAGGAAATAATGTGCTAATGATTTCTCTTGCAATCTCCTATAATGTGTGACTTGTAAATCATTTTGGCTGGTTTTGTCAAATTTTGAACAGATGCGTTGGGCATAGATAAAATGAAGGGGTAATAAAAGTTTCATTCACTAATGACTGCCTAACTGAATAACTGTTGGTGCTGTTTGATGAATCTGCATGAAAGCTTCCAGATGATGAAATAATTACAGCCTAAGCTCAGGTAGGCCAGGTGACAAAGCCCCGCTGTGCATGGCAAAGTGTGTCTGACTGAAAGGTGTAATCAGTGCAGAATGGTTACAAGGCAGGTGAATGTGGTACATCAGTGAAATTCACTCAAATGAGTCAGCTGTAAAAGTTTTTTTTCATTAGCTCTTTATTATGACCTACTATACATCAAATTTCTTTGTGTTCAATCTGGGTATATTTGGTCAGCAGGTAGCATCATATTTTAGAACCCATATTGGTAAACATTAATATAGCATAAAGAACTGGCAATAACCCTTCCCCATTCAAACATTCTTGCAATGTCTTTTCCACTTTCTTTGGCTAAACAGGTAGTTTCCACTCTATGTCCACATTTTACCTTAATATTATATCAATGTACATATTATATGTCAAATATACCTTTATTATTAGGTGACCTCTGACCTCTGTTACCTCTCTATGACAGTCTGGTAAGTAATTATTTTAAATATAAGTTAATACTACCAGCTCCTCTTCGTAATAGGTAGATCTGAGTATGAACCTCTTCACAGAGTTGGTTTGTCTGATTTATTCTCACAAGCCACTTTTGTTTTGTCCTAGCCTTTGTACGGTGTGCCTTTACTTGTCAACTTGCATTGCTATTCAATGGCTAGTACTTCAGCTGCCGACCACTTTTTAACTTCATGCAGCCATCGTTTTTTTGGTGAGGGTCTCCTTCCTTTCCATTTCTTTGTCAAATTCGTTTTGCTTCAAGTAGTACCAAAGTCACAAATCTGTATATAGGTCGTTTTGTGGTCTATCTTGTTGCCCTAGTAAACAGTGGAGAAATCAGAAGTGTTGTCTCCATCACGTCAATTCTCTGTTTAGCTATCTACATCTGGGGCAAGGATCTGGGCCCAGATTTATGAAGCCCTGCGTTGTTGTTGCATCACATCAGGCAGCACAAGGTAATTCTAGGCTTTAGTGACATATAGTGACATTTACTAAGCAACGCAAAGCTACTTAGCATGGCTTAGTAAATCTAGAGTAACGCAAGGCACCGCAATTTGTTGCCTTGTATAAATCTGCACTGGGAAGGCATTTCTTGGGTGGAGTGAGGGTGGTTTCATGCATACACTCATGGTTTTTTGTGCATTCCCAAATTCACTAAGACTAGTAATCTGGGAATGCATAAAAATGGTACGCCTGCACTGGTTAGGTGTAAGAAGGATATTTCTCATCATAATTTCCTCATTCTATGTTTGCTGCATTCTTCAACACATTTTGAATGAGGAAAAAGCCTCTGAGGATTGTTTTGTGTAGAGATGTGTCTCTTTCTGCACAAAAGCAGTCCTGTTTGTAACACAGGCTGCCTTTCACGATGGCACAAAGATGCCTGCATTGGTGCATGGCAGCCACAAGTGCACCATCACAGAGAGAGCATGAATGCTCCATATGTTAGTAACTATGGGCCAGATGTAGCAAAATTTTGCGAGTCACAAATGGCCCGAATCGCTATTTGTGACCCCGCAAAATCGGAAATGGGATGCAAAAACCCCATTTCCGAATCGCAAATAGTGACGCGAGCCATTACCGACTCGTACAATTTGCGACCCCATAGTGCGACCCGCAAATAGGAAGTTGCAATTTGCGAGCCTCAAACCATATGAAAAAGCCACTCGCAAATTGCGACTGGTCGCAAAAAGCCCATTTTGCACACCCAATTTACCATTAACTCAGAGCAGGTGGTAACCAGAACCAAAGTATAAAAGGAGACACAGAAGGCATCTGGGTGACTCAAGATGGCGGAGATATATGTGATAGCAAGGAGGGGGAGAGTCCACGCCACACAGCAGCCAGAGACAGGAGAGGATATACAGAACCAGCCTGACACCTTTCCAACAAACTGAGGAGGAGATTTATGATAAATACAGACTCAGCAGTGCACCAAAATTAGAATTAATAGATCTACTCAATTCGCTGCTTCAACGAAGGACTGTGCGCGGCAGTGCCATCCCCACACATGTGCAAGTGCTATGCTCACTGCACCTCTTGGCCTCGGGTAGCTATCAGGGGGTCATTGCTGTGGCAGGTGGGGTATCCCAAAGTGCACTCTCACGGTATTTCAGATGTTTCTTAGATGCCATACTCACACACATGTGCAGATACATATACCTACCCAGGAATAAGGCAGAAATCAACAGCACCAAGTTGGAATTCTACAGGATTGCCAACTTCCCTCATGTAATAGGGTGTGTAGACGGACACATATACAAATCTGCCCTCCTGCAAATCTGGAATATCTGTTCCGCAACCATAAGTGTACCCACTCACTGAACATCCCAGTGGTATGTGACGCCCATTATGTTATCACTGACATGGTAGCCAAATTTCCAGGGAGTACACATGACTCTTACATTTTCAGGCACAGTGGGATACACCAACGCCTAGAACGTGGGGAGTTTGGAGACGGATATCTCCTAGGTATTGCTGAATACACCCTGAAGACATACACACAGGTCAATGTGGAAACCATCCATGCCCTGCTAACATTGTCCATTTTTGCCAAACAGGTGACAGTGCATATGCGCTACGACCATGGAAACTTACCCCGTACTTAACACCCAGCAATGAGACTGAGAGGTGATGCAACAGTGCACATAGGAGGACCCACAATGTTATAGAGAGGACCTTTGTACTGTTGATGGCAAGATTCCGATGCCTCCACAGAAGTGGAGGTGCGCTCCAGTATGCCCCACTAACAGCATTCAAGATAGTTGGCGCATGCGCTATACTGCACAACATTGCCACCAGACATGGGCTACATCTCACCCCAGAAGACCTAGATTCGGAGGATGACAAGCAAGAGCTACCACATCGCCATCATGGGGATAGAAGCATTGAAAAACAAGGCAGACAGAGACGGGACCACATTGCAAACCAATACTTTGGAAGGTATGTGCTGCCTGTCACCACACACACGAATGTCACTCACAAAGAGCCCTGGTGTGAAGTGGAACAAACAAGAACGTTTATTAAGTGAACCTAATAACTAAAGAACTGAACTGTTGGTCAGGGGCTGTAAATGTCCACCTGCAGTAAGGACACATTCACCTCATGTGCCTCAATTGTCCGCAAGTGCATAGCTCAACTCCTACGCCTGGGACGGCCAGCATGGCTAGTGCCTGGAGTGTCAGCAGATCCCTGACATGCACTGCCACTCCTCAATACCCCTGTTTCCGTGGCAGATGCACTACTGACGGTGGAGCCCTCCTCACTATCTTGAGGTGTGTCTGTTGTGCCCCTAGCCACCTGTCTTGCCTCCATCATGTGCACAGCGTGGCTTATCCGTCCCAGTCCACGAGCCACATCCCCTGCAAAGTGGCCCAAGTCTACTTGCAAACTGACTGTCCGGCGTGACAGCCCTGTTGTATTGACAGCCTGGTGGACGATTGAGGCAGCCATGCGGTCCAAACGGTGTATGAGTTGGCGCTCACAGCGCCTTGCACTCTCTCTCTCTGAAACAAGTTCAGTTACTAGTTGCCGGATGGAGAGTACAAGGTCACTGACATGACTGTTCAGGCTTTGGAAGTCTGTGTGCACCTGTGCCAGGCCTGTGGTGAAATTCTGCTCCATACGCTGAATGGCCCCTGAAATGACTCTCATCTGCCTTGTTTGCAGGCGCTGACCTCTGATGAGAGCTGCCTCGGTGGCGGACATGGAAGAGTCCCCTACATCTCCCTGGGACACTGCAGGGACATGGACATGTCGTCTGCGACGCGGTGGAGCATCAGGGTCCTGTTGGCTGGCACTGTGGCTGGGACCGGGTGCTGGGTCAATCTCCCCAATGTCCAATGGTGCAGCTGGAGGGGACTGTGGTCGGGTGGTGCTGGGCCCTGTGGTGGCTGCTCCTGAGCCTTGTGCTGCCTGTTGGCTGCCCTCTGCACCCTGGACGGACTGGCTGGTGGGGATGTCTTGTGGGAGACCTGTGGGACATAGGGAACACACTGTCAGTATCTAACATCTGTTGTATGCTTCCTAATAAACTGTTTCCTATCAGCTGCCTACTGGACTACATTGCCCATAATGCACCATTCTGGTGGTTGCTAGTCTGGAATGGAGCTAATTTGGTTGTGCATGCTGCTGTGTACTGGGTGGGTGGGGGTATGGCAGATATGGGTGTACATGCATGTTTCATGGTACTCACTTGTTGATGTTCTTGGCGCTGACGTGTCCAGCTCTCTAATTCCAGCCACTGCCTCTGGCTCCAGCGTCTGTTCCACACGTTCCTCCATGGGTGTGGGTGGTGGGACGGTGGATGGGCCTCCTCCTGTGCCCCTCATCTCCCAGAGGCGCTCTGCCACCCTCTCCTTGGTCCTGGAGCGCAGGTCGTACCATCTCTTTTTTAGATCTTTAATGCTCCTGTGGCTCACTCCTATTGCGTTTACCTTCTCCTGGATGTCAGTCCAAATCCTCCTTTTGTCAGTCTCTGGCACACTTAGGGCAGCCCTTCCAAAAAGCTGGTCATGGTGCTGGCAGCATTCATCTGCCAGCACCTCCAGTTCCTTCTCTGAAAACTTAAGTTTCCTCTTCCTGCCAGAGTCCTCCATTCTTGCTGCTGTTCCTCCTGGTGGTTGTTCAGCAGTTGGAAATGGGTGTGGTCCTCCCTCCTCCCAGCTGTATTTGTAAACTTCCTGCCTGTGATGTCATCAGCAAGAGCCAGGAAGTGTTTTCTAGACTGTTCTTCTGCACCTGCATGCAATTTGCGGCACAGACGCAAATTGCGAAACTCACTCGCAATTTGCATGTTCGTTTTCAGCGAGGTCGCAAAAAGAGACCTTGCAAACAGCGGACTCGCAATCTGCGGTGCAACTTCATTTGCGATTCGTAAAATGAAGTCGCTTTTTCTTGTTGGATACCTGTTTGCTAGTCGGAAATTGCGAGTCACAACGACTCACAATTTCCGACTCACAAATTTTTAGCTTCCTACATTTGGCCCTATGTGCCCTCTCCATCTGATGCAGCACAGCAGGTTGTCTTGCTGTGTTGTCCTGCATCATCAAATGATAGTTGAACTGCCCCCTGATGCATACGGGCAAACTTTTGCTTTCCTAGCAGGGGACAAATACATTTGGTGCAGCTAGTTAAATTTTGTGAATTTATTGTTACCATTTTTCCACATTCTTGTTAACTGTCTCAATTTCAATTAGTGATTTCCCTGCCAATTTCCCCTCCCATTTCTTCTACATGTCTGAGTGTGTCCTGTACATTATTAATATGGTTAATTTAGATTGGTTTTTCTCCTCTGCTCCTATTTCAGTTTGATCATTCTAGTTTTTGTGTTGTGTGTCTATATGTGTCCTGTTTTTCATCAATTGTCGCAGTTTCCAATTGAGGTACAGGTCTCTTACTTTAGCTATCCTCGCTTCTTGCCACAGAGGTTTGTGATGTATTCAGGCACCACGGGCGGGGGTAGGGGAGTATTATTAGGTAAACAACAGGTTTTGATCTTTTGTTTCATGTTGCTTTGCCAGCAGTATGCTTCTGTCTGCAGTGGGAAAGGCTGCATTTTGGTCAACCTGTTATCACCTGCAAGCACACTGCTTATAACATGTCTTCCAAGGGTTATAAGCTAACCATTGTGTTAACTGTTGCATTAACCATTGCTCCCCTATAATAAATCTTGAAGCTTAGAGTATGCAACCTTCTTACAGCCACTGGGTGCATACCTTTAGTTATTGCTTGCCTTCTACCATTTCCCCATATCAAGTCTAAGAGCATAGTCTTTGAGTAAATTGTTTTTTGGTGTATTATGGACATCACTGCAAAGTGATAGAGAAGTCTGGGTAAAATTATTTCCACAAACAATTACCCTTCCCATTGGCAAGGAAAAGGAAGTGAATGCTTAATGGATCAAATGATTTTCCGGCAAGGAAAAGGAAGTGAATGCTTGATGGATCAAATCATTTCCCTCAGATTACAATCTCTAATCTCTTTATCACCATGATATACCTGTACTTCATTCATCAGTCACATTTCCCACCTGATCATTGTGTGACGTTGCAGCCATTCAGCTCTGTTGTTTCTGATAATATCGGAAAGGCTCTCATTTTTCTAGATCTACTTTAAATTCTGAGAAATCTCTGATGTTGTCTTCATTACCTCCAGCAGACTATTATCTGGGTCTTTGAGAAACAGTAGTGTGTAACCTGCATATATTGCTATCATATGCAATTTAGAAGGAGTTTGCACCCCCCAGTCTTGGCTTTTATGTGAGAGAAGGTCCATAGCCACTGAAAGAACAGGGGTGACAGTGGACACCCATGCCTTGTCCCCTGCTTGGACACTATGCTGAGACTGTTCTGTCCACTTGCACCCTAAGGTAACGATAACTCGCGCCCTCATCCTGCACTACTACTTACCCTGCATATTACATCAGTAATTACATCTTCTTTATTTAGATGCTGGCGGGCTAGTTGATGATAGTCTGTCTGTGAACAGCCGGCACTGCCAGAATTCTAAACTTGCATCGACAGCACCATAGGCCAAAGCATCTGGCGGCGGAACCACAGACAGTTTTTCTGCCTGTCGAATCACAATGTGCCTTCCCACCGACGTAACTGTGGTGGTTAAATCAATCAATCAGAAATTTGCACTACTCACCCGTGAGGGTCTCAAGGCACTGAGGAGGGGAGGGGGGATAAGGGCGGGGGGTGCTGCTACTGCTTGAGCAACCAGGTCTTGAGAAGTTTCCTGAAAGTAGGGACATCTTTGGTCTGGCACAGGTGGATGGGAAGAGTGTTCCACATTTTGGAATGATCTACCAACGGTTGTAGTTCTGTGGACACGTGGAACCTTTGCAAGGGTGAGGTCGGCGAAGCGGAGATGCCGGGTCGTGGTGTAGAAGGAGAGTCATCTGTTGAGGTATTCAGGTCCGGTGTTGTGCAGTGCTTTGTGAGTGTAGGTGAGGAGTTTGAAGGTGATTCTCTTGGTGACTGGGAGCCAGTGCAGGTTTTTCAGGTGGTCTGCGATGTGGCAGTGGCAGGGGATGTCCAGGATGAGGCATGCAGAGGCGTTCTGGATGCGTTGCAGCCTCTTCTGGAGTTTGCCCGTGGTTCCTGCGTGGAGGGCATTGCCGTAGTCCAGCCTGGGTGACTGTTCTGCTGATTTCAGTTGGTATCCATTTGTAGATCTTCCGGAGGATGCAGAGGGTGTTGAAGCAGGAGGAGGAGATGGCGTTGACTTGCTGGGTCATGGATAGTGAGGGTCCAAGATGAATCCTAGGTTGCGTGCATGGTCGGTGTGAGATGGAGTTGCTCTGAGAGTGGCAGGCCATCAGGAGTCATCCCATGCGGAGGGGGTGGAGCAGAAGATGAGGACTTCCGTCTTGTCAGAAATCTCCACACCGAGTTGGCAGAATCAAAGCCATATAAGCTGGAACCTTACCTTTATTCTACTTTTCACTTCCCTTGCCACCATGAACCTGATTGTACAAGTCCTACCTTTGTTGCTACTGCTGGACCACGATGTAAATCAACCCCGTCATCGCTGGAACCGAAGGTAAGCCACTGTCTTACTTATTAACATTAGAATTTTCTGTGTACACTAGCTCTGGACTCATGCATTATTTTAAAATCTTTCAAAGTGTAGGAAATTACCCTTTTTCTTGGCATGGTTACGCCCTTGTTCTGCCTGATGTCAGTGTGCTTGACTGTGTTCACTGGGATCCTGCTAACCAGGACCCAAGTGATTATGCTCTCTCTCCCAAAACTCTATATTTCACCCACGATTGGCATACTGGTGCCCCCTTACAAGTCCCTAGTATGTGGTACCTAGGTACCCAGTGCATTGGGGTTCCAGGGGATCCTTATGGGTTGCAGCATATATTTTGCCACCCATGGGGAGCCCAAGCAAATGCTTCTGCGGGACTGCCATTGCAGCCTGCGTGAAAAGCACCCTTTCACTGTCATTTTTCGCTTCATCAGATTACTTATAAGTCACCCCTATGGTAAGCCTTCTAGCCCAGAGGGCAGGGTGCAAAGTACCTGAGTGTGAGGGCATCCGTGAACTAGCAGAGGTACTCCAATGAACTCCAGGCCTGTTTTCCCAGACTTTGTGAGTGGAGGGATGCCATTTTACACGAGTACTGGACATAGGTCTATACCTAGTCCAGCTACATAATGGTAACTCTGAATGTACGTATGTTTGGTATCAAACATGTTGGAATCATACCCCAAGGCTTTTGCAAGCATTGGTTTTATGATTCCATACACTCTGATGGCCCTTAGGGTTTCCAAGCAGCCCAAGCTACTGCCACCTCCCAGACAGTTTTCTGCCCTCCTGTTGCTTGAGAAGCTTAAGCCCAGGAAGGTAGTATTTCCTTTGGGAGAGGGGTGTTACACCCTCTCCCTTTGGGAATAGGTGTTACAGGTTTGGGAGGGGTAGCCTTCCCAAGTCACTGGAAATGCTTTGAAGCGCACATTTGGTGCCTTCCTTGCATAAACCAGTGTACACTGGTTCGGGGACCCCCCCCCAGTCCCTGCTCTTGCATCAAACTGGACAAAGGAAAGGGGAGTGACCACTCCCCTGTCCATCATCACCCCAGGGGATGTGCCAGAGCTCCTCCAGAGGGTCCCTGGGTTTTGCCTTCTTGGATTCAAGGTTGGGAGGGAACTCTGGGAGCATCTGAGTGGCCAGTGCCAGAAGGTGATTTCAGAGCCCCTTTCTGATAGGTGGTCACCCAGCTAGGTGACTAATCCTCCTTTCAGGGTTGTTTAGGGTCTCTCCTTTGGGTGGTTCTTCAGATTTGTATTGCAAAACTCCAGCAGGAATCCTCTGCACCCCCTTCTTCGACTTATAACCGAAGAAACTGCATCTGGACTCTTCAGGACCCTACAAGCTGCAACAAAAAAGCAAGACACCTTCTACAACATTGTATCTCCAGCTCCTTCCAGCAACTGCAACATTTCCCTGTCGTGCATCCTCTGAGGACAATCCGTCCGGGAGCCTGCATCAAAAGAAAGAATGAATCTTCCTTGGAGTGAAGGAGTCACTCCCCTGCTTCTGCAGGCACCAACTGCGACAACGACTGGCTGTGTGGATCCACTCCCCTGCTGAGCTGCGTGGATTCTGCATCACGGGCGGTGGACTGAAGTGGTCCCGACAGTCCTCTCTTCCAACTTTCCAATGCCAGTGAAGATAAGCCCTTAGCCTGCCCAAGCGGGACAGTACCTGTGTGCACTGCATCATTTGCAGCTGACAAGGCTTGTTGGAATCCACCCCCAGCACAGCTCCTTGAATGGGTCTCCAGAGGCGTGGGAGTCTTTTTCACAGAGCTGCATGGGCCTCTTCTGTGACTTTCCTATCCCCATCCTGCGGGACTCCTGTGGGCGTTGCCCGGTCTTCTATGGACTCTCTGTGTTGCTGAGGGTCCCCTCTGGCTCCTCCGGGGTAGAGACCACCTGGTCCTTTCTGGTCCCCAGCAGCACTATTTTCCACTAACCATGAGCTTTGCCTCTGCCAAGGCTTGTTTGCAGACTCCAAAAACACAAACCCAACTGCAATCCTCCATACGGCATGGGACAGCATCTGCATCCTCCAGGAAACCGACTTCATCTTCTTGGGTGCCGTGCTGACTCTTCTTCACCGGTGGTTCAACTTTTGCACCTTCATCTGGGCTGGTAGGGGTTCCTGCCCTTCCTAGTTTTTATGCCTATTTCTGCATACTAGTGTATATAATTTGTGTTTTACTTAGCTCCTGAGGGAGTATAGTCTCTATGGTACTGTTGGTATTTGTGTCACTAAAATAAAGTACTTTTATTTTTGTGACACTGAGTGTTTTCTTTCATGTGTGTAAGTACTAAGTGTGACAACAATGGTATGTCCACCTTGTCCCCCCCCATAATGCTGCGCACCTCCTCTACCCCCTCTGTAGTTTGGTGTGGGGCCGGCTCCTGGGGATCAAAAGAACTAGAGGCCCAGAGGAGAACGCACGGAGAGGTGCAGGACAAAGCTTTGTTTCCCTGGATAATCAGTCAGTTAACTGAATGCTGAGAGACCACCAGCTGCTGGTGAGGTAGTTGAGAGCTTAACTTGGAGCTGGTCAGGCCAAGGGTCGACTGCTGGGAGGCAGGCTTAGAGCCTCAGGCTGCGGGGCACGGCTGAAGCGGCCGGCCGTGGGTTGGTGCGGGTTGCTGTGTCTTGTTTGTCTGCCCACTGCCGACCCACATCAGAGACATTCCTAGGGGATACTCAGGGCTACTCAGCTAAAGAAATAAACTCAACCTCCCAGGATGAATGGAACCAGGGGGAGATCAAGGAGAGATAAGGAAGCACAAGCACAGGAAGAGGAACACATTACAGGACAGCTGCAAAATTGCAGAGGGAATACAGCCCAATGTGTGGGGCTTCATACCTGGAAGCCAGTGTAAAATGGACAACGGTGAGACCTGGTAGACTGGTCTGACTTCCAGCCCCCTAGGTGTTAATATAGGTGTTACTACCAGCAGCCCTTGGGGCAATGGCAACACCCTGTTCACTGAAAAAGAGCAGGGCAAAACAGACAACACCAGGAGCATAAAAGCACCAAGGAGTGATACAGATGGAAGAGACACAAGCCCGGGCGACTCCATAAGTGCAACAAGGAGACATTTATGGGGAATAAAGGTACGACCGGAACAGGAGATACTCTGGGCAAATACCATAGCTAATTATTACAACTGTTTGAACATGATCGCTGAACAGAAATAGACTTTGCATTCCACACCACATGTCGACTTGGAGCAAGCACAGGGTGACAGTGGAGTTGACAAAATGGAGAAGGCTGAAACAGTAGCCAGGCAGCCAAATTTTTCTCCATTAGTTAAACCACAGTGCAGTTACCTAAGTAAGGGCCGCCTCCCTGACAGAGAATGTCTCTCCCCTCCATTTCAGGGTTAACAACCCTTTGAGGGGAGTGCATCTGAAGAAGGAAAGAAGAGCCAGGGGCAGACCCGAGAGCAGCCTGATGAATACACAGGGCCACAAGATCCACAAGGTCCCCATGGACCTGAGACTTTACCTGAGATAGTCCAGACGACTCAAACGAAATCAGAAAGTATCCATCTCGAGAAGGTAAAGTTCCATAACGTTGCTGGGAAGGTATCCAAGTCAGCTCACTCACCAATTAATAAAATTCTAAGACCAACCCAGACCCATTCTTCTTAGGATCACCCAGCTGGGACTTCTCCTCACTCAATAATTTCTCCTTTGGTAATTCGATTTGTAACATCATCCCCTAATTGGAAAGCATAACATCTGATGACCTGAAGTTCCTGGATGTAAACACACTAAGGGGCGACAAGGCTAAGGGCGGAGAGAATCTGAAGATCAAGACACGCAAATGGTCCAGACTCAAAGCTCAATGGAGTATGAAAAAGATCTCCCACTGGACCAACTAATACTTAGCATAATGAAGACCTTGTGTGCAACATTAGATTCAATAGGAGTAGCGCTCACGACCCAGTCCGAAAACCTTGACGTGCAACTCAAACTGACTAATTTAAAGCTTCTACAAAGGCTATAGATCACAGAATGTTCTTGGTAGAAGGTGCCGTAAGGGAAATTTTAAGACAACAGACGACAGCCGAATCGGAAGAAAAGAAATAAGTGGCCCATTGATAGAGAAATTAGTCCCAAAGGTCATAAACGACTCATTGAGGACTGCAGAAACAGCCTTAAAAACCTTCCCATTACAGGCCCTGAGCTCACAAATTCACCAAGTAGACTAATGCCCAGTCGAGCCCAACAATTCGTGGACCCCGCAGACAGTCTGGAAACTGGAGGATATTCAGATGGCATCACCGAAGAAGTGAGTGGAATACCTACTGCTGTAACTCATACTCTTATTGTTGCAAGGAGGAAGTCCCAGTGAACAATGTGGCAACCAAAGGGGAAGGCTAAAAACAAGTGGAAAAACGCTAAGTGGAACAAAACAAGGCAGATTGCAAAAGATCAAAAATCTGTAACCTGGCAGTCAAAAGTGTGCAACCAAAAAACAACACAACCCCAAAAGAAAAATGTTGCCTGCCAAATGAACAAGGGGCATTGTATACTTATAGAATCTCAAGGACCAAGCGCTGACACGAACGGTGATTTAGTGAACAAAAACCTAGATCTGTTGTGTGATAAAGGTTGCACCCTCCATTCCCACATCAACCATGCTCCCACTGGATACAGGAGAGGCCTAGAACCCAACCATGAGAACTTAACAAGGAAGAGAATGGAAATCGTCTAATCTATGGAAACAGAGGTAACAGGGTAAGTGAGGAACCGTTTAACGGAACAGGGAATACAACACAAGAATCAGTGATGCCATACCAGACATTATACTATTGAAGAGCTATATCCCTCGAAGATGAGATAGACTCTAAAACAGACCAGTTAGCCCAAGTACATGAAGCTTGTGAAAGGTGGAAGTGCAGCGAATTGCAATAGAAAAAAGTGCATACCAGCCTCGAGTGTACATCGTTTAGCAACTCTAAAACTAACTTGGGGAAACTAAAACTAAAGCACATCGAATCTGTGAATAGTGAGCCAAGTGTAAACACAACTATTCATGGGAGCAATGACAAAAATGATTTTACATCCATGGCTCCTGCCTTAATAAACCATCATCACAAGGACTTGCGCTATGAACATACCAGCCAGGCAAGACCCTCCCCAGCAGGCGTATGAGAGGGCATGGGTGGTTTCATCAAGGCCTGCATTTGACACCAAAAACAACCCTCAAGACGAACCTAGGCCCCAAAGAAGTCAGTCTCAAGAAAGGCGTAAGAGTATAGTGATGAACTCTGGCAGAAGCAACGAACAGGAAGCAACGATCATTTTCTGCCCAGAGTACTCTTCGAGAGGGAGCCATGACATAATAAACAGGAGTAACATCATGCACCTCGTAAACTCATTGCCGGGTTTGCACAACGTATCAACCAGTGGTCTATTCTCAGTTAGAGTCATACAAAGGAATGGGTCGATCTATGGAGAATCTACTGACACAGCCTGGAGCTCTGCAAGGATAGTAAATGAGATCCTAAGATATTCTATCACAATGAAGATATGGGGAATAACAATATGTACCCGCAAAACGAAACGTACCCTCCCATATTCCTCAAAAGAAGACAAACTCAAAACTTGTACAGTAATAATGAGATCAAGGAATCACCTGGCTTAGTTTTGCAGGGGGCAATTAGCTCTTTCCGTCCTCTCCCCCAATGGCCAGACTTGAGCAAGATGAGGTTTTGTCTGTTAGCAACTATGCCAAAAAAGAGTGCCATACAAACAGCCATGTCGCAAGCCCAAATTGAAAGGAAATATGAGACAGCCATTAAAAATTCTAATTTGGAATATCGCAGGCCTAAAATCTAAAATGGAGGACAAGGACTGGTCAGAATTAATTAAATAACAAGATATCAGTTGTTTCCAGGAAACGTGGTCTGTAAATGTCATTGATTTAGATGGTTATTGCTCTTACCATATACAGGCTTTGAAATTTTGCAAAGGCAGGCCAGTAGGGGGCCTAACAATCTGGGTAAAAACATCACTACTTCAAAACTTCGCAGTAACTCATACCGTTTTTAGTAATAACATGCATGCTATATCAATGGCAAACAAGTCATGGTCACTCGAACTAGTGAATGTTTACTTTCCTCCCTCCAGCAGGGCCCAAGTTAAGACAGGAGTGCAACTGTTAAAAAAATACAGCTGAAGCAGAAGAGCAGAAGCCCAGGTAGAATGACCCTTTGGAGCTAGAGGCGGGTGCTCATCACAGGCTTGCAGTAACGTTCTGTTAAAATGCAGTGACCTTAACACCAATCCACATCCCATAATAGGGGACGAGTTGAGTGCGAAGAAGATAATGCTTGGAATATTCCATATCCCCCAATAGTGTGATGCCGAAGCTCAAAAAAGGGAGAGCAAATTTTAGAGGCCTTAATTGAATGCGGAATGCGTACTCTAAATGGAAGAACTAACTCAGACAAAGGCCTGAATGTCACGTTTCAGGCTGGTAGGAGGCGACGTACAATTGATTACATAGCAATTAACATCAAAGCCTGGCATTACATCAGGGACATGAAAGTTGAGGCCAGGATTGAAAGTGACCACGATCCATTGCTATTGGAGATGACGCACCGAGGTACAGATCACCTGAAAGCCGTTTCAGCACATTACGAAAATCGCCCAAGAATCACCTCGAGGTATAATAGGAAAAATATTCAATCAGTAATTGAGGGTGACCTCCACAACTTCTCTCCAAGTGAAACCTGGTACGTATTGCACACTACAATCTTAGACATGCCAGGTGAAGATGTGCCTCTCTGGCTGCAAAAATTCAGTGATCTCCAGGATCAAACATCAAAGGTAAGAGTTGAGATAGATAGAAACATCCTGCTGGCAAAACAAGGGTGGTTCGCCTAAAATTTAAAAAGTCCCTTTCTGAGGCTCTGCAAAATCAGCACATTAGCTAGAGAAATAAGCAACAATTCTTAGCCTATAGGTCTCAGTACAAGAAACTATTAAAATATAAAAAGAAGATCTTCCCTCATAAGCTCTGGGGAGAACATTTAGATGCAATCTCGGCAGGAACCACAAGAACTTTTTGGGAAATAATCAGGAGGGGACTGCCAAAAAACCTGGAACAACCCACAGCAATGGATTGACCATTTTACAGCTTTGTATCAAGGCAACAACATCGTATCAATGGAAGCCTTTCAGGATCCAAATGATCGCTCCACAGGCCAACATCAAGGAGACAATAATTTACCATCAGAATTCATTATAGACCCAATAGGGTATAAACAAAGGCTGGCAGTAAATAGAACCAGCACTTACAAGACAATGAAGCTGCCATAGAACTATGAGACAATGGCCCAATGGCCCAAAGTTTCCACAAGTCATTTATTCGATCAGTCAGTTTGTATTAAAAACTCTCAGACCATGCATGTACATTCAATCGAGCAAGCCATTCTCTCACAAAAATCATGTAAGGCAGCTGGTCCAGACAGAATATCTTCAGACACCTATCACAGCCATCTAGCATTTTGGCTAGCTGTTTTCAATCGACTATATAATATTCTCTGGTGTCTCAAGCAAATTCCTTCGTCCTGGACAAAATCAATAATAGTTCCAATTCATAAAAAGGGTCCATGAGACAACCCGTGCAATTTCAGACCTATTTTTCTGCTCAACAGCGCGGCAAAAATCTTTGGCAAGAGCCTGCAATCGCGTATAGCTCTTTGGATAGAAGAAGGAGATTTACTATCATCATACCAAGCGGGGTTCAGGAGAGGCCGAAGCACGGTGAACCAATTTTTTGGAATTACCTTGATTTGTTCCAAATATGTCTCCCTAAAGAATAAATTGTTGTATTTGGTATTCGTCAATCTTCAGACTGCATTTGACAGTGTAGACCACCCAGAACTATGGAAGCTCTTGGCAGAGATGGGCATCCCAAGAATAATCTTAAGGTTGCTAATTCTATGACATACTGGAAATTCCACAAGGGTTTGATATAGTTAACAAAATGAGTTTACAGATGGGATACCAATCCAACGAGGGGTCAAAAAAGGTTACATTCTCACCCCACTTCTATTTAATTGTTACATAAAAGAGGTGGCCCAAAAATTTAAGAATTTAAACCTAGATGTGCCTTAATTTGCAAACAATAGTATACCAATATTGTTCTTTGCAGATGATGCTGTGCTACTAGCACGAACTGAGGTAGCAATGCATCATTTAATACAGGGCTTAGAGGACTTCTGTGCTTCAAAGAATCTGCAGATAAAAATACATGAAACAAAGTACATGATTCTTAATCCAAAATGGAAATGGCGGGCAACTTTCAAGGTTAAGGAGAGGCCGCTGGATCGTGTCACGACGTACAATTATTTGGGCTGTCAGGTAGACAATTCAATGAACTGGAATCCCCAGGCACATAAAAACAATATCACCTTAATACAACAAGCTGGAGCTGTATCAAGATTTACCAAAGCCGTGGGGAACCACTCTGTAACACATGCAATACTAGCATGTAATATGAAAGCAAGGGCTGCAGCATTGGATGGTGGGGAAATTTGAGGCTTTAAAAAGATCCCAGACATACAAATAACTGAAACCATTTTATTTGTCGTCTACTTCGCCAAGGCCGTGGCACCCCAATGGATACCATAAGAACTTACAAATGATGAAAATCGAAGGCCTCGCGGCTCTGGCACCAATAAGATACTTTTTCCGTGTTTGGTCCAAGGAGGATTTAACACCATATAAAGATGCACTGATAGACACCATGAAACTTCAAAACTTTCAAAAGCTACCTTGGTGTAATCATGTCGCAACAATACTGGTGGCCCTGGACCTAGAAGATTTCTGTGTACATCCAGGCAAAATTAGGGCGGACAGTCTTCCTGCAGTAATAAGGGCCTATTGGGTCCACAAAACACAGAGGCCCTTCATTTAATCTGGCCCCTTTTTAAGACATTACCCATCTTTTAACCCAGAATGCAAAGCTACTTTTAATGACACAATGTACCCGGTGGACAAAAGATCCCTCTGGCTCACATTTCACATGGGCACGTTACCAGTGACCTCAGTGACTAACATATGGCACATTGCTGAGACAGGGAGGTTGGCCCGCTGTACCTGCCACTTGGGGAGCCAAGAAACACTTGTCCACTTTCTTCTACTATGCCACTTTACAATTTCACCGAGCTGTCTGTTTTTACATACACTTTTAGAAAGCATGGTGTCAGGAGTGGTGCTTGTGGGTATGGTAGTGGTGCTTGTGGGTGTAGTGATGGGTGTGGTGCCTGTGGTGGTGGGTGTGGTGTGTCTGGGTGTAGTGTCACTAGTGCGTGGATGGCGGATTATTATTTCTTTGTGTGTTTCTGTTTATGTGTGGGTGTGGGTGTGCTGCTCTTGTCTGTGACAGAAGGTATATGAAATTAAGTGAGTATACTTGGAATTGGGTTGTAGTTGGGATTTGGGATGACAAAAGGACTGCAGGCAGTATTGACACAAGGTTTGGCTGGTTGGGGGGGCTACAGTCAGTGCAAAGGCTATCTTTGCAAATGATCTCTGCATGCCTGAGATTGCACTATAAAGGGCATCCAGGAATGCAGCCATTTGTGTCATTTAGAGAGCAAGCCTCGGGATGCCATTCACAATCACTGTCTGGCTTACAGATATGCTGCATAAGAGGACAATAGCCTCTTCACTGAGTGCAGCCGGGGGGACAGGGGCAGAGGGAGAGGTGCCTGTGACAATGGAGATCCCAGACCTTTAAGGGAGCTGGATTTGGCCAACATAGGGGAAGCAAGAGAAAGAGTAGAAATGGAATCTGGGTAGTGGACAAGAATGCTGATGGAACAGGTCTTATAGGGTCCACCACCACTAGGGACTGTTCGCTTATGGGGGCCACCAGTATAGATGAAGAGCTTGTGACCTCCGTACCAGGCCCCTTACCCTCCATGCCTCTGGCTCCATTGATGTCAGATATTCCTGCACCGGATGCACAGCCACTAGTTGCTTTCCCACATTTGTGGCCAATGTCTCCTTTGCCCTCTCCTGAAGATGTTGAAAAGACACACACAACTGTTTTATTGTATCTGTGCAAAGGAGAATTATCAAGAGGTTCTTTAAGACAACATTTCCTAAATGTAATGTTTCACCTGCTTCAAGGCTTTTAAACTTATGTATACTTTACTATTACCCCATGCATGTAGGGAATGTTATGGTCCCATTTGCTCACAGTTTTCTAAATTACCAACATTACTCCCACTTCATTTTTAATAATTTCTCTTAAACCCTTTAAATTTCTCTTGGGAATGTTTATCACTTTGAAAAAGGTACAGATTGGTTGACTGGAATAGTGAACTCATGTCACAAAAATAAATATGTAGCAAGAAAGCTTAGTATCATGCACCTTGTCCATCTGCAAAAGTCACCTTCAATAACTCCATGTCTTCAATATTGAATTATCATCAGGACATAACAAAGGACACAAAAATGTGATTTGTTAATATGTGTTACTCTGTCATCTATGTGTACACATTCCTGGCTGGTTCTATTAGTAATGTTTGCCTACAAAATTCAAGTTGGTTGAAACAGGCTGGCTTACATGCAGTTTGTGAAAAAATACGGCTTCATGCCAAGCTGCAACTGGTAACATGAACTAAATTTCACTTTGCAGTGAAAACTTGTTTATTTAATGTTTGTGCTAAGAAATGTTGCCATTGTTCTCATGTTACTAGTCATTTCCGATCACATGATCAATATTGTTGGTTATTATACCAACTCACCAATGTGATGTCTGGAACATCCAGTGCATCATAAGTGCATTGTATGCTATGTCACCTGTCACATTGAGAAGACTGGCCGAGGTAGGCTTCAGATGACTTGCGGGTCCCACTTCATAGGTCCTCCCACCTCTTCCTGCAGTGAATGCTGTGCTGCTTGTAGACCCCCAGGATACGTAAGTACAGATCATACAATATCATCCTTAAAAATAATTATATCCTCGGAAAGACTAATTTGTAGTGACCTGCTGAGTACCCTCAGCAATTCTAATGCTCTCATTATACAAATCCGTTCCACAAACATCACCTAGGTCAGGGTTCTCAAATATGTCCTATTGTAAGAGCTACTTATAATGAGTACAAAAGTGAGTGAAAGCATGGTTTTAGGTGATGTATGAACCTGTGTGTGTAAGAATGTGACATATTTGAATTGGTGACTGAGAGTCTGTGTCATATGTACTTGCAGCACAGGATGTACCTTTCCCAATATGTGGCACCTTTACATGTATTATACACACAGACACTCATTAATCTGAAAATTTGAAAAAATGTAAAGTGCCTAAAAAATTTCAGGCAAGTTCATTACTAGAAATGTGTTTCTTTCACTTTACTTTTCTCTCAATTCAACATGTAATTTTCAACTCTGCTTATGGCACATGTTCTACTGGACACTGGAAGTAAGGAGCATGCAGTTTGCAAATTGAAAAATTAAATTGTGAGTAAATTGAAATGTAAAGTCACCTCATTCACCCAGATTACTTTTCATTTCAATTTAGAGACTTCATAAACTTTGCTCCCAGCTACATTATTGAGTTGATCACACTACAATCTTTCAAAACTTCACTTTGGAAATAAAATGGACAATTCAGCCTGTGTTTTAAAAAAACAAGTTAGTTATAAATACATTTTCCATTCAAACATGTGCCTGTTCTTCTGGGTTCCAATACAGCTGGCTGTACAGGAACAGGACCTCTGTGGTGAGCAGTTCCAACTCCTCAGTAGAGAAGTTAGAGGCCCTGTAGCATGCTTTGTGCAGCATTGTGGTTCCCAGAGGTTGGCAACTGCAGCAAATGTGGAGGAGATGTTGTTGGCTGCAGTGTTAGGAGGCAAGCGAGCTTTTCTTGTAAAGAAGGACACATTTACACAGTGTACGCAATTGTCAACAGAGATGATGCATCCATTGGCTTTCGCACTTTGCAGTCAGACACGATAGCCTATGGCTGAGTCCATCATGGAGTTATGCAGTCACCTTCCACCGCCAGCCGGTTAATTGCAAACATCCTGACAGCAAGGTCATGCACCTGCCATTTTAGAAAGTGAAACAGTGTATTTTTTAATGTTAAGTGCATCACCACCAGTAAAAATTGTGGCTAGTTTGTTTATGTCTACAAATTGAGAGCGTTACTGTATTTGTTTAATTTTAAAGCAGTATAATGTAATGTGTTAGTGTGTTTAAATGCAATAGTGACACAGTTGATTTTATACTTCAGTTGACGGAATTTCAGAGAAAAAACTGAAAAAAGATTGTGTAACTAGTACATTGAAAAAGTGTTATTTACACATCATTTTTTTACAAATGTACAACGTAAAAATTTGTTATTCTACGTTGCAACATAACAAAAACGTATGTGTAAATATAAATAAAAAGTATATGGAATTTTACAAAGGTATTGTCAGGCCACTAACCTGGAGAACTTACCCGCAGCGACGATATTAGACCCTACTCTCTCCCAGCACAACACCTGACCAAGGAATAATAACCTCAAATAAGGTGCTGTCCTAGTAGGGAAAGGGGTTGGGACAAAATTATAAAAGAGACAAAGACTTGCGCCCTCTGAGTGGTGTCTAACTTGATATCCTGTTTGGGAATCCCCCAAGTGTCTTTCTCTTTCGGGGTGTTCAGGAGAGTCAACTAAAGGGAAAAAACATACAAATTATATTAGCATTGGCATGCGTTAACATAGTTAGTTCAAATAACAATGGAGCAATGAAAGTACATGCACCTAGAGATGCTTATAACAACACAGAAAATATGTACTCCTTTAGTTCTTGTGGGATAGAATTTCCTACTCCTTTTGTGAGCTTCGAATAACAGTTCACAGTTTTTTTCCCTGGGAGCATATTTCGTCATATGCTCTTGTTATGTGATTTTCTTTATTTTGAATTCCCTTTTTCGTCTTAAAAGTTTTCAAATTGTCTCTTGAACTTCCAGCAGATAATGCGGGAGTCTTATGCCTGGATTATTCACAAGTCTTGGAGTCTTTTCATTCTGTAGAATTGTGACAGATGAAAAACAAAGAATAGTGCACTAAACTTGTTTTCTCTTCATTTGCTTTGTCCTTCCATTCATTGCAGGTTATGTCCTCACAATGAGCTTGTTCTGAACGGCTGCAGCTGCAAAGAGGATTCCACACTGTCACTCACAGTAGGCCTACTAGGGTGCAGATGTCACCAGGTCAGGCTAGGAAGCTTGGATCAGGGAGAGAGAGTGTGATGATCCAGGAGTTTGGGAGGGAAGATAAGGGTTCTTTATCTGGAAAAAAGACAAGCACCCAACTGGGGCTTGACTTAGTATTTATATGTAGATAGTACTTTCTAGAAGGGCACGTAAATCACCCTGGAAAGTCCCTGACTGGAAAGTCACCATATTGAAGGCACATGAATCACTCTGGAAAGTACCTGACTGGAAAGTCCCTCTTTGCAGTCACTCTGGAAAGTCCCTGACTCGAACATCCCTGTCTGCAGACACATGGATATTAATAAATCACTTTGGAAAGGACCTGGCTAGAAAGTCCCTGTCTGCAGGCACATGGATAATTATCAAGGATGTGAATATTTACAATAACAGAAAAAAGATCATCATTGAAGTGAAATTTGTACAACATGTGGGACAAAAATGTGAGGTCTTTTAGTCAAACCTAGGGACAATTACAAGGACACAGAACATTGAAAACATGAAGATAATCTAAAGATTTGGTATAGGCAACAGTGATACCACACTTAGTGCAAATGCTTAACCTAAGGTGTGTGAGATTGAGGAGCGTCTCTTTTTTCTTAAATGCAGACACATGAAACCAGGGAGAGGTGGAGAATGACAGCCTTTGGTGTTTAGAACATTTCCATACCTTGCCACCACAAAAGAAAGGGATATTATCAAAAAAACTTCAGATTGAATAGGCAAACTATTCTTAATTTATGTCATCAGGTGGAGCCAGATCTTCTGTATTACAATAGGAATCCCACATCAATAACACCAATAGTGAAACTCATGGCAGTACTCCATTTTGTGGCCACAGGATCCTTCCAATGCACTGCAGCAGATTCTGGAGGCATGTCACAACCAACCTTCAGTGGTATGCTAGAAGAATTCCTTTTTTCAATGATGAGACACATCAACAGCTTCATCCAGTTTCCACAAAATGAGAATTTTGCAAATCTTAAGGGAGATTTTTGTGTTTTGGGGGCAAACCACGTGGTTGGAGCAATTATTTGCACACATATTCCCTTAGTATCACTACACACCAGGGAACAGGTCTACTGCAATTGGAAGATCTTCCATTCAATCAATGTGTCTGCATGCCTAATTTGTACATTTAACACTTTTGTGCCCACTTCTCTGGTTTAACACATGAATCCTTTGTACTGCAGTACAGCAGATTACCCCTACAAATGTCTCAACTGGGACCAGAGAGGGCCAGCTTGTTGGTAAGTACAATCTGCCTATAAGATTCCTTTCTTAATTTCTAGTTTAAGAATGTACAATGGGATTAGATAAATTTGCTCAATATATATAGTTTTCATATAGGAGACTCATCTTATCACAACCAACCATGGATGTTTGCGCCTCTGAGGAATCGAACAAAGCTATGGGAAGCCTGCTTCAATGAGGAGATGATGGAGATTAGTGAAGTGGGCTTTTGGGCTCCTGAAGGCAAGATTTAGATGTCTGGATAAAACTGGAGGAGCCCTGCTCTACTCACTCGATAAGGTGTGCAAAGTCACCACGGCTTGCTGCATATTGCACAACATAGCCCTGTGACGGAACATCCCATGCGTTGCAGAGGCTGGAGACCATGATGAGCCACCAGGTGAGGATGTTGAAATGCCAAATAAAGATGATAGTGGTGAAGAGGAAGGAATTGATGTACGTCAGGATGTTATTGACAACTTCTTCACCTGAGTGTAAGTATATCTTTACCTAGTGTTACAGTCAATATCCAAAGAACTTGTATAATAAAGAGCATATCAGTCTGTGCAGGGCATGTACTAGAAATAGGTAGTGTAGTACATTCCAAGACAACAATGTTTGTTGTCGAAGTTTCTGACACATTGACTACTGTGTCCATTTTTATTGTTAAGCTTTGATTGTTCTGAGTGAATGTGTCCTCATTATTTGTCATTTTTAATGTGTCTATTTTGTCATGAAAATGAATTAGTTTTTTCTTGTTATTCTGTTTTAGGATGCTTCACCATGTCATCTTCATTTGGACATTTCAAAGTTGTATCCTATGCTGTTATATGCTGTTGCAAAGTACCAAAGGAACATAGGTTGATCCTGTGAAAAACACACACTTTGGATGTACATATCTTGTACAAAGAGAACTTGCACAGTGATTAAATAGAAGTTTATGAGATTGCATTAGACTTGTTTTCTGTTGAATGTTGTCACCAAGGTAATATGTCTTGCTTAACTTGGTTTGATCACACTTGAAAATTGACCCATAGCATACTACTCTCCCTTTATATTTTCAAAATATTCATTTTGTGTTACGTCTAGGAAGCTGTTGATGCGTCTCATAATTGTAGAAAGAAATCTTTGTGCACACCACTTAAAGTTGGTTGTGACATGCCACCAGATAATGCCACAGTGAATTGGAATGATCCTGTGGACACAAAACTGTATACTGTCATGATTTTGACGATTGGTGTTTGTGATATGGAATTCCTACTGTGAGGCAGGAGGTCTGGCTCCAGCTGGTGAAATGAATCAATATTGTTTGCCTATTGAATCTGTAATATATGACTATACCCTGTTCTTCCATGGTGTCTGTAGGAGGCTGGCCTGGTTTGCAGTGGTACCAAGGGGTACATACACTCTGCACAAGGTCCAGTTATCCCTTATTAGTGTAGAAGAGGTGTCTAGCAGCTTAGGCTAATAGAAAAGGTAGCTTAGCAGAGCAGCTTAGGCTGAACTAGGAGAAGTGTGACGCTCCTACTATACCACCGGTGTCATATGCACAATATCATAAGAAAACACAATACACAGATATACTAAAAATAAAGGCACTTTATTTTTATGACAATATGCCAAAAGTATCTCAGTGAGTACCCTCAGTATGAGGATAGCAAATATACACAAGATATATGTACACAATACCAATAATCTGCAGTAATAGCAATAGAAAGCAATGCAAGCAATGTACAGTCACAATAGATTGCAATGGGGGCACATAAGGATGTGGACAACACAAACCATATACTCTGGAAGTGGAATGCGAACCACGAATGGACCCCAAACCTATGTGACCTTGTAGAGGGTCGCTGGGACTGTGAGAAAACAGTGAGGGTTAGAAAAATAGCCCACCCCAAGACCCTGAAAAGTGGGTGCAAAGTGCACCTAAGTTCCCAGAGAGCACAGAAGTCGTGATAGGGGAATTCTGCAAGAAAGACCAACACCAGCAATGAAACAACAATGGATTTCCAGATGAGAGTACCTGTAGAACAAGGGGACCAAGTCCAAAAGTCACGATCAAGTCGGGAGTGGGCAGATGCCCAGGAAATGCCAGCTGTGGGTGCAAAGAAGCTGCCACCAGATGGTAGAAGCTGTGGATTCTGCAAGAACGAAGAGGGCTAGAAACTTTCCCTTTGGAGGATGGATGTTTCACATCGTGAAGAAGCTTGCAGAGGTGTTTTCATGCAGAAAGACCGCAAACAAGCCTTGCTAGCTGCAAGGGTCGCGGTAAAGGTTTTTTGATGCTGCTGTGGCCCAGGAGGGACCAGGATGTCACCAATTACGTGAGGAGACAGAGGGGGCATCCATCAAGACAAAGAGCCCACTCAGAAGCAGGCAGCACACGCAGAAGTGCCAGAACAGGCACTACGAAGTGGAGTGAACCGGAGCTCACCCGAAGTCACAAAGGAAGGTCCCACGACGCCGGAGGAAAACTCAGGAGGTCGTGCACTGCAGGTTAGAGTGCCGGGGACCCAGGCTTGGCTGTGCACAAAGGAAATCCTGGAAGAGTGCACAGGAGCCGGAGCAGCTGCAAATCACGCGGTACCCAGCAATGCAGTCTAGCGTGGGGAGGCAAGGACTTACCTCCACCAAACTTGGACTGAAGAGTCACTGGACTGTGGGAGTCACTTGGACAGAGTTGCTGAGTTCAAGGGACCTCGCTCGTCGTGCTGAGAGGAGACCCAGAGGACCGGTGAAGCAGTTCTTTGGTGCCTGCGGTTGCAGGGGGAAGATTCCGTTGACCCACAGGAGATTTCTTCGGAGCTTCTAGTGCAGAGAGGAGGCAGACTACCCCCACAGCATGCACCACCAGGAAAACAGTCGAGAAGGCGGCAGGATCAGCTTTACAAGGTCGCAGTAGTCATCTTTGCTACTTTGTTGCAGTTTTGCAGGCTTCCAGCGTGGTCAGCAGTCGATTCCTTGGCAGAAGGTGAAGAGAGAGATGCAGAGGAACTCTGATGAGCTCTTGCATTCATTATCTAGAGAATTCCCCAAAGCAGAGACCCTAAATAGCCAGAAAAGGAGGTTTGGCTACTTAGGAGAGAGAATAGGCTAGCAACACCTGGAGGAGCCTATCAGAAGGAGTCTCTGACGTCACCTGCTGGCCATGGCCACTCAGAGCAGTCCAGTGTGCCAGCAGCACCTCTGTTTCCAAGATGGCAGAGGTCTGGAGCACACTGGAGGAGCTCTGGGCACCTCCCAGGGGAGGTGCAGGTCAGGGGAGTGGTCACTCCCCTTTCCTTTGTCCAGTTTCACGCCAGAGCAGGGCTGGGGGATCCCTGAACTGGTGTAGACTGGCTTATGCAGAAATGGGCACCATCTGTGCCCATGAAAGCATTTCCAGAGGCTGGGGGAGGCTACTCCTCCCCAGCCCTAACACCTTTTTCCAAAGGGAGAGGGTGTAACACCCTCTCTGTGAGCAAGTCCTTTGTTCTGCCTTCCTGGGCCAAGCCTGGCTGGACCCCAGGAGGGCAGAAACCTGTCTGAGGGGTTGGCAGCAGCAGCAGCTGCAGTGAAACCCCGGGAAAGGTAGTTTGGCAGTACCCGGGTCTGTGCTAGAGACCCGGGGGATCATGGGATTGTCTCACCAATGCCAGGATGGCATTGGGGGGGGGGGCAATTCCATGATCTTAGACATGTTACATGGCCATATTTGGAGTTACCATTGTGAAGCTATACATAGGTAGTGACCTATGTATAGTGCACGCGTGTAATGGTGTCCCCGCACTCACAAAGTCCGGGGAATTTGCCCTGAACAATGTGGGGGCACCTTGGCTAGTGCCAGGGTGCCCACACACTAAGTAACTTAGCACCCAACCTTTACCAGGTAAAGGTTAGACATATAGGTGACTTATAAGTTACTTAATTACAGTGGTAAATGGCTGTGAAATAACGTGGACGTTATTTCACTCAGGCTACAGTGGCAGGCCTGTGTAAGAATTGTCAGAGCTCCCTATGGGTGGCAAAAGAAATGCTGCAGCCCATAGGGATCTCCTGGAACCCCAATACCCTGGGTACCTCAGTACCATATACTAGGGAATTATAAGGGTGTTCCAGTATGCCAATGTAAATTGGTAAAATTGGTCACTAGCCTGTTAGTGACAATTTGGAAAGAAATGAGGGAGCATAACCTCTGAAGTTCTGATTAGCAGAGCCTCAGTGAGACAGTTAGTCATAACACAGGTAACACATACAGGGCACACTTATGAGCACTGGGGCCCTGGCTGGCAGGGTCCCAGTGACACATACAACTAAAACAACATATATACAGTGAAATATGGGGGTAACATGCCAGGCAAGATGGTACTTTCCTACAGTGTCAAGCTCTGGAAACTGTAAAAACAAAAAAGACATTGACTGATTTGTTTATGCATGTGTTCTCATTTTTGTCATTTGACACACTATTCTTATCCACTAATGTATGAAATTAATACATTCAGAATTGTTACAGTTGTTATATTTTACTATTTTGAACATGGGACAAGCATCACTTAAATATACCGTTTTTTGGTTATAAATTGTTTTGAGTCTTTGCATTTGTGCAATAATGACGGAAGGAATAAATAAAAAAGTAAATACCACAAGAAACACAACACCTAGCATTGACTTTGCATTTTTAGAATTTAGGGCCAGATGTACGAAATTCGCTGTTTGCGCCATGCAAAAGGTTTCCTACATCTGGCCCTTAGTTTACACAGTCAAATAAACTGATACATGATTAAAATCAAATACCCAAGTGGCAAACCAAAAAAAAGAGTCAATCATGGTGAATTAAACCATTATTTCAGAGTCAAAATTGTTTGAAGTTGAGTGTAAAAAATACAAATGGCATATAAAAGGTAAATGTGTACCGAATGTAGTCCACAGAATGAATGGTAGTCAAACACTGGAGGAACTTAGGTTATTCTTCTCTTGCTGGTGGAGGTCTTGCTATCCTCTCGTGCTCTGGATGAATGTAACCTTCTTGGGAGGCGGGGGGCACAGTTGCTGGTACTGAGGTGGATGCAGATGTTTCTGCTTGTGCTTGGGCATCCTTTTTTGTGGCAAAGGCATGTGTAGTGGACCGAGCTGTTGTAGGGCCACATAAAGGGGAAGGAAACCCTGCACATATGACAGTAAATAGCAAACAACACCCCAGTCAGAGAGCTCAAATTATGCATTTCTATTTTGAGCTCCCTCTGCAACTGCTTCATGTCTGTGAGCTCTGTCAGGACCTGACCCATCATGTCTTGGGATCGATTGATAGCTCCTAAGACTTGACCACTGATGGTCTGGGTGACAGTGAACCAAGTGGCCTCACTTTGCTGGCCCACAGATTCCGTCCCACGTACCCTACCCCCTTTACCCTGTACCTTTAAGCCAGGGTGCCCCATCCCACTGGGTCATGGCTGAATTGGAGGTGGTGTTAGTGTTGCTGTTGGTTCAACAGCAGCCAGGACGCCAGGACTGGGGGGAACAAGATTGGGATGATGGCCTTTTGGACACAGGAAGTAGAGGTGTCCATTGGCTGAGGTATTGTAACAGCTGGGCTTGGAGTGACTAACTGGAGCGGTATCCCCAGACAGACCGCATGGACTAGGCTTCTCCATATCATCTTGACTTCCAGGAGTGGTGTCCTCACTGAAGGCTTGATTCAGGGCTGGTGTGGAGGTTTCCTCAGTGGCAGATGTCTACTCAAGTACTCTGGGTGTAGGACCTAAAATCAATTACAAGTAAACAAATTGTAAAAGTCTGGATTATGCATCAGATACGTTTTGAGCTACAACTGAAGCAAACTAAAAATAATAAATTGGTATTTATAGTGTGTTCATACCTTTCAGTGCATATTTTGGTAATTATCCAAACATTATAAATTACACACATGCAAACTTCCAAAAACTAGCATGTGAGGAGATGTCCTGAAAAGAAAAAGATTACTTAGGAAGTCTACAAAAATGATACCACATATTCAACACCTACCTCAGTGTAGGGGATAATTGAGAAGTTAACTATTCCAAAGCCTAGCAGGCTTAAACTCAGACTATTGTACAACTTACAAGGATTAATGGCATTGGTCATCATATGAACGTTGCAAAATAAAGTTATTATCACTACTACTCATATTCTGCATGCAGCATAACGTGATATAAGATCTTTAAGGCAACATACTTTGAGTTGTGAAACCAATTAAATAATTTCCATGAAATGACAAGAAAGTGACAACATGCAAAATGACATGCCATCATCTACTTATTATTTGTTGTATAAAATGTGGTTTGAGAAATGCCTGACAATTTGACATATGTGCATGTAAGGAAGTAAAGAGAGAATAACCAACATCACATTGCAAACATATTTTCCATATCCAAAAACAAGGCATCATGATATTTGTAGCCATTACTATTTGACATTGCCAATACTCAGATAATTGTAAGTTGAACATTCCTAGTAAAACAAACAAGCAAATACAAGAAATGAAGAACAGTACATATTGACCACACATATATTAAAAGGTGTGATGGCACCATAATGCTAATAATTTGATGATGACAATAGATTTGTGAGTTTTAAATTTGTACTTATATGATTTACAAAGGTGGAAAACACATTATGTGCAGCTAACGTGAGAGCAAAAACATAATTTATGTTTAGTGAGACACTCTTAAGTCTAACTTACAGGTCTCCATTCAACCTGGGACTCCTGTCAAGCCTCTAGGTTATAGGATCTGCAAGATATTCTACTCTCAGGGAAAAAGTTGTAAAGGGGGCTGGAAGAACCACCAGCAGTCCTCTGGGCCTCCAGGTGATGCTTCGAGGCCAGGGAATACACTGTCCCCGGCAAGTTGTTCCACCTCTTCCTAATTTCCTCCTGTGTGTGTAGGTTATTTGCTACAGTATTCACTCTGTCAATTATTCTGGACCACGTTTGCCTTTTCTGAGACATGGTTATATTTCTTACTTGGGTTCCAAACAATTGTGGCTCTATTTTGATGATTTCATTCACCATGACTGACAATTCTCCCTCTGTAAAACAGGGATGTCTCCTCCTTGCCATTATGAATAATAAAACATAAATGATATAAAAAAGATGTAAAAAGGAGACAAATGAAAAATGTACAGAGGGAGAAAAAAAAATTGCAAAATGACCTGTCTCCTGAGTGCAAATTTCAGCATCAAAATGGTGTCCTGCAGAGGAATGGCAAAGGATCATGGTCTGCAATGGAGTGTGTTTTATAGTGTGGTATGCACGCGTTCACAATCCGCCAATATACATCAGGTGTGTGCTGCTGGCATCCATCCAATACAAGCCACAGACATTTTACGATGTTGAGCGGGTCCTGCGATGGACTCTCGCCAACAGGATTCCTTCGCCAGAACAACACCAGCACAACTGTGGAATCTAAATATACTTGGCACAATCCTGCTGTCCTGACGGCGACAGGGTATGGTTAGCTAGCATTGGAGTCTGCTGCATCAGCAGCGGGAAACTGCGTATGCAGTGGATTCCACTCTGTTGACATGGATGGAGGTTCAGTGGCCATACATCTAAATAATGCGGTCTGAACTCCGTCAGCTTGACGGAGAACTTGGAACTGCCATCACAGCGCTATGATGGAACTCCTGTCAAGATCTAAATCAGGCCTTTAGTCCTCTGTCCTGAAGTTTTGAAATACATTAATATGAGCGGTAGGGATACCTTGCCTCCACTAGTCCCTACAGTTAAAAAAAAATAAAAAAATAAAATGGCAACATCCATTCTCTTTATTAAGTATGTGGGAATGGGATGTGAATATGGCCCCCCTCCCTGAGGCCATTTATGGCCCCAGGTAGCCCATCCCCAGTGGTGGGTATATTAAGAGGAGGGGATGTGCTGCCCCAGACCTTGTTAAGCCTTGGGGAAACTATCCCTTGTGGTAAAAATTGTAAAAGAAAAAAGGGGAGAGAGATGTGCGGCCCCCCTCCTGAGCTTTAAAAGGCCCTGGGGACCCCATCCCTTTGGGCCATTGCATTAATTAAGAGTGAGCAGGGCCATGTAGCCCCATTCCCTGAGGCTTTCTTAGACTCTGGGGTCCCTATCTCCCAGGGCCAGCTCACCTAGCTCATCCCTGGAGCCCACCCAGTAGGTTCCCTGACCAATACAAGCAAGAAAACATATGTTTGCTCCTGCCTGGCAGGAGCAATTTAAAAGCTCCCGCTAGAAGGGGGTAAACAGACGGTGGGAGCTTTAGAAATGACTTATGTTCTATGTCCCTTTCTTTACTCCTGCAGGCAGCGAAACAGATCAGAACCTTGCTCCGCCCAGAGGGAGCATACATAATTAGCTGCACCCTCCAGGCGGTTCAGCACTATGCGGGTAGCTAGCTGGAGCCACGAAGAGCCTGGGGCTCCCCCCACAGCTCCCAATATTGTGGTTGATGTATGCCCCGAATGGGAAAGTGTCAAAAAAGATTACGCTAATCCTGAAAAGACCATTGAGGCCCATTGTAAACAATGTTGTGCCTCCTTTTAACACCTGCTCTGAGCAGGAATTAAGGGCCAGATGTATGAAATGTTTTTGCACCTGCAAACAGTGCGAATCGCAAAAATCGGCTGTTTGCGAGTGCAAAAACGTGGTCTGCGAAGCATGAAAGGCATTTGCAGACCAAAAATAAGAAATTGCAAAAACTGTGATTTTTGCGTTGTGAATTGGTTTTGCGAGTCGCATTTTGCGATTCGGTATTTCCAGTAGGAAATTGCGAGGTGCAACTTGCGATTCGCAAAATCCAAGTGGCACTTCGATGCATAAAAAAATCACAAATTGCGATTTTTCGCAGAATGGCATTTTACACATGCATAATACCATGAACTGAAACCAGGTGGTAACCAGGTGCAACCTATATAAAGAGGCCCAGAATGCCTCAAACTCTTTTCAACAATGGCTGCACTCTACGTCATGGCGAGGAGGATGAGGATCTTGGCAGGTTTGGGGAGAGGGAGGAGGAGACAGGAGCGCATTTTCAGAGTGCGCATTACACTTTTTGACCTGACAGACGAGGAAATATATGAGAGGTATAGGTTGAACTCAGCCATGATACTTGATCTGATAGCTGAGCTACAAACCATACTGCAGCGCAGAACACTAAGGAGTCACAGCATACCCACCCATGTGCAGGTATTATGGTCCCTCCACCTACTTGCCTCAGGGAGCTATCAAGGGGTCATAGCAGCAGCTGGAGGGGTCACACAGAGTACCCTCTCCAGATTTTTCAATGCCTTCATCAACGCCATGCTGAGCAAACTACACCAGTACATCAGATTCCCTCACACCCCACAGGAATTACAGCAGACAAAAATAGAGTTTTACCAGATAGCACAGTTCCCCCATGTCCCAGGTGCCATAAATGGCACACATGTGGCAATCTGTCCACCATCAGCCACAGAGTATGTGTACCACAACAGGAAATACCAGCATTCAATGAATATTCAGGTGATATGCAATGCCTCCTACATCATTACTGATCTCGTGGCCAGGTACCCAGGGAGCACACATGATTCTTACATCTTTCCCCACAGAGGGATTCACACAAGACTGCTAGCTGGGGAGTTTGTTGAAGGACATCTACTAGGTAATGTCCCTCTGTACACTGGTGCATTGATGGCGTACCGATGTCAGATGGCTCAGTTACTCATCACACCCTCTGTCCCTTCCAGGAGACAGTGCTTACGCAGTGCACACCTACATGATGACGCCCTACCTCAATCCCACAACACCAGCTGAACGGAAATACAATGCAGCACACAGGGCAACCAGCAACATGGTGGAGCGCACATTTGGACTGCTGAAGAGTCGCTTCCGGTGCCTCCACAAAAGTGGAGGGGCACTACAGTACAGTCCAGAGACAACATGTAGAATAGTGGCTACTTGTGCAATCCTGCACAATATAGCTACCACCATGGACATACCTGTAGAAATATGTGAATCTGAATCAGATGAGGATGACGATCCCATACCACCTCTACAGCCAGCAGACAGGACCAGTGCAGCAGAGGGAAGGCAAAGGAGTGCCAACATCACACACAACCATTTCAGACGTGAGTATTAATGACACAAGTCCCCTGACAACTGTACCTGTAGTGAAATAAATGTATTACCTTAAGTCAGGTAATGTATGTGTGAGTAATAAAAAAAGACAGGTAATGTGACAAATGCAAACCAATGAAGAACCAGATTTATGCACTATTACTTCATAGTGTCAACAGCTGTCCAATGGCAGCAAAAGTCATTTCTTTCACCCACGCACACCACTCGGGTGCCCAGTTATGTCACTGGCACCTCTATTGTCACCCTCAGTGGTAGTGCTGTGCCTGGCACTGCGCCGTCTGGTGTCCACTGCAGGTACAGCAACACTGCTGATGCGGGAACTGTCCTCAGTGTCCCCCAGTGCTATGTCCCCCAGTGCTAGCTCACTCGGAGTGGCTGATCTTGGTCCCATAATGTGTTCGATCACATTTGTGATCTGCACAAGTCCATTGACAACGTCCCTGCTGCTGTGTGCTGCCTCCACTTACGCAGCCACTGCACGACAGGCAATCAGTGCTGTAGAATTTGCCATCATGTTAGAGGAACGACAGAAGCTGCCAAACATGGTACCTGCCTGCGCTGGCTCACCCTCTCATGGTGCAGCTCCTGGCAGAGTTCACGGACAGCACTTGTAAGGTCCCTGGTGTCCTGTGATGCCTGCACCTGTCCCTCACGCAGCTGTACAATGTTACTATCGAGGGTGTCAAGTTGTCGATGCAGGCCCATCATGTTGCAGTTATGTTTGCACAGGTTTTTGTCTAATGCAAGGATCAGCTTATTTTGCAGACGCTGCTGCTGCAACATAGCAGCTTCCAGGCCACCAAATAAGGAGGGACCCTCACTTGACTCATGCTGCTGTGCCCAGGACTCTGTCGCAATCCTGCGTGGTGCTGTGGTTGGATGACACCTGCCCTCCTGAATCTGGCTGCACCTGTCTGGTGCTGATGGGGTACTTGGCCCTTCCTGCTGCTCATCGGAGTCATTGCTGAGCTCTGGCAGTAGCAGTGCCCTGGGCCTGCGTCGTACAGTCGCTATGATGAGGGACCCACTGGTGTTCGAATCTAAGCCCAGATGGGTGTCAGTCTCGCCTACCCGTGCAGATGCTGTGGCTGCTGGGCCTGGCCCACCTGCAACAACAATATGCAGCATGTCAGTTCTGTATGTTACATTTTCGGTTAGACAATGGCAATAAAGGTACAGGTACTGCTCTACACGGTGTTGTGTGTGTTGTGTTCCTCTGGGTGTCACTCTACTTAAATACATTGTTGTGCTACTTTCAGTTCTGGGTTGTGGACTGCCACTACCATAATGCATTGTAGTGCTGCTTCTAAGATGTGGACTGGACTACTTATCACACTGTTTCACATTACTTGCTAATTCCTAAGGGGCTTTTGTGCATACACATATAGGGTTACAAAACAATATTGCACTTACCTTGGCTGTTACTTGGTGTGCCAGAGGTGTCGATCTCTGTGACCCCAGTCACAGCTTCAGGGAGGAGTGTGGACTCCCCTAGGTCCTCCAATGGTGTTGATGGTGCCTCTGTGGGTGGACCGTCTCCTGTGCCCCTGGCCTCCGCAAGTCTCCTTGCCACTCTCTCCTTTGCACGGGACCGCATGTCATACCACCTTTTTTTTATCTCTTCAATGGAGCGCTGTGCCACTCCAATTGCGCAGATTTTGGACTGTATGTCCAACCATAGTCTCCTCTTTTCACTCTCAGGCACGTGGAGTGAGCTTTTTCCAAAGAGGCGGTCATGGCTCCTCAGTTAGTACCTCAAGCTCCTGCTCGCTGAATTTCAGCTTGCGCTTCCTTTCACCCTTCTCCTGTGCTTGGCCTGGGGTATCCATCCTTGCTCAGGTGTTCTTGCTCCTTCTGAGTGCTGCTCTGTGTGGCTGGGCTGCTTTCTCTCAGGATGCTGGTTTGGGTGTGGCACCTGAAACTGCCTGGGATGACTCATTTCCTGCTGGTGGTATCATCAGCCTCCTCCAGGTGTGCTTTCTCTAACTTTCTCACAATTTGTGATTTTTTACTGAATCGCAGAAAAATCGCAATTTGCGATAATGCAAATTGCGATTCGGTAAATGGGCCTCGCAAATCACAAATAGCAATTTTTAAGAAATCGCTATTTCTGAATCGCAATATTGTTACATGGCCATTTGCGACTCGGAAATAGCGATTTCTTAAAAATCGCTATTTGAGATTCGCAAGCTCCAGTTTTCATACATATGGCCCTAAAAGTGCTGAAAAGGATGATGCAAAGAAATCTTTTCGATTTCTTTGTGCCACTTTTCATCCCACCCAGAGGGGGAACGCCCCCTTTGCATACATTATGCCTGGTGCAGGCATAATGTAGCTCAAATGGTTACAAAGTGGTGCAATACATGCTTTGCGCCACTTTGTAAATTTGGCGCAGCAATTTTGGCCTCGTTGGGCCACATTAGCATAAAAACAATGAGGCTAATGTGGCACAAGGAGGCTCTAGGGGCTCTTACATCTGCCCCTAAGTCTCTCAAAACAAGCACAGAGTCCTCATCACCTTCTCCTTCAGCCATTCTACCCAGCACCTCTGTGAAGAACCCAGACAAATTCAACGCTATTCTCCAGGTGAAATGAAACGTCCTCAGTTGGATGGCATAGGTTTCCACATAAAACTGCTGTAGGATGATCACCAAAAACGTTCTGAAAGGATCACCAAGTTAACAAAACCAGAGTAGAGCTGCAACCACATACGTGAAAGCTCCAGCACAAAGTCTGACATAGAGGTTCCATTTCCTTGTGGCCCAGATGGAGGATGAGGTGGGTTGTTCCCGCTGTATTAATATTCATATCATAGGCCTCCTGGAACACAAAGAGGGCTACAACATGGTGGACTATCTGGAGTGATGGTTGACGGGGCTGGTTACCTCACAATCAATCACTCAATCAATTCGAAGTTGTAGAGCACACTACTCACCTGTAAGGGACTCGAAGTTGAAGAGCCACTTCTTAAGGTCCTTCCTGAACTGATGGTGACTGCCTGGGGTGAAGAGGCAAGGTGTTCCAGCTCTTTGCCACAAGGTAGGTGAAGGATATTCCTCCTGCAGAGGTCTTCCATATGCGGGATACAGTGTCTAGTGCCTGTTGAGTGGAGCGGAGAGGTCTGGTGGGGGCGTAGAAGGTGATAAGGGGGTTGAGGTAGGTGGGTCCTAGGTCATGGAGAGCCTTGTATGCATGGATGAGGAGTTTACAGTTGATTCTTTTCTCAAGGTCTCTTAGGTGTCTGGAGATGTGTTTGCAGAAAGGGACGTCTGGGGGAGGCATTTTGGATGTGCTGTAGTTTCTTCAGGTTCTTCTGGGTTGTGCCAGCATAGAGGGCATTGCAGTAGTCAAGTCTGCTGTTGACCAGGGTGTGTGTTACAGTTTTGCAGCAGTCATTTGGGATGCAGTTGAAAAGCTCCTGGCGAAGTCAGAGTGTGTGGAAACAGGAGGATGCAACAGAGTTGACTTGGCGGATCATGGTGAGTGATGAATCCAGAGAGAAGCTGTGGTTGAAGCATGGTTTGCTGGGGTGGGGTGTGTGCTGAGGGTAGCAGGCCATTAGGAAGGAGTCATCCCAGGCTGATGTGGAGGGACCTAGGATGAGGATCTCGGTCTTGTCAGAGTTGAACTTGAGGCATCTCTCCTTCATCCAGGCAGCGACGGCTTCCATCCCACTGTGGAAATTCTTTTGGGCAGTTGTAGGGTTTTCAGTCAGTGAGATGATCAGCTGGGTTTCGTCAGCATAGGAGACGATGTTCAGTCCATGTTTCCTAATGATGGACGCAAGTGGGGCCATGTAGATGTTGAAGAGTGTTGGGCTCAGGGAGGAGCCCTGTGGTACTCCGCAGCTGATTTCTGTAGGTTCTGACAGGTATGGCAGGAGTCTGACTCTGTGTTCTGTCAGTCAGGAAGGAGAGTATCCACTGTAGGGCCTTTCCGCGGATGCCAGCTGTGTGGAGTCTATAGCAGAGGGTGTGATAGGATACCGTGTCACAATACTTCACACCTTTACTTTCAATAGAAAGGGTCTACTGAGTAGCCACCAGATAGCCCCCAGGGTGGGGTTGATTGTAGCCAATTGTGGCCAAAATATAATTTCACAGTTCCAGATATCATCTTTAAAATGGCAAGACGATCAGACCCACTCCTCAAGTACAATCCCTGTAAATGCATCTTTTCGGACTATGCACTGGAGGTCCACTGTCAGACAGAGTTCGTCCTAGGAGTTGAGAGGCCATGACAGGGGATGGGAATTACACACGCTCTTCCCCACCAAGTTTACAAATTGTGATGGACCAAAATGTGTTCTTCGTATTGAGTCCTACTGGGGACTAGGACTGATTGGAAGGCTGAGGGCTCATCATCACAAGAATCAGCAACCCATGATGGACGAAGCTCATACCTGGCCATTGGTGCTGCTGGAGGAGATGACCATGAGGCTCCCACCCACTGGTAACAACCCAGTCCCTAGAGCAAATCCACAACATTCAGCGATCGGCCTTTGATGCTGCAGCTACTTTCTGAGACCCACCGGGAAACCCTGTCAGCACTTCATAGGAGGAATCTGATGGGAGAGATTCCTCACCTTTGCTAATTCAAGACATGAGTTTCCCCCAGGTTAATACCCTAGATAGCCAATGATTCTATGTAACATACAGCCTCCCTCTCAACCTCCCCTCTTCTCCTGTCCTGGGAAACCTGTGCCCCCCCCTCTAATTTTAATTTCTCCAGTATCATTCTGTGGAGGTGGAGGAAAGAGGTAGTAGTCTAGACTCCAATGTCACTCGATTACCCCAGAGGGTCATTAGTAGCTACTTTTCTGGCTCAGATTACAAGACTATTTTATAGTTTAGAGGTTTCTCCACACTGGTCAGGGTCAAGATTTACTCCCCGGTGTTAGTTATCCATTACTGTCCCCCAGTTCCTCCTTTGGGCCCCAAGGGTCCTGCACAGAGCCCCACCAAAATGGGCCCAACTGCTCTTCATTTATGACTTTCCTTGACAGCCTATACTATTTAAACTGCCGCAGACATTTCTCCATAAGCCCAAATTCGAGGAGGGACAATTGTTCACACAGTTTGAACAGCCGACAGTTGGCCTTCTGCCCATTGCATTCTCTTTGAGTTTAGTTACTATTACGAGGTTCTTAAGTGTTGATAAACATGAGCTGGAACCCCTAACCCCTTCCAACACTGGCCCGTCTAGGCTATCCCCAAGACCTACAAAAAGATGGAAGTATACAGTTTCATGGAAACTCAAAGGTTCAACACACTCCATAAATGCTTCCTGCCTAGACTTATCGTAAATTCTTCTGTTGCAGCCACAGGATGCAGACACGAACTAATCATTACAAAATTCACACTTACCTTAACCAAAAAGTAGTTCATATAGCACTGACACAAGATTCCCATATTGTTCAATTGGAGGGAGATAGGCTTCAGAAGAGATGAAGAGGCCAGTTTTATACCACTAACTTCGCAGGTGTTTCTGCTTGAGGTGTTCTTAGATGGTTCCTCAATAATTATCTATGACCCACCGAAATTTCTATAACAACGATCACTTAGACAAAGGGGTGAACATCCCATGGTTGGTAGACTGCTGACATCCTGCACTCCCTGCTGCCCCACCATTTCTCATGGTTCCAGCAGTGGTTTTTGCAATATGCCTGGTGCCACCATAAGCCTGAGAGCAGGATCTACTCCTCTTACTCTTCAGAACATGACATGTGGACACCAGGTTAGAATACAGTTCTGCACTTCCATCTATCTTCTCTTAGAACTACCTGGAGGGAACTATCTGATAACAGCCCTCTGATACTGAGACCAACCTGAGACAGAACCCCTTCCCCAATCCCTATCTAGTGTCTGCATCCATCCAGACTAGAGTACCCAGCCTTTACGGGAACACTGTTAGATAAAATGCATTACTACTTCTTTGAACACAATGAAGGGTCCGCCTCCTCTAGTACTGGCGAATGAGAGGCTGTTAAAGTTGTTATCAAGGGTGATTATGTTCTCACCATGCTGGATGAGTGAAACATCTTTCTGCGAGAGTTAGATAGTGTCAGCAGGGCATACATTGACATGGAGGGACAAGTTGTCCAGAAGCCAACTCTCAGATATACCTTGATTAAATTATGCTAGGATAAGGCCATATTGATGGAGAGGTTGTAATGTCTAGACAATGCATCCTATGCAACCTGCACATGCTCTGAGGGCAATGAATTCAGCCTTCTTTTGGCTTGGATTAAAATAGAAAAGCTAAATAATAATTGGTGATGTCACTGTGCAACATAGATGCCACGTTTCTTTATTCAAAACAAGCCATCCATGTGTCTTTTATACTTTTTTCCAAGCCATTTATTTTCCTCCTTGGGTGCCCCTTGAGATGAGATACTAGTTTTCCTAGAGCTCACCCCTTTCCCCTGGTTGTTCCCAGACAATTAAGAGGAGATAGACACACCTATTATGATCTAAGAGGTCAAAGCAGTGATTCTTGAGCTGGAAGCAGGTAAATCCCCTGGAACAGATGGGCTTCAGGCAGATTTGTATGACTTTTGCTAGCACTCTAGTCCTGAAATTGGCCCATGCTGGAATGCACAGAGGGAAGCGGGGAATTCCCTTACCAGACAGAACCTTTAGAATTTAATTTTATGCAGATTATGTTTTGTTCTAAATCAGAGATATGTTTGGTGGCCACCCTAATATTGCCTACCTTTTGGATATATTTGGAACCATCTCAATCCTCCTGATGTACTGGAGTGTTCCCACTGAACCCCAATGCACTCTTGACAAACCTGGATTTAGTAGCGGGCCTTAAACAATAGGGGTCGTTCTGCTTTCATTATCCATTTAGTCCACTGGATTTGCTTGATGGCCATTTAACTGTCACTGTAGCATTTCTCTAGTCACAGGTGAACTTATTACGGTTTCGTCTCTCTTGGCCATGGGTTGCATTGCAGTCTCAAAGATGGTGATGCTCCTTTGTTTCCTTTACTATTTCACACATGGGGCAATGACGATGAACTCATTCATTTGCAGCCCTAGCAGCCCACTCCCTAACTTCACTGCAACCCTGCAGGGAGGAATGGAAAGAGGAATGTGGTAGAGTCCTGCATGATAAGGAGTGGATGAAAGCATTAGAATATAAATCTCCAGAAACTGTCCAAAGTTAATACAATTCTACATATTACATAGGGTGTAACTCTCCTCCAAGTGGCTTGGTAGATTTGTTTCTGAAACTTCAAATGTGTGTGCTAGAAGTGGTTCTCTGGCTGCTGGATTTAAACACATGCTTTGGAATTGCCCCCAGCGGTGTCTAAACTGGCCCGAAGTGACACAGCAACTGGAGACAATCACTAGCTTCCTGAAAGTAGACTCCTGGGAATTGGGAGCTCTAAGGATTTACAGGCAGCTGAAGAAAGATAGAGCTGCCTTAGGCCTCCTAAACCTGTCCCTTAGTCAGTCAAAAACATCAATTACTTTGCATTGGAATAACCCATTACCTCATCATATGAGGCTTGGTGCATGCGTTAATATTATGGGTAATTGCCTAAGCTCTGGAGTTAAATAGTGATGATACTAAGGCTCTCCGTTGTCACCCAATAGCGCAAGAACAGGATAGACCACTTTCAGAGCTGACAAAACCACATAGTGGATATGTCTCCTCTTACTAATCTTTATGGCATGCCTTCAGGCTAGGGAATAACACTCAATCTCCAAAGCTAAAAAATTCAGACCCCAGTTGGGGCTGGCTGGTTATGATGGTGGGGCGTCGTGCTTCTGGGTCTCTTGGACTCCCAGGGACTCACTCCCCCACCCCAATTCAGAGGATATATTGAGCCAGCAGCCCATCCATTTCATGTGTTATTCATCCTCTCCATTAGTTCACCACTCCAGAATCCTGGGTTGAAGCCTAACACTGCCAGCTTATTCTTACTTTACCAAAGTAACCTTCCCTTCCTTTCCCACTACCCCTTCTTCCATTGGTCCTTAAAAATACTCACCAATGTATAAGTACCTCCATTGAGGATCTGTCATATATAAGCACTGTTCTTTTTCACATGTCATGTAAACCGTGAATGGAAGGTTTGACTAAAATTTCATTTAGACTTGTCCTAACACATTGTTATGATTCTATTCAGTTCGGCTTATAATGCAATATGTGTTGGAGTATCTGTGTATCAACAATAACAAAAAACAACAAAACATTTTCTTTAAAAAAAAATCTTACTTATTTTCATCATGTGCAAGAGCCCATAAGTCGAAGTGTTCCCTATCAGCCTTCGAGTTCTCAAATTCCCATTGTCACAGATCTGGAGTATTTTCAGGAACCACAAGGTTGCCTTCATCCATAGGATTCATATGTTGGTGGACTTGGCCGTGTTTTGAATATTTCCCACATTAGATTGTGAGGTAGAGATGATAGCATAGGTACAACCCTCAGATTTCTGGCATCCCTCATTCATCTTTTCATTGTCCAGCATGGTCCGCTCTACTGTGCGCATGCACTGGTTCATGGTTTCTGAATCATGCTCTGAAGCTCTCCATCCATAGAGGACATACTCTTTTCTGTACAACATAATGGCCCTCATCACAACAAAAGCGGCGGTAATACCGCCAACAGGCTGGCGGTAAATAAAATAGAATTACGACCACGGTGGAAACCGCCTACACGGACAGCCACTTTAACTCTCTGACCGCCATGGCGGTAGCAACAAGCACTGCAGCGGTAACTGCCAATAGGCAGGTGGAAGACAATGTATCACCCACCATATTACAACAAGCCAATCTGCCAGCTTTACTGGGGCAGTACCAACGCCATCGGAAGCACGGCGGAAACAGTACACAGAAGGGAAGCGACTCACCTCTGGACAATCAGGGAACAACCACAACGCCATGGAGCCCGAACTGCAGGTGTTACCCATGCTGGTATACCTCCTCCTACACCAGGAACACGATCAGCGGCAAAGATGACCACGGTGACTACCTCACCTAGTACACAACTGAGGGGTGGAGAAAAAAGAGAGTGACACACACACATGCAACACGCAACACTCCCACCCCAACATCATACACACAAACAGATGCAACAACATTACATATCCACCCTGTACCCCTCAGAAATAACGCAAGGACAAAAGGAAGTGAGTAAAGTCAGTGTAATAATATAAATTGTGAGAAATATGTCCTCAAAGCACAAAACAGTAAATGCAATATATACAAATGTAGGGACACTGCCCAGTTCAAAATGTCCGTGGCCCACAGGGTCATATCACATAGGCCAAGGCCCCACTTGACTCCTGCCTCAATACGGAGAGAACACTGCTGGGGCATCAGGTCGAAAATACACAGGCACCTGAAGGGGAAGGGGGGGCACCTCAGCCGGAAGATGGTACAACGGCACTGCTCCTGGAGGGGGCTACATGCCCACTGCTTGGTCCTGGGGAGTACAAAGCCACTGTCTCTCTAGTGGTCTTGGGAAGTGCAAAGCCACAGTCTCTCTAGTGGGTGGTTTGCCCACTGCTTGGTCCTGGGGAGTGCAAAGCCACAGTCTCTCCAGTGGGTTGTCTGCCCACTGCTTGGTCCTGGGGAGTGCAAAGCCACAGTCTCTCTAGTGGGTGGCTTGCCCACTGCTTGGTCCTGGGGAGTGCAAAGCCACAAGCTCTCTACTGGGTAGTCTGCCCACTGCTTGGTCCTGGGGAGTGCAAAGCCACAGTCTCTCTAGTGGGTGGTCTGCCCACTGCTTGGTCCTGGGAAGTGCAAAGCCAAAGTCTCCCTAGTGGGTGGTCTGCCCACTGCTTGGTCGGGGGAGTGCAAAGCCACAGTCTCTCTAGTGGCTGGTCTGCCCACTGCTTGTTCCTGGGTAGAGCAACGCCACAGTCTCTCTAGTGGGTGGTTTTCCCACTACTTGGTCCTGGGTAGAGCAACGCCACAGTCTCTCTAGTGGGTGGTTTGCCCACTGCTTGGTCCTGGGGAGTGGAAAGCCACAGTCTCCCAAGTGGGTGGTTTGCCCACTGGTTGTGGGGGGGGCTTTGTGCCCAGTGTACCTCATCCTGGCAAGGAGGGGTGAGTGGATTCCTTCTTCCACTGGTTCTGGTGGGGGCTTTGTGCACAATGTGCTTCATCCTGGCAAGGAGGGGATAAGTGGATGCCTTCTTCCACTGGTTCTGGAGGGGGCCTTGTGCCCAGTGTGCTACATCCTGGCAAGGAAGGGGTGAGTGGATGCCGTCTACCACTGGTTCTGGAGGGGGCTTTGTGCCCAGTGTGCTTCATCCTGGCAAGGAGGGGGTGAGTAGATGCCTTCTTCCACTGGTTCTGGAGGGGGTTTTGCACCCTGTGATGCAGATCTTTGAGAGTGCAAGGTCACAGTCTCTCACCTGGGTGCCACACCTACAGTTGTTGCAGGGGCCAGGACGCACTACAGCCCATGGAGGCATGACTACACACTGCCCGGTGGCAGTCACAGCTGCTCAGTGGTGGCAGTGGCGGGACAGGTGGTGATGCTGCCTGTGGTGGGGGGAGGCTCCAGTCCTTCCCCCGCAGCCTCTGACGGCTGCCCACTGGGGCTGCTGCTGCTGGAAGTGGTGGTGGCAGTGGTGATGGTGGCAGTGCTGGCGGCTGGGCTGGTGGCGGTGCCGGGAGGCTCCAGCCCTTCTTCGGCTGAAGTGCCATGGCTGGTGTTGTGTGCCCAGATGCTGCGGCAGCACCAGGCTCCATGTCCATCCTGCCTGCGGCGACTGTGCCTTTCTCATTGTCCTTGGCAGCTGGTGTTCCCTTCCTGCCGTTGCCAGATAGTGGTGCCTCCATGCTTCTGCCAGCTGGTGGTGCCTCCTTGCGTTTGTCAGCTGGTGGTGCCTCCTTGTTTCTGCCAGCTGGTAGTGCATCCTTGTGCTTGCCAGCTGGTGGTGCCCCCTTGCTTCTGCCAGCTGGTGGTGCCTCCTTGCATTTGCCAGCTGGTGGTGCCTCCTTGTGTTAGCCAGCTGGTGGTGTCTCCTTGTTACTGCCAGCTGGTGGTGCCTCCTTGCGTTTGCCAGCTGGTGCTTGTGAGAAGGTAGCCTCTTTCTAGCATTGTTACTCCCACCTTTGGCCTGTTTGTGAGTATATGTCAGTGTGTTTTTACTGTCTCACTGGGATCCTGCTAGCCAGGACCCCAGTGCTCATAGTAGAAACCCTATTTGTCAGTGTGTTTTTGCCTGTTTCACTGAAGTCCTTTTAGCCAGGACCCCAGTGCTCATAGTTTGTGGCCTAAATGTGAATGTCTGTGTAGTGCCTAACTGTGTCACTGAGGCTCTGCTGGTTAGAACCTCAGTGCATATGCTCTCTCTGCCTTTAAATATGTCACTATAGGCTAATTACCACTTTTACCAATTCTAATTGGCACACTGGAACACCCTTATAATCCCCTAGTATATGGTACCTATGTACCCAGGGTATTGGGGTTCCAGGAGATCCCTATGGGCTGCAGCATTTATTTTGCCACCCATAGGGAGCTCAGACAAACCTTACACAGGACTGCCATTACAGCCTGAGTGAAATAATGCAGATGTTATTTCACAGCCATTTTTTACTGCAAGTAACTTATAAGTCACCTATATGTCTAACCTCCACTTGCTGAAGGTTAGGTGCAAAGTTACTTAGTGTGAGGGCACCCACACAGTTCAGGGCAATTTCCCCGGACTTTGTGAGTGCGGGGACACCATTACATGCATGCACTACATATAGGTCAATACCTATATGTAGCTTCACAATGGTAACCCCGAATATGGCCATGAAACATGTCTAAGATCATGGAATTGTCCCCCCATGCCAAATCTGGTATTGGGGTGCCAATCCCATGCATCCCCAAGGCTCCACTATGGACCCCGGGTACTGCCAAACCAGCTCTCAGGGGTTTTCTCTGCAGCTACCGCTGCTACCAACCCACAAACAGGGTTCTGTCCTCATTGGGTCTTGGCAGCCCAGTCCCAGGAAGGCAGAACAAAGAATTTCCTCTGAGAGAGGGTGGTACACCCTCTCTGTTTGGAAATAGGTGTTAAGGGCTGGGGAAGAGTAGCCTCCCCAGCCTCTGGAAATGCTTTGAAGGGCACGGATGGTGCCCTCCTTGCATAAGCCACTCTACAACAGTCCAGGGAACCCCCAGTCCCTGCTCTAGCGTGAAACTGGACAAAGGAAAGGGGAGTGACCACTCCCCTGTCCATCACCACCCCAGGGGTGGTGCCCAGAGCTCCTCCAGTGTGTCCCAGACCTCTGCCATCTTGAATCCAGAGGTGTGAGGGCACTCTGGAGGCCTCTGAGTGGCCAGTGCCAGCAGGTAACGTCAGGGACGCCTCCTGATAGGTGCTTACCTGACTAGGTGGCCAATCCTCCTCTGAGGGCTATTTAGTGTCTCTCCAGTGGCCTTTTCCTCGGATAACGACTTGCAAGAATTCACCAGAGTTCCTCTGCACCTCTCTCTTCGACTTCTGCCAAGGATCAACTGCTGACTGCTCCAGGACACCTGCAAACCTGCAACAAAACAGTAAGCAGACTACCTACGACATTGTAGTACCTAATCCTGGTGGCTTTCTCAACTGTTTCCTGGTGGTGCATGCTTTGGGGGCTGTCTGCCTTCATCCTGCACTGGAAGCCACAAAGAAATGTCCTGTGGGTTGACGGAATCTTCCCCCTGCTCCAGCAGGCACCAAACTTCTTTGTCACCAGTACTCTGGGACCCCTCTCATTCTGATGAGCGTGACCCCTGGAACACAGGTGGTGGACCCAAGTGACCCAGACTGTCCAGTGGTCCAACTGTCCAAATTTGGAGCAGGTAAGTCCTTGCATCCCCTCTCTAGACAGTAATCCTGTGCATCGAGTGAACTGCAGCTGCTAGGGCTACTGTGCACCTTTCCAAGGAATCCATCGTACACAGCCAAGTCTAGGTCCCCAGCACTCCGTCCTGCATTGCTCAACTCCCTCAGTTGACCTCCGGCTTCGTGGGACCCTCTTTTGTAGTGTTGAGACGACCGCCGTGCTCAGTCTCCTTGAACCCATGCTCAAGGAATTCTACGGGTGCTACCTTCTTGTACATGGGCTCATGGGCTCTCTGTGTTGCTGAGGGCCCCCTCTGTCTCCTCTCCCAAGTGGCGACATCCTGCTCCTTCCTGGGCCCGGGCAGCACCAACCTTTTTCTTCAACTGTGACTCTTGTAGCTAGCAAGGCTTGTTTGTGGTATTTTGACAAGGAAACAACTCTGCAACCTCCAGCACATCTTCTGCACAAAGGAGAAGTTCCTAGCACCTTTCATTGTTGCAGAATCTTCAGCTTCTTCCATCTGGAGGCAGCCATTTTGCACCTTCATCCGGGGTTTAGTGCGCTCCTGCCCCCCCTGGACACTTTCACAACTCTTCGACTTGGTCCCCTTCCTTTGCAGGTCCTCAGGTCCAGGAATCCATCTTCAGTGCTTTGCACTCTGTTGTGGTCTTTGCAAAATCCTCTATCACGAGTTGAGTGTGTTTCTGGGGAAACAGCTGTACTTTATTCCTACTTTCCAGGGTCTTGGGGTAGGGTATCTTGGACACCCTTAGTGTTTTCTTACACTCCCAGCGACCCTCTACACACTACACTAGCCTAGGGGTCCATTTGTGGTTTGCATTCCACTTTCTTAGTATATGGTTTGTGTTGCCCCTAGGCCTATTGCATCCTATTGTATTCTACAGTGTTTGCACTACTTTCTGATTTTGGTTGGTGTGTATATTTTATGTATTTTACTTACCTCGTAGGGGAGTATATACTCTGAGATATTTTTTGGCACATTGTCACTAAAATAAAGTACCTTTATTTTCAGTAACCCTGATTATTGTCTTTCTTATGATATAGTACCTATATGATATAAGTGGTATAGTAGGAGCTTTGCATGTCCCCTAGTTCAGCCTAAGCTGCTCTGCTATAGCTACCTCTATCAGCCTAAACTGCTGTAACACTACTAATCTACTAATAAGGGATAACTGGACCTGGCATAAGGTGTAAGCACCTTCAGGTACCCCCTATAAGCCAAGCCAGCCTCCTACAGTGATCCCGTTTTGCCCTTGGCAGCTGGTCCAGGCACACTGGCTGTGTGGACGGGTGTCTTCACAGTGCCTCTCACAACTGCAGTGGCTGCAGAAACAACAGTGGCCGTGGACTGGGTGGCTGAGGTGCTAGCCTGGGTCCTGACCACCCTGGCCTGAAGTGAAGGATGAGGAGGTGGGAGGGGCTGGGAACAGGACAAGGGTGGAAAGGAAAAGCTTTTTCGGGACACTGGGGCTGGAAGAGGGTGAAGGTTTGGGAGTGGAGGAAGAGGGAGTGGTTGTAGGAGGTGTCTGTTTGCTGTGTTTGGGTGCAGGTGCATGGGCTGGATGCTGTCATGAGGTGGATGGCTGTTGGGTGCCTGAGTGCTTGTGTTTGTGTACCTTGGGAGAAGGGGGCACAGACACAGTGGGAGAGGACATAGGGGACGTGTGCATGGATGGGGGTGGTGACTGCCAGTGACGGGCGTGTACTGATAGGTGTGATGGTGATGGGGGTAGTGGATGAGGATGTAGTGCATGCAGGTGTGAGTGTAGACGCTACTGGGAGGGAGGTGGAGGGGGAGGCTAGAGACATGGACAATGGCTGCCATCAGGGAGTTGGCCAGAGCCTGGAATGATCTCTGTTGGGCCGCCATGCCAGAGTGAATGCCCTCCAGGAATGCATTTGCTTGTTGCAAATGTCCTGCCAGGCCCTGGATGGCATTCACTATGGTTGACTGCCCAACAGAGATGGATCGCAGGAGGTCAATAGACTCCGCACTGAGGGCAACAGGGCTGACTGGGGAAGGGTCTGAGGTGCTTGGGGCGAAGGAGATGCCTACCCTCCTGGGTGAGCGGGCACTGGAAACACGCTAAGGGGCTGCTGGGAGGACGATTCTGTTACGGGGGTGGCGGCTGTACCTGTAGTTAGGGTTGCTACAGATATGTATGCGACCGACAGGGAGCTTCCATCAGAAAAGGTGTCGCTGTCAGAACTGTCCGCTCTTGTCTCTGCTGTGGTGCTCCCCTCGCCCTCCATCCCACTGGGGCCCTCACCGTCGGTGGATTCGTCCTCATGGTCCATGTGGGATACAGCTCCCTCTGTCGCCTGTGCCTCTGCACGTCCACCAGATGATGCTAATGCACATAAGGACAGGGTGACAATACAAAAAGGAGGGGAGAGACAAAGGAGACACTTGGTCAATGACGCCAACAACACCACCGTTGACGTACACAACACACAGGGAACAGCCTTATGGACTAGGCCATGCACTGCAATGCTAGTCCCCAGACCATGGAGTACAATGCCTAACGCCAATAGCAGCAGGGCAGAAACCCACAGGACCCTGCCCAGTAGGAAATGCCCACTAGCATATTTGGGGTTGGAGTGCATTAGACCCTGCCCATCATGGTACCTACCCTAACATGTTTGTCCTGGCCTAGGGGCACCCACAGACCCACATCCCCACCCAGATAACACCTCAAGACGCACAATTTACAGAATATGAAACTGTACTCACCCCCTTGTGGCTACTGTGATGCCTTCAAGTGCCCATACAACTCCGGATAGGCCACCGACAGGATGCGGAACATCAGGGGGGTCAGGGTACGATGGGCACCCTTCCTCGTTGGGAGGCCATCCACAGATGGGCCTCCACCATCTTCCTTGCCCAGGGGCGCAGGTCCTTCCACCGGTTGCGACAGTGGGTGCTCTGCCTGTCAAAGACCCCCAGAGTCCGCACGTCCTTGGCGATGGCACACCAAATACCTTTTTTCTGATAGGCGCTGACCTGCATAAAAAATATACATAGAAAAAGGTATTAGTCATACCTCATGGCCCACCATATCCCTCCCATCAGCTTACGCACAGACATTGACCACCAGACATGCAGCACTCTGCCCAGGACCCCTCAGCCACCCCCCTTACACGAGGCTTGCACACACAGTACTCCACTCATTCATATCCCATGCATGGTGCTCACAGTATACTCACCTGTTGGTCTGGAGGACCATAAAGAGTACAGTACTGGGGTAGGACCCCATCCACCAGTCTCCAACTCCTCCGAAGTGAAGGCAGGGGCCCTTTCCCCAGGCACTCGAGCCATGGTCGCTTCCAGACACAGGTCACAGCAGCACTTGCAGTGTAGGTCCTCTCCTGTAGAAGGTCAGGTAGCAAGTGAGTGAACAGATAGAAAATGTCAGTCTCGTCCGCGGCGGTGTGTACCGTCACCACTGGTGTACATCACCATTGGCTACTGGAACCCATAGGGCCCAATGATAACCAATGAGGTGTTACACGGCGGTCATAGACCACCGCCCGCAATGGCACAGCGGAATTGCCTAATTTCTACTTGTCTCTCAATATAGGTCAGGAGGCTGCCATTTCAGGGGAGAACAGGCCATGCCACATAACTGCATCACATCACACATAGGCACATATACGGAACTACATGTTCACATATTGTTTCTGTCACAACATGCAAGGCATTTTACTCTGAGGATATGTTTGAATATGACAATCTGCTCACTGTTTTTCACCCTAGAGTTCAACTGCTGCAGATGAATATTAGATGGAGCCTTACCTCAGTGTACAGGCCCCTGGTGGACCTGGCAACAATGGAGTACAGGCACATTATCCTCACCTACAGAATTGATAGGGCCACAATCTAAGAGCTGTGTGCCCAATTGGAGCCAGGCCTGATCGCAGCTATCCGACACCCCACTGAGATCCCCCCTCTTGTGCAAGTCCTATTAGTGCTCCATTTCTTGGTAAGTGGCTCCTTCCAAGTGACAGTGGCCATGGCAGCAGGGATGTCACAGACTATGTTCTCAAATGTGCTGACCAGAGTGTTGTCTGCCCTGATGAAACACATGCGCAGCTACATTGTTTTCCCCCAGATGGAGGATTTGGCCACAGTGAAGGCTGACTTCTATGCACTGGGACATATCCCCAACATTATTGGTGCTATTGATGGTACACATATTGCATTTGTCCCCTCCCCCCAGAGAAATGAACAGGTGTTCAGAAATCGAAAGAGCTTTCACTCTATGAATGTGCAGATAGTGTGCCTGGGGGACCAGTACATCTCCCATGTGAATGCAAAGTATCTTGGGTCTGTGCATGATGCCTATATCCTGAGGAATAGCAGCATCCCATATGTGATGGCTCAACTCCAGAGGCACTGAGTGTGGCTAATAGGTGAGCCCATGGTCCCCACCCAGTGGATGTTGGTATATGGGTGTGGGGTTGGCCCTAAGGGTGAGTGTCTGGCTAACTGGTATCCCTCGGTATTTGCAGGTGACTCTGGTTACCTCAACCTCTCATGGCTAATGACCCCAGTGAGGAATGCCAGGACAAGGGCAGAGGAATGTCACAATGAGGCACATGGGCGAACAAGAAGGATCATTGAGGGAACCTTTGGCCTCCTAAAGGCCAGGTTCAGGTGCCCTCATCTGACAGGTGGATCACTGTGCTACTCACCTAAGAAGGTCTGCAAGATCATCGTTGCATGTTGCACTACGCTGCCTTGAGATGCCAGGTGCCTTTTCTGCAGGAGGGTGAGCCTGGAGATGGTCGTGTGGCAGCTGTGGAGACTGTGGACAGTGACGAAGAGGAGGCAGAGGAAGAGGATGTGGACAACAGAATAACTATAATACAATAGTACTTCCAGTGAACCACAGGTAAGACACTATAACCTCATCTTCCATTGCTGTTTTGTGAAGTGAAGTTTCTCTGGCTGGCTGCTGTTCCCACTACAAAGGACACTTATTGTACCCTTTCACATGTCTATTTGCAGATATTTGTGCCCTCCAGTGGCTTCTGGCGTATTGACTGCAGCACATTACAGGTCATAACTATGTTTACATCACTGTACTGTCTATTTGCAATGTCTACAGATTGTTAAGCAACTACATCCTTAAATCATTTGACATACTTGTATTTATTCAAAGGGTGTTTATTTAAGTGCTAAGAGGTAGAAGGGGATGTGCAATGGGCTGGGTTGCTGATGGAGGAAAGTCCAGGGTAGAGTACAGTCTATTTGTATCACAGGTATATTGTCCAAGGGTACATAGGAAGTGGAGCAATGGCAGTTCAATGTGGACAGGGTGGGAGAGAAGGGTGACAATCAGGAGATTCTTATTTCCTGGCGGGGGTCTTGTCAATGTTCTCTGACTTCTGCCTGGATCGCAGTGACCATTTGCGCAGTGGTTCTCCTTCTGCAGGGGGTGAGGTGCTGGTGGCCTGTTGTTCCTGTGACAGGGCCTCCTGTCCAATAGTACTGGCGGAGGTGGAGTGCTGTTCATCGGTGTGGCTAGTGTCAGGGGCCTGTTGGTGTGCCACTGCCTCCCTCATGGTGTTGGCCATGTCAGCCAGCACCCCTGCAGTGGTGACCAGGGTGTTGTGGATCTCCTTCTGGTCCTCCCTGATCCCCAAGTACTGTCCCTCCTGCAGCTGCTGGGTCTCCTGCAACTTGGCCAGTATCTGGACCATGGTCTCCTGGGAATGGTAGTATGCTTCCAGGATTCCTGCAAGTGCCTCCTGGAGGGTCGGTTCCCTTGGCCTGTCATCCTCCTGTCACACAGCGGTCCTCCCAGCTTCCCTGTTGTCCTGTGCCTCTGTCCTCAGAACAGTGTGCCCACTGCCACTGACCCCAGGTCCCTGATTGTCTTAGGTTTCTGGGGGGGGGGGCCTGGGGTCCCTGTAGTGGTGGACACACTGCTGATTGATGTGTCCTGAGGACAGTGGTATGGGCCCACTGGATGGGTGCTGTGGTGGTGTTTCCTGAGGGGGGAGGCTCTCTGGTGGTATAGGATTGTGGCTGGGTAACTGACTGTCCAGAGATCCCTGATGGGCCAGGTTGGTCATCCATATCCAGGCTTGCAGAGCTGCTGTAATCACTGTGGGCCTCTTCCGGGGGTGGACTGGATGTTGCTGGCACCTCCTCTCTGGTGACGTTGTTTGGGTGTCCTGTGAGTTTGTAAATGCACTGTTATTGTTTCTGCGTGTGACATCTTGTGCATGGGTGTGTTTCCCTCTATGGTTGTTGTTCCCAAGGCAGCTTTGGCTTGTGTGAGTTGTACTTTGGTTGGATAGGTGATTGTCACTACTGTGCATGCTGTGGTGATGGGTGCCAATGCAGGTCTGTGATGGGTGTCCATGCAGACGTGTTGCATGTAGGGCTTGGTATTGGGAGGGGTGGGTTGTGATGGTGGGGTATATGTGAGGTGGTGGAGTGATGGGGTGAGGGTAGGGGTGGGAATTTGTGATGGCATGCAGGTAGGGGGGATGATATTAATAGAGATTTGACTTACCAGAGTTCAGTGCTCCTGCTGCTCCTGCCAGGCCCTCAGGATGCAGTATTGCCAAGACTTGCTCCTCCTATGTTGTTAGTTGTGGGGAAGGAGGTGGGGGTCCACCACCAGTCCTCTGTACTGCTATCTGGTGTCTTGCAACCACGGAATGTACCTTCCCCCGTAGGTTGTTCCACCTCTTCCTGATGTCATCACTGGTTCTTGGATGCTGTCCACGGTGTTGACCCTGTCCACGACTCTGCGACATAGCTCCATCTTCCTAGCAATGAATGTCTGCTGCATCTTTGATCCAAATAGCTGTAGCTCTACCTGGATGATTTCTTCCACCATGACCCTTAGCTCCTCCTCAGAGAACCTGGGGTCTCTTTTTGGTGCCATGGGTGTAGTGTGTGTGGTGTGTGTGAGTGTGTGTTGGGGTGATGTGTTGGGGTGTGTGCTGTGAGGTGCATGGAAGGTGTGTGTAGTTTGAATTGTCCAAAGTAGTGTTGTTTTGTTAGTGTGTGTGTATTTTGAGCGCGGAGGTATGTACTGCCAATGGTTTACCGTGGTTGAATGTCCACCGCAGTGATTCGTGGGTCATAATCCTGTGGGCGTAGTTCTGTTGGCGTAACGCGGTGGGTTTTGGTACTGCCAGTTTATCACTGACCTTTGGTGTGATGGACTTGTGTGTGTGTGTGTGTCTGTATAGTGGTGGATTTTTATGTGTGGGCCAGAAAACGCATATGGGTATACCGCCATGGTCGTGGTGTGTTGGCGGGAGTCAGCATGGCAGTAAGTGGGACTTACCACCAATGTCAGAATGAGGGCCAAAGTGCCTTTTGGGTCCCAAAGTCTAATCATTATCATGTATTTCCCTACGGTGAGAATTATCTCAGATTCAGTCATCTTGAGGTCTCCTTTGCCTAGGGCTTCTGGGCCAGGCTCCTTGAGGAATTGCTGCCCTGTTTGTTTTTGGGGGAGCTCTGCTTATCCTTTTTGGGTGGTATCTTCAGCCACCAACCTCCCTGTGGTCTTCCTCTGCTTGTTTGTAATAGGCCATTCATCATGAAGCAGTGAGCATGGTTAGACTGCTCCCTGCAGTCCAGCACCTCTCTGCACCTGGACCTGGGTGTCGCGTCTACCTTCCACACCACGTTCACAACCTAAAGTTTCCCCCTGGCATTCAGCTATGCTGGGAGAGACTCAGCTCCTCATTACGAGTTTGGCGGTCAGTGGACTGCTGCAGTGGAGTTGGCAGTCGCACCACTGCGGGCCCGACGGTGAAGACCGCCATATCACAAGTACTGGGAAGGCACATGCAGAACACAGCCAAGTTACCGTTCAGACCGCCACTGCGGAGGGGCCGGCACAGCCATCTCTAGGCTGGCGGTCAGGTAGTATCCCACGACCACATTAAGAGGTTGCACACTGCCAGGATTTCTGGGGCGGATCCACTGCCACCAAAAGCCTGGTGCAAATGAACAATATAAAAGGGAACACCCACCTTCAGGAACACAGGCACATCTATAGCGCCATGACAGGCAAATTGCAACTCCTCCCAGTACTCTACCTGGCATGCAACTTTGGATCAGCGACCAACCGTAAGTACAACAGCCTGGCACACACTGGAGGGAACAACTTTAGTGCACACATACAACACACACACATGCAAACAAACAGCTGTACCAACACACTCACATACATACCTGCATACACGCTAATACCCACACCCACCACACATGTATGTGGAAGGAAAGCCAGGACAAGGTAGGTACCATCAACACCAACAGTGTTGTGGCAGAGATATATTATAATATGGTAAAATCAGGAATAACACTATGTACACACAAGCCCAAGGGCCAGTCCATAAGTACCACAGTGCCCAGAGCACACTGGGCAAAAGGTGATGCCCCAACTTGACTCCTGACTGCAAAGTGCAGGCCTCCACAGGGCAGGGGCATCAATGGGGTATGTGGGCACCTCAGGGATGAGGGGGGCTTTGGGCTTGGAGGGGGGGTCGTTTGGTCTGGACCTGGAGCGGGGTCCTTGGGGGTGGATTTGGAGGAGGGGTCCTTAGGCTTGCCCTTGGAGGTGGGGTTTTAGGCGGGGTGTTGGGCTTGGTCTTGGAGCTGGAGGGAGTGGGCTTGGCCTTTGATGTGGATGGAGCGGGCATGGGCTTAGGTTTCGCTGGAAGAGCAGTGGATGTGACCGGCGAAAGAGGCAGGTGGTGGAGGGGCATGGCAAGGGGCAGTGGTGGACTGGGAGGAGGAAGGCAGGAGCCTTGGAAGGGTAGCAGGGCACTTGGGGGGAACAGGGACTGGGGAAGTGGTGGGGAACAGGGAAAGCTCTTGGAGGGGACACAAGGGATGTCAAGGTAAGGATGTTTGGGAGTGTAGGGAGTGGGTATGGTTGTGAGGTATGTATGTGGAGGGGCCTAGGGTTCAGGTAAGTGGGTGGATGAAATGTGTGTGCTGGGGACTGTTGGGTGAATGAGTGCAGGTGTTTAGATGTATTGGGAGCAGGTGGGGAGGAGATGCAGGGAGATGGCAGGGGGGACGTGTGGATGTATGTTGGGGCGGTGTCTACAGGTCGGGTGGATGTGCTGCATGTGGGTGTATTAACAGTCATGGTGTCTGCGCCAGTGGTGTATGGGTGCATGAATTGGGGTCAGATAATGTGGTGACGGTGGCAGTGAAGGCACATGTGGCAGGATCAGTGACTGATGTGGTGCTAACTGCAGGTATGAGTGGTATACTGACTGTGAGGGGGAGGTGGTGAGGAGACGGTGCAGGGTGTGGATGTTGTGATGTCTGCATGTGTCTGATATATGTGTGCATGGCAGTGGCTGCGTTTGTGGTGCTTATTTCTGTCCTTGTGTACCGTGTTTGTTGATGTGGATGCAGGTGGGTCAGTAGGTGTGCTTGGATGGGGAGGGGAGATGGATGTGGTATGGGAACAGGTAGCTGGAAGAAGAAGGGACACTGCCTGCCATCAAATAAGACGCCAGAGCCTGAAACGAACTCTGAAGGCCAGACAAGGCACCGTGAATGCCTTCCAGGAACACATTGGTCCGTTGCATGTGGGATGCCATTCCATGGATGGCATTCATGATAGTTGTCTGCCCCACAGAGATGGACCTGAGGGGCTCAATAGCCTCCTCATTGAGGGCAGTAGGGTTGACTGGGGCAGGGGCAGAGGTGCCTGTGGCGAAGGAGATGCCCACCCTCTTGGGTCCCCCACCGCCAGGGAGCAGCCATCAGAGGAGAACTCAGAAGATGTAGTCATCAATCCGGTCTCCCACGTGGCACTCCCCTCGCCCTCCTTTCCACTGGTCCCATCGGTTCCACTGGTGTCAGCCTCCTGGGTCCCGTGAGCTACGGCTCCCCCACTCGCTGGTGCCCCTTCTCCTTTGCCAGATGATGCTGATGCATACAAAGACAGAGGAGGACAGGGAGGTAGGGAGAGAGAGAGACATGGTGCAATCGGTCAATCCCAGCACAACAGTAACACAGGGTAGAACATCAGTATTTTATGCAATGTCTGATATGCTATGTCCACCACTGCACATCCTGTAACTAGGGAACACCATGGGGGAAACCACATCAATGCACATGTCAACTGCTGGTGGTCTAACTGATGCAAACATGTACATGAGGAGTTGCATACCTGCCTCACCTGTCCAGTACCTGCCCACTACCCATGTCTATTGAGACAGGCATGTAATGGACTGCACACCCAATAAAATCCTGCATGGCTAGTTGGCAGGCCTACTTGGCTATTGTCAATTAGCACTGTGACCACTTGGCGCACCCTACCCCACTACACATGCAGTGTCAGTTGATTGAGGTCCCGGGATCTATCCCTGGCACAGTGGTTGGCAGTACTAATCACAATGGCCTGACACCCCAGGTCCAATCATCCTGTTTCCATGAGCTTGCAAGCACATCTAGCTAGTAGGTGGTCACACAGTTACAACATTGGAGGAAGCTGCCCCGCTACCACTGACTGCATGGTGTTACCCACATCTGTGATGCCAATGCTGCTCAGATGGACACTACCCATAGTGGACATCATTGTACCAAGCACCCACACCACAGCTACCCAATTGTGCCCACCCAGAACTACTATTGCAATACATGTAGCAAGTGAGAGTGTGTACTCACCCCATGTGACTGCTGTGCTGCCCTCAAGTGTCCATCCACCTCAGGGTAGGCTACCACCAATATGTGGGCCATTAGGGGGAAGGAGGTCAGGGTCCAATGGGCACCCCTCCCTGGTTGGGAGGCTGTCCCCAGCTGGGCCTCCTCTGTCTTCTGGGCCCAGCGTTTCAGGGCTTCCCACTACCTTCTCCAGTGGGTGATCTGCTGTGCATGGACCCCCAGGGTCTGCACTGGCTTAGCAAAGGCACACAAGTCCCCTTCTTCTGATGGGCACAGACCTGCATGGGTGACACAGACAGAAGGACACAGTTATGTAGAGTGGCATCTCTGGGACAGCAATGGACCGCACACATCACACTTCCACACCCACACGTCGTCACCCAACGTAGCCTTAGGCCCCTCACCCATATCCATGCTCCAGACACACTGCCACCTACCAAGGCCCCAACCCCATGCACACCACTCATATAGAGGACAATGACATTGGGCTCACCTACTGCTCTGAAGTCCCATACAACTGTCCAAACAGGGGCAGGACCCCGTCAACCATCAGTTCCAACTCTTCCTGGGTTAAGGCTGGGGCCCTATCTCATGCAGGACATGGCATCTTGGCAACCAAAGTCAAAACACAGCAGCACACGCAGTGGAGGTCTTCCGTGCACGAGGTTCAGGAGTCAAGTAAGCAGGAGCACCTGAAATGGCGGCAATGGCCACCACGGACATCACCGTCACCGCTACCAGCGATCACCATCGGCTCCTGCCTCCCTTAGGCAACAGTGTTAAGCAATGGTGAGTTGCACGGAAGTCGTGAACACCTATCGCCATGACGTGTTTCGCTGGCTGGGTGACCTCACTTCTACCTGTCCCATGCATGTAGGACAGGTGGCTGCCATTTTACATGTCCAATGTGTATTGTGGGTGAAATGTTTGTGTATCATGGATGACATTTAGTGACCTGTGGCCACAGTCTATGTTTCATGACATAATACCAACTCTCCCCTGTTTCCAGGTACAATGTAAGGTTGAGGATGAGGAATGCACTGGCCCCTAGTCAACCTTGCGTCACGTCATCCCGACCTATTGTCTGAACCATGAGACCATGATGGAACTGGTGGCCTAGTTGGAGCCGGATCAGTTGCCTGACATTCGCCATTCCAGTGCAGGTGTTGTCAGTCTTCCACCACCACCTTGCCGCAGGCTCCTTCCAGCTCACAGTGGGCCTAGAAGCAGGAATGTCAGAGCCCATGTTTAGCATCATCCTGAGGGATGTACTACGTGCCCTGCTCAAACATCTGGGCAGCTACATCCTGTCCCCCCAACGTGCAGAATTGCCCACTGTCAAGGCTGCGTTCTACGTTGTGGCACACATCCCTCATTGTGGCCGTTGATGGCACCCACATTGCCCTGGTGCTAGGAGGAGTGAACAGGTCTATAGGAACTGAAAAAAACGTTGTTAGGTCAATATGCAGGTGGTGTGTCTCGCGGACCAGTACATCTCCCAGGTGATAGCCAGGTTCCCAGGATCTGTGCATGATTCCTTCATCCTGTGGAACGGCAGCACCCCACACATGATGGTACCACTTACGAGGGACCGGACCTGCCTCATCTGCATGTACCCCTGCATATGTGTGGCCCTCAGCTCTCTGCATTCTTCTGTCCTTGTCCATTCGCCCTCTTAGTCTTGACATGCCTCTTACCTCTGTGCACACAGGTGACTCTGGCTATCCCAACCTGCCCTGGCTCCTCACACCCATGAGGCATCCAACTTCAGATGCAGAGGACCGTCACAATGAGGCCCAAGGTTGCACCAGATGGCATATTGAGAGGTTCTTTGGCCTGCTGAAGGTCAGATTACGGTGTCTACATATCTCCGGGGTTGCCCTGCTCTACAACCCACAGAAGGTATGCCAGATCATTGTGGCCTGCTGCATGCTACACAATCTGGCCCTGAGGCATCACATCCCATTGTTGGATGCAGAGGAGGGGGTAGCTGTACCAGTGGCTGATTAAGGGGACCTGGGGAGTGATGATGAGGAGGATGATGAGGATGCAGCTGAGTCCAGGGCAGAGCTGATTCAAAATTACTTCGACTGAGATGCAGGTATGTGTCAACTGTCTGGTATGTGTTCTCTACAACTGTCTGCCTTGTCCCTGCTACCACCTGTCGTCTGTGACAACTGATGGTATTGGTTGCAGCTCTGACTATGGGTGTGTTGGGGGGTGTCACATGTGCCCATGAGTTAGGTAGTCACAGTGTACAGGTCAGGCCTATAGTCAGGCAGCTGTTGTGCTGGTGCACTAGTGCTATCAACGTGTATGCACAATGTTCCCTGAGCTGCCAGTTCAAATGCTATGTGTGTGCCACACAGGGTTGTTGCATCTGTGCCTCATCTATCCTGGGAGTCAATATTGGGTGACGGTGCTACATTGTTGTTGGTGGCAGCAGGTATGGGGTCAGGCCTGGCACTGGGTGCTGTGAGGGTGTGACTATTGGGTTGGTATGTGTTGTTTTTGTGTGGTGGTACTGGCCATATGGTTGTGGACTTGACTGTCACATCTGCCTTGGATACCTGTTCCTACAGTGCATTTGTGTTGAGTTGGCATCTGTCACTCCTACAGTGATTGCTGTCCCTGTCTTGCTCTACTTTCAGGACATTGTAGTGGTGTACTCTGGTCCCTGCCTGACTTGTTGCCTTCCTTGACACATATCTCCAGCCACTGGCTGCTCCACAATTGACCTCCCTGCATTTTGCTCCCCCTCTGTCACCCTCCCATGCATGTGCTGAGCGATGGGTTGCCAGTTGCACATGTTTTGGCCGTTCCATTTGTACTTATGACAAATAAATACGTAGGCAGTAACTGTGCCCAATGATGTTTATTTGGGAAGGATAAGTGCAAGGGGTGATGAGTTGAGGTCACAGCAGCTCAGAACATCAGAGTGGTGAGGCCAACTGTGGGTAGTCCAGGTCCAGTATGCTGGCCATGGGAAAATGGAGATATGAGAGGGGACAGTCGACAGGGTGTCTCAGTCACACACAAAGGAGAATGTTAAGTAGAGGGTCACTTCCTGGCGGTGGTCGTGGTCTTGGCATCATTTCTGGCTAGATGTCTAGTTGGACGTCCTTGCTTGCGTAGGGGTTCCTCAGCTACAGGGGTAGGGGTGCTGGTGTCCTGCTGGTCTTGTGGTGGGGCCGCCTCACCATTGGCTGCCACTGACGTAAAGGGCTCTGATGGGATGTGGCCAGTAGAAGGGGCCTGCTGGTGGGTGGTAGACTCACACAGGTTGGTGGCCTGGCCCTTGAGCACCCCTGCAATGGAGGCCATGGTGGCATTGTGGGCCTGCCACTGTTGCAAGGCCTCGTGATGGTATTCCCCCTCCTGCCTCTGGGTCTCCTGCGTGGTAGCGAGGATCTGAGAGACTGTGTCCTGGGTCTGCTGGTATACACCCAGGACTTGGTTGAGGGGCTCCTGGGCAGTCAGTTGGTGTGGCTGTCCTGACTCTTGGGTCATGGTTACCCTCCCACTACCCCTGGCCCCCTGTGCCTGTGTCCCTGGTACAGTGTGCCCACACCCAGTAGCAGCAGGGCCTTCATTGTATGGGATGTGTGCTCTTGACTCTGGCCCCTGTTCTATGGGGCATACCTCTGATTGTGAGGTCCCCAGGGAACAGGTTTGGGGTTCAGGGGCTGGCTGTGGTGTTGTTGCCACATGGGTGAGGACGTCCGATGTGTCCAGGGTGGTTCTGCTGTTGGTGGACTGTCCAGTGGCCCCAGATTTCCCAAGCAAGTCGTCCCCATCCAGACATCCAGTAGGGCCTCCATACTGGGAGGGCTGCCTGAGCCTGGCATCCTCTTCAGGGTGGCAGTGGCATGGGTGCCTGTAAATGGAAACGGTAGATATCAGTTGCATAACTGTAGTTGTTATGTCCCTGTTGTGATGCATGCAGTGGCTCGACTTGCTTCCCAGTGATGGCAATGACAGCTGCTGCACTGCAGACATTGATTTGGTGTAGGGGTTTGTGGCATGGTTTCCATGTGGCATGGGGGTTGTGGATGGTGGTTGGCATTGCTGTCATTGCCATGTGTTGGGATAAATTTGTGGCAGCCAGTAGATGTGGGCTGTGGTATGGTTGTCCATGCAGATGTTCCACTGTGCAGTGGGTGGGTGGTGTGTTGCTGTGTGGGTGGTGTTGGATTGTGGGAGCTGTGGTTCATCACATTGTGGTTGCCATCTGTGCATTAGGAGTGAGTGAGTAGGGATGATGGGAGTGGGGTGGTGTGACATGCAGAGGAGGGGTGTGGGGTGTTTGGGACAGGTACAGTGTGGTGGGTTGTGGTAGGTTGGAGAGTGGTGGGTGGTGAGGAGGGATGCTTGGCAGGGGTGGTTGGTGCTTGGGGAGTATTGTTGACTTACCCAAGTCAAGCCTTCTGCTGATGCCAATCTGGCCCTAAGGTTGCATGATGTCCAGGACCTTCTCCTCTTAGGATGTCAACTCAAGGTGAGGAGATGGGGGCCCACCACCAGTCTTGTTGATGGCTATCTCATGCCTGGACACCATGGAATGGTCCTTCCCCCTAAGGTTGTTCCACCTCTTCCTGATGTCCTCCCTTGTGCATGGTTAGGTGCCAATTGCGTTGACCCTTTCTACAAACCTCTGCCATAACTCTGTCTTCCTGGATATCGATGTTTGCTGTACCTGGACCCCCATGAGCTGTGGCTCTACTCTGATGATCTCGTCCACCGTGACCCGCAACTCATTGCCGGTGACCCATGGGTGCTTCTGCCATGGCATGTTGTGGGGTGGGTATGTGGTGTGCGTGTTGGGTGCAGTGCAGGGTCTGCGGTAATGTGGGGGTGTTTGGCTGTGGGTGCTGGTTGAGCTGTGGTGGTAATTTGTACAATGTGTGCTGTGTGATTTCTTTTGTTGTGGTTGGGGTGTGCTTTGTGTCAAGTGTGTCCGTGGCTGCTTGTAGTTGTCGCTAGAGATTGTGAGTGTGTATGTGAGGGTGCTATATGGTGGCGTGTGCGTAGTGTGTGTATGAGTTTCAGGTGTGGCATATTCGAACTGGGAAATGTGGTGTTGACTACTTTCGGGGTGCCTTTTTGTACCGCGGAGGTGCGAAACGCCAACGGTTTATTGCAGTGCATGGACCGTTGTGCAGGAGGTTGCCTCTAAATATGATGGTCTGAATAGTGTCTTTGTGACAGGGCCGGTGGTTGAACAGTCACTCTTTTGCCATGTGTTGGCTTGGCGGTGTTGGTTTTGTGTCTGTTTTTGGGCAGTTTGTGTTTTGTGACTTGTAATCTGACGTTGCTATACCAACACCACTGGCAGTATGGTGGCACCATTTCGCATGGTGGTCTTGCCCGAAGACCGCAAAGTCTTAATGAGGGCCTAAATGTCGCAGGGACACCTTCAATTTTACATGTTGTGGTAGTGAAAAACTCTCAAGGCCTATTCCTCTGATAAGATAACAGTGGGTTACCTTATTACGTTTAATAAGTGATAATGCTTGTCAGAAAGCATGTAAAAATGCCATTTTTGCTGTCTGTGGAATTGTAATTTAAAAGCTTGTCTAATGGTAAAGTTGGGTTTTGAGTCGCAGTTCTGAAAATGCTATTTTTTTAAAGTTGGCATTTTCTTGCCTTTATCATTTGGTGTCTGAAGTCTGTTCTTGGGTCACATGACCAGTATTAGTTGCCCGTTGATCTTTGTGTATTTCTTTTAGACAGCCACAAAATAAGGGTCTGACTGTTAGCAGGATGGGTCATTCTGAATTGATGAGAGGAGCAGAGGTGTCATCTGTCATACTTGCACTTCAAAGACTCTGCCTCAGATGACACACAAGGGACATTAGCTTATTTTGCCTGCAGGCAGACTGGGACCACGACTGGGAGTTAGAAAAGGGGAAAGACTCCAGATGTTTCATCCATTTCCTAGTGGTCCCCAGGCATGAAAGGTGGAGCCTGAGAACCACTATTCAGTATACTCTTGGACCTGTGAATACTACAAAAGAAGGACTTTCCTGCTGCCAGGGGACCACACTGCTGCTTCAGGCCTGCCTTGCAGTCTGAGAAGGAAGACTGGACCTGCACCTTTCATCCCAGGCTGACATGACTCCAAGGGTCAGTTGACTCACCTCCTCTTCTGAGCTACAGAGACACAACAAGGTCCAGAATTCTCCCTGAGACAGCCCAGCTAACATGCTGTACTGGACTGGTCTGGACCTGCAGTTTGACCTGCCTGAGTCCTGCTGGCCTCTGCTGAAGTGAGTTTCTGATCCCCAAGTGGTGCCCCTCAGTTTCTGGACACTTGGTGTTGCTTCAGTTGAACTCCTAAAAGAAAAGGAGCAATCCTAATGTTTTGGGCTCCTCTGGACTGCAGACGGGCCTGTTCTCTTGAAGATCTTGCTGTCCGTGCCGACCGCCAATGCAAATGTCTGGCACACTTGACTCTTCTTGCTACAGTGACAGTCAGCACCAACGCTTAGATCTGCACTTCACGCTATAGCTTCGGCAGCACACAGTGAATGTCAATTTGAAGCTCCAGCAACGAGCATCTGTGAGTCCTGACACGATATTCGCACTACAGTGATAGGCGTCTGTGACATCTGGCCTGCTCTTCACTCTATAGCGACAACCATCCGCAACACACCCTGCTTCTCATTGCCTCCTCCACCATAAACATACCTTTTTACCTTGGACTTTAGAAGGTAACTTTTTCAATGGGACTAACCTGGTCCCTGTATTCGGAACATCCCACAAGCTTCATCGCTGTGGGCCGGAACTTTTGGCTTTCACCCAGTCTTGCCCTACCAGATAACCGTGATTGGTGCATTGTGCTTTAGGTGCTTTACTTACTTTAAATCTTTGAATTTGCATAGCTCTGGTTATACCGATTGGATTTTTGTCATTCTGTTGTCAAATAATTTATCAAATTTGACTCTATTTTTCTAAATTGGTGTGTGATTTCTTTTGTGTCTTGTTTTTACTTCATTGCTGTTTGAGTGCTGCATAAATGCTTTACAAGTTGTCTTTGAGCTAAGACTGACTACTTTTGTGGCACTACCGGACTACCAGAGGGTTGAGCACAGGTTGATTTAGTGACTTTTAGTGATTCACCATGACAAGGAAAGTACCATAGAAGCAGTTGTGTACTCCCAGAGTCTAACAATAAGTGTTATCATTTATATTTGTGACTTACTCTCTATAGCTCCAACATAAGTATCAAGCAACAGAACATTCTGTACACAATGTGGGTGCTTCTTTGGGTTATGCAGAAGACGGGGTTTAACCTGATGATGTTCATAAAACTTAATCTTGAGCTGTTTCATCTCAATTTGAAATATAATTTTGGTTTCAGACATCAGTTTGGGTCCTGCTGTGATATAACCATGGTGGTCATTACAACCCTGGTGGTCGGTGTTAAAGCGGCAGTAAGACTGCCAACAGGCCGGCGGTAAAAATTTAGCAATAACGACCATGACGGAAACCGCCAACAAAGACAGCCACTTTAACACTCCGACCGCCACCGCGGTACAAACAAACAGCGCGGCGGTCACCGCCAACAGACAGGCGGAGGACAATGTACCGCCCACAGTATCACAACCCACCAATCCGCCACCTTTTCCGGGGCGGATTCACCGTGGATTAAAACACAGCAGAAACAGGATTCTGAAGGGAAATCGCTCACCTCTACACACCCCACGAGGAACTAGGACACCATGGACCCGGAACTCCAAATTCTCCCTGCGATAGCCTTCCTGCTTCTCTACCAGGAGCACGAATGCCGGCGGCGAAGAACAAGGTGAGTACTACACCTACGACACAGGGGAGGGAAAAAACAGGGACACACACACGCAACACCCCCACCCCCACCCTCACCCACAACAACACACACTAATGCATATTGTTACATCACAGTTACACCCCCAACCACCCCGGAAGAATGCAAAGACAATAGAAAATGAGGTAACATTTATAATATATTAAAATCAAGTACGCAAATATATATATATATATACACCATTAACAAAATATACACCAAACATAGTAGTCCAGGTAGTGCTCCAATTAAGTCCGTGGAACACTGGGCCCACACAGTATGGGCGAGGCCCACACAAGATCCCCGACCATGACGAAGAGAACACTGCAGGGGCATCATAAAGCACAAAAACAGGCACCGCAGGGGGAGGGAAAGGGGGGCACCTCAGCCGCTTGAGTGCACTACGCCAAATCCACAAGAGGGCCACATGCCCACTGTTACATCCTGGGGAGTGCAAAGCCACAGTATCTCAAGTCTTTCCAGTGGGTGGGTTGCCCACTGCTTTATCCTGGGGAGTGCAAAGCCACAGTCTCTAAAGTCTTTTCAGTGGGTGGGTTGCCCACTGCCATATCCTGGGGAGTGCAAAGCCACAGTCTCTCAAGTCTCTACAGTGGGTGGGTTGCCCACTGTTCCATCCTTGGGAGTGCAAAGCCACAGTCTCTCAAGTCTTTCCAGTGGGTGGGTTGCCCACTGCCACATCCTGGGAGTGCAAAGCCACAGTCTCTCAAGTCTCTACAGTAGGTGGGTTGCCCGCTGCTTTATCCTGGGGAGTGCAAAGCCACAGTCTCTCAAGTCTCTACAGTGGGTGGGTTGCCCACTGTTCCATCCTAGGGAGTGCAAAGCTCCAGTCTCTCATGTGTCTACAGTGGGTGGGTTGCCCACTGCTTTATCCTGGGGAGTGCAAAGCCACAGTCTCTCAAGTCTCTACAGTGGGTGGGTTGCACACTGTTCCATCCTGGGGAGTGCAAAGCCACAGTCTCTCAAGTCTCTACTGAGGGTGGGTTTCACACTGTTCCATCCTGGGGAGTGCAAAGCCACAGTCTCTCAAGTGGATAAGTCTCCACTAGTTCTGGAGGGTGAATGGTGCCCAGAGTGCTTCATCCTGCTAAGGACAGAGGTAGTGGATGGATCTCTCCACTGGTTCTGGAGTGGGCATGGTGCCCAGAGTGCTTCATTCTGCCTGTGACGGACTCAGTAGCGTCAGTGCCCTTGGCGCTCATGGGCCAGCGGTACTTTATACGGCGGTGCCCTGTTCAGCGGTGCTTGATATGGTGGTGCCCTGTTCAGCGGTGCTTGAGACGGCGGTACCCTGTTCAGCGGTTCTTGAGACGGTGGTGCTCTGTTTAGCGGTTCTTGAGACGACAGTGCCCTGTTCAGCGGTGCTTGAGACGGCGGTGCCCTGTTCAGAGGTGCTTTAGACGGCGGTGCCCTGTTCAGCGGTGCTTGAGACGGCGGTGCCCTGTTCAGCGGTGCTTGATACGGCGGTGCCCTGTTCACCGGTGCTTGATACGGCGGTGCCCTATTCAGCGGTGCTTGGAGCGGCGGGCTCCTTTGCAGTGATTCAGCTGCTGACGGTCCTCTCTAGCCCAGCGGGGCTTGTGCTGGCAGTCCTCTCTGTCTCAGCGGGGCTTGTGCTGGCGGTCCTCTCTAGCCCAGCGGGGCTTGTGCTGGCGGTCCTCTCTGTCCCAGCAGGGATGACGGCTGTGGGCTCCTGGGCAGCAGGGCTGGTGCTGGCAGTGTCCTCCTGGACAGATGGGCTGGTGCTGGCGGTGGCCTCCTGGGCAGCTTGGCTGGTGCTGGCGGTGGCCTCCTGGGCAGATGGGCTGGTGCTGGGGGTGGCCTCCTGGGTAGCTGGGCTGGTGCTGGCAGTGGCCTCCTGGGCAGCTGGGATGGTGCTGGGGGTGGCCTCCTGGGTAGCTGGGCTGGTGCTGGCGGTGGCCTCCTGGGCAGCTGGGCTGGTGCTGGCGGTGGCCTCCTGGGCAACTGGGCTGGTGCTGGCAATGGCCTCCTGGGCAGCAGGGCTGGTGGCGGTGGCCTCCTGGGCAGCGGGGATGCTGGCGGTCTTCTCCACCGTGCTGCTCTTCCCAGACTTGCTGAGTTTCTTGTGCCCCTTCCCCACCTTGGAAGGTGTCGCAGCTGACTCCACACTCCCGCCTGTAACCCTGGGAGCGGCTTTGGTGGCTGGAGTTCCCCCTCTCCCGCCGGGCACTGGCCAACTTCTGATGCTTGACAGGTGGGGGACTGTCTATGCTGTGGCTCCGTGCCACACTGGCTGCCCTGGTGGCTGGTGCACTCCAGATTCCGGTGACTACAGGCACCACTGGTCCCGGAGATGTTGTGGCTGAGGTGATAGTTCGGGACCTAGGAGACGGACGGGGTGGGGGAGGTGTGGGAAAGAGGTCAAGGTTGGACAGGAAATGTTTTTGGGAGACACTGGGACGGGTAGCTGTAGGGGGTTTGGGAGTGGAGGAAGAGGTTGTGGTTGTAGGAGGTGTTTGTTTGCTGACTTTGGGTGAAGGTACATGCGCTGGAGGCTGTCGTGAGGTGGATGGCTGTTGAGTGGGTGTGTGCCTGCGTTTGTGCATCTTGGGAGTGGGTGTCACAGACACACTGGGAGAGGACACAGGGGACGTGTGAATGGTAGTGGTGGTGGTGACTGCACGTGAGCGGGGTGTGGTGGTGGGTGTGCTGGTGATGGCAGTAGTGGCTGTACAGGTAGTACATGCAGGTGTGAGTGTAGACGAGACTGGTAGGGAGGAGGGAGATGAGGAGGAGGGGGACACAGTGGAGGCAGTGGATGTTGGTGTGTCTGCATGGGTGTGATGCTTGCGTGAGTGCCTGTGGGATGTGTGGTGCTTATGTTAGGCTGAGCTTCCCTTGTGTGTTGACGTGTGTGCATGCTGGTCTAGAGGTGTGCTTGGGATAGGTTGGGGTACAGGGGATTGGGTCTGGGTGGAGGAAGTTGGATGGGGGAGGCTAGACACAGGGACAATGGCTGCCATCAGTACTGAGGCCAGAGTCTGAAAAGCTCGCTGAAGGGCCGCCTGACCAGAATGAGTGCCCTCCAGGAATGCATTGGTTTGTTGCAACTGCCTTTCTACACCCTGGATGGCATTCAAAATGGTAGACTGCCCAACAGTGAGGGACCTGAGGAGGTCAATGGCCTCCTCACTGAGGGCAGCAGGGGTGACTGGGGCAGGGGCTGAGGTGCCGGGGGCAAAGGTGATTCCCACCCTCACGGGTGAGCGGGCACGGGGAAAACGCTGAGGGGCTGCTGGGAGGGCGGTGCTGGAAGGGGGGGGTGGCGGCTGTACCAGCAGATGGGGGTGGCACAGATGTTGCTGCCACCACAAGGAAGCTCCCATCAGAGGACGAGTCTGTGTCACTGGTCCCAGCTCCTGTCCCCGCAGTGGAGCGCCCCTCGCCTTCCGTCCCACTGGTGAAGTCCAATTCCGTAGTGTGGCCCTCCATGGCCATGTGTGATGCAGCCCCCTCGTGCTCCGGTGCCACTGCTCTTCCGCCTGATGATGCTAATGCACACAAGAACAGGGAGACCACAAAAAGGGGGGGACGACAGAAGAAAGACATGTTGAGTGCATGCATTACCGCTACTATTGACGGACACGACAGACACAGAAGACCCCTGCACTACGCGCGCTCTTGGGTTCCACTGTTCAATTCCTGGGAAATGGCCTACTAGGCTATGGACGACATCTGCATACATGGATGACACAGGGGCATGCCTAGGTGTAGTTGACACTCTACAGAGGTGCGGTGGGGTGCCACATGGCCTGCCTTACGGAGGGACCTTGCCTACGGAACTCACCCTGGCCTAGGGAAACCCACAGCCCACCTCCCCCACCCAAACCCCTCCACTGCGCGCTAAATCAGCAGAATGAGAGTGTACTCACCCCCTTGTGGCTGCTGTGATGCCCTCAAACGCCCATCCAACTCCGGGTACGCCACCGCCAGGATCCTGAACATCAGGGGGGTCATGGTGCGACGGGCACCCCTCCCACGTTGGGAGGCCATCCCGAGCTGAGCCTCCGCCGTCTTCTGGCTCCAGCGGCGAATGTCCTCCCATCTTTTCCGGCAGTGGGTGCTCCGTCTGCGGTAGACCCTCAGGGTCCGGACGTCCTTGGCGATGGCATGCCAAATATATTTTTTCTGGTGGGTGCTGACCTACATGAGTTGTACAGGGGGAAGAGGCACTTATTACCAACTGCACCATCAAAGTGATTGGCCCCCATCCCTACCCTTGCCATGTGGTACATCCACTCACCGTTGTTTCATGCACGCCGCACTCTCCCCCCCTTCCTTCTTATATCCACCCCTCTCCACACAGGCATAGCCCATACAGCATGCTCCCAGTGTACTTACCTGTTTGTCTGGAGGAACGTAGAGTAGCGTGTACTGGGGAGGACCCCATCCACGAGTTTCTCCAACTCCTCCGATGTGAAGACAGGGGCCCTTTACCCAGACACTCGAGCCATTGTCTCTTCCAGAACGAGGTCACAGCAGCACTTGCAGTGTAGGTCCTCTCCTGTCAAAGATCAGGTATCGAGTGATTTAACAGATAGAAAATGGCGGTCACGTCTGCGGTGGTGCGTACCGTCACCTTCGGCGTACATCGTCATTGGCTCCTGGGACCCATAGGGTCCAATGTTAACCAATGCAGGATTGGGCCGCGATCTGCAACCGCCTACCGCGACGGTGTACAACGCCAGCGCAGTTACCTCACATCCCATTGTCCCACTTTACAGGTCAGGAAGCCGCCATTTCAGGGGCCCACATGGCTTCATTTTCAACTGGGTCACACATACCTAGGCCTAGACTCAACACACATACAGGCCACTTTTTAGATTATGATTGGTGTTCTGTGTAAGCTGTGGGTACGTACCTCTGAGTTGTTTGATTCTGTGTTCACTGTTGTCCTTCATAGGCACCGTCCGCTGGGACATGTGAGGAGATGGTGGCATCTTCCGGTGTACCGACCGTTGGTGGACCTGTCGACAATGGAGGAAAGACATGTGATAATCATATACAGGCTTGACCGTGCCACAATCCAGGAACTGTGTACCCAGTTGGAGCCAGACCTGATGTCAGCTATCCCCCATCCCACAGGAATCCCCCCTCAAGTGCAGGTTCTGTCAGGTGCCATTGATGGGACACATGTGGCTTTGGTACCCCCCACAGTAGTGAACAGGTGTATAGAAACCGGAAGAGTTATAATTCGATGAATGTACAGATGGTATGTTTGGCTGAACAGTACATCTCCCATGTGAATGCCAAGTTCCCTGGCTCAGTGCATAACGCCTACATCCTGCGGAATAGCAGCATCCCTTATGTGATGGGTCAACTCCAGAGGCACCGTGTGTGGCTATTAGGTGAGCACCTGGAAGCACGTGAGTTGGAATGGTTGTCTGGGTCTGGGGATATCCCTCCAGGTTAGTGTGTGTCTAACAGTTGTCCCTCGCCATTTGCAGGTGACTCTGGTTTCCCCAACCTGTCATGGCTACTGACCCCAGTGAGGAATCCCAGGACAAGGGCAGAGGAACGCTACAATGAGGCCCATGAGCGAACTAGGAGGATGATCGAGCGGACCTTCGGCCTCCTGAAGGCTAGGTTCAGGTGCCTCCATATGACAGGTGGATCCCTATTCTACTCACCAAAGAAGGTGTGCCAGATCATCGTGGCCTGCTGTATGCTTCACAACTTGGCTTTGCGACGACAGGTGCCTTTTCTGCAGGAGGATGGTCCAGATGGCGGTGTTGTTACAGCTGTGGAGCCTGTGGACAGTGAAGACGAGGAAGCAGAGGAAGAAGACATGGACAACAGGGACTCAGTGATCTAGCAATATTTCCAGTAAAACACAGGTAAGAATACAAACCTGCCTACTACATGTACTTAAACACTACTACCTCTCTACTGTCTGTCGTTTTCACCCAGTGTATGGTCACTGAGTTGTCACTTTCCCTTACGGTTTCACAGATCTGGGTCCGACAGTGTGACATCTGCTTTGATTCCTCATGGACTAGAGCTGTGTGACATAGATATGTTGACATTACAAATGAAAGAGCTTTTTTGCCACAGTAATTGCTAATACAGTATTCCGAAATCACAGACTGACTCCATATTGTTTTGTGCTTTAAGGGTGTTTATTTTAGTGCTCAAAATTGGAGGGGGTAGCAAAATGGTGAGGGGTGATGGCAGAGGAATGTCCATGGCAGAGTCCAGTCTATTAGTCTCACAGGTGCATTGCCCAAATGGGCATAGGAAGTGGAGCTGGGGCAGTTTAAGGATGGACAGGGTGACAAAGTGGGACAGTAGGATGACAATCAGGTTGGTCTCATTTCTTGGCGGGGGTCTTGGCATCTCTCTCTGTCTTGTTCCTGGATCTCAGGGACCGTTTGTGAGGTGGTTCTCCCTCTGCAGGGGGTAGGGTGCTGGTGTGGTGGTCCTGTGGCGGTGCCTCCTGTCCACTAGCGCCGACGGAGGTGGTGGGCAGTTCATCATCCAGGCTAGTGTCAGGGGCCCCTTGTAGTGCCTCAGTGTCACTCCTGGTGTTGAGTACTTCCTTCAGCACCCCTACGATGGTGCCCAGGGTGGAATTGATGGTTCTGAGTTCCTCCCTGAAGCCCATATACTGCTCCTCCTGCAGGCGCTGGGTCTCCTGAAACTTGGCCAGTACCGTTGCCATCGTCTCCTGGGAGTGGTGGTAGGCTCCCATGATGGAGGAGAGGGCCTTGTGGAGAGTGGGTTCCCTGGGTCTGTCCACCCCCTGTCGCACAGCAGCCCTCCCAGTTCCCCTGTGTTCCTGGACCTCCGTCCCCTGGACTGTGTGCCCACTACCACTGCCCCCAGGTCCCTGTTGTTGTTGGGGTGGTGAGTTATCCTGGGTTCCCTGTAGTGGTGGACACACTGCTGATTGACGTGTCCTGGGGACGGAGGTATGGGCCCACTGGGTGGGTGCTGTGCTGGTGTTTCCAGAGGGGGGAAGCTCTGTGGTGGCCTGTGACTGGGTGTGGGGAACCGGCTGTCCAGAGGGCCCCGATGGGCTGGGCTGGTCATCTAGATCCAGTTGGACAGAGGTGCTGTCATCACTGTGGGCCTCTTCGGTTGGTGGTGTGGACATGTGTGGACCCTCCTGTCCGGTGACTCTGGGTATGGGTCCTGCAGGGGTGTAAAAGGATGTTTATTTCATATGTGTGTGCCATGGTGTGCAATAGGTGGGTGACCGAGTACCCCAGTGCTTGCAGTCCTGGGTGGAACCTGGTGGGATGAAGGTTTAGGGGGGTGTATGGGTATGTGCAGTGGGCATGCTTTAGTGATGGGTGTCCATGCTTTGTTGTTGCATGCAGGGCTTGGGGTTAGGATGTGTGGTTTGTGATGTTAGGGCATTTGTGAGGAGTTAGAGTGATGGGGGTGAGGGTGGGGGCATGTGCTGGCATGCAGGTAGGGTGGGGGATGTAATAGTTAAGATTTGACTTACAAGAGCCAATTCCTCCACCTACTCCTGCGAGGCCCTCAGGATGCAGAATCAGCAAGACCTGCTCCTCCCATGTTGTTAGTTGTGGGGGAGGAGGTGGGGGTCTGCCGCCAGTCCGCTGAACCGCCAGGTGGTGTCTTGAGACCACGGAATGCACCTTCTCCCGTAGGTCGTTCCACCTCTTCCTGATGTCCTCCCGATTTCTTGGGTAATGTTCCACTGCGTTGACCCTGTCCACTATTCTTCGCCATAACTCCATCTTCCTTGCAATTGAGGTGTGCTGCACCTGTGATCCGAATAGCTGTGGCTCTACCCAGACGATTTCCTCCACCATGACCCTGAGCTCCTCCTCCGAGAACCTGGGGTGTCTTTGCCGTGCCATGGTGTGGTGTAGGTGATGTGTGGGATGATAAGTGTGCTGATATGTATTGGTGTGTAGTGTGAGGTGCGTGGAAGTTATGTGGGTGATGGTGTTGTGTGCCTATGGATGCTAGTATTGTTGATGGTGGTGTCTCTTTCTGGCCTTCGTTCGTGATTTTTGGTCATAGGGGTTTGTGGGTGATGTGGGTGTGTGTTATATATTGTATTGGGTGTGTGGGAGTGGTGTGTGTATGTGTATCAGGTGTGTGTATTTCGAATTGTCCAATGTGGCTGTGTTTTGTATGAGTGTGTGTATTTTGAGCGCAGCAGTGTGTACCCCCAATGGAATACCGCGGTTGAAAGACCGCTGCATGGATGCGTGTGTCGTGTACTGTGGGCGTATTTCTGTTGGCGTGACAGTGTCGGTTTTGTTTTCGCCTGTTTATCACTGACCTTTAGTGTGGCGGACTTGTGTGGGTGTCTGAATTTTGGCGGATTCCGTGCTGTGGGTCATAATGGCTGTGGCGGTTTTCCGCAGCCACAGCCGTGTGTTGGCGGTCTTCTGCACAGCGGTAAGTGGTTTTAACCACCAATGTTGTAATGACCCCCCATGTCTTTAGTATTCTTCAAGGAGCACACAATCAACCAGCTGCAAATGATCCTTTCCAACGGAATCTCTCTTGAGATGGATAAATACCTAATTGCAGTCATGTCCTTTCCCTGTTGAAGTTCTGTTTGCCAGTGCACATTAACCGAGATGTTGACACAAATCACCATGAAATTCCATAAGCACTGCAGATATAATCTCATCACGGAACTGGTCACTAGGCTCCCAAACAAAAGCCTTGACTAGACACCTGCTCCACAGAACACCAAACATATAAGATCTGTGGCTCTCAATCCTAGATCACCTCATTCAAAACTCTCTGCTTCAACTCAAAGATCATTAACAGTAGGCAGCCAATTTACTTTCTAGAGTGACTCCTCACATGAGGCTGCTACATACTGTAAAGAGCATCTCCACTTCCAAATTAGAGATGGTAAAAATCCAATAGGAGAGAACAAATAGACAAAACATCTCCTGGTTTTCCGACTCTACCAAAAGCCTATTTTTAACCATTTTATCTCATGCGTTCAAGACAAAGCAAGAATTCAAATTTTGAGACAGTAGTAGTCTTTTTTGAGGTATGTTTGCAGTCTACGTTTTTATATCCTACCAACAGCTCTGTACATGGTCTGCATAATGCCAACACCAGGTTCACAGTTCACCTTTAAAGGTAAAGGGTTCTGCTACCCACGGGGCAAAGTCGAAATTAAAGTAGTTACCTGTTAAAATAAGAAGTAAAACCAGAGAAAACCAGGCTCTGTCATGATCAAAACAAGAGGAACCGGTTGCCCTTATGTTCATAACTTACCTATCCATACAAAGATTTACAGAAGGACCACAGCGTCATATTTGTTCAGTACAACTCTACTGGTTATTGCTGCCAGTTCTGTATATGTGCTGTAAATAAATGCTTCCATTTGTTTAAAATGAAATAAACCTTTCAAACTAGCCACGCCCCTCGCTATAGGCAAATAGACATGAACTGCAGCTCTTGCATGCCTCCTGCAATAGAAGAAGAAAGGTACAGCTCCAGTAACGTCCTGCCTCTGCTCTCACCCGTGTGTCCACTACTTGACCTCTGACCACACCCTGCTATATAAGGCCATCACACACAGACCTCCTCCATGTGTGCAGCGGCGTCACATTGAAAGGATGAAGGGCTTCTGTGGTCTCCTCCTGGTCCATGCTTTGCTTGTTGAGATAGGTAAGTAATCCAGCAGGGTGCGAATTAACTACCTTTCTATGAGTGGGCCATCCCCTATGGAGTCACCTATGGAATCTCCAGTGACCGAGAGTGAACCAAGGTAGGATGGAGGTGAAGGGCCTGCCAAAGGCTTTCATTTCACATTATGTACACAACTCTGTATCTTGGCAGGGTTGCTGGTAACAAAAGAGCACCTTGCCCCACCCCTAAGTTTTCTTGTGTCTTGAGATCTCAGCAGTTGCTGTTCAAATCCTCGGTTTATCCAGGAGTTATCCAGTTTCCAGTGCTTACTGGGAAACTGCACATAATCGAAACACAGAATAGGAAGCTAGATGTAAGTAGGGCTCCCTCAGCCTGTTAGGAATAGATTGTTTAAACATATATTTAAAAAAATATTCCAAATGGCACTGGTAATATTTCTCTAGAAGCGTGAGGCATGGATTTCAACTAAGACTAATATCCGAAGTATCTCAGTACAATTCCATCTACCGCTCCTCACACCACCTGTACGTCTCACCTCTCAGTCCTAGCAGGGTCTGAACATAGCATTGGGTGTTGCCTTTTCTAAGATCCCACCCCCTCATATCCGTTTAACTTTCAGTTCAATCTTGGGGGACAGGAGTGTCCCTTTTTGTTACTGGCCAGTGAAGTTCTGAGCAGATTTCAAAAGCCTCGCCTAAATCTGTCATTCTCATCTTTGTGGGATTATTACCCCTTGCATGTCTGTTGTATTGCAGAATTTTACATGGAAGGTTTTCACTATGGGTTCCTCTGTCTTCCTCCAGAACCTCTGGATCCCAGTGGTCAGCGGGAGGTGTGCCACTAGTTATTGTGCCATTTACCGGCATATGCGAGGGCTATCCCAGGTACATCCTAAGGATTTTGGGGACCCTGGACCAAACGTATTCCTTTACAATGGGCCTCACTGGGCTTTGCAGGATTAGCGTCAACATTTTTGATTAAAAATTTGATGCTAGTTCCCGTAACTGCTGCCATGGTGCGCTGTATATTAGATATGTCACACACATGGTGGCATTGGGGGGGCGTTAAGGGTGCAAGAAAAGTGGCACTGCATTGGGTGCAGCACCACTTTTCTTAAATCTGGCCTGTAGTATCTTAAAACGTATTTCCCTGCTACAGTAGGAACTGCTTCTTCCAGGAATCTTTCCACACTGCCCCCCCACCAGTTCCCTACTATTATCCTTCCATTTCTTTGTGCATTTCCGGATTTCTTCCCTGAACCTGCCGTGTGTTTTTATGAACTGTATACATTTAAAACTTGATATTTGTGTCCAGAGTATGATAATTGTTCCAACTCATCCTTTAAAGCTGCTGTCTCTACAGATGGGAACGTGACACAGTCTCTCTTCTGCACCCGTTCTTGGCAGGTTAAAAGCGGGATCATTTTGAATAGGCGTTAATGTAAATAGAAAAGAAGAAAGACCCTTTTTCTAATGCCTATACTGCCCCATGCTTTTTCTTCTGGCCCTTGCATGCATTACTGGGTGTCTTTGTAGGCAACTGTATAATATCTCATGGAGTCATGACAGTGAATGCTTCGTTCATACAGGTCTAGCTTTTCAGTATTGTCCTCCTGTGATTCCCCTATGGTTAATCCAATCCTCTGTAGGCCTGTGGGGCTCTTTTCCAAACCCACATAATGGGATTTAAAGAAATCCGTACTATATCCTCGTTCAGAATGATAATCTGGAGTGCCTAGTAGAACACAGCATATTGGGGGTGATATTAACCTATATCATACTTACATTGGATTTTATTATTCGTGGCTTCATGGGGCTGCATGCAAAGGAAAAAGTGAAACCTGAAGAGTTCGCCAGTATGATCCCAAAATAGAACAAAAGATGCAAGCTATGAATTAAGGTTGTCCTCAAAGCCTTCCTAAAATGACTCAGTATCCATCTCAGTTTAAGGCCAGGGTGTTCCCTAGATTAGCTCCTAGATGGACCTTCTGAGGGACAATGCAACAAAAGCTGCCCTAGAGTACAAGAGACGCGTGGTAACATAGTGTTGTAAGTGGCTGGCGTTGCCACAAACCTACTTTCAGTAAAAGCACAACTGAACTAGGCTTAGGCACTGAAAGCGTATCTGCTATTACACAGCCAACCTCTGGAGGTTTCTGCAAAGCTGTGACATATGATCATACTTGCTCAAATGGGTTGCAGCAACGCAGGACCCATGTTCAGGTCACAGCCTCACGACATAGCTGGAAATCACTCAGGTGAAGTGGTGCTGGATCGTCCTCTGCCACAACACATTTCCTAATGTCTGGAATGTGCCAGCTGCGGAATAACAAAGGAATGCTGAAGAACTTAATGCCCAGCAATCAATCTGCTTCAGATATCAAATCTCTTATGAAGATAGGACTGGACCTTTTGAGATAAAGCATCCTGTCCACCTAGTAGAGCTTCAATGAGCCACACAGTTTTTCGCCCCCTTCAGTGATACTACGTTAAATTTACTTAATTTGTAGGGGCATTTTCCCTTAATTCTGCTAACCGGATCTCACAAGTAGCATTTTTAACCTCCATGCGGATGATCTCACAAATATGAAGTATGTTACCAACTTATTTGGAATATCTTTCTCACAGTGGTGCATTCTGCTGCTCACTCTGCAGGCCATGTTATGGACTTTATTTCTGCATCTAAAAATGATATTGAGAAATTGGCTTTGGTTGCAATTGCCTGGTTCGGTCCCTGCCCTATTCAAATTCTCATTAATATGATCACTCATATCAAAAATGTTGGTGACTACAATGCTGTTCAAAAATGGTTATGGCTCTGCTTAGGCTCTCAGAATGCTGTGCTTGGCTTCACAGCCTTGGGTACAGACCTTTTTCAACTATTGACCCCAATTCTTACCCAGAATCCTTAAAAATGAACTCAGTATAACTATCACATGTGTAATACTGGCTTAATAATAAGTTATTATGTGGGGGTGGTGGTGAGTGTGCCAAACATAAGAAGTCCAGAAACTTGTCAGGTTAAACACATTCAGTTTAAATAATTTAAACACAGGCTAAAGCCCTGGTAGCTGAGACAGAGAGCAGGCAATCTTAATTGATAAAAAGTGTGTGAAGTATTTAGCAGGACCAAAACAATTAAAAAGTCGAAACACAACACAATAATATTTGCACAACTAATTTCTAAATATCAAGAAAAAGGACCCAGATATAATTAAACTCCAATCATGATCCAGAGGTATAAATGTTTTCTTAAGTTAAAGAGAACCAAGAAATAGACTCGGTAAGGCAGAAAAGTACTGAGGCATTTGTTGAGGCTGTCATGATGCACCTGAGGCCAGCAAAGCCTAGTACGTGGACCCGGTCAAACACGTTACTGACTTAGGGCCTGATTTAGAGTTTGGCGGATAGGTTACTCTGTCACAAATGAGATGGATATACCATCCGCCATATTACGAATTTCCATACGATATAATGGAATCATATTATGGTGGATGGGATAGCCATCACGTTTGTGAGACGGACTAACCCCATCCACCAAACTCTAAATTAGGCCATTCGTTTTTATTCAGGATGTTGAAATCCTTTCGCAGGGCAAGGCTGAAGGTTGTATCTGTAGAAGTTAGATACCCATAGGCCCATAGGCCCCACAGGCCGAACTCCTATGGAATAATTTGGTAGGAAGTCTTATTGTCAGTCAGATATTTTTTGCACATGTGCCCAGTCACAATTTCATTTGTTGGTACATAGTTTCTTTTTTACAGTGAAAAAATGTCCAGTAGGACAAACCTGGAAGCAGTAGCTAAGCAAGTTGTACCAAAGCTGGATACCCTAGCTGCACAAAAGTTGTGTTTCATGCAGCAAAAAGGCTCCAAGTGAGACCAACCTGATTTTCTTGTCCAACAAGGTCATGGCTTTTAAACACAGCCTTGGGTGGTTAGTCCCAACTTTTTCTTTTTCGGATTAGTTAGTCTTTCTAAGGCTCCCATGATCTTAGAGACAGCGGTTAGAATCCACAACTCACTCCAACAGAGGCAACCAGCACAGTTAAGATAGGGCCCTCTTGCCACATGTCAACTTGCAAAATCTTCTTGTTACTTTTGATGCCCTTGTAGCCACATAGAAGGTCAGTCGCATGACGCTTTGGGTACTCTTCTCAGTCCTGGGTGCAAGTGGGAGCAAATCCTGGCCTTCAGATCTCTGGGCAGGTCAGAGAAAGCAGGTTTCTTCATCTTCTATGCATCCACAGGCCCAGAGGTGTTGAAGAGCTGGGGTTAAGGTGTTACTTTCGTTCATTTACTAAGCAATGGGTGAGGGTTTCTCCTTTTGAAACTCCCTAGCCAATTGCTAACTGTTCCTAATGATAGCCCTCCCCCTTTCCAGTTCATTCTGTTTGTCTTTCAACAACCAGTTCCACAGTACACCAATTTATTCCAACATAGCAAAATTGTTCTCCCCCTCAAGGAGCATTGTGGCATATTCAGGAGTGTATCTTTGGTTAGTGATCAGTGCCCTTCCACTCAAACACACCAAACTGGTTCCAAGGCTGCTCCTTCGTCCAAGGAAACTAGAACCATAAGTACTAAATTGAATCCTTGCATAAAAATTGCCCTCTTATCAAGGGCTTTCTTGTCACTAAATTATAAAGGAGCAGGCATCACCCTGGGATCTTTCAAATTCAAGAAATTTCTGGACTGTTCTCAACTGCCTTTCTTGGGTTATGCTGGGTTATATACCTCATGCAGGCCATGTTATTATAGCCAAACCAAAGCCTCCACTCTGAGAGCAGTATTTCACACTTTGTCAAAGAGAGGCCACGGAGACAGGAAAAGTATACTTTTCTATACGTAGCTTTTTCTGTATATTTATTAAAAATCTACCTTAACCATTCAATTGGATTTCTAAATAAATATTGCAAATAGTGGTTGAATGGACTTTGTCAGTTGCTCTAAACCAAAGATATTATACTGGCACCTTAACACAGACCTATATAGTGAAAATAGCTATTGGGGCTAACCACTGTAGGAGCGTACCAACCCCTACTTCTTATGTTTTTTACTATTAACCACTGGACACCCTAATTAATTTGCTTAAAGGCCTACTTAGGGGTGACATATCTAATGTTTAAAAGTAGAGTTCATGTCTATCAAAATGATTATTTTGACAGGTATGCCTCTTAGTTTAAAAGATTAAGTAGCCAGGCTCCACATTTATGTCTAAAGCCTTTATTTCTTGCCAGCCTAGTGGGTGGCAGAATATGTGCAGCAGTCCACAATTGTCATTTAACTTCCATGCCCTTTGTGTAATTTTCTCCACCATATACTAGTACTTTACAGGAGATTTACTTGTACTAAATATTCATTAGCTGTTTTTGTATTATATGTTAGGAGTCAGAGCACAAGCACTGGGGACCAGGCAGGAGTACTCCAATGAACAGAATCATAAAAACAACAACATTAGTCCACAAAAAAAGACTTCACCATGCCACAAGCCACTTTTTTATACACTGAGGTCCAGGTTTGAAAATAACCCCTAAATTATATGGTGCTAGGGACTTGTGACTTTTGTTTCAGACAATTTTAGTTATATGCAAAACTATTTAATCAGCACAAATGTCCCCTGAATGCCCTCTCATTCTGATTAGGCACTTCTGACATTTCATCTTTACTCTTTTTTTTCTTTTTTTGAATATAACATTACTTCAGTTAAAAACCTTAAAAGCACAACTACATCTTATACAAACAAATAATATGTAATCATACAATATAATATAAAACAATTAAACCCACCAGTATCATTTCAGTGAACACTAATTTGTAGACTAAAAAGACATCATCAAATATAAAGTGAAAACAACCTTTTAACACAGTCCATAGCCTTCATCACAGATCTTCCCAAGACCACAGTGAAGAATAGGGATACAACTTGTAGACCCACAGGAAAACCTCTCTAAGTGAAATTACATCCAATTAATTGACATGAATCACCATTTTAGTTAGATTAATCAGCTACTTACAATGATTTGCAAAAACATTTTTAAAGTGGCAATTGTGTCATCAATGTTGTTCAGTATCAGAGATGTTGTGATTTTGATTCAATCCCCTTAAAACCATACAACATACAACTTTTATACTAAAAATTTGAAAGTGCCCTCTGCTTGCAGCCAGAAACCCTTCTTCCTTAGTAGCAAAGTATTCACACTCAAGCATCTTTCTTCACAAAACCTTCACTAAAACCAATACTGCAAAATGTTGTGCTGTCCGCAAAGAAATTGCAAGTAAATGCAACTTTTCAAATACACTTAAAAAAGGGCAATGTGGCTTAAAAAATCATAACCTTCTTTTTTTGCACAAGCCCCACTGCAAATAGATAGCTGCTAAGACTAAAAACTATGGGGGTCATTACGAACCAGGGCCCATATTTATACTTTTTTAGCACCGCATTTGCACCACTTTTTGACGCAAAAACCACACAAACTTGCAAAATACAATTGTATTTTGCAAGTTTGCGCCGCTTTTGCGTCAAAAAATGACGCAAGTGCGGTGCTAAAAAAATATAAATATGGCTTCAGGTATCTCATGACTGCCACGTCTGCGGATGGCGGTCAGATTGTCTCCAATGTGACGGTCCCACCGCCATATAACAAACATGGCGGTCAGTGCCGCCAGGGGACTGTCAGCTCCACCAGGATCTTGGATCTAGGTGGTCTTGCGGTGACGGCGGTCCTAATCCTCCAGGCAGCGCTGCACGCAGTGCTACCCTTGGGATTGGCGTTCTGTGCCAGTGGTTTCATGGCTGTAACACCAACATGAAACTGCTGGCAGAAAATGAGTGCAGAGGGCCCCTGTTCTGATGCATGGGGTAATTCATTTCTTCTTGGACCCCTTTTGCGCTGTCAGTGCATCTTAAGACCCCCTTCCAGATGGTCAAGACTGGGTGGCACCCCTTGAAGAGGTACAACTCATAGCAGACAGAGTCCAGTTGCTGGGTTCAAGGTGGTTATCGCTTTTCTGTCCCTTAGGATCTGATTTACAGGCCAGCTAGCTAGCCTTTGGAGTCACTGTGGTGGTCCAGTCCTTCTCATTCAGGCAGCAGGGCAGCAAAGGAGCAGGGCAGCAAAGTAACAGTCCTTCTTGCAGTGGAGCACAGCAGACTTTCTGAGTCTTCTACAGGTCCAGAGGTGTGAGGGTGCAATATTTGTAAGGTTCTGGAGGGTTCCATCCTCAAAGGTGTTTGGAATTTCCTACCGCCCTGCTCTGGCCCCAGCGTGCCATGGGGTACAAAGATTTTTGTGAAAACCTTTGTGAGTAAGCTGAGGCAGAGTCTTTGTGATGTGCAAGTGGGGTATGTCACAGCTCGGCCCCCTATCAAGACAACCCATCCTGCCAGTACCTCCTCCCCCTTTGTTTCACTGTCAGGGAGTAATATGCAAAGATCAACTGCTAGCTTCACCTAGTCATGTCAACCAGAGTACAGGCTGCAGGCACCAAATGGCACAATACAACCTAAATTAATCTATGCTCACCCTTTGGTAGCTTGGCACAGAGCAGGCAGGCTTAACTTAGAAGGCAATGTGTAAAGTATTTGTGCAATAACATTAATACAGGGTAATCATTACAAAAAGACTCCACACCAGTTTAGACGAAATATAGACTATTTAGTTGAATTAAAAAAAAGACCAAAACCACAAATGTCCAACCAGTAGAAGTCGAGATATGAATTTGAAAGATTAAGGGCCTGATTACGAGTTTGGCGGTCAGAAAATCCAACCACCAGACCTGTGTTGAGGAGACCGCCATCGAGGTGGCGGTCTCCCCACTGGCCCTATTACAACATTTCTACTAGGCTGACGGGCGGGAACCAGGGTTTTCACCCATCAACCCAGTGGGAAATGTGCAGCAGCATTGTTCCCATCCCATAATTGAGCCAGTGGCAATGCTGCAGGGGCAGACAGCAGACCGTGCACATTTCAAGGGTGCTGGACAGGGTGACGCCTGTACTGCCAATGCCATGAGCAATGCAGGGCCAACAATAAGCCCCCTATTTTTGTTCTCTGCCAGCCTTTTCATGGCGGTCAGACTGCCATGAAAAGGCTGGCAGAAAACAAGGCTGTAACAAGCAGGGCGGCACTGAGTTCAGCGCCGCCCTGGCTGATTGCAACCAGGACCGCCATCAGCCTGTCGGGATCACTGATCCTGGCAGGGGTGACGGTAGGTTGTTGGGTCAGCCTGCCAACCTCGTAATGTGGCGGTTGGACTACTATAGCCATGGCGGTCCGACCACCACTGCGGGGCTGGTGGTCTAAAGACCACCAACCTCATAATAAGGCCCTAAATTTGAAAACAGTGCTAAGAAGTCTGTAGTGGTCTAGAGGTTACTTGAGGTAGTGAGGGACTGGTGCAAATCAAAGCTCAGGCTGACCATGATAGAGGGTAGGCAGGTTACAGAAACCACACAGTGTCCGCCTAAAAAGTACCTTGAATGAAGCAAAGTGTTGATATTGTGGGCACAATACATCTCTATTTCCCATGCAGTTGGGTTGATGCGTTGCTGTCTGGATGCGGTGAAGTGAATACATGGCCATGCAGAGCGTTTTTGATGAGGCGTGCAGGCTGTGAATCCGATGTTGTCGGGCAGCTGCTGCATCACTGTTGGAGAGCGATGCACCAATTATTCTCTTGCACTCGGAGCAATGCACCGTTTTTTGCAGAAAGCTGCTGCAGAACCCACTTCTGAGGACCAGAGCTTGGAGGGGGCATCTCAACCAAAGGGTGGGACTCACAGGAGGCACAGTCCAGCAGCACCAGAAGAGTTGCAGCCCGTCTTTAATGTCCCTGCGACTGCAGGAGAACAGGGGGCAAGCCAGCTAGCCCTTGGAGATCACTGTAGAGGGAAGGCAGATTCCTTCCAGCAGGGTCAGAGAGCCACAGGCAGCAGGGCAACATGCAGAAAAGCAGTCCTCCTAGAAAAGCAGTCCAAGAGAGTCTTTTAAATAGCACAGCAGTTCTTCTGACAGAGATTCAGTTCCAGGTCCAGAAGTGCCCAATTTGATAGGGTGGGAGACTCAGCACTCATACCCAAATGTGCATTTGAAGTGGCAGGGACTTCAATGAATGGTTTTGAAGTGCACCGGTTCCCTTTCATGTCGGCCAGGCTATCTGTGGGAAGTTATCAGTCCTTTGTGTAGGGTCAGACCACTACTAGTGTAAGTGTGAACCCCTTCCTCCCTGCCAGCCCAGGAAGGGCCATCAAAATGCAGATTTATGTAGATAGGTGCTCAGCCACACCTAACCTTTCTCTGTTTGTGGCTGTTTTGGGGGAATGCACAAATACTGCTGTCCCCCAGCTCAGTCCAGGCATGTACTGGAGACAGGCTGTAAAGCACACAGAGGGGTAAGAGCAGAGAAAGGACCTCTTTCTAAAAATTGCATTTCTACAATAGTGATGTTAAATCTACCTTTGTCATCAAAGAGGATTTATCATCTACATTCCAAAGATATGAAACATGAGGTAGCTACTCCTTTCTGATCAAGAATTACAGCTTAAACGTATATTAAGGAATTCATAATGCTGACCTATTAGGGGAGTATGCCTCACATTGGTGAAAAAGGAGTTTGGGAGTTTTTGCCCACCAGGACACGTAAAACTTAAAATTACATGTCATTCCTTTTAAATACACTGCACCCGGCCCTATGGGTTTCCTAGAGCCTACTTTAGGGGTGGCTTAAGTGTAGAAAAAGTGGAGTTTAAGGCTTGGCAAAGGGTTTTAGAGGGCAAGCAAAGTTGCAGTGAAACCTCACACACAGGCCCTGCAATGGCAGACCTGAGTCATTGCTATGGGGATACTTATGTGGGTGGCACAATCAGTGCTGTAGACCCACTAGTCATATCTAAATTACAGGCCCTGGGCACAGGTGGTACACTTTACTAGGGACTTATAAGTAAAATAAATATGCCAATTTGGTATGAGCCAATATTATCATGTTTAGGGAAGTAAACTCACTTTAGCTCTGGTCATTGGTGGGAAAGACTGGATCAGAAAAATGGAGGGAGGCAGGCAAAAGTTGGGGGAAGACCACCCTAAGGCTGTCTGGTCTAACAAGGAAGGTGAAGGCAAAAAGTTTCGGGTGCCCTGCAGAAAGGGCCAGGACTAACACGACCCCCTCAAACCAAAAGCTAGGTTAGACTAATTTATACCTTGATGGCATTCCCTGCTTAGGAGATAGAATGATATTTGGACAAAATAAAGAGTTAAAAATATAAAGGCGCACACATATTGATTTTTTCATATTGAGGTACTTAATACTGTGATAAAAGATTATAGTTGACAAAAGTTTTGATTACCTAAGGAAAGTAATATTGATGTTAAAAACATACATGTTCCTAATATCATTTACAAAAATACTGCTGTAAAACATATTGTTTTTTAAATATCTTTATATATTCTAGTATATATTTTAATTGTATATGTTGCATAATTATTGTTAATGCTTTTTAATATAGTTTGTAAATTTGTTGCTGTTTTTTAATGTAATTTAATTAATAATTGTAATTTTTAGCATTGTAGCAGGTTGTGGGGTTTGTAGGGTAAGTAGAATTATTTCTTAGTTAATGTTAATTATCATTAGTTATCTAAATGATAATTAATTAAGACAATTGTGGATTTTTTAAAGATATGTGTTTGGTGCAGGTCGTGGGGTTTGTAGGGGTAAAGTATGGGAAGTTAATTAATTATAATTCATTTTAAAATAATATTAATTATTTAATTGATAATTAACTATGTAAATTCTGTAATGAAGATTTTTTTAAGGTATATTTCAGGTTGGGGTTGGAAAGGGTAAAGTGTGGGAAGTTAATTTGGAAATATTTTATTGATAATTATTAATTTATTATTCATTATTTAAATTTACAATTATGTCAATTGTGAAATTATTATATTTGTTATGTTATATTTTAGGTGTGTGTTGTTTTCTTTGTAGAGGAATAGGGTGGAATTTATTTACGTAATCATACTTTAAAAATTATTCATTCAATTATTAAAAATAGTTTTTTATTACTTGATATGTTAATTGTGTAATACTTTTTTGATTTCCATTCCATTATATTAATCATATGTTTTAATTGATAATAATTATAATTTTTTAAACAATTATGTCATTTGTTTTATTTTAGTTAAAATTTAGACTTATAGGCCCTGATTTTGACCATGGAAGATGGGATAATCTGCACAAACGTGACAGATATCTCTCCCGCCATATTACAAGTTCCTATATACCCTTTGGAACTTGTAAAATGGCGGGCAGGATATCCGTTATGTTTGTGACAGATTATCCCATCTGCCAAGGTTATAATCAGTCCCGGAATGTTTATATTTAGAATTTTATGTTTTTGTGTATTTAATAGAATTGTGTGAGACGCTTTCCCTACTATTGCACTGACTGGAGTGGGAATAGTACATTTGACCCATCCTGAGTCCAATGGTTTCACTACTGTTGCACACACTGGAGTGGGAATAGTAAATTTTACCCCTCCAGTGTCAAACATTTTCCCTACTGTAGGACTGCCTGGAGTGGGAATAATCAATTTTACCCTTCCTGAGTCCAGCTCTTTCCTTACTGTTGCACACACTGAGTTGGAATAGTTAATTTTACCCCTCCTCAGTCTAATGCTTTCCCTACTGACTGGAGTGGGAATAGTAGATTTTACCCCTCCTGAGTTCACTAGAGTGGGAATAGTAAATGTTATCCCTTATGACTCCAATGCTTTCCCTTCTGTTGCACACACTGGAGTGGGAAAGGTAAATTTATGATTCCAAGAGTTTAATAGTTATGTTAGTATTTTTAATATATATAAATGTATGTAATTTTTAATATATTTATAGTAGAATGTCTTTTCATCTATTGCTAACTTTTTATGTATAATTAAATTGGAAATACTAAACAATTTTGGCAGTTTATTTGTTAAATGTTTTAGCATATATATATATATATATATATATATATATATATATATATATATATATATATATATATATATGTGTGTATGTGTGTGTGTGTGTGTGTGTGTGTGTGTGTGTGTAATTGTTCTATTAGTATATTTGGAAAAAATCCACAACTATAACCTAAATGAAAATGAAAATGATATATAATAGTTTTACATTATCTATGTATACAAACATACACATACACATATACATATATGTGTTTGTTTAAATAAGTATATATTGATATATAAGTATTTTAAAATATTTTTTTAACGTTGTTAATTTATCCTATATTGTATAATTGAATTGGAAATATTAAACAATTTTGACTGTTTTTTGGCTGTTTATTTGTTGTTTTAACCCTTTCCTTGCCAGGCCTTTTCCCCCCTCAGGTGCCAAGCCTTTTTTTGGCTGTTTGGGGCAGTTCGCGTTTAGGCCCTCATAACTTTTTGTCCACATAAGATAACCATGCCAAATTTGCGTCCTTTTTTTCTAACATCTTAGGGATTCTAGAGGTACCCAGACTGTGTGGGTTTCCCTGAAGGAGACTAAGAAATTAGCCAAAATACAGCGAAAATTTAGTTTTTTCCAAAAGAATGGGAAAAAGGGTTGCAGAAGGCGGCTTGTGGATTTTTCCCTGAAAATGGCATCAACAAATGGTTTGTGGTGCCAAAACCATCATCTTACGTGCTTTCAGTAACAGGTAGACTTGAATCAGAAAACCCAATTTTTCAATACAATTTTGGCATTTGACTGGGACATACCCCATTTTTACTATTTTTTGTGCTTTCAGCCTCCTTCCAGTTAGTGACAGAAATGGATGTGAAACCAATGCTGGATCCAGGAGAGCTAAACATTTCTGAGAAGTAGACAAAATTTAGAATTTAGCAAGGGGTAATTTGTGTAGATCCTACTAGGATTTCCTACAGAAAATAACAGCTGAAATAAAACAAAATTTAAGTTGAGGTGAAAAAAACAGCCATTTTTCTCCATGTTTTACTCTAACTTTTTCCTGCAATGTCAGAATTTGTAAAGCAATATACCGTTACGTCTGCTGGACTCTTCTGGTTGTGGGGATATATAGGGCTTGTAGGTTCATCAAGAACCCTAGGTACCCAGAGCCAATAAAGGAGCTGTACCTTGCAATGGGTTTTCATTCTGTATCGGTATACAGCAATTCCTTTGCTGAAATATGAAGAGTGAAAAATAGGTATCAAGAAAACCTTTGTATTTCCAAAATGGGCAAAAGGTAAGTTGCCCATACTAGCATGTGAATTACAGGGCATTTCTCAAATAGACATCTTTTATACCCACTGTCTTACATTTGGAAGAAAGATTTTTTAGAAAGACAGGGGGCAATAACACTTGTTTTGCTATCCTGTGTTCCCAAAAGTCTCCCGATACAAATGGTACCTCACTTGCGTGGGTAGGCCTAATGCTCACAGCAGGAAATGCAAAATGGACACATAACATTTTTACTGTAGATTTTGGCCCCTAGCTCAGCCGGCAAATAGGGAAACCTACTAAACCTACACATTTTTGAAAACTAGACACCCAGGGGAATCCAAGATGGGGTGACTTGTGGGGCTCTCACCAGGTTCTATTACCCAGAATCCTTTGAAAACCTCAAAATTTGGCCAAAAAACACTTTTTCCTTAAATTTCGATGACAGAAAGTTCTGGAATCTGAGAGGAGCCACAAATTTCCTTCCACCCAGCATTCCCCCACATCTCCTGATAAAATTGGCACCTCACTTGTGTGGGTAGGCCTAGCGCCCGCAACAGGAAATGCATCAAAATACAACCTGGACACATCACATTTTCCCAAAAAAACAGAGCTGTTTTTTGCAAAGTGCCTAGCTGTGGATTTTGGCCTCTAGCTCAGCCGGCACCTAGGAAAACTACCAAACCTGCGCATTTTTAAAAACTAGATCCCTAGGGGAATCCAAGAGGGAGTGACTTGTGGGGCTCTGACCAGGTTCTGTTACCCAGAATCCTGTGCAAACCTCAAAATTTGGCCACAAAATACTTTTTCCTCTCATTTCAGTGACAGAAAGTTCTGAAATCTGAGAGAAGCCACAAATTTCCTTTCACCAAGCGTTCCCCCAGGTCTCCCGATAAAAATGGTACCTCACTTGTGTGGTTAGGCCTAGTGCTCATGAAAGGAAATGCCCCAAAACACTATCTGGACATATCAAAATTATCAAATGCAAAACTACCTGTCTTTGCTGGGGGGAACCTGAGTTTTTGGTCCTGGGCTCAGCAGCCATCTAGGGAAACCTACCAAACCCAGACATTTCTGAAAACTAGACACCAAAGGGAGTCCAGGGATGTGTGACTTGTGTGGATCTCCCAATGTTTTCTTACCCAGAATCCTCAGCAAACCTCAAATTTAGCTAAAACAAATCAAATATTTCGCCCATTTCTGTGTGGGATCACCACACCGGGACAAATTTCCTTCCACCCAACGTTCCCCTCAGTCTCCTGGTAAAAATGATACAAGTGACAAGTGCAGGAGAATTTTTATCGGTATAGATGAGACAATGCTTGGTGGCAGGAATTTTGTGGATTCCTGCAGATTCCGGAAGGTTTCATCAATCAATCAATCAACCAATCAAAACATTTGTAAAGCACCCTACTCACCTGCTTGGGTCTCAAGGTGCTGAGGGGGGAGGGAAGGACTGCTACTGCTCAAATACCCAGGTCTTGAGGCGTTTCCTGAAGGTCAGAAGGGCCTTTGTCTGTCGAAGGTGGGCAGGGAAGGTGTTCCAGGTCTTGGCGGTGAGGTGGGAGAAGGATCTGCCGCTGACTGTAGTTCGATGGATGCGAGCGATGGCGGCGAAGGCAAGGTTGGCGGAGCGGAGTTGGCGGGTGGGAGTGTGGAAGGTGAGTCGCTTGTTGAGGTAGGCCGTGCCTGTCTTGTGAAGAGCTTTGTCAGCGTGGATGAGGAGTTTGAAGGTGAAAAACGTGGGCAAAATATGTGATTTCCAGCAAAGTTGGAGGTTTGCAGGACATTGTGGGTAAGAAAATGGTGTGGGGTTCATGTGAAGCACATCACCCTGGAATCACCCAGATGTTTAGTTTTCAGATGTGTCTAGGTCTTGTGGATTTTTCTACATGGCAGCGTCCCAAAGTCCAAAAAGTGCAGCCCTCACCATTCCAAGTGGGACGATTTTGAGAGTTAGCCAAGCTCTCATGGCCCAAATAATCAAATGTCCTCTTGCTTGCTGTGGGATAAGATGTTTTAGTGTGGGGGGAGAGAGCTGAAAGACTGTTACCCCCTTCAGTTGGGGATGGGGAATAACCAGGCCCATACTGGTTGGTAGCCACCACCCCACCATTTTTTTTTTTATTCCCTTGCATCTAGTAGACTTTCTGCCCCCCTGGGGTGTGGATTGGGGGTAATTGCCCAATTTGCCCACTGGTGAGCAGAACAACATTGGCACAATTTATTTGGGGTGGGGGTATGGCCATACCCCGCCCTCTTATTTTGAAAACAAAATCTTCCCTGGACTCTGGTGGGCTTTCTGCCCCCCTCCTTTGCGGGCAGATGGGCCTTCCAAAAATAGGCTGACCTGCCCCCAGGGGGGGCAGATATGGCCAACAGTTATGTGCCCTCATGGGGAGCGACCCTTGCCGAAGGGGCTGAACCCCCAAACAAAATACACACATACACATGCACCAATCCCTGGTGTCTAGTGGTTTCTACCCCCCTTGGGGGCAGATTGGCCTGACAAAAATAGGCCGATCTACCCCCAAGGGGGGGGCAGAAATGGCCTAAATATAATTCCCCCCCCCCGGGGAGCGACCCTTGCCTAATGGGTCACTCCCCATACATAAAAACATAAAGTAAATACAAAAAATCTATCCCTGGTGTCTAGAGGATTCTTCCCCCCCGGGGGGGGCAGAAAAGGCCTAAAAATGTTCCCCCCCTCCCCTGGGGAGCGGCCCTTGCCCAAGGGGCTGCTCCCCTTATGTGTAAGTATTCAAAAATAAAAAAGAAACCTTGTGTTTAGTGGTTTCTGCCCCACTTGGGGGTGGATCGGCCTAATTATATTAGGCTGCTCTTGTCACGGTTTCGGGCGGGTCTGATCAGGACTCTGGTTGGGACACTTATACACTGGTGAAGACTGATAGAACACTTTCCAGACACAAAGAACCAAGAAGAAACAGAAACAGAAGGGAACAAACAAAGAGGCAGAGGCAAGAACTGGGAACAGGCTGAAGTAAAGGCAGGACTAGGACTTGAAAACAGGGTGCAAACTCCTGGCTGGAACAAACAGAGATAGGACTGGGAAACAGAGCAGGCTCTGGCTGGAACAGGCAAGTACAGGACTGGAAAACAGGGAGTAGGAATGAGTAGTAAACAGGACTGGGAACCAGAGCAGGTTCAGGCTGAAACAAGGCAGGAGCAGGGCAGAGAAACAGGGTGGAGGCTCTGGAAGAAACAAACAGGTACAAGGCTAAGAGATAGGGGGCAGAGTGGCTGGAACAATCAGGAGCAGGTCAGAGAAACAGGAAACAGGATCAAGCTGGAACAGAACAGGAACAAAACTGGAACATCATCCGACAAAGGGTCTGGAACACAAAGGAATCGAACTCCAATGCACGACGGGGATCTTGAGGAAATGGCTGCTTATAAGCAGTTCCAAGCTGGGCTGAACCGGAGAGGTCTCAGGTGTGTGTAGTTTCAGACACTTGCAAGTCCTGGAGGAGAGGATCCAGTGAAAAGGAGCAACTGGACTTCTCCCATAGAAAACAATGGGAAACAGAATCCAGGCTTTCCTGACTACCAGGCTGTGCATTATGGGATTTGCAGTCCCAGGAAGCAAATGTAGTACTACAAAAGTATACCATGGCCAAAAGAGAAACAAACCAGAGTCAGCAAGGGACTTTAGATAACTGTTCAAGGTGATTCCCAGGCTTCCGACAGTCCCCGTACAGCGCCCCCTAGAGATGGGACAACCAAGTCGTAACAGATCTGCCCCCGGGGGGCAAAAATGGCCTAAAATTAATTTGGCCTTCCGGGGAGCGACCCTTGCCTAAGAGGTTGCTACCCACATATAAAAAAAATAAATAAAAAAAAAGTATCCCTAGTATCTAGGGAGTTTCTGTCCCCCGGGGGCAGATCAGCCTAATTATATTAGGCCGATCTGCCCCTGGGGGGGCAGAAATGGCCTAAAAATATTCCCCCCCGTGGAGCGACCCTTGCCCAAGGGGCCGCTCCCCTTATGCAAAAGTATATAAAAAAAAGAAAATTCCCTGGTGTCTAGTGGTTTTTGCTTCCCTCGGGGGCAGAACTGCCTAAAATTAAAATTGCCTGCGGGGGGCACAAATGGCCTAAAATTAATTCCTCCCCCACTCGAGGGGAGCAACCCTTGCCTAAGGGGTCGCTTCCCACATATTAAAAACTAAAAAGAAAGAAAAAGAATTATCCCAAGTGTCTAGGGGTTTTCTGCCCCCTGGGGGAAGATCGGTCTAATTATATTAGGCCAATCTAATGGGCGAAAAAAAAATTGGCCCCCTGGAGTGGCCCTTGCCCAAGGGGCCGCCCCTCTCACGACAATTACCAAAATTAAAAAATTCCCTGGTGTCTAGTGGGCATTTCTGCTGCCCGATCGCATCGCAATCGGGCAGCAGAAATGCTGAGAGAGACATGAAAGGAGAGGAAAGGCCTTTCGTCTCCTTTCATGCCTTTCTCAGCCCCTCCAGTGATCGGAAGAGAAATGCAAAAGCATTTCTCTTCTGATCAGTGGTGGAAGCTGAGCTTCCAGCGCGGAGGTGCAGGCCTATGATGAGGTCAGCACGTGCGATTGTGTGCTGACGTCATCAGATGCCATGGGGGTAGAGGGCCATGGGTGGGGTGGAAGGGGAAGCAATTCCCCTTCCATCCCTGTCCTGGGGGCGCTGAGGCGAGGGTCATGGGGGGAGCGCTAGAGCTAGTACCAGGACGTAACGGTTACGTCCTTGGCGCCTCAGCGCTGCAGCCAAGCATGTAACCGTTATGACCTTGGCTACCAAAGGGTTAATATATATTTAAATACATAAATATGTGTGTGTGTGGAATTGTTCTATTAGTATATTTGGAAAAAAATCGAAAAATATAATAAAAATTAAAATGAATATGACATATAATAGTTTTACATAATATATGTATACAAACATACACATGTGTTTGTTTAAATAAGTATATATATATATTTATTTTTTAACAATTTTTTAACCTATTTAATTTACATTATATTAGTGTTATATGTTACAATATTGGTGATTTACAATTTTTATTTTTGTATATTCTTTTAGATATTAGTCTAAAACAATACATGTTTTTCAATATTTTTGTACTTACTTATATATGTTCAGGAAAACAATATTTTTTTGATCAATGTTTTGACACAATATTTTTGTAACATGATATTTCTGGTGTCAGTATTATGTCATTGAACCAATAGAACATTGACAATGGCCCTCTGCTGCAGAGGCCATTGCTAGTTCGATGCCCCACTGAAGTCAGATGGATTCCTCTATCTTCAATCTCCCTAGCCACTGGATTGACCCATGTGGAACCCTTCTCTGTAGATACCATCTGTGCAGCTCCTATCCTTAATTTGCTCACAGAAACATCAGAGTAGACAGAAAGTTTCCCCATGGCCAACAAAATGATGTGGTCCATTCCATCACATGGATCAAACCTCTGCCACCAACCCAAGGAAAACTCTACCCACATGTACAGCAACGAACTGCAGCTTTGGGCCACTGAACTTTACTTTCTCAGACAATTTTTCTCAGAGTTTCTTCTACGTCAGGAGGTAAGACCTGACTGGGCCTATTCCACTTCTTGTATTCGAACCGCACTTCATTGTGGTCAGCCATAGTTTTCAACTTTGACCCAGTCCAGCATGACTAGATGTCCATGTTTGGTGCCTTGACCTTTTAGGAGCTAGATTCAGCTAAAAAAAAATAGAAAGTTCATAATTCAGGTTCTACTGATCTGATTGGATTGAGATTGTTTTGTGTTTTTTTTTCACTGTTATACTGTATGCTGCATGAATGCTTTACACATTGCCTCTAAGTTAAGCCTGACTGCTTTTAGTGCCAAGCTACCCAGAGTTAAGAGTTTAATGACTTTTTGTGGTTCACCCTGCAAAGGATTGTGATTGTTGCTTGACCAAGGCTCACACCCTAGTCAACCAACAACCCAAGTTTTTACACAAAGCCAATAGTCATGCTATCCCTATAAATTTGGTAACCAATAGGCCTGCATTATGTAAAGTGATACCCCCCATACTGTGATATTCTAACTGGTATAATGAGGAAGGGGTGCTGTGATTTTGCAGAATAGATCAAGACAGAATTTCAATTACAACAGAGAAACTGGAGTAATTCTGGTAAATCTGCATTACTCTTCGTCTCAAGATTACAGATAATTAAATGATTAATTCTTCTTGAATAATTAAGAGTAATTATGGGGGAAAATCCTAACTTGAAAGTTCTATGTTTGTGTTGCATTTAGATGTATTTCGTAGTGCATAATACATCCTCACATCTATTTTGGAAGCAAGAGGGTATTTTTGTGCTAAGAAGTACAGCTAAGTGCAGCATTACTTTTCATGTGTAATTTAAGCATAATCTTGCAGAATTTCTCAGTAGGTCAGTGTGATTATACTACACCCCAGTAGGGGCCAAAAGTGATTGCAAAATGTCACCTAAAGTATTTCTATCTGCCTTATGTATATATTTATACATTTATGCATAATATTTTCTAGTGTGTGTAAAGTAAATGTACTATTCCTGTTTGAAGATTGTTGAATGTTAATATTGTGTGCTAGGGAAGGGTGACTACTAGCCCTCACCACTCCCCCTGAGTAGGCCTTGGGCTGCTTTGGTTTGCTACCCTGAGAGAGTCAAGTGCTACAATGGGGTGTTTGGTTCCCATTAAGGGGAAATTGTAAACTTATTACTTGCCTAGACCTCACTTACAGCTTAACACATGATTCAATTTCTTGCAAGATGTTAAACTTTTTTATAGCAGGCATCCAGAATTATTTGACATCACATTATTGGGTGTTTTTGCTTAAGTATCTACATTGAACTTATCTGTTTATGCTTGCAATCTTTTCCTGTGCTTTGATGGCACCTTCCTATTTGATGATGTTATGGAAGTTGGTTCTGATGGTGCAGAAGGTGATCCTTCTGCAAATGATCCTCTCACTCGCCAAGGACCCTGCCACCGCCAAAACCAACCTCCACAACGGACTACATGCCATCGCCAACTGGATGGATAAGAGCTGCCTCAAATTAAACTCGGACAAGACAAAGATCCTCATCCTCAGCTCCAACCGCTCCGCATGGGACGACTCCTGGTGGCCAGCCACCCTAGGAACCGCACCTATACCCACCTCCCTCGCACACAATCTAGACTTCATCCTAGACTCACCGCTCACCATGACTCATCAAGTCAACGCGTTTCATCTTCCTGCTTCAACACCCTCTGCATGCTTCGCAAGATCTTCAGACAGATCCCCATAGACACGAAGGACGGTCACCCACGCCCTCGTCAGCAGCAGATTGGACTACCGCAATGCGCTATATGCAGGAACCACAGCCAAACTTCAGAAGAAACTACAACGTATACAGAACGCCTCCGCACGCCTCATCCTCAACATCCCACACCGCGACCACATCTCAGTCCACATCAGAGATCTACACTGGCTTCCCATCACCAAGAGGATCACCTTCAAACTCCTCATCCATGCCCACAAAGCTCTTCACAACTCGGGCCCTGCCTACCTCAACGAGTCCCCACCTGCGCACTCCGCTCCGCTAACCTTGCCCTCCCCGCCCTCCCTCGCATCCATCGAACTACAGCCGGTGGCAGATCCTTTTCCCACCTCGCCCCCAAGACCTGGAACACCCTACCCACCCACCTACAACACACCCAGGACCTCCTGACCTTTAGGAAACACCTCAAGACTTGGTTATTCGAGCGGTAGCAGTTCCCTCGCACCCCCCCTCAGCACCTTGAGACCCTAGCGGGTGAGTAGTGCGCTTTACAAATGCTTGATTGATTGATTGATCCTAAATGTATTCATTCAGTATTATTTAATTAAGAATTACTAGTTAGGAATGTGTACACCAGGGTGTTTATAGTGGAATTTAGCTCATTATTTATGACTGTATAGTAAACGCAGGGTGTAGTCAGAACTAAGCAATATCCATTGTGTCATAGTGAGCATGTACAGTAGCAGATGATTCTTTGAGAATATGTTTCATATAAGTATCATAAAATCTCCAGGTGGTAGTTTGTTATAAAACACGATGATTTGGGGATGGGAGGACTCATAATTATTTGGAAGTTCAATAACTGTAGGGAGGGTGTGTCTTGTATAACATGTTGTTGGGGGTGTGCAGTTAGATTAATTATTTGGGAGTGTTCAACACTGATGCTCTTATCACAAGTTCACGCTGGTTTAAACAGTGATTGAATGTCCGAGTTGTGTGATAATTAGCACAGTCTCATAATTTTCACCTGATCCTGTCAGGTCAATCCTGCCAAAATTAATCAGAAGAAAAGGCCAGTAAAAAAGGCAAAGCATGTGAAATTCAGAATTTTAAATGTGATTCCGCATCCTATGCCTCATTTACAATGAAATATGAGATATTTACAACTTGTGATAAATACTTCACACTATTGTGTTTAATTTGTAATGATGGCCATTATGTCAGGAGTGGGGTCTGTTTAGTTGGCAGTGTGTAGTCAGGATGGGTGTGGAGTCAGGAGTATGTGTGTGAAGTTCTGAGTGTGCAGAGAGAGCGTGTGCTGCGGGAAGTGTGAATTTAAGGGTATTTGTGGAATGGAGTATGTCTGTATTAAAAATGTCTAGTCAAGTGTATCTGAAAAATGCAGTCTGTGTTTAGTCAGCATTGTGTAGTCAGGACTGTGCATTACATGGAATGTGAGTGTAGGAAAGCACCATCTTTCTGGTATGGTTGCCCCCACTTTTTGACTGATGCCAATGTATTTGGACTGTAGTTTAGTGGGATCCTGCTGACCAGGACCCCATTGTCTGTGCTGTCCCCTACATTTAGTTGCTGGTAACTCTTACACCAATAAGTGGAATACTGGTGCCCCCAGGTAAGCCCCTAGTATATGGTACCTAGGTACCCAGGGCATTTGTACACCTGGGGTCCCCCATGGGCTACAGAATGTATTATGCCACCCATGGGAACCCATGCAAACTGTGACTGTAGGACTCCCATTGCAGCCTGCGTGAAATAGTGCATGCACCCTTTCACTGCCAAACCTGACCACTGCACTTAGACATTATAAGTCACCTCTCTGGTAGGCCCCTTAGCCTAAGGTCAGGGTGCGTGTCGATAAGTGTGAGGGTACTCCTGTATGAGCTGGGTACCCCTACAGACCCCAGGCCTATTCCTGGACTCTCTAAGTACAAGGAAGCCATCTTCAGGTATGTAGTGGACATTGGTTGACACGAGTGGTCCAAGTACATAATGGTTTCTCCGAACCTAGGTATGTTTGGTACCAAACGTGTTAGAATCATGCAGCAACACCGATTCCTGTGTTAGTTGCATGATACCATGTACTCTAGAGGTTCCTTAGAGGATCCCCCAGTTCTGCTTGTGCAGCCTTACGGGGTCTATCTGCCAGCCCACACTGCTGATGACCACAGACACTGTTCTGCTAGTGAGCGAGGCTCAGGCTAGAGGAACAGTGTAGGAAGCTAGACTGGCTTGTAGTGAGTACCAAGGGGTACTTGCACCTTGCACCAGGCCCAGTTATCCCTTATTAGTGTATAGGGTGTCTAGCAGCTTAGGCTGATAGATAATGGTAGCTTAGCAGAGCAGCTTAGGCTGAACTAGGAGACGTGTGAAGCTACTACAGTACCACTTAGTGTCATATGCACAATATCATAAGAAAACACAATACACAGTTATACTAAAAATAAAGGTACACTTATGAGCACTGGGGCCCTGGAGAACAGGGTCCCAGTGACACATACAACTAAAACAACATATATACAGTGAAAAATGGGGGTAACATGCCAGGCAAGATGGTACTTTCCTACACAACCCCCCCCCCATACGAAGGACAATAAGACTAGCCATGACCTGATGAGTCTTCATTGTCTAAGTGGAAATATCTGGAGAGTCCATCTGCATTGGAGTGGCTACTCCCAGGTCTATGTTCCACTGTATAGTCCATTCCCTGTAGGGATATGGACCACCTCAACAATTTAGGATTTTCACCTTTCATTTGTTTTAGCCAAAGTAGAGGTTTGTGGTCTGTCTGAACAATGAAGTGAGTGCCAAACAGGTATGGCCTCAACTTCTTCAGTGCCCAGACCACAGCAAAGGCCTCCCTCTCAATGGCAGACCAACGCTTTTCTCTAGGGGTCAACCTCCTACTAATAAAAGCAACAGGGTGATCCTGGCCCTCAGAATTAAGTTGTGATAGGACTGCCCCTACTCCTAATTCAGATGCATCAGTTTGGACATAGAATTTGTTTGAGTAACAAGGGCTTTTCAGGAATGGTGCAGAGCACATGGCCTGCTTCAGCTCCTCAAAAGCTTTCTGACAGTTTGCTGTCCATAATACCTTTTTAGCCATTTTCTTGGATGTGAGGTCATTAAGTTCTTAATGAACCTCCTGTAATACCCAGTGAGGCCTAGGAAGGCTCTCACCTGAGTCCGAGTAGTAGGGGGAACCCAATCAATAATTGTTTGGATTTTCCCCTGAAGTGGTGCAATCTGTTCCCCACCAACAAGGTGTCCCAGATAAACCACCTTTCCTTGCCCTATCTGGCACTTTGAAGCCTTGATAGTGAGGCCTGCCTTTTGCAGGGCCTCCAAAACTTCCCATAGGTGGACCAGGTGATCATCCCAGCTGGAGCTAAAGACAGCTATATCGTCCAAATATGCTGCACTGAAAGCTTCCAGCCCTTGCAGGACTGTGTTCACCAACCTCTGAAAAGTGGCAGGTGCATTTTTCAATCCAAAAGGCATTACAGTGAACTGGTAATGTCCTCCAATGGTTGAAAATGCTGTTTTAGGTTTAGCATCTTCTGATAATTTGATCTGCCAATACCCTGCAGTCAAATCAAAAGTGCTTAGATACTTGGCAGATGCCAGTGTATCTATGAGCTCATCTGCCCTGGGTATAGGGTGAGCATCAGTTTTGGTTACCAGGTTGAGACCTCTATAGTCTACACAAAACCGCATTTCCTTCTTTCCATCTTTGGAATGGCGTTTTGGTACAAGTACCACAGGAGAAGCCCATGGACTTTCAGAGTGCTCAACCACTCCTAGTTCTAACATTTTCTGTACCTCTTGCTTTATGCAGTCCCTGACATGGTCAGGCTGCCTATAGATCTTACTTTTGACAGGTAAACTGTCTCCAGTATCTATAGTGTGCTCACACCAAGAAGTGGTACCTGGCACAGTAGAGAAGAGTTCAGAAAACTGACCCAGGAGATTTATGCAATGGTCTTTCTGCTCAGCAGTAAGACAATCAGCCAAAACTACACCTTCCACAAGAGCATCTTGTTCTGTGGAAGAGAAGAGATCAGGTAGAGGATCACTGTCTTCTTCCTGTCCCTCATCAGTTGCCATGAGCAGGGTGAGATCAGCCCTGTCATAGTAGGGTTTCAGGCGGTTTACATGGAGTACCCTAAGGGGACTCCTTGCAGTGCCTAAGTCAACTAAATAGGTGACTTCACCCTTTTTCTCAACAATTGTGTGGGGACCACTCCATTTATCTTGGAGTGCTCTTGGGGCCACAGGCTCCAAGACCCACACTTTCTGCCCTGGTTGGTACTGAACCAAAACAGCCTTCTGATCATGCCATTGCTTCTGGAGCTCTTGGCTGGCCTGAAGGTTTTTGCTGGCCTTTTTCATGTACTCAGCCATCCTTGATCTGAGGCCAAGTACATAATCCACAATATCCTGCTTAGGAGCTTTTAAAGGTTGTTCCCAACCCTCCTTTACAAGTGTGAGTGGACCCCTAACAGGGTGTCCAAAAAGAAGTTCAAAGGGGCTGAAGCCCACTCCTTTCTGGGGTACCTCCCTGTAGGCAAAAAGGAGGCATGGTAGAAGGATATCCCATCTCCTGTGGAGTTTTTCAGGGAGACCCATAATCATGCCTTTGAGAGTTTTATTAAATCTCTCCACCAGTCCATTTGTTTGTGGATGATAGGGTGTTGTGAACTTGTAAGTTACACCACACTCCTTCCACATGGCCTTTAAGTATGCAGACATGAAATTGCTTCCCCTGTCTGATACTACTTCCTTTGGGAAGCCCACCCTGGAAAATATTCCCAGGAGGGCCTTTGCCACTGCAGGTGCTGTAGTGGTCCTTAAAGGAATAGCTTCAGGATATCTTGTGGCATGGTCCACTACCACCAAGATAAACCTATTGCCTGAAGCAGTAGGAGGGTCAAGGGGGCCAACTATGTCAACCCCTACCCTCTCAAAGGGAACCCCAACCACAGGCAGTGGAATAAGAGGTGCCTTTGGGGTGCCACCTGTCTTGCCACTGGCTTGACAGGTTTCACAGGATTTACAAAACTCTTTTGTGTCCTCAGACATCCTAGGCCAATGAAACAAGGGGACAAGTCTGTCCCAAGTTTTCATTTGTCCCAGGTGTCCAGCTAGGGGAATGTCGTGGGCTAGAGTTAGGAGGAACTTTCTGTACTCCTGAGGAATCACTAATCTCCTGGCAGCTCCAGGTTTAGGATCCCTATGCTCAGTGTACAAGAGGTTGTCCTCCCAGTAAACTCTGTGAGAGTCACTGACATCCCCATTAGCCTGTTTGACAGCTTGCTGTCTTAGACCCTCTAATGTGGGACAGGTTTGCTGTGCCACACTCAGCTCCTCTCTGGCAGGCCCCCCTTCACCCAAAAGCTCAGCAGTGTCTGCTTCCACCTCCTCTGGTGTAGGTTCTGCACAGTGAGGGAATTCTTCTTCCTCAGAAGTTGAATCCACTGTAGAGGGAGGGATAGTAGGAAGTGGTTTGCTTCTACTAGCCCTAGCTTTAGGGAGCACTTGGTCCATTGTTCCAGGATCCAAGCTTCCCTGTCCTTTTTGCTTTTTGTCCTGAGCCCTGGTTAAAGCAAAAATATGCCCTGGGATGCCCAGCATTGCTGCATGGGCCTCCAACTCCACATCTGACCAAGCTGATGTCTCCAAATCATTTCCTAGTAGACAGTCTACAGGTAAATCTGTGGCTACCACAACTTCCTTTGGACCAGTAACCCCCCCCCCAGTTGAGATTTACAACAGCCATGGGGTGGCTAAGTGTGTTGTTGTGAGCATCGGTTACTTGGTACTGGTGACCAAGTAGATGTTGTTCAGGGTGGACCAGTTTCTCTATGACCATAGTCACACTGGCTCCAGTGTCCCTGTAGGCCTGAACCTCAACACCATTTATTAGGGGTAGCTGCTTGTACTTATCCATATTAAGGGGACAAGCAACTAAGGTGGCTAAATCAATAGCCCCCTCAGAGACTAACACAGCCTCTGTGGCCTCCCTAACAAGGCCAACCCCAACTAAGTTACCAATAGTGAGCCCAGCTACTTCCTTGGATTGGCTATTAGTAGGTTTGCTCCCACCACCACTGCTATTAGTAGGGACACTAGGTGTAGCAGTAGGGGTTGTAGTGGTAGGAGGCTTGGTGCTTTTCTTTGGACAACTGGGATCTGTTGTCCAATGGCCTTTTATTTTACATAAATAGCACCATGGTTTCTTTTCCTTCTTTTGATTAGAAGAGGATTTGGGCCCACCACCCCCACCAGAGTGTTTTTGTGGGCCTGATGAAGACTCATTTTTAGATTTGTCTCCACCCTTGTCAGAAGACTTACCATCCTTCTTCTTGCCATGTTTGTCACCCCCTGTATGAACTTTTCTGTTCACTCTTGTTCTGACCCATTTGTCTGCCTTCTTTCCCAATTCTTGGGGAGAGGTCAGATCAGAGTCCACCAAGTACTGGTACAACAAATCAGACACACAATTATTAAGAATATGCTCTCTCAGGATTAAGTTATACAGGCTGTCATAATCAGTAACTTTACTGCCATGTAACCACCCCTCCAAGGCCTTCACTGAATGGTCAATGAAATCAACCCAGTCTTGTGAAGACTCCTTTTTGGTCTCTCTGAACTTTATCCTGTATTGTTCAGTGGTTAAGCCATAACCATCCAGGAGTGCATTCTTAAGAACTTTGTAATCATTAGCTTCATTTTCTTTTACAGTAAGGAGCCTGTCCATACCTTTTCCACTAAATGATAGCCATAGGATAGCAGCCCACTGCCTTTGAGGGACATCCTGTACAACACAGGCCCTCTCAAGTGCAGCAAACCACTTGTTAATGTCATCCCCCTCCTTATAACTATCTTGTGCAGATTCCTGGAATCATGCTCTTTTGCAGGATGACTATGGGGAATACTGCTGCTGCCACCATGGGTTTCTAAACCCAACTTCTGTCTTTCCTTCTCTAATTCTAATGACTGTCTATCCAAATCCAGCTGTTGCTTTTTAAGCTTCAGTCTGGTTTGTTCCACCCTCAACTTATTGAGTTCCCTCTCTAATAATCTGTCATCAGGGTTGGTGGGAGGGACATTCCTAGATACAGAGGTATTATGGGAATGAACAGAAGGAGACCTGTCCCTTACAGAGGGCACCCTGACAGCTTGGCTAACAGAAACATCAGTACCACTGTGGTGTGAATAAATGCTTTTGCTATGATGTGAGACAACACTATTTGTATGATGTGGCTCTCCATCATTACCAACTATGCTAGACTGTCTAGTAATGGGCAGGCTAGGGAGTTTCTTTCCTGAACCTTTTCCTGGGGGAGTCCCTGGATCAGATTGGGAACCATTAGCTACTTTTTCAACAGATGGGGCACTTTTAGCCTTATCTTGTTCTCTAAGCATGTTAAGTAACAATTCCAAGGAAGGATTCTTCCCTACACTCAAACCTCTCTCTATGCAGAGACTCCTTGCTCCTTTCCAGCTAAGGTGATCATATGCAAGTTTGGACAGATCAACATTTTGGCCTGTGCCAGACATTTTTAGAGAGAGTTAAAGTGATAGAAAAAGAGAAAAAAGTTTGTCAGAGCTTTTTAGAAAGACAGAAAAAAACTTTTTACACTTTTAAGAACTTTTTGAAAGTTTAGAAGTACTTTTCAGCACTTTAGAAAAGAGTGAAAAGAGGAAATGCAAAACTTTTTAGCTATGTGTACATACACTGAACTTGTTTTGTATATTTTTCTCTTATGAAAAGTACAATGACAAGAGTGGTAAGTAGTCTCAAAGCACTTATCCCACCGCTTCACAACCAATGTAGGAGGCTGGACTGGCTTGTAGTGAGTACCAAGGGGTACTTGCACCTTGCACCAGGCCCAGTTATCCCTTATTAGTGTATAGGGTGTCTAGCAGCTTAGGCTGATAGATAATGGTAGCTTAGCAGAGCAGCTTAGGCTGAACTAGGAGACGTGTGAAGCTACTACAGTACCACTTAGTGTCATATGCACAATATCATAAGAAAACACAATACACAGTTATACTAAAAATAAAGGTACTTTATTTTTATGACAATTTGCCAAAGTATCTTAGAGTGTACCCTCAGTGAAAGGATAGGAAATATACACAAGATATATGTACACAATACCAAAAATATGCAGTATAGTCTTAGAAAACAGTGCAAACAATGTATAGTTACAATAGGATGCAATGGGGAAACATAGGGATAGGGGTAACACAAACCATATACTCCAAAAGTGGAATGCGAACCACGAATGGACCCTAAACCTATGTGACCTTGTAGAGGGTCGCTGGGACTATTAGAAAATAGTGAGAGTTAGAAAAATAACCCTCCCCAAGACCCTGAAAAGTGAGTGCAAAGTGCACTAAAGTTCCCCTAAGGACAAAGAAGTCGTGTTAGAGGAATAATGCAGGAAAGACACAAACCAACAATGCAACAACGATGGATTTCCAATCTTGGGTACCTGTGGAACAAGTGGACCAAGTCCAAAAGTCACAAGCAAGTCAGAGATGGGCAGATGCCCAGGAAATGCCAGCTGTGGGTGCAAAGAAGCTTCTACTGGACAGAAGAAGCTGAGGTTTCTGCAGGAACGAAAAGGGCTAGAGACTTCCCCTTTAGTGGACGGATCCCTCTTGCCGTGGAGAGTTGTGCAGAAGTGTTTTCCTGCCGAAAGACCGCCAACAAGCCTTGCTAGCTGCAAATCATGCAGTTAGCATTTTTGGACACTGCTGTGGCCCAGGAGGGACCAGGAGGTTGCAAATTGGACCAGGAGGTAGAGGGGACGTCCAGCAAGAAGAGGAGCCCTCTTAGCAGCAGGTAGCACCCGGAGAAGTGCCAGAAACAGGCACTACGAGGATGTGTGAAATGGTGCTCACCCGAAGTCACACAAAGAAGTCCCACGTCGCCGGAGAACAACTTAGGAGGTCGTGCAATGCAGGTTAGAGTGCCGTGGACCCAGGCTTGCCTGTGCACAAAGGATTTCCGCCGGAAGTGCACAGGGGCCGGAGTAGCTGCAAAAGTCGCGGTTCCCAGCAATGCAGTCTGGTGTGGGGAGGCATGGACTTACCTCCACCAAACTTGGACTGAAGAGTCACTGGACTGTGGGAGTTACTTGGACAGAGTTGCTGGATTCGAGGGACCTCGCTCGTCATGCTGAGAGGAGACCCAAGGGACTGGTAATGCAGCTTTTTGGTGCCTGCGGTTGCAGGGGGAAGATTCCGTCGACCCACGGGAGATTTCTTCGGAGCTTCTAGTGCAGAGAGGAGGCAGACTACTCCCACAGCATGCACCACCAGGAAAACAGTCGAGAAGGCGGCAGGATCAGCGTTACAGGGTTGCAGTAGTCGTCTTTGCTACTATGTTGCAGGTTTGCAGGCTTCCAGCACGGTCAGCAGTCGATTCCTTGGCAGAAGGTGAAGAGAGAGATGCAGAGGAACTCGGATGAGCTCTTGCATTCGTTATCTAAAGTTTCCCCAGAGACAGAGACCCTAAATAGCCAGAAAAGAGGGTTTGACTACCTAGGAGAGAGGATAGGCTACTAACACCTGAAGGAGCCTATCAGAAGGAGTCTCTGACGTCACCTGGTGGCACTGGCCACTCAGAGTAGTCCAGTGTGCCAGCATCACCTCTGTTTCCAAGATGGCAGAGGTCTGGAACACACTGGAGGAGCTCTGGACACCTCCCAGGGGAGGTGCAGGTCAGGGGAGTGGTCACTCCCCTTTCCTTTGTCCAGTTTCGCGCCAGAGCAGGGCTAAGGGGTCCCCTGAACCGGTGTAGACTGGCTTATGCAGAATTGGGCACATCTGTGCCCAAGAAAGCATTTCCAGAGGCTGGGGGAGGCTACTCCTCCCCTGCCTTCACACCATTTTCCAAAGGGAGAGGGTGTAACACCCTCTCTCAGAGGAAGTCCTTTCTTCTGCCATCCTGGGCCAGGCCTGGCTGGACCCCAGGAGGGCAGATGCCTGTCTGAGGGGTTGGCAGCAGCAGCAGCTGCAGTGAAACCCCAGGAAGGGCAGTTTGGCAGTACCAGGGTCTGTGCTACAGACCACTGGGATCATGCGATTGTGCCAACTATGCCAGGATTGCATAGAGGGGGCAATTCCATGATCATAGACATGTTACATGGCCATATTCGGAGTTACCATTGTGAAGCTACATATAGGTAGTGACCTATATGTAGTGCACGCGTGTAATGGTGTCCCCGCACTCACAAAGTCCAGGCAATTGGCCCTGAACAATGTGGGGGCACCTTGGCTAGTGCCAGGGTGCCCTCACACTAAGTAACTTTGCACCTAACCTTTACCAGGTAAAGGTTAGACATATAGGTGACTTATAAGTTACTTAAGTGCAGTGTAAAATGGCTGTGAAATAACGTGGACGTTATTTCACTCAGGCTGCAGTGGCAGGCCTGTGTAAGAATTGTCAGAGCTCCCTATGGGTGGCAAAAGAAATGCTGCAGCCCATAGGGATCTCCTGGAACCCCAATACCCTGGGTACCTCAGTACCATATACTAGGGAATTATAAGGGTGTTCCAGTAAGCCAATGTAAATTGGTAAAATTGGTCACTAGCCTGTCAGTGACAATTTGAGAGAAATGAGAGAGCATAACCACTGAGGTTCTGATTAGCAGAGCCTCAGTGAGACAGTTAGTCACTACACAGGTAACACATTCAGGCACACTTATGAGCACTGGGGCCCTGGAGAACAGGGTCCCAGTGACACATACAACTAAAACAACATATATACAGTGAAAAATGGGGGTAACATGCCAGGCAAGATGGTACTTTCCTACAAACAGAACAAAGGATTTCCTGCAAGGGAAATGTGTGACCATCTCCCCCTTTGTATTAGGTGTCTAACGGGTGGGGTGGCCTCTGAGCACCACCAGACTGTTTTGAATGGCACATTTGGTGCCCTCCTTGCATAATCTGGTTTGCACCAGTTCAGGAACCCCCAGTTCCCACTCTGGCGCAAAGCTACAGAAAAGACAGGGGAGTGACACCCCCCTGTCCAGCTCCTCCCCTAGGGAGTTGCACAGAGCTCTGTCAGGAGTCCACTTGGTTCTGCCATCTTGGAAGATGTGCAGAGGTCCATGGGAACATCTGACTGGTTAAGCAGGTAGATGACGTACCTGACCCCCTCTGATAGGTGGGTCACTGCAAAGAGTAATCAACCTTCTTTTAGGGTTACTAAAGGGCTCACTCATGGGTGGGTCCTCAGATTCATCAAGCAAGACTCTACAAGGAACTCTCTGCATGACATCATCTTCTGGACTGGCACTCCTGTGCAAGGCAACTGCTACACTTGCCATGGCTTGTTGCTTCTTTCTCTGGGGATCTTAAGGCTCCAAGAAGCCCAGTCTCCAGCTATCTGAAAACCAAAGATCACTTCCTTTTCCGCAACTCCTATGATGTGGGACTTCTGTTTTTCTGGGCTGGTAAGAAGGCCTCCGTGAGACTCCCTGTGTCCAGCACCTGTGGGTCACTGGTGGGAGCTCTATCCACTTCTGTTTACCTTCCTATGTGCTAAGGGGCAGCTCTGAATCCCCCTCCTGGGTAGAGTCTCCTGAACCTTGCTGGTCCCAAAAAATTTGCAAACTCATCTGGAACTCCTGTTTGCACTTGCCAGTGCTTGTTGGTGGCCTGGTTGGTCACTGACCCTCCTGCAGTTTGACGACCAGTGAGGGAAAGCTCTAAGGTGACTCTTGGGATCTTCTGAAGCTTCTGGACACTGCAGCTGGACTTCTCCTACCGACTTGCAGGAACTTCGCCTCCAGGAGGGTTGGCATTGCCACCTGCACCACCCGAGTGTTGGACTCTGTCCCCTTCCTTTTCAGGCCCTCCACATCTGGAATCCATTCCTAGGCCCCACCGGCCTGTTCCACGGGTCGTCAAAGCAGCTGGACAATGCGAGGCATGCAGAGTCTTCAGAGAGAGTCCCTTCTTCCCTCTGCATCCAGCTCCCAGGTGTAGCTACTCCTGTCTACTGGGAATATTGGTGCAGGGGCACTCGCCATCCATCCTCTTGCATGTTGGTTTCCTCAGGGTCCACTGTGAAAGGTTCTGAATTCCACAAGCTCCAACCACTACTTTCTGTGTTAGTCTATGGGACAGCTGGGTGGGTAACAACCTTACTCCTGGTTGCTGGGGTCACTAACTGTACTTACCTCTGGTGTTCCTAACTGCCCCAGCCCCTAGCTAACTACCACAGTTACCTTGGCTGGAGTCACTGTTTCACAATCCACTTTATTAGTATATGGTTTGGCTCTCCCCTAGGGCCCTGAGTATTTTTATGCTATTTTGGATCGTTATTCTGTGTATGTATTGTGTGTAATATGTCCAAAGGGAGATATGCCAATGTCAGTTTAGTAGTAATGCTGTAATAAAGTATCCTTTACTTTCTTGTGAGTGACTTACTGTCTGACTACTGTGGTATAGCAAGTGCTTTACAAGCTTCAGCATCTTCTATCTGGACACATATTCGCTATCATTAAGGGTTGCCTGGACTCATCATAGAGTGCCACACCATAGGTGCACACCATAAACTGAGCCAGCCTCCTACAGTGAGGGTAGTCCAGGGTGCATAATGAGGGGTATGTGTACAGCCCGGAGAGTGTAGTTAGAATTGCGTGTGATATGAAGTGTGTGTAATTAAGAGAGTATAGTTGTAAGTGTATTTTGGGATGAGCAGGTTATGTGTCTTTAGAGCTTATTGTGTGGTTTTATGAGTAAGTATGCGTTTGTGTGTTTTTGTGGAAATTGTTATATAACATACTTTATAATTATGTAGTAAAACATAAAGTGTACATTAACTAAAATTAAGCCACCTCGCTCATCTGTGGAGTACCCCAGGGGCCCTCCCTGAACCCCGCACTGTTCAGCGTCTTCATGGCACCACTCGCCAGCATCATCCGCGGCCACACTTTCAGCATCTTCTACTATGCAGACGACATAGAACTCATCCTCTTCCCCTCTGAAAACCAAGTCATCTTCGTTAAGTGCATGTCCTCAGTGGCGGACTGTTTGTGCAAGGACTCCTGCAAACTCAACAGTGATGAAACCAAAGTCATTTTCGGCAAAGACCTCACACTGGTAACCAAGTTCTTACTGTACCCCCTTCCCTCAAATGCTGTAGGAAGCTTGGGCATTTACGTCAACAAACTAGTCTCCTTGGCCAACTAGGTCAATGTGGTCACTTTGCCTTCCTTCCACTTCAGGCTGCTCAAGCAAATCTTCCAATTGCTCTCATTGAACACTTGCAGATCAGTAATGCAAGTGGCTCAAAACACAGCCTCCATATGCATGCTCAACCTACATCACTGAACTTCCATACCACAGCACCTCAAAGACCTCCACTGACTCCAGAAACACACTCTCTTCAACCACCTCACATACACCTACAAAGCTTTACATAACTTAGGGTCAGACTATTTCAACAATCAATTTCAACATGCCTTCTAGACACCTCCGCTTGGCCATCCTATTCCTTCCCCACATCCCCCGCATTCGGAGAGTCAAAGTTGAGGGACCAGCTTAGTCACACATTGTCTTCAAAGCCTGGACAAGAGTGCCTTCCTCACAAGAACAGCCAACTCTATCCTCAAAAAAACTGAAGGTCTGAGTCTTACAATAGGTCACCCGAAGGCAGGGTAGTCTGCTTTAGCACATGTGCCAGGGTACCCTCTGGGGTAAAATGTGTACCTTACAAATCAGTTTAACATAACATTACATAAACATGTATACTTTTGGTACTTTGATTTGCAGATGATGCAAAACATTGTTTATGACCAGACAGAAAGTTCTGCAATACACTACACGTTTGTATTTGATTTCCTGTTTTTTTTCTAACAATGATAGAGACATTGCCCACATTTTATAAATAAACCTGGAGTGTAACTGATTGCTTTTAAATGTGTCATATACCATATTTTTTTTTGTTGGTCTAAAGTAATTCAAATGTATTTTTCACTTTTTAAGGTATTGAGATACACTTTTTGTTAAATGATTTGATACTCTCAAACAGTGCTCAATCATTTTTTGGTGCGTTGTGCCAAACATTGTTTGTTATGGTTCACAAACATTTAAATGGCATCACTTGTTTTAAGAACTCAATAAAAAATGGAAAATCTGTTGGGAAGTTCTGTAATTTGATCTTAAATGTTCACCCTTTAGCATCCTTTAGCAATGAAATCAGTGTTAGCATGACACTTAAGTTATAGAATAAATCTGTGAAATAATTTTGCACATGTCATGATCTTATAATATACTATAAATACAGGTTTCTGCTAATGGAAGTTAAAAAAAAAGATCAACACCACTGTTGCTTCAATGTAACTCGTCAGAAACCATCAGTCCAATAATTACTCAGACTCAGAGTTGCCAATTTCACGGAGACACCCCCAACCCATCCGCCTGCCTTGTTGTTCTGTGCTTTATATCTGACCAGTCAGTTAAGACTGTGAGGGAATCCACATATCCTTGGCCCTTGAGGCTGGGAGCATTAACAAGGAATATAGGTTAGTGTTGTCTTTCATTACAGTACATCAGGTCTCTGATCCATTCATATATTGTAGGTGATGGGGTCCTCCACCATTTGATCGCCACCTGCCTTTTTGCCATTATTTAGGCTATGTTAGTGAACCTATGCATCTCGTTTAGTATGAGGTAGATATACCCCGAGTTGGCCGGTAACAGTCACAGGTTTAATGCAATCCCAATTATCACTGACAATTCTTATAATATTTTTCACCAATATTTTGATATTGCTATACATTGCCAGCCAAAGTGAATAAAGTCAGAATTTTCTATACTACATCTCGAACAGCATGAGCCTACTTGAAGACAAAGGTAGTGTCTTAGGTAGGAATTTACAATGTATAGTTGATACTTTCTATTCAAGGAAACCTTTCTGTTTTGGCACACCTATAACAAAACACTGTTCATTTGAAAGAGGATTAGCCAATTCAGCATCAAAGTTTCCCTCATGCATTGTCCCTCCCTTAAACTATCAGAATGAATAAGCATATAAAGTTGGGCAACCAAATAATGAGGCAGTGATTATATGTGAGATAGACAAAACAGAGACGGGAGATGTCTGAATTATTCTCAGCCATTTGTAATTACTCGGTGCCACATCCAGGTTTTTTTGTTTTTTTTTGCCAGAAATGCCACCTCAGATTAGATGAAGCCATAAGTACATCACTGTTGATCTTGCTACAATAGGAACAGTCAGTCTAGCCAGGACTGCCAAACCAGGTCCTCTCCGAACTGGAACCAAATCAAACCAAGATTGTTTTTTTTCCTAGTTGGGGTTCTTCAGTTGGGTTCACTGGTTCCAGTGGCAAAGTGAGCATGAGACCCACATCTGAGCATAGATGTCACACTTAGGGCATTGCACTAAAGTAAACAAAAAAGTGATGGGTGAAATACTTGAATTAATCTCAGTCACTGGTAATCCCTTGGGCTGCATTGCAGTCCATCATTTTCACGCACAATGCCACTGTGGACTAGTGCCACTGTGCCACTGAAACCAAGCTACTCCATCACCCAATTTCCATCATGCTCAAAGGCTCTTCTAAGAAGCACCCTTTCATTTAGTTTCACAAGAGGTAAATTATTTTTTTAAAGGTTTGTAATGTTTAAAAACATGTCTGTAACAGGTGTGCCCCGTCATGTTCACTGATATCATTCACAAATTATAAAACCTAAGTTACTTTAAAACCATTTACGGTCCACAAAAGGATCTTTGACAAGAAAGTATGTAAAGTAAAGTTCATAAAAACATTAAAGACAAAAGTCACTACTGTGTTCTTGAATGATAATTTCTGTTCATGACTGATTTTCCCACCTCACTAGATTTAGGTGCCACAGATATCACCAGGATGAATAGAGGAGTGCCAGTAACTCTTGCACCCTGTACTTGCACTGCATTGCAAAGAGCTAGTTCAGAGAATTGTCCTGCAGACAAAGTGGCTGATATAGACACACCACAGTTGAACACTTTGGTTATCATAAAACACATACTGTGATTGATCGATCAATCAATCAATCAGTGGTTTATATGGCGCAGCTTATCACCCATGGGGTATCAAGGCGCCAAGGGTACCGATTAGTTGAAGAGCCAGGTCTTGAGGTTCTTCTTGAGCTGATTCAGCAAGGGGGCCTGCCTGAAGTGGGTAGGTCAAGTGTTGCAAGTCTACGTTGTGACATGGGAGAAGGAACTGCCTCCCACTGTGCTCTTCCTGATTCTAGGGGTGGTGTTGAGGGCAAGTTGAGAAGATTGGAGTTGTCTGGTGGTGGTGTAGAAAGATAGGTGGTGGTTTAATCAGGCCAGTCTAATATTGTACAGGGCTTTGTAGGTGTGCGTCAGGAGCTTGAAGGTGATGCATTTGTTGATGCGGAGCCAGTGCAGGTCTCTAAGGTGGACGGAGATGTGGCTGCAGTGGGGGATGTCTAGGATGAGTCTGGCTGCTGCATTCTGAATCCTCTGGAGTCTTGCTTGGAGCTTCATCATGATTCCAGCATAGATATCATTGCAATAGTTGAGCTGCTGCTGATGTGTGTGGGTGACGTCCTTCTTGCAACGGTGTGGATTCACTTGAAGATCTGGAGGAGACAGAGAGTGTGGAAGCATGGCAATGAGACGGCGTTGACTTGTCAGGTCATGGATAGCGTGGAGTCCAGGATGATGCCCAGGTTGCTTGAGTGGTCAGTTGGTGGGGAGCTGCTTCCAAGGGCAGCTGGCCACCAGGAGTGGTCCCAGGGAGAGGGAGTGGGATCCAGGATGAGGAGCTCTCTCTTGTCCGAGTTGAGCTTAAGGCAACTGTTTTTCATCCTGTCAGTGACTGCTCTCATTCAGTTGAAGAAGTTGCTCTTGACTATTGATGGTTCGTCAGTGAGGGAGAGAATTAGCTGTGTGTCGCCGGCATAGGAGACTATGTTGAGGTTGTGCTGTCTGATGAGTTTGGCGAGCGGAGCCATGAAGATATTGAATTGGTGAGGGCTCAAGGAGGAGCCCTGGGATACTCCAGAGCAGGTTTCTGTAGGTTCGGAGAGGAATGGCAGAAGTCGTTCTGCTGAGGAAGGAGCAGATCTACATAAGCGCCTTGCCGCAGATGCCAGCGTTGTGAAGTCTGGCACATAGTGTAGGACACTGTGTTGAAGCGGCAGGGAGGTTGAGGAGGAGCCCTGTCTCTGTGGTCCAGTATGGTACGGATGTCATCCGTGGCTGTAAGGAGGGCAGTGTCAGTGCTGTGGTTGCTTCTGAAGCCTGATTTGGAGGGGTCCAGGATGCGGTTTGACTCAAGGAATTCAGTGGCTGCATGTTGATTATTTTATTGGTTACCTTAGGTGGGAAGGAGAAAAGAGAGATCGGTCTGTAGTTTTTTATATCTATAGGATTGGTGGATGGTTCCTTTAGAAGCAGTTTGATCTCTGCATGCTTCCGTTCATTTGGGAAGGTGGCGGTTTTGATGGAGCAGTTTATTGTCTGGTATAGTTCGGGGCGATGGCGATGCTGGCTCGGTAGAAAATGTGGTGTGGGCCCCTGTCCGAGGGTCCTCCAGAGTGGATAGAGTTCATGAGCTTTCGTGTCTTATGTGGAAATGGGGGCCCATTGGCTCAGCGCTGGCTGGGGGATGGGGTCTGTGGTGGTGCTGGGAAGTGGTGGAAGTGGGATTTGGCTCTCAAACACATTGTGTATATCCTGGGTTTTCCAGTCGAAAAAGGTGGCAAGGTGGTCGCAGAGTTCTTGAGAGGGGGGATGTCTGCTGTGTCCGAGCTGGGGTTTGTGAATTCCTTGATTAAGTCAAAAAGCTCCCTTCTCTTGTTCGCATTAGTGCTGATGTGTTCCTGGATAGCAGCATTTCTGGAGGCTCTGATGTGTTGGTGGTGCCCGGTGACTGCATCTTTGTATGCTGTGCAATCTGCCATGTTCTTGCTGTTTCTCCATTTTAGTTTGAATCGTATGCAGGTGCGTTTAGAATCTTGGAGATTGGTTGTGAACCAGTTGGTTTTCTTGCAGTGCTAGTTTCCAGATGGTTTTCTTAAGGGGGCTACAATGTTTGCAAAGTCGGCGATTTAGGTTTGCAGGTTGTGAGCCGAGTCGTTTGCATCCAAAGTCTCCAGTGGAAGGGAGTGGCTGAGTGCGTTGGTGAGCTGGGCTTCGGTGACCTTGATCCAGATCCTGCATGGGAGCGGGAGACTGGTGGTGTATGGTGGTCTTGGTGAATGTGAAGTGGACACTGTGGTGGTCGGTCTAGAGGAGTTTGGAGGTATAAGAGAGGGAGATGCTGTTTCCTGTTGTGAAGATGGGGTGTCCTACTGAGTGAGTGGGAAAGTTGACCAGTTGCTTGAGTACGAGGGTGGCAAGGCTGTCCAGAAGGGATATGGTGTTTGGGTCATTGACGTTTTTGAGGTGAAAGTTGAGGTCACCGAGGAGGATGTAGTCAGTAGAGGTGAGGGTGTGGGGGGCAATAAGGGCAGCAATGACTTTGCTGAACTGGGGGCGGGGTCTGGGAGGTCTATAGATGAGGATGCCACAGAGAGAGGTGTTTGGGTTGGTCAAGATTTGGAAGTGTAGATGTTCGGTGTCCGTTGTCTTGGTCTGGGCCTCAGTGATGGTCGTAGATGTAGGTGTAGATGATGGCGATGCCTCCTCCTGGTCGGTTGATGCAGTCCTTGTGGATGATTTTGTAGCTGTCAGGGATGGCGGTGTATAGGAGGCTGGCCTGGCTTATAGTGGGTATCTTGTGGTACTTACACCTTGTGCCAGGTCCAGTTATCCCGTAATAGATTAGTAGTGTTCTAGCAGCTTAGGCGGATAGAGGTAGCTATAGCAGAGCAGCTTAGGCTGAACTAGGAGACATGCAAAGCTCCTACTATACCACTTATATCACTTAGCACCATATCATAAGAAACACAATACTCAGAGTTACTGTGAGAAAGTAGCCTCTTTCTAGCCTTGTTACCCCCACTTTTGGCCTGTTTGTGAGTGTATGTCAGGGTGTTTTCACTGTCTCACTGGGATCCTGCTAGCCAGGGCCCAGTGCTCATAGTGAAAACCCTGTGTTGTCAGTATGTTTGTTCTGTGTCACTGGGACCCTGCTAGCCAGTACCCCAGTGCTCATAAGTTTGTGGCCTATATGTGGTCCCTGTGTGATGCCTAACTGTCTCACTGAGGCTCTGCTAACCAGAACCTCAGTGGTTACCAATTCACATTGGCATACTGGCACACCCATATTATTCCCTAGTAGATGGTACTGAGGTACCCAGGGTATTGGGGTTCCAGGAGATCCCTAGGGGCTGCAGCATTTCTTTTGCCCTCCATAGGGAGCTCTGATAATTCTTACACAGGCATGCCAGTGCAGCCTGAGTGAAATAACGTCCACATTATTTCACAGCCATTTACCACTGCACTTAAGTAACTTATAACTCACCTATATGTCCAACCTTCACCTGGTGAAGGTTGGGTGCAAAGGTACTTAGTGTGTGGGCACCCTGGCACTAGCCAAGGTGCCCCCACATCATTCAGGGCAAATTCCCTGGACTTTGTGAGTGCAGGGACACCATTACACGCATGCACTGTACATAGGTCACTACCTATGTACAGCGTCACAATGGTAACTCCGAACATGGCCAAGTAACATGTCTAAGATCATGGAATTGTCACCCCAATGCCATTCTGGCATTGGGGGGACAATTCCATGATCCCCCGGGTCTCTAGCACAGAACCCGGGTACTGCCAAACTGCCTTTCCGGGGTTTCCACTGCAGCTGCTCCTGCTGCCAACCCCTCAGACAGGTTTCTGCCCTCCTGGGGTCCAGGCAGCCCTGGCCCAGGAAGGCAGAACAAAGTATTTCCTCTGAGAGACGGTATAACATCCTCTCCCTTTGGAAATAGGTGTCAGGGCTGGGGAGGAAAGACTGAGATTGGGGTCTGGACCCAATGGTGGCAGCAGCAGTATACCTGATAGTAATCCTGTTAGAGAGCATGATTCCAGGAATCTGCACAAGATAGTCCCCCCTTACAAGGAGGGGGATGACATCAACAAGTGGTTTGCTGCACTTGAGAGGGCCTGTATGGTACAGAGGGTCCCTCCAATGCAGTGGGCTGCTATATTGTGGCTATCTTTCACTGGAAAGGGTAGGGATAGGCTCCTTACTGTTAGAGAAAGTGATGCTAACAATTTTGCAGTTTTGAAGGATGCACTCTTGGATGGATTTGGCTTAACCACTGGACAATACAGGATTGAGTTCAGAGACACCAGGAAAGAGTCCTCACAAGACTGAACAGACTTTATAAACTGTTCAGTGAAGACCTTGGAGGGGTGGTTACATGGCAGTAAAGTATCTGACTATGAAAGCTTGTATAATCTTATTCTGAGAGAGCATATTCTGAATAACTGTATGTCTGACTTGTTACACCAATATCTAGTGGACTCAGATCTGACATTTCCCCAAGAATTGGGAAAGAAGGCAGACAAATGGGTCAGAATAGGAGTGGACAGAAAAGTTCATACAGGGGGTGACAAGGATGGCAAGAAGAAAGATGGTGAGAAATCTCAGGATAAGCATGGGGATAAGGGTAAAATCAAAGATCCTTTTTCAAATCCTAAACACTCTTCAGGGGATTGGGATAAATCAAATTCTTCCTCTTCTTCACAACATACACACATTAAAAAGCCTTGGTGCTATGTGTGTAAAAATAAAGGCCATTGGCAAGGGGATAAGTCCTGTCCAGGTAAACACCCTGAGCCAACCACCACTAATACATCAAACTCTAGTGCCCCTAGCAGTAGTGGTAATAGTGGTGGGACTGCTGGCAACAGTCAAAGTAAGGGTGTAGTTGGGTTCACTCATGGGTCCATCATAGAAACTGGGGTAGTCAGTCCCAAGACAGTTTCTGTCACACCTAGTGGCATTGGCATCATGGGACTCCCTTTTGTGACTTCGCGTGGACTCCGGTTCACTTTCCTTCCAAGTGCCTGTTCAGGTACTTCTGTGGGTGCTGCCTGCTTCTGTGAGGGCTCCCTGTGTTGCTGGGTGCCCCATCTGTCTCCTCCTCCAAGTGGCGACATCCTGGTCCCTCCTGGGCCACAACAGCACCCAAAAACCTCTACTGTGACCCTTGCAACTAGCAAGGCTTGTTTACGGTCTTTCTGCATGGGAACACCTCTGCAAGCTTCATCGAGGCGTGGGACATCCGCCTTCCAAAGGAGAAGTCCCTAGCTCTCTTCTTTCTTGCAGAACTCCAAGCTTCTTCCATCTGGTGGCAGCTTCCTTGCACCCTCAGCTGGCATTCCCTGGGCTCCTGCCCACTCTCGACACTGTCGTGACTATTGGACTTGATCCCCTTATCTTACAGGTACTCAGGTCCAGAAATCCACTGTTGTTGCATTGCTGGTGTTTGTTCTTCCTGCAGAATCCCCCTATCACGACTTCTGTGCTCTCTGGGGATAGCAGGTGCACTTTACACCTACCTTTCAGGGTCTTGGGGTGGGCTATTTTTCTAACCCTCACTATTTTCTTACAGTCCCAGCGACCCTCTACAAGCTCACATAGGTTTGGAGTCCATTCGTGGTTCGAATTCCACTTTTGAAGTATATGGTTTGTGTTGCCCGTATACCTATGTGTTCCTATTGCAATCTATTGTGATTCTACACTGTTTGCGTTACTTTTCCTGCTATTACTTACCTAATTTTGGTTTGTGTACATATATCTTGTGTATATAACTTATCCTCATACAGAGGGTACTCGGTGAGATACTTTGGCATATTGTCATAAAAATAAAGTACCTTTATTTTTAGTACTTCTGTGTTTTGTCTTTTCTGATGATATTGTGCAAATGACACCAGTGGTATAGTAGGAGCTTTACATGTCTCCTAGTTCAGCCTAAGCTGCTTTGCCATAGCTACCTTCTATCAGTCTAAGCTGCTAGAAACACCTCTTCTACACTAATAAGGGATAACTGGACCTGGCACAAGGTGTAAGTACCTCTGCTACGCACTACAAGCAAGGCCAGACTCCTACAGTTAATAAAAATAAAGGTACTTTATTTTAGTGACAATACGGCAAAAGTATCTCAGAGGATATACTACCTTAGGAGGTAAGTAAAATACACAAAATATATACACAAACCAAAATCTGGTAATTAAACAGTTAGAAAAGTAGTGCAAGCACTGTAGATCTCAATAGAATGCAATAGGAGACAATAGGCCTAGGGGCAATACAAACCATACACTCCAAAAGTGGAATGCGAACCACAAATGGACCCCAGGCTTAGTGTAGTGTGTAGAGGGTCGCTGGGAGTGTAAGAAAACACTAAGGGTGTCCAAGATACCCCAGGCCAAGACCCTGAAAAGTAGGAGTAAAGTTACCCTACTACCCCAGAAAGACAGTAAAGTCAAGATAGGGGATTCTGCTAGGACAACAACTGACTGCAAAGCACTGAAGACGGATTCCTGGACCTGAGGACCTGTAAAGGAAAAGGACCAAGTCCAAGAGTCACACAGGTGTCCAGGGGGGGCAGGAGCCCACTAAACCCCGGATGAAGGTGCAAAAGGTCTGCCTCTGGGTGGAAGAAGCCAAAGATTCTGCAGCAACTGAAGGTGCCAGGAATTTCTCATTTGGTCAGAAGATGTCCCACGGGGTGCTGGAGGATGCAGAGTTGTTTCCACGCAGAGAGACTGCAAACAAGCCTTGCTAGCTGCAAGAGTCCCGGTTGAAGGTTTGGGGTGCTGCTAGGGTCCAGAAAGGACCAGGAGGTCGCCCCTTGGAGGAGGAGACAGAGGGATCACTTAGCAACAGAGAGAGCCCATGCAGAAGCAGACAGCATCAACAGAAGCACCTGAACAGGCATTTAGAAGATCTGAGCAGGACGGTCATCTCAGCACAACAAAAGGGAGTCCCACAAAGTCGGAGTCCAACTCAGCGAGTTGGGCAATACAGGATGGAGTGCTGGGGACCTGGGCTAGGCTGTGCACGAAGGAAGTCTTGCAAAAGTGCACAGAAGCCCTAACAGCTGCAGTTCACGCAGTACACAGGATTACTGTCTGGCGTGGGGAGGCAAGGACTTACCTCCACCAAATTTGGACAGAAGGGCCACTGGACTGTCAGGGACACTTGGATCAAGCTCCTGTGTTCCAGGGACTACGCTCATCAAGATGAGAGGGGACCCAGATGACCGGTGATGCAGAAGTTTGGTGCCTGCATTAGCAGGGGGACGATTCCGTCGACCCACAGGAGATTTCTTCTTGGCTTCCAGTGCAGGGTGAAGGCAGACAGGGCTCAGAGCATACACTACCAGGAAACAATCAGCAGGATGAGGCGCTACAATGTTGCTGGTAGCCTTCTTGCTACTTTGTTGCAGTTTTACAGGCGTCCTGGAGCAGTCAGCGGTCGATCCTTGGCAGAAGTCGAAGAGTGAAGTGCAGAGGAACTCTGGTGAGCTCTTGAATTCGTTATCTGATGAGATACCCACAGGAGAGACCCTTATTAGCCCTCAGAGGAGGATTGGCTACAGAGAAAGGTAAGCACCTATCAGGAGCGGTCTCTGACGTCACCTGCTGGCACTGGCCACTCAGAGGTCTCAATTGTGCCCTCACACCTCTGCATCCAAGATGGCAGGGGTCTGGGACACACTGGAGGAACTCTGGGCACCTCCACTTTCCTTTGTCCAGTGTTGCGCCAGAGCAGGGCTGTGGGGATCCCTCAACCGGTGTAGACTGGCTTATGCAAGGAGGGCACCATCTGTGCCCTTCAAAGCATTTCCAGAGGCCAGGAGAGGCTACTCATCTCAGGCCCTTCACACCTATCTCCAAAGGGAGAGGGTATAACACCCTCTCTCAGAGGAAATCCTTTGTTCTGCCTTCCTGGGACTGGGCTGCCCAGGCCCCAGGGGGGTAGAAACCTGTCTGAGGGTTGGCAGCAGCGGTAGCTGCAGAGAAAACCCCGGAAAGTTAGTTTGGCAGTACCCGGGCTCTAGGCTGGAGCCCCGGGGATGCATGGAATTGTCCCCCCAATACCAGAATGGTATTGGGGTAATTCCATGATCCTAGACATGTTACATGGCCATGTTCGGAGTTACCATTGTGATGCTACATATAGGTATTGACCTATATGTAGTGCACATGTGTAATGGTGTCCCCGCACTCACAAAGTCTGGGGAAATTGCCCTGAACAATGTGAGGGCACCTTGGCTAGTGCCAGGGTGCCCTCACACTAAGTAACTTTGCACCTAACCTTCACTAAGTGAAGGTTAGACATATAGGTGACTTATAAGTTACTTAAGTGCAGTGTAAAATGGCTGTGAAATAACGTGGATGTTATTTTACTCAGGCTGCAGTGGCAGTCCTCTGTAAGAATTGTCTGATCTCCCTATGGGTGGCAAAAGAAATGCTGCAGCCCATAGGGATCTCCTGGAACCCCAAATACCCTGGGTACCTAGGTACCATATGCTAGAGAATTATGAGGGTGTTCCAGTGTGCCAACCAGAATTGGTAAAATTAGTCACTAGCCTGTAGTGACAATTTTAAAAGCAGAGAGAGCATAAACACTGAGGTTCTGGTTAGCAGAGCCTCAGTGATATAGTTAGGCACCACACAGGGAACACATACAGGGCGCACTTTATGAGAACTGTGGTCCTGGCTAGCAGAATCCCAGTGACACAGACAAAAACAAACATATATACAGTAAAGACGGGGGTAACATGCCAGGCAAGATGGTACTTTCCTACACAGTGGCAATGACCGGGGCTGTGGTGGGGTTTATCCAGGTCTCCGCGAGGAGGGCAACGTCAGAGGCGATTGAGTCGAGGAGGGCCCATACTTCTACATTGTGGTGTGCAATGGCATGCGAAGGTGCAGCTGGGGAAGGAGAAAGGGCCTTAGCTGTCCTTCGGAGAGGCGTGGTGGCATGTGGTGGAGCCTCCGGTGTTGAGGGCCTGCATGGTGCTGGCATCATACTGGTGGATGGTGCGGGGACCAGAGTTTATGGTGCTGGGTGCAGTCCAGGCAGGGCCGTGAGTGGACAGGCTTGCATTTGGTGTACCTTTGGTGCACCACTGATGCACCCACTGTGCGCTGCCACACAGTGCCTACCATTGGGAAGGAGAGGGAGGTGGGAGTGGTCAGTCAGCTGGGCGGCACAAGGGTGGGAAAGCATGTTGCAAGGAGGTGATGGGGCCGCAGGGGCAGCAGCAATGGGACAGGCGTTTGACATGGGAAACAAGCAAAAGAAGAGAAAAAGAGACAAAAGAGAGGAGAAGAGTAAAAAATGGCAAAAAGGGAAACAAAGGCAGGAAAAAGCAGAAAGAGGCAGAAAGGCAGCAAAGACACAGAGAAGGCCACCACTAGGCCACGTGGGATGAGGCACAGGTGGGTGCTGTGGGTGGTGGAGGGCCTAAAACCAGGAGCCAGGAAGGCTCACACTTTCAGGGCAGCAGCAACAGGTGGTGGCCAAGGTCAGTGTCAGTCACCCCCTTATACCACTCAACGGCTGCCATTAAGAAGAGGAGGGAGGTGGGAGAGGTCGGTCAGCTGGGTGGTGGGAGTGCAGGAAGGTGGGTGGGGCCACAGGGACAACAGTGGCAGGGAACAGGCACAGGATGTGGGAAACAAGCAAAAGAAGGGAAAAAGAGACAAAAGAGAGAAGAGTAAAAAATGCAAAAAAGGCACAAAAAAGCAGAGAGAGGCAGAAAGGCAGCTGAAACAGACTGAGGGCCACCAATAGGCCACCAGGGATGAGTCACCATCAGGTGCCTGTGGGTGGAGGAGGGTCTCAAACTAAGAGCCAGGCAGTCTCACACTTTCAGGGCAGAAGCAGCAACAGGTGGTGCTGGATTAGGGGAGCGACACAAATGCTGACCAATTGATGTGCCTTATCGTTGTCCCAGCACAATACATAGATACCAAGTTCTGGGCTAGATCATCTGTGACATGTTTTCAGGCTGCTTATGAGTGATATAGCCTGGCATTATGAGTGACACTTTGAGGGACAATTTATACCAAATTAAATTATTGAACGCAACATAAGATTGCGGGCCGCCTAAACAGCAATTGATAAAAGGAGTATAATCATTGGTTCCCCATTGAAATAGTAGCCCAACGGATACAATTATTGACTCTTATAAGAGGAATTGCACATACATCAACAGAAAAGACCACATGGGGTCATCTTACCCCAATAGAAGTAGTTCTCTGCACAATAAATCAATTACAAAGTGGTTTCTACCAGAACCATGACTGCTCTGCAAGCACTGCTTACATGTCCCCTGCCAGCAATGATGCCCTCCCAGTGCTCTGGTGTCAGGACTGACTACCTTCAAGTTCTGTGCAAGCACTTAGTCCTTCCAGTTCCACTACAACAATTTACTCACTACTGACTTGCCAGTAAGGACTATCTGCCAAGTAAAACTGACTAACATCCTAATCTCCTGCAGGCAACTGTAAGGTTTGGTGCCAATGGCTTTCTCAGTCCAAGGAGTGGGAAATCTTATTTTAGAAACACAAATCAATGTTCTGTATTGCTGTTTTGGCTGTTTTGGAGACTACCAGTACTAAAGTCATTTATGAGAGCAGTGCTCATATGTGTGCTAGTCTTCAGATCCATACACAAGTATTTCAATTTGTCTTATTTTGTATTTTCGTTGCTTATACAGTCCACATTATACAGTTGCATTCTAGTACTTGCAGTTGTAGCACAGGGCCATGCCCAGTGTGGGGTTGCCTGCCAGAGAGTTGCTGGCCTCATGATCTGGCTGCAGGCCAGGCCCGGCTCTCAACTACATGCTGTGCACAGTCAAAGGGAGTGCGCTGTTGGGGGCTGGGTGGTCTCAGGTGGTTTAATTGTGGAACACAGCTGCAACATTTCTGTTTGTGTAATGGGAAAAACGGCTCTTGTGTACGATCAGTTCATTCCATTATTTGAAGTTTCATGTCTGCAGGAATCTTGTGAGACTCCCTTATACTCAACCATCCAGATAGCTATATATTGTGAACCTTCATTTCTCAAAAACTACTGAACAGATTTACACCTTTCTGCCAACTTTGGTGTAGTTGCATTCTGCCATTTTGGCAACAGCACTGTCTAAAATTCCCTACGAAAATTGCATGGGGAAATTTTATTTTGAAACCGCCACCTTTTACTTGACCCCCACCTCATGTATCACCTCAAAACATTGCCAGAAGGAACTCATGTGGATGAAATGTGTTTGTTGAAAGTTTAATGAAGATTCTTCAAACGCCACCAAAGTTATTTGCAAAGCAAGTTGTGGCCTTTCAAACTACTAAGTCATGCCCAAATGTCTATAACATTTGAATCCTAACTTCTTAAAAACTACTACACGTATTCACACCGAAGCACTAAAAGCATACTTTCCGGGTATAGTTCTAGCTTTCTGCTAATTTTTATGTAAATCTATTCTGCCATTTTTTCGGAATCTTTGTTCAATTTTCCTATGGGCAATTGCATGAGAAAAACATTTTACAACCTCCCATTTTGTTGCTCCCCGCTTGACTAATCACCCCAAAACATTCCTGGAAGGAGTTAAAGTGGATGAGAATTTTTTCTAAAGTTTCATGAAAACTTGTCGAACTGCACCAACGTTATTAGCCAACTAAAAAATCTAATTCCTATGGAAACATGATCCTAGATATAACTACCCAGTGTATTCCTTTAAGTGTGGAGAACCCTCTAAGTATGAGAGCAGAATCAGGTAAGAATATGGTGGATATATTCATGGGAAACATCCAAGTATCAAAAAGGGGCAGACTTGAAGTAACACGATCCAGAGCACAGCATGAAGCCACCAAATCAGTATAGAGCTCCATTCACCTACTTAAAGGTTTCTTCAGGTTGAAAAGAATGGTCATTTTGATTAAAAACATTTTTTTCAGAACTTTTAACTTTACTCCTTAACGGAGCAAGATCAAGCCTTGAAAACGTTGTCTCGGACAAAACATGTTTTTCTGTTGGCAAAATTGTTCAAGATATTCTTGACTTTAAACATATACAGACTATGACATTAACCAGCTCAACATCAAGTCTTCAACCAGTTATCGGTTGGAGCTTTTAATTGCTGGTTCTGTCTTTTTCATCCAGATTGCATTTATGAACTTACCCAGCTTACGGACAATAATGTATTCATCCAATATGCCTGTAGCCCTGACAATATTACCTATGGACTTTGCTTGGTGGTGTGCTCCCGATCTTTTATAAATTTGGTTGCGTATCAGGCAGACACCAGTTCTGGTTGCATAAAAGTCCTCTGAGTATTCTTTGGAGTGCTCTGTTTCTTAGTCATAGAGAATGTGGAACGCTAATGACAAGAGAGGCCAGTGGATGTCACATTTATAACGTCAAAGCAGACTGGAGATGTGGATTCATTGTCTGCAATTTCAGAACATATTTTAAGTCATTCTACTTTTGAGTGTGCTCTTCAGGTGCTTTCTAGACACAGCCTTTGTGAGGAGTGATGATCCTCACAGTAGGGTGATCTCCAGCCTCATGCATTGCCAAAGAGGTGTGAGCTTTCTGTACTTGGCTGTAATCAGCTATCTGAAGGAGTGTTACCAGAGAAAGACAAAAGGTTGGGTGTCAACTAAGGAGGTTCGTTCACCATGTACAACAGAATTGCATCCCACCCTTAAGCCCCACCCTTCATTAAATGGCAGTGCTTGAGAAAGACTAATCAGCAGCTCCTTGCTCAGCCAAAAGTTCATAAAAGTTGAAAAGGAAACTAGTCTCTTGTTTCCTAACTTCAGTGTCTAGTGTTGTGAAACTTCCAGTTTTTGGAGTCACACATACTTAGATGTGATTAGTCCCAGGAGAATAAAGTTTGTCATATCCTCCTTGGAGAAAAGAAGAAAAGATTGGTGTTGGTATTTTCCAGATTAAGGCCCTCATTACAAGTCTAGTGGTCCAAGAATTGCCAGACTCACAGTGACGATCGGACCGCCACACTCCAGGTATTCTGACCGCCACATTTCAACCCTGGTGGGCAGACAGGCAAGGGGACTTTCGTCACCATCAGGAATGTGATTCCAGATGGGCTAATGGCGGCCTGAGTTGCTTGGTCAGCCACAGCGGCGCTGCACTCAGTATCACTGTGCTGATTACTACCCAACTTTCCACCAGCCTCTTCAAAGCAGGGACCCCACCTTGAAGAGGCAAACGAGAAGTCAGGGTAGGAGACTACATTGGGGGCCCTGCACTGCCAATGCCTAGGGGGCAATGCAAGGGCCCCCCTGCTGGAGCGCTCTCGGAATGCGAGGGTGCAGGTGTGCTTGTATAGGCCTTGGCTCCCTTATGGGAGGTAAGACCAATACCGTAGCATTGTTCCTGCCTGAGAGCCCAGCAACAACGTCATAGTACGATGTTCCAGCAGGCCAACCCAGGGGGAACATTGTAATACGATGGGGAGAGGGTGCTGTGAGCATGAAGGCAGCCTTTTCCCCACAAGTATGGCGGTTGGCTTGTCCAACCACCAAACTATAATGAGTCCTTGAGAGAGTCATGCAACTCTGCCAGAGCAATTTCTATCTGAAGAGGGTTATTTGTATATTCGTTAACTTAACTCAGCCCCTACAAACAGTAACCACACGCAGCTGTTGATATTTGACAATAATAAATTATTTATTGTGTGCAACTAACTTATAACCTTGTGTGTCATAAAGTAATTTTTATGGTATTCTAAACAGTCATTCCAAAGAACATCAAAAAACTCCAAATTTAGGACCTAATTTAAAGTATAGGGGTATGCACGTTGTCATGTTTGTGTAGGACATTACATCAAAAACCCTGACCAATAGAGGACCACATATTTAAAGATCACCCCAGCAGTGATCTCTGTCTCTTCAGAAGAACAACCATCATATGTCTTTCAATGAAGACACCCAAAGCTTGATTGATAGCCACTGTCAGTTTTGACAGTTGTCCACCAAATGTTCTAATTTTCAAAAACAAACTCATAAGGTGGGAGGTTGTTTCTGAAAAACAAATACATAGGAACCCCCACACCCAGGGAATGTATTCCCAGCATATGGGGCTCACTATTTTAATTTTTTTGTTTGTCACCACTAGACATTCCCTGGCAGTGACAGACAGAAAAAAAGACATCTTCGTCAGGTCACTGAACTAAGCTTTCTGTTGAAATAGTGGGTACTGCCGCAAAAAAGTTGAGTCTGGGTCTGTCTACCCTTTTGTAAATTGGACGGATAAAGAGTTTGACAGGGTCACAATGTGACAGAGTACTCTGGGCCTGATTACAACTTTGGAGGAGGTGTTAATCCATCCCAAAAGTGACGGTAAAGTGACGGATATACCACCAGCCGTATTACGAGTCCATTATATCCTATGGAACTCGTAATACAGCTGGTGGTATATCCGTCACTTTACCATCACTTTTGGGACGGATTAACACCTCCTCCAAAGTTGTAATCAGGCCCTCTGTCTGTCAAAATTTAAATTAGGCCCTTAGCCTAATTCCTACCTTAGACCTATAAATGTATATATGGGTTATCATCCTCATGGTTACTGCTTTAGTTGAAACATGAGTAATCTCATTACTATTTTATGCCAAGCCATGTAGTAATCCCTTCATACCTCAGAGAGCTATTGTGCCTACAGTTGCATAATAATGCTTCAATATGTTCTCTTGAGCAATCATTCTTTGTGTCTACCCCAACCAAGTTCCAGAGTCTCTGTATGTCATTTACCTGAATGATTGCATAATGAGTTGGTAGAGGGAGATGTTGTGCAGCTTTTTCATATATGCATTGTAAAGGACAAACAATGTCCCTCTCAGAGATTAATTCAAATGGCCGGTAACATGTCACTGGGTCTCCGCCCTCCAGCTTAGGGAATGTCAATTGTATACTTCCAGTGTCACGAAACTCCAGTAAGCCACAGGGAACAATACTATTGAGACATTTGGAAATTGCCTTGTGTTTACTACCACCTTAACCTGCAGACAGAGATCTATGGTATTAAGGAATATACCTTTTCTTGGGGATATCATAGATCTGGCTCTCTCTATGGAATTGAAGAAAATGATTTAAAGGCAGTTTTGTGATCCTTCAGTTAAGAGAACAGGTAAAATAAAAAAACATTAAGAAGGTCCCAAAAGAAACACAGATTTAAAATGCAGCAAAAGCAATTGGATCTCCGTGGCATGATTTAGTAGTTGCAACCATGATTAAAAACACTGGAGGGGAGGGGTTTTAACCAAGGTAAACTTAGTTTACTCTAAAGTGTTCCAATACATGTCCTACTGTCAGCTATTCGTTATTTATGAGTGTAAATTTACTACAAAGTGTATACTTACACTTTTCCACCCACTGAATTCTGGGGGGGGGTTGCTTAATTTATGAATCTATAGTTGCTACCTGTCACTTTTTACACATAGGCAGAGACCACTGACACCAAGGCAGAGAATTCTGTATGATAACATTTAGGGAAATGTTTAAAAAGTTATAAAAGTTAAAAAAAATAGTTAGCATATCTTAAGATAAATAAAAACGTATCTTAATTTAAAGTATTTATGTTAAATGTTGAAGAAAAAAAAAAAATGCTACATTCTTACCTTAATATTGAATTAAATATATTACTATTTTAATATAGTCAATTAAATTAAAAGTAATTTTAAGATTTCAAATTCAACCTAAATGATAACATTAGTAAAAATTCTCATAAATTATACATATAACTAGTTTAAATTAATTGAATTATTTTGATAAAAAAGAAAGTTACATAAAATTTAAAAATGGATATTAACATATCCTATAATAACCTAATTATTATTTGGTATTTGTTTATAACTCTTCAACACTAAATTAAATGTATCTAAATGTTAAAATAAGTTGATTTATTTTAACATTATTCCTTAGGGGATTTTATTTGATGTCTTTGCCTCCGTTATTTTCTATCAGTGGGTTGAGTTAATTTAGTAGTCTTTTGGGTCCTTTTCGACTGTGGCAACTATAGTGTAAACTAAGAACATTTTATGATAGCAATGAGCTTACTCTTATTGTTAGGGTACATTTCTTTTTCTAAACCTAGCCCTAGCTTTCCTTTAACCCATTGTTACACCTCTGTTAACCTCTCCCCTGTAGTAGTGTTATTCGTTTTCCAGCTCTGTCCCTCACACATTTACTACTAAAACATATACATAAGTGTGCAGAGATCTCTGAAATCATGTCAGAGATTTATGTGCATTAAAAAATGGGAGAGCTGGAGACACTTACACCCATATGTAGATTCGTGAATAGCATTTTGTAGTATTTTGTAGTATGTTCGCAGTACTATTGTAATTCAACTAAACACACTACAATTTGCAAATTTGTGAATAGGCACAAACATCTTTTTGGCAAATTGTTGCTAAATAATACTTTGAAAGACAAATATCCCAGCAGTTACTATATCACAGCTGGCATAGCTATCTTTTTTTTTTACTTAGAGGAAATTAGTAGGGTAGCTAAACCAGACAGAACATGCCCTTGTCCTGTTCTACTAACAGCATCAAAGTTAGCTCATTTGTCAACACTCATTTAAACATTTTTATTGAGGTCATACCATCAAGGAAAACAAGTTAACATAAATCTTAGAGACATACTCAGACAATTTTGAGCTCTTGTCAAACATAACATGCATCTACGTTATATCCCTTTTATATCGCTAGTATACATATTGATCTTCTACACATATTACACATATTGCAACATTCACAGGTTATCCTAGAGAAGTAGCCGATCCACCAGCAGTCAATAGTTATCTATATCAAACTAAGGGCGAAAATGGTCCATAGTGTGACACTAATTACGTACTACCAGAATCCTTTGTCGCATCCATCGCTTGTAACATGTATTCCTTAAACAGTTGGCAAATGTCTGTAGTTCTAGTTTTTAGTATTGGAAGGGATGTGTAAACCTCAGCTTTATCATTACAAAATACTCCATCTTTGAGCCAGTCATGAGGCTTGGCAGTGGGGCCTTCAGTTTCCCTGAGGATTGAAGGACATCAGCAACATAGTCCAACAGTAACGGTAACAGTGTAGAAGTCAACTGCATGGTGGCTAGGTCATTACTCACTCTAATTTCAAACCAGAATTCATGTATTGAGTGGCAATATCAGGCTGAATGCATTACATCAACAGGATCTGTAAACCATCTACCACAGATGAAGACTCATGAATGTCTATATAGTGTAGTATAGACTGTTCAGAAGAAATAGCACATGAGTCTGAGATTTGGTAAACACACTTACCAGGGGGACTGAAATATCGACAATAAGAATCAGGAATTTAGAGAGTGCCAACCTCTTGGTCTGGACTATTCTGCTCAATAGGGACAAAGGGGAGTAGGATCCAGCACTTAACATGTGCTGATAGTTTGTCCAGCACTGCCTCATAATTATCTTGGAGGATTAATCCACCATGTCGAGGACAGTCTCTGTGTGCTGTCTACAAAAATGACCTTAGAGCAACCCTCAAAACTAAAGACAAAGTGCTCTTCTAAATTCCATGGGGACAATATTTGCAAAGAGTGTTTTGGAAAAACTGCAAGATCAGGTTCATGAAAAAAATATAATATCCAGCAAACATCTGATTTTAAATCAAGTTTTTCCACAGTCAGAAATATAGCAGTTCTGTATGTTATTCTAGAAGAATTCATGGAACTAAATAAACAACCTGTTTATACTTATTTAATACATTTTCAACGTCTTTTGATCAAGTTGAACTTCCACTTCTGAGAAAAAATTATAAATTTGAGAATCCCTTCATTAATTAAGATTGTTAATCACATTGCAATTTTCACTTTAGCGCAAGGTGCTGTCAGGAGGTGATAGAGGGATTTCCATTAAAATGAATAAACAGAGTGGCTTACAACAGGGATGTCTTCAAGCCCACTTACTTTGTTCATTATATTTATGTGATGTGCTTCCTTCATTTTGATGGATTAAAAATGTCTCCCACATTTTATATTCATTTACTTATATACGCTGTTGATCTAATTTTGTTAGCTCTTATACCCATTATTTTACAGTGAAACTTAAACACATTATTCTCTTATGCAGTTAGACACTATCTTAAACTTAACATTCAGAAGGGCAAGTTAGACATATTTACAGCAGGGCTAAAAAACAAATTTAATTGAAAGCTGAGGTTAGAGACATTGGAATGTGTGATAATTGACACCTGTCCTGGGAAACTTTTTTGGATAATCTTTCCTCAAGACCACATATAGACTATCTACAAACACAAGCTATATGTCATGGGGCATTAAAGTGTTTTCTTTAAATCAGTTGTGAAAAGACACCATAATCATTTATTTGTGGCTTGTAAATCAAAGATCCCCTAATGTTAACATATATGATGGAATCTCTACCTCACAATTCATGGCTGCTTCTCCATAAAATATAGATTTTACGTACTTTATTTATGGTAAGCTCTTTGACCCTAAAACAAGGTTTATGGCTGGAATTTGGTCTTCCACATGTTTTTATTTTTAGCCTGAGCCTCAGTAGAGTGTTGGGGCTATAATTTATTACATTTGGAAGTAGGAACGCTAAGTCAGATTTAAAAAAATGAATTGCTCTCAGACAGAAAATCCAACAAAGATTTTTCTAAGAATTTCAATCATGCATCATCAAGGCTAGGTTTATCTATGGATTATTTAAAGGATTGGTTATTTAAGAAGAGCTTTAAAAAGAGTGATCGCCTAGCAAATGTCAAACTGCATTATTCACACTGCCACTGTTTAAATGGTTACAATGTGATTGTTAACTCCCTGATTTTAAATAGGATGCAACCTTAGTTATATCTTTTCTTATAACATAACATCAGAAGATTAATGTTTTTACAAAGGTCAGTCAGATTTCGTATTAGAAAAATATGCTCCCTGAACAATGCATCTGCTCTTCATGCAATAAAAGGGCGCAGGATTCGGTGCATATTTTGTAGGGGTGGGCAAAGAATTTCGCTCCGCCGGCCGAATTCGCAGAGCTTTCCCCACTTCACACTCTGAGCGTAGTTCCAAAAAAATCAGCAAAGTGACGAGGAGCAGAGTTTTTTCTCTTGCTCACCAACGTTAAGTTGGTGAGCGCGAGCGAGAGAAATCGCTAAGTTGGTGAGCAAGATTTCTGAATGCGAGCAGTCAAGGTAGGCCATGACCTCTCACAATGAGAAAGCTGCAGCTCTACCAGAAAATCTACTTGAGTGGCAAAAAGAAGTTAGCCCCCTCTGGCACTCCGGGTGATGCCGTTCGCACTGATTTTACAGTGCAGAAGAAACTCCTGCACTTAAAATCAGTGCAACAGCGCGCCTTACCAAAACTTCGCAGATCAGGGAATTCCATGTGGTAGAGTTTTCTCGGCACTTCATGGAGTTCCATGTAGCAGAACTCCGCAAACTCCACCCTAGCCTAATATTTTGTTTGTTTGTACTGCTTTGTTTTTGCAAGGTGAGAGATTCTAATTTCCTCTCCTTGGGCAAGGGAAGTATATTCCTGAAGGAACATCTTAGCTTTTATAAGATCTCAATAGAATGGTCCTGTTTATTATTGTATTTTTAATTGTTTTAAAATCATCTTTTTTATTTATTAATATCTTCTATTATTTTATTGTTCATAATAGTGTCAAGAATTAATATTTGCTTATTTATTCTCTCTTTTTTAACTGGATTGTCTGTTTTAATTTACTGTTGACCTCAGTTGAGGTCTATGGGCCTGATTATGACCTTGGCGGAGGGGATTACTCCATTCCAAATGTGACGGATATCCCGCCCACCGTATTACAAGTTCCATTATATCCTATGGAACTTGTAATACGGCAGACAGCATATCCGTCACATTTGTGACAAAGTAATCCCTCTACAAAAGTCGTAATCAGGACCTACATCTTTTAATTTGTCATTTGTCACTCTGTCACTTTCTGTATAACCAACTTCACCTCCAAGTTGTGCAGCACGTCAGACCTGAGGGACACAAAACTGATGTTAAAGGCCTCTATTAGTTTGGACCACCCATACACACCATGCGTGTACCACACAGGCCACAAACACCAAAATGCACAAAATATGCATAGTATGTGAACATTAGGACCATTGACTAGCAAACAGAAAAGAACTTCTCACACTTGTGGCACTTCAATGACAGAGATAAAATAGTCTGGTCACAACTATCAGGGCTATTCACAAACATAACTTACACTTATGTTATAACATTTATAGAGCGCATGGCTTCCCATCTAGGGAGGAAGTTATACATTTAAGTTTTACTCTTACACATTAGAGTAACTTTACTAATTTAGGCTATTAATATAATCTGAGTGTAAAGTTATTCAAAAGTAGGGATTTACAAGCCGTCACCCTGTTAATAAGGGGGTGGAGCCAAATTTAAAAGCGTAAGTTACTGCTCCCAGAAAGGTACAGTAATTTACAACTGGCTCGTGTCCCATTTTAGAAGTGGAGTTTGTGAATAGCCAGGGGCTTACTCATTTGTGGGTGGGTACATTTCCCTCCCTAAAACCTTCCATAACCCCCTTCTTAGTGCTTCCCTAATCCCCTCTGTAGGAAGCTGGTCTGGTGTGTGGAGGACACCTATGGTGTTGGCACCTTATACCTGGTCCAGGCAACCCCTATTAGTGTATATAGGCAGTGTCCAGGAAGCCAGGGCTCTCTAGAGGTAGCTGTGGATGAGCATCCAAGACTTATCTAGGGGACATACAAACCTTATGCAATACCACAATAGTCATACAACAACCTATCACAGATGAAAGTAACTACATAGTGTTACAAAATTAAAAGTACTTTACTATAGTAACACAATACTAGATTACTTATAGGCAGTCCCCCCAACTGGACGTAAGTACACACTATATATATATATATATATACATATATATATATATATATATATATATATATACACAATAGCAATCAGAGATTAGCATAGGAAACAAGCATTGGCAAAACTGTAAAAAATAGTTAGAGCCCTAGGGGAGGACCAAACGATATACTAAATCAGTGGGATGTGAATTGAAGTCCCCCACCCAAGGAAATGGAGTCATTAGAGGGAAACTGGAAGAACTAGGGACCCCAAGAGGTGAGTACCTGCTTGACCCCCAGCGACCAGGAGACCAGAGGTAAGTACCTGGTCTTTCCAAGGACTAACAAGGGAACTCAGAAAAGGGATTGTGCAAAAACAGGACTAGACCAGACATGAATAAACAAAAGGTGGATTCTGGAAGAAGAGGACCTGCAAAAGAAGGGGGCAGAGTCCAGTCCGTGATGGAGTGTCCAGTCGGGGAAGGAGCCACTGCCCACCCTTCTGTGAGTGAAGATCCAGGTCGACATAGGAAGCAGAACGCCAGCTGTGGAGTACAGGAGCTGCAGAGGAGTCCTTGGAGCAGTGCAGATGATGTCCCACATCAGTCGCCGGGTTGCAGATGGTCAGTGGTTAGGAGAACCACCAAAATGCCTTGGCAAATGCAAGAAGAAGCAAAAGAAGAGTTGCAAGGTTGAAGATGATCAGCAAGGTCCAGGGGACTCGACCCTTGAGGGGAAAACGGACTGACCCTCAGCAGTTAGGAGAGCCAGCAGAATCAGTCACAGCACTCCCCAGGCAACCCACTGACAGCAGGAACAGTAAGTTGCAGTGAGGCCCAATCAGCATACTTGGAGAGGTGTCCCACGCCGCTGGAACAAGAGTTGTGGTGCAAATGGGTACTGTCCTGCAAGGAGAAGCAAGGGCTCACCATCTTGTCAGATGGATAATAGGCAGAGAAGACCAAGGGAACCACTCCAGGCCATGATCTGTGATACAGGATCCACACAGGAGAGCAGATTCATGCAGCCGGATGTCGTTGCTGCAGGTGCCTGCAGATGCAGGGGAGTTACTCCTTCACTCCACACAAGATTCCTTCTGATTTTCTAGTGCAACTAAATTCTTGCCAGTCCCAGAGGATGCACAGTTGTGGAAATGTTGCAGATACTGGAAGGAGCCAGGGAAACAATGCTGCAAGTTGATGATGTCTCAGGTGTTGCAGTCTTGTCGGATCCTGAAGAGCCAAGTTGCAGTGCCAATGGCCAGGAGCAGAAGTAAACTTTGCAGAGGAATCATGGTGGAGTCTGGCAGATGGAATCTCGGGACCCACCCATAAGGGAGTCCCTATATAGCCCTAAAAGAGGGTTTGGTCACCTTGGAAGGTAACCACCTTTCAGGAGGGTTCCTGACATCATCTGGCATACCTGGCCACTCAGATGCTCCCAGGGCCCTCTGCACATCTTGGTTTCAAGATGACAGAATCGAGTGTCCACGTGGAAGAGCCCTTGGTACCACCCCTGGGTTAGTGATGGACAGGGGAGTGGTCATTCCCCTTTCCTTTGTCCAGTTTCGTACCAGAGCAGGGACCATGGGTCCTGGACTGGTCCACACTGGTTTATGGAGGGAGGGCACCAAATGTGCCCTTCAAAGCAAACCGGTGGCTTGGGAAGGCTACTTTTCCAAAGCCTTGTAACACTTATTTCCAAGGGAAAGGGTGTTGCCTACTTCTCCCACAGAAAATCCTTTGTACGGCTTTCTCCTGCCTGAGCTGGTCAAGAAGCAGGAGGGCAGAAGCTTGTCTGAGGGGTGGCAGAAGTGCATGCTGCCCGGGAAACCCCAGAAGACTGGTAGGAGCAATACAGTACACGGGTAAAATAGCTTCCCTGCACTTACAAAGTCCAGGAAAATAGGACTGGAGTTTGTAGGGGCACCTCTGCTCATGCAGGGGTGCCCTCAGAAACATGTATCTGCACCCTGCCCTCTGGGCTAGCAGGGCCTAACATAGAGGTCACTTACAGTGACCTGGTGTAGTGACCTGTGGTGAAAGTGTGCATGCACCTTTTCATTTAGGCTGCAATGGCAAGCCTGCAGACACATTTTGCATGGGCTCCTGTTGGTGTCATAATACATTCTGCAGCCCCTGGTGGACCCCTTGTGTCCCAATGCCCTGGATACCTAAGTACCATATACTAGGGACTTATAAGGTGACACAAGAATGCGGATTGCGGAGTACACAAAGGTACTAGGCAACCAAATTTGGATTAGCAGAATCCCAGTGAAAACAGTCTATGCACATTGATAGCAGGCAAAAAGTGGGGGAAACCATGCCAAAAAGAGGGTACTTTCCTACACCTTCCTCACGTATTGTGATAGAAACTCAGATTTACA